>NC_134141.1:54625000-55875000 GCF_033958435.1 Carettochelys insculpta | reverse complement strand
AGAAATTTCAATAAGTTACATAACTATATTCCTTCCCCCGCCAGTATCCTCTTCAGCTCTAGTTACTTCATTTTAGTTCAACGTAGCACTGTCCTGGTCCTTGGTATGGAGTGTCCACTGAAATGATAAAACAGATTTATGAGAAATAAAAGCCATCAGAATTGAAATTCAAAAAGCAAAGCAAGCGCAAAATCTTTCAAACATTTCTGCCAGTGTAAACTAAATTAAGCATAATACTACAAAGAAAATATTGTGAAGAAAAATTATACATTCACAGTGAATTCTTTCAATTGTAAAGAAAGCACAGATTGCTGGTCAGATTACAAAGAGTAGGAAAAAAGATGTAAAGAAAAAGCAGAAGAGTCAAAGTACCATAATTTCATTAAGTGCATTTGCTGTAAAGCATTCCTTTTCCTTTTCTCCTTCTGAGGTATCAGACTGTGGGAAAAGTAGAAAAGAATGGAAAGAAATATTAATTTTCTGAAAGCTAGAATTAAATCACATACAGACAAAGCTCTGGTGAGCTGCATGCATTTCCTTCTTAAAGAAGTAGCTCCCTTCTGTGGTGAAAGCACATTGGGTTAAGTGTATTCCTCTGTTAGTTTCTGACATGCTTCTCTGGTGGCGGGGGCTGGGGGGGGGCACTAAGAGACCTATAAATTAACTGTTGCATATATTTTCCCTTTCCTGCCAAGAGGGTCACAACTATTCCTTTGCTTACTTACTGATTCCCACAGTCCTGTCAGGGGCTCCTCCCCACTTCGAGGGCAGAAAGTGGGGCCCCACAGAAAAACTTGAAAACACCTTGCCTATACACAGGCTTCTCTTGTAAAGGTCACAAGGTCACAGATCCCCTTGACCCTGGAAGGTAGAGCTGCAACCACCTTTAACTCAGGCAGGCACATCAGGGGATGCTCCGAGGGTAAAACTCCAACCCTACTCTTCCCTCCACAGAGGACTCAAGAAAAGCAAGCTGTAGCTTGATAAATTATGTGTCCAAAGGCATGTACCCAGACTCTTCTCAGGCACAGGTATCCAACTGTTTGCTTTAAAAAAAGTGATTTATTCACAAAACGAGAGAAAATAAATCATGGGGTTGCACACACAAAAAACCATTTCCCTGGGATTCAACTTAAAAGTTACAGGGGAAAAAAACATCAAGTCAAACAACAACACAGAAGAGAAAAACAGAGCAGCCAGTCCAACCAAATTCAAAATAACCATAACCTGATCGCATCTAACTGTACATTTCCCTTTTACTTTCACCTCTATTGTTGCAAAATCAGCCATCAGTATATTTCTGAATGGCTGGGAGACATCTTCTCCACCCAATCGTCCTCTCTGATGGTCTGCAGAAAAGCCCCAAAAGCTGCACTCTCTCAGTTTAAGCTAAGCTACTTCACTCTCATTGGCTCACCTGACTCAAGTTAATCAAGAGAGATTATCCCTTCCCTGCACTCATTCATGACACGTCCAATTCCACTGAACCCCCAAAATCCTGATTATCACACACTATTTCCTCTTTCCTAAACCATTAGCAACAAAGGAGCTCAAGCACTTGTTAACAGATGCAATGCTAAGAGCGTAATGAGAGGGGCAACTGATTCATTTCTATCCATTTTGCAGGGAAGAGTTAGTATCTTCACTTCATTCCACAGGTGTTGGAATTTCGCAAGGATCTACTGGGTAACCTAAAAGTTTGGAGATGGGCATCCTTTTTTCTGGCTCACTCTCTGACTTGCTGTGTGCATCGGTTTCCCTGCCTGTAAGTGGGGATATTAAAATGCATGTCCAGCTCTGTAAAGTAGTTTGAGGTCACTGGATGAAAAGCACCCAAAGTGCTAATTATTAGGATTTACTTCACTCTGATTCAAGATAGGATAATTATTAAATGTTGCCTCTACTGTCAATGGTCCAATTAAACAGCTTACCAATAAGAATTTGACAAGTGTCTGCACTATGAAAGGATGAGAGAGAGAAGAGGATGAAGTTTCACCACAAAATGATCAGATAAATGCACATTGTAAAATGTGAACTCTGAGTGAACTTATGGACCAATCTACAATAGCCATGTCCTCTTGACAGGGAAAGTGAGATGCAATGGACAAAGTCAGTTAACCTAAGGTCAAAGAACAGATTGTAACTATAGGCTGTAACATGAATCCTTGGAGTCCCATTATATTCTTCTATCCACACTACAAACAAAATTCCCTATTAATAGACAAATACACCTCTCATTCTGGACAACCAGACACTGACACAGGTAGATCGTGACCTGAAGGGAAAAGCACAATCTTGCACATATTGTCTTGATGGACCAATCACAAGATGGCTTCATGAACCTTATCTGAAAACCTGAAGTAAATTTTGTAGTTATAAAATGTTTCGCTGGGAGATAAGTCATTCTGGATCCACTAAAGTAGTTCTTCATAGTCTGAAAGATGAAGGACTCATATCTGAGGAATAATGCTAAAAATGATCAAAATTCATAGAATGGGATTCAGCCATAGCAAAACTGTGAAATCTGAAGAAATCAGTGCAATACCTATAAATAAAATGAGATTCAATGAAAAGATGGTAACAGTGGCCTTATGAAAGATGATCAAAATACACCCACAAATAAAAGAATACTGGCTAAGTAGTGACCTGCAAAGAATCAAAGGCTTTATGTGGACGATAAGTTTACATAAAATATTGTCCCACAAAAGACACACAGACTTAGATTAAAAGCAATATTACATATTAAAAGATGTCAGAATTGTTCTCCTCTACTCCGCATTTATTAGGTTTGAATTGAAGTAATGCAATTAGTTTGGAAGGCTACTTTTTTTTTTTTTTTTTTTTTTTTTTTTTGAAGACAAAGTTGAATGACCAGGCAAAACAGATCGAAAAGCCAACAGACTTTCCAATAGAATATTGGAAGCCTCATGATGCCATCAAATGATATGTATATCTCTTACCATACAGAGAGCTGCAAAAATCATCTCCTCCTGTGATAGACTGGCTCCACATAAAATATCTCCGGCAGCTACAGGTATATAAAAATACACCAATACCACAGGGAGGATATTCTTTATAATGCCCAGGAGAGGGTATAAATTTAATTACATTCTGCTGAGAGTGATCTACAACCAAGCCATCTTTTTTGATGGAAGGATGTTTAACAGCTTCAGAACTGTGACATTATTGGATGGCACTATTTTGCTTAGAGGTATCTTTAATGGATTTTTTCATCGATTGACTGAATCAGTATGGTCTCAAAGGTAAGTATAAGAAATGTGATCAGATACAGTTTAAAGTACAATATCTGGGACATACGTTTCAAAAGGCATGTCAGAATTACAAATACTCTACAACATTAGTGCTCATTTATGAACTGACAAATCCCTCACCTGTAAGGAGACAAAAGTCTTTCCTCATATCCACCAAGTATCATGCCAAGTTTACAAATGAATTTCTTTAAACTGGTAGCATTTCTTCACATAATAATTCATCAGGTCTTCTTCATTATGACAGAAAGAAAGGAATAGGGAATGCTTGCTGTTCTCTTGAAGGATCTACTCACAGATCCTTCTTTTCAGGAACTAATGAGATGTGTCACTGAATGGACAAATAGCTACAGAGCTAAGAGGCTCAAAATTAGGAAAGGCATCAAGAATCTGGGTAGCAGCCAGAACCAGAAAGGTCAGCATGGACCAAAAACTGTACTAATAAAAACAACGAAGTCAAGAAGAACAGATGAAACCAAACAAATATACAAATTCTAACCACACAGTATTTCAGAATATTGACATTTAATGTAAGGTTAAAATACATTATTTTTAGCTTTTAACTATTGGTTAACAAGAATCAAATGGTATATAATATCCTGAAAATTCTCTCAATGTTATATTAGAAGTCCATCTTTTGCCAACCTTTAGAGGATTGGTTTTGTTTGTTACTTTAAAAACAGTTTGCATTTCCCTTTTAGGATGAGGACAGGAGGGAGAGAAGAGAAAAGGAAATTCTATGAAACAATGCCACGTACTAAGGCCGCGTCTACACTATGAGATAAATTAGAATTTAAGGCAATTAGCTTGATATTACCATGTGACTGTCTTCCCTGTAAATACTGTCTCCCCTGGCGGCTAAGATATTCAGGGAAAACCACTTCAACTGGACCCCCACTAAACTCCCCCCCCATGGCCACAGTGAGGGACCACGGGGGCTTGCAGCCGCCAGGTGGAGTCTCTCGCAGTGGCTAAGATAGTTGGGGGAGACTACTTCAGCTACTTTAACATTCCAAGAGGCTCTGCAGCCGCAGATCACAGTACCCCGTCACACCTTGCCAAAAACATTTTTGGGAGCTTGCTGTCCTTTGCAGACACCTGCTGGTTTTATGTTTGTTATAAAATCTTTCTGCTAATCATCTGCTGTCTGTCTTCACACTTTGACCCCTTCAGAAACATGGGGAGAGAGGTGGGGAGGGCCAGTTGAGATTCCTGTTTGCATTATAAGTTCAGTGTATATTTCATTGCTATCACCTGTGTTGGCAGTATCTGTGTAGTGAAGGGGAAAGTCAAAAATTCTTTTTTCTTAGACTTTTCTACAGTCAGGGTTCCTGTATTATTTTCAGGGATCAGATACAATCACAGGACAGGGGACACTCAGTGGATGGCCAGTTGAGAATTTAGCTACAGAAGAAAGACATTTCTGTAAACTTTTTTGCCGTCTGTGCAGATGCCCTACTTTTCGTTCCTTTCAATGGGAAAAATGGACATTTGCTTAGCACTGGAGGAGAACAAGGAAAATGCAGTGTGGAAAGATGATGTCAAAGACCAGCAAGCATACTCAGAATGCTATGGGTATGAGGGAACTGTGGGATAGGTTCCCACAATTCACTACAGCAACAGTCGATACTTGCCAATTTGAGTATGGCAGCAATGAGTCAACTTTGTGAGGAGCACGTGGGAGGTGAGGATGGTCAAATTGGAACTTATTAATTCCAGAATTACAAAATCGATTATTAATAAAGTCGACTTTATCTTGTAGCTTAGACATAGACATTGTTTGTATTTATGGCATAAACACCAACTCTTAAATCCTAGGTTTAAGTCTAATGATTCACTCCTCCCAATAAATAAGGCTTTTCTCTTCAGCATTTTTGATAGACAAATTAAGTTATTCACAAGCACAAGACAAAAAGCTCTTCCTTGCAAAAATCAAAAACTATGTGAAACTGCTGTATGCCATATAAACTATAGACTGTGTAACCTACAGATCTCAGGTAGAACCTCACGTCCATTTCCAGTACAAATTGGGAGGGTCTAGATACGCATACTGGATTTAGACACGGATGGACACAAGAGCTCATGTGGTAGTTGCCAAAAGTATATATGCATTGTGTCCATGCACTTTCACTCCAGAAGGCACTCAGTCATGTTAAAGACCATCCCAAATTAATTCCCAATAAGCACATGTGTGTATATTATATATATTTTCTTTTCTATGTCGGATACTTAGCTTCAATCATCTACGTTCTTTGACTCTCCAAAAGGAGTAAAGTTTTTAAATTTTCTTATTGGATGGCTAGACTCACAGAAAAAAGGATGCCAAATTTGATATCACAGGAGCAGAGACTACCGTTATTAGAGAGGAGACCTTTACGAACATTTGATGTACGTTAGTTCTCTGTCTTCTGAATTTCTAATTTGTTGTACCTGTAGTGACTCAAACTCCCCTCTATACCCTTCCCTCCACTATACTGACATACACAATCACTCTCCAATTTTTAAAACATTTGTTTCTGGATAGCCTTCTTCAAAATGCCTGTAGATATTGTGATGGAAACTAGAGAACTATCAAGTCAGCAAACTCCTAAATTCAGTAATCCTTAAATCATACATAACAAATCACAATACAAGTCTTCCATTTTCCAGTGTTCACTCAAGCACGTGTGGCACAAGAGATTCAAAGCTCCAGTACATATTTGTAAATATTTTAATTGTAAAGATAACATGCCCTGAGACAAAGTCCATCAGTAACAATGGACATACTAGCTCAAAAAAGTAACTCTCACCTTTTTAAACTGTTTTTTCTTGCAGCAGACCTGGTAGTTCTTTTAGTAATGTCTGCACTGCCAGAAATGCTAGGTTCAGATGTTTTACTTTTCTGAACACTGGATTGTAGAATTACTCTGAAAAGAGTAGGAAAAAGAAAATTATATAAACTGAAAATTTTCCAGAAAAAAATTGACAAGAGGATATACTATTGTAGTACAAAACATACAGCAAACCCTCACTTTTATGAACCCTCATTTAACAGACTTCAGAGGGCCATTGTTCCCTTCAGACCCTTGCTTTTTATGAACCCTGATGTAGCAACCAGATGGCCACTGTTCCCAAAGCCTATGTAAAATCTTAAATCCCCCTCTCTCCCTGCCAAAAAAGGACTGAGTAAAAGGACTTACCCCAGCTACCAGAGTAGCCGCTGCACCACGTACTCCTTCCATCAGGGTTGGGGTACATATGCGGGCAGACAGCACTTGCATACTCCCTCACGCTCGTGGGAGGAGCACGTAGCAGTGGTGGCTCCTGTAGCTGCACAGTGGGCTCTGCAAGCTCCAACCACATGGTGTGGGAGCAGCTTCAGCTGCAAGCGGCATCAGGTTCTGGCTCCTATGGCAGCAGGTGAGTAGCAGGCATGGGGCTGGGGGGGGGGGGAGCCTGGATCTCAGCAAACCCTCTGATTTTATGGACATTTGGATTTAACAGACACCCCTTCCACCCATCAGTCCATTAAATCAAGTGTTAACTGTACATGTCATATGGCTTCTCACAAACAAGTACTGAAAAAGGCTTCTTTGCAGATAGAGGTATATAACTTCTCATTGGTAGTGCTTTGATAGTAATTAACTTAATGTTCACAGTATTGCTAGTTTGTTTTTACTTCCAAGGGTTTGCATACCATTCAGCAGGATTGTCAATGTGTTCTTCTTTTGGCATTACTACTTTTATGGGAGGAAAGGAGAGGGAGAAATGAACAAACACTGATATTTAAGTATTCTATATTGGAAAAAAGAGCATAACAAATGTTTTTTCCCCCACAAATGACTTTGACTAATGCAGAAGAATAACAACTCTCAACAGCTCCCAAAGGTCAGAGTCCAGATCTCCAACTCATAACATGTTCACTTGGAACACACAGCCAGTAAATAACTTGGCTATCTTCAACCAGGGACAGCTTTTACATGACAGTGCTGGTATTCTGCTACTACAGAACAAGGAGTAACAGCATTTGTGGCATTTAAAACAGCCTGACCACCTGGCAACTCCCAGCTCTCTAGCTCCTTTAGGAAAGAATTTGAAGTAGGGGGGGAAGAGAACGGGTAATGGAATACATACAGCCACTACACGTCTTTAACAACTACAGTTATTGTAAGGCACATAACATGTATTTCTTTTCTGAGTGATGGTCCCTGTGAGTATGTCATTTGAGGGAACTTACTCACTGAGGAAGAGGGTAACGAGGACCCTGATGTACCATAGAGTGAAAGACTGCTGTGCCATAGGATGCATCTACTGAAAAAAACTTGTACTAGAGCATGTCTAACAAAAAGATATGTACAGAACCCCATGTTTCTGCTCTACAGAGGGAAAGACATCTTGAAGAAAAACAATATACATAAGCAGAGGGGCACCGTTGGCATATGATGGCACATATAATATTGGTTGAGGTACGGGAATATGAGCCCCTAATCCAGTAGTTAATGTGGTTAGGTCCAATTATGGTGTCTCCAGAATAAATATGTGAACAAAGTTGGCAATGGCATTTGTTGCAAGGAAAAGTTCCAGGATTACTACTACTGTGGTTACTCGTGAAAATTTTCATGTGGTGAGGTAGTTGTCTGTAGGAGAGAACAGACCTCTCACCCAGGGCTCTCAGAGTGTAGCATCATGTTCCAGCATAGGTTGTTGATGATGTGCTGCAGGGTTTGAGCTGAGGGCTATAGTTCTTCTGTTATTGACCTTCTTGGCCCTACACTCCTCATACTTTTGTACCTCAATGTTACATATGCCAGCAATGCCCCTCTGCTATGCATATTGGACAGACTGAAAAATTCTCTCCCCTCCTCCCCACACTTTGCCCTCCCCCATTCTGTCCCATGTATCTGATTTGTCCGTTTTTATTTTAATTTTTTTGGATCTCTCTGTTAAAAAGCCATCATGCCATTTCTGGTACAGCACAATCTCCAGATTTGAAGAAGTAGGTCTGCCCCATGAAAGCTCATCACCTAATAAATTACTTTGTTAGTCTTTGTAAGTGCTACATGACTTTTTTTGTTTTGTTATGATATGGACTAACATGGCTACCTCTCTGTTACTATTCAATGTAGTCACGTTTTTTTTAAATTGTTACCACAGACGCATGCAATAAAATAAATTTTTACTGTGAAATTCATTGTTCTCTGAGTTCTTACAGTCCTTATGGAACTGCTACCAGCATGATCAACTGTGCAGCAGCACCGTATCATGACAATATCTGTGATCTCCACACGGTATGAAGTCTTGAATACAGCTGTTGCCTTCCCTATTCTGGCACTGATATACTTGTCTTTTCCTCCATCTCTGCCCATAATACTCCCCAAGAAGGTGAACTGCTCCACTTCTTCTGAGTCATCCCCTCCCAATGTGATGGTATTGTTCTTGGACTGGCTGATCCTTGCTGTCTTGATCTTTCCCTTGTTGACAAGAGAACTGGTTTGTAGCTCTCTAAGGTCCAATCAAAAGGATTTGTTGTTGAGAAGCTGGGGCTGGGCAAAGGACGACTGAAGAACATTCTATCTGCTGTGCTGCACTCTGTGGCACTTCCTCAGGGGTTCATAAGCTCTTTAATGGTAATAGGGTTGAGGCTGTCATTTATACGGTGGTGGCTTTGAGGATTTTCCCACAAGGAAAGGTACCATAGGTCCTCAACTGGGTGAAATGTCTTGCAGGAGCAAAAGGTACCCAAGAGATTCTGAAACCTCTGTTGGAACTAATTTTACATCTCAGTATTGTTTATGGAGTCTCTCTCTTGGACTTGAGCTTGCTGGAGGTGTACAAGTCCTGAGATTTCAGGACCCATGGCCTAGGATAAGACTGGGATGTTATCAAGCATACAGACACAAATCTGTATGAGAGCCCTTGAATATGCCAGATTTTAGAGGAGAAAGGAATTACAAATATTGCACTTGGAATGGATGTGGGACTCCCAACAGCAATACAAACAAGCACTGTGGAAGTCACTGAGAAGGTCAGAGCAGAAAATGCAGGACTCGGGCTTACCAAGTACTTCAAATGGTGATGGCAGCGGGAGTCCCCACTATTACTAAAACTAGCTACCTAGAAAAAGAAATCTACAGAAAAACTTTAAATTAAAGCAGGAATGCTAGCAAAGCACTGAACACTGTAGGAATTCTCTCTCAGACCATGGGCAGCAGAAAAGAAGTGGGGGTGGGGCAGTTAGTCCACCTCATTCCTTATGCCCTTGCTTCGGAGCATCAGGACACAGGACTGCAGGGCAGACCAGTAGATACTGTAAATGAAAATAATCTAATTTCAGGAGAATAGAATGTCTGTGCACCTCAAGTGGAATACAAATAGGGACCATTACTCAAAATTTCTAGTTACAGATTTTCAAAACTTATGAATCTCTATACTAGTGGTAGGCACACAGGTAAATCCCTAACACTCCTCATCTTCCCTGCTTTGATTTAAGCATTTTGATTTAACAGCTCTCTTTTTCCTCTGCACTTTTCCAAACTACACTAACCGTAAACTCTAACTAAACAAAAACATACAAACGCATGAAGCAAATGCACCACCACGTTTCACAATTATCATGCCACTGATAAACCATTCTTCTTTTCTCCCAATCATATAAAGTCTAATGTGCAAGAAAGAATCATGATTTCACCATACTAGGAGAAAACCACATTGCACCAGGGCTCCTCTTAGGCAGTTGTGTTAACAAACATTTTTGGGATTTTGGACCTTTTTTAGGCTTTACAGTTTCAGAAACACTCCTGCCCCAATGGGTTTACAATCTGAAAATCCAAAGCACACAAAGAGTTGAGGACTGAAAAGAGCACATTAATTTTTAGTGTAGGTAAGCCCAAAGTAGATTATTTTCTGTTTAAACTAATTTGAAGGAAAACAACATTCTACAACTAAAGTAGCAAATATGTAATTTTGTATGCGTAACTTCCAACAAAATAGCTATACTGAGGAGGTAAATAAGAGAGAAAAATGAGTCCACTGCTTGTTTGTACACTGAAAAATTATTAGTGAGCTGTCCTCATGTATGTTCTGCTTTCTATTTATTCTATTACAATATGATGGGCTTTTCAGACCCAAACACTAAATCAGGGCAGGGCACAGACCAATACTGGACAAGGAAGACCTCACCTCTCAACGGCTGCAACGCATACTCCAGCTGGAAAGTTAGCAGAAGTACCCTGGTGGCATAGAGGCAAAGTAGAAGTCCACCAGGTTGCACCAGAAGTCACGATGATGCCCAACGCTGAGAGCAGCAACTGCAGCACTCCTAAGGCTATTGTGAGAGCAGAAATCCTGATTCTCTCACCTCCCGCTTTGGGAAAGGTGAAACCCACAACAGACTGAATAGAATGGGACACTGTCCCACTAACACATTAAACAGATTCCCCTGAGCTTGTGACCACGCCTCAAACAGAGGCGCCACAGCCCGGTTGGAAGCAAGTCAGGAAGAATGGAACATGGAGTAAACCAGTGAGCGGCCCAGATACCATAATGGCCCTCAATCCCCTTAGGATTTTGTTACTGCAAAAGGCACAGAGGTGCAAAGGGCATCAATTCTGAGCTAAGCAAAGCAACTCACATGTTCAGGAGCCAATGCTAGAAGAAGAGAAAAAGTTACTCACCTTGTGCAGAAACAATGGTTCTCCGAGATGTGTCCCTGCGGCTGCTCCACTGAGGCAGCACTGCGTCCCGTCACCACAGAACTGAAAGCTTTTCACAGGAGTCTTCCCCATGCTGTGCCTGTGCACTCCGTGTCTCAAGCTGCTGCCACTCTGAAGCACATGCGAGGTGCAGACCTTGTCTATTCCTTTTCTACATGAAGCCCCTGTAAAATCCAAGCAGAGGGGAATGGAGCACCCACGGGACACATCTTGGAGGACCACCGTTACTGCACAAGGCGAGTATCTTTTTCTTCTTTGAGTAGTCCCTCTGGGTGCTCCACTCAGGTGACATCATAGCAGTGCCTGTTTGGCGGAAGTGGGTATTGGAGTCTTATGTGGATGGAGGCAGGACTGCATCTGCCAAAGCTGCGGCAGGTATCGTCTCCTTTCATAGAGCATAGTGCTGCGTGAACCCATGAGGTGAAGACCATGTGGCCGCCCTACAGATGTTCACTAATGGTACGTTATTCATTAAGGCTGTTGTAGTGGCCATTGCCCGCGTGGAGTGAGCCCTGATAGTCTGCGGTGACTGCCACTGAGAAGGTATACAGTGCATATGGAACTTGCAATTCACTGGCACAGGCGTTGTGCCGAAACAGCCGTTCCTGCACGAGGCCCTGACCATGCCACAAAGCGTCTGTACAATTTTCTGGTTGCTCTAATTCTCTCAAGGTAGAATATAACTGCCTGCCTTGCATCAAGCATGTGTAATATTGTCTCTTTGAAGGAGGTATAAGGTTTAGGGAAGTAATCAGGTAAGTAAATGGGTTCGTTTACATGACAGTCTGATAATGAGTTTTGTGAGGAACTCTGGATGGGGCCTCAGTATCATCTTGTCCTTGGTAAAAGTGGTGAAAGGAGGGTCTTCCCAGAGGGCTCATTTCTCCTATCCTTCTAGCGGATTTTATTGCCACTATGAAAGCCACCTTCATAGATAGGTATTGTATAGATGTAATGGCTCAAAGGGTGGTCTGGTGAGTGCATCTAGAAAAAGAATCAGGTCCCACAATGGTACTGGAGAGTGCAATTTAGAAACATTTCCTGTAAATCTGTGAGAAAATGCTTCACCATGGGGTGTGCAAAGAGCGAGGAATCTACTGACTTCTGGAAGCTTGTGATGGCCACGTGGTGCGCTCTGACGCAGCTGACAGAGACACTCGTGTCACTGAAGTCCACAAGGCAGTTGAGCAAGGTAGGTATGGGGACAGTACTGTGATGTAAATTGATTGTTGAAAGCATGTTCATTTATTTTGGTAGGTGCTTCTGGTGAAGCAATGATGGTTATTTAAAAGAACATGTTTGACCCTGTCCGAGCAGGTAAGTTCTTCATTCTGGAACCAGGGAGAAGGCATGCAATGAGTTTCATGGTTTTGATGCTGAAGTGGCATGTGTTGCCACGATGCAATGTCAGGAGATTCGACACAGTCGGAAGAGGGATCAGCTGATCAACAGATAACGTAGATAAGGGAACCAAGGTTGTCTGGGCCAAGCTGGTACTACTAATATTACAGTGGCCCAGTTGGCTTGGATCTTGTTGACCACTCTGGCAATGAGCGGTCTTGGAGGAAACACAAAGTCCAGAGCATAGTGAAGGCATTCCCTTGTGATCTCTTGCCTAGTCCCACTCAGGAGCAAACTCTGTGACATTTGCGGTTGTGAGGAGTTGCAAGAGGTCTATTGTCGGGAAACTTCATTTGTGAAAGATTGAAAGGACTATATTGGTGTTTCTCTCTCACTTGTGCTGGTTTGAGAAATATTAGCTCAGTCTGTCAGCCCTCATGCTCTGTTGTCCTGGTATGTACATTGCTCTCAGGGTTATCTGATTTTTGATGAACCAGTTCCAGAATTTGAGTGCTTCCACACATCGAGTGTATGACTGGGCACCCCTCTGCCGATTAACATAAAACACAGCTGCCGTGTTGTCCATGAGAACATGGATAGTTTTGCCTCTTCTGAGAGGAAGGAAATGTGCAAACCCAGCAAATGGTCCTGAACTCTAGGATACTGATATGAAAGTATTTATTGTGTTGGGCCCATGTTTTGTGTATTGAAGTTGTGCCACAGTGGGCCCCCCAATCCACGAGTGATACATTTGTCATTATACCATTGAAGGTTTGGTCAGTGGAAGGGTATACTGATGAGGAGACCGGCTGGGGACAGTCAGTATTCAAGAGCATGCAGCACTAGTGGAGGAAGCACAAGGTGCTTTGAGAAGCTGTCAGGTTGGTATGTGACTGTGTGAGCCTATGCTGTAGGCAGTGCATGTGTAGTCTCACAAACAGGACCACAACTGTTGGGGCAGTCGTGTGCCCCAATAATTGGAGGCACATCCAGGCCATGGAGAGAGGGGCCTGCCTGACCAGGTGAATGAGATTACTCAAGTTTAGCAATGCTGACCATGAATTCTATCTTTGTGGCTTGTATGGTAGACATTTGTATGCTGATGAGGTGGCCAAATCAGAAAAATCATTCCCTGCTAGTAGCTGTCATGAAAGTAGTTTGTTGGTAGGTAGGGCCCTTGATGAGACAGTCGTCAAGGTAAGGGAAAATTATGGCATTTTGTCTTCTGAGAAACACTGTGACTATGGCAAGTGTCTTTGAAAATACTCAAGGGGACACAGAGAGGCCAAATGGGAGGACCCTGTACTGATCATGGTGTTGACCCACAACAAATTTGAAGAATCTTCTGTGGAATGGACGGATAGTCACAGGGAAACATGCATCCTGGAGGTCCAGGGCTGAGAAACAGTCCCCTTGGTCCAGTGCCAGTATGATAGTTGCCAAGATCACCATTCTGAACTTTGTGCTGCGAATGAATCCGTTCATTTTCTTGAGATCTAAGATGGATTGTCAGATCCCTGTTTTCTTGGCTGCGAGGATATAGTTGGAGTAGAACCCTTTGCTGCAACATGGAAGTAAAGGGGATAGTATAACCTGATCTGATGATTTATAGGACCGATTTGTCTGTAGTAATTTGGTTCCATGGTTGGAAAAGAGGTCTCAGGTGGTGATTAAAGGGTAGCCTTGGGATGCATGGATTTGTGGGGTGGTCACTCAGACCCCTGACCAAAACCTTAAATTTGTTGTTTGAAAGAGGTATAATGAGTCACAGAGGAATGGTTTTGCTGTATCCTCCTCCTGCTGGAACATTGGTTGGGCCTGTTACTATATTGCCTTTATTGTTGCATGTAATGGCTACAGGTATAGTCCCTGGGCCTATGGTAGGAAGTGTATTTGCGTTTCCTGTTTGGTGGGGGTACACATCCCCAAAGTGTTACACAAGACTCATCTATATCATCAGCCAAAAGCTGCCTTCTGTCAAAGGGAAGATCCTTCACCTCTCCTCATAATTCTCTTGGGATGCCAGATGCCTGCAGCCACACAACTCTATGTATTATGATAGCTGTGGCAGTATCTCTAGCCATAGTGACATCCATAGCAGCCTGGTGGCTATTGACAAACCCTCCTTAATGATAGACTGGAGAAGAGGTCATTTTGTCAGGGAGGTCCTGTAGTTTGACATAATTAGAATGATCATAATTGGCTAGAAGAGCTGTATAGTTCGAGATACGAAACTGGAACATAGCAAAAGAGTTTAAGAAAACTCTATGGCCATAAGTGTGTAGCCATTAATGCCCTCTGTCAGTGGGCATGGATTTAAATTGAGAGTTCTTCATCGTGTCATTTACAGAGTCCACTACTGGTGAGTTTGATTGTGGATAGGGAAAAAAAGTCCATGTCTTCTGCAGGGGCAAAATATTTCCTATCTACTCTGCAGTTTGTGAGCAAAATAGACACTGGATTTTCCCACAGAGCCGCCAAACGCTCAAAGATAGCCTTGTTAATAGTTATTGCTATTTTTGAGGATTTTGTGGACTATAATATCGTAAGCAATTTATATTGTTTATCTTGAGCCTCTTGTAATGTGATGTCTTCTGATTGGGCAACATGTTTAAATAACTCCTGAAATTGTTCCAGATCATCCGCTAGAAGAGAGGGCAAGATGTGGAATGTTGCTTCACCCTGCCTAGATCTAGGCCCCTGTGAGGAGCTCTCCGAGTGAGAGTGAGGTAAGTCATCAAGCTCGTTGGAAACCACTCAGGAGATCACTAAAGGCAGGTTGGCAGGTGAGGAGTGCGCAGAGATCATGGGTGAATACCTGGAGATGTGCTGACACTGAGGTGTAGATAAATCAAAACAAAAAGCAGTCAAGTAGCACTTTAAAGACTAGCAAAATAGTTTATTAGGTGAGCTTTCGTGGGACAGAGGTGTAGATAGTGCATCTTGAATGGTAGGTATGAGAGGAATGTGGTCTGTAGCACTGCCATTCATCCTTGAGGCTCCACCGAGGGGGGAACTGATGTCGGGGATACATTCACAGGTGGTTGGCCAAATGGGATGTGGCTGAAAGGAATGGTCCCTGTATGACTACCAGGAATTGGTATTCCAATGGGGAATTAGATGAGCAGCCTGATGAATGACTGCCACTATGACCGCTGCTATAATAAGATTTGGGGAAAGTGGTGCAGGAGAATGTGGGTCACCTTGTGGGATATTAATGTGCCCTTATGTTACAGAACATGGTGAAGAAGCTAGTCCTCCCATGTCATCCTGAGGCAATTTTTGTAGGTACCACATCTTATGAAGCACTCTTCTGTGTTGCAGTGCCAGTTGTTCTGGCACAGAGGCAGAGCTTGTAGGACCCGTTGGTGGAGGCATATGTAGCTTTTCCACAGCTGATGCCTCAATAGCGCCAAATGACGTGGCTCGCTTGGTCTCTGCCTCAGCTCTTCATGATGAGGTGGACCTGCGTTTCTCCACGGCATCAGATGCTGATGGCACTGCGGAATACAAGGTTCTGGACAACGCTGACAGAAAGCATGTCTGTGAAGCCCTTGTGAATTGAGAGCCTTTGTGGGGTGATAAAGCTGGGGGCTTTTGCTGCTGCACCCACATCTCCTCTGGTTTGTCCCTTGGTAGCAGAGACTCCTCCTAGAGTACAACTTTGAGCCATGCTTCACGGTCTTTTCTTGCCCTTGCTGACACACTCAGGCAATATCATCATTATCAATAACCGTGGGCTCAGCACCCCCGTTGGTGTCTGATGCCTCTCACTATTTCCTTCCATCTTTCCCTGTCCAGTGCAGAGTAGCTTAGTTTCTGTAGACTAGCTCCCCACCAATCTACTACTTCATCTATCCATTCTCTGTTGGGTCTGCCTCTCCTATTCAAACCATCCATTATGCCGAATACTAGGGTCTTGATTTTTCATTCGTCGTTCATTCTGCAAATATCTCCAAAGAGTTGTAGCTTCCATTTTATAACCTTCTGCAGCAGGTTCACTTTCGGCTGTATCTTCCTCCATAATTCCTCATTGGTGACCTTATGCATCCATCCTATTCTCAGAGTCTTTCTATAACAACTCCTTTCGAACACCAATATTCTTCTTTCCGAATCTTTTGTTATCACCCATGTCTCACATCTGTACATGCTGCTGAATATACAAGTTTAAGATGCCCAGCTTTGTTCTTAAGCTAATTGCTTTGCTTTTCCAGATCTTATGCATCGCCTTTAAACTCGCTCTTGCTTTCGCTATTCTAGTCGCTATTTCCTTCTTACAGTCTAGATCATATGTTGCTCCCCAGATATGTTAACTTCTCTACATTTTCTAGTTCAATACCATCCACACTCATCTTCCTTTCTATTTCCTTATTTCCAAATACCATTGTTTTTGTTTTATCGATGTTCATAATTAGTCCATACCGCTTCCCTTCTTTGTTTAACACCTGCACCATTTTCGCTAGCTTCTCCTCATCTTCCTCAATGATAACTATATCATCCACAAACCCCACGTTAATTCTTTTCCCGTGCACAGGTATCCCTTCTACCTCTTCCTTGATCTTGTCCATCGCTCTCTCTCCAGATGTGCGATGAAGATACTTGGAGATACTGGATCTCCTTGTCTCGTACCTCTACTTGTTTTAAACCAACTTCCCAACTCCCCGCATATTCTCACCGCTGCCTCTGCATTAGCATTGATATCCTTCAACAACCATATTAGTCCGCTATCCACTCCGTATGACTCCAACACTGCCCAGGTCACTTTCTGATCTATACTGTCAAATGCCTTTTGAAAATCGACAAAGCAAGCATATACATTTTTGTTCTTTCTTCGACCTTTCTCCCTTATCAGTCTTAGTGCCAATATCTGCTATATGGTACTTCTATCTTTTCTGAACCCTGCTTGGTCACCTGCTATATGTTCTTCTATCCGCGATCTTAATCTCTCAGTCAGTATCATCGGCACCTTACCTAGATGACTCATCAGGGCAATCGTTCTGTAGTTCTTGCACTCCAATATACTTCCTTTCTTGGGTATTGTCACTAGCACAGATCTTGTGTGTTCTCTTCTTTCCATGCTAGATTACATAGTCGGTGTATTTCCTGAATCATGCTCTCTCTACCATATTTGATCATCTCTCCCGTGATCTTATTTCCAGGGCTCTTGTTGTTCTTTAGTCATTTCACTGCTTTTTCTACTTTCTCCTTTGAAAAATCCATCTCACTCTCGATGCTTGGTGGAGAGATCTCTTTCAACTCTTCAATCAGTCCCTCTGAGACACTCGGGTCCAACTGTGCTTTGTATAGATCAGTGCAATATCTCGTCCATCGCTGCACAATCTTCCCTCTGTTCATGAGCACTTCTTTGTTCTCTCAGGCAACAAGGACACTTATTCATTGAGTGAGACTCTTTAAGGCATTTTACACAAGATGCATACCCAGCAGAAATGGGCACTGAGTCTATGCATGAACCACAGTTCTTTACTCCAGGGGAACCCAGCATACTGAAAAAGAAAAGCTGCCACTGCCGCTGCTTTCCCCCTCATAGCGAGCATTAAAAGGGTAAAACTATTAAAAATATGAAGTAAAAGATTAACGCTGGTGATGAATTTCTATTATTTTCAGTCAGCAAAGGAGCTGCTCTGAAGTCAATTTTCAGCCTGGGATGGTTGAAAAGGAACTGACAAGGGCTGCATCACATGTGCACTCCACACAGTGGCAGCAGCTTGAAATGATGAGTGAGCAGGCATGACGTTGGGGAAGGTGGTGCACTGCTCTGAAAAGCCTTCAGATCTGCAGCGCTGGGATGCACCGACACCTGAGTGGAGCCACTTGAAGGAGAAGCAGTCTTACCAGGTCGGCTCTACACAAACCATACTAAATAGGGATGATGGAAAGGAGAAGCCCTGAATCAGCCAGCCTTGAATCTCTAAGGATTATCAAGATTTCGAGGAATGATCTAGATACAGACTCTTTCTTTAGTTCAGTTCCTCATTCAGAAATAAGAAGAAATAATAAGAAATAAGAAGTCCCAGAAGTGAAAGTAAAATTCATGGATACTACTAGTATTCAGTCTGTGAATCATGTAGTGCTCACAAGCATGCTGGATATTTAAAGAAGTGCATAAAGAAAGATCTTGTCTTATTCAAGAAAATTTGTATTATAGTAAACCCTCAATTTCACAGACCCCAATTTAATGGACTTTGGAAATAATGGATGCTGTCTGACAGTTGCCCACCCCACCCAAATGCCAGTGACTCACCGGAGACATGGAAGCTGCCACTGGAACTGCTGGAGCCAGAGGAGATGCTGGAAAGACTGCAGCCATTGGGTCCAGAGGAGCCACGTGGGAGTTGGGGGAGCAGCTGCAGCAGGGCATGGATGCTCCCCTCCCCAAGCCCCACGTCAGCACCCAGCTGCCACTGCCTGCAATGATGATGAGCAGCAGCTTTCACAGGGTGGCTCAGAGCTGGGGGCTGGAGGATCTGCAGTGCTGAGTGCACCAAGAGCCACAGGAGGTGGAAGGAGCCAGGTGAGCTTGCAGCTCCTCTCCCACTAAATTGAGAGAGGGAGGTGTGAGGGGAAGAATGGGGAAGGGGAGGCAGAGAACAGGAGTGTGATGGGCTGGCAAGGTCAGTGCATTGTCATCCAGTATAACCATTCAGATTTAATGAACCTTCAGCATTAATGGACCTCCTTCCCCCCACTAGTCCGTTAAATTGAGGGTTTACTGTAATTAAGGAACCAAAAACTACTTTCCTCTCTAAAATAAAATCAACATTGGTTTTCTTTCATTTCATGCTCATGTACTGGAGGTAATCTCCTCTTCACATAACCTCAATTGAAATAGTATCTCTTCCTATGTCCATTAGTATCAGGTCTTCTAGTTTCTGCTAGAATCACCTGATAATGCATTTTCTTTGCCCAAAAGATGAAAAGCAGGAAGATTGGGGAGATGAATTCTAAACTGCTTCATGACACAATGGACTCCACTGGGGAGTGGACTTCTCTGGGGACAGGTGCAATGCCCATTTCTCAAGTACCTTTACATGCAGCCTGATTTCTGCAAACATCCAAAAACCATGCATCAGGTTACTGGGATGAGCTTCTTACCTAGTTGCAGAGGCTTTAGAGAGTTGGACAATGGACTGATACCCCGTTATATCAATGGTTAAAGATCCTGTAGCATCCAGTACATCACATACTTCTCCAAAGTAGGTTTTGCTAATTCCAGTACTTAAATCAAAGTCTCAGCTACTTTCCTGGGCTCCCCTAACAGCCAATCAAAAGGAAGATGTAAGCCTCAGTTAACTATCAAGCAGTATTAGTCAGCTCTTTGTTTCTGGAGCGTTAAAAGAACAGGCCTCTTTCGTCCATGCAAGTCAACTCCCTTAACGCTGTCAACCATTAACTAGCTGATGCATGATCTCTTCTTTCATGGGGTTTTCATTAGCTGAAGACTACATCTAGTGATAGCATATGTTAAGAAATAACCGTGAAAAGGAACCAAGTAAAACTGGAAGGGCCAGTTTGAAGTTCCCTATATTGACTTAAGAGTCAACCAAACTCTCTCAGGAACTCTACCACTACCAATTAATAAAGCCTGTTATATTCCCTGATGATGAACTTCTGGAATATCAACTAACTGTAGGATTTTTCTTTTACCATAGAGAACTTTGTTTAAAATGGTCACCACAGGATAGTTAGTTGCAGAAACTTTAGTGGTTCCCAAGGGTTATACAGGAAGATTCCCATTTTTTCTAGAGAAAATTCTTCTGATGGATAAGGCTGCCCCAACGACTCGGGCTCATCTCCAGAGAACTCAGGTAACTGCTGTAGTCTGACTTCTGCAGAACAAAAGGAGCCAGGATTTGTGATAGGTCTCTGCATTAAAAAAGCCCAAGGATCTGAAGCTTGATGTTTTCTAGTACCACTAAAAGACCTCTCTCTAGATGAGTATTCAATCTGACAAAAGGATGAAAAAAGAAAAGAGAAACACAATGCAGACCCAGCATAGAACCCAGGGCAGTGTACAGGCTTAGCAAATGAGCAAAGCTACCATTGCAGGGTTAGGTATCGCTTAGACCCATAGGCACGAAAACCTCTGGATATATTACTGGGGCTGGCCCCATGCTGAATCAGATGAGAGAGAATGAGGAACAATGGCTATCAAGTGTCAAAATTCTTATCCCTCTTGCCCAGTCTCAGCACTTCACTGTACTAGAGGAGTTAATAGATTTCACTGAGAGGGGTACACAGTACCAAGACATTACCTAGATCTCCCTTGCTTCTGATTAGTCCCCATGAATAACTCCGCTCTACCAAATAATTCCTTGGATTAGAAAGAGTGCCCTATACATTTGCCCCCAGGCCCAGAACTCTGCCTGTGAGACTTCAGTGAATAGGACCAAAAAGACATGTCATAGTGAAAAAGAAACTCAAGTGTCAAAATGAAGAAATAACTAGCTCCTGTTATCTTTTCTTCATTTCTTGGGAATAATTAGATCAAAGATCAAATCTGTCCTTACTTGGGAGCCATCACCAGATCTGATGGTCAGAAAGGTTCCTCTTTCGATGCATGAATAATTGCTTCTAACCTTCTTCATTGATAGCAGATGATGGATTCTTCAGCATCCTCTCTTTTCTTGACCTTTGTGTGTAGTGTAAAGTGAAAGTCACACACTCTATACACTGCCTGACCTTGTACAGGCACTAGAAATGCTAGGTAATTATCAGTATCTTAGAACTGGCATATAGTTTAAAAAGAAACCACAGCACAGATATTGCGGATATCCTTCCTAAGTTTGGATTTATATGCCAGTTCTAAGATACTGGTAACTAGCTAGCATTTCTAGTACCTGTACAAGGGTCAGGGAGGGTGTACACCACCTGTGCAATGAAATTAAACACTGTTTACACTATTAATACCAAGCCAACATGCACAACAACTAATAACCACACACAAAGTAATGGAAGAAAATGGCCCAGACAGTTTTGGAGTAAAAAAACTGACAATTCCAAAAAAAAGAGTAAGGTTTCTTGGTAATTTATGCTGCATTATAAAATGTTATGTAAGTTCTAAACTTCCATATTAAAATAAATTACATCTTCTCTCTGCTATGGTACAATCCTTACAATCTGCTTCCACTTTGTTAATTCAGTTTGGGAAGAAAAGTTGTCTCCAAGCAAAAACAATACTAACAGCAAAAAAATGCCCTCATTCCCTTTCCACCAAACTCATCACTTCAAAGCCCAAAGGGAACAAGAGACCTAGACTGCACTACAAAATAATCATTCTTAAACATGTATGCGGCCAACTTGTGTTACAACTTAGTTTACTTTTATTTGTGTGGAGAGAAAGGAAAGTGAGACACACACGCTTTAGCCTTAGCAGGGCTTAAATATTGACATTTAAGCAGCATAAGCAACCGCCCCATCCAGCATAAAACTAAAATTAGAATCTCTCCAGAAATGATAGTCTAAGTAGAAAAAACTAGGTGACTATGCACCATCAAAGTTGCTAAATTAAGGAAATTAAATATGTTAAGTAAATATTCCCACACTGAATCTTAACTCTGCCACACTGTACGTTCTTTATGGTCTTGTCAATATAAAACCAACGAATTTAGTTACACATTTAACTAGGAAAGCAGGAATATATATGCATAATGTGGCCAAATTAACATTACTTTAAGTGTCCTACTTTTTATTTCTCCTGGCTGTTATATCTTAACTGTGTAATCTTAATACTCATTTGTTTTGTGCAGTTAATGCTGATCTGCAAACATAAAATAAGTGTTAAAGCACATGTTAGCAATTTTGGTGAATTTTGTCTGAAAGACACATGCTCTTTCATGACACTATAACATCAGTGTGATCGTGAGAAATTTAATCCTGCTTCCAGGTCTGAGGCTTACCTGTAGGAAACTATACTTTTCTCAAACAATTACACACACTTACGTATTCATAGGTTTTAAGGCCAGAAGGGACCTTTTGATAGTCTAGTCTAACATTCCTCCATCACCAGCTTATTAAACTACCTCATCCAGGGAGACCGTTTTAGTTACGACAACCTTGCAGTCCAGTGAAATGAAGGGCCACTTATACAGCTCACTCACTAGCCCAGGTTGACCCTCACTAGTCTAGAGATATGTTAAACTGGTGAGACTCAAAGGAGAGTCTTGAGAATGACTAAGGAACTGGAACACATGTCTAGTAGTGATAAACATAAGAACTCAATCTATATTTAGCTTAGCAAGAGAAGATTAAAGGATGATTTGATTACAATATTTACACAGGGAACAGACATAAAAATGTCTCTTTTTTACGGTGAGGTTTCCAGTTATAATATAGGGCTGTGTCACCTGATTAAGAATTGCCAAAACTCCAAGGACTGTGATTATTCATATTCCTCCACACACCTTGTTGTCTTGGGTTGCTCAGATATTTTCTTCTTTTACTTAAGAGTAGATTCTTAATTTTTTGGGCGCTGTAGTAGCCAAAGTAGCAAAAGATTGAAAAGCTTATAGTCTTCATGTGTAACCCTATGTTAACTATTGCAGGATAACATTTTGGCCCCTCTTTGTTTAACATCAACTCCAGTTTACAGTGAGCTACGAGAGTAATTATTTTTACTAGTCAGTGTTCGCTGCACAGGCAAACTCTGCAGTGACAAGACTTGTACAAATGGAGAGGAATGGGCAGTGGGGTTTATCAGAAAAATCTCTTTGGTGCATACAACCTACTCATCCAAAAGGCTGAGATTTTGGGGGCTTTATTAGGGACAGGGGAAAAAACTACTGACAAAGATAATAAATTCAAAGGGAAAACTACTTCCCTTTGGCAATAGCTGTTAGTGTGATCATTCTGACAGAAGAGGTAGTCAAATGAACCTCAAGGCATGAACATGCAAAAACCTAAGTGCTTCTGCAATCTGAGTGACAGAGGACAAACTATCCTCTCTTAATTCTATTCAATAAAATACCAACTTTTCAATACACAAAAGGGCTAATAAATGTGTTGTAATTATGCCTGTTTGGACTAAACACTGCAGGCCTTTACCACTGGCAGACATATTTTAGGATATAGCTTTGCCTTGTTTTACCGTTTTCTATTGTATGCACAAAGTCATCCACTAGCAATAGCAGATCTACTGCCTGAATCTCAAAGTCCTGACTCCTGGAGTTAAAACCGTTAACATGGGCAAATTCATCTGTGGGGAAACTAAGCAAATTTCACAGCCAATTCATGAAATCCAAACTAAACCTCTCCAGAAGCACATGCAATAGGCAAGGGATCCAAAAAAAAAAAAAAAAAAAAAAAAAAAAAAAAAAAAAAAAAAAAAAAATCACACTTTAAATGATGTAATCTGTTTTTAAAATTATATTTCAGAATATTTGCAGTAGCATACAGAGAAAACTTCAGAATGGTAAACTGTCCTACTTGTAATTGCTCAGGATTGTTGAAAAAGATATTGTAAGCCAGCCAAATAATCACTTTATTTGAATCACTCAAATCAATCTTTTCTCAGAAAAAAAGTAGAACAATGAAATTTACCCTTGCAACAAAACCAGTAAGAAAACTAATATGAAAGCATGCATTTATTAAATATACTGGACAGAAAAAGTGAACTATTGTAGAGAAATGGAATGGGACACTTACACAGTGGCTCTCTCTCAGGAGTTCCTGAGGTTACTATGTTCTTAAGCCATCTAGACTGAATAGCAGGTTGGGAAGAAGGGAGCCACAAACAATCCACCAGATGACAATGCTACACAGTGTAGAGACCATCATAGCTAGGAGCCATCTAGAAAGGGTTGGGAGGGGAAGGAAAGATGAACAAAAATTCAAACGGGAATGCTATTGGTGCATACAAGTTTCTTTTAAAAGCAAATCATCCTTTAAACTGGGCCAAGCATTTTGTCCCCTTCTACTGAAATACAAATCATGCAACCATATTTAATCGAAACTTTTATTCATGAATTACTTGCGACTAAAACTTGGTGTTCTGACTAATCTAAAGTAACTCACAAGGACCTTCTATTCCAGTAAAAGCCTACTGCACTATCTTAAAAGAGAAACAAGTTCTGAAATAACTGAATAAAGCAATAAACACTTGTTGTCTTCTCTTCAACCATATTCAGCAACTAAACAACCTTGGTGAGCCTCCGGATTCACTACTGCTTCACAGCTGTATGTTGTTGTAATATCAAAGCATCAGTGAAAGCCATAACCACCTACTAAAAGAGCAATCAGAATTCTATGACATATCCAGATGGAAAGGGTCAATTTCCTTTCTATATTCAAAATTACAACTGAGTCTTCAGTAAGTCATTGCCTCAAATACAACTTATTTCTAACTATAGCACACATACAAATGAACCAGGCATCAAGGCATTGAGGACTTATGCTAGTAACTGTGATGAACTCTTCTAAGCATCACACACAAATCCCTGGTGCCTTAATAAGAAAACACCCCCCCCTTCTTACAGATCTTAATTCCTCACCCTATTCTACCTTTTGTAAACTGAAAAGTGTTTTGTTCTGAAATTGTTTTACATTGAGGAAATACAAATCTCATTCTGCTTTCTTCCTATTAATGCGCTTGCTGTTCAAATGATGAAGCTTAATGGCCATGTCTACACTAGCCCCAAACTTTGAAATGGCCACGCAAACGGCCATTTCGAAGTTTACTAATGAAGCACTGAAATGCATATTGAGCGCTTCATTAGCATGTGGGCGGCCGTGGCACTTCGAAATTGACACGTCTCGCCACCGCGCGGCTCTTCCAAACGGGGCTCCTTTTCGAAAGGACCCTGCCTACTTCGAAGTCCTCTTATTCCCATCTGCTCATGGGAATAAGGGGACTTCGAAGTAGGCAGGGTCCTTTCGAAAAGGAGCCCCGTTTGGAAGAGCCGCGTCAATTTCGAAGTGCCACGGCCGCCCGCATGCTAATGAAGCGCTGAATATGCATTTCAGTGCTTCATTAGTAAACTTCGAAATGGCCGTTTGCGTGGCCATTTCGAAGTTTGGGGCTAGTGTAGACGTAGCCAATAAGGTGTAAGAAAATCTGAATTAAAAAAAAAAAATCCAATAGCTATTCATTCTGGAAGGAGACCCAGCTTGATTAGGACAGCAAGAAATTTTGAGAGTAACAAAACTGATTACCTATCACAGAGCTCCTTGATGCAAATTTCAGTTTATACAGGCAACACACGATGCAGAGGACTGGGAAGGGTGAGGTCAAATTCCCAAAATAAAAGATATTTTTTTTCTTCTAAACACAAAGCACAGTACGTAAAAGTATTACTGGCTTTAACTCATTTATGTTCATTTTATGGAAATCAAACTGAGTAAGTTTGATTAAAACAATTGTGTTATGAAAAATTTCTTTATACAAGCTTATAGAATAAAACAGCCTATAAACCATCAAAGAAAGAAAAAAATTTAATGTATTAACTTGATGGTTATGAATGTGTTCTGTATCATACAATGAATACTCATTCCAATGGTGATTCTGAAGATGCAGTTTGTTATGTGAGAGACAGAGATATTGCTTCTTTATTATGTTACCTGACTTTAGAAGTGGTCTTTCTGCAACTGAGTGTGAAAGAGTCAGGCATGGGTTGTGTTTAAGTAAAAATATCTCTGTTATACATCAAATGACCCTGGCTGTAGA
Source organism: Carettochelys insculpta (assembly GCF_033958435.1). NCBI lineage: Eukaryota > Metazoa > Chordata > Testudines > Carettochelyidae > Carettochelys > Carettochelys insculpta. The sequence continues at coordinate 55,849,021 of NC_134141.1, read as the reverse complement.
TCTAATTTTGGAACATTTTGTAGTTTCTGTTTTCCTCTTCATTCACAACATAATTGTTTTAAGATGTATTTGATGTATAAAATCCATTATCTACCTTGTTTCCTAAGACACAAATAAAACTATTTATATCTTATGCATTTATAAAGATACTTATTACCCTAGTATCTAGACATCAAAGCAATATTTATTTGGTATACTGGATTATCAGTCTATGGCAATATGATGGAAGATACACTTAGGACACTGATAAGATAGACAAGAGAAGATATATTCTTTACTGTAAGATTAGTGTGCATTTTTACTGCTCTGTGGCTTCCTGCTTTCCTGATTCTGAAAGAATCATCATGTTGTTTGTTTTCTGTAGAAGTCCTAGTATTTTTCTGTCAGTCCAGTCAAAATACAGTGATATGAAACAGAAGAAATAAGGGAAAGTCAAAAAGAGGGGCGGGGGTGGCAGCTAGCTGACTGTGAATCTCGAGTGTAGTTTCCAAATGTAATGACAAGTAGGAGTAGAAACTGTTCTACACTAAATGATAAAGTTGAATTTAAGGCAGTTAGCTCAATATTACAATGCCCCTGTCTTCACTGTAAATACCATTAGCTCAATTTTAGGCATCACTAATATCGCTGCTGTAACACTGTCAAAAGCAGCTGGGTGACTGAATTTAAAACTGAATAAAAGCCAGTGTGGAAGTGCCATGTCTTAAAATCAAGTTTACAAAAGCCTCCAGAAGTGTCCTGTATGTATCCCACAAAGCTGAAAGGTTACCCGCTATGTATGGCTGGGTCCATCTCTGCTGCTCTCCAGATGCACAGGAAATAGGTCACAGGAAGCCCACGAATTTGAATTCCTCAACAGCAAGCCCAGGAAATGTGAGGGACACCAGTAGCAATACTTTCTTTTACTCGTCACATCACTTCACATCAGCAGCCATCTCTTGCAATGAGTAGCCTGCTTAGTTCTCAGGGTTGCATCCAGCATAGAGCCATCAGGAGGTTCTGAATCTTCTTGCAGTTTGGGGAGAAGAATCAGTGTCAAGTAGACTTAGTGTCAAAGAGAAATGAAGACCTATCTAAGAAGATGTCACGCAGGATGAGCACCAGAGGTTACTCCCAGGACTCAATGCAATGAAGGTGAAAGAACTCTGGCAGGCATATCACAAAATCCAGGAAGCCAACCAGTAGTCCAGGTCATCTCAAAAGACCTGCTGCCATTATGAACAGCTGCACATGCATCTGGAGGAGGATCTCACCATGCTGCCCATTCAGAATTCTGACAGTTCTGGAGGCCCTGTTCCATAGTCCAGGATGAGTTGAGAGGAGCTGGGAAGAGGCCAGGAGGAAGAGACCAATGGAGAGGAGGATGGTGGCAACTAGCAGCAGCCCAAGGAAGATATTCTCCACAGCCCGGAGCTCTTCAGCATAGACCTGGAGCTGGTCCTGTCTACACCAGTTCCCTCTACACTGGTTCCTGAACCCCAGCTGCCCTGGTGAGTATTTTTTTCTGAACGCTACATGGGGGTTGCAGCTAGGTATAGGAATGGGTATAGGTTTTCTATGGATCTACGCCCCTCAGAACAGCGTGTTAACATTTCTGGGGATGCAGTGCTTATTCTTTTTGGAGTTCTCCAGGAAGGCCTCATCCAGGTACTCTTGTATTTTTTGCACAAGGTTTTTGGGCAGGCCTGACTTATTGAGGCTTCCACAGTAGCACACCTTGCCATCCTGGCAACCAGATAGCAATATGGCATCCTGGTGCCACTTAGCATTTTGGCAAATTCTCAAGGCTTGTGCTCATACAGGTTGAGCATCTCTTCTTTGTCGCTATCTTTCTTAGGAGGGTGATGTCTTCTTAACCTAAAAAGCACAGGAATTTCGACTGGATTTCTTTGTAAAAGGGCAGGCTGCATTGCATTTCCCTAGAGCACACTGTCGCACCACAGGGTTGTCAGGGGCTCCAACTTCCCTGCTCTGCGCAGCTGGCACGTTCTCCAAGCATTCTCTCCTTCCACTTCCCTTTCTCCTTAGCTTTTCTTTTCACTTTACAGGGATCCCTCCCAACCCAGCTGTCCATGCGGCTGGAATCAAACTCTTCCCCCTTGCCACACAGCATGTCCAGCATTGGTTTCTCCTGCTTTACACGGCCTCTTCCCTGATGAGGGTTGCTCCAGGGACTGCCAAGAAACTTTTTCCCCCGCAGCATACAGCTGGAAAACTTTTCCCCTGCTTCTCTTTTCATTTTACAGGGATCCTTCCCCACCCAGCCGTCCATGTGGCTGGAATTGAACCCTTTCCCCCTTTGCACTCCCCTTCCCTGTAAAGTGGACAATAGCTTACCATATCCACAATGAAATGGTGTGGATAAGTGCTGACTTGTGCAATGCACAGTTTGAATCCTTGTCATCCTTAACAAGCCTTAAGGTGGCCTTGCAAAAAGAAAGTTTCACTGACTGTAAAGACAGACAGAAAGTTACTCACTTCGTGTTGTAACGACGGTTCTTGGAGATGTGTGTCACCGTGGGTGCTCCATGGTAGGTGTTGTGCTCGCACAGCACCACAGCAGAGATCTTTCATTGCAGTCCTGAGTGGGGCTATGCTTGCGCCATCCTGGCACTTGCTGTTCACTCCACTAGGGTAGCGCACGCAGCCCCACTCTCCTCAGTTGCTTTCTTGATGCCCTAATGATAGCTATTGCACCAGACAGAATGGAGGTGGGTGGGATGTGGAGTGCCCCCCCGGCACACAGATCTTGAAAAACCATTGTTACAACATGAAATGAGTAACTTCTCTTTTTCCTCTAGTGCTGTCCCCATGGGTGCTCCATGGTAGGTGACTGTAACTGGATGGTGGGTTTTTATTCAGTGCATCTACTGTGGACAGTACTGCCTAAGCTACTGCTGTATCTCTATCAGTGTGGGATTGCAGTGCATAGTGAATCACGAATGTTTGGTTAGACGACCAAGTAGTTGCTCGACAAATGTCCTGCTAAGGCACTCCTTTTTAAAAAGCTGTGGTTGTTGCTCGGAGCATGCTTTCAGAGATGCAGGTAATGGTCTGTTTCAAGTGGAACAACAGAATTGTGAGCACACTTTTGGTACGAATGTGGGATGTGGGCACAGTACCACCTTGTTTTTGAGGAAGGTTGTATAAGGTAGAGAATCAGAGCTACTAGCTTGCTAAGTCTTCAAGCTAATGTTATTGCTACTAGAAATCGTGTTTTCATTGTTAGCATGGCCAAAGAACACACAGCCATTGGTTCCAAGTGGGGATGGGTCCCAGGAGTGTGTGAAGGACCAGTTCTAAGTCCTAGGCTGAGGGTACAGGTCTGCAAGGAGGCATGATGTTTTGTAGGCTCTTTCAGAATCTTTTTATAACCAGATGACTGAAAATTGGGAAGCCTTCTGTAGGAGGGTGAAAGGCTGAGATTGCTGAAAGGTGAAATGAAGTGAGGACAGTGACAGGGAATTCTCTTTAAGGTAGATAATATAGTCCAGGACCATATGCAGCGGGGCTTCCATCAGTTGTCTACTCCTTTCAGAGCAGTAGGCCAAGAATTGTTTCCACTTTGAGAGACAATTTTTTCGAGCTGTTTCTCGTCTGCTCTGTAGGAGCACAACCCTCACTTGCTGGAATAGCATCATGCATGTTCTAGGATCCACAGAGAAACCAGGCCATCAGATGGAGGATTTGAGGCCTGGGGTGGATCATGGTACTGCTGTTCTGTGACAGCAGGTCCGAACAGGAGGGAAGCAGGTAAGGATGGCAATGAGACAGGTGATGGAGTAAGGGAAAACAGATCTGCCTCGGCCATGCTGGAGCAATGAGGATAATTTGCGCTCTGTCTGTCTGGATTTTCTTGGGGACTTTAGTGATCGGGGAATAGATGGAAATGCATACAGGAGATGAGCACTCCAGGACAGGAGAAAGGCATCCTCTAGTGACTTGTGCCCGTTGTCTGCTCTAGAACAGTAAAAAGTGCATTTGATGCTCTCTTGTGTTGTGAACAGATCTATTGCTGGTTTGTCCCACATCCAGAACAACTGTCTGGTTACCTCACGGTGGTGTCCCCATTAATGCTCCAGAGAGAAGTGGCAACTTAGAACATCTGCCAAGTTGTTGTTCATGCCCAGCAGGTATTATGCCGTCAGGACAATGTTATGGCCGATTTACCAGTTCCAAAGTTTTATGGGCCTCTACCCAGAGGAATTGTGATTGGGCCCCTTCTTGATGATTTATGTAAAACATCATTGTGGTGCTGTCTGTAAGGATGCAGATGATCCTGTTTCAAATGTGAGGTAGGAAATGTTTGCAAGCACTGGAGACAGCACATAGCTCAAGGGAGTTAAGATGCAGACTCTGTTCCTCTGTGGACCATCGGCCTTGGGCATGATGTTGTTGGTAATGCGCTCTCCAGCCAAGAAGCGAAGCATCTGTTGTAATTTCGCAATATGGTTGGTTGCGGCGGAATGCAACGTCTATCAGTATTCTGTTCTTGTGTGCACCATTGCAATGAGTCAATTATTTTTTGTGGTATGAATACTCATTTGTGAATCTGATATCTATCGGGGTAAACAATAAAGTCAGCCAATGCTGCAGGCAGTGAAAATGCCTTGCCATCTGAGGTGTGTCACTACTGGAGCAAGGACTTTGGTGAATACCCATGGGGCAGCTGAAAGCACAAGAGGAAGTACTTTGTATTGGTACTTAGTGTGAAGCGCAGAAATCGTCTGTGCATGGGATGAATGGTGACATGAAAATAGGTGTCTTGGAGGACCAGAGCTGTGAACCAGTCCCCCTCATCCAGTGCAGGTCTAGTATGGTTCTCCAGCCTCACGTCGTCTTCTGTGTCAGAAAGCTGTTTGAATAAAACTCCCTTCCCTGGTGTTGTTTTCGAACCTCTTCTACGGCACCAATTTACAAGAGGTGTAGCACTTTGAGCCATAGTAAGTTCTCAAGGGGCAGGGGGGTCGCTGAAGAAGGACGAGTGTTGGGGGGATGCTGGAGGAATGAAAAGTTCGTTTTAGCCCTAGCCTCTCTCACTGCTGCGGGGGAGCACTGCTGCTGTTGAGCTCTTAGTAACAGTTCCCACCCCCTGTGCCAACAGGGGCAGCAACATCGCACGTTTACCAGGCACTGGTGCAGGTAGAATCTCTACCGGTGCCTGCTATGTGGAGACCAGGGCCGCTCCCAGTGATTCTAACAGTGCCACTCCCAGCTGTGGCACCCCTTCAGGATTAGTTAGTGCCACGGAATTTGAAGCCAGCTTGGAATTGTGGCTCTTTGATTTTGAGGCAGGCAGGTTGCAGGCTTGAGGTGCCTGGTTTTTCTTCATGCTGATCCTTGATCCAGGCCTGGGTGATTGTTTTGAAAAGGACACACCCTTTAGGAGAATTGTGGGGAGTGTCCTTAACAGAAGACACACTGCTCACTGGCAGCAGTTCTGTTTGAGACTGAAGTACCCTGTCAAACAGGAGCATTTTAAGTCTGAGCTCCCTTTTCTTTCTTGCTCTGGCTGTTAAACTTCTACAGTCAGAGCAATGTTGGAAGATGTGTGATTCCCCAAGACAGTGGACATATTCTGAGTGTCCATCAAAGCTGGCATGGGGTCCCAGCACTTGATGCATTTTTTAAAGCCTCCTGAAGACATCTTGCCAGTTGGATGTTGATCTTTCGGGGGTTTTTTTGTTTAATTTTTGATAACCTGTTCTCTCTCTCTCTCTTTCCCCTCTTTATTTATTTATTTGCAATGCCAGCCTGTCAGGAAACTGAGTAGTGTGAACTGAAACTGACAAGTGGGGCTAGAAGTCACTGCTCATCATCATTCTCTCTCTATTTTAAAAACTATAGTGGAATAAATGTTTGTGTGTATATATAGATATGTGTGTGTATGTATATGCATGAAAAATTAACTATGTACAAGAGAAGGAACAAGGCAGAAGATAACTAAACTTAATTGTATCTACAGGTTCTGAGGTGAGAGGAGAGCCATTACTTTGTGTGCAGCCAAGGGTGACAAAGAAGCAACTGAGGAGAGCAGAGCTGCACGCTCTACCTTAGTGGCACAAACTGCACGTGACACTCTGGATTGCTATGAAAGATCTCTGTGTTGTGGTGCTGGGCAAGCCCAACACCTACCGTGGAGTACTCACAGGGGACAGCGCTTGAAGAACCATTCATTCCAGGATAAACGCTTTGTGTGAATTGTATTTCAACTTTAACCTTCCCTTCAAGCAGGCATCCTCACTGTGGGAGACAGGGCAAGGATGTGCAAAAGTTCCAGGCAGGACCTTATCCCTGCAGAACATGGAGCGGGCTCAGGCAGAAACTGCAGAAAGCAAAAGGGACACAGCACAGCAGCGTCAGACTGTGCTTGAGTTCAAGAGAGCAAATGGCGCACCCTAGGGAGGATGTGGCAAAGCTCATAACAGCAATGGGCGATCAAACTGAGGTTCTGTGCACCATGCTGCAGCTGCAGAGGGACTCCCTACGCACCACTGTGGGCTCTGCGCCCTGCTGTCTGGACTCCCCTAAATGCAGGTTGCTTCCCTCCATTGTTGCGATCCCCGAACGCAGGGAGGGAGGCAAGAACAGTCTGCTGCTCTACTCTCAAGAGCCACTGTGAAAGGCTATTCTACCACACTTGACAGTCCTTCTTTCCCTGACACTTAACCATCTCCTCCCCCCCGAAATAAACTTATTCTTTTGATGACAACCATGGTGTGACTTTTTGGTACACACGCGTGGCGGGCTGAACAAATTATTGTGAGGACTGCCAGAGGGTGGAGAGGGCTGATAGCACTGCTGCAACCTACTACAGCAAGGTCCACATAGGCCTCACTGCAAAGGGACCCAGGCAGGGCCCATAGCACAGCTTCCCATCTTTTTGTGAAAATAACTCTCCCTTTTCATCCACTCTTGTTCCTCCAACTTAACTCCCTTTCCCTAAATAAAATCATTCTTTCTGTGAAAGCCACAATGTGATTTATTGGCTCACATTTGGTGGGAAGCAGAAATCATTTGGGGGATTGAGGGGTGGTATTACAATGGTGAAATACAGTGCAATCATGTGTCTGGAAGATCATTCATGAATTCATGTTTCAAAGCCTCCTTAATGCCACTGCCTCCACATGCTTATTGAAGAATGGCCTTGTAGGTGGCTGCAAATAAACCCTGCTCATGACATCAGCCTCTGTACTTCAGACACTCATGAAATTCTCCAGCCTAGATTCACAAAAGTTATGTGAAATATAGCACGCTGTAATCATGATAGGGACATTAATTTTACAACAGTCCAAAACAGGTCAATAAGCACCTGAACCTCACTTTTAAATGGCCAAAGGCACATTCCACCACCATTCTGCACTTGCTGAGGCTAACACTGAAGTTATCCTGGCTGCGGTTCAGGGCACCTGTGTATGGCTTCCTGAGGCAAGGAAGCAGAGAGTAAAAAGGGTCACCCAGTATCTCTATAGGCATCTCTACATTGCCAGTTTTGACTTTCCATTGTGGAGAAAAAAGTCACATCCAGGAGCTCTCTGTACAGACCAGAATTTCTGAAGATGCGCACGTCGTAATCCTTCCCTGACCATCCCACGTTGATGTTGCTGAAATAACCTTTGTGATCTACAAACACTTGCAACACCATTGAGATGTACCCCTTTCTGTTTATATATACAGAGGCCACGTGGTCGAGGGCCATGATGGGGATGTGCGTGCTCGCTATTGCCTCACCACAGTTAGGAAACCCAATGACAGCAAACCTATCCACTATGGCCTGTACATCTCCCAGGGTCACGGTCTTCCTTAGAAGATGCCGACAGACTACTGGCTACCTGTACTACCGAAGCTCACACTGTATATCTGCCCACCCTGAATTGATTTGCCACTGACTGGTAACTGTTGGGCATTGCAGACTTCCATAGAGCAACTGTTCTCACTTCTGAACCATTAAAGTGGCCTCATTTTTGTGTTGCTGCGAGTCAGGGTGGGGACCAGCAAATCATAAAGTTCCACAAGAGTGGACTTGCGCATTTGAAAGTTCTGCACCCAGGACGCCAAAATGATGTGGTTCCACCAGCATGTGCTGGTTTCACACATCCAAAACCGCTGCTCCACTGCCAGCAGTGCATCCAGGGCAGCCAGCAAACCTGAGTTCTTGGACTGCATTTGAGTAATTTCCTCTTCAAAATCATCATCAATAGCCTTCTCCTCCTCAACCACCATCTCCCTTTATAGTCAAAAGAAAAAGTGCACAACATTCCAGGAAGTTGCCGTAACAGTCTGTGAAATTACCTGAAACATTCAAGGATCCATGCATGCGTTAGCGCTGTGCCAGAGAAAATGGTGTGATCTCCCATTCATTTTCACATGGTTAGTGGGTGCTCTAAATACTGGGACAGTGCTTTGCATTCTGGGATGGTAACATCAAACACTCACAAGCAACCGCAGCAATTTTTTCCCCCACAACTTATTGGTACAGAAGTCCCAGAAAGCAACAGGGCTAATGCACGGTGGGATAGGTAGCTACAATGCATTGTTCACGCAGTTGGTTTAATTCCTGGAAAGTATGAGGACACTGAAATTTGGAGTTCATAACAATGAGGTTAAAGAATCAAATTTATTAAAAGTCAATTTTATTTTGTAGTGTTGACATAGCCTTGTTTCCTTTATTCTTGGGCTTAAGGGACATGGTGGCTATGAAATGTTAACAGGTATGATGATGTAGCCAGCGACAGTCCTGGACATCCTGAAAGCACCATGTGATCCACCTGTCCTGAAACTGGCAGCAACAGGTGCTAAGGCTAAAGGTGCCACTTCCCTTGCAGCTGATGTTGCTTTCTTTTCCAGACATTACTACTAAGTTGCTCCTGAGCAATGCCCTCTTCCTGGCTTGTAACCAGCATCTTGGGATCACAACAGATGCATATGCTTCTTTTGAATTTATCCAGTGAGGGTTCTATTTAAGTTTTGCTACTCCTTGCCTTGATAGGAAATTGCAAGCAGATTTTATACAGCGAGGAGCATCTACAAGGGGACCCTTTCCCAGAAAGATTAAATCAATAGGAGTTAAAAGTAATCTAATATTGATTTTATTCTTATTTTAATAAATTAACTACACAGATTGATTCAGTTGATCAACTACTACACCTCTCAGACGATAGCCTCTAATTTTTTTAAAATACCATAATAATACTGAGTTCCAGGAGGTGCTTGTGGACTAATACAGGAGTGAGCAAACTTTTTAGGTCACACCTCCCTTTTTAGTCCCTGGATCTGTGGGAGAATCACACAAAGGGATATGGGGGTGGAGGGGATGCTTGAGATGTGGGTGCTCAAGGGGAGGACCCCAGGAGGGTACCTTTTCAATCCATAAATTCGCCAGCTGCCCTGCCACTTGACTCATAGACTCCGCACATGCAGATTGGCGCAGTGGCGAGTGGGAAGGCGTTCCCTTGGCAACACAGCGGCTGCACAGGACAAATCTACAGTGGAGACAACTGCGCCGCGTGCCCCCCTCCTTACTAAATGTTGTGCCCCACACTTTGCTCATCCTTTGTCAAATAGACTGAGCAGTCAAGAGCATTCAGATACACAACTTGTCTAGTAGGTCCATGTAGTATATGTGACAGAGTACCCAAGAAAAGGAGGAAAAAAAATGAGAGTAGAATACCATTCTTTAGCCAAAAAAATCTAAACAAATGAACAAAGACAACCAGTCATGATGCCTACAGTGAATTAGTGAATCCGTGCTTCTTTTAATCAATGTGAACACAACCTTTCCAACAAACCTCCAGAACAGGCAAAACGGAAAAGACACTTATCCCTTTCTCTGTTAGTAAAAAAATAAAATAAATTAAAAAAATAAAAATTGACTTACGTCAGCGGAACTGTGGCTGCAGCCTTTGTCTGCCTTTTACTTTTCAGGGCACGAAGCTTATCACCTTGCGTTAAACAGTTTGCATCATCTTCATCACTGTACTGGATAAGCACATGGTAAGACAAGAATTTTAAGCATTATTTTAAAAATGATCAGGTACCTATACACTAACTTCTTAAAAGAACAAAATTTTCAGGTGTAAATTAAAGCACATGTACTTCTATAGTACACTTATATCTTCCCTATTTTCCAGTTCATGCTTTGTACATTTAAATGAACTATCCAGTCAATATACCACCTGTCTCTGAAATATTGGAAGTATTTTCAAGATTGCTGCTTAGATATTGCACTCTTTTTTTTTCTATTCCTTCTTGGCACTCATATCACTCTCTTTTCCTATACTTGGCTTTTAAAGACCACCATATCTCCTTTTACACTGGATGACACTGGCTAAACCAGGACTCTCAAACTTAAATTTACCTTAGGGCCAGTGACATGCCTCAAATTCTCCTAGTGGGCCAGCAGGTACCCCTCCCTGTCAGGGCTCTGGGGGAGGTCCTCTGTGCATTCCCCCCACCCCCAACCTCCCGCCACCACCACCACCAACACATCTCCTAGCCCTGCCTGACAGCCCACACACCTCCCCTACTCCCCATCCATTCCCTGGGCCTGCCTGTCACATCTTCCCCCACCAGGGTTATTTAACCCCCAACTCCCTGGAGAACCCTACCGCCACCACTGGAGGCCCAGGAAAGAGGTATGAAGAGCCGCCCCAACCCCAGGATGACTCAAGCTGCCACCCTGGGCTTTGCACTGTGGGGGACACCATAGTGGCTGCCTCAACCATCCTGTGGATAGGCCATTTCCCCATACTCAAGTTAATCTGTGTGACCCTCGGTGGGCTGGGGCTGGCAGCAAGGGTTGGGCCTCCCTGCACTCACTGTGGTGAGTGAGCAAAGGGATGTAATGTGGGGAGAAGGAAAAGCAGGGGGCTGGAAGAAGCAGGGTGGGGGCACAGCAGGGACTGGACTTGGGGTGGGGCGGAAGGGTACAGTCCCTAAGTGATGCAGGCACTCACATGCCACTAGCTGTGTGCAGGCTGGATTGTGGAACTGCACAGGCCACAGATGACCACCAGGCTGTGAGTTTGAGACCCCTTGCTAAAATATCAGATAGTGTTATAGAAGTCAGTTGTCATGGTAGGAAAAGGCATTTCAGCAATTTTAAAAAAGCATATTTGAAATAGAACAAGAATACTTCCTCCTCCTGCGAGCATCAAGACCTTGATTTGTGTTCTAATATTTACTTAGCAAATTATTTTAAATACGACGTTCCTACTTCAACTGCAGAGTTTACTCCCATGTTTCATGCGTGCTGTCCATACCTCTTTGCACCCTTCCATTTTGTACTACAAGGAACATGGCAAAACATACGAAAAGTATCTAACATCTTGAGCTTTATTGTACCTACAGCTTTGTCCATTTCCTATGAGCTCCTCAACAGAAGTTAAAACATTTACAACAGCAGAACATTCGGACGATTACCAGTTCTGTGTCTTTTCTGCTTGCTCTCTGTTTTTTTGCATCATCATTAATTGAAATATCATCTACTCCACTGAGGATTTTTGTAACAGCAATTTTGCGATTTCCCTTTAACTTTGCACGGAAGATATCTCCTTCTATCCAAAGCTCTGTCTGTTTCCTATTATGAAATGGAAAAGATATTACTATAACTTGGCAAAAATTAGCAGTGTTGTTCGCTTTGGTTTTAAAGGAAAATATTTCTATTTTTTCGATTAAGATACATTTTAATTAATTTTCTGAATTATTAATTCCAGCACAGTTAACAGTCTACTTACTCTAGTAGGAAGTGCTGCTGTGGTCCAATTACTGAGCCAGGTCTATTTATTCTAATCCAGGCAATGGTTTCAGCAGCTGTCATCCTGTAATGCTTCATAATATAGCAGGCTATAAGGGTGCCAGTTCGGCCAAGACCAGCTGTAAAAGATAAAAAAAAGAGGTTTCTTATATAAAAATATATATATATTTACAGCAATTACAGTTTCAACTAAAATTTCAAGAACCAAAACTAACTAAAACTAAAACTTGCTTCATTGCTTCTAAGACTGACAAGTATTTAATGCACATTGTCAGGGTTCTGTCCACACTCTACAAAAACTTGAAAACACCTTGCCCATAGACAGGCGTTACTTAAAAACTTACCAAGGTCACAGATCCCATGGACCCTGGAGGGTATGCTACCACCACCCCAGTCCTTGGAGACCCCTTTAACCCAGGCAGGCACACTGGAGAATCCCCCCATGGGGAAAAACTCCAGCTCCATTCTCCCCTTTACAGAGAGCTTGAGAACAAAGCAAGCTGTTACTTGATAAGGCATAAGAACATAAGAATGGCCATACTGGGTCAGACCAAAGGTCCATCCAGCCCAGTATCCCATCTGCCGACAGTGGCCAATGCCAGGTGCCCCAGAGAAGGAGAACAGAAGACAATGATCAAGTGATTTATCTCCTGCCATCCATCTCCTGCCCTTGTACTGAAGGCTAGGGCACCATACTTTTCCCCTGGCTAATAGCCATTTATGGACCTAACCCGCAAAAATTCATCGAGCTCTTTTTTAAACCCTAATAGAGTCCTGGCCTTCACAGCCTCCTCCAGCAAGGAGTTCCACAGGTTGACTGTGCGCTGTGTGAAGAAAAATTTCCTTTTATTAGTTTTGAACCTACTACTCATCAATTTCACTTGGTGTCCCCTAGCTCTTGTATTATGAGAAAAGGTAAATAATTTTTCTATATTCACTTTCTCCACACCATTCATGATTTTATATACCTCTATCATATCGCCCCTCAATCGCCTCTTTTCCAGACTGAAAAGTCCCAGTCTCTCTAGCCTCTCCCCATATGGGACCCGTTCCAAACCCCTAATCATCTTAGTCGCCCTTTTCTGTACCTTTTCTAATGCCAATGTATCTTTTTTGAGGTGAGGAGACCACATCTGCACACAGTACTCAAGGCACCCACACAGACTCTGCTCAGAACACAGGTATCAGATCAATTGCTTAAAACAGTAATTTATTCACAAAACAAGAGAAAATAAATCGTACCAGTTATAGCACAGGGAATGTTTCCCTGGGATTCAGCTTAAAAGTTACACAGGGAAAAATCAAGTCATTAATCAACGCAAGAAAAAAAAAAAAAGCAGCAAAACAACAGAACAAGGCAACAAGAAAACAGAGATAGCCAGTCCAACCAAATTCAAAATAACCATAACTTGATCACATCTAACTAGTCCCAATCTATTTAGGAATTTACTGATCCTCACAAGTATCTTCAGCTCTACAAAAAAAGCTAATAGAAGGCAAGAAAAATAATGTAGCTCTGATATAAACAGACTTAGCAGAATTAGATTTTTAGTTTATAATTCTGATGGACAACAATCAGTGCTTAATCATTACTATTTTTATCAATTTAATGTTCACAGTTGTGCAAAGTTATGGCAAAAGGGATAAGCCAATTACTTAATCACAGTAGATACTGAGATTCAAAAAGGTTAAACCTTTATAACTCAAAGCACCCACTGTAAATACCCTTAGATCAAATTCTAAAGTTCAAGCATAATTAGAAAACTTAATCTACTATCACTGATGGAAGAAAATTGGATGGCTTGAAATAATACAGCAAAATCCATGTTAATCAACATCTAACAAAAGAATCTAAGTATTCCAAGCCTAAATGTGTGCATTCTGAATGTGTTTCTCGGGTAGGATTGGACCTAAAGCCTTGCTCGGTAACTAACCCCTGTGTGACAGACACAAAATTATCATCTCCCGTCAAAAGAAGGTTTCCTGTTGGCTCCCAGACCAACACACCTTTTGTGCACAAAAAAAGGCAGGAAACACTTCTGCTGTGTGTGTCCCCCAATCTGGGCATCTATATCTAGGTGTAACACTAAGCAGGGCCTGAGAGGCAGTGACGTTATTATGTAGAAGTTCTGTTTCGACGCAACTCAGGTATTTTAACAGCAAAGCTCTGAAAAGCTTATTAAATCAGTGCAAATAAGGATACTCAAACACTTATAATTTCAACAGATTTCGCTAGCTATCTCCCCAGCACTGAGGACTAACACTCTGCCAAGTTTGTTGTTTCTGGTGAAAAGAACAAAAATACTATAGCCATTTGAAAAGATGGCTGGAAAAAGAAGTGTTAATATTAACACTAGGGAAAAACAAGCTTGCAAATCTCAGTAGTGGCTGAAACAATTGTCAAAGCACACAAAAAAAAATCAGCTGAAGCAGAGAACAAGAATGGAAAGCATCAGCCAAAATGACTACACTCTGGCTAACTTACAAGCACTTGGAAATAAGGGCTCATAATGCAAAGCATGAGGTAACTAAGGCTTTGTGACCAACTCTCAACTCCACCTTATAATATGAACTGTGAATACAACATACCTTTGCAATGAACTGCTATTACACCTTCTGCATTTTCACAAATATTCAGGAATGTTTTGACTATAGTATCACTAGGGATGCTTCCATCAGCAAAGAAAAGATCATAATGCTCAAAACCAGCATCTGCAAATCGTTTGGCATCATACATTTTTTTGTTAAGACGTATTATGGTAGTAACCTTGTGTCTTCTGAAATATGGAAAATAGGCCTCAGGAGCGTGGTGGGGATAACCTACAGGCAGAAAAAGTGACTAGTCATGAAAATTGCACATCCAAATGAAAACATGTGTAAATAGCTTATTTTACAATTATGTCCATTAGAAAAATTCTATTTCCAGTCAACTAATTTCTTAACAGTCTATTTCAAATACAGCTAAGCATAATACTGGGCTTTTCTATTGTCAAGCATATCCTGCCTCCAGCCCTCTTCCCAGTCAAAAAAGACCCAATAAACACACCATCAGAGGAACAATTTTTTTAATATGATTGTTACGAATAACAGCAAATTCATCAAATACATAGTAGTACATCAAATACATAATATGGGTTTGTCTCCCAAAAGCATACCATTTTCAGTTTTACTTCTTGAATGAGGTCCACTGAAGGCAATGAATTTGTTTGGTATGATCCAGTTGAAATCTCCGTTTTCTGCTTTCTGTCAAGAGAAAATGCATTATGTAAGTAATAGTCCATAATTCCTATATTTGCTTCTAAAGTCAAAATCAGATAAAAGCCCTGGCCATGTAAGTACATCTACATTCTGCCCTTTGCTTCATCAGTAAAATACCAAAGGCTCTCAACCGCTCCTGTTTTAATTTCTAAAACCAACTTCAAGGGAAGCAATTAAGTTCCACCAAATAGATACACACTTGGAATTTTTCAACATCTTTTGTAAATTGTCCATCTAGCTCATTGTTATCTACGGTATTAGTAATTACTTCATGCAATTCCAACAAGTTCTGAGGTTTCTAGTTAAATGCCATGCTGTTTTGCTTAAGAGAGCATATTTATCCAAGTGTTGTAGTACAATTACACAAAAGGAATTTTCCATAAACCGAGATGTACTTTGTGGAGCTGGAATTCTCAAGATTGACTGTTACCTTTTTAAAAAGGATTGCCTTTCTGTCATTCCTTTATTACATCCTGTGTAAGTTTCTTTTAAAGAAATGCCAACTGATCCTAGTCATAAGTTATCCTGGAATTTGGTCAACTTGCTCATTAACTTCTCCAAGAGCAGACTGTCTACAAGTTCCATTGGAATTGAAATTTAAATCAGTCTACCATGGGTTTAAAAAAAAAGAAATCAGGTGTTGGGGGGGGGGGGGGGGACAGGAAAAAGTATCTATAACTTTCCAGCTCTCTCAGTTCCACTTCAGCTCCTGTGCTCTTTCAACTCTTGAGCCTACAGTCACAAATGTAGTCCTCTAATGCCACTATGTTTAAAATTGAATAACCACTTTTACTCTCATAGGCTGTGCCTACACTACAAGACAAATTTGAATTTCAAGGCTTTAGCTCGTTATCAAAACATCACAGTCTTCACATATAATACTGTTAACTCAGTTTACTGAGCCGTAATACTGATTACAAAATATCAATATTATGGGACAAGTATAGCATCTATTTCGAATCTAAAATCTCAAATCAAGGCAGACCTGAAAGCACAATGTCCTTAATTTGAATTTGTTAGACTCCACAAGTGTCCTGTATTCCACAAAGCTATGCAGTAACCCTCCAAGTATGGCCGCTTTGTTGTGCACTGCTGTCAGGTGTGCAGGAAGAAGGTCAAAGTAAGCCCATGAAGTTTGGATTTAATTTGAATTAAAATCTGATTTGGAATTTAGCAGCACAGCCCTGCAAATGAGAAGGGCATCCATTATGAAAAAATCCCTTTACCCATCCTGACGCACTGCACTGGTAGCAATTATCAGTAGCCTTGTACTGCAATCATGAGCACTCAGGGTAGCGATCTGACTAGCACTTCTCAGGCTCGCAAGAAAGCCCCATCTTGGGCCCACCAGGAGATTCTGGATCTCATTGCCATTGAGGGAGACCAATCAGTGGCAAAGAGACTTCAGGTGGCCTAGAGAAACGCAGCCACCTATGATCAGACGGCATGTGAGATGGCTGCCTGAAGTTACTCCCAGGACTCTCTGCTATGCTGGGTGAAGGTTCAAGAACTCCATCATGCCTACCAAAGAGCCCAGGAAGCCAACCAGTGGTCAGGATGGCTCCACAGACTGTCAACAGCTCCACATGCTTATGGGGAGCGATCCCACCACTAAGCTCGGACTGAATTACAACACTTCTAGAAGCCTTGGTAAGGAGTTCAGGGAGAGCCCAGAGGAGCAGAGTGACCCGGAGGAAGAAGGCAATGGAGAGGAGGAAAGGAGCAATGAGCAGAAGACAGAGGAAGTTGTTCCAAACAGCCTGGAGCTCTTCACCGTCAACCTGGAACAGGTCTCCTCCACGCCAGTCACCTCCTCGCTGGTCCCCAAGCCCCCTGGACCAAGCAGTTCAGGTGAGTCTCTGTTCTGCATGCTAGAAGAGGGTTGGGGGAGGGTATAGGTATAGGGTTGCGTATGGATACAGGTTTGCTAGCTGCGCTTCTGTGTCACTCAGAACAATGTGTTAATGTTTCTTGGGATGGAGCACTTCTCCTTTTTGGAGATCTCCTTGAAGGCCTCATCTAGGAACTCTTGTATCTTTTTTCATGAGGTTCTTGAGCAAGCCTGACTTGTGGCTTCCATGGTAGCACACCAGGCAACCAGAGAGAGATCTGGTGTTATGGCACCACACAGCATTTTAGCAAATTTTCCAGGCTTTTGGTCACACAGCAGGAGTAGCTGCTCTTTCTCCATATCTGTTAGTTTTAGGAGGGTGATGTCATCTTTGGGAACCTGTGGAAGCACGGGAATTCACTTCTTTTTCTTTCCTTTCTTTTTTTTTTTTTTTTTTTTAAAATGTGCTTCTTGCCTCTTTACATTGGCCTGCAGCAGCTGGCGGGCGCGCCGTTCCCCTCCACACAACTCGGTTTGAAGGCTCTGCTGGGGTTCTCTCCCCACCCCTGTCCCTTTCCAGCCAGCACTTCTTTTCATTTTTCATGAACACTCCCCCACCTCCCATACCACACTGCTGCTGGGCTCTGCTGTACTTTTCCCATTCCACATCCCCTTCCCCCAGCAATTTTTCCCCAGCATTTCTTTTCCTTTTTCAGGACTCCCCTGCTGGCAGGCTCTGCTGTGCTTTACCCATGCCATGTCCCTTTCCCCCGGCATTTCTTTGCCTTTTCCTGGGCCCTCATGGTGCCCCGCTGCTGCCAGGCTCTGCTGGGTGTTTCCCCCTCCCATGTCCCTTTCCAAGCACCATTTGTTCTCACTTCTCAGGAGTCCCCATGTGCCACACGCAGGATTCCTCTGCTGTGCTTTTCCCCTCCCATATTCCTTTACATGCAGCCTCTCTTTGGATTTTTTTTTTCTTTACACTATATTTATTGTGCATCAAAGCCCCACATGCAGCTGTCCATTTTTCACTGCCACAGGACACCTGGAGGCTGCCCCTGCTTTTCAGACCTTCCCATTCCCACCAAAAGAGGGCAATTGCTTAAAAACTTACCATGTCCACAAAGCAGTATGCTGGAGAAGTGATGGCAAATGAGGTATTGTGTAATGCACGCTTACTGTCCCATCCTTAATAACCCATGTGTCCTTCAAAAGTATACTTTCAGTGGTAGTACTCACAGAGACTCATTCATTGCACTTCATAGCACATTATGTCAATTGTATCTTACTTGGACCTTCATTTTCCAGACCCAGTGCCCAGCATTCAGAGAAAACAAGGAGACAAAAGAAATGCAAACAAGATCTGATTCTGCAGAACATGGAAAACACTGAGGCAGAGCACAAGAACCTGACAAAAGGACACTGCTCTGTAGTGTCACAGTACAGCTGAGCGGCGTTAGAGTCAAGTAAACTTTAACAAGAGAATGCTTGACTTCCAGAAGCAGCAATTGTCAAAAATGAATGAGGCCGCGGCAAAGCAGAGTGAGGTTGCAGCAAAGCAGACCAAGATAGCAGCAAAGCTTGTAAAGGCTGTTACTGAGCAGATAGAGATCCTGTGCTCCCTGCTTCAGCTGCAAAGGGACTCCCAACCCAACAGGGCACCAGCTGATAGCTGCTGGCTGGAGGTCCCTGAGGAGAGGGAGCACATCCCCCGTTTTCATGGTCCCTGCATGTGGGGAGAGAGGGAAAGGCTACTCTTCCGCTCCAGCTGCAAAGGACACTGCAAAAGGCTCTTCAAGCACCCTTGAGAAGGCGTCTTTTCCCTGCCCCTTACACTTCTTCTCCCCTCAAAATAAAATCATTGCTTTGAGATCGGTGTGATTTCTTGTCCTGCAGGAGTGAGGGTGGGGGGGACACATGAAACTGGGTGGGTGGGGGGAGGGTGAGTGGCACTAAAGGCACAGCTTGCCAATGATATTCCCTTGTCCGCAGCAGGCAAGTGGCTGAGGGACCCGGGCAGGTTGTGGGAGGGTGAGTGCTCCTGAAGGCATAGGTGGGCAGTGAAACTCCCTTGTCCGCAGCAGACGCACAGCTGAGGGAAACAAGCTGGTTGGGTGGGGGGAGAAGGTGCTGATGGCACAGCTGCCCACTATATGCATTCTATTTACTGCAACTAACCCCCTCCCACCAAGTAAGAGCATTCATTCATTACAGCATGGTATGATTTATTGGCATTGTGGCACAGACATACATTGGTAGCATGTGTACCACAGATCAGTCATAAAGCTGTTTCTTAAAACATCCCTTATTGCAGCAGGCGGAGCGTGGCTACTGGTGGATGGCAGTGTAGATGACTGGAAGTAAGCCTTGCCAATTGCCTCCTCTTCAGAATTCCACATAGATGGGAACATCTCCCGCCTTATGTTGTGCAAAATAGCATACATTGTCATAATGGTGGGGACGTTAGCTTCAGAAATGTCCAAATGAGTCAACAGACATCTGAACATCGCTTTTAAACATCCAAAAGTACATACCACGATCATTCTGCACTCACTCAGTTTGTAATTAAAGTCTTCCTTGCTGCGGTCCGGGGCTCCTGTGTAGGGTTTTATTAGGCAGGGAAGTAGAGGGTAAGCAGGATTGCCCAAAATAACATTGGGCATCTCCACATCACCAGTATTGATTTTCTGATCAGAGAAAAAGTCCCATCCAGGAGCTTTTGGTACAGGTCCGAATTCTGGAATATGTGCACGTCATGAACCCTCCCTGACCACCCAAAATTGATGTTGGTAAAATGACCTTTGTGATTTACCAACCCCAGCACGACCATGGAGAAGTACCCCTTTCGATTAACATACTTTGAGGCCAGGTGGGCCAAACCCATGATGGGGATGTGCATGCCATCTACTGCCCCATGGCAATTAGGAAAGCCCTGGGCAGCAAAGCCATCCACTATGGCCTGTACATCTCCCAGGGTCACAGTCTCCAGGAGGAGACACTGACAGATTGCATGGGCTACCTCCACCACCATGGACCCCACTGTAGAGCTGCCTGCCCCAAACTGATTTGCCACCAATCGGTAACTGTCAGGGGTTGCAAACTTCCATAGTGCAATTGCCACTCACTTCTGAACGGCTAAAGCCGGCCTCATTTTGGTGTTGCTGTGCTTCAGGGCAGGGTCCAGCACATCACAAAGTTCCATAAAGATGGACTTGCACACGCAAAAGTTCTGCGCGCACTACTGGTCATTCCTGGACTCCAAAACAATGTGATCCCATCAGTGTGCTGGTCTCTTGAGTCCAAAACTGCTGCTCCACTGTCTGCAATGCAATCATGGCAGCCACCAGCTCAGAGTTCTTGGACTGCAGGTGGGACAACTGCTGTTCCAAACCACCATCCTTGTCATTATCATCAGTAGTAGCACCAGTAGGATAGCCAAGTGTTCCTGAGCTTTGGAATTGAAGGACAAATTGTGTAACAGTCGCTGTGGTTGCTGAAACAAACAAACAATCTCTGCTATGAGCTGGAGCATTCGTGGATCCATGGTCGTGCTGGAATGCTGCAGCAGGAAACGGTGCAACCTTCCGTTCTTTTTTTGTGCTGTTAGTGATACAGTGAATTCTGGGATTCCAATATGAAACACACACAAGCAACCAGGGCTAAGGAACAGTAGGATAGGTACCCATAATGCAACGCTCACACTGTTGAACTTGCATGGAACAATGGGAACATGGAGATTCAACAGAAAAAAGGTGGGTTGAATTTCAAGAAGCTTTGTGGACACTTTATTTGAATTCGTAATATTGAGGTTAAGTATTTGAATTTATTATATACCGAATTTATCTCATAGTGTAGATGCAACCCCAGGCTACAGTTACACCTGAAGCATCTATCGACAGATGTTTCTGTCAGTAGAGATTTTCCGTCAGAATGTGGTCCATACACTAAAGTGGTTCAAAAGAGCAATCTGCTCTGTCGATAGTGCAGACTTATACTTTTGTAGATTTTTGTTATACTATCATAGACTCAGTTAAGACTTTGTTAGGTAACATATACATTATTCATTACTCTGTCCACTCTGTAATATGTTAAATTGTAACAAGCTTTGATATACATTCTGCTCATTCTGTAACAACAAACTTTGATATGCACTCTCTGTTACAATACACATTCTTTGGTCTTGCCATGCTGCAGTTATGTAAATGTGTGCCTGTGTGTGTGAATGAGAGAAAGAATGGACATGAAAGGACCTTCAATACCCAGAGGATCAATCAGAGGTGGAGCCAAGGACTCAGGGCAAACCAAAACAAGGCAGATTGACAGTTGGAGGCAAGCACTCCTTTGATGAGGAATGGATAATGACTTTTCCAAGCCACAAAGTTGGAGAAAACTGGATAAGGACTTCAAGAGACCAACACCTTTGGGCCATCATCACATGAGAACACTCAGATGAAGTTGCACACAGAAGGACTGCTGGAAACACTGGGAACTGTTGAGGTGTTTGAAATGTGGGTGCTGTTTGCAGTGCTCAGTGACTGAGTAAGGCCTGATAAAGTGAAACATGGATTTGTAGGAGGAAAAAACCCTAAAAAGAATGGGGTGTCTTGTCAGTCTTTGGGTTCTGTCCTGTTACAACATGAAGCACCAGTCCTGACAGAAAGAACTTGGCTCAACGCTCCCATTCCTGATCTATC
This sequence comes from Carettochelys insculpta, assembly GCF_033958435.1. Classification (NCBI taxonomy): domain Eukaryota; kingdom Metazoa; phylum Chordata; order Testudines; family Carettochelyidae; genus Carettochelys; species Carettochelys insculpta. Next base: position 55,827,483 of record NC_134141.1, on the reverse strand, counting down.
TAGCAAGTAGGCCAGAGTGGGCAACAGACTGGTAACATTAGCAGAGGCAGAGTGTGTGTGTGTGTGTGAGCATGTGTGTGTGTGAGAGAGAGAGCGAGCGAGCATATATGCTGCTTTGCATATATTGTTTCATAGATGTGGCATGGTGCACCAGACACCCTTGCTGTTGCCTGGAGGCCCCCCAGAGCACTCACACAGCTTTCTTGTCAATAACAAAGGCACCTCTTCCTCATGTGGGAGAGGCAGAAGGTCGTCAGCGAAAGTGCATTTTGCATGTGGATGCTCCACCACTTTTGTTGACAAAAAACTCAAGTGTAGCTGTAGCCATAGACCATTAAAGATATATGGTAATAGCCGATTTAAAAAGCAGATATGTATGTAACAGACAGCTACTAACGTAATAGTCCATAATAGCAAAAACAGTTGTGTTACCATTTAAAGTAAAAACAACACTAACACCATCAAGTGTTAAACTGGATCTCAACACACTTTAGCATTTCAAAGAACACCAACATCAATATGATTCCTATTTTAAAGATGGAAGAAAGTAAGGCACAAAAGGATGGAAATAACTTCTTCCAGGTAACCCAGAAGGACAGGAAGAGAACTCAGGTTTTTAAAGCTCCTGTTCAGTGTTTATCTCCTAGGCCACACTTACCTCATAATGCTCATATTCATCTACATCAAAAGCACTGAAATCCAGGAAGCCATATTGCAAAGCCTAAAAATCCACAATACAACTTTTAACAAAAAGAAGAACTTGCATCAAGAGACAAAATGTATCACCATTTAAAATTTCAACACTTGTGAAAATGCAGGATTATGGAAAACATTTAACATTTAGTCTTGGTTCAAAACAAACCTCTCCATTCCTGCATCAAATATTAATACGTATGCCAATACAAGAAAGGATAAAACAAGCACACCAAATCTTCTCTTTTCACTAAAAATAAAAGCAAAATCTAAGCTACACAAGCATTCTTAGCAACAGGTTTCGTAACTCCAGTCAACCAGTTCAGGCTTACCAGGCTTTTTCTACGGGACTAAAAAGCTTGGGTTGGATCTTGAGCCCTGAGATCAAACAAGTCTGATGGGTTTCAGAACCCAGTCCAGAATACCTATGCCATTACTTTTTGTGCCATACTACAAGTCTGAGTCCGCTAACCAAGGTTCTGAGAACTACTTCCATAACTTCTTTCCCTTCCCTCCCTCCATGTAGATGTATTTAGAGTTGCAACAAACCCTTGGATGACAAAATTAGCGATGCAGAAAGGAATGAAGGGGTCTGGCTACTAGTTTTCTGATTCAGATGTTTTGTCTTTCAAATGTTGAAATAAGGCCACTGAGTAATGTCAGCTCCTTCCTACACTCATCAAGTTACATGCAACACTTAACTTTTGACTCTTTGGAAGACCAGTCACGTTAGACCAAATGGCTATCCAACTTAAAATTTTCTACATTAATATCAGAAAAAATGACTGGCCTGAACAATTTTACTCATCCGATTCCATGGCTCCTGCTAAGATATTCCCTAGAGAACTCGCTCTACATTAGGGTGTCAGACACCCAACTACTCTAAGGATCCCCCACCTATCAATCTCAGGAGTGCAAGCACTATACAGGATGCATATAGTAGGCAGAGTCAAACACATTATTCAAGTGAAGATTTAAGCAAAATAAAAGTTACCATTGTAAATGTTGTTCTTTGAGACATGTTGCTCATATCTATTCAAATTAGCGGTGCGCATGTGCACAGCTGTTGGAAAAGTTTTACCCCAGTAACTACCAGGTCAGGTCAGCTGGGGAGCTCCCTGGAGTAGTGCCTCTGCAGAGCCCATACATGACCCAGCTTCCCCTCAGTTCTCTCTGGCCGTACACTCCAACAATGGGGCAGGAGGGCGGTTTTTGAATAAATATGAGCAACACATCTTGAAGAACAACAGTTACAACATTGAGTAAGCTTTTTCTGCTTCTGAAGAAGAAAGTGGGTCTGTCCCATGAAAGCTCGTCACCCAATAAATTATTTTCTTAGTCTTTAAAGTGCTAGTGGACTGCTTCTTTGTTTTGATAGTTTTTTCTTCGAGTGCTTGCTCATATCCAAGCTAGGTGACTCCCCAGCTAAACCCAGGACGAGAGGTCAGAGTCAATGGGTGGCTCACTAAAGGACAGAGGCCCCAAAGGCTATGACTCATCTAGATTGCTGCACAATGGCATATTGACATGTGACAGTGTGCACAGAGGATCACGTCACAGCACGACATTTCCTGGAAAGGCACATGCACCAGGAAGGCAGCTGAGTCCTGAGCTTGCGTAGAGTTTGCTGCGACAGGTGGTGGGGAAACTTTAGTGAGGTCATAACACGTCCATATACAGGATGTAATCCAAGAGGAGATGTGCTGCAACAAAACCACAAGTCCCTTTATGCAATCAGCTATGACCTGCAAGACCTTGCAGCTCTCTGTTAAGGGCTTGGTCAGGTCAACAAAGACGACAAGCACTTGCCTCATATTGACAGTGTGCAGCTGCCGGGTGCCAAGAGGTTTAGGGTGGAAGACAGACAGGAAGATATCCTGGCTAGCATGGAAGCCAGAGACCACCTTTGGCAGGAAAGCTGGGTGAGGATGGAGATGGACCATGTCCTCATGGAACACCGTGTATGGGGGCTCAGACATCCTTTTAGCAGAGGTGACAGCCACCAGGAAGGCCACTTTGCAGGAAAGGTAGAGGAGGGAACAAGTGACCAGAGGGGCCGTAAGTCCCAGAGCATCAGACTGGACTGAAGTCAGGGGCCGTAAGTCCCAGAGCATCAGACTGGAACTGGCTGGCAGACTGGTGGGTGGAGATGGCCCATGCCCTTGAGGAAATGGCCAAACATAGGGTGCAAAAAAACATGCCCTCCCTGGGATGAAAAGCTGAAATGATTGCCAAGTGAACCTTTAGGGAGGAAGAAGCGAGGCTTTGCTGCTTCGAGGAAACAAGGTAGTCGAGCATCTGTGGTACAGAGGTAGACAAAGGAGCTAGGTTGCCCTGATTACACCAGCAGGAGAAATGAGTCCATCTGGCCAGAAAAGACAGTCGTGTAGACACGTTGTGGCTGCTAAGGAGGACTTTCTGCACTGGCCCCAAGCATACCTATTTGGCATGATTCAAACCATGATTTACCATGCCAGGAGGTGAAGGGACTGGAGGTCTGGGTGGGTAAGGCAGCAATAGTTTTGTGCGGTGAGGTCTGGAAACAAGGAAAGCCAAATAGGCAAAAACATGGAATGCTGCATCAGTATGGGGTACTAATGCTGAGGAGCCCACACTGGGACTATGAGGATTATGTCCTCCCTCTTCCTGTGAAACTCCACCGTGAAGCCTCTAGGGATTCCATGCCAGTCTCAAGCCTAGATAAAGAAGGAAGGTTGGTCAGATGAGTGTTGATGTCCCGACCGTGAAACAACAACAAAAAATGAAATCTGATTAAAAAAAGCCAGCTCAGACGTTGTCCAGATAAATACAGTCCACAGCACCAATTGAGCGATTGGGGTTGGGCTGATAAGCTGGCTACTGAAAGAAAAACTACAACACCTAACACACATGCTATCTATTGGAACATGGAACACTTTCGGCAACTGGTTAAGTTGAGTTGCTTCAAAGGAGATGGAAAGATAATGACGTGATGTGCTTGGACTGGCCGAGATGCACTGGACAGCATCGGGAGAGATGTATGCTTGTGAAGTCATTTGGTCAGGGAACAAAATGAAGCACGAGGCTGGAGTTGGATTCCTTCTTAGCAAAAGAGCTGTTATGATACAAACTGGTGAGTGCAAAAATGATGGTAGTGAGATTCAAAGCAAAACCATTCAATATCTCAGTCATTCAGGTGTATGCACCCACGTCGGACAGCATGGAGAAAGAGATCAAGCTACTCTATAAAGACTTGACAAAGACACTGGAGGAGATGCTGAAGAGAGATGTCGGAGGAGACTGGAACGCAAAGGTCAGAGCAAATTAAGGTTGGAAGCGAGTCATGGGAAGATTTGGATATGGAGAAAGAAATGAATGAGGCAAAAAAGTATTAGAGTTTGCTTTGGAGCAGTCAGGCAGTGGTTCCTGAACAGGTGTAGCCAGAAGTGAGGCTTACTCCTGGAAGCTTGCCAAGGGTGAGGACCTCAATATGCACCAGGAAGCTCATCATCTGGGTAAGTCCCCAAACTGCCTGGTATGTATCAGGTGTAGACAAAGGGCCAACCAATACTGGGTCACCTCTGGGCAAGTCCAAGAGGATGGGGCTTGGTGCATGTGATGCTGGAGCATCAGGATCTTGGGTCCCAGGAGCAACTGGAGCCCTCTGCACTGATGGTACAGATGTCAACTGGGCTGGTGCCAACAACATAGGCATCTTAGAGGCATTCACTGGAGAGTGAGATCAGTGTCATGATGGAAACTTCAGGAAAGACAAGCTTTTTTTTTTTTTTGACATTGGGCACGGAGCTGAGGATGGCATGCTACGCCTTGCCTTGCCGCAGAAGGTGGAGTGTTCACTCCACGAGGAGCTGACAGAACCAAGCCACGCTCCTATATGAGTGCTGGTCTTGAAATCACTGCAGATATGGCACTTATCTGTCTGATGAGCTTTACCCAAACAACATAGGCAGGAGTTGTGAGGGTCATGCATTGGCATGGACTTTAAGCAGTCACTGCAATGCTTAAAGCCCTAGGATGCTTTCATTCCCTTAATCCCCACAGGGGAGAAGACAGGAGGGGAGACCTACCTAAAACTGACTGACTAAAACAATGGTTGTGTTAAACACAACTGTTACACAAAAAAAGCTAGGGAGCTGTGGCATAGCTGGAACCACAATACTTAAGCCTTCACAGGCAGCAAGAAAAGAACTGAGGGAGTGACAGGTTGGCAGGGTCATATATACGCTCTGCAGAGGCACCATTTCAGGGGACTCCCCAGCCAACATCACTGGTGGTTGCAAAGCAAAAGCTTTCCAACAGCTGTGCACACCTAACTTCAATAGATATGAGCAAGCACTCAAAGAAGAATTAGACCAGTAACTTCCTGAGCTAATTTTAGCTTCAGTATTTAGCTGACAAATGTAACGCTAAAAATTCTAATTTTACTCACCTTATTTATTGCATGAAAGCAGTCCAGCAATGTTAGATGAAAATTACAAGTTCCAAATGAAGCATCCCTATAACATACAAACACGTGCAATCAATTTTGACAGCAAACAGCATTTCTAGTTTCATTAGCAAATCTGAAAGTTCCCTCATGCATAAAATAAAATGTTTCTCAAGAGCTAGCTGTTAAAATATTTGATTATTAGTTACTCTGAAGTATTTTACTGCTTCCAATATTGAAAAAAGTCTACTGACTTAAGTATTAACTTATTTTCAATTGCTTTACTGATCTCTTAAGTTCACCCTATTAAACAACCCACAACATTAAGTTTATTTCAGCCACTTCTTATTCAACAGAAGTGCCATTTTCAGTTTATGTTGGGAATAAAATACTTTTCTCAAGTTTAGTGAAGCTGGACACTACCATTTCCTGAAAGATGTTTATCTCATTTGAAAAATTAAAAAAAATACAAAAAGTTTGTATATCATGATTCCTTATGTACTGTTCACTTCTGGAATCTCATTAAAACAATGCATGTGAGGATAGGTAAAATTCAAATTAATTCTAACACCAGTATTCCCTATTTAAGTCATTACATATAGAGCAGTTTAACTTTTCTAACAAAAAGGTTAAAGGAATACCTACAATAATATTCAAAGAGAATTTTGTAAACTCAGAGCTTTAAAACATTTCACTGTGCTTAAACATAAAACAGTCTGGATTTCATTATAGGACTTTTCCCTGCCGTTCTTCTTAAATCATCTTGCACTAGGAAAAGAATGTTTTGGGTACTACATCAGTTATTGGCAAAGAAACAACTCATTCTGCTGAAACCACAGACTCAGAACTGATTGCAGACAGGAAAACCCTATTATATTAAAAATAGTCTCAATGTCAGGATCATCTGTTCTAGTGGAGTAACAGATGGTGTTAAACATTTTAGAAAGCCAGTAATGACATTGTCAATGAGAATTTATAGTGGCACACACCACTTCCTCCCCTCTCTCCTACATTTCTGTCAGAGCATGGAAAGAAACATTTTAAATAATCCACTTTATGCCTCACTGTGGTATTACGTATCTGGAGTGCCACTGATTTAAAGTCTCTCTTCACCTCACCAGTCTCTTTGGTCCAGTCTATCCCTCATTGTACGTTACAGTTTATTACCTATTACTCTCGCCAATAACTGAGGCATTAGAGTGAAGTAGTGCATGATTTAAGTTTTTTTAAATGTATAACAAGTGATACTTTTTTTTTATAAATGTTCTGACTAAAAATGACAAAAGCAGGAATTTCAGAGATCTGGCTCCATCTTGCTCTGCACCCCAACATTAATGAATTGGGGGGATGGATGGGAAAGTAATAGAAAGAAAAGGAACTCATTCAGGAAACTGACAATAGAATACAGAAAATCTCCCTAGGACTTCAATATAAATTACTCTATTAGGAAAGACCACAAGTAACTTCTATCTGATAGCAAAAAGCAATTCATCTCTCACTGGTTGATGAATAATCTAAAAAGGACAGGTTCTAAAGCACCATCTCAACTCACAGGTCTCTTCCGTAGTTTCCTCCTTCTAGTTTCATCTTGAAAGTTACAGGCAAAATCCCAACACTACTGCGCTCAGTGAGAGTTTTGTCGTTTATTTTAATAGGAGTTGGATTTCACCTTCTACTTTTATTTCAAAGGCTGCAGACAGCTGTGCTCTTGCCAGAACTCAGCTCCTCCCTTTCTCCCTTCACCTTCCCCCAAACGATCTCTTATTTTCAGATCTTGTACTACTCCTCTTTCCACCTTTTTCTTTGTGGAAAATCCTAAGGTTATAAGCTTTTGGGGGACAGGGTCTATATCTTGTCATACAACTGTATCTAGCAACACAGGACCACAATTAAAGCGCCTAGATACATCTGCAATATAAATAAATAAAGTCAACAATGTGAGTTACCTCTTTTTAAAAAAAACCACTAAACTCTGTTTAGATGTTGTAATTCAGGCATTACCATAAAGTAGTGCTTTTTTTAAAAAAAATTAAATTTTAAAAACAAATATGATTACCTTCAATTAAAAAAAAATACAGTGAACCCTTGGTATAGAGGACCCCATTTTACCAGACATCGGTAACAGATGTCCGCTATCCTCCCCACAAAGAAAATATAGTACTGTACTGAACAGTACTGTAAATGGCGATAGAGATACCACCGTTCCCCGCCACTCCCTGACATCTCTTATCACCACAGCCATGGGGTCCCTGGCCGTGGCTAGGAAAGCTGGTGATGCCACCACTGCCAGGTCCCACCACCACCTGTGGCTAAGACTGCTGAAGCTGCAGGGTCCCCAGCGACGGCCAAAAACCTGCCACTGCTGGGTCCCCAATCCCCCCTGCCCCCTCCAGCAGCTGAGACCACTGCAGCCACAGGGTCTCTGGGCATGGCTGGGACAGCTGTTGCCAGTCCCTCCGCCCCTCTCCCCAGCAGCTGACACTGCTGCAGCCATGGGGTTCCTGGCCACAGCTGGCACAGCCACCACTGCCGCAGCCAGTCTCCCGCCGCTGCAGCTGAAACCATCACAGGGTCCCTGGCCACTGGTGCAGGGTCCCTCCACCCGCCCACCATGGCTGAGACTGCGGAAGCAGACCCCTGCAGCTGTGGGTTCCCTGGCCATGGCTGGGAGAACTGCTGCTGCCACAGCTAAGTCTCCCCCTGCCCCTCCACTCTACGGCTGACACTGCTTCACCCACAGGGTCCCTGGCTGTAGCTGGGATCACCACAGCTGCACTGTCCCTGGCCACAGCTGGGAGAGTCTCTACTGTTGCTGCCAATCCCCCGACCCTGCTGGGGCCAAGACTGCCGCAGCCGCAGGGTTCCTGCCCACAGCTTGGATCGCCACAGCCACTGGGTCCCTGGCCGTGGCTGGGTGAACCACTGCCACTAGGTCACCCCACCCTGCGGTTGGGATTACCGATGCCGCACGGTCTCTGGCCACAGCTCAGATTGCCATAGCTATGAGGTCCCCGACCCACCACTCCTGCGATGGAGACTGAAGCTAGGGCCACCGCAATTGTGGGATCCCTGGTCATGGCTGGGACCATCACAGCCACAGGGTCCCTGGCCATGACTAGGAGAGCCTCCACAGGAGCCGAGACCACCACAGCTGCAGGGTCCCTGGCTGCCATTGCTGGGACCCCTCAGCTGCGCCCCCTCACCATGGCCGAGACCAGTGCCACTGCAGGGTCCCTGGCTGTGGTTGAGACCACCATCGCGGCTACAGGATCCCTGGCTGCAGCTGAAAGAACCGCAACTGCCACCACTGGGTCCCTCTCCCAGCTCAGCTGAAACTGCTGTGGCCATGGGATTCCTAGCTGTGGCCGGGACAGCTGCCACCGCCATTGGTTCCCCACATCCCCTCCTGTGGCTGAGACCACCACAGCCACAGCGTCCCTGGTTGTGGCTAGGAGAGCCACCACTGCTGATGAGTGTCTCCACCCCTGCAGCTGAGATGGCCCTGTGCTCTTCCCACCAGTGGTGGCACACATGCACAGGTGTGTTTGTGCGCCCAGGCGTAGCCTAACATGTTGCATGCTGTGAGTAGCCATTTTAGCCACTTGTTTTTACAACGTATTTTGTCCATAAAAAGTCAGTAAAATAGATGTAAGGAATGTGTCAGCAAGAGCTCAATACTGCTGAAGGGTTTGGGGAATGTGTTCTGCAGAGATCATTTGCATGAAAATACAAAAGTGTGGATATGTAATGCCTGGTAAACAAAGCCTCATGGGAGCAGGCAAAGCAAGGAGGTTATGTCTGTTGTAAACAACATGTTGTTGTGAAGTCACAGTTTATGCTATCACCCAGTGTAAGAATTGTGGAGTCTCAACAATGTTTGAAGTTTTGTGGGAGTACAGGGCAGTCATCACTACTGTGTAAGATATGGATTACAGGGGGCTTCCGCCCAGCCAAAGCTCACTGGGTGAGCAAAAGGGGGGAGGCATGGTGGTTGAACCAGCTGAAATATAGTGTTGATGCTTCCTCAAGTGATTCAGCAGCTAGTATCATGAAGCATATGAGAGTGGCACAGGATAAAAAGCTTGAGGATGCTGTGTATAAGGGGTTTGTGCAGCAACGCTCATGCGATGTGAACGTGTATGGTGTTGAACTTGCTCGGCTGTGAAAACTCTAGCAAAAATCACATGAAAATAAAACTTTAAGCTAGCGATGGATGCCTTTGGCATTTCCGTAAGTGCCATGGCATAGTGAACAAGAGGACATTTGGCGAGTCTTTAAGTTCACCAACACAGGGGACTGAGACTTTTAAGAAAATAATGAACTAATTCAGAAGGAAGGTCTGATTTTGTCACAGATTTACAATGCGGATGAGACAGGTTTGTTTTGGCAGTCACTCCCAGAAAACACACAGGCCTATAAACATGAAAGCGCTACACCAGGCTGTATGCTAAATAAGGCTTATTCAAAACACAGAAAGACAGAGAATTACATAGTCTTTTCCACAAGATTCTCTGCAATACTGATATCACTGTTCTTCCTGACAGTCTCTGAAGCATGGAGGATTCAATAGGCATGAAGGCTGAATGCTTCTCAGTCCAAGAGCACATTGACATAGCTTGGAGAATCTTACATTGTTTCACTGCCTGTGTAAGATCTATGTTAAATAATGGTCACCAAGTCTATCCAACAACTTTCATAAGCACTCAACTTATTTTATGCACTCTGTCATGATCATGAGAGTTAGCCAGCAGCCTGGGAGTAAAAGGGTTAACTTCCTCAGCCAGGTGGGGTTGGCCTATAGGAATGTAGGTAAGAACTGAATTTCGGCTCCTCCTCCTTCTGTTCTCTGGTCCTGCTTCTTCTTTCCAGCCATGAGACAGAATATCTCTCTCCAAGAACAACCCCTCCAATCTTCTGTAAGTAGGGTAAAGTTTAGATAGCTCCATTAGGCTTTATTGTTTTATGGTTTGGGAAGTGGGATCTGATGTCTGCGCACTTTTTAGAAATGTTCTTTTACTCTCCTGGTAACTAAGTTCTAGGCCCATGGTGGAGAATCCCCATGTGTTTTACTTTGTGACTCTTCCATCTAGTCATGAGGCTTGCAACACGAATATTGTTGTAATAAAAGTTCTTTCTTTTTCTTTTTATTAACCTGGTATTGGTTAATGTTTGTGTCCTGGTTTTTACTTTTTTCGGGCTGAGATTCCCCAAGTAGTCTCTCCCTGGTTTCCTTATTATTACTTGGGTGGTGGCAGTGAATTTTAGCCCCAAAATCTAAGGTATTTAGGACTTTGGGGGGGAAGTTTATACCAAAACCTGGTAGATAAGGTTTTGGAGGTACTTTTGCTGGCCCCCACTTCTGTATTTATCTTGCTAGAGTGGGGAAGAAGCCATGACACACTCTCAAAAGTTACTCCCAGAAACAGATGCATGATCGGCTGGGAAGGTAAAAACCATAGTTAAAAGGAGTGGAGAGAGACAAGAGTTTGGTGGAAAGCTACACCGCAAACAGAGTGCTATTACTGCTATTGCTGAACTCTGAAAAGAGGCAATAGTAGCTCCCATTGCCGTACTACAGGTTGAACCTCTAACTGAACTTTTTCCTCCAGCAAACTCTACAACCTGGCATGATTTTAGTTAAGCAGACGACCACTTATCATGGGTGTGGCCAGGTTTCCCATAACTCCATAAAGTTTGTTTCCAGCCACGGTTCTGTGCTGTTATTTAGCCGTAATTCACCCCACATCTGCTAAGAGCCCAGTGAGCAATGTAGACGTTGGTAATGTTCTAGAAAATATTGATCTCTGGCAAATTCTCTCATCTGACACTGGTCAGGTCCCAAGGGTGCTGAATCAGAGAGGTCCGGCCTATACTGTTGGTAAGGGAAAAAGGGAGCATGATTGAAAGCCAACACATTACAGAAAACCTTGTGATCCCAAGAAAGGGAAAAAGACATGAGAAACAGTTGCTCTAATATGCTTTTAGAGTCAGGTGTGAAAAGATAAATATACATTTCTATAGTAAATTGGAGTTTTTGGTGCTCCCTTTAACTTCCTGCATTCTGTGAAAGCCCATGCGATTGTTAGATAGTCTGATATGACTTGTGAAAATGTTGTTATTTTCATTCTTAGGAGAACCCTACAAAACTGTTCATGTTCAGGACCTAATGACCTTGTTTTATCAACTGGATAAACACAGTGGCACAAAAGAAGTCTGTACGCTGGAACGATTAAAATTATGTCTCCTGTAGCACCCCTGTCAGTCCACTACCTGGCCTCATTTCATCAAAGGCAGACAAACATTCACAAATGCAGTAGCCATAGGCAAGGGACTCAAATTCAATACCTCTGAACACCATGCAGAGATCATGGCACAGAATGTTAAGATTTTTATATTTACCTGAAAGGAAGATAAGATAAATTTCCAGCCAACAGGAGCCTGTACACATTTTCAGGTGATTCTCTTAAGTATATTATCTATTTTTGGAAAAAGGAAAGAAGAGAGTTTTTAATGGTAATTTTAAGCTACTTACTAATGCCTGTCAATGTTAATAGTCAAACATTAAACTAAATGCTATTAAAAATATGCTTAATAATGTCTTTTCCCCTACAAGAACAAAAGACTAAGCAAATAATGTTATGGTCAAGAGCAAAGCATATATTACATAACATACTAGCCATTACTAATCTAAGAGTATGAATCATAACACTTGCTGTAAAGGCATTATCAGGATTTGTGTTGAATTTCAGATCCCAGTGACAGTGTTTTTTGACATTATAACACTAAATATGTAATATTTTTGCTGTACTTCTCTAACATTCTTTATGGACAATTTTGTACAAATTTTATACTTCAGAGGTTTCATGCTCTTAAATTTCATTTTAAATTTTTAATAAAGTAGCATAGCTAGTCAGATGATCTACATAGTAATAAGGGGAAGCCCTGATCCTTCTAAAGTTGGAGCTTTAGAAGGTCTCATTATTCCAAATCTTGTGCCACCTTCACTGTAAAACCTGAACGCACACTAAATTAGGCATTATATTAGTCCATTAATTGTATCACATACCACCAAAAAAGAGCACAATGAACAATAATTTAATAGACAGTATGAAATTCCCAAGAATATAATGAAGAACAATATTGCTACTAGTAAGTAACAAAATATTAAAAAGAAATTGGGACAGGATGCCAGCATCACAAAATTCCAGTTTTTTTTTTTACAGATTCGTCTAAAAAGCTGTCTGCACCAGTAGGAGATCAGTCCCTAGTTGTCAACCTCTCTTGAACCAGTACTCTATACATTTTTTTAAATTGGTTATTCTTTCTAGAAATGTGTTGCAAACAAATTCTGTCCTGCCTGTATTAGCTGTCACACCATTTTCAGTATGGGTTAAAGAACACCTATTGTTGACAGCTCTTACAGGCTATGTCTACACTACATGATAAAGTCGAACTTAAGGCAGTTAGCTTGATTTTTCAATGCCACTGTCAATATACCATTAACTCGATTTTAGGGAGTGCTAAGGTCGCTATCATAACATTGTCAAAAGTGGCTGTGTGCAGTGTCAAGTTTGAATTTAAAAATCTGAATGCAGGCCAGTGTGGAAGTGCCATGTCTTTAAGTCGAATTTATTAGCCTCCAGAAGTGTGACATATGTATCCCACAAAGCTACATGGTTACCCGCTATGTATGGCCATTTCCATCTCTTCTGCTCTCCAGATGCGCAAGAAGTAGGTCACAGGAAGCACACGAATTTGAATTCATCACCAGCAAGCCCGGGAAATATAATTTCTTTTACCCATCGCATCACACTGGATCGGTATCCATCTCTTGAAATCATGAGCGCTCAGGATAGTAGTCTGCTTAGTTGTCAGGGTTGTAAGTGAGCTCCAGCACGGGGCCATCAGACGATTATGGATCTCCTTGCTCTTTGGGAAGAGGAGTCAGTGGTGACCAGATTGAGCGTTGAAATGAAACGTGGTCATATTTGAGAAGAAGATGTGCATGATGATCACCAGAGGTTGCTCCTGGGACTCTATGTAAGGCCTGGTGAAAGCGAAAACTCCGGCAGGAGTATCAAAGTCTGGGAAACCTATCAGCCATCTGGGTCATCACCAAAGCCCTGCCACTATTATGAACAGTTGCACGTGCTTCTTGGGGGAACACGACCACATTCCCCAATCTTAACTGGGACTCTTCAGGAGGCCCTGATCTGGAGTCCAGGGTGAGCTGAGAGAAGCTGGAGGGCTAAGAGGAAGAGGCCACTGGAGAAGAGGATGGGGGCAACCGGCAGGGGCCTGAGGAAGGTGTTCCTGACAGCCCAGAGCTAGACCTAGAGCCAGTCCCCTCCACTCCAGTTCCCAAACTCCAGGGCCCAGCTGTTCTGGTGAGTATTTTTTCTGAATGCTACAAGCAGGTTGTGGTTACGTATAGATATAAACAGAGATTACTCACCTCTGCAGTACCTGGAGTTCTTTGAGATGGTCATCCCCGTGGGTGCTCCGTCTTATGTGTGTCAGCTCTGCTGCACCCATGGGTTGAAGACTTTTTTGTGTAGCAGCATCCCTCAAGCGAGCTGCCTGTGCAGGCAGAGCACAGGCACAAGATGCCTGTGACAGCTACTGCATGTGTGTGGGCAGCCTGTCACCTCTGTTCTTCTCTGGTCTGGACATCAAGGTAGAAATCTGAAGCAGAGGGGAGTAAAGTGGGTGGTGGAGCATCCCCAGGGATGACTGTCTTAAAGAACTCCAGTTACTGCAAAGGTGAGTAACCTCTCCTTGCTCTTCGAGGCTTGCCGTGGGTGGTCCGCCTTAAGTGACTACAGAGCAGTGTCGTTGTTAGGAGGTGGGTCCTTTGGATGACGTGTACCAGTTGATGGTACCGAATGGCCGAATATAGTCTGAAAGTCAGAGTATGTTTGTATGGCATAATGGTGTGTGAATGTGTGAGCAGAGGCCCATGTGGCTGCTCTACAAATGTCCTGTCATGATCATAAGGGTTAGCCAGCAGCCTGGGGGGAAAAAGGGTTAACCTCCTTAGCCAGGTGGGGCTGGCCTATAGGAATGTAGGTAAAAATTGAATTTTAGCTCCTCCTTCTTCTGTTCTGTCTTTTTCTTCTCCTTCTTCTTTCCAGCCATGAGGGAGAGAGAGACAGAATATCTCCCTCCAAGAACAGGCCCTCCAATCTTCTGTAAGTAGGGTAAAGTTTAGATGGCTCCATTAGGCTTTATGGTTTGGGAAGTGGGATCTGATGTCTGTGCACTTTAAGAAATGTTCTTTTACTCTCCTTGTAACTAAGTTGTAGGCCCATGGTGGAGAATCCCCATGTGTTTTACTTTGTGACTCTTCCATCTAGTCATGAGGCTTGCAACATAAATATTGTTGTAATAATAAAAGTTCTTTCTTTTTCTTTTTATTAACCTGGTATTGGTTAATATTCGTGACCTGGTTTTTACTTTTGGGGCTGAGATTTCCCAAGTTGTCTCTCCCTGGTTTCCTTATTATTACTTGGGTGGTGGCAGCGAATTTTAGCCCCAAAATCTAAGGTTTTTAGGATTTTTGGGGGGAAGTTTATACCAAAACCTGGTAGATAAGGTTTTGGAGGTACCTTTGCTGGCCCCCACTTCCACATCTATCTTGCTAGAGTGGGGAAGGAGCCACGACATGTCCTCAGGGGATACATCTTGCAGATAGGCTGTAGACGCAACCATGGCACACATGCAATGTGCATGAAAGCCTAGGGGCACTCCCTATGAACAGTGAAATAGGCAAGTTTTATGCAGCAGGAAATCCATTTTGAGATTCTCCATTTGGAGATGGGCATGCCTGGGGTGGGGTGTATTGGCAGTGAAAACAAATAATCATATTGTTCTCTAGAAGGACTGAGTTCTTTGTAAGTAAAAGGCCAATGTTTGGCAGACAACAAGGGTGTGCATGATTCTGTTCAATATTGCACATGTACGGTTTGGGGAAGAACATGGGCAAGTACACCAATTCACTGCAGTGGAATGAGGTAAGTACTCTGGGGAGGAATTTAGTCTGGGTTTGTAGGGCCACCTTGTTCTTATGAAAGACTGCAAGTGGAGGTTCGAACACGAGTGAGCTGATTTCTCCCACCCTCTGTGCTGAGGTTATTGCTACAAGGAAGGCTACTTTCATGGAGAGACATAGTAAAGAGCAGGTGGCCAAGGTTGCAAATGGGTTCCCTGGTTCTGAGAACAAGCTTAAGGTCCCATGCCGGTGTCGGTTCTTTGACTGGTGGATGTGTGTTGCCAAGACCCTTCAGGAACCATTTTATGGAGGGGTGGGTAAACACTAAGTAGTCTTGCACTGGTGGGTGAAAGGCTGATATGGTGGCTGGGTGGACCTGAATAGTGTTTACTGATAAGTTTGTTGGAGAAAGACTAGTTAAGCATGTATGGGATCCCTGCTTGCACAGGGTTGCATGCTTGTGAGCGACAACACCAGGCTATAAAATGCTGCCATTTTTATGAATATATATTTTTCTTGCACACCTGAGGAAGACAATCAAGCTCTGCTTCTGTTAGACAACTAGGAACTATGCAGGGAGGTGAAGGCGGTCCACAACTGGGTGACAGACGGATTCATTCCGCTGAGTCAAGATTTCACCTTCAGCAAATGTGTGGATGACACTAAGCTACAGGGGACAGGTAGATATGTTGGAGCGTATGGATAGGGTCTGGAGTGACCTAGATAAATTGGAGGATTGGGCCAAAAGTAATCTGGACAAGGACAAGTCCTGCACTTGTAACGGAAAATACCAAGCACGCACTGTTACAGGATGGGGCCTGACTGGCTAAGTAGCAGTGCAGCAGAAAAAAAACACGAGGAGTATGGAGCATGAGAGGGTGGATATGAGTCAACAGTGCACCCTTGTAGCCAAGAAGACTAATAGCATATTGAGGTGCATTAGGAGGAGCAGTTCCAGCAGATCCAGAGAAGTTAGTATTCCTCTCTTTTCAGCACCAGTGAGGCCACATCTGGAGTATTGCATCCAGTTCTGGGCCCCCCAGTTCAGAAAGGATGTGGATGCATTGGAACAGGTCCAATGGAGGGCAATGAAAATGACGAGGGGGCTAGAGCACATGACCTATAAGGAGAAGCTGAGAGACTTGGGCTTATTTGCAGAAGAGAAGAGTGACGGGGGATTTGAAAACAGCTTTTGCTTTGTGATGGGGGGCTCTAAAGAAGATGGAAAGAGTAATGACAGAACAAGGAGCAATGGCCTAAAGTTACAGAGGGGTGTGCAGGCTGGAGATTAGAAAAACTATTTCATCAGGAGAGTGGTGAAGCACTGGAACATGTTACCTATAAGAAGGTGGTGGAATGTCCATCCCCAGAGGTTTTTAAGTTCCAGCTTGACGAAGTCCTCGCTGGGATGATTTAGTTAGTGTTGATCCTGCTTTAGGCAGGGGCTGGACTTGATGACCTCCTGAGGTCCCTTCCAGCCCTAGGATTCTCTGAGATCTGCACAGAGAAATACATACATGAATATCAGACTGCCCTTATTTCTAGGAGACTGATGTGCGCTAATAGTTCATCCAGCAACTATGTACCCTGGACCACCTGCTTGTCAAGGTGAGCTCCCAAACCCAAGCCGGTGGCATCCATTGTTATCATAATAGTTGGAGGGGACCTGTGAAATGGGACTCCTATGCATACACTGTGAGGTTGTGTCCACCATGAGAAGAAGTTCCTGATCTTGGCTGGAATGCTTCATGTTTTGTTCAAAGGGTTTGTGTGTAGTCTGAACATCACTCTAAGCAAGGCCTGCAAGGGTCTAATGCAGAGGCATGTGTGTGGCACAACTCATATTGCTGATGCCATGTTGCCTAGCAGGTATAGGCATAGCCTGGCCATAACAGTGGGAGAGAGATGCGGTTTGTGTACAAAGGTCCTGTATTATTTGCAGCCTGCGTTGAGAAAGTGAGACTGTAGCTGTCTGACAGTCCAAGAGTGTCCTTATGAATTCTCGTCTGGGGGTTGGTACAAGGATGAATTTATGGAGGTTTTTAACTAGACTGAGATTAGGCAAAAAAGAACTGGTCAACATTGTTGCTTGCTTGTTCTGAGCTGAGGCTTGGGCCCTTATTAAGCAATCACCTGGGAAAGGGAAAGTAGTCACTCCCTTTGTTCTCAAATGCATGGTGATCGCTGCCAGGACCTTTGACAAGGCCCTTGGAGCCGTGCATAGGCAAAAGGGGAGCACTCTGTATTGACGTTTGTTTTCTATGACAAATCTGAGGCACCTCCTTTGTGCTAGGTATATAGTAATATGAAAGCATGCATCCTGGAGGTCAACAGTGGTCAGGCAGTCCCCTTTTTGTAGAGCAGGGATAATCATCTTGAATCTTCGGCAAAGTACGTGCAGGTTCAGGTTCCTGAGGTCTAGTATGGGTCTCCAACCCCGTTTTCTTCTGCATAAGGAAATATCGGGAGTAGAATACCCTCCCTCTATGCTTGGTAGGTACCTCTTCTACCTCTACCCCCAGCCGTAAAAAGCATTGTGCTTCTTGTAGTAGCACAGTCCTTTGAGAAGGGTTTCTGATGATGGATGGGGAATGGGGTGGGGGTTTGGAGAGGAATGGAACGACATAACTGGTTTGTACAATTTCTAAGATGCAGCGATAGGCCATGATGGCTTGGCAAGGAGGGTAGAACGATGCTAGCCTTGAGCGAAAGATGGCACATGGGGCCTGCAATTTAAGGAGGCTGTCTGAATTCAAAGTGACTGATGGGCTGGAGCCTGCTGTGTCAGAGACTGGCTTGATGCCTGTCTCCTTCTATGCTGTTTTTGGCATCATCCATTGTTGGTTCTTAAATGGTGGTTTATATTTGTAATTATATTGTTTGTTGTTGTTGCACTTTACAGTGGCTGTTTGAATACCCAAGGTTCACAAGGTGACCCTCGACTCTTTGAAGGACTGCAATGTGTTGGTGATGCTTTCTGAGAAGAGACAGGACATCTCAAAGATCTTCAACAGTGGCTTGGACCTCCTTGGGGAATCCAGAGAGTTGCAGCCACAACACCTGCCTCATGACTACCACCCCTGCTAGAGACCTGGCTCTGGTGTCTGCTACGTCTATGGTGGACCATAACACCATTCTTGCCTTAAGGAGCCTTTGGGTGCGAAGGCTTTGTATTGGTCTATTTTATTGAGTGGAACGGCCTCAGTAAAGGTGTTAAGCTCGTAAAATATGCAATGCATGTAATTTGCTAGTAATGTCATGTAGTTGACAATGCAAAACTGGAGGCTGGCCAAGAAGCACGATTTCTTCCCCATTGCATCCACCCTTTGTCTCTGGGGTTGATTCTGGCATTATACTGTGTGTCCCTCTGATTCAGAGAATCCACTATTAAAGAATTTGAAAGTGGATGCAAGAAAAAGAACTCTGAGCCTTCTGAGGCTACATAGGATTCATGTTCCAGCCTCTTTGACATTGGTGTGACAGGAGGTGGGGTGTTCCAGAAGATTTTAGTGGGATTCAACAGCACTTCATTGACAGGTATTGACAATCTATTCTGTGTAGACTTATGCAGAATATTGGTTAGTTTGTGATTAGTATCTCAAGTTTATCAGAGACTCTTCTGAATAGATCCTGGAAGGATCTAGAGGTATCCGTTGAGGCAGAAAGCTGAATTATTGAGGCTATGGACAACGGTGAAGAGACGTGTGATGGAGAAAGTGTCTGCACGATCTTCCTCTCTAAGGTTAGAGTCATAGTGCTCTGTATCAGACAAGTCTGACCTAATAGATGATTGCATACTGGGATGTGGGTTATAGCGAGGTACTGGGAGTGGCTGTCGGAGAGGCTGGTGTCTGAATGCTACCCATTGGTCCCAGTAGGGCCAAACAGGTGGCAGAGGTAGAGCCATTGTTGCCACCACTGTGGGTATGTAAAGACTTTTAGTGCTTCTTTGCTCTTTTTTTGTGTGTTCTGTCATCCTCTGAATCTGAGGACCTCATCAGTTCTGTAGCTCGAGTAAGAGAGCCTTGGACCATGCAAAGGGTTTTCACTCAGCAGAGGCGTGCCTGGCACCGAATCGACAAAAGTCTTCTGAGGTAGTGTACAGTATGAATGGCAGAGGGACATCGGTAGCAGGACACCTTGCACCACTGGTACTGGGGGGGAAGAGGAGTTGATGCAGGCAGTATGGTGTTTTTGGTGTGTTGCCTCCATGCTGGTTTCTTACTGCTGCTACTTGCTGCTACTGAGGTAGTAAGAGCAGGAGCGGAGTGTACTTCTCAGTTACCATTTTTTTTTGCGCTGCCATAATGGTTGCCTGTTTTGGCAGGGCAGGGGTGGACTCTCTCCTTCTGTCACCTTTCTGATATAGGCACCAAGGCTGCCCCCTTTGCTGTGGGGAGGGCAGCAGCGTGGTGTTTGAAGGTGGTCTTCCACACACTTGGGGAGACAGTCCAAGACAAGGCATGGAACTTTTCTTGCCACCAGGTGATTTCTCCTTTTGTGCAGGACTTGAGTGAAGTCCTTTCTGAACTGTTAACCCCACAAGGACTGTGTCCAGCAGGGGAGTTCATATGATCTCTATGCATTTACAGCTTGCTCCATTAACCAGACTTGGAGCTGCTGCTCTCTTGTGCTGTGGGACGGTTCAGAGAGCCCTTTACAATGAAGTCAGCTCTCAGAATTATGCTGCTGATCTAGACACAGTATACAAAATGAATGGCCATCAGAGACAGAGACTGAGAAGCCACAAATAAAACACTTCTTAGAACCCTGACAGGTCAGCATGAATGAGGGTGTGAGGCTGGCTGCCACTTGCAGTGGAGTGCAGAGCAGCTTGAAACTGCTTGGGGGAAAGCCGCCTTGGTGACCTTCCCCATAGTGGGGTTTTTTTCCCCTTCTTTCTCCTTTTGTTTTAAATGATCTTCTAATCTCTGTTAAAGTAGTATTTCACTAATCTTATCATGGAATTGCTAACTTCTTTTCCTGAGGTGGCTGAGGGGGAGAGAAGGGGACTGCGATCAGAGTCAGCGGCAATCAGAGAAGAACTGAGGTGACAGGTTATGTGTGGGTACACAGCAGCTGTCACAGATGTCTCATGCCTGTGCTCTGCGCATGCAAGCAGCCAGCTGAGGGACACTGCTATACAAAAAAATATTTAACCCATGGGCACAGTGAAGCACCAATGGGGACCCTCTAAGAAGTATAGGTTTCCTATGAATCTATGTCCCTCAGAAAAGTGTATTAATATTTCTGGGGATGGAGTGCTTATCCTTAGCGAAGATCTCCAAGAAGGCCTCATCCAGGTACTCTTGTATTTTGCACAAGATTTTTGGGCAGGCCTGACTTATTGCAGCTTCCATGGTAGCACACTTTGCCTTGCCAGGCAACCAGTTAGCAATCTGGTATCATGGTGCCACACAGCATTTTGGCAAATTTTCCAGGCTTGTGGTAACACAGGATGAGCATCTCTTCTTTTTCACTGTTATTCTTAGGCGGGTGATGTCTTCTTTGGCAACCTAAAAAACAATCGGCATTTGGATTGGATTTCTTTGCAATGCTCCCTGACCCTTCCAACATTTCTCTGGAGCAGCGTCACACCACGTGGCTGAGGGGTGCTCCGTCTTCCCTGCTCTGCACAGCTGGCAGGCTCTCCAGGCCTTTCCCCTCCAATATCCCTTTGCATTTCTTTTCACTTTACAGGATCCCTCTCCTCCCCTTTGTGACCTACCAATGCCCGCAACCATTTCTGTTTCTCCAAGGCCAGGTGGTCTGGGGCATGGTGGGGATGCACATGCCATCTATTGTCCCACCACAGTTAGGAAACCCAATGGCAGCAAAGCTATCCACTATGGCCTGCACATCTATCAGGGTCACAGTCTTCCTCAGGAGACACAGACAGATTAAACTGACTAACTGCACCACCACGGCCCCCACTGTAGATCTGCCCACCCTGAATTGATTTGACACTGACCAGTAACTGTCAGGCATTGCAAACTTCCATAGAGCAACTACCTCTCGCTTCTGTGCCATTAAAGCTGCCCTAACTCTTGTATTGCTGTGCTTCAGGGCAGGGGCCAGCAAATCATGGACTTGCACATGCAAAACTTCTGCAGCCACTACTGGTCATCTCAGGACTCCAAAATGATGTGTGCTGGTTTCACAAGTCCTGAACTCCTACTCCACTGTCAGCAATACATCCAGGGCATCCAGCATTTCTAAGTTCTTAGACTGCAGTTGAGAAATTTCCTCTCCAAAATCTTCATCACCACCCTTAACCATCATCTCAGCCCACTCCCTTCATAGTCAAAAGACAAAGCGCATGACATTCTGGGAAGTTGCCATAATGGTCTGTGCAATGATTCAAGCATTCAAGGATCCCTGCTTGCGCTGTCCTGTGCCACAGAAAACAGCGCTATCTCCCATTCATTTTCGCACAGTTGGTTGATACTCTGAATTCTGGGACAGTGACATCAAACACCCACAGGAAAATACAGCAATTTCTCCCCACCTCCCATCCCCCACACACACACACTACTCAGTGGTACAAAACCCTCAGAGTGCAACAGGCTAAGGCACTGTGGGATAGGTACCCACAATGCATTGCTCATGCAGTCAAACTTGGACAAGTTGACATGGAGAAATGGTAGGTTGAATTTCTGGAATATTTGTGGACAATTAAATCTGAGTTCATAAGATGAAAGTTAAAAAAAAAATCAAATTTATTAAAAGTCTTATTTTGTAGTGTAGATGTAGCCTCAATTTTAAACTGTGAGATGGGAGCAGAGACTTTACAGTAGCCATTGAGACATGTATTTGCCATCTCTCCTCAGAACCATGGTTTCATATGGACAACTTAATTACTTCACTAAAGTATAAATTTCAAAAGTTTTAAATTATTAAAGGACAATATTTTTACCTTTTAAATTTTAAACTACCTCCTAAGTCTCTTTGTAAATAGTGCAAATTAAAAAAAAATTAACTAAGTACTTTAAAACAATTCAAATTAGACAAACAATTCATATCTTATATTAATAGCCTTTGTCCGCCAAGAATTCTGCCCAACAGTATTTTGTTTAAGTAGAAAGAAGTACAGTAAAAAAGTAACTACTTAAACATTTCTCTCACCACTTAAGACTTTTCCTAAGCATTTTTTTTTAAAAGTTGGCATTACTTTGTAATTACAGTTGCACAGTGGAAAAGCCAGATCTGAAGTTCAACAAAATCATAGGTTTGGGGTATTGGCAACACAGTCGTAAACATTTCCAAAAACAACATAAAATTAATATTACAAAATAAAACATTAAATAAAGTGTTAACTTTTACTGTTTTTCCTCTGACAAGGACACGAAATAGGAAAATAGTTAGCATTGCTGGTAGCAGAACAAAATAAACATAAAACCATTTTTAAAACAAGTATGAATTTTACCTTACTATTGGTCATTTAAATACTCTGAATCCCTCTAAAAGTTTGCCTTCTTTTACTCAAACATCCAGGGACAAGGCATAGATAAAAATTAAGTACCAAATATTACATATCCATCCAGTTAGCAATCCCAGGAAAATATGGTTTGATACAATCATCAATTACACAGTTCAAATGTAGTGATTATATTCCAGTAACAGTCAAGCCTGATCTGATAAATGGACACAACACATCCAAAAGTACTACAGTTCAGGTTATTCTCGACCTGTAATATAGCATCAAAAGCTGTATACAGCACTTCACAGTCAATCAACTGTCCTAAGAAAACAAAAATTCCTTCCCCAAAGAACAGGGATTGCAACTAGAGGCGCAAACAAACAGAAAGGGCCTGAACTACAGGCTGAACCTCTCTAATCCAGAACTCTCTCCTCCAGCAACATCCATAAACTGGCATGATTTTAATTAGCTGGATGACCACTTACCATGGGTGTAGCCAAATTTCCCATGGTCCCATAAAGTTTGTTTACAGCCACCAGTCCTGGCTCTCAGTGTTCTGTGGTGTTATTTAGCTGTAATTTATCCCTAAGTGTCTTCTAAGAACCAAATCAGCAGGGAAATTTTGGTGCTAGACAATATTGACCTTCCACAGTCTGGCAAATTTTCTTGTTCAACACCTGTCAGGTCCCAAGGTGGCTGATGAGAGAGGTTCAACCTGTAGCAGTTAGTCTATGCTAAAAAAGTAGAGATGCATCTTAGATCAACTACTTTGCTAGCATGGATTCAGGTTACACCACCAAAAAAGTACAGTTGCACAAATAAAATAAACTATGCTCCCAAAAACATGTTTTTGCCAGTACAGAAGTGTTATTTAAAAGCACACAAACAAAAACAAAACAAGAAGCAGTCAAGTAGCACTTTAAAGACTAGCAAAATAGTTTATTAGGTAAGCTTTCGTGGGACAGACCCACTTCTTCAGACCATAGCCAGACCAGAACAGACTCAATATTTAAGACACAGAGAACCAAAAACAGTGAGCAAGGAAGACAAATCAGAAAAAGATAATCAAGGTGAGCAAATCAGAGTGTGGAGGGGTGGTGGGGGGAGATCAAGAATTAGATTGAGCCAAGTATGCAGATGAGCCCCTATAGTGACTCAGAAAGTTCCCATCACGATTTAAACCATGTGTTAATGTGCCGAATTTGAATATAAAAGTCAGCTCGTCCACCTCTCTCTCTAAAATGGTGCGATAATGCCTCTTCAGTAACACACATACCTTGAGGTCATTGACAGAATGCCCGATTCCATTAAAATGTTGACTAACCGGTTTGTGGATCTGGAGTGTTTTGATGTCTGTTTTGTGCCCGTTGACCCTTTGTCTAAGGGAGTTAGAAGTCTGTCCAATATACAAAGCATCTGGGCATTGTTGGCACATGATGGCATATATGATGTTAGTAGAGGAGCATGAGAAAGTGCCCGTGATTCTGTGAGTAACCTGGTTAGGTCCAGTGATGGTATTTCCAGAGAAGATATGTGGACAAAGCTGGCAGCGGGCTTTGTTGCAGGGAAAGGTTCCAGGACTGGTGTTCCTGGGGTATAGGCTGTGGCTGTTAGTAATGATCCTCATGAGGTTGGGAAGTTGTCTGTAGGAGAGAACAGGCATGTCACCCAGGACCTTCTGGAGTGTAGCATCCTGATTAAGAATAGGTTGTAGGTCTTTAATAATTCGTTGCAGTGGTCTGAGTTGGGGGCTGTAGGTAGTGACCAGTGGTGTTCTGTTCTTGGCTCTTTTGGGCCGATCTTGGAGTAGCTGGTGCCAATTACCACCGGACTATCCAGTTACATGGACTCCCTCCTCAAACCCTATGCCACCAACGCTCCCAGCTATATCCGAGATACCACCGACTTCCTGAGGAAATTACAAAACATCGGAAAAGTTCCTGATAACGCCATCCTTGCCACAATGGATGTAGAGGCTCTGTACACTAATATTCCACATAAAGACGGATTACAAGCAATCAGGAACACCATTCCTGATGCCACCACAGCCAATCTGGTGTCTGACCTCTGTAACTTCGTTCTCACACACAATCATTTCCGTTTTGGGGACAATTTATACCTCCAGATTAGTGGAACTGCTATGGGCACCCACATGGCCCCACAATATATTTATGGCTGACCTGGAACAACGATTCCTCAGCTCTCGTCCCCTATTACCACTCCTCTACTTAAGATACATTCATGACATCTTTATGATTTGGACCCATGGTACAGAGGCTCTAGAAGAATTCCACAGAGACTAACAATCTACACCCCACCATCAACTTATGCCTCGATTACAACATGCAAGAGATACATTTCCTGGACACTACAGTACTAATCAACGATGGCCTGATCAGTACCACACTGTACCGAAAACCTACTGATCGCTATACTTATCTACACCCTTCTAGTTTCCATCCTGCACACGTGACTAGATCCATTGTTTACAGTCAAGCTCTTAGGTACAATCGCATTTGCTCTGATCCAATTGACAGAGACCAAAAACTACAAGAACTTTACCAAATATTCATAAACCTGAATTACCCACCAGGAGAAGTAAAAAAAACAAATCGACAGAGCCAGACACATACCCAGAGACCAGCTACTCCAAGATCGGCCCAAAAAAGCCAAGAACAGAACGCCACTGGTCATCACCTACAGCCCCCAACTCAGACCACTGCAACGAATTATTAAAGACCTACAACCTATTCTTAATCAGGATGCTACACTCCAGAAGGTCCTGGGTAACATGCCTGTTCTCTCCTACAGACAACCTCCCAACCTCATGAGGATCCTTACTAACAGCCACAGTCTATACCCCAGGAACACCAGTCCTGGAACCTTTCCCTGCAACAAAGCCCGCTGCCAGCTTTGTCCACATATCTTCTCTGGAAATACCATCACTGGACCTAACCAGGTTACTCACAGAATCACGGGCACTTTCTCATGCTCCTCTACTAACATCATATATGCCATCATGTGCCAACAATGCCCAGATGCTTTGTATATTGGACAGACTTCTAACTCCCTTAGACAAAGGGTCAACGGGCACAAAACAGACATCAAAACACTCCAGATCCACAAACCGGTTAGTCAACATTTTAATGGAATGGGGCATTCTGTCAATGACCTCAAGGTATGTGTGTTACTGAAGAGACATTATCGCACCATTTTAGAGAGAGAAGTGGATGAGCTGACTTTTATATTCAAATTCGGCACATGAACACATGGTTTAAATTGTGATGGGAACTGTCTGAGTCACTATAGGGGCTCGTCTGCATACTTGGCTCAATCTAATTCTTGACCTTCCCCCACCCACCCCTCCACTCTCTGATTTGCTCACCTTCATTATCTTTTTCTGATTTGTCCTCCTTGCTTACTGTTTTTGGTTCTCTGTGTCTTAAATATTGAGTCTGTTCTGGTCTGGCTATGGTCTGAAGAAGTGGGTCTGTCCCACGAAAGCTCACCTAATAAACTATTTTGCTAGTCTTTAAAGTGCTACTTGACTGCTTTTTGTTTTGATAGTGTATAGACTAGCATGGCTCACTCTCTGTTACTATTCAACATGCAAAACAAAAACAAATCATACCTATTAACATTATTCTGCTGGCAAAAAGCTTTAAATAGAGGCCTGATCTGAGCACTACAATTGTCATAACATGATATTAAACAAATTGTTAACACATGATCTTAACACACAACATACAGACAGGACAGCCATTTTTAAAATCATGTCAGTGACTATACTTTAAGCACAGCAGTCCTCAATTACACTAAAGGACTGACATGTTTGTATACAATCAGTGGTGCCAGAACATTTTTTTTCCATTTGGAGTGCTGAAAGCCAGTAATTCTCAGCCCCGCCCACCCCAGTTCTGACTGTCCCCTCCACCTCCAGAGCTGGGGCTAGAAGTGGGACTGTGGCTCTAAGTAGGTGGATGGGAATGCAGACAAGGTTAAGAAGGTTAAGACTGGGACCCTGTGTGAAGGGCTGGAAGCAAAGCTCCCGGTCTGGGGCTGGTGGTGGCTGGGACCCTGCCAGTGGCCTCCAGGTACAGGGTGTGAACAGAGCCCTGGGCCCAGGGCCGGTGGCAGCCAGTAGCTAAGCTCCAGTTGCAGAGCTGGAGGCAGCCAGAACTCCAGGTGTAGGGCTGGGAGCGTGTGACTGGCAGCAGCATAGGCCCTGCAGCTGGGACTTCAGGTGCAGAGCCAGGTACGGTATCCTGGGAAGACATGGCAGCATCAGGACCTGAGCACAGGGTGGCATGAATGACCCAGTTAAAAACTGGGGGTGCTGCAGCACACCCCTAGTTTCTGTGCCTATGTACACAGTAACAGGATATCATTTTCCAGCACAGACAAGTCCTAAAGATTGACTCAGCACAGAGCAGGGTCACTGCAGAACGAAATGTCACAGAATTGTTGGGTTTTTCAGAACTTGTGCAGACAGAACAATCTTGAGCTCAAGAGGGGCTGTTCTAGGTATAACAGGAGATGCATAAGAAGTTGCAAAGACAAATGCTGATGAAGGAGTTACACGAAACTAGCAGTAAAAATGGCTTGCATAGAATTTGGGCATGGGATATGGTAAGTAGGTATGATGTTATCGGTGCTTTACAGAAAGTGAAGACTGGCTCAGCCTTTACACCGTGGAAAGCCAAAAGTGTCAAATCTGGACTGCCAGAGGTTTTTGACAGGCCCCTGAAGTCTTTACTTATATTTTATTATTTTATCTGGAATCTGGACATTGACATCTGGGTCTTGACTACCTCCACCTCACAATATAGATGGACGGTTATGAAGAAATTCTATACATGTAAAGAACCCAAACGAACCCTGAAAACTGTTCTCTTTTTCAAGCTATTACTTTTCCAGGAAAACTGCATTGTCACCTGACAGCTAGTTTCTCAATCAAAACTTGTTTTTAAAAAGAAAATAAATCCCATTCTCTAACACTTGAATACAATATCGGTAAAATACATGCATTTTATATTTATTTTATTTTAAATTAAATGTGAAAGTGCATACATAAAAAAGCTTCACTCCCAACAACTTTGGGGATTACTGTTATACTTAAGCACTGTTCTAAAGTTTTTTTTGTTTTTGGGTTTTTTTAAAGTATGTTAAGTAACTGTCCATAAATTTAACAACATAGAACAGGCATTTTTCAATCAACCATAATAATACACTGAAGTTTCATCAGTGGATCAACATATACTAAATATTACTACTGCTTAGATTATCTAACATTCCCTTATTGGCTTTACATACATTGGAAAAAAAACACTATGATCTCAGCATACATAATATGCTTGTAATTAGCAATCAGAGAATTAACATCACCCTAGCTAGCCATCTCTGCAACTAGAGTATCTACTTTTAGTTAAAGCATATGGAGTACACGTTTGCTGAAGAGCTGAGAAGAGAAGTATTTCCTCCCTTCCCCCCATAAGTGTACTTTTCTGTGGATAACTACAAACACCAGTCCTATTCCTACAAATCCTTATCCTTGCACACAATCTTACTGCCATCAATTGGAGTGCACAACTCAGTAACTGTATGCAGACTAAGCTATCTCTCCTCCTGTCCAGAAGAATTTGCTACATAGCAAAATTTAGGAAGTAACATTTATTTGTAGTAATATAACTATTGGATGAAGGAAAGAATAGTTTTTACTAGAACTTATAGGTTATCACCAAAAGCTAATTCAAACCACAGTTCAATTATTAAACACAGGTTTCATGGGATTTAGTGGTATCACTATTAAGAGATACAGAACAAAAATTAACAGAAAGGGAAAAGAAGTTCCGTCAGAAGAATGCATCTTAAAGTTTAATACAGTAAACCCTCCAAATGCCCAATTCGGAGTTAAGCGCAATGCAAAATACCACTCTGCTCCAGCCCTGGCTCAACATTCCAGGCCTGGCCCCTTGTGGCTCTGGTTCTAACCCCCCATGGCCCAGCTCACCACCCCCATGCATGGCTCAGGCTCAACTCCCGCCCCGCCCCCGGTTTAAATCCTCTGCACTTGGCTCCAGCTCAACTTCAACCCCAACCCACCCCAGGCTGAATGCCCCCTGCCCTCCCATGACCCCTACGCACCACCAGGATTAACCCTCCCCAGCTGCCCCCCTAACCCCAGGACTTACCTTTCAAAAGGAGCTTCAGATGCTCCTGCTGCTTCCCCAGCTGCAGAACGTGCATTCCGCGGGGGAAAAGCTCCCTCCTGACTTATGCGAAAACTGAGTTATGCAAAGGTGCGTGGGAATGCAACCCTCGCATAACTCGAGGGACTACTGTACACAGGGTTACCAAGTAGGAATTTTACCTCATTCCATAGTCTCGCCACACAAAAGGTATTTTACATTGTTACTTTGCCTGGTATAGAAGATTAGCCTAATTAAATCTAATTCAAAACAGTTAAAAATTGCAATAAACCAACTCTGTGATACACTGCAATTTTACAGCATTTGTAATGAAACAGTGCTCATAAAGTACTTCGAACATTCAAAATCCACTTCCATTCTCTCCATCCCAACAAAACACCCTTAATTTAAATATCTATTTCAGATAGCAAATCACACCATTTACCAAGAAAACCAAGAAAATAATGAATTATGCTTTTGGAAACTGTAAGATTTATTATGTCACGACATAATTTCTTTAACACTTATTTTGGATAAGTTTTAATAATTCTAACAGCTGTAAACCACAAATAAAAACATCAAACCTCTCTTAAACAGCATCTACAGGACATATACAACACATTGATCGATCTCAAATGCAGGTCCACAAAGATACATGTATTTTACCATAATTTAAAATGGAATGATTTTAGCACATGGATGTTTCTCAAGAATACATAAGTACTTTAAAAAGATTCTCAACAGCTGATAGATTAACTGATATTTCCCACCTAATAATGTGTCTTACAAGAAAATATTTAGATAGCAGAATCAAGACAAAAATAAATCAAATTAATCTAAAATCAGAGATAAATTTCTTGTGTTGTCATGAAACACATAAGTGGCCAATGAAATACAAATTTTTTTCCCCCCAAATTAAAGTGGATCAAAAATCAGCTCACAAGCAGAGAAATCCTCTCCTCTCTGAACAAGTTCAGAGTTCAACATTTAAAAAAACCAAACCTTTAAAAGCCTTGCAAGTGAGGAGGGAAGATAGCCCAAGAAAGCCATTAGCTGTGAAAATCTAGTGGGGACAGATTAGAAGGGAGGACCGTCTTAAGCACAACCACATCCCGCGCAACCTTACTTCTACCAAGGAAGAAGGGACAATCAGGTAAGTACAAGAGGGAGTAAACTTCAAGGCTACTGGAAGAACCTGGTAGGGAGAGATGGGAGATTAAACTGCTATTGTTTACTTTTGGTTGTGGTAACAGTTTTTATACAACTTTTTAAAAAATAAATCAGAATATGAAAATGTTGTAATGGGCAAATTCTGAAAGAGAAAGACAAGGCAACTCAATGCAGGTTTTGTTAAAACGAACAATAGGCAATGGAGTCTTATACCTCCTCCCTCCCAAAATACACTGCTGCCAACTCCCTTCTGCATACACCACATGTAGTCTTAGCTAAATCACTATGCAACCACTAAAAGAGGAGTTGAGCACAGACTACCACAGACAGAGGGGATATTGCTTCTATAGTTCCTCAGTGACTTGAGCACTGGCCTTGTGTAAATCCAGGGTTGAGAGTTCAATCCTTAAGAAGGCCATTTAGGGATCTGGGACAAAGATTTAAAAAAAATCTGTCAGGGATGGGGATAGGTCCCCTCAAGAGGACAGGGGACTGGACTCAATGACCTCTCAAGGTCCCTTCCAGTTCTATGAGATAGATACCTATATGTATCCTTCCTTCTATCCAAAATACTGTCTTTCCTAGGTGCAGCATTTTCAAACTGAGATTGCAAAAACAGAATAGCACTATGGATCAGAATGGGTGAAGGAAACTCTGCTTACCCTGAAGAAAGAAGATGAGAAAATAGACAAAGTACAGAGATGAGTCCTGGAGAAGGTGACCTGAATTACGGCAGTTCTTGGGGTGGTACCCAGGGAGGGTTGCCCTCCAAATACATAATTAGTGCCAAGCCTGAGAAAAGAAACACTGTTACTCATGCAGCAAAGAAAGGTAGGAGTTGGAAAGGAAGAGCTGGAACCTACAAATGTTAATTTTGGTATATCCTGATTATAGATACAAAGACGGAAGAAGGAGGTTCTCTCCATCCACATGTACGTCCTGGTGAGGATCAAAAGAAGTCGTTACAGATATAATTTCAAAGTATGTCTGGTAGAACGATAAGGCCTAAATAATGCAGATGGCTTCCAGACAAAGACATCTGTGCCTTCCGGTGACATCAAAGTTGGCTGTTTTGTTTTTTAAATAATTAAACCAAATACTTTTAGCCCCCAGACATCATTGTTCAGTATGATGCATGTTCTGTGCTGCTGATCATATTAGGTACATGGCCAAACTTGTATGATCAGAAACCTGTATCACTGCCGGCACGTTCTGACAGCTTCAATGAAAATTTAAGACTGGGACATTACAGTGAAGGAACAGAAATTAAAGGGATTAAGATTCCAAATCAGAAACAGAATAATTGTAATGGTATAAATAAAATACTCTCACGTTTTGTTATGGGTCTAGAATCAAAAAGGGGTTTGTCTGAAAACAAACTTTGCCCTTAAGTTTGTTATACCGGAGGACTTCTGCTACTTGAATTAGGCCTGGCTGGCAAACGAGGCATTCCCAGAAGAAATCAGTACATATAAAAAAAACATTTAGGCCGGATGGCCCATTTGGAATCTGTCTTCACTGAAAAGGAAGGGGTGCGGGGAAAGTTGTTAAAACATAACCATTAAGAAAAGAGTTGAAACAGCCCTTGCTCATAAACCAAATAATTGATCTCAGTCTCACAACAGTTAACAAGGATTTTCATATTTGCTTCAGAAAATCAGGAACTGCGTAAGTCACCTCACCCACATGACAAATGTTGCAATGGCAAGCCTTGTTTTGATTAGTGGACATTACAAGGATTACAGAATGCAACAAAACATTGATCATGGCAACAGTAAGGACAAACAGATTTCAAAGCAAGGGGCGTTCAAGTTAATAGTACTGATGTACCATGTGAATGCTTATTTATTTTCTCCTATACAGACAGGCTTTGAAGAGTGCTAACTATTTGACAGTTATTGTATTATAAACTTAAGGTTACCATATCAAGTTTTATTCAGCTTCCCGAGTTTTAAGAAAGAGTAAAAATTCAGTGTCAATACCCTACTCCAAAACGGCAAAAATCTTTGCATAATAAATTTATTTAGCACAACTACAGAGATATGGTTCATCTTAAAAAGAGATTAACATTAATTCCTGCAAGCGTAATCATTCCCTAAAAGAGGGGCCTGCAACTGAAATAGCAAGAAGAGCCAGTTTTTCCAATTTGGTTACAAAATCAATACTTCAAGAGCTGTAGGTCATGCAAATACAAGACAGTTCTTAATAAATATTCACATGGTATTCTTGTCACCTCTGTTTCGAGACGAGCGCACACACGTTTGTATCAGTTAGGAATTTAAGTTACCCCCATCTTCAGGCTTTGCCCACCTCAACACACAAATCTTCCCCCCATCCCCAAGCTTTATCCACCAATCCCACAAACCTGCCCCCCATCCCCAGGTTTAATTTCTTCAGCCCCAAACTGTTTCCCTATCCCCAGGATCTACCTGCCTCAGACGCTCTGCGTGCTGCCCACCTCCCCCGGCTGCTGAGGTACAAGGTGGTGGCCCTGAGACAGTGCCCACCCCACCCCCTTGCAGCGCAGGTGGACGATGTGGTCCGGGCAGCGGCAACACTAGCACCAGGTGCTGTGGGTGGACACTTCCGAGCTGGTGGCGGCAGCAGCAGGAAAGCAGGGAAGCAAACAGCTGGAAAAGCAGCCACCTCTCCTTCCCCTTTGGCTGCAACTCCCCACCATGGACTAGAGCGGAGCTGCCCGCTCTCCCCCAGCCGCTGCTGCTGAGCGCAGTGCCCGGAGTGGACTGCTGCACCCAGGAGCAGGGAAGCAGCCAGAGGACAAGACCCTCCCAGGCTGGGAACAGAGGAAGCAGTGCTGGCCATGGCCGGTGAGGGGGAGCCGGTTGCCTTCTTCCCCCATCTGCCTAGCACAGTCGGGAACGCCCATCCATAGCTCCTCATGGTGGCTATGGACACTCCATTGCTGGAGAAGCCAGATACCTGCTCTGCTCCTCCACTGCTGCCTCCCCCATGCCTCCTACTTATCGTGATGGCTCCAGGAGGGGACCCTGCCAGCTTCCTCTTCACAGGGCTCCGTGCTGCCACTGATTCCACTTGCAGCTCCAAAGGCTACCACCGCTTAAACAAAAAAACTGAAATCCAGTTTTAGCTGCAGGCATTGTTTAAGTGGAGGCAGCCTCCAGAGCCGCAAGCAGAGTCAGCGGCAGCAGCACTTGGAGCCGCAGGTTGCCGACCCCTGTCCTAAGAGCAAGTCTTAAAATGGACCCCAAAAATGTTCTCTATAGCATGTGCCCCCTCAAGAGGATTAAGAACTCCAGCAGTTTAAAAAGAGAAGTTACTCATCTTGGTGCAGTAATGATTGTTCTTTGAGATGTGCCCCAGTGGGTGCTCCACTGTAGGTGTTGGACTCATCCTGGCACCACAGATCAGAGATTTTCATAGTGGTGGTCAGCCGGACCACGCATGAACAGCTGGTGGCTCATGACATTCGCTCCTTTTTCTGCGCAAGCTTGGTCTGGCTCCAACCAGTTGCTCAAATCCACCCTGAGATCTGAAAGACAAAGAACTCCAGAGCAAGGAGGACGACAGGTAGCGGAGCACCCACAGGGGGACAAATCTTGAAGAACAATCATTCCTGCACTGAGGTAACTTCTCTTTCTTCGAGTGATATCCCCGTGGGTGCTCCATGGTAGGTGACTAAACAGCAGTACCTTGAGAACTCAGAAGAGGGCTCTTGAGTCAAGGTCTCACTGCGACTGAAAGTACCACTGTTGAGAGCGGAGCATCCGTAGCTAGTTCGTAATGTTTCACAAAGGTGACATGGGAAGACCATGTGGCTGCAAGGCAGCTGTCTCTGAGGGGAACACCTTTGAACAAAACTGTTGATGTTGCCATTGCTCCTGTGGAGTGGGCCCTAGGCTGGATAGATAGATGGTGTGGGACGTAAGGAATAGCATGTGGTAATACATGAGGTAATCAGTTTGGAAAGTCATTGTGAAGATATTGCTTTACCTTTGGAGAGGGCAGTGGTAGATACTATTAACCTATCTGTTCCACAGAAAGATTTAGTTCTTTCAGTACTAAAGGCCAGTGCCCTCCAAGCGTCTGGAGAGTGAAGTCTTGCATCCTGTGCTGAAGCATCTGATTTGGGGTAAAAGGAAGAAAATGTAATTGGTTTGTTAATACGGAAGTTTGACGAGATTTTCAGGATAAAGGCCATATGAAGTCTGAGTACCACCCCTTCTTTATTGAGAATTATATATATGTCAGAAATGCCATCAGAGCTGCCATCTCGCTAATTCTGAGAGTGGATCTTCTAGCGAGAAGGAAAATTGTATTCTGAGTCAGCAATAGAAGCGAGATGGTAGCCAGAGGCTCAAATGGTGGTCTGGATGTTTCCAGCACCAGATCTAGGCTCCAAGGTGGGGAAAATAGGTCTCTGAGGAGGGTAGAGATTTGCTAGACCTTTACGGAAACATTTAGGCTGTGTTTACACTAGAGAGTTATGTTGACAGAAGGCCCCTTCTGTTGACAAAACTCAGGGAGCATCAACACACAAAGGCTGTGGCCACACTTGGCCAAACCTTTGAAATGACCATGCTAATGGCCAAATCAAAGAATACTAATGAGGCTCTGAATTGAATATTCAGCGCCTCATTAGCACTCGCACACTTCTGGCTGCGGTGCTTCAAAAGTACCACTTTTGTATGCACAAGGCTCAGCACAGCCACACGGGGGTCCTTTTCAAAAGGACCCTGCACATTTTGAAATCCCCTTATTCCTTCAGCTGAGAGGAATAAGGGGATTTTGAAATGTGCAGGGTCCTTTTGAAAAAGACCCCCGTGTAGCCATGCAGGTTCGAAAGTGGCACTTTCGAAGCACTGTGGCTGGAAAAAGAGTACTGTCCACAGAAGTGCAGGATGGACATTTCTGTCAACAGAAAAGGCGTCCGGTTGCCAGGCAGCCCAGTTTGCAGAGCTGACACTCATCTTGCTGTCACCAGAGGGCAGTGCAGTCTGGCAGTTCTCTGTCAACAAAGTGAGATGCGTGTAGCAGTAATCCGTTGACGGAGGCTCTCTCAAGACTTCTCTGTTGACAGATGCGCCTAGGGTAGACATAGCCTTAGTGACTGGATGGGCTAACACCAATGTGCTTTCAATCAAATGTCTAAAGGCTGATATTGCTGCAAGGTATATCTTTAGCAATGCTAACAAAAGACCCTCCTGTTTCAGAAATAACATGTAATCAAGGATCATGTGCATAGTAGTTGTAGCTGTACTCCAATGTTTTGAGGAATACCAAGCTATGAACCTTTTCCATTTTGATAGGTAAGTATTACAGGTATTTTGTCGCCTACTATGAATTAGTATTTCTTTGACTTGTTCAGAACAAAGGTCTGCTGAAGTGTTGAAGCCAACAACCAGTCAGGCCATGAGGTGGAAGTGTATAGCAATCCTCGGTTCTGGGTCAAGAGATCTGGGAGATTGAGGAGGGGATAAGGAAGACACGGGGACATCCTTTGAAGAAGCAGAAACCAAAGTTGGTGGGCCCATGCCAGAGCTGCTAGGATTAACTTGGCTCCTCATATTGACTTTTTCCAGGATTCTTGGTTTAAGTACCAGAGAAGGAAATGCATAAAGCAGTGGGGCCCTCTAGTTGAGGAGGAAGGCATTGCCCAGGGAACCTGATTCCACTTCCGCTCTGGAACCGTAGTAATAACACTTCTTGTTGTGGTAGGTCGCAAAGAGGTCTATGTTGGGAAATCACCAGCACTGAGAGATACGTCAAAAGAACGTTGCTATGAAGCTCCCATTTGTGATCCAGTGCAAAGTTTCTGATGGGCAAATTCACTGCAGTGTTGCTGACCCCCAGTAAGTATGAGACTAGAAAGACTATGTTCTGAATGTACCTGGTCCAGAGGCGAACTGGTTCTGTACAGAGAGAATGGGATCACACACTGCCTTGACAACTGATGTAATACATTGTGACGACGTTGTCCATGAGCATTCTGATGGCTGTGCTGTGAATGTGACTCCAGAAGTATCTGCAAGGATTGAATACTGCCCTGAACTCCAGCAGATTTATGTGAAGGCATGTCTCCTGGAGAGACCATGAGCCCTGAACTGAAACTCTGTCCATATGTGCTCCCCATCCTAAGAGGGAGGCATCTGTGGTTATGTGGAATGAGGGCTGTGGTTGATAGAAAGGAATTGCCTGATAGACAATTCTCTCATCATCACAAGGAGTCTAGAGCATAGCCTGGTGATGTTGCTACTTTGTGGGTGTATAAACAGTTGATATCCAATGTTGTATACAAAAATAACGCAGTCTGGCATGTTGGACTACATATGTTGTAGCTGCCATATGGCCCATCACTTGTATGAACATAATTTTTACTGTCAGGCTGTGTTGAATGATGTTAAGGATTGGATAGCCTGAAACTGCTGCATTGGTAAGTAGACTCTTGCAGTGAGAGTCCAACCAGGTGCCGATAAACTCCAGACTTTGAGTAGGCTTGGTCACTGACTTCTGGTCATTTAATCAGGAGTTCAAGAAAAACAGAAGGTCTGCCTGCTTGTGTTTCTGCAGGTGAATCACCCTTCAATAAACAATCGTTCAGGTAAGGGAAGATTACATCGCCTTTTCAATGAAGGCGTGCCACTGCTACTGACAGAGTCTTTGAGAACACCCTGGAGGCCACTGAAAGACTGAAGGGTAGAAATGGTTTCTGCCCCTTGTAAAGTGAAGGAATCACCTGTTGGAGGGGTGAATAGTAATGTGAAAATAGGTGTCTTGAAGGTCTGGGGCTGCAAACCAGTCGCCATTGTCTAATGCTGTGATTATGAACGTGATTGTCACAATCCTGAACTGCTGTTTTTGGAGATCGTGATTTAAGTTGTGAAGGTCTAGTATTGGTCTCCACCCACCTGTCTTCTTTAGGTAAGGAAGTATTAAGAATAAAACCCCTTGCCTCTGAACTTGTCTGGTACCTGCTCCACAGCTCCAATGGAGAGAAGATGATCAACTTCCTCCTTCGATACAAATTCATGAGGGGATTCCTGAAGAGGGATGGGGCAGATGGGGTGGTTGGGAGAGTGGAGAGAAAAGGTATTGCATACCCCAATAAAATTATCTCCAGAACCCATCAGTCTGATGCAATCACAGATACTGCTCATAATATGGTCTTAAACGGTAATGGAAGATGGGTGTTGGGCACTGATGCTGCGTGACAATGGCAATGGTATAACAGTCCCGAACAAGAAGTCAAGCCTGCTGCTTGTTTGAATGGATAGGCTGATTGTGTATGTTTTGGTTTCAGCACTTCCAGAGTTGTTGTTTGGAGCATTCCTGGTCAAAGCCCCATTGCTGATACTGTCGTCTGTGGAAGGGGTAATCAGATCTTCATTGACATGGGGTATATCGTTCATGGCAGTACAGTGCGATATACCTGCCCACCATTCAAAGGATAGTGCGGGAGTCCTTGCTGGAATGCAGGACTTCATCTGTCTTTTCTGCGAACAGTTTTGATTTTTTGAAGAGTAAGAGAGGAGTTTAAGAGGGAGTTTGAAAGAGGAGTATAATGGTTAGGAAGACCCGCAACACCTGTGCCAGCACTACTGCTGTCTCCTCCACTTGTGCCTGTAGCCAGACAGACTGCCTGACCATGGATGTTTCTACCCAGATCCTGGTGTGGTTCTGCAAGGACTGTGGCTTGCCGTTCCCACTTACTGATACCCAGGCTGAGGGGAAGATTCAGTGTGAAAGGTGCCGGCTGGTGGAATCTCTCAGGCAGCAAGTGGGGGAGCTACAGGAGGAGGTGGCCAGGTTGAGGAGTATCCGAGTCCATGAGCAGTTCCTGGATAGTATGCAGGTGGAGACTGTGGAGGTAACTGTCCCAGTGCACAGGACGGCTGATAAACCACTGGAGGAGGTGGACCAGGGTGGACACTGGCAGCTGGTTACTTCTCGCAGCAGGCAGTGCCCCACCCCTGCTCAGAACCCTCCCACTGTGGTACTGAAAAACCGTTATGCTGTACTTGATACAGGAGACCAAGAATTACCCCGTACAGAAGAGAAGCCTCATACCCCCAAGGCTGGGAAGTCTACTGCCACCCCTGCAAGAAGGAAACGTAGAGCAGTGGTGCTTGGAGACTCTCTTCTGAGGGGGATGGAGGTGCCCATCTGTCGCCCTGATATTTCATCTCGGGAAGTGTGCTGCCAGCCGGGGGCCCGTATCCGAGATGTTACGCAGGCATTGTTGAGGATTATCTGGCCCTCTGACTACTATCCCATGCTTCTCATCCATGTGGGCACTAATGATACTGCGAGGTGTGACGCTGAGCAGGTCAAGAGTGACTTCAGGGCTCTGGGGGCACGGGTCAGGGAGTTGGGGGTGCAGGTGGTACTCTCTTCAATCCTGCCTGTCAGAGGTAGGGGCCCAGGCAGAGACAGGTGTATCCTGGAGGTGAATGCTTGGTTGCGTAGATGGTGTCGCCAGGAAGGCTTTGGTTTCTTTGACCATGGGATCCTTTTCCGGGAAGGACTGCTAGACAGAGATGGCGTTCACCTTTCGAGGAGGGGGAAGGCCATATTCGGACACAGGCTGGCTAAACTAGTGAGGAGGGCTTTAAACTAGGTTCAACGGGGGCAGAGGAGCAAAGCCTGCAGGTAAGTGGAGAGCATGGATACCTGGGAGATGAACTTGAAATGGTAGGGAGTATGGGCTACACTGGGAGAGTAAAAAGAGGGCCAGGGCAAAACTGGGAGGCAAGACCAAATCAATGTCTGAGATGCCTATATACAAATGCAAGAAGTATGGGAAACAAACAAGAAGAATTGGAAGTACTAATAAATAAATACAACTATGATATCGTTGGCATCACAAACTTGGTGGGATAACACTCATGATTGGAATGTTGGTATTGAAGGGTACAGCCTGCTTAGGAAGGACAAGCAGGGAAAGAAGGGAGGAGGTGTTGCCTTGTATATTAAAAATGTACACACCTGGACAGGGGTGGAGATGGACGTAGGAGATGGACGGGTTGAAAGTCTCTGGGTTAGACTCAGAGGAGTGAAAAACAAGGATGAGGTCCTACTAGGCGTCTACTACAGGCCCCCTAGCCAGGAGGAAGAGGTGGATGAGGCTGTCTTTAAACAGCTAACAAAATCATCCAGGGCCCAGAATTTGGTGGTGATGGGGGACTTCAACTATCCAGGTGTATGTTGAGAAACTAATACGGCAGGGGACAGACTGTCCAATAAATTCTTGGATTGCATTGCAGACAACTTTTTATTCCAAAAGGTTGAAAAAGCTACTGGGGGAAAGCTGTTCTAGATTTAATTTTAACAAATAGGGAGGAAATTATTGAGAATTTGAAAGTGGAAGGATGCTTGGGTGAAAGCGATCATGAAATCATAGAGTTCACAATTCTAAGGAAGGATAGAAGGGAAAACAGTACAATAGAGATAATGGATTTCAGGAAGGCAGATTTTGATAAACTCAGACAGCTGGTAGGTAAGGTCCCATGGGAAGCTAAACTGAGGGGAAAAACGGCTGAGGAGAGTTGGCAGTTTTTCAAAGGGACATTATTAAAGGCCCAAAAGCAAGCTATCCCGCTGCGTAGGAAAGATAGAAAACATGGCAAAAGACTGCCTTGGCTTAACCAGGAGATCTTGCATGATCTCAAACTAAAAAAGGAATCGTATAAGAAATGGAAACTAGGACAAATTACAAAGGATGAATATAGGCAAACAACACGAGCGTGCAGGAGCAAAAATAGAAAGGCTAAGGCACAAAATGAGCTCAAGCTAGCCACAAGCATAAAGGGAAACAAGAAGGCTTTTTACAAATACATTGGTAACAAGAGGAAGACCAAGGAGAGGGTACGGCCATTGGTCATTGAGGAGGGAGAAACAGTAACAGGGAATTTGGAAATGGCAGAGATGTTTAATGATTTCTTTGTTTCGGTCTTCACTGAGAAATCTGAAGGAATGCCTGACAGAGAATGCTAGTGAAAAAGGGGTAGGTTTATAAGTTGAAATAAGAAAAGAACAAATTAAAATTTACTTAGAAAAATTAGATGTCTGCAAATCACCAGGGCCTGATGAAATGCATCCTAGAATCCTCAAGGAGCTGATAGAAGAGGTATCTGAGCCTTTAGCAATCATTTTTGGAAAATCATGGGAGATGGGAAAGATTCCAGAAGACTGGAAAAGGGCAAATATAGTACCCATTTATAAAAAGGGGAACAAGAATAACCCGGGAAACTACAGGCCAGTCAGCTTAACTTCTGTGCCAGGAAAGATAACGGAACAGGTCATTAAAGAAATCATCTGCAAGCAATTGGAAGGTGGTAAGGTGATAGGGAACAGCCAGAATGGTTTTGTTAAAAACAGATCATGTCAAACCAATGTAACAGCTTTCTTTGATAGAATAACGAGCCTTGTGGATAAGGGAGAAGCGGTGGATGTGATATACCTAGACTTCAGTAAAGCATTTGACACGGTCTCACATAATATACTTATCAATAAACTACTCAAATACAACTTAGATGGGGCTACTATAAGGTGGGTGAACAACTGGCTGGATAACCATACCCAGAGGGTAGTTATCAATAGCTTTCAATCCTGCTGGAAAAGTATAACTAGTGGGGTTCCACAGGGGTCTGTTTTAGGACCGGTTCTGTTCAATATCTTAACGATTTAGATATTGACATACTTAGCACACTTATTAAGTTTGCAGATGATACCAAGCTGGGAGGGGTTGCAACTTCTTTGGAGGATAGGGTCATAATTCAAAAGGATCTGGATAAACTGGAGAAATAGGCTGAGGTAAACAGGATGAAGTTTAATAAAGACAAATGCAAAGTGCTCCACTTAGGAAGGAACAATCAGTGTCACACATACAGAATGGGAAAGGACTGCCTAGGAATGAATACAGCAGAAAGGGATATAGGGGTTATAGTGGATCACAAGTTAAATATGAGTCAACAGTGTGATGCTGTTGCAAAAAAAGCAAACATGATTCTAGGATGCATAAAACAGGTGTGTTGTGAACAAAACACGAGAAGTCATTCTCCCACTCAACTCTGTGCTGGTTAGGCCTCAGCTGGCGTATTATGTCCAGTTCTGGGCACCGCAGTTCAGGAAGGATGTGGAGAAATTGGAGAGGGTCCAGAAGAGAGCTACGAGAATGATCAAAGGTCTAGAGAACATGACCTATGGAGAAAGGCTGAGAGAATTGGGCTTGTTTAGTTTGGAAAAGAGAAGATTGAGGGGGGACATGATAGCAGTTTTCAGGTATCTAAAAGGGTGTCATAAGACAGAGGGAGGGAACTTGTTCTTCCTTGCCTCTGAGGATAGAACAAGAGGCAATGGACTTAAATTGCAGCAGGGGAGGTTCAGGTTGGACATCAGGAAAAAGTTCCTAACTGTCAGGGTGATCAAACACTGGAACGAATGGCCAAGGGAGGTGGTAGAATCTCCATCACTGGAGATATTTAAAAAGAGGTAGACAGATGGCTTTCAGAGATCGTCTAGAAAGTGCTTGGTCCTGCCGTGGGGGCAGGGGGCTGGACTCGATGGCCTCTCGAGGTCCCTTCCAGTCCTACTGTTCTATGAAAAAAAAAAAAAAAACAACAAAAACTTATTTTGCAGTTCGTTGGAGACTCTCGCCATCTGCAACCAGGAGGCCCTTTTCACTATGACTGCAGTCACCATAGACCTTACAGCCATCTCAGCAACATCCAAAGCTGTCTGGACAGAGGCCCTAGAGGCGGCAGAGCCCTCCTGAATGATGACTTCCTGGACTCCACAAAGCACTCCATCATGGATGTCAGTTTAGTGTAATTATCCAAGTTGTGATCTGACAGATGCACTGCATAATTAGATCCTCAATAAAAGGGTGGAAGATGAATAAATTTTTCTTCCAAATAAATCTAGTCTTTTCAAATCCTTGACCGTGACTGTATTTTTGTATTGAGGTGCTTTCGATCTATGTTGCACTGCTTCAACTAATCAGGGAACTGGGCTGGGGGCGGGGGGTACAAAGAAACTCCATCCCTTTTGAGGAGACAAAGTGCATTCTGTCTGCCCTCTTACTGGTAGATGGAACCAAAGCCGGCACCTGCTATATCTCATCCACAGCCTCTTGTACTGCCTTGTCCAGGAAAATGGCTGTATTTGAGGTGTTAGCGGGTTTCAGATTTTTAAGAAGGAGGTGGTGTTTTTCTTGTACTTCTGCCACTTGGATCTCCTGACTAGCCGCCACCCTTCTGAATAGCTCTTAAAACTGTTTGAGATCATCCAGAGGAGAAACATCCCCAGGGATCACAGATTCATCAGGCGTCAAAGACGACAAATCTATAGGGGAGGTGTCCGGTGGGATCTGCTCCAATCATCATACTTGGCCCTCCTCAGATTAAGGATGTTCAGTTTGAGGAGATGAGGGTTGAGGTTCTGAGGTGGGTATGGGTTGGTGGGGGAAAAGATGAGTGTCTCAGAAACCAGCAACCACTCGGGGATCATTCACAAGATCTGTTCAGGTAATACTGGTGAGTAAAGTGATGAGATCCATGAAATATTAGTTGTTATAACAGTGACAGTGTCTGTCAGAGGAAGAGCATCTGGACAGCCTGCGTGTGTGGGTGTGAGTGAGAGAGACCCCTCCAGTCATGCAGGGAATACATACGTCCATAGGACATTCTGGAAGATGGTGGAGGAGAGACTGAGATATGCCTCGAATGATGATAAACACGTCTGGGTTGGTCTAGGAAGGGAGAAGGTAGTCTCAAGAATGGTGATGGGATGGACCTAGATCGATCCCCAGTGCAAGACAGCAGGTGACCTTGGTGCTGGAGCTGAAGGTTTCGCCAAAACGGTTGGGGGGGGACGGGGGGAAGAATCCAAGGTAGGGCTATGGCACTGTGTGGATTTTGAAGAGGCTTCTCTCAATGCCAAGGAAGAGACGGTTCTGGTCAGTACCGACGTTTGCGGTGCCGATGTAGTGTTGGTGTCATGGAACCCCCTGTCGGCGCTGCTAAGGTCAGTGCTCCGGGCACAGTGGTCAGTGTCACTGGTGCTGCTCTCGGTTCCATGGGCAATTTTGATGTCCACAGCAGAGTTAATGTCTTTTTAGGTTTTGGCACACCAGCCTCTTTAGACAGACAGGGTCGTGCCGGCAGCGCTCATGTTATCTTTGTCGCTCACCCTGCTCCTACATATGGACGGCAAGGACTGAGTGGGTGACATTCTTGTCTTTCTAGAGCCATAGTTTACACCCCTTTGGTGACGAGCACAGTCTGGCTCCCACTAGTTTCTCGAGACCACCCCAGAATCTGAAAGATATGAAAGACAGACTCTGGAGCAGGGAAGGTTGTGGAGCACCAATAGGCAGATACATCTCAAAGAATGATAGTTACCGCACCAAAATGGAGTAACTATGCTTTCTTCTTTGCGTCCCTGTGAGTGCTCCACATGAGATGATTGTGTAGAAGTACCCTCAATTGTGGAAGAAGAGCAGGAGTCATCATCTGTTACACGATGATAGCACTGCTGATTCAAGAGAAGCACCCCCAGTCTCTTGGTGTTGGATTGCA
Organism: Carettochelys insculpta; assembly: GCF_033958435.1. Taxonomy (NCBI): domain Eukaryota; kingdom Metazoa; phylum Chordata; order Testudines; family Carettochelyidae; genus Carettochelys; species Carettochelys insculpta. Next base: position 55,784,039 of record NC_134141.1, on the reverse strand, counting down.
TAATGTTTCACGAAGGTATTGTGAGAGGACCAGGAAGGTGCTCTGCAAATGTCATGGAAGGGAACCTCCTGAAGGAAGGCCACTGATGTTGCCAAAGCCTTTGTTGAGTGTGCTCTCAGTGGTACTGGGAGTAGCATCCCTCTGGAGGAGTAGCACTGAACTACTCATAAAGTTATTAATTTTGCTACTCACTGAGACGACAATGGCTCACCCTTAGACCAATCAGTGAGACACACCAGAAGTCTATCAGTTTTTCAAAATGATTTAATTCTGTTTATCTAAAAAGCCAGTGCCCTCTGTACATCAAGGGTGTGAAGTGATGCTTCCTGACGCGACGGGTGTGGTTTAGGGTAATATGAGGACAAGACAATGGGCTCGTTTAGGTGGAATCCAAACAGATTTTAGGAATGAAAGTGGGGTAATGCCTCAGAACCACCCCTTACTTGTTGAAAATCATGTAAGGGTGTATTGGCATACAAGCCAAAATTTTGCAGACTGTGCACCGAGGTAATGGAAAGAAGAAAGGCAAGTTTCATAGTCATAACTTGTAGGGGTACAGCTGCTAACTGTTCAAATGGTGGTGCCATAAGGGTACTAAGAACTAGGTCTAAATCCCACGGGAGAGGGGCAGGTTGATGAGGAGAGTGCAAAATGACAAGGTCCTTAAGGGATTTCTTAGCTGTGGAATGTGCAAATACAGAGAATCCTTCAATGAGCTGAACAAAGGCAGTAAGAACAGCAAGATGCACACTTAACAGTGCCAGCACCAGTCCTGAGACTTTCAGATACAAGGTGTAATCAAGAATTACACACAAAGAAGCCTGAAGAGGGGAGGTTGAATGTGAGGTGCACTGGGGCAGGGTGGTCGAGTGGAGGGGGGTTGGAGTCCCGCCGAGGGCTGGAGCTGGAGCTCCAGACACAGATTGAAGTCAGAGCCCCATGCATGTGGGGGTGAGCTAGGGCCGCAGGGGGTTGCTGAATGGTGGGCACTAGAGCGGGGTGCTTGAGCAGGGGGCAGGCTGGTTCCTCGTGCACATTGAACCAGACATGGGGAGGCGTGATCTGGGACAACAAGGGGGTTGGGGCATGGGAGTTGGAGGGGAGCCCTAGGTGTGTGGCTGGACACCCCCCCCCCACCACTGGGGGAAGTGAGCTGGAGGTTAGCCATGAGTATGAATGGTTGTAAGTCAACGTGTTCGTCAGTCGGGGACCGCCTGTAGTAGCATGCAGAGCCTCATCTCCCAATCGTGACAGGCTCTCACTGTCTATTTAGAACAGTGTACACATTTTTGAGGCATGTGGGCTTCACCCAAAAACATCACATGCAAGAGGCATGGCCATCCAATACCTGCACTGCATCATGGCAGGTCTCACCTTTCTTAAAGCTAGGTGATCCTAGCATAATGGCAATTGAAAATGGCAATTAAATGGTAACAACGAAGAACGGTCCTTTTTCTCCTTTTTTTTTTTAAAGCAAACAAAGAGAAACTAAATGGCAGATAAAGAATCTTGACTATGCTACTACTACTATTTTAAAAAACACAAATAGAAGAATTACAAACGACTGAAGTGAGGAAGATAACTACAGTAAAGTCTCACAGTACGCAAGGGTTCTGTTCCATGCACCCTCACGTAAACCTGGATTTCGCGCAAGTTGGGGGCCTGTCTTTTTCCCTGGCAGAAGTACTGGGCTGTGGAGGGGGGGCAGCAGTTGGGAAGGGTTAAGCCTGGTGGTGGGTTGGGGCTGTGGGAGGGGGAGTGAGCTAAGCCTGGGGTGCATTAGGGCTGCAGGGGGGTAAGAGGTGAAGTTGAGCACGGGTGGTGAGCTGGGCTGTCGGGGGGGGGGGGGGGGCACGGAGTTGAGCCAGAACCAGAGCCGTGCCTGGGTGGTGAGCTGGGGTGGGGGGTGTCACACTGGAGCCACAAGGGGCAGACAGGCAGCTTGTGACCCGGCAGGGGGTTGCGTCTGAGCCGTGTGGGGCTGGCAGGCAGTCAGGCAGGCAGCTTGAGAGCCGGAAGGGAGATTGCGCTGGAGCCGTGCAGGGCAGCTTGAACCAGTGCTGCTTGCAGGTGGCTTAAACGGGGCCAGGGTCAGATGCGTAAGAGCGGGGTTGCGCACTCAGACCTTACTGTATGTACAAGGCTCTCATGGAACAGTCTCACTCAGAAGGCTCTCCGTGAGGAGAGAGAATGTTCCGTCTGCAGCCTGTGGCGGTTGAAGAGAAACTGGTGGGAGCCAGACCGCACCCATCACCAAGAGGACACAAACATTAAGAAGCGGCAGCTGCGCATGCAAGGGCTGGCTGACTATGGCTCTAGAAAGTTCTCTGTACTGAAGCACCAGGACAAGCCCAGCACTTGATGTAGAGTACCCATGGGGATCACTTGAAAAAGAATCCAAGTTACAAGGGATCAGTAGGCCACCAAACTCATTTTGCTGCATATACTGGCAACAAAATGCAAGTGTATGATTTTTATTTGGTAGAGATGAGGTGGATAAAGTGGTATTTTTCTACTGCACCAACTGATGTTGGTGGAAGTGTCAAACTTTCAAGGGGCAGAATTCTTCACTTCATTCAATTTTATTCTTTTGAATTGGCAAGTGTAAGAACCTCGACCTTGCTCATGAAGAATAAAGCTGTTTTAATTTCTGTATTGTAGAACAGACTTAAAAGCAAATTGGTTTTATAATTTAACATATTTGGGTGTTGCTCTCCCATCACATACCATAAAAATATGGCACTATTCATTTCACTGTGGCAGATGGTATGACTTTCTTCCCTACTTAAATTTCATCTGCTTCCCACTCAAATGCCTCCCTTTCCCAGTCAGCAGAGTGGCCAATAAATTTTCAGAACTGGAACAAATACAGGTTGCAGAAATGAGATCCCTCCAGGAACTCAGCTGAAAGAAGTGAAGATGTCATGAAGGATTCACAATCTTGACTGCGTGGAAAGAACAAAACTAGGAACTAACCCAGATCTTCAACATAATACTGAAAAGCATTACTGTTAGGTCAATTGTCTGCAAAACAAATACATACATACATACATACATACATACATACATACACACACACACACACACACACACACACCCCTCAAATTTTGCACTGATTCCATTTATTTTGCAGAGGCAAGAATTTACATTATTCTGAGCACTGAGGACTAGTTATTTAAATCTGTGGCAGACCACAGCCTGTAGACTGCAAGGACCTGGTAGAAGGCAGGTATATTGGAAGTTGAGGTAATGCTTTCCTATTCCCCTATTAAGCCCAATTAGGGCAGGCAGGGGGGGCCTCATTACGAGTCAGCTGAAACAGGAGCTAATCAGCACCTGTGGCCAGCTAAGGCCTCTGGACTTCCTACAAAAAGCTTCCTCCAGGGCAGCAGGGGGCAAGGAGTTGGAAGATGGACAGAGGAGAGAAGGCTGGAGCAGAGCAGAGTGGAGCGGAGCAGCGCAAGATACAATGGGGAAGTGGTGGACAAAGTGGCCCAGGGTGAGGTTGCTATATTGGGGCAGGGACAAGAGTCCCCCGCTAGTTGCCTCTCTCTCAGGGACCCTGGGCCATAGTCCAGGGTAGCGAGTGGGTCTGGACTCCCCCGACCCTTCCCCAGAGGGCCACCTTGCTGGAGCAACAAAAGCCTGCAAGGGGACCTGTTTTACCCCCACTCAGGACTCCCCCATGATGAGAATGGCTTGCTAAACAGACACACATGCCTCTGGAAAGATCTGGGAAGCTAAGCTGTCACAGTAGGTCTCTGAGACACATCAAGAAACTGCCAGGAAGCACAGGAATCCCTAGGGGCTGACAGGGAAATCTGTCACAAGTCATATAAGTTTAAGCTTGTATTTACTTGAGTTAAATACATATATTTCCCGATGGAGATAAAAGCATCCCTGAATATTTACAAATTAACTATCTCAATATACATGCATCAGACATACTGCAGCAGTTTCTAAACCATTTTTCACCGAAAGCATGATTCATTTCCCACGAGAGACAAGACTTGGGGGTGAGGGTCCTCCACGTACGAATGTCTGGGTAGTTTAAGGATTGCTCTGCCTGTGAGGATACAATTCTGTGAAGTGTGGAGATCTTCATATAACCTTTTTTCAAACCACAAATCTAGCTCTCCATAGAAGATCTTCTATGGGATTCATGGGTGAGGAGATATCCTCAGATAGTATTCTCTTCGTTACTCCTAGAATAATTGTGCATCTTTGCACATGCACACTTCTTTTCCTCTGAAGAAAACAGATACGGCTTGAGAGGTGCTGAAGTTACTCCTGTCACTCGCCAGGAGCTGCTGAGGCACCAGAAGAGAGGGCAGCCAGCTCACTGGCATTAACAGTCAGCAACAAAGAGGGAAGAAGCTGTGTTCCTCCCAGCACCCTGCTTGCAGAGCCAGGTGAAAAAGGCACATGATAACGTGTGTGGGGTGGGGGAAAAGGGCACATGGATCTGCTTAGAAGTCAGACTGAGGTGTAGAAGGTCTAGTGTGGAAGTATCTAATGCAGGGATAAGATGGCGTGGAGACAATGAGGGCTGAAGATGGGGTGCAGGGACACGGGGGCATAGGAATTGATGTACCCGAATGAATAGGAAAGATGAGGGATCAACCAGGGTCTGCATGGGGGAGGTTCCCCAGCTCCTCAAAAGCCTGTTTTATACTTCACTCACGCACACCTAATAAAACTTTCCAGGTTTGAGCCCATGCTCCTTCTCAGCAATTATTTCCCTCTTGCTCAGCTCTTCTAGTACCTCTGATTCTCCTCTGTTTCTGAGGGGTGCAGGAAATGTTTCTGTATTGTAGTTTAAATGAATTATTCAAAGTGATATGTGAGGAGAGAGAGAGAGAGAGATCACTCAGTGGTTAGAGTATACGCCTTGTAAATCCAGGGTTGCGAGCTGAATCCTTGATGGTGACTTTCAAGGTTCTGCGGAAGGTTATATTTTAAAAAGAAAAAATTGTGAGGGATGGTGATCGGTCCTGCTGTGATTGCAGGGGACTGGACTTGATGACCTTTAGAGGTCCCTTCCAACTCTATGAAATACATATGTATTTATACATTACAGTAAACCCTTTCATATCCACCAGCCCTGGGACTGGGAGGCTGTCAGATATTCAAATATTCTGGCTAAGAGAGGTATACCTAGCAATGCATAACACTAAAGAAAGACAAGATTAGCTATTTAGAAACAAACAAAAATGTACGTGGAGTACTTTACCAAAAACAGTAGTACTGTTCACTGAAAACTTATACTGATTTTGCTGTATTTGTATTTACTTTCATTACACTGTACTTATGGGAAACATAATTAAAATTTGCTTATGGTTAAAATGCCAGTTATTTCAGAGTTCCGGATGATAAAATGCTGGATATGAAAGTTTACTGTAATATGCCTACTGAGGAATCTATTTGTCAAAAAAATTTCCTGAATCTCTTTTGTCGTCTATATTGTTACAGACATGCCTGTTGGCAGGTATTTTGAAATAAATTACCAAAATAATTAAACTAGTGGGATTATATTTTGTTATTTTGATAAATATGCAGAATTTTAAAATATAGAATTTTTTTTATTTTTGGTACAAAAGTCTATCATGAAAAATAGCATCCTCCCAACCTGGGAGGGAAAAACATGGCCTTATGTTTTTGTGAAGTTTTATACAAATAGTCTCCTCCAGCTCTGTGCTCTGGTGTAATGGAAGAAAAAAACGCATGGATTATCACAAATGGAATTGAAATTAATTTAAGAAGTAATTTCACTACAAGTTATTGAATTACTTTGCCATCAATTACTATGTCTCCATTTTGGGTACTTCACAGAATGACCATGTCTATATTGATGAATGGTACTAGTCTCAGGTCAGAAAATCAGAAAAGAATTTATATAATGAAAGCAGTCCACACTTCCTGTTTTCCTACAGAGTAATCAAAATATTTATAAGGGATGCTTTGATTTTTTTTCATTCTTAAAAACTATGACCAATCAGGTGCTTTAGTATCTCATCTCCTAACAAATTACGCTAAAGCAAGATATGTGCCATGTATCATTTCCATTTGGTTTCAGAAGGCTACAATGAGAATGCAACATTTCTAAACACTTGGAGGTTTTAGTTAAAAGAAACTGCCACATTTGTAAGTCAAGATTTTGACATTTTAAGTACAGGCAGTTCCCGACTTAAACACATCGACTTATGACCATTCACACTTATGACCAACCTCCAGCTCACCCCTCCCACACGCACCCCAGCTCACCTTCCCTGGAGAGGCCTCCAGGAGCAAGCCTGGGCTCCCTTCCAACCCCCACAAAGCCGGCTCCAACCCTTGTGTCCCAACCCCCACCAAACACCTGGGCCTCAACCCCCCCACATCCAGCCCCAACCCCCATGTGGTCAGAGATCACCCCCTGCCTCCACGCAGCTGGCTCAGTGAGCGTGGGGCTCCTACCTGCACCCCACTCAAGCACCTTACTCCAGTGCACCCCCTATTCAACCCCTCCTCTGCCTGGCTCAACCCTGCCCCCCCCCACAGCCCCAACTCACCCCCCCACATGCTTAGGGCTCCAGCTGTCAGCCGCTGCTGGTGTGCACAGGGGCTCTATCCCCCCTGCCAGCTCAACCCACTGCCGCTGTGGTTCACCCCCATTCATTCCCCCACCCCCCCCAATCCCCAGCTGATCCCTCATGGCATGCACTGGGCTGTTAGCTGCTGCAGGTGCATGAGGCTCCACCCCTGCCCCCAGCTAACTCCCCCGGCCCGGTTCACCCCATTCAACCCCCCACAACCCCCATGGCCCCAGATAACATGCCCTGGCACATGGGGCTCTGGCTTCAACCTGCACCAGAGGCTCCCAGCCCCGCTACCCAAGACCCCACAGCCCTGGCTCCAACCCCGGCCCCAAACCCTGCTGCCTGGGTCCAACCCCCACAAGTCCCAGCTCAATTGCACCCTCCCACCACCCCTGCCACCTTAACCACCTCAGGCTTAACCTCCCTGCCCCTTCCCAGGGCCCCCAACCCAAGCCCTGCCTGACTTATGCGAAGTTCAAGGTACGCCAGGGTTGCGTGGAACATAACCCTCACATACCTCCTGGGGTTACAGTACAAAGGTATTTCCAACTTACAACCAAATCAAGTTATGACCAGGTGTTCGGAATGTAACCCATTCGTAAGTTGGGGACTATCTGTACAGCAGAACAGGCAAAAGGAGGACCCTGGGGAGCAGGGAACAGACTTACTCTAACACAAACCAGCAGTGAGCAGACACTCAGAAATGCAGGAGCTTTATAGCAATGACTTAGAGCTGTATGAACTCTAAATTCCTTCTGAAGTCACCCGTATGATGAAGAGCACAGATCCTTCACCTCTATTATTTTTAAAAAAATGCTCGAACAGAAATTAAAAAGGCAAATGCAGTCAATGTGCAACACAAGTCAAATACCTCAGTGTTAACCATCTACCGTCAGTTGCAAACAGTCTGCATTTTAGACCTTCTGTACACATTTCTAGAGGTTCCTGCTACACATTTAGTCTTTCATACAGTAGGTACATATTGTTCAGTCCATTATTAGCTTTTTTTCCCCCCTTACATGGCCAACCACTTGACCCACTGCATCTCCAAGTACTCTATCCACATCATGAGTGCCAATTATTTTCAATGGGTGCCACTCCAAGAGTTTGGAAAGTGATCAAGGGCTGCACTTTTTTTTTTTATTGAGCTGAATGAACTGGGGTCTGGGATGGAGCTCAGAGCAGGGGACTAGAGTGCAGGAGAGAGTGGGAGGTCTGAGAAGGAGTTTGGGTAAGAGAAGGAGTTGTGACGTGGAGCAGAGGACTGAGGTACAGAGTCCAGGATGGCATACGAGTGCAGGTTTCTGGCCTGGGGCAGGGGAGTAACTGAGGGTGCGGTGTCTGAGAGGGAGCTGGGGTGGAGGAGAGGGGATGCCAGAGGTAGGCTCGGGCCAGGAGGCCCTTATCTAAGCAGCTCCCAGCCAGCAGCACCTTCGTATGGCTCCCTATGCTGTGTAGGAGTCTTCACTAGCCGCCCCTGATCCCCAGAAAAGCCTCTAAGTTCCTACTGGCCAGAAACCAAAATTGTGCTGCAGTTTCCTCGACCACAGCAAAATCATTCAGCTCCTATTAGCCAGAAACCGTCCAATGACAGCTGAGAGATTTTGCTGGGGGTAGAGGCAATGCACCCCCCCCCCGGAGTGCGCACGCACGCACGCACGCCCCCTGCAGCACAGAGAACCACAGGGAGCAGCAAGCCACGGAGTGGTGATGCTCTGTGCACAAGAGTGGACCGGGGTAAACTGCATTCTGTCCACCCCTGATTACAGCCATCTTCACACCACAGATATTATCCATTCTGAGCACAAACTCTGCCACGAAGCCACTGAGAGCTCCATGCCAGTCCCAAGCCTGGATGAAGGAGGAGGGTTGGTCAGATGTGTGTCCATGTGCTGACTGTCAACCAACAATACGAATGAAATCTGATGCCAGTACAACCAAATGTTAAAAGATGCCAGCTCGGATATCGCCCAGATAAACAAGGTCCGCAATACCAATCGAGCGATCAGGGTTGAGTTGATAAGTTGGCGACCGAAAGAAAATTACACCTAAAATTACATCTAACACATATGCTATCCATTGGAACATGGGACATCCAAACACTGTGGGCAACTGGAAAATCAGAGCTGCTTCGGAAGGAAATGGAGAGATATCAATGTGATATACTTGGACTAGCAGAGATGCTTTGGACAGGATCAGGAGAGATATGCAGTTGCGAAGTCATTTGGTCAGGAAATGAAACGAAGCAGGAGTTGGATTCCTTCTTAGCAAAACAGCTAGAAGAGCATTATTAGGATACAAACCGGTGAGTGCAAGAATGATGGTTGCGTGATTCGAAGCAAAACCATTCAACATCTCAGTCATTCAGGTGTACGCACCCACGAGGGAAAGTACGGAGGAAGAGATTGAGCTATTTTATGAAGACTTGACAAAGACAGTGGAGGAGATACCGAAGAAAGATGTGTTGATCATTGGAGGAGATTGGAATGCAAAGGTCAGAACAGATAATGAAGGTTGGGAGAGAGTCATGGGAAGGTTTGGATATGGAGAAAGAAATGAACGAGGTGAGAAACTGTTAGAGTTTGCCACATAGCATGAGATGGTGATTTGCAACACCACCAGATTCCAAATAAGAGGACTGCAGGAAATGGACCTGGCGATCAAATGACAGGAAGTCCAAGAACATGACAGATATGATTTTGATAAGAAGAAAATGGATAACATCAATACAGCAGTGCCAAACTTTCCAAAGAGCAGATATAGACTCGGGACTACAGTCTAGAGATCGCAAACATCAAGGTAACACTCAAAAGAAAATGTAAGACACAGTTTAAGAAAGGAAGAGATGTGGTGAGGCTATGTGAGGAAGAAACAGGGAATGCATGCAGAACAGCGCTCAAACAGATTAAGAATATCGCCACAGAGAAAGACCTAGATAAGAGAGTCGCAGGGATAGCCATCGCCATAGAAGATGCAATTGAGCAGACTGTTCCAGAAGAAGAAAAGACCAATAAGTGGATTACCCAGAAGACACTGAAGTTGGTTCAAGAGAAAAGAGTGTTGAAGAAATGTTTCTGAGATGGCAGAACAGCAAATCACAGAATCACAGGGCTGGAAGGGACCTCAGGAGGTCATCTAGTCCAGCCCCCTGCTTCAAGCAGGATCAACCCCAACTAAGTCATCCCAGCCAGGACCTTGTCCAGCCAGGACTTAAAGACCTCAAGGGATGGAAAATCCACCACCTCCCTAGGCAATGCATTCCAATGCTTCACCACCCACCTGGTGAAGTAGTTTTTCCTAATATCTAACCTACACCTTTCTCTCTTCAACTTCAGACCATTACTCCTTGTTCTGCCATCTGATACCACTGAGAAAAGTTTCTCAACCTCCTTTTTAGAGCTCCCCTTCAGGAAGTTGAAGGCTGCTATTAAATCACCTCCAAGTCTTCTCTTCTATAAACTAAACAAGCCCAAATCCCTCAGCCTATCTTCATAGGTCTTGTGCTCCAGACCCTTAATCATTTTTGTTGCCCTTCACTGAACCTGTTCCAGCAAATCCACATCCTTTTTATACAGGGGTGCCCAAAACCGGACACAATATTCTAGACGCAGCCTCACCAGTGCCGAATAAAGAGGAATAATTACTTCTCTAGATCTGCTCAAAATGCTCCTCCTAATGCACCCTAGTATGCTGTTAGCCTTCTTGGCTACAAGGGCACACTGTTTACTCATATCCAGCCTTCCATCCACCATAACCCCCAGGTCCCTTTCCATCGTACTGTTGCTGAGCCAGTCAGTCGCCAGTCTGTAACAATGCTTGCTGAGGGTGCAATCCAGTCCCTCACCCAGGTCATTAATAAAGATGTTGAATAACACCGGCCCCAGAACCGAGCCTTGTGGCACTCCGCTTGAAACAGACTGCCATCCAGATATTGAGCCATTGATCACTACCCGTTGGATAGAAGGCTGGCTTGATGGTCAGGCCCATCTTATAGTCCAAGGATCCAATCCATATTTCCTTAACTTATGGACAAGAATGTTGTGGGAGACCGTATCAAAAGCCTTGCTGAAGTCCAGGTATATCACATCCACTGACTTCCCCATGTCCACTGAGCTTGTTACCTCGTCATAGAAGATCATCAGATTAGTCAGGCAGGACTGGCCCCTGGTGAATCCACGTTGGCTACTTTTGATCACTTTCCCCTCTTCCAAGTGCTCCAAAACGGACTCCTTGAGGCTGACAGGTCTATAGTTCCATGGGTTGTCCTCCTTTCCTTTTTTAAAGATGGGTACTACATTTGCCTTCTTCCAGTCATCCGGTATCTCCCCTGATCTCTACGAGTCTTCAAGGATAATGGCCAAAGGTTCAGCAATGACCTCTGCCAACTCCCTCAGTACCCTGGGGTGCATTAAATCCAGACCCATGGACTTGTGCACATCTAGTTTTTCTAGATGGCTCAGAACTTGTTCCTTCCCCACAGCTGGCTGCCTTCCACCTTCCCATACTGCATCATCTAGGACTGTCATATGGAAGTTGACTTTGTCCGTGAAAACTGAAGGAAAAAAAAAAGGCACCGAGTACTTCAGCTTTTCCTGCATCATCTGTCAGTAGGTTACCTCCCTCATCCAGTAACGGCCCCAGACCTTCCCTGATAACCTGTTTATTGTTCACATGCCTGTAGAAACCCTTCTTGTTACTCTTCACATCCCTTGCCAGCTGCAGTTCCAATTGTGCTTTTGCTTTCGTGATTACTGCCTGGCATTCTCCAGCCGTATATTTATACTCCTCAGTCAACTGTCCACATTTCCACTTCTTGTATGCATCCTTTTTGAATTTAAGCTGATTAAGGATTTCCCTGTTAAGCCAAGCTGGTTGCCTACCATGTTTGCATTTCTTACTAGGCAGCAGGATTGTTTGTTCCTGTGCCTTCAGTAAGACTTCTTTAAAATACTGCCAGTGTTCTTCAACTCTTTTCCCCTTCATCTCTGTTTCCCAAGGGATCCTGCTCAACCGGACTCGCAGAGAGTCAAAGTCTACTCTTCTGAAATCAAGGGTCTGTATACTACTGCTCACCTTTCTTACTTTTGTCCGGATCCTGAAATCTACAATCTCATGGTCGCTGCAGCCCAAGTTGAAATATAGAATGAAATGCAACGAGGTAAGAAAAGCAGCTAGAAAGGATAAGGAGAGATGGTTAGAGGAGCAATGTGAAGATATTGAGAGGCATTACTGTGAATATAAGACCAGGGAGGTGTATAAGACAATCAGGAATATTAATAGGAAATGGCAACCAAAGTAGATGCTGATCAAAGATGAGAACGAAGAAATGCTCATGAACACGGAGAAGATTGTGCAGCGATGGACGAGATACTGCACTGATCTAGACAAAGCACAGTTAGACCCGAGCGTCTCAGAGAGACTGACTGAAGAGTTGAAAGAGGTATCTCCCCCAGGCATTGAGAGCGAGATAGATATTTCAAAAGTAGAAAAAGCAGTGAAATGACTAAAGAAGAACAAGAGCCCTGGAAACGATAAGATTACAGGAGAGATGATCAACTATGGCAGAGAAAGCATGAATCAGGAAATACACCGACTATGTAATCTAGCATGCAAAGAAGGGAAGGCACCTAAGGAATGGACAAGATCTGTGCTAGCGACAATACCCAAGAAAGAAAGTACATTGGAGTACAAAAACTACAGAACAATTGCCCTAACGATTCATCTAGGTAAGGTACTGATGATGATACTGACAGAGATTAAGATCGCAGAGAGAAGAACATATAGCAGATGAGCAAGCAGGGTTCAGAAAAGATAGAAATACCATACAGCAGGTATTGGCACTAAAACCGATAGAGAAAGCTCGACGAAAGAACAAAAATGTACACACTTGCTTCATCAATTTTCAAAAGGCATTTGACAGTACAGATCAGAAAGTGACCTGGGTGGTGTTGGAGTCATATGGAGTGGATAGCAGACTAATATGGTTGTTGAAAGATATCAATGATAATGCGAAGGCAGTGGTGAGAACATGCGGGGAGTTGGTGAGTTGGTTTAAAACAAGTAGAGGTACGAGATAAGGAGATCCAATATCGCCAAGTATCTTCATTGCACATCTGGAAAGAGCGATGGACAAGATCAAGCAAGAGGTAGAAGGGATATCCGTGCACGGGAAAAGAATTAACAACTTGAGGTTCGTGGATGATACAGTTATCGAGGAAGATGAGGAGAAGCTAGCGAAAATGGTGCAGGTGTTAAACAAAGAAGGGAAGCGGTACAGACTGATTATGAACATCGATAAAACAAAAACAATGGTATTTGGAGATAAGGAAATAGGAAGGAAGATGAGCATGGATGGTATTGAATTAGAAAATGTACAGAAGTTCACATATCTGGGGAGCAACATAACATATGATCTAGACCGTACGAAGGAAATAGTGACTAGAATAGCAAAAGCAAGAGCGAGTTGGAAGGTGATGGATGAGATCTGGAAAAGCAAAGCAATTAGCTTAAGAATGAAGCTGGACGTCTTGAAAAATATGTGTATTCAGTAGCGTGTTGTACGGATGTGAGACATGGGTGATAACGAAAGATTCGAAAAGAAGAATATTGGCGTTCGAAAGGAGTTATTATGGAAAGATTCTGAGAATAGGATGGATGCAGGTGGTCACCAATGAGGAATTACATAGGAAGATACAGCCGAAAGAGAACCTGCTGCAGAAGGTTATAAAACAGAAGCTACAACTATCTGGAGATATTGGCAGAATGAACAATGAATGAAAAATCAAGACCCTGATATTCGGCATAATGGATGGTTCGAATAGGAGAGGCAGACGCCACAGAGAACGGATAGATGATGTAATAGATTGGTGTCTGATGCCTCTCACTATTTCCTTCCATCTTTCCCTATCCAATGCAGAGTGGCTTAGTTTCCATAGAGTAGCTCTGCACCAACGGGCGCTGAGCCCACAGTTATTGATGATGGTGATTCTGAGCACACAACAGTATTCTTCCCCTTCATCAGGGAGTCCCAACATGAGGGTCACAACCCAAACATGGGACACAATTAGATTTGTTATGGGTTGCCGTCTCCCCGGCTCTGAGCTACATAAGGCTCTTAAAGGAGCCATTTGCAGTTTCTTAACACAGGCAACTATTTATCAGCAAAGATAGGTGCTGGAGACAGTGCCTATCTCTATCAATAAATACAGCAATTACCTTACACCTGTATGCTGAAAACAGTCATTAAGTCAATTAAATTAACTCCTATTGGTTAAGAACCACAGGGAGCTGAGAGGTACCCTTGTGTGCCTTACCTGCTGGGAGCTGGAGGGCTGGGGGAGCCGCCCAGCCTAGCAGCCTCAGTGAAGAGGAGATGAAAAAGAAGCAGTGCATGGAGTTCCTGTGAAAAGTAAGGAAGCCAATCCTGGGTTTGGGGCTGGAGGAAGTGCGGTTAGCCAGGTGGCCAGGAGTGGGTTTGAACCAAGTGGCAGAGAGGTGATTTAAAGTGGGAGGCAAGCAAGGGGAGCAAGGTTGAACTGGGCAGTGGGGAGCAGGTTCAAGTCTGGGGGTCACTTGGGCTGCAAAGGGGGTTAAGTCTAGGCATGGGCAGGGTGCAGTTTGGAGCTGTTGGCGGGGGGGGGTTGAAGCCTGGGTGAGAAGGTGGAATGGGGCTCAGGGGACCCCCAGACCCAGCACCTCATCAACAGGAAGAAGAAATTCTCATTCAGCAGGTAGAACAGAAGGTTTATTAGCCAACAGGGATGCAAGCATAGTACAGAGGTGTCAGGACAGCAGCCAGAAGCAGTCAGTCCAATCCATTTTTGAGAGGAGGAGGCCCCAAGAGGACCCCCATCTAGGATTTAGCCTCCCATTGGCACAGGCTAGCTGCGTTCCAACTCTTCCCCCAGCTTCCAACTGCCCCTCTGATTCAAACCAGCTGGGTTCCTCCCCATTCTGTGTTCAGAGACAGAGGTATTACCTGCCAGCTTAGGTTACAGACAGCAGGAGGTCATCCTGTTAGCTGCTTGGCCTATCACACAAACATCCACCCCCCACTACATCACAGGGGGTGGGATGGTGGTTTGGGGCTATTCTGTATTCAGCCCCTTGAACGTTTAAAACATTGCCATGTGGCCCCCAGTGAAAAAAATGTTGGACACCCCGCCATACACATTACGAAGACAGCTTCCCCGTCCGTTATTCGTAGTCATCCCAAGCAAGCCACTTAGACACTTGCAGTAATTTTTGCCTCCCTCCTCACTCCCCCACTTTTTGCTTCCCCTTGTGTTCCATGTAGCTGATTTGTCAGTTTTCATATTTTTGTTTGTGACTCCCCTCCAGCCCGAGTGTGACTCTTTCATCAGCCTCCCCAGCCCCTAAGTCTAGGGTTTATGCTGAGGTAAGAGGGAGTGGTTTGAGGATGAGTCTTTCCCCCATCACAATTCAGATTAACTATAATAATAAAATAAAACTAACAGTGTAATTTTATTCATGTATTTTTCCTTTTTCTATGAAAAACTACTATTAATACATAAATGTGAGGGGGCACAATTTTATATTCTTGTCTCGGGCACAAAATTAGCTAAATTACAGCACTGCTCCCTCATCATCTCCTGGCTCCATTTCTGAATTGTCTTGGGTCATCAAGTCTTCCTGAATTGTCAAAACAGGTCCCTGTCTGGAAAAGATTGGGAACTGCTGCCATACATTCTACCCGTGACCCATGTCAGGAAAGGAACAGGATTGGAGAAGACAATTCTTAACATATAAACTCGCAAATAAAAACATTTGGTGAAATTTGGCCTTACAAAAAGAATGAAACCGGACAAGGTATCAAGAATTAGCCAATATTCTTTTTAAAATTAATACTATGAAGAAATGGATACATTTTCTAAAAACACCTAAATAAGGTTTAAAAAAAATCTATATGAAGAGTAACAGCAGGAAGCCAAATTCTTAGTCCTCTCTAGCACCATTTTTGAAATAAGAGGAGAGCGTTACTCTTCATATTTTAAGAATTACATATGGGAGAATGATAAAAACAACTTAGTAAGTCAATTTAAGTAAAATGTTAAGTACTTACTGCGTAAGAGCCTATGAGGAATGCAGCATTTGCTTGTTTTTTCTGATCAAAGCCAGTATAATGAATTATTTTCTTCCTTATCAATGAAAATGACTGTATCAAGAAATGAACAATAGTGTTATAATTTGACACTTTGAACTTAAATCTTCACAGCCTGATAAAAATAATTTTGAAATCACTGCATCAGAATAGCCACACACACACCATTTGGCCTCATTGAAAATAAGATTCCCAAAATTAATTCCAATGTTTCCAATGCCTTTCTAGTTAAAATATGAGCAAGTATTATTCCATCATCAGTCCTGATAAGTACGCGGAATCCATACAAGATCAGAGCTTTAGAATACTGGTTGATAAGAAAGCATCAAGTCTGCAGAAAACCCAATTATGAATTCTAATAAGCCATTCTTAAACAGTAACAAAGTGAATGTTTGTACAAATTTCAAATGTAATTTTATTATGAAAAACAGCAAGTTTACAATGAATAAAAAAGACACTATTCTTTTTGGTGGTATTTTATTCAGTTATTTTTATCATAGTTAAATATATTTAAACAGAGAGCTGTAGTTTTTTTTAAATGCACACAACTAAATGTTCTTCAAAAAACCCACCAGAATGTCAAACTTAAGTTTCTACAACTGACTTTAACACCTGCCCTGCATACTTGCCCAATACCCTCTTCTCTTGTAATGTGTTAGTTAAACCCTGTGCTGCCAGTTCATCCTCATTAGTCTCATCATTTTGCAACATGAATATTGCCTTTTCACAGGTTCCTGGCAGCTCACAATTTCTGTCAGAGCTGAAACTCATGCTCCAATTCTGGCTACATCAACCAGAGGCAACTATTGAAAGCTAGATGCCACTAGCAGAGGCCACTGCTCTAACTGCTGTTATAGTCAGTCTTTACTCCTCTAAGCTTCTGCTGTCAGTGCAGATCACAGGTGCAGTTCATGAGGAAAGCTAAGTAAAGGGAAACTGGACTGAGTCCAAAAGACAGTTCTTACCCCGCACTGTGAGTTAGTAGCTAAGGTAACAATAGGCAGGATCCAAGAAGTTTGTATTCCCCCATTCCCTTTTCTCCAGCCTGGAGGGAGTATATTCTTGCCCAATTGCACTCTCTCCTCCTTTCTTTCTTCCACCATCAAAATTCCACAGAGGGAAATTATGTGTGGCCAACACATGGTGAGAGAGGAAGAGGAGTTGGAGGGAGCAATATCACAAAGTTGTTAACTCTCACTATTGTAATTGCACATTGTGGGATATTTCAGGAACTTTCTTAAAGCTTCTCAAGTCCAAATATCACATTAGACTCAGGTTTCATGTAAAAAAATATTTCTAGGTGATGGAGAAAACCTTGAAAACCATGAATCTTAAAGGCTCAAAACCAGAAAAAAAGAATGAACTCCCCAAATTTACTCAGGTGGGTGATTTGAGGGATGGACTGATTCATGATATTTGAATGGTAGGAATCAGCACTTCTGATGTCCTGAAAGGAGGGATCAAGTGTAAGGACAGCAAAAGTGGCGGCAGTGCCCATTGGGTAGTGGAAGCTGCAAGGAGCCTTGGACAATACATTGGGAAAAGACAGGTTACTTACCGCAGTAACGGTGGTTCTTCGAGATGTGTCCCCGTGGGTGCTCCACAATAGGTGTCGGGCTCGCCCAGTGCCGCAGATCGGATCTTCCAAGCAGTTTCTGCCGGACCGCGTATGCGCCGGCGCGCGCTCCGCTCCCTTGCGCGCTCCTGGCCACGTGCGCGATCTGGTCCCCACCAGTTCCTTGACCAACCGCCTCGGATGCTCCTGCAAAACACTAAACAGAGATCCGAAGCGGGGAGGATGGGCAGGTAGTGGAGCACCCACGGGGACACATCTCGAAGAACCACCGTTACTACGGTGAGTAACCTGTCTTTCTTCTTCGAGTGTCCCCGTGGGTGCTCCACAATAGGTGACTACCTAGCAGTAACCCAAGATAGGAGGTGGGTAATCGGATCATGTGCAGCTTGTCCCCGAGAGGACCGCTGTCGAGAGACGGGTATCCTCTTGGAATACGCTGTGAAGGGCGTAATGTTTGGCGAAGGTGTCATAGGATGACCAGGTCGCCGCTCTGCAAATGTCTTTTAGCGCAACGCCCTTGAAAAAGGCTGTTGATGCCGCCACCGCCCTAGTGGAATGAGCCCTGGGCGTGGCCAGGAAAGGAGTCTTTTTGAGTTCGTAGCACATTTTTATGCAGGATACGATGTGCTTCAAGATTCTCTGCGAAGAGAGACCTTCTCCTTTCGATTTGGGAGTGAGAAAGACTAGGAGTCTATCCATTTTCCGGAAGGACTTGGTCCTGCCTACATAGAAGGCTAGCACCCTCCTCACGTCCAGGAGGTGCAGGCGCGCCTCTTTGTTAGAGTTATGAGGCTTTGGATAAAACGAGGGTAAAACAATAGGTTCGTTAATGTGAAACTCAGAAGAAACCTTGGGAACAAAGGCTGGATGCAGCCGTATGGTTACCGCCTCCTTGGAAAAAACAGTGCAGGGTGGCGTTGCCATAACTGCTGCAAGCTTGCTCACCCTGCGAGCTGATGTAATTGTGAGAAGAAAGGTCGTCTTTATCGTAAGGAGGCGGAGGGAAACCGTGGCCAAGGGCTCGAATGGTGGTCCTGTTAGCACGTTAAGCACCAGGTCCAAGTTCCACGAAAGTGGAAGCGGTTTCCAAGGGGGGTATAGGTTTACCAACCCTTTGAGGAACCTGGTAACCATGGCATGGGCGAACACTGTGTGCCCTTCCTCCTCGTGTCTGAACGCCGAAATGGCAGCAAGGTGGACCTTTAACAAGGATAGTCAGAGTCCTCCTCTCTTGAGGTCCAGTAAATACTCTAATATTACAGGTATAGGCACCGAAAGGGGGGCCAGCTGTTTGGTATAACACCAAGCCGTGAAGCGAGTCCATTTCTGCTTGTAGGTCTTCCTGGTGGAAGTCCTCCTGCTACTTTCTAGGACTTGCTGCACTTCCTCCGTGCATGTGCTCTCTAGGGAGCTGAGCCATGGATTAACCACGCTTGTAGTCGCAGGCCTTGGGGGTGCGGATGCACTATGGACCCCTGGGCTTGCGTGAGCAGATCCGGCGCCACCAAAGAGGCATCGGTGGACGGTCCAACATGCGCAGGAGTAGGGGGAACCATTGCTGTTGACCCCACGTTGGGACTATCAGGATCATTCGGGCTCCTTCCCTCCTGGCTTTCTGCAAGACTTTGTGGATCAGCACTGTGGGAGGAAAAGCGTAAAGCAGGGGGCCCCTCCACGAGATCGCGAACGCGTCCCCCAGGGACCCCCATCCCAGTCCTGCCCTGGAGCAGAATCGTGGGCACTTCTTGTTGTGTTGAGTGGCAAACAGGTCTATCTGGGGAAAACCCCATGCGTGGAAAATCGGTTGTAGCAGATCGGGACGGATCTGCCACTCGTGCGCGAGTGCAAAACGCCTGCTCAGCTGGTCTGCCTTCACATTGTGAGCGCCTGGTAAGTACGAGGCTTTCAAGATTATATTGTTGGCGATGCACCAGTTCCATAGCCGGAATGCTTCCGCACATAAGGCATGGGACCGAGCTCCTCCTTGCCGGTTTATATAAAACATGATGGAGATATTGTCTGTACTGATCCCGACGACTTTGCCTTGTATATGGTCTCGAAAGTGTCTGCAGGTGTTGAACACTGCTCTGAGCTCCAGTATATTTATGTGCAGTGACTGCTCCGTGGAGGACCACAGCCCTTGAGTCACCTCTTCGCCCATGTGTGCTCCCCACCCCATGAGGGAGGCATCTGTAGTAAGAAAAACCGATATTTGTGGTTGGTGGAAGGGCACCCCGTTAGCAAGTTCTTGGGGTTTACCCACCATTGCAGGGATTTGCGCACCTCTGCTGTGGGCGACACCACCCTGTGAACGGTGTGCGCTGCCGGTTTGTATACGCTCGCCAGCCAGTGCTGCATGCTGTGCATGTGTAACCTGGCGTTCTGTACTACGAACGTTGCCGCTGCCATGTGGCCCAGCAGCTGTAAGCACGTCAGGACCGGCACCATAGGGCTGAAGGTGATGACCTGCACGAGGGAGCCGATGGCCCGAAAGCGAGTCTCTGGTAGATATACTCTCGCTGTAATAGAATTTATGCGTGCCCCTATGAACTCTATGTCCTGTGTGGGGTCTATCTTTGATTTTGCCAGATTGATAACCAGGCCGAGCGAAGAGAACGTGCCTGCTGTGACGCGTATCATGCGTAGTACCTCCTCCTTCGAGGCCCCTTTGAGTAGGCAGTCGTCCAGATACGGGAATATAAATACCCCCTGTCTGTGCAGGTAGGCTGACACCACTGCCAAGGTCTTGGTGAAGACTCTGGGGGCCGAGGAGAGGCCAAACGGTAGGACCTTGTATTGAAAATGTTCTTTGCCTACCATGAACTGGAGGAATCGCCGGTGAGCCGGATGGATAGTTATGTGAAAATACGCGTCTTGTAAATCGAGGGCTGCAAACCAAATCTCCATCGTCCAGTGCCGTAAGGATGGAGGCGATTGTGATCATCCGAAAGCGTTGCTTGCGCAGGTACCGGTTGAGGCCTCGAAGATCTAAGATGGGCCTCCAGCCTCCTGTCTTTTTCTCCGTGAGGAAGTACCTTGAGTAGAACCCTTTTCCTTGCAGTTGCTCCGGCACTCTTTCCACTGCCCCTATGAGCATGAGATGGTCTACGTCCTGCTTGAGCCTCGCTACGTGGGAAGCCTCCTGCCTGGGAAGCCTCCTGCCTGGGGCCTGGGTGGAGGTCGTGGCGGTGGGAGCGACTGGAAGGGGATGGCGTACCCCGTGGCTATGATCTCCAGCACCCATTTGTCTGTGGTGATCCTTTGACACTGGTCGTAGAATGGTCGGAGGCGATGGTGGAATAGCCACTTCGGATGACCTTGTGCGATGGTAGTGATGGTGCAGCCCTGGATCTGTGTGTCAAACTTGTGGCCTTTGGCCCTGCCCTGAGGATGCACGGCTCTGTTGGGAAGGTCGCCTGCGAGTTCTGTACTGCTGGTGCTGTTGATGTCGCCCTTGCTCGTAACCCCTGTGGTACTGGGGACGCTGTTGCTGGTACTGGTACTGTCTTTGTTGAGGGTAGTACTTTTTCTTTCTGTATGGAGGGGTGTAAATCCCCAGGGTCTTAAGTGTGGCTCTTGAATCTTTACTGGAATGAAGGACCGAGTCAGTTGATTCAGCAAACAGCTTCTGCGAGTCGAAGGGAAGATCGACTATCTTTGCCTGCAGATCCCTCGGTATACCCGAAGTCTGGAGCCAGGACTCCCTTCGCATCACCACTGCCGTAGCTGTGGAACGTGCTGCTGTGTCCGCAACATCCAGGGCGATCTGAACTCCCGTCCTCGAGGCCACGTAGCCTTCTTGCACGATGGCCTTGAGCACCGGTTTCTTGTCCTCTGGAAGCGAGTCCATGAGGGAGGTTAACCTAGTGTAGTTGTCGAAATTATGGTTCGCTAAATGCGCTGCATAATTTGCCATTCGCAACAGTAGAGTGGAGGAGGAGTAGACCTTTCTGCCGAACAGCTCTAGCTTCTTGGCATCTTTGTCTGTTCCCCCTGTCCTGAATTGAGATGTCTTTGATCTTTGTTGCGACGACTCCACCACCAAGGAATTTGATTGTGGGTGGCTGAACAGGAACTCCATGCCCTTCACTGGCACGAAGTATTTCTTATCCGCTCTCTTGTGGACAGGCAGAATAGTCGCAGGGGTCTGCCATATCGTAGTGGCGGACTCCAAGATTGCTTCGTCAAGCGGTATTGCTATTTTGGAGGAGGCCGGAGGTCTCAGATTTTTGAGGAGCTTATGGTGTTTCTCTTGCACCTCTGCTGTCTGGATGCCTTGCATGAAGGCCACCCTCTTAAACAGCTCTTGAAACTGTTTGAGATCGTCCGGAGGATGGACGTCCCCCAGGGCCGTAGCCTCGTCCGGGGAGGAGAGCGAGGAACCACTGGGGTACGCCTCTCTGGACCCTTCCGGTTCCTGTTGGTGATGGTACACCCGCTCGCTAGAGGCTTGCAAGGGAAAATCTCGGGGTTCCATAACCAGTCCCCCCTGAGGTACTTGAGTCTCTGTCCCCGTTCGCGATTGCCCTCGGGGATACGAGATCGTCTGTGGGGATCTTTCCCTGGTAGATTGCCAGTGGTGTCTATGCCCCGCGTGATAGGGGCGACCATGGCAGTATAGGCACTGTTCTTGGGAAGGTGACCTAGACCACTCCCTTGGTGCATACCCTCTGCGGCTGGGGGAGCGAGATCGTCGAGAGATCTGGGACACTGGAGAGAGCAATTTTGGATAGTATTCCAGCGGCTCAAACCCCAGGAAGGGTGAAGGTGGTCCCAGCCAGGGCGAGGCTGGTTGTAAAAATGGAGACGGGGGCTCCGGGTAGGCTAGTGGGGACCCCTGCCTTCTGGTTGGAGTCTGCAGCATAAGCGGAGGGCTGAAAGAAAGCAACTCCGCAGCCCTGTCTGGAGAGGGGCTGCGGTGCCTCCTTTTGTGTGCAGCCTTCCCCCCTCCCTTGAGGAGGTAACTCCGCCCCCTGGCGTGTAGGGGATCTCGGCCCCGTCCGTGCCGTGCTCGGCACGCTCATGGGCGGTGCCGCACGGGCGGTGTCCTCCGGTGCCTGCAGGCTGCGTGCCTGCGCGCTCTGCACCGCCGGTTCCCTGGGCGTCGGTGCCACTGCTTGCGGTGCCGCTGGTACCGGCGCTTGTTTAGCCGCCACCCTGCCTGCGGTGCGGGGCGGCTGTTTGATTATCGGAGGCTGAGCCGCTTCCACGTGGCTCTCCGTGCCGCCGATCAGCTGTTGCTGCGGCTGGGGGCTGCGCGCTCCTCCCATCCCGCTCGCTGTTGCTGCCGGCAGGGATCGGGCTGGAGAGGCTTTCCTCCGTTTTTGCGCTGATGGGGTGAGGGAGGCGGCTTTCCTTTTATGGGCCCCAGAGGGTCCCTCCTGCTGCGGCCGCTCCGGCACGTCTGGCTGGAGGGCCTTGTCGAAGAGCAGCATTTTAAGCCGCATCTCCCTGTCCTTCCTTGCTCTGGCTGTTAGTTTTGCACAGAAGGAGCATTTCTGCGTGACATGGGACTCCCCCAGGCACCTTATGCAGAGACTGTGCCCATCAGACGCTGGCATTGCCTCTCGGCAGGACTCACATTTCTTAAATCCTGAAGAGGACATTGCTGGTGAGTCTTTCAGTTGTTAATGGGTACTTAGCACCTTCTCTGTGCTGTTTTTCCCCTTCTCCGATAGCCTGCCGTGGCAGGAGGGCTGATGGCCCTAGGCTCCTGGCCTCCGGTGTTCCGCTTGTTACTGGTACTGGACTGAATGCCGTCCCGCTTGTTATTTTTCAAAAAACAACTGGCTAACTTGCAGTAGCCTAAGAACTTGAAAACTTTAAAG
Source organism: Carettochelys insculpta (assembly GCF_033958435.1). NCBI lineage: Eukaryota > Metazoa > Chordata > Testudines > Carettochelyidae > Carettochelys > Carettochelys insculpta. The sequence goes on along the minus strand of NC_134141.1, from coordinate 55,760,936 downwards.
AAAAAACAGTTAAAACCATTGAATATGCTAACTTGGCCTTAGCCTAGTTCGGATTCCGTCTGCAGCTGACGGCGGTTAAGAGGAACTGGTGGGGACCGGATCGCGCACGTGGCCAGGAGCGCGCAAGGGAGTGGCGCGCGCCGGCGCATGCATGGTCCGGCAGAAACTGCTTGGAAGATCCGATCTGCGGCGCCAGGCAAGCCCGACACCTATTGTGGAGCACCCACGGGGACACACGAAGAAGAAGGATTATTCCCACATTATCAGCCAAAAAGAAAAAGGATGTCTCTAAATGTGTATTTAATACATATCATGAATTCACACCTGAAATGTGCAAAGGGACGATTCCACTCACCATTTCAAAAATCTGAGAACCATAAATCCAATATATGTTTTAAAAAAATATATAAAAAACTAGTCCCATGACTTTTTTTCCTCTCTCGTGAGTTTTTGAGCTAGTGGATCTGGCAATATCATCATAACCAGGAAGTTACAAGTATGTGCTTTCTGAGGGCAGATCTATACTACAAAATAAGTTTGACATAAGATATGTAACTCCAGCTACAAGAATTGCATGGATGGCCTTGATGTACCCCTTAAGTCAAATTTCCTGCAGAGCTCCACAGCTCCCATCACCTCCTCTTACTCCTCAAGGAGTACTGAGTCGACGTGGTCGTCCTCCGCGCTCAATTTAGCATGTTCTTAGTAGGCATACTAAAATCAAACCCCAGAAGATGTAGACCAGCCCTTGCACTTCAATAAATATAAAAAATTAATAATGTAGACTGGATTATTCAACTTAAATGAAACCAATGGTCACAAAATGTTATTAGGCTTAACAGCATGAAGCTTAGCTGCATCTGAGTATTCTGGCAAAATTTAAGTCTGTGAGACCTTTGGAGACAAGCCTTCTGCGCTCTTGCCCGTGACTCTAGAGAGAGGAGGAGTGCCTGCTTCCTTTCCCATCCAAGAAATACTGAGGACCATATTTGTGTAAAGTGCCTGTAAGAGACATCCCTTTCAAAAGTTTCTCAATGTTGGGAACATAGAAAAGGGTGACTATTTGCTCACATACTGATGGGGAATGCTTGGAGTTTCTACTGGTAGCATTGCTGATAGATGCCATGAAGTCTAGACTTGAGTATCTAAAGGAAATTTTTGGAGATTACAATTATACTGCAGCCTCTACCTGCCCCTGGAAAGGAAGGGAGGAATAAATGAACACTGCTAGAAACAAAAAAAACAAAAACAGAAGCTAAGGCTGGCTGTTATTGGAGGATATGGGCAGACAAGAAGCAACACCAACAATGACAAACAGGTAAGGTAGAAATTCTGGAACTTCCTCCCATAAAGTTAGAAAAAGTAGCCATAACACAGAAACTCTCATGACAAGCTCATATTCTGAAGCACTGAACTGCATGGGAAGGTTTTACAGAATACCAGACCTTTGACAATGTTTTTAAAATGCTACTAAGACATGAATGAGAATTCAAAATAGTCATACAAAATTATTCCAACATTTTGCCCTAACCAACCAGACTCCTATGCACTACAGACAAAATTGTCCAAAACCCCTCAATCCCATTTTCAAAAAAGTGTCATAGGCTCAAGATTTGTCTTAGCCAAGGACCCTTAACAAGATTTTCAGAAAAATTTTCAATACACAGTGAACTTTCATATCTGGCTTTCTATTGTCTGGAACTCTGAAATAACTGGCATTTTAACCATAAGTAAATTTTAATTATGTTTCCTATAAGTATAGAACAATGAAAATAAATACAGCAAATACAGTGTACGTTTACAGTGTACAGTACTACCGTTGTTGTTTCTTAATCTTTCCTTTTTTTTTTCCCCTTTAGTGTTATGAATTGCTAGGTATACCTCTCTGTTATCCAGAATATTTGAGTATCTGGCAACCTCACAGTCTCGGGGCTGCCAGATATGAAAGTTTACTGTAGTCTACATTTTTAACTGCAAGATATTTCTGTGATATAACTTGATCAGGAACCTTTTAATACTTTTCAAAATAAGAATTATACCCATATTTTTAAAGCCCTAAATCAGAAATCACTTGTGTTGCAGTCGTATCATATAACTCCATGATGGATCTTCTTTGGGCAGGGACAGAAAATTGGAATTTCAACAGAAAATTACAGCTTTCCTTACTCATGAAGTGATGACAATGTTTTAAATTTGCACCATAAGTGCACAGTTTCTCTTACCAGCCCATTCTGTTAGCCAAAAATATCATAAAGCATAAAAGTAAACAAAGTCATTCAAACACCACCTCAATCCAAGTACAATGAGAACAGTAAGTCTATCCAACAGTCTATCCGAAATCATCCATCAAAAAAAAAAAAATAGTATGAAAATATTGTTCTCACAAACCAATTCATTTAAAATAATCACAATATGGAAACTTCTGCTAATTTTTCTTGAAAACTATTCTAAAGAACTGTCAAGACTTGGTGGATCTAACAACTGTAGTGGGTGTGACACAATGAATCTGAAAAAGATAGCTATGTAGCTTGACACCAATGCTAAGAACATAAACAGAAATCTTTACATTTTGTGAAAGAAATATTGTTTTGCATGCTTCCAGTTTTCAGTTCATTGGAGGGGCTCAAGAATGTCATAACTGACTCTTGAACAAAAGCCATATGAATTAATTTTAATAGTATTTTTGTTTCCCTAACATGCTTTTGTATTCTAGCTTCTGTTAGGGGTTGCCAAACTTGTATGGAGTAACTTGAATTATTAGAGAAAATGGAGAACTTTGTTATTTTGATTTAGAGAGAGATTGTAAAATAGAACATCTATGAAGAGTCCAATTCAGAAAGTACAGAACACCTCCCAGAGACAAGAAACACCTCAAATGCAGGAGCAAGCGTTATCAATCACCTTGCAGAAATGCACTCTAAATATATTTTCATAAAGCAATCGTGGCTTTATAGAAATCTCGTAAATACAAACAAATTAAAAACAAATCAAACAGGAGCCAGAACAAATCAATGTGTCTCTCACTGTGCTCTTATTTAAACTCCCTAGTCCCTGGCAGATTGCCAAGGAGATTGAATTCCAAAGGAGGGGGCCCTCTGCTGAAAGAGACTTTTCCCCACTAAAAGTTCTTCTAGTTGTTTCTATCAGTTCCAATTCTTAGAAGCTGCACTTTTAAAATAACTGCTGTACAACTACTAGGTCCTAAAGGCTAATAGTTCTCCTCTTCCAGTCCCTTACTGTCTCTTCCCTATACCCTCCTCAACATAAATATATTCTACAGACAATGCAGTATAATACATATACAAAACACAATTCTTAGCACTCCACTTATCAATTTCTAGATATTTCTCAAACAAGGAACATTTTTTCACCTCACCATTTTTATAAATGGCCCATGTCCAAAATATATCTAATTTGGTACAAAATAGTTTTTACCTTTAATTTCTTGTTTAGCTTGCAACAGTATCTGTAAACCATTGCCAGATTGAGAGGTCCAAAATCTGCGTAGAAGCTTGCGGGGAGGGAAAGAAAGAAAACATTTTGCTTGTGATCTATAGAAATATTCTTTAATAAATCCACATATACCAAATGAAAAATAATTAAAGCACATATTAGGTACAAAACTTCTTGAAATTGCCTTTCTACATACTGTAAGTTCTGTAGTTTTTAAATCAGCTTCTAAAAGTTTATTATTTAAATTAATTGTGGTTTCTTCTCTAGAAAAGACATCCTAAAAGGTGAATGAAATGATGAAAGTGATCAAAACTTTTCAAAGCTAACATTTTTGTTTCCACATTAAGAATTCTTATTGAAATCAACAATGCAAAAGCATGCCTTCAAAAACAGTTAATTCCAAAATGCTACATCTTTTAAATATAGTGCCAAACAAATTCATACTAAAATATTATTTATATATTTACTCTAGTCCTCAAAGCATTCTATGAAATACAGAAAACAAGCAAAACATCACAACCTGGGGAAGGTGAGCATACACTATTTTGATCAAAGACACCTTCGTTTGTTTTTTCAAAAGCACTAAGAGATCTTTAATACATATATGCAGAGTGTTGTTAAAAGGTCTTATATGAAATAGTTGGACAGTTAGTGTTAGTTATTCATTGCAGAATACTTAATGTATTCATGCCGGGGACATGAAGTGCTCAGTTAGCACCTAGTAGGTTTCTGACCCACCCATTATTCTAGGACCTATTCTACCCCTCTCACTTGATTAGAAGCTCTAACTAAATATTTCAGTTAATGCTTCTCGATGTGATTTAGATGTTTCAAAGTATTCCAACATCTTCCTGTAGGAAAGGGGCATGAGTAAGAAACAAAATTTCCAAAATTTTTCAAGGCTGAAATTGGTGGGGAGTCATCAGCCCTCTAACAGGTATTAAGCTCTTACTGCCAGTGAAATTAGCTGGGACAAGTACACTAGCTTTGAGAATAAACTCCATACATAAAAATCTTATATAGCTTATATAAAAATTAAACTACTACTAATAAAAACAGAATAAGAATTACATCACTTGCTTATTGATACTTTGCTTACCAATTTAATGACATTCTGTAGAATACAGAAAGAATAAAGACTGTACTTACTTTTCGTACACAAGTTCATCATCTATGCTGAAATAGTGTGTATTTGCAACACCACTCTTTGGTTTTTGGCTGAGAATTGCAAAATAAAGGCGACCTGAAACGCAAGAGATTTTAAACTAACACTACACCTTAACATTACAAATTTGTAATGTTGCTGTTAAATGGTCACAATCTGGTATCGCACTTTCCTTTCAGGGTTTCTGGATTAGACATTTTTTTGGTGCTAGGCAACAATATCTTCAAACGTAACTACAGTCTATGTTTTTGGTTACCAAGCAAACAGGTTAAAAATTACTTGCAATTTAGTCGAAAGCTCTTTATGGTTTTCCTTTGGCAAACAAACCAGGAAATCAACTAACCAACCAACCACCTACACACACAAACATGACCTGGATACTCCTCATTACAGCAGCCTAAATCAAGATATTTTTCATTTTATTAGGGGGTGTGGTTCTTAAGGTGAGAGGAGTGTGTAAAGGTTACCAAGAGGAACGTGAAGCACAGTAAAGTCCACAGGGCTTTGATAAATAACAACTAGAAAGGTCTCAAGTTTGGGTTCTTCCTGTGAGATTTCTTTGTTTAACAATACACACGTCTTTGTTATGCAACAAGTGCTTTCCTAGCACCTGTTAACTAGCTTAAGTAAAATAGTAAAAGGCTGCAAAAAGGAAAGAACTGAAGAACTGTTTACTGCCTTCCGAGTCTCATTTACATTAATTCATAATACTTCCTACAAAACCCGCGTTGGATGTCAGAAAAGCGAACGCGATGAAGTGGTATAGTGAAAGCTGTGACGATACTGCCAGCAGGATCTCCTTGTCCACATGCACGACCGCGAAACGAGCTCGGAAAACTTCTTTAACACAAAAAAAAAAAAAAAATCCAACAACAACAACGAGCATTTGAGTCGCTCACCTTTGAGAAACGCTACCGAGGAGCACGATCCCGTCCTGACGCTCATCGCTCATGAGCCTTGAACAGAGGGCCAGCCCCCTCCCCAAAGGTTAGCGAGCCCGCAGACAGGCTGGCTGTGTTTGTCACTGGAGTGTGACAGAGCCGAGAAACGAAAGCGCCCCCCCGCCGCAGCGTCTGAAAGATTAAAGGGCAGCCTCGCGTCCGTGCCTGAGCCCGGGTGTCTGCCCAGCGCCCCTTCAACAGGCACCACCGCTCTAAGGGAGCCGCGTCCCTCTCCACCTTCCCGCTCTAGAGGCTGCGTTCGGAGCATGAAACCGGCGCGGCCCGGGACCCGAACGAGCCTGAGACGCCAACAAGACAAGCCCCGCGCGCTGGGAGGGAACCAGAGTGCGGCGCGCACGCCAGGAATCGCTGCCCCCACGGGCAGTGAGCGCCGAGCTCGCCAGCCAGTCCTCCCACAGCTGCAGCCATTGGCCGGCGGCCGCAGCAGTCAGCGGGGCGCTGCAGGGCCCGCTTCTCTCAGCCACACGGCTTGAGCAGCTCTGCTCGCACTGCCGCTCCGGCGGGGGGCCCTAACGGGACACGGAAGCGCCTGCCGAGCGCTGTTCCCCTCCCAGCCTTGTACTGCTAAATGAGGGCCTGCATCCCAGATTGGAACCAAACACCACGGTACCGACTGGACACCAGCGTGGTGTGGTGTCCCTCGCCAGCCCTGCGCTCGGAGTCCCTGTGCCGAGGGTCTTGCAAGCAACGATGCCCCCTTTCGTAAAGGCATTAAACTACTCGTGAGTCAGTTTTCCTGGGCTCAAAATAATGGCCAGTGCCAAGAGAGGACCCCCCCCCCAAATTCCTGAGTTTTAGGGTGGGTCTGTGGCTGAAGGCGCAGCATCAAGAGGTTACCAAAAGTAGCACGACAGCCAGCCTATTCCTGTTACCAACTTTTACTGAGGGTGGGAAGACCAAACTGCACTCCCAGAAGGATAAGTGCTAGAACTAAGGCACGGTAAGCTTGAGGCTGTAGCAGGCCTTGGCTTGAAGTGGTTTCCATTATGTATGGAGTTTACAGTTTGGTTCAATGGCTCTGATAATCCCCAACCATGACAGTTGTTCCAGCACCCTGCCCAGAAAAGTGCAAGGAAAAGTGAAAGGGAAGAGCCATGTGGAAATGGGGAGAAAGAAATGACAACATCCAAAATTTAAAAGAAGGAAGGTGCTTTGGGTAAAGTGGAACAGCTGTAATTGACTAACAGCCAGTTAGCATTCAGTAATTTGACTCCATCCCTGTAAATTTCTCCCATTGGAAAAGTCATGATGTGCCAATATACACAAAAGAAATCCCTGTTATGGTGAGTAGCAACTATTTAAAAATAAAAATATGTATGCCTATTTTTTCTAAATTTTGTACAGTTACTTTCAAAATCAAGCAAAATAGGATTGCCACTAATTCATACTGGAATTTGGTTTATATGCATGCTATAACAACATCACAACAATGAACTTAACATTTTTAGTAGGAGGCAGTTGTACGTTGCATTGCTCCAGGTACTCAAGCCACAAAAACTGTGCCTTGCAGCAGTATACCAATACTTTTTTTCCAAAACCAAACTCCTTAACATTGTGTAACATACAGATAAAATTTGAGCCTGAATGATGGAACTGATTTTTTGCCATATTAAAGTGCATGAAATCGACAGATGTATTGCATTAAAATAGTCCTCTCTAAGTGTAAATGCATAATTTTCCATAAAACAAATACTGCTTCATAGTTTTTCCTTCCTTAACCATTCAGCTGCTCATTCAGCTAAAACTCTTGACCTAAAAAGTCTTCATTTACTGTAGCCTGAATAACATCATGAAATCTTCACCTCTGTCGTGAAACTGCCCTACAGAAATATTTGTCAACATTTCATCCAAGAATACAAAAGTTAGTCCCAAATATTTTTTATCCTCAGGTGAAACTGAAATGCATAATTGTGCAAAGTTCTATTCCATATTTGTGGACTACCAGATGCATTTTACAACACTGGCCATATATGAAAGACAATTTTTAATATCTTAAAGCCAAAAGAATGTAAATGTTCAAGATGTCCAAGTGACTTAGGCGCCTCAGGGCCAGACGGGGGAAAAAAAAGATAGGTACCTGAAGATGCAATAGGCACCTAGCAGGATTTACACAAGTTCTGTATGATGTCATCTCTTTTGAAAATGTCATCCCAAAAAGTGCATACACTTGAGCAAACAGAGTATGATTATGATTCACAATACAAGATTTGCCAAATCTTGCATGTGCAGGCCAAATGTTTAGTGTAATGTTTTGCTTCATAATTGATTTCTAGCAAAATAATGGAGTAATTTTCAGTTTTCGTCACTTATCCAAGATTTTTTTTGCAATTCATAGAGCCATATGTTTGCATCCTAATGTGGGTATTAATGCTTAAAATAATATTTTAGAATTGCATTAAAATTTTGCAGAGTATCTGTTTAAGATTTAGAATTGATTTTAAACCTATAAAATCCAAAAGGGAAAAAAAGCAGTCAAGTGGCACTGTAAAGACTAACAAAATAATTAGTTTTCCAGGCCCAGCATCTGAAGAAGTGAGTTAACTCACGAAAGCTCATGCTCTAAACTTTTCTGTTAGTCTATAAGGTGCCACAGGACCCTTCGTTGCTGCTACAAAATAATTAGGTGAGTTTTTGTGGGACAGACCCACTCCTTCAGACCAGAGCCATACCAGAACAGACACAATATTTAAGGCACACAGAACCAAAAACAGTAATCAAGGTGGACAAATCAGAAGAAAAATGATCAAGGTGAGCAAATCAGAGAGTAGAGGGTAGAAGCCAGGGGGGAGGTCAAGAATTAGATAAAACCAAAGGATTTAGTTTTTCCATTCGTGATGATATTCTCTGGCCATTGTTAGAATTCTTGACTGGTATAACACAACGATTCACTCAATTAGTCTGCAAAGCTTAGTTGGCACTGCAGCCAAAAGCTTATTGATTAGACTGGAACAGCTTCCATTCTCATATCCAGTCATTTTCTCATACATTTGTTTCTCGATGAATATACATTTCAATCTGTCGTTTCATAAAGGAAGACAATTTCTTTTAAAATAAAAATGCTAAAAGCAAACAAAGCCATGAATCAAAACACACTAGCAACTAACAAAAAAAAAATGTAGGATTTGCTCAAGCAAACTAGGGGCTTCCAGCCAAAATTTTCCAAAAAACACAGGCTTTTAGTTAGGCTTTCTGAGACTATTTAGCAAATAAGGATAATTTTTAACAGGACCCTATAGGGAGTAAGGTGTGCAAATCTTTCAAAAGATCAGTGGGCATTAGATGCCTAACCATCTTAGGCCCCTTTGAAAATCCCAACCTAAATAAGCAACTGACTTCTGAAAATCTAACCTCTTGTTTAAATATATAATCACAAACTTCTGAGCTTAACTTTAGGCATCTGTGTCTGAAAAACATATCAAACTTTAAAGCAAACCCTTATTCATTTGAAGTGCCTACATCTATCAGATGTGCTGTCAGCTTTGGGGGGAAGATACAGTTTATACAAAATAAAAAAAATGAACAAGAGTGCTTTTACAGGTATAGCTACTACTAGTTCCCTGAATTAAATAAGCTCTCCCAAACAAAAACTCCCCCACCCCCAGTATTACTGCATTTAGCACTAGTTTTAGCATATAGCTATATTATTCAGAGATAAATGAAAAGTAAGTCGCACCCTAACTGACATAGCTATGCCAGCAAAAGTTAAGAAAAAAAATATTTTACCCTATCTAAATACTCACTTGGTGCCTTAAACCTAGATCACTTTATCTGTTAGTACTAAATCTGAAGTGTTCATACCACAAACAATTCTAAAAGATTGACTGAAGAGTCTCTAATACTGGTCTTGAGAATGCTATTTTTTCTTACTAGCACAGTAACCCGCTTTGGACAACCTATAAAAATAGCCAGTATTTGACTGGCTTAGCTTTTTTGTTTCAGGAAGAAGGGTTTCCTCGAAGATGGGGTTTATTTTTGAAAAAAACCCTGTCTACACTAACAACAACAAGTCCTGTGGCACTTTATAGATTAAGGGATAATTTGGAGCATAAGCTTTTGTGGGCAGAGACCCGCTTCATCAGATGCAACTGACAAAGTGGGTCTTTGCCCATGAAAGCTTATGCTCCAAAATATGTTTGTCTATAAAGGTGCCACAGGACTTCTTGTTTTTGAAGATTCAGACTAACTTGGCTGCCTCTCTGATCCTGTCTGCACTGCCTTTTTTCTTTCAAAAAAAATCTCTTCGGAAGGATTATCCAAATGAAGCATGAGATATGTAAATCAGTGCCTCATTTGCATTTTTATTTCCCTCATTTGCACTCTTCTTTCAAAAGAGGAACAAGTGTAGATGTAGCCTTAATGACCATTAAGGAAAATAACTCAATGGTTTGTTAAAAACACAGACTTTTAAGTTTCAAATTATTATGCACTTAGATTGTTGAAATTAAGTAGAATCAGAGCTTAACAGTCCATGTATAGTGTTCACCCAAAATCTAAATCTCATCTAACATTGATTTATATTAAAACTATTAAGTGTGAAACGGGATTCAGATTATGGATGAAAAATAAGCATTGACTATTAACTTGTTGTTACCCCTTTATTAATCATTACTATCTTTGGATCAATTTAATTGTTGCTACAGTCAGAACAGCTGAATACATTTAATAAGTGCAAGCTTAATCTTCCTAATTTTCACATCAGTCTCAAAATAAAATGTGCACATTAAATACCATCAGCCAGAGACGCTGTCAGTATTCACTGTAATTGTTTACTATAAAGCTGAAAATATTCTCCCTATTTTTAAGATATTTCCTAATGGAAAACTGAAGGAATATGAAATGAAATCATTACAGAACAGAATTAGAATATCTATTTTTGCTTGCTCAGAAGTTGTCTCTCCAAAATCCTGACTATTTGACCTGTATGACTGCGACAGGAGAATGAGAAACTGCTCAAAGCTATTTGAAATCATAGGGCTGGAAGGGACATTAAGGAGGTCATCTAACCTAGCCCCTTGCCCAAAGCAGTACCAACCCTAACTAAATCATCTCATACAGGACTTTGTCAAGCCAGGACTTAAAAACCTCTAGGGATGGAGATTCCACCACCTCTCTAGATAAAGCATTCCAGTGATTCACCACTCTCCTGGTGAAACAGTTTTCCTAATATCGAAACTACACCTCTCCCTCTGTAACTTCAGACCATTGCTCCTTGTTCTGCCATCTGTCGGCACTGAGAACAGCCTTTCTCCATCCTCTTTAGAGTCGCCCTTCAGGAAGTTAAAGGCTGTTATCAAATCACCCTTCCGTCTTCTCTTCTGCAAACTAAATAAGCCCAAATCCCCCAGCCTCTTTTCATAGGTCATGTGCTTCAGCCCTTCACTGGACCCACTCCAATGCATCCACATATTTTCTACACTGGTGGGCCCAGAACTGGACACAATACTTCAGATGTGGCCTCACCAGTGCCAAATAGAGGGGAACAACAACTTCTCTAAATCTGCTAGAAATGCTTCTCCTAATGCACCCAAATATACCGTTAGCTTTCCTGGCTACAAGAGCACACTGACTCATATCCAGCCTCTCATCCACCATAATCCACAGATCCTTTTCTGCTGCACTGCTACTTAGCCAGTTGGCACCCAGCCTATAACAATGTTTGGGATTCTTCTGCCCCAGGTGCAGGACTCTTCACTCGTCCTTGTTGAGCCTCCTCAGATTTTTTTTTTGGCCCAATCCTCCAATTTACCTAGGTCACTCTGGACCCTACTCCAATGTATCTACCTGTCCCCCTAGCTTAGCATCATCTTCAAATTTACTGAGGGTGCTTAGGTTTCCTCAAAAGCATTCCCACCTCTGTTTTATAGTAACCAAATATTAACCTGTTACATTTTTAAACAGCACTACTCTATAAACTGGGTATGTCTACACTGGAAGCACTTGGCTACAGAAGTGTTTGTCAGAAGATATGTTCCGACAAAATTTATGTCAACTGATTGTGTTTACACATAAAAATAGATCGATCTTTGGATCTGCTATTTTGACAAAAGGGCCCCCTGGTATTTTTGTCCACAGTTTTGGTCTACAAAATGCATTTTGCGTGTACATGCTCCACAAATGTTTTTGACAAAACTCTAGTGTAGACACAGTCACTGTGAGATGATTTAAGGGTGATCATGTAAGCCAGGGATTCCCAACCTAAGGGTCAGGACCCTAACATAGGTCGCGATTAGGTTTGTTAAGGGTCCCCAGCAGCTCGGAGCTGCATGTGCCTCTAAAAGGCACCATTTGCAGCTCCTTAGTGCTGCCACATCCAACAGCCCTATCAATAGAGAAACAATTATGCATTACAAAGACAGCTTCTCCACCTTTGACATTCATAGTAATCACAGTCAAGCCACTTTATAGACTCTTGCAGTAAGTGATTTTTGCCCCCCCCACTCCTCCCCTTCCCCTTGTTGCCCCCCTTCTGTTCTACATAGCTGATTTGTCAGTTTTAATTTTTTATTTGTATCTCCTCTGGCCTCTGAGTATGACCCACAGCCTCTGAGTGTAACTCCCCCCAAGTTCTCCAGCTTTTGAGTGTGGGATTTAAGCTGGGGAAGTTGGAGGGAGCAGTTTGGGGATGAGGGTCTTTCCCCTACTACAACTCATATCAACTATAATAAAACAATGTAGTGTTATTTTATTAAGGTATTTTCCCTTTTTCAATGAAATAATTACTATGAAGATATAAACATGAGGGGGAGCAATTTTATATTCTTGACTGAGCCTCAGAATTAGCTAGGTACACTAGGGTGCACTGTTTCCCCCTGCACCTCCACCCCTATTTTAGAATTGCCTTGGGTCACCAAGTCTTCCTAAATTGTCAAAGTGTGTCCCTGTCTGGAAAAGGTTGAGAACCACTGAAAAGCTGATCTTTGTGACTGGATGCCCTGTACCAATGCCCCACTGAAATGAAGTCAGTAAGGCTCTCTAAAGTTTCCTTCTACCTGTATAAAAGTCACACATCTTAAAGTTAAAAACATGGCATTTTGTTTTTATTAACAAAAAATTTGAAAACTTTCTCATATACATTATTTCAGTATAAAATGGAGTTGATGGTGATGACACTTAATTTTACCCTGGCAGAAATGAACAGGAGCTTGCTAATCCTAGGTCATAGGGAAGGAGTAGGGATGGTTGCCTCACAGAAAGTATTTCCTTGTCTATACAAGCAGGCAGTGAGCTGTGGAAATGTCTATGCAAGCTGTCAGCAGGATACCAGCAGCTTCCTCTTCATGTTTTTATCTAGTTGATTCTGGAAAAGGAATCAATAGCACCTCCTAAAATGTTTCTCCTTTTCATCGCTTACATGAATTCAGGTGTCTTCAGAGATCTGCAAGCCCAAGTCTTTATAGATAGAATTCTGAAAAGGCAAATAATACACAGCAACACTAACACTAGGCAGCCAGTAAACATGCCCACTCTTACCAGAGACATTATTCTCTCATCTAAAAAGTAAAAATTCATTCTTTTTATAGAATAAGTGTAAGTTCTTGATCTTGATGGTAAGGCAGCTAACAGATCTTCAGATGAGAAATGCATTTATATGTTACAGACTGACAAATCTTAAAATTATTGGAAGCTGAAATGATATTCTCATGGAGGTCTTTGTCTTGAACACCATTAACAAGAATGGCGTGGCTTGCCTTGACCAGACAGCAAATGCCATATAATAAACAGCACAGTCTGACAGTAATTAGCTGTATGAATAGTAAGTGTTTTATATCTGAATTATATTAAATGTTAGTATTAAGAGAATCCAAACCATTCTTTCTAATCTAGCAGTTGTCAAAGATGCATTAGATAATGCAAATGCAACAGGATGTGATGCCAACTGATATACATGAAACTGAAGTTTTTCAGTCATCTAATAAAGAACTCACTCATCCCTGCAGAAATCGAAGCCAAGAGATAAAACTGTTGACTTTGATAGATGCCAAATATCAACATGCTTTCTGAACAAGAGTATGAGGACATCAGCTGAAATTAAAGTTGAAAAACATTGTTTGAAAATGCATAGGGCTTTTCTGACAGACCAATCAGATCTATTCCACAATCACGTCCTTAAAAAACAAGAAGTCCTGTGGCACCTTATACACTAACAGATGTTTTGGAGCATAAGCTTTCGTGGGGGAAGACCCGCTTTGTCAGATGCATGGAGTGGGTGGGTTTCAGAGAAGAGTATAAAGAGGGAGTCTCAGTCAAGGGGAGGGCCAGAGTTGACAAAGTCTCTTCTGTCACAAAGGATGTGACACATTATCAGCAGTTCATGTGGAGTTGTGAACATCAAGAGATGAGAAATCAAGTCAGTTCAGTCAGGGAGGATGTGGCCCATTATCAATAGCTCATCATGTCCTTGCTTTCCTTAAAATAATATACAGTAAACGCTTCACACACAGCTTCAAGGTGCACGTAACTCGCTTTAACACAAGTTAAGTGCAGCTTGACGCTGCTCTGCAACCCCTTCTCCCTGCAATGCTGCATGCTTCTTCTGTAATGACAGCTCATTGAAAAATGTTTACAAAACAACACTGAAAAACACAAGTCTCTTAAAAAAATTCCTCTTTCCAGAAAATTGTGCTTTCTCCATAATGTAATAAAGACAGTAGTGAATTACGTTGCACAAACAGAAATTATGAACGAACATGTTAAACCAACAGAGTATCTCATGAAAATTCCAAGTGACAGATTAAGTAAGAGTCAAAAATCAAACCACAAGCATATTGCAGGCTCTACTGTACTTCTCTGTGGAAATGAATTTCTTTATGTAAACAAAATTTACATGCATCCTAAGTAAAAAAACTCCAAAATATCAGTCATTTTGTAAATTGCAGTTATTGCCAAAAACCTAAATACTTTCACTGGAAATTTACAATGCAACACAACATGCTTTAGAATCTTATTTCTCAGGTAAAGTTAAAGAACTGTACAGAACACATATGCCAAAGATAAGAAATCAAAGACTGCCTACTCATCTTACATGACATCTCTAAAATGTCTTCAGATTACAAATAGGTGTATTTTCTAAAAGAAAAAGAGACAAACATGGGATATTATCTCAAATATGTGGAGATGAATTTGTTTGGCTTTGGCAAATAAAATCAGATTATCTGAGTGTGATGCATTAGTTGAAGAAAAAATATAAAATTTGAAATCCAGTGTAACATCAAACAGTAAACTTTAAGGAATTGTTTTCTTTTGGGAGAGAGAAAAATCTTCTTTTTCTTCAAAAAAAGGATTTTTATTTAAATCTGATTTTTTGCTTTTTTTTAAAAAAAAAAAAAAATCAATAAAATACTAAATATCTCACTTAAAAATAAATTACAATTCACTCCTCACAAACATGCTACACATACACTTAGTCTCACAAAAATGAACTAATGGCTCTAAGTCTGTCCAGCACCACTACTAGTTCTTGCCTCTTGAAAGTTCTAAGCTTTCAGTTTCTGCTTATAAGCAAACTAAAAAGTCACACATGGAAAGAAAATACAGGCTAGATGGGATTATTTTTTGTTCTGTGCTTATGTGGTGGTAGACCTTGGCCAAGCACAGCAAAGGAGTTAGTTTAAACATTTTCTTAAAGACAGCAAGACAGACAATATATAGAAGCGGGTGGAGGCAGCAGAGAAAAACAGTGGAGTGGACTAGAAACAAAAATGGAAGACACTATTCAGCACACACACAAAGTTTCTTATATTCTCCCACACTGACACCACATAAAAACTGTCATATCTTCTGGATGTACCAGACCCTATCTGGGAATATTCTGAAGAAATTCATTTCCTGAATAAAAAAGAAAACATATCAAGCGTAAATACTGGATGATGATGCAGTGTGTAGTTTCAAGTACGAAACATAAGAAAAACAGCCTACTGGGAAAAATGATGTGGATATGGCTGAGTGGATCACCTGGTTACCATACAAGAACGATGAGAACCATTGATCTGTAAGGACCTTTGTTCATCAGACCACTCCACGTGTTCACCCAGAACTAGACCAAGGGAATTGGCGGACTGAACTCTTTCCATTCTTCTCGGCCAGCAGTATTGGAACCCGGAACTAGTCAGCTGTTTTCTAGTTCCACCCACCTGGGCTGTTTAACAGCCATTTCTGGACGTCTGGGAAGTGGCTATGAAGTGCTAACTGAGAGGTACTTCTGTCCGCATTTTCCCCGCTACATTAAAACTACGTACGAGTGAAATTTGTGTAAACAATTAACGTATCACCAGCTGCCCCGAACAGCCTTCATTGAGTGGACAGAAAACGGCGAGAGACGGAAAGAGGGAGACGAGGACTAGTGGTAAGCTGCAGGCGCTTACGAAGAAGGACTCCCTCTTTCATTTAGGGCGCAGGAAAAGCACTGCCTGCAACCGTACGCCGAGCCGCGAACGCCCGCCCCTCCGTCGAGCCGGAGGCGGCGAGACAAGCAGGCCGCTCCTACGCACTTTAACCCGCTCTGCTCACGGATTTTCAAGGGCAGACGCTCCGCTGAAGCTTCCCGGGGCCCAGGAGCCTTGGCGCGTTGCTCTTGCGGGGAGCCCTGGGAGTCCCCGGCCAGGGCAGCCTTCAAAGCCAGCCCAGGCGCCGCGGCAAGGGGCGGGGCGGCTCGGCTCGCACAAAGTTTGACAGCAACTTGTAAGTCACCCCTCAGCAGGGGGCCGCGCTCCCCCCACCCCGGCTGCCTGGTGCCTCCCGCAGCGAGCTGAGCGATTCCCACCGGCCGCGCGCCCGCTCACCGGTGACTGCCATGTAGTTCTCCCGCCCGCACGGGGGCGGCTCCTCAGCGGCTGCACTCCGAGTTTTCTTCACGACTGGCGGCGGCGGGGCAGAGTAGCGCCGGGACCCGGCCCAGTTCTTCCGCTTCATGGCGGAGGCGGCGGCAGCGGCGACGCCGCTACGGGGGACGCGAGGCGGCCGGGCTCATCTCCGCTCTGCTGAGCCGCTCCCCCAGCCGGGGCTTGGGCTGCCGGACGGGACAAATCCCGAAGCCACCCCGAGCAGCGGCAGCTGACGCTTCTCCGCCCCCTCCCCGCGGGGGGGGGGGGGGGCTTCGCGTCCCCTCTACGGTGTCTCTGATTGGGTGGTCGATGCATGACGTCACCGTGACAGATCGCACCGCTGAAGTGACGTCATAACGCTAAACGACAATTACGGGTGTGCGCACGGCTGGAAGACTTTCCCACTGCACGGGCAGGCACCTCCGGCTTCTATCCTGCACATGCCGGTCCCGCTGCAGGGGAGACTCCTGGTAGCACTCAAGAGGTGCACTGCCCCAGACAGCCTTGCCTCAAATTTTTTAAATGGGGGGGGGGGGGCAATATATTCCCCATGCTCCTTTGGGCTGCCCTTCCTGCAAGCTCTGGCCCAGTTACTGCTTGCCAGTGCCCCTTCTCGTGTATCGCTACGTGAATGCACACCTACCTGTTGATTGTTGTGTCTGGTATCACCCTGCTGGGAGGCTTCAAAGCCAGTTTGTCAAGCACCCTTCACACATCATAAAATGTTCCTTCCCTTTCCTATATCCCAAACCCAGACCACTATGCAGCACCCTATGCACCCATTAGGGTGACCATACAGTTTTTCCAAAAGGCAGGGGCTGGCATGGCTGCTCACTCCAGCTCTACCTGTCCTACCCCACACACAGGGCTAACATCACCTCTTGCCCATCCCCACACATTCCTCTTCACCCCACTTTTTCACGAAAGTGGGCATTTGTTCCATTTGTTTATAGTGCTTACCAGAAACACTCTGTACAACTCAAAAGGGTTAAAATTTGGAAGTCTCAACTACTGGGCAGTTTACCCTATACAAGTGTGTTAAGATTAATGAAAAATATAAACATTTTATTGATTTTTCTATTTACATTGATCATTTTGAATGCCAAGTATATAAAGGTAAAATTTCATTATGGACTTCTCATTTTTCTATATTAAATGTGGGCAGGGAGGGCACCAAAGTCAGAGTTTGCCTACAACACCAACTTGAGCCAGCTCTGTTTGATAGATATTCAATGTAACTGTAGCTGAGCTGTAATGATATTAACATTTTAAGACACAGTATGGCGAGCATAGGCATTTTTAGTACTTCCATTGAGTCAGAAGGTCAGAACAACGACCAATAAAACAACTCTCTGAAATGGTAGTTTTCCAGGGCATGTTTGCTCCTGAGGTCGCAGCCCTGTGTGTGCTTATTATCTTTCCTTGTCGTCAATAGTACTTTCTGTTTGCTCTCCATGCTTTGCTGCTGTGGGTTTAGACAGGTACTCCTCACTATATACACTGTAAATTTTCTAATTCCCTTCAGGCAATAATTCTTATAACAACAACTAGGAGTTAGTTTGTCATCAGATCTTTTATTAAAACAACACTAGATCTCCTAGTGTAAATGTAGCCTCTGATGAGTTTGGTCCATTTTGTGTAATGGCATGTCCACCTTAAAAGATTATTGTAGTATCATGATATAGTGGAAATGGTAGGTTTATTAGCTCACATAACATCATTTGCAAAGCCTTAGCCGGATCCTGATTTATGGGCCTGAGCCTACAACCACTACTCGGGATTTTGACTGAAGTGGGATGGCATGTTTAAGGGCATGATTCTCGTGGTCTTACTGCTTATATAATTCTATTAAGTTTTAATGGGCCTACCTTCAGCATAAGGTATTACTCAGTGTAAACCATACTGTCAGAAATGAGCTTGGCAGGGTTTGCAAATACTTAGTGCCTTTCAGAATTGGGCCCAAAGTGAAGGAAGCTTCCTGTGTGATTCTTGCAACATGCAGCTGACAGTAAAGGCCAGCCTTGTTGCAGCTGTCTTCTGTCCACTACTTCTTTCTAAAAACAGATTTTCAAATATATCTCCATTTTCAAAAAATACAATTTAGAAATTATGGTTTTAACATTTGGAAAATGAAGACACAACATAGTTGAAAGTAGTTATTCTTACATGAATGTGTCTTGTCTTTGTGGTACTCAAATAAATTTGTATAAAAATTAAATGTGCAGTTCAACACAGTGGCTGCTAATTAAGAAGTCCCTGGTGGCCAAAGGTGTTTCTGAAGTGCCCTGCCTCTGTTTTCCCCTTCTTCAGCGCTTGTTAAACAAACTGCACATTCTTTTCATCATCAATCACAATCTAAGAGTCTGGTTTTATTAACACAGAGTTCCAGAATATCAAACAAAGCCAAAATCTTTCATCCACCCTTAAGCTGGGCACAACCCCTTCTCCCTGAGGTGCTGTCCCTGCCTACCCTCTGAGCCCCTAGGCTGCCTTCTGCGCCTTTTCCAAAAATGAAAAACAAAACTTATCACTGGATCTTTTCACCTAGGCTATGTCTAGACTACAGGTTTCTGTCAACAAAACTTCTGTCATCAGAGTGCACATCCAGATTACAGATCTCTCAGAAGCGATCTGCTGGTTGGGAGCATTCTGTCGACATCCCTCCACACCTCATTCCACACTAGTTACAATTCTAGGAACCATTACAGAAGAGACTCTCTCCCTGTAACTTCAGTGTAATCGTTCTTCCTTCAAGATCTGCCCACACAGAGGCTTCCTTGGATCCTTTAACTGGCTCATCTAGTAGCACCTCCTCTGGCACAGGGGCACTGGATTGCTTTAATCACCAGGGCCTGTCATCCTGTGACATAAGTTTAGACAAAACAAAACAGCAGTAATGTAGCACTTTAAAGACTAACAAAATGATTTATTTGATCTCATGAAAGCTCATCACCAAATAAATCATTGTTAGTCTTTTAAGTGCTACCTGACTGCTGTTTTGTTTTGTTAGAATACAGACTAACAGGGCTACCTCTCTGTTACTATAAATTTAGACAGTTTAAGTGTAGTTACTGAAAAGCAGAGCTTTTTTTCCCCTCCCCACAGCTCCATCTGATGGCCTGTAAAACCTCTTGCTGAGTATATTCTGCCATCTGCTGGGTATGCAGTGACTGTCTCCTGCTGGTTTGCTCACTATTCACTGTCAATTTTTTAAAAGACATATTTTCAAAATTAATTTGAAACAAGTTCAAGACATCAAATTATGATCAGATTTTGCAAAACATTTCACATTATTGTTAACATGGGCAAATTGCTGCGTCTGCACAGAGCTCCACTGAAGTCAGTCAGGCTCTGTGCAAATGAAGTTGGTAACTCACAGACAAAAAAATGCAGTTTGAAACTTTAATTTTCTGGCCTACTCTGTGTGTTCTCTTGTCCATATTATTGTAGAATTTCTGCATTTTTTAAATTATTTTAGAACTTCCATACTGGTTTAGAGTTTTTAAACATCAAATGTTGTAATTGATACATTTTTACAAGGTAGCATGCTGATTTTACAGTTATGCTCTGCTCTGCCACGTAAGAATTTGATTTATGACTCAGGTTCCTTACCTTCCAGGCCAGCAGAAGGTAGAAGTACTTTGCATCACTCTCTAAGGTCAAATTTAGCAGGTCTAAGAGCAAGGATTATAGGATCCAAAAGTAAAATTGTCACTTTCATCTGAGCAAAAAGTAAATTTTAGCCCCGTCATTCCATGTCACACTATCTCACAACTTTATACTGCACCACAGACTGTATCACAGCCTGGTGGACTTTGTTCTCTTTCTGCTGTTGTGCTGGTTGTTTTCTCTCCTTGGTCTCTAGTTCTCATGTGGTAGCTCCCTGGCTCCTCGTGTCAGTTCCAACTTCTCACTTCATTTCCCTGTCTTCATTACTCCTCCATCTTTCATCTGCAATCTTTTCCCCTCATTCCTTCAAACAAGCAGGACATCAATCAAAAGAGGCATAGCAGAATCAGACTCGCAGTGTGAAAGAAATGAGTGAGCACTCCGGTATTGTTGGTGAGAGAAACAACTTTTGAGGTACAAAGAAGGGAGAGAGCTCTCCACCGACATCATAAAACCAGCTCAAAATTATGCACATAAAATTTTAATTTTGGTGAGGAATTCCCTCAGCTGTGCTCCCGTCTGAAGGATGCTTCAGAGAGGGAGAAGAATGCCCAGCCCACTCTGGCCAAGCTGCTGCCTGGCTCCAGGGGAGGGAGCTGTTTTCCTAGGGCAGGGCTTCCCCTCCCTGCCCCATAGTCTGCACTTAGCTTATAGTATATGATCTTGGTTAGATATTAAGAAGCCATGATAGTCTAGCTAACTGAGGCCTAGAAGGATCTGTGTGTCTCTATCTTTCCTGTTAGCAGTAACACAAGGGCCCTGCCCGGGAAACAGGGCACGAGGGGGGAAAGCTTGGGCAAATTAACTTTCCATATGTAGGTTTAAGGTCAGGCTAATAATGGTGTGTCATATCAGTCTGTGCCATCTAAAAGAACCTCTCAGACATCAAAATATGCCCGAACTTTTCATCACTTATAGGAAACAACATAAGATCATCTGATAAATTCAGGTAAAGGGGCCTGGATGGGAGTTTCCCCTTGAGCTCTTTCTCAAAAACAACAGGATGAATAGAATAAGGTCATCAAAAACACAGGGGTCTCAGCAGGTATTCAAGATTTGATTAGGTCAGACCCTTATTTAGTCAACATGAAGGAAAAGGGTGTAAAAATCCTTTGGGAGAAACAGACGGTAGCGTAGAAGAACACTCAACGCGTGTTAAACTGTGCCAGATGGATCCGCACCAGCGGGGTGCCTATCACCCCAACACCCTCTCTCTTCTCTCTTTTCTTTATTATTTCCTACTCTTGCTATTTCCTAGAACTCTCTGCTAATTTCATGCTTTTCTGAACCACTGCAATAACTCTTTTCTGACAGATGGAAGCGAGCTGGTCTTGGAGTCTAAAAAGCTCAAAAGGAGTCAGGGAGTATTGCATCCTGTTTACCTAGTTGAGGTTTAAACCATAAATGCATTTAGTAAAACAACAGGTATTGCTTAGAGATATTGTTAAGTAAGATCTTTTCATTGTAATCCAAGTGCTAACCGTGATTATATATATGTATATATATATATAGCAGTGTGTATTGGTTAAGTGCTGCATACGTACCATTGTGCTGTTAAATAAACAAACCATAAGAGCTGCTAAAATCATTGTCGGTGTACTTACTGGAAATCCTGAAAACTCACCTCCGGCTTCACTGTTAACTCGGGGAAGGTGTGAGCCTACAATCTTCAACTTTAAGTCAGACTGGTGAGCCTTCCCAAATTTATATATCCATATATCTTGCTACCTTTCACCCGGGTCAACACCCCTGCCCTTGTGTTTCCAGTAAGTGGCCCTCCAATTCCTGTTCCCTCTCCTTCCTAGGAGAGAGTAGGAGTTCAGTGCAATGTACCACAAGGTGGATCAGAACCCTGGGAGACCCACTGGCTGCAAGAACTTTTGCTCAGGACATGGGCTGCAAGGTCAGCCCCCTGGGCACTGGCCTAATTAGGAAGAGCAGGTACTGCACTGCTCATTCCTCTGCACCTGTCTCAGGCATGCAGCTGCTTGGGCCAGGGAGGCAGGCTCACTGACAGGTGGGGCAAAGAGGGCAGTTGCCCCAGGGCATGATGATTGAAAAGGACCTGGGGCTGTATCACTGCTATTGCAGCAGTGGTGGCAGCTGGAGCCCCAAGCCCTTTAAATTGCTACCAGAGCACCACCGCTCTGCATACTCTACGCAGCTCTCAAGGTGGGGGAGGGCCCCTTGCCATGGCATGGGCAGTGCTCAGGGCTGGGTAGCTGGCTTCACCCCTTCCACCTGAGTGCCCACCCCTTTTGGGGCATGGAGCCAGGCCTCCCCACATACACCTGGCCCTGGGGACCAGTGAAAGCAGATGGCCTCTCTGAAAGGGGGGAAACAGGGTGGACAGCTCACAACTGTCTCCTGCTCCTCCTGAGCCTCTGGCCTGTGAGCTTGTGCCACTTGTCTCAGAAGAGTCTCCCTTCCCTGTTACTGCCTTCCCCCCACAGTTCTGGGCCTGGAGCACCCCCCACCCTCATAGAGTGCCTGCCCCACACATGGGAGGCTGCAGGGGGCAGAAGCTGCATAGGGCACCAAAATTGGTAGGGACAGCCCTGATACCATGATCATGAAGATGTTTTTTCCAGGGTGAAGCTCATTCATTGCAGTCCAGATGCGCTGACCCCTGTGACTGTACAGCTTATAGCAATGGGAGACTGAGTTCTTGTCTTCCCCTGAGAAAAGTTTTCAACTAGCAAAAATCACGCCTCAGATAAACCTCATCGGTTATGATACTACCACTGCATGAACAGAAGTTGGTTCAATAAGTGATCTTACTTCACCCACCTTGTCTAATATCCTGGGACCAACATAGCTACAACAACACTGTATACAGAACTTAGACTTCTAATTGATTGCACTCATGAATCATGTAATTAGATGTAAATACTATCATGTTCCTCTACATTTGATTTCAGGCACAAAATTGATTAGATGCTGCATCATGGCATCTTTAAAGATGTACCCCTCACAGACAGAGTTAGTGCATAACCAAACCTTTTGTCTGCTAATAATAATCAAAGTATCACACATAAGATAGGAAGAAGTGTCTTTGATAAGCACATATAAGATCCAATTCCCAAGTCTGCAACAGCTGCTATTAACATCTGGAAACCCAGAAGCAGAATCCCTGGGTGGCACAGAAATTCTGTTGGCTGGCAGTACAGAATGCTGCTGGAGAAAAGGGGATTTGAATGGAGCATTCTTACTGCCTAATGTTCCCCTTGTTGCCAAGATGGCTCCTGGGACTGCGGGGGCACTTTACACTGATTGTCTGATAAGTCCCTAGATAGCTTTAGCAAAAGGTATCCAACACGCAGCCTGCAGGCCAGAATCAGTTTGCTTAATTTCACACTTATGTGAATGGACAGAACTCCAAAGAGTTTATTCTAGGACAGACAACAACCTTACTGGACTGAGGAACAGGCTGAATTTCGCATGTGATATGTAAGATATGCATGAACTGGAGCAATTTACAGCAGATACCAGAGTTCAAAAATTGCAGGGGAGAATGAGTACACATTTCCTTTCAAATAATTTGCAGTTTCATTTTTAAATAGATAAAATGTGTTTAACAGATTAAAAAGAACATGATTTATATGAAGAAAAGCAATAGATTTTCAAAATAAGCAGATGTAGGAAGATTCTAAACATCCATGTGATAAATGCTATTGTGTTACTACCTCTACTGCTTTGATGGAAATAACCAGTGATATTTTAGTAAGGACCTACTGCTGCATGTACGAATGGAAATTTTGCCCTCCTTAAGGAAATAGTGTTATCCACTTTAGACCCTAAATTTAGCCTATTTAATACTGATAGTCTTATTGGGAATGTATTTAAAACCACCACTGCCTTGCTTTTAAAAAGCTACCATTTAAATGTGGCAAACCAGGAAAAAAGTAATTGCAAACAATGGATCTTGTAATTCAAACATTTATTTAGAACTACAGAACCATTTTTGTTATATCTCTTTAAAGCCAAATAGAGAAATAGGCCTAATACTGTGTCAGATGCCTAATGTTGACACTTTTCTGTTTGTCTGTTAGATAGTTTATTTAATAAAGTTCACATAATGCTTAAAACTTCAAGCCACCACTGGCAAAAAAATACACAACCTAGTAATGGAAAAAATCCCAAGGTTTCCTTGTGAAAAAGCAAGTTATTGAATTTTGTTTTCAAGTTGCTTAGTGTTCCACGTTCAGTCAAAATTTTTAAAACTGCTATAGCAAGAATATTTTGAGATAGAAAAAAGAGCAAATAGAATTATTTTGTGGAAAGGCAAGTCAGGTCTTAACTACTGCTTTCTTCCATATGTTGAAAGTGCGTGTTCATCTGCATCCTCAGTACAATGCAATTGACTTAGTGTTTGGTGATCCAGTACATATTATCTGCTTTTTTACATAAGGACATAAAATATGATATCCATGGGAATTCTTCAAAGTATTTTTGTTTTCTTGTATCAAGTATAATTTGTAAACCATTTTTCCCAGCAAGTCAAATGTCAATAATTTGATGTTTATTTGTAAAATTTACAGCTTTAACTCCTGCAAGCTGCAAAACTGTGTTAATGGGAACATGATCCAACCTATTGTTATCAAGATGCACAAAGTGGACTGTGCTACCTAGAAAAGAATGATAATACAAATGGTAATTTAATAAAATACTGCTTTATTATAAGCAGCTAATGGGATTAAGGAAGCATCCTGATTTTCCAACAATTGCTCTAAAATTACATGAATTTACATAACTTTCTGTTTTTAACCACAGAATATATATTTTTCATCATTTAAAAAATATTATAGCAACAAGGCATAAGAGACAGTCAGATTAGACCTGTACTTTTCTCCTTCCTAGTACCTCAAGGAAATTATCTTATCATGATAACCACCTTTTGTGTCTTGTTGCTTTCTTTACTATTAATAATAAAATTACCAGAGTGCCAAGACCTCACAAACAAAACTGAGGTCCAGTCTAATGAAGTTAAAGGCAAAACTCTCATAAACTTCAATAGGAACAGTTTAGGTCTTTGTACTATCATTGTAAGGTTGGAACCAGTGCTTTTTTTGTGACAGTACAGGCTGATACGCCGTACTGGCACCTCAGCAACCCATGGCTGGGAGCCAACCAGAGCGCAGAGCTTCACTGGCAGATCCAGCCCTGGGGATCTGACTGGGGCCAGGGGAACCCCAGCAATGTGAGACTGGGAGTCAGCTGAGGTGCAAAGCTTCACTGGTGGGTCCAGCCCTGGGGACCCAGATGGGGAAGCAGGGGTCTCTGGCAGCCCTACAGCGGGGAGCCAGCAGGGGCACAGAGCCCCACCAGCAGCCCCAGCCATGGGAACCCTGGCAGGCAGGAGAGAGGGGGCGGGGTTTCTCTCTCTCCCTCTCTTTTTTTTTTTAAAAACAAAAACAAAAAAAGCACGAGTTGGAACTATGCAGTGACAGTTACAGACCTTCTTTACATAACAGAACCATAAGCAAGCACAAAACAATAATTCTCTTTGGGAATCCTCAGAGCTCTAGTAGGGAGGAAGAGAGCCTCTTGCAAATATAATAAGAAACTGCTAAGGGAGTGGGGGGGCAGATTATTTTAAAATAAAAATAGACAGGCTTACCTGGCCCCACAATCAAAGTGCCCCCCTGCTGAGCTGGATCTCCCTGAAAATCAAAAACTGGGCCAGTCATTGCTCTCCATATGCTTCTGATACTTCCTGACAGCATGTTTGATTTTACATGCGGGCTGTGCACTAAAACATTAAGAGGATATGTTACAACGAAATACATTTTATTTAAAGTATCTTAAAATATTACTAGATAATATCATTAGAGTCATAACAGAAATCTGGATAACAACAAAATATTATTCCTTAGACACATACAGTTCTTTACAACTGGTACATCAGACAACAAAGCAAAACAGACATACTAGGTCAGATCAGTGGTCCGTATAGCCCTGCATCCTGTCTTCAGAGAGTGGCTAATGACAGATGCTTCAAAGGGAATGAAAAGAACAAGGCAATTATCAAGCAATCCATCCCTTATCATCCAATCCCAGCATCTGGCAATTTACTGAATAAGGGAAGTCTACTACATAAAGGAAGTCAACTGCATTATAATAAGGTCCTGATTCCAATCTCATTTGCACCTACGTAAATCAGGTGTAACTGCCAAAATAAATGAAGGTACACCTGTGCATGAATAGGGTGAGATCAATATTGGGCAAAAAGCATCTGTATTTCCCCATTACTGGATACAATACTAAGACTAGGCATTAACAGATTTAACAGGTTCATTTCTCTTCTGTCCTAAAACTAATAATCTATAGCTTGTTCTAGTGATGTTGGACTTCATGTTGCCTGCTGGCTTCTGGCCTTCTCTGCTTTTGTGAGAGCTTCTGGCAATTTAAATGTAGTGCACCAGATTATAGTCAGATCTTAAAATTAGAGCTTTATCCTGCACCACAGAACTTAGTGAGAGCACGATCAGACCTCTACTGAGCCTCTTCCAAAGATCAGAAAACTCCGTTAGTATAATATAGTGAAGCATTTAGCATTGTGTTGTAGCATAGCACATTGAGCATGTACGTTCATCTATTACTGTTATGCCAACAGAGCATTTTAAATGAAGCTTTCTGACAAGAGAAGGAAGTGCTTCCTACCTGAGGTGGCTGCTTCACCTCTTTTCATGCCAAGTATTTTATAAATCTCCCTCTCTGGATCAACATAGATTTCATGGTGATACCCTGTCAAACTGCAAAATGGCTGCAAGACAGATACATGCATAAAATAACTATATTAAATTTGAATGTTTAGTTAAAAATAACTTACGAAAATACTGAATTCTTCATAGTAAGCCCAAACAACACTAGGGACCAAATCATGAAATTCTGATTCAAACAAAAGTTTACTGAAATCATTGGTAGCTCTGTTTGAACAAAATGTGCATGACTGGAAGATAAAATCTTCTCCAATATACTGCAGTAAGAACTGCTTCATGAGAAGTAATAAAGGTCCTGTTTTTAAGTGCTAGTGTGCATCCATAGCTCCTTCTGAAGTCAATTAATATAAATGATTCTGACAACCAATCCCTAATTAACTATATGACCATGTTACAAGCATGATACAATATAATTTACCTTACTGTGTGTTTTATTTACCTTAATGTGATGGTAAGATGACTGTCCAATAACTATCAGTCTCACTTCTGCATCCTAGTAAAATACAGAATATAGATGTAAAAACTATTACAGTAAAATCTCTGTTAGCCAGCACTCAACTAACCATTATTTCTGATATCTCCCAATACAAATCATCAGTCTAGTAACTGGAACTTGCACACTGCCCAGCACATTATGTAATCGCATAGTTTGCACTCTGCTTTTATGTAAAACGTAGAAAACAAGTAATCAAGCTGAACTCAAGGATTTATGGAAACAAGTAGCTTCCAGGGTGTCACAGAGTCATTACAGATTCAGCCTAATCACCTATAGTTTCTGTGTCTACAATGACAGTTGATGTGGATAATGATGACGTGAGGCACTACAAACTCCTGAAGTGCCTTCTGAGTCATCAAAGATTAAGCTATGTTCAGTATAGTTTTAATGTGAAGTGTATTTTTAATGATTTGGATGTACACCATGCAC
The DNA here is from genome assembly GCF_033958435.1 of Carettochelys insculpta. Taxonomy (NCBI): domain Eukaryota; kingdom Metazoa; phylum Chordata; order Testudines; family Carettochelyidae; genus Carettochelys; species Carettochelys insculpta. Next base: position 55,733,220 of record NC_134141.1, on the reverse strand, counting down.
TGCCCATAGCGATATGTAGCGTCAGAAGTATTTATGATAAAGAAAACGTAACCTATATATACAACTAAGTGCTTCAAGAAACCAACTCCTCTGCAGTGCCATTCTAGTGTTGGATCGGTGAGTACCTGTATACCATTTTATCTTTTATTCATTTTTTTGTATTCTAAATCTTTGAAAAATGGTTTCCACTGGTAAAGTGCAACTCTCAGTTAACAAGAATATTCAATTAACTGGCATACCCAACATGCTGGATAACCAGATGCCGACTCCGTGGGTGCTCCCGGCTGAAGCACTCATGGAGAAAAATCATCACCCACCAGCAGCCAACCTTCCCTCTAACCCCAGCACCTCTCACTTGATGGCAACCCCACTAACCAACTCCTCATTTTGCCTCTAGCAACTCCTGCCCACTGCAAAACAGCTGTTTTGTGATGTTTGGGATGCTCCAAGAGGGAGGGGGAGAAGCAGGGCCACAGCTTAGTTACGAGAGGGGGCAAGGTCTGAGGTGGCACAGACTGAGGTAGAAGCACAGAAGAGGCAGGGCAGGAGCTTGGGAGAAGGGGTGGTGTGCGGTGGTAGGGGGACAGAAGGGTTGAGCATCGCCAGCAAGAGGGGAAGTTGGTGCCTATGCAAGTAACAGAGCTTTTACTGTAATAAGGACTAGGTTCTATATGCATAACAGCAAAATAATAAGTGAAATATCTGCATTTTATCTTAGTGATCTGGGATCACAGAACACAAAAAAGTATTAGTCAACAGCTGCTTAAACATCTGGAAGAAATATTTCTCAATGTCAATACCTATGTTAACAAGGTTGCAATTTCATTACTTTTTTGAAAAGTAATCCTGTAGGTAGCTTTTTTAAACCTACAGATAATTCTGTTTTATCTTCTGTTGCATCTACAGGATTAAGTTTTCAGCTGGCCACAAAACTCCTTGCGATTTTTTACTTGCGGGAATTCACATTCATGTATTTGCACCTGGGGAATTTGCAGATCAGAGTGTCCACTTAATTTGCAGGCACAAATACAGATTTCGGTATGCAAAATACAGTCACATGCATTGTTAGGTACATTTTTTGCACGTGCAACATTGGGAATTTTGTCTAAAACCTTGGCCAATAATGTTAATTAATTTATTTAGATTCCTTTCACTCAGTAATGCGTTAAAACAAGTTGCTCATGGAATTAAGAGTTATTAATATCTTCTACGTCTGCACTCCTTCCATTAACAATTTGAATAGCTTAGCTGGTTGACAAAACAAGTCATTCCACAGATGTTGTAATTAGTCGTGAAAATAGGGAAGACTATAATATATTGACAGTTTTATCTGAGCAGTTAGTATTTTAAAAACCCCAGTTAAATATGATTAATTCAAGGCTTTAGCGAAAGCTTATTTTGTGGCCAAAGTGAAAGTGCACCAAGTTTCACTTTAAAAGTCCTCAAGGTCCTGTTCCAACTGGAGTTTGTTGTCTGAGAATCTCAGCCACTCTCACCAGCCATATGCTGAGGCTGGGATCAAAATGTGGCATAGCTTCAGTCAGCACAGCATAACAGAAAGAGGAAGACTGAGCTTTTTAATTTAGCAGGTGAAACACCTTTTTATGCCCTACTTACCAACCTAGGTACTTAGCTACCTGACGAGCTGGGTACCTAGTTTTTGAGAGGAAAGCAGAACACCCCAAACAATGCAAATAGCAAGACGTCATGATGTATGGTGCAACAAATTCTTCTGAAGTTCTTCAGGGGAATGATACCAGAGTAATTGCAGTCTGTGAAAAGGCTAACCCCAGTGGAGACTAGCGGTCACCAAACCTCATGCAAGGAATTACAATTATAGGTGAACCCTGCTACTCCTCTCCCTCAAAAACACATGCCAACACAGGTGAAGGTTATCTGACTTACTTGTAACAAATTCTTAGGAATTTTTGCCAGATCTTCTACATATTCTTTACAGGTGTAACATAAGAAATGCTGAGAAGGCAACAGAGATAGGAGGAAATGTCAGAAACTAATACAGTGGCATGTCAATTAAGCAAGAATGGAATTTCAGACAGAACCTGAGGGACCTTGCTGGAAGACTTAGGAACTAGAAGCAGACAAGAGTAGCACTTAGAGAGGCCAGCTGCCAAATTCACTTGGGGATCCAAGTTTTATGGAGGTGTAAGGGCACTGGGCCCATAGGCTACGACTATACTACAGCTATCTTTTGAAAGAAGACCTTCCAGAAGATCTCTTCCCAAAAAACTTCCTTCGAAAGAGCACATCCACACACAAAGGCCGTGGCCACACTAACCCCTCCTTTTGGGAGGGCTATGGTAATATGTCACTTTGGAATATGCTAATAAAATGTTGCCATGAATATGCAGCACCTAATTAGCATGATGGCAGCCACGCACACTTTGAAACTGCCGGTTTCGAAATGCACACTGCCCGTGTAGCCGGGGCCCTCTCAAAATGCCCCCTGATTTCAAAAGCCCCTTTTTCCCCCATCTTGTTTTGGGAAGAAGAGACTTTCAAAATCAGGCGGGTCATTTTGAAAGGCCCCCAGCTTCACGGGCGGCATGTGTTTCGAAACCAGGAGTTTTGAAGTGCACACAGCTGCCATTATGCTAATAAGGCACTGCATATTCTGGCAGCACCTCATTAGCCTATCCCAAAGTGCCACATTACCATAGCCCCTCCGAAAGGAGAGGCTAGTGTGGCCACAGCCAAAAAGGCAGACTAAAAGATTGATCTTCTCTTTCAAAAAAGAGCGTCCGCACAGCCGCTGCTCTTTCAAAAGAATGGGCCAGGGATCAGGTGCCATGAGAGGGAAAAAGCCCATGGAACATCTACACAGGTTTTTTTCTAAAGAAGCTTTGGAAAGGAGGCACTCTTCCTGACACAGGAGCGGAAGAGCGCTTTCAAAAGCTACATCTACACTAGCCAAAAACTTCAAAATTCCCATGCAAATGACCATTTCGAAGTTTACTAATGAAGCGCTGAAATACATATTCAGCGCCTCATTAGCATGTGGGAAGCCATGGCGCTTTGAAATTGATGCGGCTCGCTGCCGCACGGCTTGTCCAGACGGGGCTCCTTTTTGAAAGGACCCTGGCTACTTCAAAGTCCCCTTATTCCCATCTGCTCATAGGAATAAGGGGACTTCGAAATGGCCATTTTGAAGTTTTTGGCTAGTGTAGACATGGCCAAAAGAAACACGCGATTTAATTTAGAAAGAATGCTTTGTTTGAATAGATGCACGGATGGTATTTTAAAAGAACTTGCTTGTGTAGATGCGGCCCTAGTGTGGGCTCTCACTCCTAGGCCACCGGAGCAGCAGGCCTTTTTGCACGTGTGACAGCAATACTAGGGGCAAGGCCAGCGCGGGAGTCGGGGCGTTACAGACACCTCTACAAGGCCTTCCCAGCAAGCTGTCTCAATGCGGGGCGAGACGCGTGTCTCTTTCACGCGCGGGCGAGATCGGCCCTCGCCCCGGAGTTTGTTGCGCGGTTCTGCCGCTTTCTGGCCGGGAGCGACTCCCGCTCTCACCCGCACGAACACCACGATGGCTCTGTGCTCCCGGAACAGGGCCCCGAACGGGATCCTCTGCCCGTCTCCATCCACCACCACGCGCCGGGCCGCATCGCGCAGCTCCCCCGGCTCTCCGCCGCTGGGCCCCGCACCAGCCCCGCTGCGGCTCCCGGCGATTTGCCGCGTGATGGGGGCGGCGGGGAGACTCGCCATGGCGGGATCGGCTAGTGGCCGCTAGCCTAGCCCGGCCCGGCCCGGCCCGGCCCCGCCCCGGGAAGAGGGAGCGGAGCGGACAGGAGGGGCGGGCCGCGGCAGAGGAGGCTTATGTTGAAGTGCTAAGGCTGGTGGGAGGACAACATCTCGCTTTCCTTTCGCGAGCAGGCCCGCCGCCAATGGCAGCAGAGCCAGCTGCTGAGCACGCCGCACTAGCAGCTGTTTCACTTCATTGGAGGAGGAGCTGACGAGCTGGTGCTTCCGAGAAATCTCTGCAACTAAAGGAGGCTGGAAATATTTTGGGTCCCGTACCATGAAAAAACACTCCCGGGTTCTTCAGCAGCGTGACCTAAACGCTGCACTCCCATTAGTGTACACTGCAGGGCTTGGGATCCTTACGCTAGGGTAATATTCTCTTCTAGTGTAGCCCAAGCGAGCAAACTTGAGAGCTTCGGTTTTATACTGCGAGTGACCAGCCTACTCTTGAAAAGTCAATGTTCTTTTCACCACTAAAGCAAAAGTTAGCGATTGCCTTGACTTGAGCAGAAGCAGGCCCATAGTACTACTAGACTTCTCGTGTATGGATTTAAAAGCAACAGGAAAGAGCTTGAACAGAATAGACATTAAAACAAGACATATATTAAAGGGGAGGAAAATATTTTGGCGTAGTTATGCATGCATAGTTGAAAACCGTGTTGGAAGAGGAACAGCATATTCATTTCACTTCCTTGGGGAGAAAAATATTATCAGAAATAAAAGGAAAAAATATTTCAGCCAGATGTGATAAATTCTATGAACTTGCCTATGTGTAAATCACCAGAATGGCTCAAATACATAGTTTGTTCAGTCTGATGAAAAAATCTTTCATCAAACAACACACACACACACAAAATCCAGTTAGCTACCTTCAAAGTCACCTCACTTTGATTACATAAGGGATATAGTTGCCCATGATGAGCTGGCTCGGTTTGACTGTCCCTTTGGAATAACAATTGAGTTCTGTTAAAACTTTTTATCAAAAAGACTTTAGAGTCTACATAAGGTACTTTAGAATCTGCTGTTCATTTGGCATGTATTGCACATAGTTTGCCAAAAAGTGAGTTTTTAGAGGTTAGGTTACTATCCAAAATATTTTGGGTTATTTTTATGTATACTGGCTCTGATCTCAAATCCATATCCAATTCTTGAATATTGTGAAAAAATGATGTATGTGATTGGCAGGCATGTGATATAAAGCCTTTTCCAAAGCATTCTCTGACCTAGATCTTAATTTTTCTGTTCACTTAACAGTTTGTATACATTAGATAATAAATGCTTAGATTTAACAAAATAATAATATATAGCAGTTTTCACAAAAGGCTGTCAAAGCACTTTACAAGTGAAGCTAATAGTATAGCACTTAGCATGGGGCCCTGATCCTTGATTGAGGCTCCTAAGTGCTATTGTAATATAAACATCTCGGGTTTTGTACAAAAGGAGACTGTAGTAGAGAAAGTTTAATACTGATGTTTTCACAAAAGAGGCTCGCTAAAAAGCAGCCACTTTTGAAAACTTAGCTTCAGGCCCCAATAGAGCAAATAATCAATTACAGAAGAGTCTCACGATTTGAGAACTTAATGTTTGCAAATTCAGTTATTCTCAAGCGGCCAAGTGGCCACTTCCCTGGGGCCCCAGACAGGAGCGCCAGCAGCCTGCTCTTTCCCAGGGTTCCGGGAAGGAGCGCCTGAAGCTGCCACTTTCCCTGGGGCCCCGCAAAAAATCAACATTTGCAAGGTTCTAAACACAGACCCCTCGCGAATGTTGAGACCCTAGTGCATATGCTTTACTTTAAACATTGGTTTAAGTGCTGTTGACTTCAGTGGCAAAACTGAAAACAGAATCCAGTTCTATTTACTTCAGGTCAGTTCCTAGTCTATTGGACCACACTGGTTCCCTAAGAGCACCTGTTCATTAAATGCAATAGAGCATTCCAATATGGATTTGATTCTCCTCCTTCCCCACTCCCCTGCCAGCACACACCTTTTTTCCCTCATCTTCCACATGCAGAAATGTTAATAACATTAAAAAGTACAACTTGCTTTATTGATATTCACTATGTTGTCCTAAATTTGAAACACATTTTAAAATCTACACAGAATAGATTAACGAGTTTTATTGAGTGAATGTTTACAATTAATTAATAGCCAAATTGCATAGTGTAAAAAATAAAAACACCTAAGTCATCTGTGGCACAGAGGTGGGTTACAACAGTAACAAAATGTTTAACAAATGTACATCATAACCTGCCTTGCCCCAGATACGTGTGTTGGGAAAATTACATGTAAGCCACTAAATAACCCCTGGGCAAACATCCATAATAGATTTTTGGTCTGTCAACATAAGTAAATATATTAATTGCAGGCATTTGCCCTTCTTGCGGGTAAGTACTGAGATAAAAAAAAAATTAGCTCATTCCAGTTTAGCTCAGTCCATCAGGCCATGGAAGCCAATGCTTCCCCTGACATGGTTCCTCTTTGTCTCCTGTCATGTCCCTCAGTAGGAGTCTCTTGTTTCTCCGTATGGTTTCAATCAGCCACTAATACTGTCCCTCATCGTCTCCCTTCATGTCCTTTGGCAGTTGTCTCATGTCACTCTGTTTGGATGTCATCCGTTGAAATCCTGGTCACAGTCTCCTCTGTCACCCGAGAGGGAAGCAAGGCCTCAGAGAAAAGTGGTTGAATCCCTGACCGTGTACCTCCTCGGTGGGAGTCCAAGTAAAAGCTTCATAAAAGCAGAGTCTAGTAGTCCATCAGGGAAAGCAATGTGAGGTATCTCTGACCTTGTCCGTTGTCAGTCATGTGTCTTTGTCACAGTCACAGTCAGTTGCTGTCCTGTTGTTGGTCTCCTCTGTTACCAGAGAGGGAAGAAAGGCTTTTCAGGGAAAGCAAGCCTTTGGGGAGGGAAAATCTCTGGCCATCACCATCCTTGGTGAGAGTCCAAGTGATGTTTTAGAAAAGCAGAGTCTTTCAGGGAAGGCATTGGTAGTGGTCACTGAACTTGTCCCTCGGCAGTCGTCTGTTTTTAGTCACAGTCTCAGTCAGTCGCTGTCATGCTGGCCATCTGCTCCAGCACCTGTGGAAGGAAACAAAGTGAGGGGGGGAAGAGAAAGAAAGATGCGGCCCCTGCTGAGTCCATCCTCGGTGAGCAACCAGTCAAAGTTTATTAGGGCCAGAGTTTATAGACTGTCAGGGAGGGCCCTAAGAGCAGTCCCTGGCTGTGTCCCTCATCAAAGTCTCCTTTGTTGCCTGGAGTCCCTCGTGGTGTATCATCTGTGTGAAGACACAGCATGTGGGGTGTAAATGGTTAGAGTCCCCAGCCATGCCTCTCTTTTGTGGGTGGACCACTCAGTCCTCTCTTAGTCAAAGGTTGCAGTTCATGTCCATGAAGAGGGAGAGCCTGTGGGTTGGGAGGTGTGAGCCGATGCCCAGGTGCCAGCTAAGGGTCTGGTGGGGCAAAGGGGGTGACACCACACCAGCAGCTACGCTAAGCAGCCAGGGCAGGCTGGGTTCTTTGGTTTGTGTTTAGTTCGGGTACAGCAGCAAGAGGAAAATTACACTTAGAGAGGCTTTAACAGTTACTTTTTATTTATACAAAGATAGAAACAATTTAACTAAGACAAATGATTAAAGTACAAGTTAGTACTCCCAGTTTTTAAAAGGGGAAACAACACAATTTAACTTAAGAAAAGTTTTAGACAAACTAGCTAGCTTAAACTAATGCAATTAATGTGTACACAAGAAAGGCAAGTTGCAGGTGTGATTTTCACCCCTGCCTCTTAGACCTGGTGGAACCAGAGTCTTTCCCTCAATTCCAATAGGAAAGAACTGTAATACAGGTGTAATTCTTACCCCTGCCTCCTAGATTCGGTGTGACCCAGAATCTTTCTCTCAATCCCTTGGGAAGAAGTAGATACGAACCAGGCGTCCCCAGTCTCGGGAGTTAATTCCAGACCTGGCCAGCAGGTGTAGGTAATTGAAACTCAAAGGGGGGGTGGTCTGCCAAGCCCCTTTGTACTCCTTTTGTCACATACGCTTCTTCCTGGTCTCAAGTGGCCAATTGGGAGGAATATGTTTTGAACCCCAGGTTTCCCAGGGAAGGTGCAAGGCTCAATTCGCACCTGTGAATTGTGGACAATTGGGCACCTTTGGAGGTGATAGGCGGGGGTTCCCTGTCCTTCCTGGGGAAGTTGATCAAGGCGTGTCAGTCACCAAGATCAGCCAGAAGGGCGGCCATTAGCTAGCCCATTCACTGTCTGGTTTTTGTGTATAGTAGAGAGGCTGGGCGAGACAGCACACCTGCGTTCCCAGGACATCAAAGGCTACCTGTCTCCCCTGCTTATTTCTCTCTCTGTCTCTCCCAGTGGGTGGGGGGGAGAAGAAAAAAAGGCCAAATGGGGGGTTCATGTCTGGCTACAGGAGGCTGTAGCATGTGTTGATGGGGAACCAGGTTGCTTACTTCTCCCATTACCAGAGGTGGACCATTACATACTTTGTGTGAATGTCCAGGGCCACCTGATGGCATCGAACACCATCAGCCGATGCATAAGGCAGGCAAAATGGTGCCTGATGCTGCAGGCCTCCAGCACTGCCTCATTGTGGGGGTCCCATATGCCCAGGGTCCCCACCAGCAGGGCATAGCTCTCGACAGTGTAACCCCAGCCAATGGGATGTACTTCCTAATCCTTTACTCCTGGGCCTCTCGGAAGGCTGCTGTCCAGTTCTCAAAGGGGATAGTAACGTACACTATGGTGCTCTTTTTGGCCCACTCATCAGTGATGATGATGTCCAGTCTGAGCAGGGTGTTGGTTCCCCGAATGGGCGAGTCCATGGTGACAGTGCCCAGTTCTTTTGGTAGGGTGGCAACGAGACGGTACTGGATGGTGTTGTGCCAGAGTTGCTAGGCCCTGGAGTGGATCTGTCAACTGCACCAGATGTGAAGCAGGGTCTCATTGGTGTAACTGCATCTCCTGCAGTTGTTGCCACGGTCACCATGGCACATGGAACCATTGAGCAGGGCACAGTTCAGTTGGGTGTCGTGCTTGAAGTGCCAGTAAGTGAAGCAAGTGAAGTTGCCAGTGCAAAGGAAGTGATTACTGGCATCCCACTTGCTGTTTAGCTCAACCACCTTCCCCTGGTCAGGCTTATTCTTCATGGCCTCTGCATAGTGGTGCCAAATGATGTCCTTGAGGCCCCTCTTCATCATGGTCCTGGCTGGCAGGGTGATGATGGTGTGGTCCCCACTGGTGATGTGGGGGACCAGTACGCCTATCTCCTGCTGTTCCTCACTCCAAACCCAGCAGTATCTGATCTTGTTCCCATGGCTGTGGATGGCATTGTGGGCATGGGACCAGAACAAAGACAGGTCCCCCCTTGTCCCTCCTGAACTCACCCTCGAGTGAGCCAGTCAGGTAGACAGCGATGTCATCAGGGGGGGCTCTGGCAATCTGTTTCTACATGGCTTCTCTCAAGGTGTTCTCTGCAATGTTATGCACTCTGGCGTCAGAGGAGGTCAGGAGGTGAAAGGTGTGGGTAATGATGGCTACATCACACAGGGTCCCACAATTACAGGCTGAACCTCTCCAGTCCAGCACACTTTCCTGGCAACATCCATAATCCAGCATGATTTTAGTTAGATGGACAACCATTTATCATGTGTGCGGCCAAGTTTCCTGGGCTCCCATAAAGTTTGTTTACAGCCACCAATCCTGACTCACAGCATTCTGTGGTGTTGTTTAGCTCTTGTTTACCCCTAAATGTCTTCTAAGAGCCCAATAAGCAGTGGAAGTGTTGGTAATGTGCTAGACAATATTGACCTTACGCGATCCAGCATATTTTCTTGTTTGGTACCAGTCAAGCTCAGAGGGTGTCAAACTAGAGAGGTTCAACCTGTGTTATATTTCTTGTGCGTATCCTCATTGTGCTTCTTGTGTTGGTGCTGTGCATGCTCACCAGGAGTGCTTGTGTTGTGCAATGAGTAAGTATCCCACTGTGCACAGACCACCATCTAGCACCAAAACAAGTGGTGTGAGCTGGGGCTGAATAGTGGGGTCTGGGGCAGGGGGAAGGGTTGTTCTGGGCCCCATACCCTCCCCTACTGATGGCACTGCCAGTGCACATGAACAAACTGCTTCCTATGGGCCACTCTGAATTTCTCAAGAGGAGTTTGAAAAATAAGTAGAAACTTTATGTCTCCTGGATGTTTCACTGTATCTTACACAACAAGTAATAATGACACAGAGGGCTTATTCTCTAAGGTGCTACAGGACTGCTTGTTCTAAGTAAAAAAGAGTAAGTCACCTGATGTGCCCTACTACTTTAGGGGTTTCATCTTGATAATTTCCAAGCAAATTGCTTAGTTAACAGATATTTCTTCCCCTGCATCAGGTTCAGCAACCTGAACCTGCGCTGTGGGGACTCTGCACTGTAGGGAGTGGTGGAATCCAAAACGTGTCTCAGCTCACTGTGCAGATGGATCGCCTGGTTCACTTTTTCCCATAGTCCTCCACCTTGCTATTCAGGGAGGCAATCTGTGATTCAGTCTCCTGCAGAGTATCACCAGAACTCTTAGGGGAGTGACAGGGTCTCCATCAAGGCTGGCATAGAGCTCTTTGTAAAAGTGGCAAGTCTGGGGCTTTGCACTAGATTGACTGTTGGCCTTCTGATACACAACCCCTTGGTTTTCAGGTGGCACTGCTCCTGGTCCCTCTTCTAGTCAATCTCCTCCATTCACCCAGCAATCTGCTCATAGATGTCAGCATTTCCAGAGCTGGATTGGAGCTGTGCTTACAGCCAGGGGAAATGCCTAAGGAGGGACATGGGGATGGAGGAGAGCCACATGACTGCCTCCATGTAACTGCTCCCAATGCCTCCCCTAGCCCAAGGAGGGACAGGACAATCCACCTCCAGCCCCACCTCTTCCTGCCTTGCCCTGCCCCCTTCCCACCCTTTCCCCACCCTGACCTGCCTCTTCCCCTAAGCTCCCACCCCTGGGCAACATGGCCCCAGGACGAGCAAGAAGTCCTGGATCCAGTAGCAGGGGAAGTAGAATGTCTTGGTCTCCAGCCTGCTCTGCTTCCTCTGCTCCTGGCCACATAGCTCTACTTCCCACTGGTGAATGCAGGAGGCGGTCCCACCTCCTCCCCAGAGATACATAGCCAAGGGAGTGGAACGGGCTAGGGTCGCATTATTTGGCTTTCCCTCATCAGTGCTGGTGAGAGGCTTGACTGCTGATGCAGGCACCAGGCCCCTCCCACTAGTGGCCTGGGCTACCGAGAGGCTCTGGCCCCTCCAATTGCTGGCCCCTTACTCCTTGTGTTCACATTGTTCCGTGTACAGCTGCTCTTTCCCACAGACCCAGCACCTCTTGTGTACTTCAGGAAGATGTGCATCCACAGCCTGTAGCCAGTATGATCAGCTGGGCAGTGCCACAGAACAATAGAGAGCTTCTAGGTCTGCCCACCAAGCTGGGCAACCAGGAGAAGTAATCTAAAAAATCTGTGGGACTTCATAGGGGAGGGGCAGGTGCCCGGTCATCTGGTCCCTGGGCAGTACCATGCACGACCGTGAGCAAAGTGATCAGGTGAAGCACTGTGGGAAAGCTCCTGGAGACCAAGATCAGTTGATCTAAGTAACAAAGTGTCTGTGCTGGCTTTGTGTCAACCTAACTACATTGACCTTGACTCCATGCCACTCAGGGAGGTGATATTAAGATAGGATAGTAAGGCAGTTATCTCAGTGGGAGTGACGTCTAAGTGTAAATATGTCCACAACTAGGTTGATGTAAGCTGCCTTGCATCAACTTGATGTTATATAGCCCAGACTCCAGAAATAGTCGATAAGTTTACTTCTCAGTCGAACAGAAGAGGTTTGGTGTCCATGAAGGGACTTGGGCATTGCAACAGTAAGCCTCATAGCTTCTAAAATCACAGGGAAACCACTGCAACCCATAAAACTGAGTTAGGCACCTACACTCCTTGTGCAACAAATGGGGAGAGACTGGTGCTTGAGAATCTGATCCACAAAAGTCAGCGTGCTAAATGAGGAGCCACTTAAGTCACAGCAAGGAGTCAATGGGAGATGTGAACAAGAAGGGTCTGTCATGCCACTGTCTCAGATATCGGCATATAAACTCCAAGCTGCATAAGGCACCTATTTCTGTTTAGCAATCCATGAATGCAAACCTGTCTTCTGGAGTTAGCTGGCTAAAGTGTTTCTTGAAGGAATGAGTGAAATACCTTTCTCACTCCACAACAAAACGCCAGTGGTGGTGGTGTGTAGCTTTTAGTTGACTAATTAGCATGCTTGACTGTGATTCAGGAGCACCACTTATGAGGTGTGGGAAACCATTGATCAAATCCTTTTTCCCCCACAGGCAAAGAGGGGGAAATTTAATTTAGGTTTCCCACATACCAGGCAAATGCTCTAATTGCTGAGCTAAAAGTTACAAGGTGGTTTGCAAAACTGTCTTTTTCTCTTGTGATAGCTGAAATTTCATCAGGGCAGCCTCTGAGCATGCATACCAGGCAGCGCCATGCATGTTATTTAGATGATCAAAGGTTTATCTTTGCCTGGTTTGTGAATAATTCTGATGTTTAGGCAGGGAGATCAGGCACCAAGGCTGTATCTACACTACAAGACAAATTTGGTTTTTAATAAATTCAATTTTTAACCTCATTATGAATTCAAATTAAGTGTCTACAAAGCTTCTTGAAATTCAGCCCACCTTTTCTCCGTGTTGACTTTCCACATCCCCATTGCCCTGTGCAAGTTCAACAGTGTGAGCATTGCATTATGGGTACCTATCCCACAGTGCCTTAGCCCAGGTTGCTTGTGGGCGTTTCATGTTTGAATCCCAGAATGCAAAGCACTGTCCCAGATTTCAGAGCACCAGACTCAGCAGGTGCAGAATGGTGATGGAATGCTTATTGACCCATTTGGACCTTTCTGAAATTAGTGTCCCCACTGTGATTACAGCATGCACTATTTTGCACAACATATATGAATCCAGGTAGGAGACTTCCCTGTCAATCTGGAATTCCAAAGCTGAGGCCACAGGCAGGACTTTCTCGGAACCACCTACACAACCACCCACCAGTAACCATGCTGAGGCAGCAGCAATAAGGGATGCTTGAAAACATAGCTTCATGAATGATCTGTAACGAGTATGCTACCAATGTAGTTCTCTGACAATTCCAATAAATCATATCGTGTCTTGGTGAATGAATGCTCTTACTTGGTGGGAGGGGGTTAAGTTGTAGTACGTAGAATGCACGTGGTGGGCAGCTGTACCTTTTTCCTTCCCCGCAACCTTGCCTGGTTCCCTGTGCCGCACATCTGCTGCGGACCAGGAAGTATCAGTGGGCAGCTGTGCCTTCAGCCCTCCCCCACCCTGCCCTGTTCCATCAGCTGCATGTCTGCTGCAGACCAGGAAGTATCAGTGGGCAGCTGTGCCTTCAGCCCTCCTCCAACCCATTCTGGTGCCTTGTGCCACACGTCCACTGTGGCCCTGAGAGTATCTGAGGGCAGCTGTGCCTTCAGCCCTTCCCCAAACCACCTGCTTCCATCAGCTGCATGTGCCTTCAGCCCTTTCCCAACCTGCCCAGTTCTGTCAGCTGTGCGTCTGCTGTGGAACAGGGAGTATCAATGGGCAGCTGTGCCTTCAACCCTTCCCCAACCCCCTCTGTGATTTGTGTTCCCTACCACTCCTCTGTGTCCCAAAATCACAGTGAGCTTAAAGGCAGAGCAGGGGCCTTTTAAACCTAGGTGGTGAGTTCAATCCTTAAGGAGGCCATTTAGGGTTCTGGGTCAAATAGATTTAAAAAAAACCTGTCAGGTATAGTGCTTGGTCCTGCTGAGAGTGCAGGGGACTGGACTCAATGACCTCTCAAGGTCTCTTCCAGCTCTATGAGATATGTATATCTCCATATAATTACAAAGGAATAAATTTATTTTTGGGGGGAGGACAAGTGTAAGTGGCTGGGAAAAAAAGGCTTCTCAAAGGTGCTTGAATAGCCTTTTGCAGTGGCCCTTGGAGCTGGAGTGGCAGGCTATCCTTGCGCTCCCTCCCTGCATTTGGGGACCGTGACAACGGGGTGGGCTACCTCTCTTCGGGGGACTCCGGGCAGCAGGTATCATCTCCTGCACTCCTGTGTTGGGAGTCCCTCTGCAGCTGCAGCAGAGCGCAGAGGACCTCAGTTTGCTCCATAACTGCCTTTATGAGCTTTGCCACAGCCTCACTCTGCTTTGCCACTTGTTGCTGCTGGAAGTCAAGCATTCTGTGCTGCAGCTCAGCTTGACTTTGACGCTACTGAGCTGTACTATGATGCTATGTCCTTTGTCAGCTTGGTGTGCTCTACTTCATTCCACTCCATATGCTTCAGGATAACATCCTGCTTGCACCTCTTTCTCCTTCTGTTCCTATCTCCTATGCTAGGGATTGCACCTGGAAAGTGAAGGTCAAAATAAAGATACAATTCACATAATGTGCTTTGAAATGGAATGAATGGGTCTCTGTGTCTACTATCAGGGAAAGTTGCCTTTTTGAAGGCCACAGAAGCCTTATTAAGGATGGGACAGTAAGCGTGCCTTTCACAATACATCATTTGCCATCATTTATCCAGTACATTTCTTTGTGGACATAGTACCCTATAAGCAATTGTCTGCTTCATGGGGAAAGGGGTGGGTTGGAAAGCAGGGGATGCTGCCAGATATCCTGGTCAGGTGTCCTGGGGGTGTCCTGGGGCAGGGAAAAAGATTTTGGCTATTCCTGGAGCTATCTTCTGCAATGATCAAGCCACGTAGAGGGGATGGTGGGGAAGGGTTCTATTACAGCCACATGGATGGATGCGTGGGAGCTTCAATGTAAAATAAAACTAATGTAAAACAATAAGTAACCCAGAGAAATGCAGGGGTCCTGAAGGGAGTCCTGAAAATTAAAAGAAAATGCTTGGTGGAAAGGGACATGGGAGGGGGGATGCCCATCAGAGCCTGGCAGCTGTGTGGTGCCAGGGATTCCTGAAAAATAAAAATAAATGCTGGGTGGAATGGGACATGGGAGGTGAGAAGCCCCACAGAGCCTGCAAACTGTGTTGGGGGGTGGGGAATGGCTGCTGCAGGCAAATGTAAAGGGGCAGGAAACAAGTTAAAAAAATTGATGCAAATTCCTGTGCTTTCTGTAGGTTCCCAAAGAAGACATCACATTCCTAAAACTAACAGATATGTACAAAGAACACCTGCTCGGGCTTTGTGACCAAAATCCTGGAAAATTTGCTAAAATGCTGTGTGGTGCCATGACACCAGGTTACTATCTGGTTGCCTGGCATGGCAACGTGTGCTACCATGGAAGCCTCAACAAGTCAGGCCTGCTCAAGAACCTTGTTAAAAAATTACGAAAGTGCCTGGATGAGGCCTTCGAGGAGATCTCCAAAAGGGAGAAGCACTCCATCCAAAGAAATATTAACATGCTGTTCTGAGGGGCACAGAACCATATCATACCTATACCCATATACAATCCTACACCTATAACCACCCCCAACCCCACTTCCAACATGCAAAATAAATACTCACCTGAACAGCTTGGGCCAGGGGGCTTGGGGACCGGCATGGAGGTGACCAGAGTGTAGTGGACCAGTTCCAGGTCTATGGTGAAGAGCTCCTGGCTGTCTGGAAGAACTTCCTCAGTCCCCTGCTCATTGACCCCTTCCTCTCTGTTGCCCTCTTCCTCCGGAGCACCCACCTTCTGGGCTCACCCCGAACTCCATACCATGGCCTCCACAAGTGTTGTAATTCAGACTGGGCTCCACGGTAGGGTCACTCCCCACAAGCATGTGCAGCTGCTGATTATAGCAACAGGTCCATGGAGCTGCCCTGACCACTGGTTGGCTTCCCAGACTTTTTGATAGGCCTGCCAGAGTTCTTTTACCTTCACCCAGCATTGCATTGAGTCACGGGAGTAACCTTGGGCAGTCATCTCGCACAACATCAGATCATAGATTGCTGTGTTTCTCTTGGTCACCTGAAGTCTCTTCACCACTGGTTGATCTCCCCAAATTAAGAGAAGATCCAGAATCTCCTGGTGGGTCCATGCTGAGGCTCTCTTGTGATCCTGAGGAGTACTAGGCAGATCACTACCCTGAGCGCTCGTGATTTCAGGAGATGGCTACCGATGCAATTGCTACCAATGCGATGCGATGGTTACTAATGTGGTGTGATGTGATGGGCAAAGGGATTTTTTCATAATGGTGTGGCAGATCACAGTCTGCAGCCGACAGGTGCCTGGGGGAAGAACATTTTGGGCATTGGAGGAACCCCTTTTTGTTCCCTTTGTAAGTTACCAGACAGCGCAGTCCTGCAGGCTGCATAGGCAGCTGGGCTCATCAGGGCCAGCTAGCAACAGGCTGGAGAGGAAGCACCTGGGACTAATGAAGTCCCTCAGGCTCTTCTATAAAAGGCTTTCCCCAGGAAGCAGGAGGGGTGGGGCGTGAGGCCCAGAGAGAACAAGGCTGGAGGTGTTCAGAGTGGAGACCAGACCAAACCAGACCCTCGCCTTCAGGAAGTCCCAGGGCAACGGAGGGGCCCTCCGTAAGTCTCTGAGGCCCACAAGGAGCCACCTGGAAGCGCAGGATCTTTTAGGGACAGTCAAGTGGTTTGTCACAATGGGCACCCTTTATATTTGCAGGGCTGGGAGCTGCTGAATTCCAATTCAAATTTTAGTTCAAATTCAAATTCATTCAAAAATTCATTGGCTTCTTGTAACCGTCTTCCTGCGCACCTGGACAGAAGACATCATACAAGGAAGTGGCCATACAAGGAGGGTCAGTGCAGAGCTTTCTGGTATACATACGAGACATTTCTGGAGGCTAATAAATTTGAATTAAGGACATGGTGCTTTCACACAAGCCTTTAATTGAGATTTTAAATTCAAAATTGAGGCTATACCTGTCCCATAATATCAACATTTTGTTATTGGTATTATGGCTCAATAGATCGAGTTAATAGTATTAACTGTGAATACAGTGACATTTTAATATCGAGCTAAGTCCTTTAAATTCGATTTTATCTTGTAGTGTAGACACAGCCCTAGAAGGAAGCAGCTATACATATGCACAAAGGCAGATACATAGGCAGCTAAGAAACTTTCACCTTGAATACTTCAGAGCCAAGTGGAATTTAGGCCCCTGCAAGGGTCAGTGGGAATTTTGTGGCTCCCAGTAAAGTCAAAACTGGAACTTAAGTACCTAACGAAGACTAATGCACCTAAGTTTGGGGGGGTAAATGTTTTAATAACTGTGGATCTGCATCAGGAATCCTAGATATAAAAATATCATCTCATACTAAAAATGAAAGTAATCCTCTTAGTAACAGTTACGTGACTTGGGTTACCAGTGTCTTTAAAAAAATCAGGCAAAGCAATTACATGAAAGAAAAAACCTACAGCTGCTGTTGCTAGAAAATTTGATATGGTGTTACTGACAAGTGTTCCAAATAAACATGGCATTATCATTTCTGAAATTACGATAACAAAATACTTCCCACTGTAGATGCACATCATCATATCATAATATCTTTTTCAAGTGATTCTCCCCTTATGATTTTCTGTTCCTACTAACAATTCCTTGTTGTGCAGTTATAGGAGGTTCTTGCAAGCATGCTGTTCTGGAGTCTGACCCTTTAAAACTGGCAAAGGGAGGCAGCTGTATCCTTGAAAAGGTCACTTAGCAGCTAACTGCTTCGTCTCTCTCTCTCCCAGATAGAAATTATTCTTATCTCTTGATATAGTTTTTTTTTCCGTATCCCTGGGGAGATGCTACATTTTTAGTCCATGCCGAAGAATTTCCAGATAAGCAATTTGAACTTGCAACCTTTATTTCTGTGAGTTTCTTTCTTATTTCATTGATTTATTTGGGACTGGTCCTGAGAATAAGGGCTACATGACTAGCCCATACAAGAGTATTTATATATGAAAAGAATTATCTGAAGTAGTCATCTCCTCCTTTACACAAATTATTTAAAAATGGTTAAAGTATTTTTCTTTAAAGGTTCTTTTGATATTAAATCTTTTTCTGGTGGCCCTCTTCCTCTCCCAGTTGAGGAAGAGCACCTTTTTCCAAAAATTATTTCAGAAAAAAAAATGTGTAGAGGCCCCAGGTGCCCTTTTTTTGAATGAGCTGTCCTCATGGCACCAAACTTTTCGATCCCTGGCCCATTCTTTCAAAAAAGCAGATTGATTTTTTAATCTCCTTTTTTGTGTGTGGACGTGCTTTTTCAAAAGAAGTATTTTTGGACAAGATCTTCTGGAAGAACTTCTTTCGAAAGATTGTTGTAGTGTAGACATAGCCCACATGTTTTTAAAACAAGAAGTGGAGGTGTCCAGCAAGATGTAACGTAGAAGATGCTGTTGAATCAAGGAAACTAGTGAATTATATCTTCAGAAATCTTTTCACTTTTTTAATATAGTGCCACTCTAATATGTATGACACCTTAAAGAATTATAAAAAAACGAGCCCCCCAAGAAGAAGTTATTTTAATAGACAAAATGCAGAGAAAGCATGAGGAAATAACACAAACACAAAGTGACAGAAGAGTCTGTCGTGTGTTGTTAACAATAAAGAATTTTAGATAATAAACTAAATATTCTTAACATTTACATTGTAGTGTAAGCTAAATGAAAGGATTATGAGATGAAGCATGAGAATAAAAGGAAATTGGCTGTGACATACTTTGGCTGGAATTTAGTCCTGTTACTTAATGCTCCTATATTGGTTTCCGATTGTTCAAACACATAATACATTTCTGAAAAGGTTAAGCATTGTAATTATTTTCAGTACAGAGAAAGTATTTTCCTCACAGCAAAGTAATCTGAAGCCAGCTATCTCTCAATACTCTGTTGCCTGTGGCTACACTGAAAATGCATACCACAGAAAATAATGTTTCTACTTTGTTCATATTCCTATCTTCTGTCTATAAAGGAGAGGCGGGTGTAATTAGTAGTGGAATCAGTCAGGCTCAATTAGTCATAGGAGTTATGATGCTTGGCTGTGGTTTAGGAATTCTTTTTTCCTGAGGCCAGTGAATTGTACAGTAAAATAGTTCGAGATCATAAGCTTTTGCTAACTTTAGCATAGATCAGTGATTTGAAAAAGACTTTTCAAAATGTAGTTTAATATAATAGGTGTCTCCTGTCCTGTCTTTGCTGCGGGATTAATTTAGGATCCAGTACCGCTCTCACTGTAGTCAGTGGAATTTTTGCCAGTACTCAGTGTAAGAGGGATTTTTTTTAAACCTTTAAGGACTACAGATCTGTGTAACTCTATGGTTATGTCTACACGGCCACAGTCTTTAGCCCCACTGCCAGCAGAGCTATGCTAATCAGGTTTCTGGAAATTGCAGCTGGCTTCCTATTTGCATACTCATGCGGCTAATTAGTATAGCCTCACGAAATCTCGCTGCAGCAGAGCGGGGTGATGGCAGTACAGAGGCCATGTGGATGTGCCTCTGCCAGCTAACCTCCCCTCTTTTGCTAGTCCCTTATCCCTGAAAAAATTCTGATTAGCATAGCTCTGTCGGCAGTGGGGTTGAAGACCGAGGCTGTGTAGACCTAGCCAAGATTTCTATATTGCCTAATGAAAATGAATAAAATATGTTGTCCCATTAACTTTCTTGATTACGTGTCTGCTTGAGTGTGCTTAGCCTAGGACTATAAACAGTGTAGTTTTCACTTTTGTGTCCCTTCTGTGTGGTGGATATGGGATGTCTGTGGTAGAGGTAGTACCTTTGACTCTCCAGCAGCTGCGCGTTTTCAGGCGGATGGAAGCACTGGTCCTCACCCACCACTCAACTCCCACTGTTGGCTCCTAGCAGCTGTTGTGAATTACAGTGACACCATCCCCCGGGCAACAGCGTCAGCTCGCAGGCGAAACACAGTGAGGCGGGTCTGGTCTGTGTCACACACCAACCTTATGGAGGGACTTGTTCCTTCTCCCTTCTCATGCACAGTCTCAATGGTGGACCAGGAGGTGTGGTGCTTCAAATCGACAACTCCTGTGAAGGCGGAGGAAGACGCCCCACTGCCTTGTGGGTTATCCTGGGAAGGAGTAAGGCTAAGGGAGTAAACCCTGACAGAAAATCTGGAAGGGAGTCCTAAGGCCGTTCTGTGTCAACTTCTGGCACTGTCCCGGCAACTCCTGCAGCTGAGCTGGTACCAGACGTAGAGGTTATCCTTTCCTTTGGACTATATCAATAAAGCTGAGAGGGAGCGCCTGGTGTCTGGGCAGCCCAGGGTCTCCATAAAAATTGCCCAGGCTCGCGCCTGGAGAGGTACTCCAGCATCGCTTAACAGCATTGAACCAACACGGGAGGCAACAGATACCAGTTATAAGCTCTTGCTCGACTGGCGTAGAGAACGAGCGCCAGGGTTTGCTTCTGACGGTGGGAGAGATCATCGCATCTCATTGGACCGCCACTGCCCGCCTCAAGCTGGGCAGCCCCCAGCCAATAGGGTACTGTCTTGCCACAGTTCACTTGCCTCACTGGGTGCATGAAGCTTAAGGTTCCCAAACCTGACAAGTGACTGAAATGAGCACCAGACAAACCAACAAGAAAATTATTAAGAAAAGGAAATCATCAAAGTTTCAAGCTTGCTTGTTGGAATGTACGGACCGTGTTGACCGGTTTGACTGAAGATCTTCAGGACATCAGCGACACCTGAAAGACTGCTGTCATCTACGAGGAACTGAAGAGGCTCGAAGTTGACATTGCCACTTTGCAGGAGACGCGACTCGCAGCTTCGGGATCCCTAAAGCAAAAGGACTACACTTTTTTCTGGCAGGGCAAAGCCCAAGAGGAACCCAGGGAGCACGGTGTTGGCTTTGTCATCAGAAACACTCTTTTGCAAATGGTGGAACTAGTCACGGGTGGATCAGAAAGACTCTATCAGGTCAAACTTCAAACCTGCACCGGTCCCGTCCACCTGATCAGCGGTTACACTCCAACCCTGAACACCACACCAGAAGCAAAGGACAAGTTCTATGACGAGCTCAGTGCTGCCATAGTGCAAATACCTGCTCGTGAACAATTGTACCTTTTGAGTGACTTCAATGCAAGAGTTGGAGCCGATCGTGACTCATGGCCCTCTTGCCTAGGTCACTTCGGTGTGGGAAAAATGAATGACAACGGACAGCGTCTCCTCGAACTTTGCACGTACAACAATCTGTGCATCACAAACACATTTTTCTGAACCAAGCCACAGCACAGAGTGTCATGGAGACACCCACGCTCGAAACATTGGCACCAGTTAGAGTTGGTCATCACCAGATGCGACAACCTTAAAAACATCCTCCTGACACACAGCTACCATAGTGCCAACTGCGATACAGATCATTCGCTAGTCTGCTCCAAGCTCAAGCTGAGACCCAAGAATCTGCGCCATTCTAAACCAACTGGAAGGCCCTGAATTAATGCCAGAAAGACGGCAAACTCAGAAAAAGCTGAAATGTTCAGAGAGACCCTTGAGGAGAATCTGCGCAGCAGCCCTAGGGGTGCTGATGCAACATCCAGATGTCAGCATCTGAGGCATGCAATCTACAATACAGCCTTGTCAATGTTTGGAAGAAGAGCTGGAAACACAAAAGACTGGTTCGAAGCTAACTCCGATGAGATGATTTCAGTCATCGAAAAGAAGCGTGCTGCACTTGTGGAGTATAAACACTCACTGAGTCAGAGTACCCAGCAAGCACTCAGAGTAGCCAGAAAAATAGTACAGCAGATAGCCAGGTGCTGTGCCAACAACTACTGGCTTAAGTAGTATCCAGCAGTATCCAGGCCTGTGCTGACTCTGGTAATCTCAGAGGAATGTACGAGGGCACAAAGAAGGCAATGGGACCCATCCAGAACAAGACAGCACCTCTGAAATCCAAATCTGGTGAAGTTATCACTGACAAAGCCAAACAGATGGAGCGATGGGTCGAGCACTACTCTGAACTGTACTCATGCGAGAACACTGTGGTTGATACAGCCCTCAACGCCATCGAGCTCCTGTCAGTTGTGGATGAGCTGGACCAGGAGCCAGCTGTGGTTGAATTGAAGAAAGCTATTGACAGCACTGCAGTAGGAAAGGCTCCAGGCCAGGATGGTATGCCACCAGAGGTAATCAAGTGTGCCTTGGACACACTCATGGAACCCCTACATGAACTGCTGTGCCTGTGCTGGAGAGAGGGTGAGGTTCCACAGGATATGCAGGACGCCAACATTGTAACCTTGTACAAGAACAAAGGAGAAAGAAGTCACTGCAACAATTACCGTGGAATCTCCCTCCTAAGTATCACTGGTAAATTGGTCGCTCGTGTCATCCTCGGCAGACTCCAGAAGCTTGCTGACAGGGTGTATCCTGAATCCCCGTGTGGATTCCGTGCCAAGAGATCTACCATTGACATGATCTTCTCACTGAGGCAGCTGCAGGAGAAATGCAGGGAGCAGAGGAAGCCACTCTATGGCTACGCCTACACGTGAAGCCAACATCGAAATAGGCTATTTCGATGAATAACGTCTACACGTCCTCCAGGGCCGGCAACGTCGATGTTCAACTTCGACGTTGCTGAGCCCAACATCGAAATAGGCGCAGCGAGGGAACATCTACACGTCAAAGTAGCACACATTGAAATAGGGATGCCAGGCACAGCTGCAGACAGGGTCAACGGGCGGACTAGCGCTTCCGGGGCAACAGCTAGCCGCTCCCTTAAAGGGCCCCTCCCACATACACTCAGCCTGCACAGCACGCGGTCTGAGGAGCCATAGGCACACAGACCCCGGGTGCCGCAGTCATGGACCCCCAGCAGCAGCAGCAGCAGCAGCAGCAGCAGCAGCAGCAGCAGCAGCAGCAGCTAGAGGTCCACCCAGCCCTCCCGGCAGGAGCAGGGCTTGCCCTGGCCCATGCCATGTGGGAGGCAGCTGAGTACCTCCTTGCCCCAGGGGAGGAGATGCCCCCAGGGCAGCAGGGCTCAACCCCTACCCCTGCAGCACCCCGCTCCACCCCCCGCCTCACACGCCGGCGGCTGTGGAGCTACCCCACCAGCACTGACTGGTGGGAGCGGCTGGTGCTTGGGGAGTGGGACGACGACCACTGGCTCAGGAACTTCAGGATGACCCGCCAGACATTCCTGGAGCTGTGCCAGTGGCTCACCCCCGCACTCAGGCACCGGGACACTGCCATGCGGCGTGCCCTCCCTGTGGAGAAACGGGTCGGCATCGCTGTCTGGAAGCTGGCCACTCCGGACAGCTACCGATCCGTGGGGCAGCAGTTTGATGTCGGAAAGGCCACCGTCGGGGCTGTCTTCATGGAGGTAAGAGAACCCACAGGGGGAGGCCAGGGCAGGGCAGGGGGGCCAGGGCAGGGCAGGGCCACGCACACCCTGCTCACCCCTCATTGGGGCTGTCCCATGTGCTTTCTCTGCAGGTCGTGCGTGCCATCAACGCCATGCTCCTGCACAGGCTCGTGAGGCTGGGGGACCCACATGCCACTGTCGCCGCCTTTGACACCCTGGGCTTCCCCAACTGCTTCGGGGCTCTGGATGGGACTCACATCCCCATCCGCGCCCCGCATCACAGTGGAGGACGATACCTCAATCGGAAGGGCTACCATTCAGTCGTCCTGCAGGCCTTGGTGGACAGCCGGGGACGTTTCCAGGACATTTACGTGGGCTGGCCTGGCAGCACCCACGACGCCCGTGTTTTCCGGAACTCAGGCCTGTGCCGCCGGCTGGAGGCGGGGACCTACATCCCCCAGCGGGAGATCCCTCTGGGGGACATCACCATGCCCTTCTGCGTCATCGCAGATGCGGCCTACCCCCTCCGGCCGTGGCTCATGCACCCCTACACGGGCCATCTCTCCGCTAGCCAGGAGCGCTTCAACGAGAGCCTGAACCGTGCGCGCCAGGTGGTGGAGCGCTCATTTGGCCTCTTCAAGGGACTCTGGCGATGTCTCCTGACCCGCCTGGATGCGGGCCCCAACAACATCCCCCAGATTGTGGGTGCCTGCTGCACCCTGCACAACCTCGTGGAGAGCAAGGGGGAGACCTTTCTGCAGGGCTGGGCCGCGGAGGCCGGCAGGGCACACGTGCAGCCACCTGCTGCTCCCAGTCGGCAGGTGGACCCAGAGGGGACCCGGGTCCGGGAGGCCCTGCGGGCCCACTTCGACCAACAGGCCGCGGGGTGAACTCTGCCCAGGCCCCCTACTGCCTGCCCCTTCCTCCCCCACACTCCTGCCCCAACGCCCACACCATGGAGCACCCCACCGCCCCCCCCTCACTTGTCCTGGACAAATGACAGCACGAACTTGTGGGTGAACGTAAACTTTTTTTTCGTCTTTACGAAACTTTTTTTTTTTTTGTAAATAAATAAATATGTGAAACACAAACCAAAAAGTAGGGACAAACGTTCAACCAAAGCAAGATGTGCACAAATAAAACAATACAACAACAAAGCAAAGAAGTGTGCGCCATCAACAAAAAAGAAAAGCAGGGAGGAGAACGGGGAGAACTATTTACATGGGGGGGACGGGGCAAACGGGGGCACCAAAAACAAACATTCAAACTATATACAAGGGGGGGGCCACGTCCCGGGCCCCTCGCCCCTATAGCCCAGCACTGGGCGTGCCCGGCCGGGAGCCCCGCCGTGCCTGCAGTCTGGTCCGCGGCTGGGTGGGAGTGGGCTGCACAGGAAGGTATCGGCGCCGGCGAGTCTCAGGTGTCTCCAGGGGTCCCTCGGCGCTGTGGCCCTCGCGGGTGGGTGGTGGGGCGACGGCGGACGGCCCGGCGACGGCTGGAGCAGCTGGTGGTGGGGCTGCAGGAACGGGCAGGGCAGGTAATGGCTCGGCCGGCGTGGCATGGGGGGCCAGGTAATCAACCAGCCGGTTAAATGTCTGCATATAGGCCCCCCATGCCTCCTGGCGCCAGGCCAGCGCCCGCTCCTGCAGCTGGAGGTGCTGCTCCGACACCTCCAGCTGCCGGCGGAGGATGGCCAGCAGCTGGGGGTCCGTCGCCGCCGCCGGTAGTAGGCGTGGGGTCCGCCGTCTTGCCCTCCGCGGGGCCGGTCGTTCCTCGGCCGAGGGGCTGCCCTGGAGCGAGGGTCCCAGAGGGCTCTCCGGGGCAACTGAGGCCTTGCTGGCGCTCTCTTCCGGTCCTTCGGATGGTGCAGGTGCAAGTGCAGGACACAGGAGAGGAGGGGGGAAAGAAGAATGGAGACAGGCGTTAGTGTGGGCCCCGAGCCGTGGCCTTTGTCCCCCCCGCCCTGTGCTGCAGGTTCCCCATCCCCGTCCCCGGGAGATGCTGCTGTGATGGATGGGGTTCAGGGGTCCCCCTGCCCTGCACCCTGTCCCCTGGTGGGAGCGACTCTCACTTCACCCCGCAGGGTCTGAGAGCAGGAGAGGTTTCTTAGGCCACAGATGGCCAGTTTCTGGCAGGAGTAACAGCACCAGCTGGCGGAAGAGACAGTCCTTCCAACCCGTCGTGGGGAGAAGACCCCAAGGGGGGCCCCTCTGGGATGCAGCTTTCCCCCTCCTCTGGCTGGCTGCCTACCAGCTCTCCCTTCCCCTAGCCTCTACCTGTGGCCCCCGCCCTCGCCCCCCAATTCCAAGCCAGCTCGGCTCCTCCCTCCTGTTTGCTCGGGGCAGAGGTGTCACCTGCCAGCTGTAGCGCCAGGATGCTCCTTTGGCCCTGGGAGCTCCTCGGCTCTTGTGGCTCATATGTATCATGAGTCTCCCTTTGGCACTCCCCCCACTCCATCACATGCTGCTGCTGCGGGGTGTCCCACCCCCTCCGCCCGGGGGCCCCTCGAGGTTCCGCTCCCCCCTGGCCCGGGGATGGGGCATGGCACTGTGATGCAGGGTGGGGGGGGGCAGGGGCTGACGGCTGCAGTGGTGTGAGGGCCATGGCCCTGGTGTCCTTGGGGCCATGGCCATGTGAGCGTGTGGGGGGCCCTGGACACATCTCTGTTACCCCCGCCCCTCAAGCCCAGGGGTGTCCACCAGAGAGGGGTACCTACCTGTGGGTCCACTCCCACGGTCCGGAGATCCCCAGGGGTTGGAGGCCCTGCTGCTGCTCTGGGATGGCAGGAGGAGGATCTGCAGGCTGGATTCTGCGGAGGAGGAGCCCCCCTCCTCCTCCTCCTCCTCCTCCTGCCGCGATGTCCCGGGGATGGCCTCCAGGGGGGGCCCCCGGGGTGCGGGGCTTGCCTCCGGGGCGGACTCTGGCTGCAGGGCCTGCTGGGGCTCGTCAGCCGAGGTGTCAAGGGTGGCCGGAGGGGAGGAGGTGTGCCGGGAGCCCAGGATGTCCCTGAGCTCCCTGTAAAAGGGGCAAGTGACGGGGGCGGCCCCAGATCGGCTGGCCGCATCCCGGGCCCGGGCATAACCCTGCCGCAGCTCCTTCACCTTACTCCGGACATGGTCCGGAGTGCGGGCAGGGTGACCCCAGGCAGCCAGGCCGTCAGCCAGCCGAGCGAATGCATCCGCGTTCCGCCTCTTGCTCCCCATTACCTGGAGCACCTCCTCCTCGCTCCAGAGCCCCAGCAGGTCCCGCAGCTCGGCCTCCGTCCAGGAGGGGCCCCGCTGCCGCTTCCCAGACTGGGTGGCCCTCTGGCTGGGCTGGCTGCCCTGGCTCCTCTTGGGGGGGGGGTCCCTTGGGGGCGCTGGGGGGGCTCCTGGCTCGCCATCGCCGCTGTGTGGTGGGCTGAGGGCTCTGCAGGCTGCCTGCGTGTGCAGGCTGCAGCCTGCACGTTGCCTCAGCTTCCTGCAGAGTCAAGGCGGGGGAGGGGACCTTTAAGGGGCCGCTCCACACGGCCACCAGTGAGCTGAGGGGCTGGAGAGAGCGTCTCTCAACCCCCCAGCTGATGTCTGCCATGGAGGACCTGGCAATTTCGACGTTGCGGGACGCGGATCGTCTACACTGTCCCTACTTCGACGTTGAACGTCGAAGTAGGGCGCTATTCCTATCTCCTCATGGGGTTAGCGACTTCGACGTCTCGCTGCCTAACGTCGAAGTTAACTTCGAAATAGCGCCCGACGCGTGTAGCCACGACGGGCGCTATTTCGAAGTTAGTGCTGCTATTTCGAAGTAGCGTGCACGTGTAGACACAGCTTATGTCGCCTTCATCGACCTGACCAGGGCTTTTGACTCGGTCAGTAGGGATGGACTGTTTAAGTTGCTCCACAAGATAGGCTGTCCACCACGGCTACTCAAGATGATCCAGTCTTTCTACGAAGACACGAGAGGAACCATCCAATATAATGGCACATTATCGGATGCCTTCAGCATCAGGAGTGGCGTCAAACAGGGATGCATCCTTGCTCCGACATTGTTCAGGATCTTCTTCGCACTCCTCCTGAAGCATGCCTTTGGATCCTCAACAGAGGGCATCTTTTTGCACACAAGATCTGATGGGAAACTGTTTACTCTTGTGAAGCTGAAGGCTAAATCTAAGGTGAGGGAAGCACTCATTAGAGACATGCTGTTTGCAGACAATGCTGCTGCAGTGACACACACAGAAGGCCAGCTTCAAAAACTGCTGGATCAGTTCTCCAAAGCATGCAAGGACTTCGAGCTTACCATCAGCCTAGAGAAGACAAACGTGCTTGGCCAGGACATTGCTGAACTTCCATCAATCAGCATTGACAATTACACGCTATAGGTCATCCGTGAGTTTACTTACCTCGGGTCCACCACCACGGACACCCTGTCGCTGGAGTCTGAGCTAAATAGGAGGATTGGAAAAGCAGCCACAACTCTGTTCAGACTTAGCAAGAGAGTGTGGAACAACAACGAGCTGTACACTCACACCAAAATGCAAATCTACAGAGCCTGCATCCTCAGCACCCTCCTCTACAGCAGTGAGTCTTGGACCCTGTATGCCCGCCAGGAAAAGAGGCTGAATGTCTTCCACTTGTGCTGCCTCAGGTGCATTCTTGGGATATCATAGAAGGACAGAGTGCCCAACAACGCCATACTCGAGCAAGCTGGAATTCCAACCGTGCATACCCTCCTCAGGCAGTGGCGGCTCCTCTGGCTTGGCCACGTCCACAGGATGAATAATGGAAGGATCCCAAAAGACATCCTATATGGCGAGCTAGCCTCTGGCAAAAGACCTCCCGGACACCCCCAGTTGTGCTACAAAGACGTCTGTAAGAAGGACCTCAAGGAGGTAGACATCGACCCAGACAGTTGGGAAGAGCTGGCAGACGACCACAGCAGCTGGAAGCAGGAAGTACACAAGGGTCTTCAGAAGGGCGAGATGAAGATCAGACAGCTGGCAGAGGAGAAGCGAGCCCGTAGAAAGGACAGCAAGGACCTGCCAGACACCCACTACATATGCAGCAGATGTAGCAAAGGACTGTCACTCTCGTGTGAGCCTCCACAGTCACAGTCAACGCTGCAAATGACAATCTTAAATGGAGTTACAAAAGGCGCGATCCATAGTCTACGCAAACTGAAGGATGCCTTGGATTGTCCCTCCTGAGTGGAAAATAGAAGTGGTGGCCTACA
Organism: Carettochelys insculpta; assembly: GCF_033958435.1. Taxonomy (NCBI): domain Eukaryota; kingdom Metazoa; phylum Chordata; order Testudines; family Carettochelyidae; genus Carettochelys; species Carettochelys insculpta. The sequence continues at coordinate 55,704,929 of NC_134141.1, read as the reverse complement.
GGTAAAAGATGTTCTCTCCTATTACCAGTAAATTGAATGATCTAGTCATGAAATGTGTGGAATACAAATGGTGGCCTACAGGTGATGGTCTCCCTGTCCCATTGTAGCGGTAGCCTGGATCATTAGCAGGGGTACTGGGGACTGAGGGAGGGAGATAGTAAAGTAGGAAACACACAGGAAAACAAAGCCATGTAAATGGCCCTGCCATCATTACCCATCTGGTGTCAGAGGAACTTCCCATCTGAGAGCAGTGGCAGTGTCTGTAGTCACCCTGGAGAAGCTATGGGAGTATAAGTTGGATTGGCAGAAAGTGGTGGTACAATTTCCTGGCATTTTATTTGTTAGCTCAGCAGTACAAGGGATGTTCCTGGGCCAGAGAGTTGGACAGCTGGCAACCCCGCAGGGGGGCAGCAAGGATGAGCTGGAGGTGGCGTCCCCTGGCAGCCCTCCATAGGGCCCCAGTGTGACATTACTGGATTTTTAAATTTAATATGAGAGCCATTTCTGGAGAGAAGTACCACTGAATTAAATTTGCATAAAATCTTTTGCCAGGTGGGCCAAGTGAGGTGTCTAATAAAAACCGGTAATTCACTGAATCTCTCTATGCCGCTTGTATGTCTGTATCATCTTTGTATGTGAAGTTATAGGTACTGTCTCTAGAAATGTTTTAGGGTTAAGGATTCACCATGGAAGATGTGATCACATCCCCAGTCAGGTGACGGGGGTTGAACAAAGGAACAGAGACCCAGATGTGGATTCTACATCTTATGGAAATTGATTGAGGCTTGTCATTTGGGATGCAGCCTATGGCAGAAAGCTACAACAGGTGATCCTCCATTGCCTACGTGAAGACGAAAGGGTTTTTCTCTCCACTGAACAAATCTATAAAGATGTCCCTGGCAGTGACCATTTTGTTCTTTAGGCCTCATGAACTAAGCCTGTGTGGACTGGGGGCCAACCCCTCAGAGGATATATTTTCAGAGGCTCCCAAGTGTAGCAGCTTGTACCATCGCTCTGGCCTGCATCAATAGCTATGACTGATGCATGTAATTTACCACTTTAACAATTTGTCTCTCTCACCCCATTCTTTCCTTCTTTGTTAATAAATCTTTAGATTTTAGATTCTGAAGGATTGGTGAAGTGGGCTGTTTTGGGTAAGATCTAAGTATATATTGTCCTGGGAATGTGGCTAGACCCTTTGGGGGTCTGGAAGAATCTGTGTGGATTTGGTGAAATAGGTTTTCATAACTTCTCATTGGAGTAAGGGTGGTTACTGCTTTGGGCATTCAGAACTGCTGGAGAATCTGTGGATCTGGGAGCTTCTGGCTAGCCAGAGGGGCTGGTAGAGGTACTTCTGTGGCTGACTTGGTTTGCCTTATTGAGAAAGAATCTTGGGCTGGAAGTGGCCTGATTTTAAGCAATTTGTCCAGAATAGGTTCTGTCAGCTTGGCCTAGAAGCCCCTTTAAATATTACAACCAGGACCAGAGCTCTGGCTTGCTGTGGCAGCCCCTGGTGTGGGACAGGAGCCTCGGCTTGCCATCGCATCCCCCAGCGGGCATCTGGGCCAGAGTTCCAGCTTGCTGCAGCAGCCTCTAGTGGGGCACTGGGGCTGGAGCGCTGTTGTCCCCCAGAAACCACTGGCAGCTGCACATGCAGGGCCAGCAGTGAGTGGCCAGGGACAGGGGCATTAATCTCCCCAGATCCAGCAAAATCCCTCATTCAGGACTACTGAGGTCCTAAGGATTCCAGACCAGGGAGGTAGAACCTGTGCAAATATATGTATCCATAAGAAAGATTAATGAAAATACTGAAAAATTGGGCAACATATGGAAATATATAAAGAATTCATTTTCCTTAACAAAATAAATAGTATCTTTTGGAGCAGATAACCTTGTTAAAGCAAATAATGCAGTTAGGAACTCAGAAGGAAGTGGAATAGGGAAAGGAAGATTTCTTGTTTGAATATAAACCTACTGTAAATATACTGCATGCACTAGATCCTCTAGCCTGTGTGAATTAAAAAATAAAGTGAACTAAGGCCATTTTACTTCTAAATGAGAGAGATCCTCCATGCAGGCGGTTATTATAGTTCACTGCACTTTAAAAATCACACCTTTATTTAATTTGGTTTTATTTTCTTAGTGTTTGTGTAAACATGCTTCAGCACAAGTTAAATCACAGTAACCATCTAGTTTCTAACTTTGTAACTACACACTGAAAGCAAGGGTGTAAATTTAAAGTGCAATAACTATTCCAGAATAATTGTATGTGTGTACTTTTGGAATGTCACTTATTTAAATTTGCTTTCAAATTGGATTAAGCTAAACTGGAAGGCCACGTCTATATTAGCAAGTTCTTCAGGAGTAGTTGAGGCTCATCCAGAAGAACACACGGAGCGTCCACACACAAAAGCTGTGTTTACATGGGAGCCCACCATCGAAAGAGCAAAATCGAAATTCAGAAATTTATATACCGTCTTTCGAAAGAACACGACCACACAGCAACAGAGGATTGCAGTTCTGACCCACTCTTTCGAAGACCCCATCCCATTATTTCGAAAGAGAGCGTCCACACGTGTATGAGCGCTCTTTCAAAAGAAGGGAGGCGGAGATGCCGCGGATGGGGTTGCATGGCTGCCAAGCCCTTCAAGGGCCCGCAGCCAGCCACCACCTTAAAGGGCCCCCCTTCACCTCCCCAGCCCTGCACTAGCGGAGGCCTGCTGAGCTGCCAGGAGCAACGCAGGACCCCAGCACAGCAGCACCATGGCTGACGACACCCTGCTCCTCGCACTGGATGCAGACATCGTGGGCACTGTTGCCCTTGTTGTCTGCACAGTCGCCACAGCCGCTCCCCTCCTCCTTGGGAGACAGAACAGCCCAAGGACACGGAGCTCACCCAGCCTGCACCCCACCCCCTTGCACCCCGGTGCCTGTGGAGCCACCCCAGCTGCACGGACTGGTGGGAGCGACTGGTTCTGGGGCAATGGGATGATGTCACCTGGCTCTGGAACTTTCGCATGAGCCGGGACAGCTTCCAGGAGCTGTGTCACTGGCTGGCACCTGCATTGAGGCATCAGGACACCACCATGCAGCCTGCGCTCCCCCTTGAGACACGCGTCACCATTGCAGTGTGGAAACTGGCCATCCCGGACTCCTACCGCTCAGTGGGTAACCAGTTTGGGGCGGGCAAGGCCACTGTCAGAGCAGTGCTTATGGAGGTAAGCCGGGCCCGGGGCACACTCCTACCACAGGAAGGGGGAAGGGGGCCCACGGACACAGGGACCCCTCGGGAGTTGCCGGCTGGGGGCGGGGCTGGGAGGGAGTCGCTGGCTGGGGGGGGCAGGAGAGGGTCGCCAGCTGGGAACACCCTGCCACACCCTCGCGAGAATGCACGGCCTCCCTCCCTGCAGGTTGTCCATGCCCTGAACACCATGCTTCTGCACCAGGTCATCTGTGTCGGGGATCTGGACTCCATTGTCAAGGGTTTTTCTTCGTTGGGGTTCCCAAACTGCTTTGGTGCCCTGGACAGGACGCACATCCCCATCCGCGCCCCACCACACAGCGCTGGCTGCTATATCAATCGGAAGGGCTACCACTTGGTGGTCCTCCACACCCTGGTGGACCACATAGGCCAGTTCATGGACATCTATGTGGGCTGGTCGGGGCAAACCCATGATGCCAGGGTCTTCCACAATTCTGGCCTGTGCTGGTGTATGGAGGCCCGCACCTTCATCCCCCAGCAGGAAATGCCAGCTGGGGACACCACCATGCCACTATGCATCGTTGCGGATGCAGCATACTCCCTACTGCCGTGGCTGATGCGGCCCTATACTGGCCACCTCGACCCCAGCAGGGAGGCCTTCAACGCCAACCTCAACCAGGCCCAGCACGTGGTCAAGCAGGCCTTTGGGCAACTCAAGGGGCGGTGGCAATGCCTTCTTGCCTGCCTCGAGGTGGGGATGCGCAATGTCCCATAAGTGGTGGGCGCCTGCTGCGTCCTCCACAGCATTGTGGAGGCCAAGGGAGATGCCTACATCCAGGGGTGGGCAGCTGAGGCCACCATGGGGTTCAAGCAGCCGGCTGCTGTTGCCAGCCGCCAGGCGAACCGTGAGGGTGTCTGGATCCAGGAGGCCCTCCGTGCAAGTCTTGCCCTGGGGTCTCACTGAGCACCTCGATGCCCACACCTCCCTCTCCCCCCATACATCCACCCCCCCACCACATGTACCGCCACCACCACTGTGCCATGCCTCCCTCCCATGGGACCACGGGACATGGATAGTGGTGCACAATATAAACCTTTATCAATAATAAACTATAAAAAACTGTGGTGTAAAAGTTCAACAACTATGTACAATGTGTGTGTGGGGGGGTATGGGGCGGGGGCTAGAACTGGGAGAGGGGGCAGGGGACCTGAACTCAGAGGGAGTGGGGAGGGGGCTAGAAGTGGGAAAGAGGGGCCTGAACTCGGAAGGGGGTGGGGAGGGGGCCAGACTTGGGAGGGTCACTCGGGCAAGGGGGTTGTGGGCTGAGAGCCATGCCGGCCCCGGGATCCCCTTCCCCCCGCTGGGAGCGGGTGCCACGGTGGGGCCAGGACAGGGCGGGGAGCACCGGATGGTATGGGTGTGGTGGAATGGCGGGGGGGGCATCTGTGTGAGGTGGGGTGGAGGACTCTGTTGGGGGGTGTGAGGTGGGCAGGGGACCCTGGGTGGGACCTTTCTGGAGGGGGCCCTGTGGGGCCTCAGGGGATTGGGCAGCTGTGGGGTGGCCTGGAGGGCCAGGAGTCGGGCCACATTGCCCACATGCTCCTGCAACGTCCCATGGATGGTGTCCAGGCGGGACATGAGCCTGTCCCAGCCTTCCTCCACCATGCCAGGTCAGACTCCTCCAGCTGGGGACGGCACTCTGTAAGCTCCACCTGGTGGAGGTTGGTGGTGTCATCCACCGGGCATCACTGTGACCTCCGGCTGTGCGCTCGGCGTAACGCTGCTGCTGAGGGTGCCCTGCCCCTGTCCGATGCCTCTGGGGGATTCTTGGGGACCACCGACGATGACGGACTGAGTGGGCCCTCACTTGCTGCACCTGCAAGGGATGATGGATAGCATGTCAGTCTCCAAGCATGACCTCGTCCCCACTCCCCTGGGACCTTGTCCCCCCTGGGGCCCCACCTTCCCCGACCCTCCCAGGGCCTGGCCATGGTGGACATGGCACCCCTGTGGCGTCAAGTGCAGACGGGCTTCCCCACTGGGTGGAACCATCCCTGGGTGTGGGCTGGCCCGCGGGCGTCCCACTGGGCAACTGGGTGCCTGGAACCATCCACGGGTCCGGGTGCTGGGCGGCACTGGCAGGTGCAGAGGGTGTGTTCCGGGCTGTGGCCAGCTGGGGTGTGTGGCCCTGGGCCTCTGGGCCTGTGCCCAGGCCACTGTCAGGGGTGCCACCCCTGCCCTGCCTGCAAGGGTGCTGGCCCCACTGTGCACTTACTGGGAGGGGACCTAAAGGATCTCCAGGGATGCTCGGCTCCCTGTGGCCCGGTTGGATGACCGCAAGGGGACGTCGATGACGAGGTCGCCCTTCTCGCTGGACCAGTCCCAGGTGGTGTCTGCCCCCGGCTCGGACTGGCTGGTCCTGGCTCCTGAGGCTCCTCTGGCTCAGGCTGGTCTGCTGAGCTGTCCAGGACCGCTTTTGGTGGGGAGCTGTCCCAGGGCCCCAGGATGCTGTGGAGCTCCCTATAGTAGGGGCAGTTGGGGGGGCCTGCCCCTGAGTGCCTGGCCTTATCTCAGACCTGGGCATAGTCCTGCTGGAGCTCTTTAACTTTGCTCCGGACTTGCTCGGAGTCCGGTCTGGGTGGCCTTGGCTGGCAGTCCCCGGGCAAGGTGGGCGAAGGCAGCGGCATTCCTCCGCTTTACCCCCATCTCCTGGAGGACCTCCTCTTCCCTCCAGAGGCCCAAGAGATCTCTCAGTTCATGGTCCATCCAGGAGGGGGCTCTTTTCTTTTTTTCAGGGACAGACCACTGGGAGCCCTGTGTGGGCTCTGAGGGGGGACACTGGGACTCAGGGGACTGCTGGGCACTGGCCATGTTCCTGTCTGTGTTGTTGGGTGCAGCTGAGAGGGCATGTTGCCTGGAGCTTGTGCTTTCGCAGCTTGCCTGCTCTCAGCTTCCTGCCATGGGGTTTCTGGGTCTGTGCAGCTTTAAGAGCGGCCAGACGCACGGGTCATAGAGCTCTGCTTGGTAGGGCAGGGCGTCTCCGTGCTCAGACTGGGCACTGTCGTGGAGGACTCCTCTTTCGAAAAAACGGGCCGTGGTGTGTCTACACGTGCCTTCTTTTGATGCTGTTTTTCGATGGGTGGCGCTTTTCCCATGCAGGATTGGGGTCCAGCTTTTGATGTCTGGGCTGCATTCCTTCGATTTCACATTGAAAGAGTGCATGGTACGTGTAGACACTCCCTTCACTCTTTCAAAAGAGGGCCGGTCTTCTTGAAATACTGTGCACGTGTAGACACACCCAAAATGTGCTCTTCCAATTCCTTCTGGAAGAACATGATGCCTCTTCCAAAGTTCTTACTCTGCTCACAAACCAGGAAGAGCGCCTTCTTCCAGAAGATTCTTCCAGAAGAAAGCATGTGTAGATGCTCCATGACCCCTTCCAAAAGAGCAGTCCTGCATGGCACCTGCTAGCCTGAACCTGGAGCCACTCCTGCCAGCACCAGTGGGGTTCTATGCTCGCTGCCTCTGGCCGCCCTTAAAGCTGCAAGGACACAGAAACCCCATGGCAGGAATCTGAGAACATGGAGGCAAGCTGGCATGTGCACTTCTGCCATACACGCTCCTCAGGCACCCCTACAGCAACCAGAGGCACCGTGACCAACAGCCAGCCACGCCAGGAAAGCAAGTGCATCCACAGGGAGCTGTCAGAGGTTAGCCAGGAGCCTGCCTGGGGCACAAAGCGCAGGTCCCCCTCTTGGATGGAGCCAGAGCTCCAGGACCTCCTGGGGCTCTGTCATGAGGAGGAGGTCCTTTGGGACACAAGTGGGACTGCCAGAATGCCTGTGCATTTGCCCAGCTGGCTACTGGACTGGCTACACCAGGACACCCTGCCTGGACCCTGGAGCAAGTCCGGTTTAAAGTAAAAAGAACTCCAGCAGGGGTATATAAGGGCCCAGGACAGTGCCAGGGGGTCAGGACAGGCCCCAGCCACCTGCTCATATTACAAGGAGCTGTGGGAGTTCCTCACGGGCAAGGATAGATTCCCACCCCACAGCACCCTGGACACCAAAGCCTGAGGACCTGCTGCTGCAGTGGAAGGGGACCCAGGAGTGGACAAGGACCAGCCCAGACCTGACATCCAGGCCAGTGCTCTGGACCCGAAGTCAGAGGCCCTGTCTGGGGATGAGTTGTCAAAGGGGTCCCTGGTCATTGAGGTGCCCTCATCTTCCTCTGGCCAGGCCACCTTGAGCCCGGTGTCCTCAAATCTCTTTGAGGAACCCTCTGGTAAATGTGCAGTGCATCACGTACCCCAGGTCAGGGGGTCAGTGGGTGGGGCCACCACTGGGCACACGGATGACAGCCTGACCTCAGACAGCCTATCCCAGAGTGTGCCCCTGGCAAGTGGGCATGCCCCTGTGTGACACACAGCACCCGCCCCTTTGGAGCCACATGCGTGCGTGAGGGGACTCTGGGAGGCCAGGCTGCACTCAGCTTACCCACCACCTGAGTGTGGACTCCCCTGTGTCCAGAAGCCCTCCCCTTGTCCGCTAGCCCATTCCCCGAGAGAGTGGGAGGCCCCATCATGGCCAGCACTGTCCTCAGGGCAAGGCAGGGGCTATGTGTTGCCTGGCCCAAAGTGCAGGGAAACCATGCCATCGCTATGTGGGCATGCCAGTCCTTCAGGTGACAAGTGGGTTTGCTGCCCATGGCGGGGCATGAGGCATGGTGTCCAGCACCGGGATGGGGGACTGACTCCTCGCCCTCTCCTTGTCCATCTCTTTCAGTTACAGCATATGAGGGCCGGTAGAGCCCCGGCACACCCCCTGGGGCTGGCCAGCCCAGTCCAAGTTGGTGCGTTGAGGAATCCCAGTGTGAGGGCTGGACCTGCGCCAATGCCACAGCCGGGACAAGGAGGCCGCCACCTATACAGCCACACTCTGCCACCAGAACACCATGGCGGATTGGCAGTTGGCACTGGAGGAGGCTGAGCTGGCCTGGCACCAGGAGATCTGGTTGGAGATGCTAAAGCTGTTGCACACAGTGTGCGCGGCCCTCACAGATCTGCTGACCCAGCCACCAGCCCCCCCACCCCCAGCTGCCCCTACATTCACCCATTCCAAAGCCTCTGAGGCCCTCATCACTCACCTCCCCGGCGAGCTGTCACCCGTCACCCTTGGCCTGGCTTCTTGCCAGGATGGGGCCCACCATGGCAGCGCTCCCCTCCATTGAGGCCAAGCCACCCACTGAGGTTGAGCCCATGCTCCTAGCCCCCCGACCCTACCTCCCTGTGCTCCGAGCCCCCTGCATGCCCCAACAGGGTCCCTGCACCCAGGGAGGGGCTCCTGCGGCTGTCAGGTCTCAAGACCCTCTGTCCCCTCCCTGGAATAATCCCCTCCCAGCCACATCCTCGGGCCTCCCCTTTCAAGTTGAGATGCCATCTCTCCAAGATCCCCCAATGTATATAGTTACTCCACTCCCATATGTAAATAGTTAGATCCATAGTCTACGTAGACTGAAGAATGCCTACTACTACTACTACTACTAGATTTACAGCTTTAGTTTTCCAAAGAAGATGATGTTTTTTTGTTCCTCTAGTTTATTTTATTGTTTATATAAAGTCTATATTCTGCAGCTCCCTTATGTCCCCTGTTACTCGAGGGAAAGGATGGGTGTGGATGAGTGGGGGAGCCTGCAGGGGTGGCTGGGTGGGGGTCAGGCCAGCCTATGGGTGAAGACCTCCCAGAGAGCTTCCTAAATGCAGAGCTCACTGCAGTAGACCTGGTGGTCAGGGGCCATGGTGGGCTGCTTGAATTTGGGGCCAGCCTCAGCCATCCAGCCCTGGGAGAAGATGTCTTCCATGGCTGCAGCCAGGTTGTGTAGGGCACAGCAGGCTTCCATGACCTGGGCGACATTCTCCACCCCATGTCAAGGCACATCAGGAGGCAACATCTCACTTTCAGGCAGCTGAAAGCGCACTACACAGGGTAGTGTGCCCATGTGAGCTGCCCGTTGAACACCTCCAGGGATGGGGAGAGGTGGCCTGTGTATAGCCATATAAGCTGGGGCTGCAAGGGGTATGCCGGGTCGTCCACCATGCAGAAAGGCATTGCAACATCCCCCAAGGTGCGCTCCGCTCCCACTGAGGAATGTAAGTTCCGGCCTCCATCTTCTGGAACAGGGCAGAGTTCCAGAAGATGCGCATGTCATGCACCTGTCCTGGCCAGCCCACACAGATGTCCATGAAGCAGTGCAATGGTCCACCAAGGCCTGGAGAACGACAGAGTGATATCCCTTGCAGTTGACATGATGTGGTCTGGGCCCCTGATGGCCATCGACAGCCCTGAAGCACTGAGGAAAGCCAAGGTCCCTGATGCGCACGAGCCTCTGAAGTAGCACCCGGTTGACGGCTGGGACAACCTGCAGGGAACAGAAAGCAGGCAGACTCATGGGTGTAAACAAGGATGCCCCTCAAGGGCCCTCTCCCCCTGCCCCTCCCCTGTCCTCTCCCCCATGGCCCTCTGGGCACCCCGCCCACCGCGGGGCTTCCCCTCCAACAGGGTGCCTGTGTGAAGGTGGGGCATCATGGTTTCCTTGGGGCTGGGCCTCCTCTTCCCCCCACACCACCACCTCACATTCCTGGTTCCCAAGGCTCCCCCTTGCCCCTCTGCCCCTTCCCCCTCCCTGTGCCAGGCCAGAGAGCAGAGTATGCCTTACCTGGAGGACAATGGCCCTGATGGTGGACTTGCCCACGTTGAACTGCTGGACAACGGAGCGGTAGCTGTTTGGGGTAGCAAATTTCTAAATGGCCACCTGCTTCTTCACCTAGAGGGCTGGCTGTAGCTGGGTGTCCTGGCATCAGAGGAGAGGGGCGAGCCAGCTGCAGAGCTCCGTGAAGGTATCCCTCCTCATCCTGAAGTTCTACAGCAAGTGCATGTCATCCCACTCGGTCAGGACCACCTGGTCCCACCAGCCAATGCTTGTGGTGTGGGTCCAGACATGCCGGATGGCCCTAAGGGTGGACAGCAGGGGCCATGCTGGGCTGGGGCCCCTGGAGCTAGGTCTCCAGCACTGCAGGAGGTGGATCATGGCTGCCAACAGGGTAGCCAGCAGGTGTACCAGGAAAATCATGCAGATCCGCAGCTGCTGTGGGTCCATAGCTCTCAAGGGGAGGGTCAGAACCAGGAATGGCTTCAGCTTCACTGTACACAGCTCAGTAGGCTTCAACAGCATGTGCAGGGAGGGGCCTTTTAGGGCAACACGTGGTATGTGCTCCTGGAAGGGCTTTCTGGCCATGCAACCCCAGCCACGGCATGTTCTGGCCAGTTCTTTTGAAAGAACGCATCTGGCTGCGTGGATGCGCTCTTCCGGACAAACAGCTAGCTCTTTCAGATCACTTTTTATGTGAAGATGAGATCTTACAGAAGCTTGTCTTCCAGAAAATCTCTGTAGTGTAGACATGGCCAAACAGGGCACTCTTATTCCAGTGTCCACACTTGACGTTATTCAGGAAAAGTTTTTGGAATAGCTTCTCTATGTTCAGCATTTCATAGCAATTTTGTAGGGCACTTAATAAATATCTTTTGTTTCAGCGTGTTTTTTGAGCCAGGCCTGACCAGCTGGGAGCTCTCCCTATAAGAAGGGAGCTCCCAGCGAACAAAGGGTGAGCAGCGAACAGGGGGCAGCAGCTAACAGGGAAGGGAGTTTGCCTCTGGGCAAAGTGTCCTAGAGGAGCTTGGGTGAGTGTGGGATTTGAGGGGCTGTGTGGTGAGCTGGTGGGTGAATGTCTGTCTGTCTGCAGCTTGATCAGCTGCCTGGGTAGCTGAGCTTGTGCTGTGCAGAGAAGAGCAGTTTGCAAGTCGTGAATTGGGGGAGTTCCCTGCCAGGTGAGCCTTCAAGGGCTGATTAGACTGGAGGCAAGGCTTTGAGCCAGGCCTGATCAGCTGGGAGCTCTCCCTATAAGAACAGAGCTCCCAGCGAACAAGGGGTGAGCAGTGAACAGGGGGCAGCAGCTAACAGGGAAGGGAGTTTGCCTCTGGGAGTTCGCTGAGGGAGGAGCCCCGTGTTTGTCCTGTTCAGGTATGGTGTTCCACCTGTGCCCTGCAAGGCAGCACTACCAGGAAAAGGAGCCTCTGAAGAGAAGAGCCTGAAGAGCGATGGGGGAAGGTGGACGTGGGGGCACTGAGAGCAGCTGAGGGGAGAGGGGCCAGTGCAGTGAGGAGGGCGGACATGGGAACAGATGGGGGTAGTGGGCTGGGGAGGGTCCTATGGTGTTGGTAGCTGGGGGGAGGGGCGGTGAAAGGTGGGGAGGAGGGTCCTGGGGATATGAGGTCATTGCTCTGCAGGGAGCTATGGTGACTCGTGGTAACAGGGAGGCATGAAGTAGTTGGATCCATAACCACATTCGCCACACCCCACTGCCTTGTGGGTTATCCTGGGAAGGAGAGAGGCTAAGGGAGTAAACCCTGACAGAAAATCCGGAGTGGAGTCCGAAGGCGGTTCGGTGTCAACTTCTGGCACTGTCCCGGCAACTCCTGCAGCTGAGCTGGTACCAGACGTGGAGGTTATCCTCTCCTTTGGACTATATCAGTAAAGCCGAGAGGGGGACACTGGTGTCTGGGCAGCCCAGAGTCTCCATAATAAGTGTCCAGGCTCGCGCCCGGAGAGGTACTCCCGCATCGCTGAACAGCATTGCATCAACACGGGAGGCAACAGATACCGGTTATAAGCTCTTGCTTGATTGGCGTAGAGAACGAGCACCAGGGGTTGCCTTCGACGGTGGGAGAGATCCTTGCATCTCACTGGACAGTCACCGCCCGCCTCAAGCTGGACAGCCCCCAGCCAATAGGGTACTGTCCCGCCACAGTTCACCTGCCTCACTGGGTGTGTGGGGCTTAAGGTTCCTGAACCTGACAAGTGACTGAAATTTGGACACCAGGCAAACCAATAAGAAAATCAACAAGAAATGAGAAATATCAACAATTTAAGCTTGCTTGCTGGAATGTGCGGACCATGCTGACCGGCTTGACTGAAGATCTTCAGGCCATCAGTGACACCCGCAAGACTGCTGTCATCAACGAGGAACTGAAGAGGCTCAGAGTTGATATCACTGCACTGCAAGAGACGCGACTCGCAGATTCGGGATCTCTAAAGGAAAAGGACTACCCTTTTTCTGGCACGGTAAAGCCCAAGAAGAACCCAGAGAGCATGGTGTTGGCTTTGCTGTCAGAAACACCCTTCTACAAATGGTTGATTTAGTCATGGGCAGATCAGAAAGACTTCTTCGGATCACGCTTCAAACTTGCGCCGGTCCTGTCCACCTGATCAGTGCTTATGCTCCAACCCTGTACACCACACCAGAAGTAAAAGACAAGTTCTATGATGTGCTTAGTGCTGCTGTAGTGCAAATACCTGCTCGTGAACAACTGTATATCTTGGGTGACTTCAATGCAAGAGTTGGAGCTGATTGGGCCTCATGGCCTTCCTGCTTAGGACACTTCGGTGTGGGAAAAATGAATGACAATAGACAGCATCTCCTTGAACTGTGCTCGTACCACAATCTGTGCATCACAAACACATTCTTCCAAACAAAGCCACAGCACAGTGTGTCGTGGGGACACCCACGCTCGAAGCACTGGCATCAACTAGATGTGGTCATCACTAGGCGTAATAACCTCAAAAACGTCCTTCTGACACGCAGCTATCATAGTGCTGACTGTGATAGAGATCACTTGCTAGTTTGCTCCAAGCTCAAGCTGACCCCAAGAAGCTGTACTGCTCTAAACCTGCTGGAAGGCCCCGCATTGACGCCAGAAAGACGGCAAACTCGGAGAAAGCTGAAAAGTTCAGAGAGACCCTCCGGGAAAATCTGCGCAGCGGCCCTGGGGTTCCCGATGCGACATCCAAATGGCAACATCTGAGGGATACAGTTTACAACATGGCCTTGTCGGTGTTTGGAAGAAGAGCTAGAAACACGAACGACTGGATCGAAGCTAACTCCGATGAGATGATTCCAGTCATTGAAAAGAAGTGCGCTGCACTCCTGGAGTACAAACGCTCACCGAGCCAGAGTACCCAGGAAGCACTTAGAGAGGCCAGAAGAACAGTACAGCAGACAGCCAGGCGCTGTGCCAACAACCACTGGCTCCAGTTATGCAGCAGCATCCAGACCTGTGCCGACTTTGGTAATCTCAGAGGAATGTACGAGGGTATGAGGAAGGCATTAGGACCCACCCAGAACAAGATGGCACCTCTGAAATCCAAATCTGGTGAAATCATTGCTGACAAAGCCAAACAGATGGAGTGCTGGGTTGAGCACTACTCCGAGCTGTACTCATGCGAGAACGTTGTGGTTGATGCAGCCCTCGATGCTGTCGAGCTCCTACCAGTAATGGACGAACTGGATCAAGAACTGACTGTGGATGAACTGAAGAGAGCCATCGACAGCATTGCAGCAGGAAAGGCCCCTGGTCAGGATGGTATACCACCAGAGGTAATCAAATGTGCCGCGGACACACTCCTGGAACCCCTACATGAGCTACTGTGCCTGTGCTGGAAAGAGGGTGAGGTTCCACAGGATATGTGCAACGCTAACATTGTAACGTTGTATAAGAACAAAGGAGACAGAAGTGACTGCAACAACTACCGTGGAATCTCCCTCCTAAGCGTCACTGGTAAACTGTTCGCTCACGTCATACTTGGCAGACTCCAGAAGATTGCTGAGAGGGTGTACCCCAAATTGCAGTGTGGATTCCGTGCAGAGAGGTCTACCGTTGACATGGTCTTCTCTCTAAGGCAGCTGCAGTAGAAGTGCAGGGAGCAGAGAAAGCCACTCTACATAGCTTTCATCGACCTGACCAAAGCCTTTGACTTGGTCAGCAGGGATGGTCTGTTCAAACTGCTCCACAAGATAGGCTGTCCTCCACAGTTACTCAAGATGATCCAGTCGTTCCACAAAAACATGAGAGGAACCATCCAATATGATGGCGCATTATCGGATGCTTTCAGAATCAGGAGTGGCGTCAAACAAGGATGCGTGCTTGCCTCGACATTGTTCAGGATCTTCTTCGCACTCCTCCTGAAGTATGCCTTTGGATCTTCAACACAGGGCATCGTGCTGCACACAAGATCTGATGGGAAACTGTTTAACCTTGCAAGGCTGAAAGCTAAGTCTAAGGTGCGAGAAGTCCTCATCAGAGACATGCTGTTTGCAGATGCTGCTGCTGTAGTGTCTCACACAGAAGACCAGCTTCAAAAACTACTGGATCAGTTCTCCAAAGCGTGCAAGTACTTTGAGCTTACCATCAGCCTAAAGAAGACAAACATACTCAGTCAGGATGTTGCTGAATCCCCATCAATCAGCATTGACAACTATACGTTAGAGGTCGTCCACGAGTTTGTTTACCTCGGGTCCACCATCACTGACACCCTGTCATTGGACACTGAGCTAAATAGGAGGATTGGAAAAGCAGCCACAACTCTGTCCAGACTCAGCAAGAGAGTGTGGAATAATAACAAGCTGTACACTCACACCAAAATGCAAGTCTACAGAGCCTGCATCCTCAGCACCCTCCTTTATGGCAGCGAGACTTGGACCCTGTATGCCCGCCATGAAAAGAGGCTGAACGTCTTCCACTTGCGCTGCCTCAGGCGCATCCTTGGAATAACATGGAAGGACAGAGTGACCAACACCGCTGTCCTCGAGCAAGCTGGAATCCCAACCATGCACACCCTCCTCAGGCAGCGTCGACTCCGCTGGCTTGGCCACGTCCACAGGATGAATGATGGAAGGATTCCAAAAGACATCCTGTATGGTGAGCTAGCCTCTGGCAAAATACCTCCCGGATGCCCCCAGTTGGACTACAAAGATGTCTGCAAGAGAGATCTCAGAGAGGAAGACATCGAGCTGGACAACTGGGAAGAACTAGCAGATGACCGCAGCAGATGGAGGCAGGGGTTACACAAGGGCCTTCAGAAGGGCGAGATGAAGATCAGACAGCTAGCAGAGGAGAAGCGAGCGCACAGAAAGCACAATAAGGACTTGCCAGACACCCACTACATCTGCAAGAGATGCAGCAAGGACTGTCACTCTCGTGTGGGTCTTCATAGTCACAATGGACGCTGTAAATGAAGTCCTCAATTGAAACTTTAAAGGGTGCGACCCATAGTCTATGCAGACTGAAGGATGCCTACTACTACTACCTTTACAGCAAATACATTTTGTTTTATCTAAAACTGGGCTGCAGTCATCTATTCTCTCTCAAAAACTGCTATTGTGTTGCAGAATGAACTATTATTTAACTGACTCTAGTTCCAGAAGAAGAGGATGAAGGAAAGGGGGATTTACAGCTGGATTGTAGAGCCAGTACTATGAAACGTGCCCCGCAACGAAGAAAGATTCCACAATGCTGGGGTTAAAACTTGCCAGAATGAATCAAGTTATTTCTCCTATAGATGCTTGAATTAGAAGAAGCTTGGTACCCACCCTCAGGTTCTGAGGAGCTGGTATCCCAAAGTATCTCCCCAGAGGGTTTTTGAAGTCAGACTGAAGGGACCGGCATGTTGCAGGACTGAAATCCCCATTTTCTATGCACGTTAGCATTAGTGTAGTCACATATTCTTGGGCATTCCTGGGATGTGGATGGGAGCATGCTGTAAAGTACACCCATTGCCTGACTCCACCTTCATCTGCTCCCAGATTTTTGTAAAACAATGACAATATTAAACTGATAGGGAAAGGCTTCTGCAGAATGGAAGGGATGGAGAGGAAGCGTGTTGTGAACACAGCAATCGTGCTGCTAATTGTCATGAGTTTATTGTGAGATTTGCGATAGGCTGTTTGACTTAAAGACCTAGTTCATAGACATAAGTATTACCTGACAATATGACTTCCATTAAATGAGAAAATATGTTGCTAGCCCTCCTGCTTATGGAAAAAAAAGTCTTAAAAATGTGACCCACATGCTGCTTCAATACTGAAAACAGAAGGCAAATAAAGACTCAACACATCCTTTTTAAAATATCATGTTTGGGGAGGGACTGGCTCATGATGAGTGAGTGTTTGGGGTGGGAAATGCTGTAATCCCTCTCTTTCAAATGTCTCCAGTTCATTCAGTCACATTTGGCTTCTCTCTACTCCTACTCAGTGAATAGGGCGTACATCTCAGGACTACCTCTTAAAGGTTGACTAAATGCAAAGGTTGAATAAGTCCCCTTTACTACTGCCAGTGTTATACTTACATTATGATTTCCTTCCCATAGTATTTTACGTGCCACTTGCTGCTGAAGCCGTTGCTGGGGTGGCACGTGTCAGCTGTCTAACAGTGCATATCAATTTTACACCAAAGTGTAGGATGGGAACTGGAAGTTAAGCAGAATACAGTAGCAGAAATGTAGCACTTTAAAGACGAACAAAATGATTTATTCGATGATGAGCTTTCATGGGACAGGCCCACTTCTTCAGATCAATTTCATTTCCAATACAGACTGACATTTATAAGTACAGAGGACCAAAAAGAAAAAAAATTGCAATAAAAACTGACAACTCAAATAGGATTGAAGGAAGGGGGTGAGAGGTGGGTGGATGTAAATTGTCCTCTCAGAGATAATTACGAACATCAAAGGAAGGGAAGCAGTCATTGTAATGCATGAGGTAGTTGATATCTTTGTTCATACCACGTGTTAATGTGTCGAATTTGAATATATACTCTAAGTCATGAAGCAGGTCTTTGCCCACAAAAGCTTATGCTTCAAAATATCTGTTGGTCTGTAAGGTCTGCAGGACTTCTTGTTGTTTACTCTAACTCGGAAATCTCTTGCTCTAATCTGATGTTAAATTCCCTGTGTTGCAGGACACAAATTCTCAGGTCTTTTGTTTTGTTGGAGTACAGACTAACATGGCTACCTGTCTGTTACTGTTATAGTAGAGTAGTCATTTAGGTTGACTGAATGCAACTGCAAAGAAGTAGTTTATCCAGAACTTCAGACCTTACTTTGCTGCTCTCAGCTAAAGTGCCTGGGGATCTTTGATTAGCCCATGCACTCACAATCTCAAGTTGTTTTGTAGCTCACCTGAAAAACAGAACTTCAATGATTGCAGTAACTCTGATATCATGGGGTATTAATTTATTACTGATCCTGCTTTTGCCAAATACTGCTAGATGTCAGTGATGATTACTACCTAGAAAAGAAGAAAGAGATTCTGCCAGGTAAGTTATTTAACATATAATTTACATTCTTCTGGAGAATGATAACATGTGGTAACATCACTGAGTAAATAATAGTTTATCAAAGTCTGAGGCCAAGACTGAGTCTGGCCCTGTGGGGGAGTGCACAGGGAGGTACACAGCCTCCCCAAATGCACATCTCACACAAATGCCAGTTTCAGCCCCTGCACCTTGGGAGAGCAGAGTCTACTAATTGTGTACCTGAGTGCATCTTGCCTTGGGCAGAGTGGCTATAAGGTGGAACCCTGGCTCTGCCCCACTAGCATGCTGAAGGGAGTAGGTGGAGTCTCCTGGCACAACAGGCTGTTTGAAGAACAACTGAGCCTCTCTGAAGCACAGGCTCTCACTTGAATGATACTGGTCCACATTGGACCTGGTGTTAGTCAGTGCCTGAGATTTAACAGAAATTGTTTAAAATATTCTTACCATGCTGGAGTGTAGAATAGTAACTGACATGTAAGTTTGCAGGTTAACCACTTGGTGTCAGAGAAGTGCAGCACACTGATCCTTATCTGTTCTCTTGTCCATTTTTTCCAGAATCAAACTGACAGTTGTAGTGAATAGCATGCAGGTTTATTTTAACAAAAGACCATCTATGCTTTCTTTATTCCAAAATCTGTTCTCTATGACAGTTTCTGTGTGCATCATTAACTGCCATTTCTACCCCACCTTCCTTCCTTTTTTATCTGCAATATGCTATGATAGTGGAAAGGCTGCAGCAAGATTTCTGACAGCTGTTGGTAAGAGATGCACTTTTTTCCCCTTGGGAGTTCTTGCAGAATTCTATTTTTTTAACTCCAGATGGTATTATGAATATTAGGTAAAAGAATGCATCTTTTTAATCAGCTCTTGGAGTCATAAAATTACTCAGATAGGATAGTTTATTAGCATAAATATCCATCTATAAAACAGTGAATACCCCACCCCTCTTTTAGAATAAATAGGAAATTAAAGAATTAGGGATTGTGTAAATTTGGTAAAAGAAATATATGTTTATGGCTACGTCTACATGTGAAGCCTACATCGAAATAGCTTATTTCGAAATAGGCTATTTCGATGAATAACATCTACATGTCCTCCAGGGCCGGCAACGTCGATGTTCAACTTCGACGTTGCTCAGCCCAACGTCGAAATAGGCGCAGCGAGGGAATGTCTACACGTCAAAGTAGCACACATCGAAATAGGGATGCCAGGCACAGCTGCAGACAGGGTCAACGGGCGGACTAGCGCTTCCGGGGCAACAGCTAGCCGCTCCCTTAAAGGGCCCCTCCCACATACACTCAGCCTGCACAGCACGCGGTCTGAGGAGCCATAGGCACACAGACCCTGGGCGCCGCAGTCATGGACCCCCAGCAGCAGCAGCAGCAGCAGCAGCAGCAGCTAGAGGTCCACCCAGCCCTCCCGGCAGGAGCAGGGCTTGCCCTGGCCCATGCCATGTGGGAGGCAGCTGAGTACCTCCTTGCCCCAGGGGAGGAGATGCCCCCAGGGCAGCAGGGCTCAACCCCTACCCCTGCAGCACCCCGCTCCACCCCCCGCCTCACACACTGGCGGCTGTGGAGCTACCCCACCAGCACCGACTGGTGGGAGCAGCTGGTGCTTGGGGAGTGGGACGACGAAAACTGGCTCAGGAACTTCAGGATGAGCCGGCAGACATTCCTGGAGGTGTGCCAGTGGCTCACCCCCGCACTCAGGCACCGGGACACCGCCATGTGGCGTGCCCTCCCTGTGGAGAAACGGGTTGGCATCGCTGTCTGGAAGCTGGCCACTCCGGACAGCTACCGATCCGTGGGGCAGCAGTTTGGTGTCGGAAAGGCCACCGTCGGGGCTGTCTTCATGGAGGTAAGAGAACCCACAGGGGGAGGCCAGGGCAGGGCAGGGGGGCCAGAGCAGGGCAGGGGGGCCAGGGCAGGGCAGGGGGGCCAGGACAGGGCAGGGCAGGGGGGCCAGAGCAGGGCAGGGGGGCCAGGGCAGAGCAGGGGGGCCAGGGCAGGGCAGGGCAGGGCAGGGGGGCCAGGGCAGGGCAGGGGGGCCAGAGCAGAGCAGGGGGGCCAGGGCAGGGCAGGGCAGGGCAGGGGGGCCAGGGCAGGGCAGGGCAGGGCAGGGCAGGCCAGGGCAGGGGGGCCAGGGCAGGGCAGGGCCACACACACCCTGCTCACCCCTCATTGGGGCTGTCCCATGTGCTTTCTCTGCAGGTCGTGTGTGCCATCAACGCCATGCTCCTGCACAGGCTCGTGAGGCTGGGGGACCCACATGCCACTGTCGCCGCCTTTGCCACCCTGGGCTTCCCCAACTGCTTCGGGGCTCTGGATGGGACGCACATCCCCATCCGCGCCCCGCATCACAGTGGAGGACGATACCTCAATCGGAAGGGCTACCATTCAGTCGTCCTGCAGGCCTTGGTGGACAGCCGGGGACGTTTCCAGGACATTTACGTGGGCTGGCCTGGCAGCACCCACGACGCCCGTGTTTTCCGGAACTCGGGCCTGTGCCGCCGGCTGGAGGCGGGGACCTACATCCCCCAGCGGGAGATCCCTCTGGGGGACACCACCATGCCCTTCTGCGTCATCGCAGATGCGGCCTACCCCCTCCGGCCGTGGCTCATGCACCCCTACACGGGCCATCTCTCCGCTAGCCAGGAGCGCTTCAACGAGCGCCTGAACCGTGCGTGCCAGGTGGTGGAGCGCTCATTTGGCCGCCTCAAGGGACGCTGGAGATGTCTCCTGACCCGCCTGGATGCGGGCCCCAACAACATCCCCCAGATTGTGGGTGCCTGCTGCGCCCTGCACAACCTCGTGGAGAGCAAGGGGGAGACCTTTCTGCAGGGCTGGGCCGCGGAGGCCGGCAGGGCACATGTGCAGCCACCTGCTGCCCCCAGTCGGCAGGTGGACCCCGAGGGGACCCAGGTCTGGGAGGCCCTGCGGGCCCACTTCGACCAACAGGCCGCGGGGTGAACTCTGCCCAGGCCCCCTACAGCCTGCCCCTTCCTCCCCCACACTCCTGCCCCAACGCCCACACCATGGAGCACCCCACCGCCCCCCCCCCACTTGTCCTGGACAAATGACAGCACGAACTTGTGGCTGAATGTAAACCTATTTTTTGTCTTTCAGAAACTTTTTTTTTTTTTGGTCAATAAATATATGTCAAACACAAACCAAAAAGTAGGGACAAACGTTCCACAAAAGCAATATGTGCACAAATAAAACAATACAACAAAGCAAACAACTGTGCGCCATCAAAAAAGAAAACCAGGGAGGAGAACAGGGAGAACTATTTACATGGGGGGGACGGGGCAAACGGGGGCACCAAAACAAAAGAGTCCAACTATATACAACAAGGGGGGGGCCACGTCCCGGGCCCCTCGCCCCTATAGCCCAGCACCGGGTTTGCCCGGCCGGGAGCCCCGCCGTGCCTGCAGTCTGGTCCGCGGCTGTGTGGGAGCGGGCTGGACCGGAAGGTATCGGTGCCGGCAAGTCTCAGGTGGCTCCAGGGGTCCCTCGGCGCTGTGGCCCTCGCGGGTGGGTGGTGGGGTGACGGCGGACGGCCCGGCGATGACTACAGCAGCTGGTGGTGGGGCTGCAGGAGCGGGCAGGGCGGGCGATGGGTCAGCCGGCGCGGCATGGGGGGCCAGGTAGTCGACAAGCCGGTTAAATGTCTGCATATAGGCCCCCCATGCCTCCTGGCGCCAGGCCAGCGCCCGCTCCTGCAGCTGGAGGTGCTGCTCCGACACCTCCAGCTGCCGGCGGAGGATGGCCAGCAGCTGGGGGTCCGTCGCCGTCGCCGGTAGTAGGCGTGGGGTCCGCTGTCTAGCCCTCCGCGGGGCCGGTCGTTCCTCGGCCGAGGGGCTGCCCTGGAGCGATGGTCCTGGAGGGCTCTCCGGGGCAACTGAGGCCTCACCGGCGCTCTCTTCCGGTCCTTCGGATGGTGCAGGTGCAGGTGCAGGACACAGGAGAGGAGGGGGGAAAGAAGAATGGAGACAGGCGTTAGTATGGGCCCCGAGCCGTGGCCTCTGTCCCCCCCGCCCTGTGCTGCAGATTCCCCATCCCCGTCCCCGGGAGATGCTGCTGTGATGGATGGGGTTCAGGGGTCCCCCTGCCCTGCACCCCGTCCCCTGGTGCGAGCGACTCTCACTTCACCCCGCAGGGTCTGAGAGCAGGAGAGGTTTCTTAGGCCACAGATGGCCAGTTTCTGGCAGGAGTGACAGCATCAGCTGTCAGAAGAGACAGTCCTTCCAACCCGTCGTGGGGAGAAGACCCCAAGGGGGGGCCCCTCTGGGATGCAGCTTTCCCCCTCCTCTGGCTGGCTGCCTACCAGCTCTCCCTTCCCCTAGCCTCTACCTGTGGCCCCCGCCCTCGCCCCCCAATTCCAAGCCAGCTCGGCTCCTCCCTCCTGTTTGTTCAGGGCAGAGGTGTCACCTGCCAGCTGTAGCGCCAGGATCCTCCTTTGGCCCTGGGAGCTCTTCGGCTCTTGTGGCTCATATGTAGCCTGCGTCTCCCTTTGGCACTCCCCCCACTCCATCACATGCTGCTGCTGCGGGGTGTCCCACCCCCTCCGCCCGGGGGCCCCTCGAGGTTCCGCTCCCCCCTGGCCCGGGGATGGGGCATGGCACTGTCATGCAGGGTGTGGGGGGCAGGGGCTGACGGCTGCAGTGCTGTGAGGGCCATGGCCCTGGTGTCCTTGGGGCCATGGCCATGTGAGCGTGTGGGGGGCCCTGGACACATCTCTGTTACCCCCGCCCCTCAAGCCCAGGGGTGTCCACCAGAGAGGGGTACCTACCTGTGGGTCGGCTCCCACGGTCCGGAGATCGCCGGGGGTCGGAGGCCCTGCTGCTGCTCTGGGATGGCAGGAGGAGGATCTGCAGGCTGGATTCTGCGGAGGAGGAGCCCCCCTCCTCCTCCTCCTCCTCCTGCCGTGATGTCCCGGGGATGGCCTTCGGGGGGGGCCCCCGGGGTGCGGGGCTTGCCTCCGGGGCGGACTCCGGCTGCAGGGCCTGCTGGGGCTCGTCAGCCAAGGTGTCAAGGGTGGCCGGAGGGGAGGAGGTGTGCCGGGAGCCCAGGATGTCCCTGAGCTCCCTGTAAAAGGGGCAAGTGATGGGGGCGGCCCCAGATCGGCAGGCTGCATCCCGGGCCCGGGCATAACCCTGCCGCAGCTCCTTCACCTTACTCCTCACATGATCCGGAGTGCGGGCAGGGTGACCCCGGGCAGCCAGGCCGTCGGCCAGCCGAGCGAACGCATCCGCATTCCGCCTCTTGCTCCCCATTACCTGGAGCACCTCCTCCTCGCTCCAGAGCCCCAGCAGGTCCCGCAGCTCGGCCTCCGTCCAGGAGGGGCCCTGCTGCCGCTTCCCAGACTGGCTGGCCCTCTGGCTGGGCTGGCTGCCCTGGCTCCCCTTGGAGGGGGTCCCCTGGGGGCGCTGGGGGGGCTACTGGCTTGCCATCGCCACTGGCTGGCTGGGTGGCTGAGGGCTGTGCAGGCTCGCCGCGTGTGCAGGCTGCAGCCTGCACGTTGCCTCAGCTTCCTGCAGAGTCAGGGAGGGGGAGGGGACCTTTAAGGGGCCACTCCACGCGGCCACCAGTGAGCTGAGGGGCTGGAGAGAGCGTCTCTCAACCCCCCAGCTGATGGCCGCCATGGAGGACCCGGCAATTTCGACGTTGAGGGACGCGGATCGTCTACACTGTCCCTACTTCGACGTTGAACGTCGAAGTAGGGCGCTATTCCTATCTCCTCATGGGGTTAGCGACTTCGACGTCTCGCCGCCTAATGTCGAAGTTAACTTCGAAATAGCGCCCGACGCGTGTAGCCGCGACGGGCGCTATTTCGAAGTTAGTGCCGCTACTTCAAAGTAGCGTGCACGTGTAGATACAGCTTATGTGTGGTAAAAAAAAGACCAAGACAAACAGCTATAAGGGAAGGCTTTCACAATAATATGGCCAGAGGAATAAAAAAGGGAGGATTTCTGGTTTAAATAATAACTAATGGAATTAGGGGAAATTTCTAAAAAGAAGGCATCTGGTGGCAAAATGTTTTAAATAAGACAAAAAATAATCTGTCTTAAAATGAACTCATATATCTCATCCCAACCCACATACCATTGTTAAAGCTTACGTGAACCCAGGTACAAAGGAAAAAACTGTTGGCCAGTGAGAATGGAGGAGAGGAGACATGGAGGAGTGGTCTTAGGAAGGAAGGAGGTTGTAAATCTCACCTGCATGGGGACAGGAAATATGGATGAACTGTCTCATAGTGGTCTTTAGATGAAGTCAGTTATTGGCAATTACATCACTTCTTTGTTAAAGGGTATAAAATAAACTCTTAAAGGGCGTGTCATGGCTCCTTCCCCATTCTAGCAAGACAAATGCAGAAGTGGGGACCAGCAAAAGTACCTCCAAAACCTTATCTACCAGGCTTTGGTATAAACTTCCCCCCCAAAATCCTAAAAAAACCTTAGATTTTGGGGATAAAATTTGCTGCCACCACCCAAGTAATAATAAGGAAACCAGGGAGAGACTACTCAGCCCCAAAAGTAAAAACCAGGACACAAACATTTACCAATACCAGGTTAATAAAAAGAAAAAGAGAGAACTTTTATTAGTACAACAGTACTCATGTTGCAAGCCTCATGACTAGATGAAAGAGTCACAAGTAAAACACATGGGGAGTCTCCACCATGGGCCTAGAACTTAGTTGCCAGGAGAGTAAAAGAACATTTCTAAAAAGTGCACAGACATTGGATCTGACTTCCCAAACCATAAAACAATGAAGCCTAACGGATTTATTTAAACTTTACCCTGCTTACAAAAGATTGGAGGGCCTGTTCTTGGAGGGAGATATTCTGTGTCTCTTTCCCTCATGGCTGGAAAGAACAAGAAGAAACAGAGGAAAGACAAGGGTGGAGCCAAAAATTCCTTTGTCCCAGTTTGAAATTCTTACCTACATTCCTATGGGCCAACCCCACCTGGCTAAGGAGGTTAACCCTTTTACTCCCAGGCTACTGGCTAACCCTCAGGATCATGACAGGGTGAATTGCTAATATTGTGGCTCCAAAGTGGTCAAAACCAATGTCACATCATTGCTAGGGTTAGCCCATTGGTAAACCCCTTGATGAAATGCTTATAAATGTCTTTGTTACTGTTTGGATATAATAATTTGGTTGTTTTAGCCTTTTTAGGCATGCTTAGAGCAACTGCATAAAATACCAGTTGGCCTTTGGACTTAAAGGAATGTAGGGTTAATTTAGCGTTGTGCTACTACCCTGAATAAATAAACGATAATTCCAAACTCCTCCAGCTCTCACTGTCTGCATTAGGAAAAGAGGAGTGTTAGCAGTAAGTAGATGTGGCTCTTCCCTACTGCCAGTCTCTCTTTGGGGTGGTCAGGCCTGGGAGTTGAGAACCCACGTGCAGCTTAGTAGGTTCTGGCACAGGGGTTGAGAAGTCATCAGGCAGATTTCCTAGCCTGCAGAGGGGGAGCCCTGCAACCCCAGGGGTTAAGTGGCAGGAGGGACACAGGCCCACAAAACTCTACCACATCCCATCCCAGGAGCCTAACTGTGGCAGCATAGACTGCCTCTGGCTCAGCAAAGTTCCCACAACACATTGATAATATTTCCAATAACTTTACAGGCACACAGTAGTCTGGTTCCCTCCGGCTACTTACTTGAGTGATACTGGTCCACATGGGAACTGGTGTTAGTCAATGCCTTCTAGCTGACAAATTGTGCCACTCCCCCACATCCAGATCTGCATCCACAGCCCATCTTCCATTTTCTCCAGATACATGGTGAGTGGCAAACCCAAAAATTCCTCCAAATCAGGTGCATCTCACAGTCCAGGTATCAGGGCTTTCCCCTGAGGGTGGTTGAAGTTCTCTCTGGCTCCCCATTCATAGAAACACAGAATCCTAGGGCTGGAAGGGACTTCAGAGGACCATCTAGTCCAGCCCCCTGCATGAAGCAGGATCAACTCCAACTAAATCAACCCAGCCAGGACTTTGTCAAACTAAGACTTAAAAAATTCTAGGGATGGAGATTCCATCACCTCTCTAGGTAACGCATTCTAGTGCTTCACCACTCTCCTGGAGAAACAGTTTCTCCTTATATCCAACCTACACCTCTCCCTATGTAACTTCAGGCCATTGCTCCTTGTTCTGCCAGTCATCACCGCTGAGAACAGCTTTTCTCCCTCCTCTTTAGAGCCCCTCTTCAGGAAGTTGAATGCTGCTATCAAATCACCCCTCACTCTTCTCTTCTGGAAGCTAAATAAGGACAAGTCCCTCAGCCTCTTCTTGTAAGTCATGTGCTCCAGTCCCTTAATCATTTTTGTTGCCCTCCACTGGACCTGGTCCAAAACATCCACATCCTTCCTGTACTGCGGGGGCTCAGAACTGAACACAATACTCCAGATGAGGCCTCACCAGTCCTGAATACAGGGGGAATAATAACTTCTCTAGATCTGCTGGAGATGCTCCTCCTAATATACTCCAGTATGCCAGTAGGCTTCTTGGCTACCAGGGCACACTGTTGACTCATATTCAGCCTGTCATCCACTGTAATCCCCAGGTCCTCTTCTGCTGAACTGCTGCTTAGCCAGTTGGTACCCAGTCTGTAACAATGCTTGGTGTTCTTCCATCCCAAGTGCAAGGATTCTGCACTTGTCTTTGTTGACTCTCCTCAGATCCTCCAATTTATCTAGGTCACTCAGGACCCTATCCCTACTGTCCAGTGTATCTACCTGTTCCCTTAGCTCAGTGTCATCTGCAAATTTGCTGAGGGTGCAATCCAACCCCTCATCCAGGTCATTAATAAAGAAGCTGAACAATACCAGCCCTAGAACAGATCCTTGCGGCACCCCACTTGAAACTGACCACCAACCAGATATTGAGCCATTGATCATTACCCGCTGGGTCTGAGCATCTAGCCAGCTTTCTATCCATCTTACAGTTCATGTATCCAATCCATACTTCCTTAAATTATGGGTAAGAATGTTGTAGGAGACTATCAATAGCTTTGTTAAAGTCAAGATATATCACATCCATTGACTTCCCCATATCCTCAGATCCAATTATCTCATCATAGAAGCTAATCAGATTGGCCAGGCATGACTTGCCCTTGGTGAATCCATGTTGACTACTCTTGATCACTTTCCCTTCTTCCAAGTACTTCAAAATGGATTCCTTGAGGATCCCCTCCGTAAGACTGACTGGTCTAGTTCCCTGGATTGTCCTTTTTTTTTTTAAACCTGGGCACTACATTTGCCTTTTTCCAATCATATGGGACCTTTCCCGATCTTCACGAGTTTTCAAAGATAATAGCCAAAGGCTCTGCAATGTCATCTGCCAATTCCCTCAGTACCTTTGCATGCATTAAATCCAGACCCATGGACTTGTGCATGTCTAGCTTTTCTAAATAGCTCTTAACCTGTTCCTTCCCCACCGAGGGCAGCCCACCTCCTTCCCATACTTCATTGCCTAGTGTCATAGTCTGGGAACTGACTTTGTCCGTGAAGACTGAGCCAAAAAAAAAGGAATTGAGTACTTCAGCCTTTCCCATATCATTTGTCACCAGGTTACCTCCCTCATCCAGTAATGGCCACGCACCCTCCCTAGTAACACTCTTATTGTTAACATGCCTGTAGGAACCCTTCTTGTTGCCCTTTACATTCCTTGCCAGCTGCAATTCCTGTTGTACTTTCACTTTCCTGATTACCCCCCCTGGCATTCTCCAGCCATATATTTATACTCTTCCTTAGTCATCTGTCCGAAGTTCCACTTTTTACTTGCATCTTTTTTGAGTTTAAGTAAATGGCTCAATGTTTGTGGCCAGTCTTCAGCTCCAAAAGGGACTGCAGTGTCTCCCAGCTCAGTAGCAGATGAGAAGCCGGTGGTTCCTCTGGCACCTGCTGTCCAGCTAAGCTGTAGGGCTCACCTCTTCTACTTCCTGTTCCTGTCTTGGTCCTGCCTTTCTGTTTCCTGTGGGGCTGCTGAGTGTTTCCAGGTCCCTCCCACCAGGGGGCATCCAGTTCTTCTCCCACTGCTAGGGTTAGATAGTCCCCAGCACTTGAATGACAATGCAGTGGCAGTGAGGAATTCCATGGATTTCTTGTTTGTATGATTAGTGTAAAGGCCAGGATAGTTGCAGTCTTTGCACTTGAAGGATCTCAGGGACATTCACTTGGAGTACTTCGAGGGAAACATACCACCACAGAGGAGATAGGGAAGAGACAGAGCCATGGCTCTGCTTCCCCTCTGCACTGATCTGCAGAGTGGGTGCAGCACATTATGGCTGTTTCTACACAGGCCACTTCCTTCAGAAGTGGCTTGCTAATACACGGAGTGAAAGATGCTAATGAGGCGTGGATGCAAATTTCCTGTGCCTCCTTAGCATAACGTCACATGATTTGGAGTCCGGAAGATTGTTCTCCCTGCCTCCAAAACGCCGGGAAGAGCAGACCCAGGGGGGCTTCCGGAAGGAAGTTTTCCTTGTAGAGGCCCCTTCCCAAAAAATTTGGGAAGAAGGGGCCTCCGAAAGAAGGACTTCCTTCCGGAAGCCCCCCCAGGGGCCGCTTTTCTACATGGCATTTTGGAGTCTGGAAGAACAGCCTTCTGGACTCCAAATCACGTGATGTTATGCTAATGAGGCATGGGGAATTTGCATACGTGTCTTATTAGCATCTTTCGCTCCATGTATTAGCATGCCACTTCTGAAGGAAGTGGCCTGTGTAGAAACAGCCTATGTGGGGAGAGGAGGAAAGGAGCAGGCTACCTCATCAAATGGGCAGCATCCTGCATTCTGTCAGAAGTCTTCACAAGTTCAGTCTACAAAGCAGCTTTATTTCTTATTGCAAATAATTCATGAACAGTAATTTACGGATGGCTCCAAACTGAGCCCTAGATTTGGATATCCTTATATTTAAGGTGTTCAAAATCTAAATCTACCTTCAACTATTGGGGTGTTGGTCTGTCACTTGGGCAATTACAGCTTTGAAAAGGCACACTGACTTTCTCGATGAGAGGAAAGAATTTGAACTGATAAGGAATAAGTTGTGCTGAATGCTCCATTCTTTATCTACCTGCATGGTTTTGTGCAGTTAGGGAATCCTAAATCCCCACATCCTTAGAATCTTAACATGTTTGCTGTTCCAGAGTCTAGTCTTGATCATTCAGTGCAGTGGCATTTACCTTTCAAGCAAGCACACAGAAGTTATTCTTCAGGGCAACAAAGACAAAATACATTTTACATTCTTACTCAAACAAATATTCTCTCAGAAGTAATATTTAGAAATGGATATTTAACAAGGGTTTAAATTTACATTGCTACTCACGGAAATGATGGTTTGTGGGATATGCCTTCAGGAGCACGGGCCCCAGTGATAGAAGGAACAATTTCTAACAAACAACGGACTTGAGAGTATTAGCTTTAATTTGCTGCTATCTAAGCTGATTGCTATTGAAAAATGACTGCTTTTAAGCAGCCAGGTAAACAATCACAAACTAGATGTACATTTTTTCATTGTTGCAAAAAAATAAATTGGAAGCTGTGGCGAAGTCTGAGAAGTGGAGTCCTCTCATGTCTTTTAGTCTATGAGGAAGTATTAGATATGATTTATTTCAGGAACATTTAAGTAAAAGATGAGATTAATTAGTGGCTGAGTGGTAGGATTATAGGGCATTGTACACACTTTCTGATCATTCAAACAGTCCTGTGTCACATCACTATGGTCTCATCACTACCCTGCAGTCTAAACATTTATTCTAAAACTTCATTATTTTATACCTAGAAATCCAATTGTAAAGACATTCCCAACACACTTGCAAGGTCACTAGAAAAGGGTGGCCACCAGGGTCTCTGTAGATTCTGCATTTTGATCCAGGTCTATTCATGTATTATCTTTATGACCAATCCATTCTTCATGAGGGGACTGGAACAGCTAGTAGCCACCATTCCTCTTCCCCAAACGCAAAATAGGCCTGGGGGAATTGCACAGTTTGGCATTAAAAATCCTTCGCTAAATCATCTAATGCTGATAAAAATGGATTAATTTAGATACATGGTGTTGTTTATTAGAAAAAATTATTTTGGCCGCCCAAACCAAATCAAGAAGGGAATATTAAATATGTTACTCTAAATTTATACTCACGTAGCTGAAGGCAGATTAGGTCTAATCTGTTTCTGGCTGCCATGCTCTGGTGATGGTTTGTGCTTACTGTTGTTACAGGCCTGTAGGAATGCTTGTACAACAGTTTCAAATCAATTTGCTGGTTCTAAATAAACACACTTCAGTGAGAAGATTGTTGGGAAGCCATGGAAAATGGTGTGTGCCTGTAGCAAGAGAGGCCTAATCTAAATGTAATCAACACCACCATGCCTGCAGTTTTTTTCCTAACTCTTTTACATGCACATAGGTGGTTTTACACGACTCTACATTGTTAGACTACTAGGTAACAGTGTTGAGATACTAGTGTAATCTATGTTCATATAGTGCTCTCCACTCATACTAGTCCAGAAAATGACAGATTGTCTTTTGCAATGTTTCCTAGCACAATGGAGCTCTCAGTCTCAGTTTGGGATCCTATGCCCTACTGTTATAAATAATAATAACCAGTGCCTGGAATTAAACACAGAGCTCATGTGTGGTAGCACAGGACACTGGCTGCAAGACATTTAAACTTATTTCACTGCAATAATGTACAGTAATATTTTAGTTTAAACAATATAGCTGTAAGTATCAAAGAGGTAGCCAAGTTAATCTGTATCTTCAAAAACAACAAGAAGTCCTGTGGCACCTTATAGACTAACAGATATTTTGGAGCATGAGCTTTCGTGGGCAAAGACCCGCTTCATCAGACTATAGCAATAGTAAATTACAACCCTGTATATCAGGTAGCTTCATAAATCAGTTTTGCTTATTACCTTTTCTGAGTATGTGAAACTTTTTCTTGTTGCTTACTGTGTTCTACCTTATTCAGTTTTATGTCCTTCTTCTGTATCATTGCATACAATTGTTGTCAATGTTTATCTGATCTATCAACATAACCTATGATGTGTGAGAGGGTGAGGCCAGGGGAGCGAGTACAAGAGGGCTGTGTTGAATTGGCAAATAGGCGGAGTGGGAGCCGCTGGGGAGGAGGCTGCCCTAAATCAATTGGGGCCAAATGGTCCCACTTAAGACTGCCTTTAAAGACCTTTGCCCAGTGAGGGGTGAGGGGTGACTGAGGAGAGCATAGGAGGAGAGAAGCAAGAGGAGTTTTTCCAGGAACAGCAGAAGAGGGGAGAAGTTTTGAGCAGTGAGGAGGTGGGGCCCCTGTCCAGGTGGCCCTGAGATTTGACATGAAGCTGGAAAGAACTGATTGCCCTTGGGAGCTGATCCAGGAGAGGGGATGTGTTGCTGCTGCTGCCACTACCTGGAGGAGGTATGGGTGGGGGTCATCTGGGGAAGTGGCCCAGGAAGAAGATCTGCAGTGTCCAGGGTGAGGGGAGCCCTTCCCCACCAGTAGCAGCCATACAGGGTCCCTGGGCTGGAACCTGGAATGAGTGGGTGGGGCCCAGGTTCCCCCCCAAGGCCATCATCCCAAGAAAGGCAACAGTGTCCTTGCTCTGGGGCCAGTGGACTGTATAGAGGCCCAGAGCCCAGGAATGACGTTAGCCATACCACATATAATTGTAAGAAAAAACTCTGTGAACACTGCAAAGAGGTTAGTATTTTTAGACATAGCTCATTGGAACCAGAGAAATATTTTATCTTGTGTACTATAGTTGGAAATAACAATATAATCTATTTTTCTGGCTTCTGTCACAATAGTATGTCCAACACGTGATTTTGTCTCACTGACATTATAAGTCACCATATTTGTTCTTTTAGTGACAGACCTGTCAAATGTCAGTAACTTTTTTTCCTAACATCCAGTCCTGTAAATATCGGCTGGGGTCTGAAACACAAGCTGTGTTATCTCTATCTTGTGTATTATTGTCAGTAAAGATTCTACAGTTAGAACTGAGGTGATGATTTTCATGATTACATATGACCGTGACGGGGTGTTCACTCTACATTATCTCTGCAGGGGTTAAGATAGTTCAGAAGAGGCTATTTTGTCTGGTTGGCCTCATGGAGGGGGAAACTTAAGCTTGACTGAAAGGCAGTAATAGAAGTTGTAGTGTACCATGCAGGAGTAGACATAGATGTCTGTATGGCCAGGAAGCAAGCACAAAATGAGTTGTAGTGTGGAGGTCTGTAGTCAGTCTCTGGGCATAGTTGGGAAGGAGTAGGAACTCTACAGTCCTAACTCTGAAGGCAGGGGCTTACTCAGAGGGATGGGTAGTGGGGGAAAAAGAAAACTGCAGACGTTTAAGCTAGAAGAGCAAGGATATAGCAGCAAGAGTTGAGATGGTGCACCACTTGGCAGGTGACCATAGGATCCCTGGCCTGTAACCAGAAATAGCTGGTCAGCCTGGCTTTCCCTCCTAGCCATTGAAAAAACAGCTGTCTTGAACTGGAGGCCTGACTGCGAGGGCACCTGGGCAGCTGGTCCCATGAGACTCTTTTATGACCTTGGAAGTAGAAAGCTATGTAGTGAGCTGGCTGGAGGGTGAACCCATGAAGAGGGGCCCCTGAGATTGCTAGAGAGCAACAGGGGCCATGGCACAAGTGAGAAAGAAAAGCATTAGAGTAAGTGGAGCTAATCTGCAGCTGCAGCTACAAGAAGGCTCCCCCATTGTCAGTAAAATCTATGACAAAGGGGTGGGGGAAATAGCTACCTCTATCATATTAGCATTGTCTTTGCAGAGTGAACGTTCTCGCTTTTCCATATATCCCTTCCCATAGTGTAAGAAAAAGGGAAAAGCTGTAGAACCTGAGTCAGCAAATTTAAAAATGATAAAAGGAAGCACTTTTATTTCAAAAACAACGAGAGGTCCTGTGGCACCTTATAGACTAACAGGTAATTAGGAGCATGAGCTTTCGTGGGCAGAGACTCACTTCATTCAATTTTTGTTTCAAAGGCATTCCAATGGCCATTAGCTATTTGCATAGGACAGTAGCTTGGCAGTCTTCAGTAAAAGACTAGCCATGCTTTTGGCAGAAGATGCATGCTCTTTTGGAACTCCATGTCATGATGCTCAAGAACCACCAGCCCAACACCAAATAAATGCTCTCTCCGGTGCCATAGGAAACATTGAAGTTCTCCTTCACTGCCTTTTCCTGATGCTGTGTCCCCTTCCCCTTGCTCTGGTGTTGCTCCACGTCACTACATTCTGCGGTACTGCGGCTGCTCAACAGCCCTTGCTGCTGCTACTGTTCATCATCGTCATCTTGATGCTGCTTCTTATCACTTCTTGGAACAGATGCTACTTCTAGCCACTTCTGATATGCTCACCTCAGAGAGCAAATGAACGCCTGTACCCAGTACATAGCTGGTCAAGGCTCATAAGGATATTTCTGACTGCCATTTTCCTTCACAGTAGCAGATCTGAGGTGTCTGCTTGGTGTTCTCTTTTCCACCCCATGTGGCCACTCTTCCAGCCTTCCTCTGGAGGAACAGGTCTATACCTGGCACTGAAATGCCATCAGTTTGGAGGCCCTTTTGCTCATCCATTCATCACCATTCCCATCAATTTAGTGTCTTGCTACTACTGTCCGTCAACATAGTCTTCTCAGAGGTCAGCTTTAATAGCTCTTAATCCAGGTATTGATTTTTGGCTTAGCACTATGAAAGCTGGGAACTAATTCCTTTAAATTTTGACATAAAGGAACTGTAGAGCTGGATGTTGTCACTATTGCTGCCACTTCAGCTCTTGTTGACTTCCCAGCTCTCTGAATTGCACAGAAAGACATTGAGGAGACAGACACTGACTTTTTGGAAGTATAGGAACAGTTGTCTGTTAAGATCAGAATGAGGAACTCTGAGCTATGTCAGGGCATCTCCATTCAACCCTACTGATGCTTGGTTGGCATTATGTGGGGTCAGAAAGGAAATTTCCCACAAGCCAAATTGGCCTTTGTATCAGTGTTAATCTGTAACTGCAAAAACAGTGAGAAGTCCTGTGACACCTCGTACACTAAAACATTTTGGAGCATAAGCTTTCATGGGCAAAGACCCACTTTGGGAAATTTGGACAGCAGGGCCAAGAGCCTGGCTGGGCCCCTGAGGGAAGGGGTGGGACTTTGGGTGGATGGGGCAGAGCTGGGTCTAGGCAGCCCTCAGTGCCTCCCAGTGTGCGCTGCACCCCTCATATCCCTCAGTGGTGCCTGGAGCACACTGCATGGCACTCTATCAATGACCTGGAGCTGCAGCAGCTGCCGCTGATGCAGTAGTATCTGTGGTGGTCAGGAACCTGGGGCTCTTTTGTATTGCTGGGACCTAGGGCAATTGTCCCCTTTGCACTGGCATGTGGGTGCTGGGTACTTGCCAGGATTATCTTGGTTTAATCCCACTTAATCATTTCCCTGCCATTGCAGCAGCCTCAGATCCTGGTGCACCTTGATCTCTTCCATTCTCTGCCCGTCGCACATCATAATACTTTGGTCTAATTTTGGCTGTTGGGTGCTGGGTGATTCTAGTGGCATGTGCTTTTCAGAGGTCAGACTAGACTGGTTGATCACTGCTGGCCTTAAATTCTGTGATCATATGACTCTTCCCTCAGGCATTCATTGATCACAAGAGAAACTGTTGCATATCTCTTATGACTAAAATTCTTAATTTAAGAGAAACTTAAGGAAAACTGCTGAATTGACAAGGCTATAAAACCAAGCCCTCAGTCTGTAGTTTGGACATCTGATATAGCATAAATAGCAGATTTCAAGATTTCCCTCACTGATCCACCAAATCCTTTCAACCCAGATCTGAAGGGATCACCTCTGTGGCTGCATCTACACTAGTCTCCTCCTTTTGGAAGGGGCTTGGTAATGTGGGATTTTAGCAGATGCTAATGAGGTGTTGCCTTGAATAGGCAGCACCTCGTTAGCATAATGGCAGCCATGCACAATTTGAAAGTGCCACTTTCAAAATGCATGCCACCCATGTAGATGGGGAGCCTTTCAAAGGGACCCCTGATTTCGAAAGCCCGTTCTTCTCATTTGGTTTTGCTATTCATGGCAACGCCTCATTAGCATCCACTGAAATCCTTCATTACCATGCCCCCTCCAAAAGGAGGGGGCTAGCATAGACATGGCCTTTATGTTTAACTTAGTTCAGTCCTCTTTCAGTGTTTGACAATTACTGCTATTTGATGTATAGGTTTTGTATCTTACTCTGCTAATCTATCTGGCCCTAGATCCAACTGAGCTAAATACTAAAATTCTAAATTATTTGTGCAATTGACATTATGTTGCATATGTGCCATGGATGATCATTTCTACTTAGTATTTGGTAACCTTAAAAATTAACAATTAGATGGTCATAATTTTTACAGATTTATTCCTAAAGAAACACTTCCTGAATGCCTTAATCTGCTAGCTAGAAAAGGACTCCACTAGATGGTGGTGTTTGCTAAGGTTTGGTTTCCATCAGCTTTAACTGGCTAAACATATAGAGGTACTTTAAAGTTTGTAGACAGAATAGAATATAAAAATGGTCCATATGACAAGCTGTTCATTCAATAACTCTTGATTATTTAGTATAAATTAGCACCACAATGTTTTAATAATTGCCAAATGAATGTGTATAAAATGAATTATTAAATGTAATGATCCTTTTTTTCTTCACTATAATTGTTCATTTGACAGAGATGAGCCAACGTCTCAAATACAAGTGATTATCTTTTATTTCTAAGTCAGATGATCATTAATTTCAGTGAAGGAAAGAATTAAAGGTTCCAAGTAAATCTTGCATATTGTTAGCTCATACTCTCCTCACTTCAGTTCCATCTCAGTTCAAGGCAGAATTTAAGCATGCTTTTACATGCAAGTTGTAAACCACTTCATATCTGATCAGTTCCCTGGGACCTGAAGAGGTCTCTGAGGTCCTAGGCTGGACAGAAGGGAAGCTCTTGTGAACAGGAAGATTTTCCCCAACACAGACAATTCTTCCTGATCCCATTTCTCCCAAGCAGAGACACTCTATTCCCTATAACCCAGAATCATTCCTCTCAAAAAGCTACTTGACAAAGAAGCAAGGTAAATCAGCAGACAGGACAGAGAAAGAAGGGGGAATATAGGAAGGGTCTAAAGGCTTGGAGATTGAAGAGGCAGAGAAGAAACTCAGCTTCTGTTTTTCCTTAAGGATGCCAGGGCTGAGTGTCTCCATTGCCTTTGTCAAGTCTAATATTTTAAAATAGATACAAAATATCATGAATGCCATATGCTCATCTGAAGTATGTTCTTCAGCGCTGTTAGAAATGGCCTTGCTCCTCTGTTCCTGTGGGTCTGCTGTCTCCCTTTCTTTCTCCCATGTCCACATCCTGGATTTTAATGTTTACATTTCAAAACCTTTAAGTAACTGATATGAGTTATTACGGGTACCCTGACTATTATAGAGACAGCTTGATCATTAGAGATAGATACAAAAGAAAGACCACTGTAGTGTAGAAATAGCCTCCATGAAAGTGGGATAGCAACCCTTATTTCCCAGCCTCACTTAGATGTTATGAGGGGCAATTAGCTATTGCTTTAAGGTGCTATCCAGTGTTCCCTGTAAACCAAGCACTTGGGCAGCTGCCCAGGAGAGATTAGCAGAACCACAGTGGGCAGCATGTGTTTCTACTGGTGGTGCACATCAACACAAGCCTTGGTGCACATAACAAAGTTTATTCTTCCCATGGGTGTTAAAAATTGGAAAAAACACTGGTACTATTTATGTGCAAAGTGGTATCATTGTTCATTTCATGGTAGCCCTAGTTTCCAGATGCCTAAAGCTGCACACGCACCATAAAGATTTCACTGTAAAGATTGGGCATCTGGCATGTAGCTGGGTTCACTCTACCCATTTTGGAAAGCAAGGAACAGGTCATATTATGCTGTACCTCTGCTTGATTGTACTCTGCATGTAATGAATTCATACAATGTACGGGAGTTTTGACAATGCACGTGTAGGGAATGTGGCAGAAGGAATGCAGTGCTGCTGAAGGCTGGGAGGAATGAGTCTCCCAGAGGTCATCTGCATGAGAATGCAAAAGGTGTGCATGTGTGATACCTTTTCAGGCAAAGCCTAATGGGTAGCAAGTAAGCCATGAGATTTGGTCTATTGTAAACATGTAGTTGTAAAATCACAATTTAAGCTGACACTTAAGGTGGGAGTTGTGAGATCTCACCAATGCTCTGGGTTGTTGTGGGGGACAGGGCAGTCGCCTTAGCTGTGTAAGACATTGATTACACAGGGCTCCCTGGTTTAAAGCATTGTGAGAGAGAGCAAGGGGAGGGTATGGGTTGAGCCAGCTTGCTGAGTGCCCTGGCCCTGGCCCTGGCCCTGGCCCTGGCCCTGGCCCTGGCCCTGGCCCTGGCCCTGGCCCTGGCCCTGGCCCTGGCCCTGGCCCTGGCCCTGGCCCTGGCCCTGGCCCTGGCCATATAGCTATAAGCCTGGCTTGACTAACCCTCCCCACCTGTTAAAAGATAGAGCTGGATACTAGGGTGTTTGTGAAACCCCACACTAGAGATACCAAGAGCTGAAATCACAGAGTGGCAGCTGAGGCCACACAGAGCTGAAATCACTGGATTCTGCCTTAGGGCAATCCCAAGCAGTGGGGTTAGGACCGGTGGACAACAGCAGGACCAGCGGGCGGCTGGTAGGAGCGGTGGCGGTAGACGACGGCGGCCGGTAGGAGCGGCGGCGGTAGACACCGGCGGGTGGCCGGTAGGAGCGGCGGCGGTAGATGATGGTGGGCGGCCGGTAGGAGCGGCGGCGGTAGATGATGGTGGGCGGCCGGTAGGAGCGGCGGCGGCAGACGGCTGGTGACAGCAAGGGGAGGCTACAGACAAGTGGACAGCTAGTATTGCCCTGGTGATGTATCTGTGGGCTTTGAGTTTGGGACTGCACCGCAGAGGGTACACCCTGTAACTGTGTGTGTGTGGAAAAGGGCCAAGAGCCCCAGCAAGAGACTGGGTTCTGCTGCATATGGGGATGGTATCTGGGTAAAAGGGGTTTTGTCTCTTCTGTGCTGAGATATACTGCATCTGTCGCTGTAACCTTGGGGTAGGTTACGGTCATTAAACAAGCCATTTCTATCTCAGACTCTGTGCTTGCGAGGCGGGGGAGAACCGCCTTACAGGCACCCAGCACGGGGGTGAAATTGTCCCAGGCCACTGGGTGGGGGCTCAAGCCGGTTGATTGTATCCTTGATAGGAAAACCCCACAAGAGTTGAACCCGGCCCTTCTGGCAGGCATCTGGCGTTAACAGAAGGGTTACACACGTAAACATCTTTTTTTTTTCTGACTCGTGAAAGGCACTCAGCATACCCACATTTCAAATAGCCTCCTTTATTGTATTTAACATGTCTTGGTGAGTTTTCTAGTCGAGTGCATGTTTATACACGTGTTTGACTGGTGATTTGATAAGCATAAAAATATAAGGGAGAAAAATTTTTCTACTTGGCCTCTGAGGATAGAACTGGGAGCAATGGGCTTAAACTGCAGCAAGGGAGGTTTAGCTTAAACATTATGAAAAACTTCCTGTCAGGGTGGTTAAAGAATGGAATAAGTTTCCTAGAGAGGTTGTGGAATCTCAGTCGCTGGAGATATTTAAGAGCAGGTTAGATACCTATTGGGGATGATCTAGATGTTTTGTCCTGCCAAGAGGGCAGGGAACTAGAATCGATGACCTCTTGAGGTCCCTTCCAGTTCTAGTGTTCTATGATTCTATAAGACAACCTACACCAGAGCCCTGACAAAACTCCCATTGATTTAAATGGAGCCTGTCTTTTTCTGATATGTACGCACATGCAGCGCTTACAAACTAGATATTGTGAATGTTGACAAAACAGATGGGAGAATGAGGAAATAGTGTTTTCTGTCTTACAGGTGGGAAACTGAGGCACAGAATTAAAGGGCCATATTTTTAAAAGTATTGAGATACTTAACAATCCAGATGTATCTGAGAAGTGGGTCTTTGCCCATGAAAGCTTATGCTGCAAAATATATTAGTCTATAAGGTGCCACAGGACTTCTTGTTTTAAAAATCCGCATAGGCACTTAGTGAGATTTTTCAAAAGAATGTAGAACTCTTAAGCCCACTGAAAGGAATTTCAGCACCTACAGATGCTGATAGACTTCTCTTAGGGCCAGATTCTAAAAGTATTTTAGAAGCCCCAGGTGAGATGCCCGAGGAAGTGTGTAACAGAGTCCAGTCCTGCTGTGCTGCCTGTCTGGACTCTTCTCATTCTATTTAGAAATATGGAGTATACAAATATTTGTTGGACCAGCTGATTTGCATAAAATATAAGGCATGTGTAATTATTGCTAAACTATTATTAAATTTGCCCATGTGAAACATCTTGCTCAATTAAGAATCTTTTGGCCTGATTCTTATTGACAAACACCATTTTATACCACTTTTGTAGCAGAGAGAGTCTTTAGGATTTGCCTACACTGCCACTTTACTGTGCTGTTACTTTCTTGCTCAGGGGTGTGAAAAAATGCACCACCCCTCCCCAAAGCACAGCAAGTAAACAGGTTCCCACCACTGTTAGCAGCTTTCCTCATGGAGGTGGTGTTATGACCTCCTTACTCCTCATGAGAGTGAGTTATATGGCGAATGACCTTTGATAGTTCAGTTTTATGCATTCCCCTTAGGTGCACAAAATTGAACCTCAAAAGATTCAGAATTGAACCTCAAAAGATTGACCTGGACCAGGTCGCTCTCCCAGCAAGTGGAGATGCACCTTTAGATTCAATGTATGTTAAGCTAATCTAAGTCCTAGGACACTCTGAAAAGACCTTAGTGTAAATAGAATCTCCTGTGCCACCACCCAATGTCTTTTCTCTCAAATAGTGTGCTTTCAGTATTACAAAGGTCCGTGCAAACATGCAGCGCTGAAAGCCAGCAACCATATAGACTGAAATACCTGCTCACCACAATGAAAAACAGAAAACAGGCAGCATGTCAAAATATCAGTCAAAAACTGGAACACTTATTTGCTGTAGACCACAGCATAAGCAACATATGTTGCATAGCATATGAATAATCAAACCCATTCCTGGTTAATGAAAGGCTTTTCAATATGCTTCAGACCAAATTACTTCTGATTAAAAAGCTGAGTGGGGAGACAAATGTAAACTATTGCTAGGTGTGCTCACTTCAAACAGTTATGCACTGAACCTAATTTGAAACTGGAAAGAGGTAACACATTTCATTTCCTACATATTCACTGATGCAATGTGTTTTGGTGGTTTTAATACAGCAATTTCAAGTGTCTTACAAAAATGCTGCAGTCAGCAGCACAGATAGTATGTTTAGCAGAATGATCATGCAAATTAAATTCAAGTGAGCTTAATGTGCCCACCCTCTCAGAAAGATAATTTGATCTATAGCGTACTTATAGTGATAAAACAGGCTGAATGTATCCGTTGAGTATTTCAAGCAGTTAGTATTGATCACAAATAGGCTTATCTTTAGCAAGGAAAAATTTCTAGGAAATAAACAATAATATGATGAAAGCAACAAAAACGTTACTAGAATCACTGTGAGAACTAACTTTTTAGCTCATACTATTATTTCCCTATAAGGTTTCTTGGATCAAATTATTCAATTTATATAAACCTACCAAAGTCCCTTTTGGGCATAAAGGAGATCAGAATTCTGTATCCCATCTGGAATATTGTATGCACTACCAGTCATGCCACAGAAAAGCTACTTTTTACCTTTAAAAGCGTGCATCCTAGGACAATAAAGATGATACTTGTATCCAGCATCTAATATTGGGACACGTCTCAAGAGTCTGTGACTAAAAACTTAAGCATCGGCCCATCTGGAAATGAGGAAACTCTGAGAAGACTATGAAAGGTTATTTCCAAAGCATGAAAAGTCTTGATTGAGGTGGTAGATGCATCTTACTAGTTGTTAAACATTTCAGAAGTTAGAAGTGCTAATAAAAAATCTAGGAAATGAAGGGTAAATGCAGAATTTAAGCAGGACAATTTCATACAAAGAAATTGTATTGCTTTAGAAACGTACTGATGGGCAGGTATCGGAGGGGTAGCCGTGTTAGTCTGGATCTGTAACAGCAACGAAGGGTCCTGTGGCACCTTATAGACTAACAGAAAAGTTTTGAGCATGAGCTTTCGTGAGCACAGACTCACTTCATCAGATGCCGGTCTTGGAAATCTGCAGGGCCAGGTATAAATAGAGTGATGGGCAGGTCTTTTTACCACTTAAATTTTCTTTACTCCAGTGACTGACCGAGAAGATACCAGCAAAGCACTGAGTGTATTTTGTGTCCCCAACACTATTATCAATCTGTGACTATGCAGAATCATAGAATTTTAGAACTGGAAGGTCTGGGGGTCATCAAGTGCAGCACCCTTGTTAGAGCTAGGTTGGAGAGTCAGCTGCTGTGTGTGAGGGACTGGTAGAAGGGGGATAGGGAAAGGGCTGATCATCTGGTTCTACAGCGAAAAAGCAGGTCTTCACTAGTGCTTATGGTGTGCCCTACTGCCTGCTTTCTGAGCTACAAACAAAAGGGACAGAAGGGAGAAAAAGAAGAGAGAGCAGAAAAAACTACCAGGAAAGAAGCTGTAAAGAAGAGAACCCGTTTGGCCAAGCTGCAAGAAAAGTGGGGGCGGGAGGAGGAAGCGCCCTGTCTCCTTTGTGGCTTGTGAAAGCCTGCATTTTTCTAAGAGCTCAGGGGCCTGATGGGACTGGCTGGCAGTATTCTTAGGCTGCTGCCTTTTGGGTCAACTGCATTTCTGGTTCCCCCACTTGCCCCTATGATGTGGCCCTGGTGCACGGGTTTCTCTTTCTTTCCATGCCAGGTCATAAAAGAGCTGGTTTTGAAGCAGGCCTAGGAGATCGGCCTGCCCCCCTTCCCTCCTGCTGCCGCAGGTTTTCTCCAGGCAGTCAGCAGAGCTTACAGTGTGCAGGGGTGGTCAATGAGAAGCGTGTGTGCGTGTTCTCCTCCCTGCAGAGCCTCACTCATGCCTCACCCCCCCACCCCCCATGAAAAGCAGGAGCAGGTATTGTATTGGTTTCTCTTGTTTTGTCTTTCATTCTCTTCCTGGGAGCAGCCTGGGGCCAAACCCTACCTCTGCAGCACAGGGGCACTTCTGCGGGGAGGGGAGGGGCAGGTCTCTCTTCCCTCCTCACCCACCGCTTTTCCTGCTCAGTTTTCCCCTGCTGCTTGTACATGCCAGAAAAGGGTGTGTGACCACTAAGTAGCCCAACTTGAAACTCACCTGGGCTGAGGTGGAGAGGGGTGCCTGCCTCTGGCAGCTGCAGGTAGGGAGTCATGGG
The DNA here is from genome assembly GCF_033958435.1 of Carettochelys insculpta. Classification (NCBI taxonomy): domain Eukaryota; kingdom Metazoa; phylum Chordata; order Testudines; family Carettochelyidae; genus Carettochelys; species Carettochelys insculpta. The sequence continues at coordinate 55,663,140 of NC_134141.1, read as the reverse complement.
GGTGGAAGAAGAGGCAGAGTTATATGGGTGGGAATTGGGGGGATGCAGTGCAAGCCTCAAGGGGCCCCAGGGCGAGTGCATGAAGGTCGGGTGCAGTGCAGACTTCAAGGAGCCTCTCTCCCTGCTTCCTCTATGCAGGAAAAATAGTTGGATTGTGATGTTTTCTGTGGTCCACTGAAAGGTGGTGGGGGACAGGGGAATATCTATTAGGAGAGGGAGTTCACTGTGTACCCACCCTGTACAAAGGTAAGAGGCAAATATATAAAATCAGCCAATGCATCATTCAGTCGCAGTCACAATGATCAATAAAGCAAACCCAGTACAATGGAAACCTTCTGACTTGAGTTCATCCGTAGCAACCTAACATCAGGGACATTCCAAGTGGGCCCTGATGGTGATCTGTTTCTCTCAGCCCTAGTCTTCATTCTCTGAGTCAGTACAGCTCCATTCCCCTCAGATACCACTGCTTTAAATTAACTCTGTTCCTTCCAGCAACAAATCTCAAAGCCCATTCATGTTGGTAACTCCTGAGCTTCCTGTGTGGTAAGTTATCTTCATTTTTAGAGATGATGAAAATCACAGCACAGAGTGAAGAGCTAGCCATAGAATGCAGGTGTGTTGACACCTGGCTTTGCATGTTTATTGCAAAACCAACTGTCCCTTCTTTTTTCGTGAGATACTTTGGTTTTTCTGATTTGGCTTTTCTCCCTGATCTGCTTTTATCATCTGTGTTTTCTATCTTTCTTCTCTCACCGCTAGGTGTGTCTTTTCTCAACTTTTATGAACTATTAATAAAATTATAAAACAATGTTTATTAAATTCTCAATTAAAATACATTCACACAAGACTTGAAAAAATATTATAAAATATATCTAAAATGTAATCTGTAATAATAAATTAGGGCCACCAAAGAAAATGTACTTCTATTAGTTCTCATTGGTGTGGCCCTCAGTAGGCTTTGAGTTTGACATGCCTGGTCTAGCAGCATTACCAACACGTCCACTGCTTACTGGGCTCTTAGAAAAGATTTAGGGGTAAATGAGAGCTAAATAACAGCATAGAACACTGAGAGACAGGACTGGTGGCTGTAAATAAACTTTCTGGGAGGACAAGAAACTTGGTTTACCCATGATAGATGGATATCTGACTAACTAAAATCAAGCTGGACTAGGGATGTTGCCAGACAATAGAGGGCTGGATTAGAGAGGTTCAACTTGTTGTTCTCACAGTAGTAGCCACTATAACCTTAAACATGCTCTGGGGGGAGTGAGGGGAAGCTACAGTAGAAAGTAGAGAACAAAAAATGGGCAGGGATATGAATTGGTGGAAGGAGGAGGAGGTGGCAGTGGCACATGAGAAGAGTGAACAAACATTAAGGCGCTACTTGGCTGAAGATGGAGATGGCAAAGTGGGGACAAAACAAGTCCGCTATTATCAGGGTCACTTTTTAAGTTACTTTATGGACAATCTAAATGAAAAGGGGTTTTAGTTCTTGCTCATGTTTGGGGGAGAAGCTGGTAGATTTTAGTAGCTCTTTGTCACTGGTCTGTGATCTATTCTTTATGAAGAATAATACTGAGGAATACTAGGAAAGCCAATGAGTTCAAGACAGGAATTTTAGAATCCAAGAGGCTGTGACTCAAGTGATTCTACAGGCTGATGACAGAGTAAAATCTGACGATTAACATTTTAAAAATACTTGACAAGCCTCCTACTTTTATTTTTATCCCATGTGTAAAATATTTCAAGTTAAGCTAATGCAGATATTATTCTGCAATAAATTACTTTTCTTAAGGCACTTCTTTTCTGTAGCATACTAGGGAGCACTACCAAATGCAAGTTTATGTTCTGCAGCATGTCTTATGGCAACATTAAGTACAAGACCATATAAATCAAGGCAGAATTAGAATCAAAGGAAATTTCAGATGGAGTTATATTGATAGGGTGACCATATCTCCTTGTCCTAAATATGGGACAGGGAGATATTGGAGGACAGGTGGCTCCTCCAAGCCCTGGGGAGCCAGGAAGGAGGCGGCAGTGACTGGCCCTCCCCTGTAGTCCCAGGCAAGTGGCAGCCACAGGCGCCCCCTGAGCCCTGGGGAAGCGGCAGCTGGCCATGCTCCTCCTGCTTCCCTGAGGCAGTGACTCCCACCAGCAGCTGCCCTGGCACAGCTGCTGGCAGAAAAGGTCAATGGGGAGACAGCCCAAATATGGAACAATTAGTCCCTTTTGAAAAAACAAGTTGGAATGCCTTTTTGGTATCCCAAATATGGGACCGTCCCGCTCACTACAGGACAGATGGTCACCCTATTTATTGGAGTTTTTACTTTCTTGCTATTTTTTTTTCTCTCTTAGGGTGGGTCTACACAGCAAAGTTGTTCAAAATAATGGCTGCCATTCCAAAATAATTTTGAGTGTCTACACAGCAAAACCACTTTTTTGAAATAGTGGATGGCTGATTGATTTCTGTAAATCTAATTCTATGAGGAATTGTGCCTCCTCCAAAACAGATGTTTCAGAATAGGGGCTGTAGGGAACAGGGGCTCTTTTTGAAATAGGGGGCCTCCAATTTTGAAATAGGGGGCCTTGGGTTTTGTCTACACAGCAGCATTATTTCGGAATAGCTGAGTGATATTTCAATTCACATTTTGGCTACATCTACACTATGGTGTGCTTTCAAAAGGCAGTCTTCCGGAAGGCATCTTTTGAAAGAGCATACATACACACATTGGCAGATGGATTTTCCTATCCATTCTTTTGGAAGATCAAGGTGCTCTTTTGAAAGAGAACATTCACACAGCAACGGGTGCCCTTCCGAAAGAATGAGCCAGCAAAGGCTGCAGATGGTGTCACGTGGCAGACAAACATTTCTGGGCACCGCAGCCCCCTTCAAGGGTCCTCCCTATCACCCCCACCCTGCCCTGCAGGCCCTCTGCCCGGAGCACAGCCAGGATTCTGCAGAACCCCATGGATCCCCAAAGCTCCCTGATGGGGAAGCCCCAATGATTGGGTCTGACTGCTAGCCACGATTGTTGTTGTTGTCCTGTACCTCTTCCAGTGGACACACCCTCCCACCGCGGTCCTGCAGACCTTCACCACACAACACTGTCCATGCCCCATCCCCTGTGCCATGTGGTGCTACCCCACCAGTGGTGAGTGGTAGGACCAACTTGTCACGGGTGAGTGGGACACCAAGTGATGGCTCCAGAACTTCAGGATGAGGAAGGAGACATTCCTGGAGCTATGTCACTGGCTTGCCCCCACACTTCAGCACCAGGACACCCAGATGTGGCCCATTCTTCCTCTGGAGAAGAGGGTTGCAAGCGACATATGGAAGCTGGCCACTCTGGACAGCCACCGCTCAGTCAGCTGCCAGTTCAAGGTTGGCAAGGCCACTGTCAGGGCCATCGTCATGGAAGTAAGACATGCTTGGGTCACACACACACCATGGGCAAGGGGGACCTTTGAGGGCTTGGGGCAGGGGTCTTGCAGGGGATCAGGGAGGGGAACCCTGGAGGGGACAGGGGAGGGGGCTGGGAGGGGAGTGGTAGCTGTGGGCTGGGGATGGGGGGCTCTGGGGCACCCCACCAAGCACACCCTCCATCCCATGCAGGTCATCTGAGCAATCAACAACATTTTCCTGTGGAGGGTCGTCCAAGTCAGAGACCTCGATTCTACCATCACAGGATTCATGGGCCTGGTCTTCCCAAACTACTTTGCGGCCCTGGATGGGACCCATATCACCACCTGGGCCCCAGACCACAGTGTGGGGCAATACATCAATAGAAAGGGGTATCACTCTGTGGTGTTCCAGGCCCTCGGGGCGCCAAGGGGCAGTTCATGGATGTTTTGTGTGGGCTGGTCAGGGTGAGCCCACAACTTATGGGTTTTCTGGAACTCTTGGCTTGGCTGCAGGATGCAGAACGGGACCTCCATCCCCCCACAGGAGCTCCCTGCCGGAGACACCACCATGCACCTCTTTATCATGGCCAACCTGCCCTTAACCTGTGGCTTCCTGCCCTTAACCTGTGGCTCATGTGGCCCTACACATGACAAACTGACCGTACCCAGGACCATTTTAATGATCATCTGAACCAGACCTGAAGCACTGTGGAGCAAGTGTTTGGTTGTCTGAAGGGGTGCTTTTGGTGCCTCATCATGTGCCTGGAGGTCAGAATCTGAAACTTGTCCAGGATGGTCTGGGCATGCTGTGCTCTCTACAATATTGTGGAGTGAAACCACAAGCAATTCGTGCACTTGTGGGCCACAGAGGCTGTGGCCAGCAATGAGCAGCCAGCCCATGACCCATGCTGTCAGGTGCACTGGAATAGCGTGAAGGTCAGCGAGGCCCTCCAGGAGGCCTTTGCTAGGGGACCCCAATTACCCTCCCCCAGGCACTTTCCATCACAACCTCCCCCACACCCATGCCCCACCACTCCCCACACTTCCTCTCCTCACTGCTGTCCCACCAATCACACAGGACATGAGGGTGGTTGCAAATAAACTTGTTATCTATGAAACTGAACTGTCTTTAAACAACAACATGAATAAGGGATGGACTATATACAGGACTGAATAGGGGGAAACTGTGTGATGGGAAGGGGTGGGGGAACCTGAATCTTGAGGGGGCCTGGGCCAGGGGTGGGTGGGGCTCACTTGACCTCAGGGGTGGGGGTCCATGACCTGCGCTGACAGTGGGAGCCCCTACTACCCTGGGTCCAGGGTCCCCATTGGGGTTGTGACAGGACTGGGACCACAGGGGCATATGGGCATGGCAGGAGGGGTGGAGGGAAGGAGAGGAAGTGGGGATGGGGCAGGAACAGCTGACCCAGTGTGGTCCACCCTGGCCATGAGCAGCTGGGGTGGTTCCGGCAGGGTGGCTGGGGGGAAGTTGGGCAGGATTAGGGCATCAAGATAAGGGGTGGTAAGGGGGCTGTGGGTGGAGTTGTGGGGGGCATGTGGGTGGCTGGAGGGCAGCTGGCAGGGGCACATGGGGAGGAAGCTGGGAGGGTGGCAGGTGGCAGGGGTAGCTATTTGACAATGGCCCAGGTGAGGGCCTTGAGGGTCACCACGACCTCACCCAAGGCCTCCCACCACCACTCCATTGCTGCCTCCTCCAGCTTCAGCCAGCACCAGAGCGTGGCAGTCAGCTTCTGGATGGTCACAGTCTGAGCACCTGACTCCTCCTCCTCCATGCAGTGGCACTGCCTCCAGGTGGGAGCCTACCTGGGTGGTGGGGGTGGAAGTGCCCCAGCTCTCTCAGAAAGTGGTGTATAAGGCCTGCAGAGCCCGCCAATGGTGGAGCTGTGGAGACAGAAGGGGAGAGAGGGGCAACCCATCAGTCCTGTGACCTGGCCCTGGGGACCTGCCTCCCAACTCTCTGTGGCCAGCCTCCCCATCTGATGGCCTGAGGGTCCTGGGGGATCCCAGGCACCCAGGAGTTCCCACATGGGTGGGGCACATGTTGGTTGTGGTCAGTCCCCACCCCCAGTCTCTGTCCCTGGGCTTGCAGGTTGTGTTGCTCTTCAGGAGTGGATGCTGAGTGCCTTGCATGGTCTGCTCCATGGGACAGGGGACATGGGCAGCTGGGACATGTCAGGAAGGGGCCACCATCCATGAGGTCAGACCTCTGACATGGGTTGCAGGGCAGGCGGCCTCACCTGTGGTCCAGGGTGTCTGAATCACTGGTTACCTACCTGAGGGTCCCTCAAGGAGGCCTGGTTTGAGGGGCCTGGGTCTGTCTCCTGGTCCTGGGTCCCACCCAAGGCTCTCGGCTGGTCATCGGGCACTAGCTGGTGCTCTGCCTTGGGTGCTGCCATGTCAAGGACAGCCTCCGGCTTGACTGCATCATTCAGACCCAGGAGCTTATCTAGTCCTTTGTAGTGGGGGCAGAAAGTGGGCACTGCCCCCAAGCAACTGGCACATTCCAGGACTGGCTCTACGCCTGCTGCAGCTCCTCAGCAGTGCGGGGTGAGGTGCCTTGGGAGGTTAGTCCTGTTAACAGCTGGACAAATGCCGGTTTTCTAATTCTGGCTGCTGCTGTGGAGGAGAACCTCTTTGTACCTCCACAGTCCCAGCAAGTCCTTCATCTCTGCTTCACTCCAGGAGGGGGCCCTCTTCTTCACTCCGTGGCTGGCTGCCTGGGATCCCTCTGGTGGGTCAGTGGGGGGACCCTGGGGAAGCATGGGGGTTTTGGGTGATGGCTATGCTGCTGGTGGGGTGCCTGATGAGCACTAGCATCGCTGGGTGAGCAAGCTGCTGGAGGCTTGTGGGGTTCCTGCCACAGGATGGGTCTCCGCATCTTTAAACGCAGCCAGCTGCAGTAACCATAGAACCCCTCTTGTGCTAGCAGGGTCAGCTGACACCAGCTGGCCAGCACCATGGAGGACTGCTCTTTCAAAAGAGCAGCCCATGATGTGTCTATACGCAATTTCTTTAGAAAGAGTCTTTTGAAAGAAGACTTTCTTTCTATAGCAGGAGGGGAAGAGCACTTTCGAAAGGAGCTCTGTGTTCTTTTGAAAATACTTTCAAAAGAATGTGTTTCATGTGTAGATGCTCCATGGGATCTTTCAAAAGAGCCCCTTCTAGTGTAGACGTGGCATTTGTGTGTAGATGCATTATTTTGAAATAGCTTATTCTGAAATAATGCTGCTGTGTAGCTATAGCCTTAGGTTGTTCTGCTTTTCTCCTGCTCCTAACCAACTAAATGTTGCCTGTCTGCTCTCTGCCTTATATACAGTTTTTAGCTTGTTCTGATTGGCTTACTTTTCAAGCCTATCATCATCATCAACAACCATGGGCTCAGTGCCAATTGGTGTCTGACGCCTCCCTCACTATTTCATTCCATCTTTCTCTGTCCAGTGCAGAGTGCCTTAGTTTCTGTAGGGTAGGTCCGCATCAATCTGCTGTATCATCTATCCATTCTCTGTGGGGTCTCCTTCTCCTGCTTGAACCACCCATTATGCTGAATACTAGGTTCTTAACTTTTCATTCATTGTTCATTCTGCAGATATGCGCAAATAGCTGTAACTTCCATTGTATAACTTTCTGCAATAGTGTCTCTTTCAGCTGTATCTTCCTATATAATTCCTCGTTGGTGACCTTCTGCATCCATCCTATTCTCAGGATCTTTCTATAACAACTCCTCTCAAATGCCAATATCCTTCTCTTTGAATCTTTTGTTGTTACCCATGTCTCACATCCATACGACATGCTGCTGAATACATTTTCTAGACACTCAGCTTAATTCCTAAGCTAATTGCTTTGATTTTCCAGATTTTATCCATCGCCTTCAAACTTGCTCTTGCTTTCACTATTCTAGTCGCTATTTCCTTCTTACAGTCTAGATCATATGTCATGTTGCTCCCCAGATACGTGAACTTCTCTACAATCTCTAGTTCACAACCATCTAAACTGATTTTCCTTCCTATTTCCTTATCTCCAAACACCATTGTTTTTATTTATGTTCATAATCAGTTCATACCATTTCCCTCCCTCAGTTAGCGCCTGCAACCATTTTTGCAAGCTTCTCCTCATCTTCCCCTATGATAACTATATCATTTGTGAACTTCAAGTTGGTTATTCTCATCCTGTCACCGATATTGCTTCTACCTCTTCCTTGATCTTGTCCATTGCTCTCTCTAGGTGTGTGAGGAAGATACTCAGCAATATTGGGTCTCCTTGTTTCATACCTCTACTCTTTCTAAACCAACTTCCAATCTCTTCACACATTCTCACCACTGGCTCCTCATTGTCGTTGATATCCTTCAACAACCGTATCAGTCTACTATTTACTCCATATGACTTCAACCCTGCCCAAGTCACTTTCTGATATATACCGTCAAATGCCTTCTGAAAACTGACAAAGTAATTGTAGATGTTCTTTCGTTGAGCTTTCTCAGATATCAATCTTAGTTCCCATATCTGCTGTATGGTACTTCTATCTTTCCTGAATCCCACTTGCTTGTCTGGTAGATGTTCTATCTGCAATCTCAGTCTCTCTGTCAGTATTATCATCAGCACCTTGCCTAGATGACTCATCAGGGCAATCATTCTGTAGTTCTTGCACTCCAACACACTTCCTTTCTTATATATTGTCACTAGCATGGATTTTGTCCATTCTTAAGGTGCCTTCCCTTCTTTCCATGCTATACTACATAGGAGGTGTATTTTCTTAATCATACACTCTCCTCTGTATTTGATCATCTTTCCCGTGATCTTCTTATTTCCAGGGGTCTTGTTCTTTAGTCATTTCACTGCTCTTTCTACTTCTTCCTTCGAATTATCGGTCTTGCTCTCAATGCTTGGTGGGGATATCTCTTTCAGTTCTTTGATCAGTCTCTCTGAGACACTTGAGTCCAGCTGTGCTTTGTACAGATTGGTGCAATATTTCAACCTTCGCTGTACAATCTTCTCCTCGTTCATGAGCATGTTGTTCTCATATTTGATTGCCATCTGCTTCAGCTGCCACTTCCTATTAATATTCCTAATCATTTTATATACCTTCCAGGTCTTAACTCACTGTGATGCCTCTCTATATCTTCACAGTGCTCCTCTAATCATTTCGCCTTATCCATTCTGTCCTCTTTCCTTACCTCATTGCATTGCATTCTATATTGCTATTCCACCCTCTTTGAAACATCCCTTCTGATCTTTAATGCTCTCTTCTCTTGGATCAACTTCAGGGTCCCCTGAGTAATCCACTTCTTATTCATCTTCTCATCTTCCTGAACTGTCTGCTCAATTACCTTTTCTATCGCCTTGGCTATCCCTTTGACTCTCTTATTTAGGTCTTTCTCTGGGCCCCAATTCCTTATCTTCTTTTTGAGTGGAGCTCTGTACGCATTCCCTATTTCTTCCTCACCTAGACTTCCCATGTCTCTTCTTTTCTTAAACTGTGTCTTATACTTTCTCTTTAGTTTCATCTTGATGTTTGCAGTCACTAGACTGTGGTCTGAGTTGATATCTGCTCCTTGGAAAATTTGGCACTGCTGTACTGATGTTACCCATCTTCTTCTTATCAAGATATATCTATCAAGTTCTTGGACTTCCCATCATTTGATCGCCATGTCCACTTCCTCCAGTCCTTTTGTATCTTGTGTTGCAGATCACCATCTCATGCTCCATAGCAAACTCTACTAGTTTCTCATCTTGTTCATTTCTTTCTCCATACCCAAACCTTCCCGTGACTCTCTCCCAACCTTCATCATCTGTTCTGACCTTCATTTTCCAATTTCCTCCAATGATCAATACATCTCTCTTTGGTATCTCTTCCAGCATTTATGTAAAGTCTTCATAGAACTGTTCGATCTCTTCCTCCTTACTGTCTGACCTGGGTGGATACACCTGAATGACTGAGATGTTGAAAGGTTTCTCTTCGAATCTCACTACCCTCATTCTCTTACTCACTGTTAGTATGCTAACAAGGCTCCTTCAGCTGTTTTGCTGAGAAAGAGCCTGACTTCTGCCTCACATTTAATTTCATTCATGTTGGAGTTTTTTCTAACCTAGTATTAGCATATCTAGTCTTCTGTTATCTTCAGACCCTCTCTGATTGGCACCTACATATAGACCACTCATAACTGGTAACTCTGTGATGACTCTCACATTTCTGTACTGAGTAAGACTGATTGATCCCCTCCCTACAGTTTTGGAGTGACCCTGACTTACCTAACCTCAGTCTGTATTTGCCCAGCAACTCACCAGCCATAAATTAAACTGCTTAAAACTGCCATTTCACTGGCCTTGGATATGTGCAAACACTGATTGCACACTTAGTTTACCAGGCTTTTAAGCTAGAAACAATCATTGCATTATTTTAATATATACTTATTTGTTAATTTATGCATCTTAATGTTAAGGTCTACTGCTTATCAATTTAATTTTACTCTGTTTTTTCCCATATTTTCAGTTAATGGTGGCACAGCAGTCTTTCTCAGTGCTGCGCTTGGAAACAAAAAAAGAGCAGCTAAAAATCATTGTCATCAGTTTGTATCTACTTCGTACTGAAGCATAACATTTTGTTCAGATACTACACAGGCCTAAATCAGCGTAACTGACATGATTATAATTAAAACAAGCAGTTGGAAATAATCTTTTAAAACATATATGCAAGTGGCCAAGTTTCTTTTTCCATTCTACATTGTTTTTCCAATAGGTGGTGCTATAGCAATTTCTGCAAGCATTTGGTTTCTACTCTTGCAAAAGGAATTGGCTGGCCAAATCATGAAATGTTGCCCTGTATTTTAGACATTATGCACAATGAACCTTCTCCTGAATTAACCATGAAGAATCCTCTGGCACCTTAAAGCAGGGGTAAGGAACCTTTTTTGGGTGGGTGACCACTGACCTCTAGGAAAATCAGTTCATCATTATCATCATCATCAACAACCATGGGCTCAGCGCCTATTGTTGTCTGATGCTTCCCTCACTTTTTCCTTCCATCTTTCCCTGTCTAGTGCGGAGTGGCTTAGTTTCTGTAGACTAGCTCCACACCAATCAACTATATCAGCTATCCATTCTCTGTGGGGTCTGCCTCTCCAATTCGAACTGTCCATTATGCTGAATACCAGGGTCTTGATTTTTTGTAAATTGTTTATTCTGAAAATATGACCGAATAGCTGTAATTTCCATTGTATAACCTTCTGCATTAGATTCTATTTTGGCTGTATCTTCCAATATGATTCCTCATTGGTGACCTTCTGCATTTATCCTATTCTCGGGATCTTTCTATTTGCCATCACTAGACTGTGGTCCGAGTCTATATGCGCTCCTTGGAGAGTTCAGCACTGCTGTACTGCTGTTACCCATCTTCTTATCAAAATCACATCTATCATGTTCTTGGATTTCCCATCATTTGATTGCCACATCCACTTCCTACAGTCCTTTTGTTGGAATCTCATGTTGCAGATCACCATCGCATGCTCCATAGCAAACTCTACTAGTTTCTCACTTCAGTTCTTTCTTTCTCTGTATTCAGACCTTCCCATGACTCTCTCCCAACCTTCATCATCTGTTCCAACCTTCGTGTTCCAATCTCCTCCTATGATCAGTACCTCTCTCTTTGGTATCTCCTCCAGCAACTTTGTCAAGTCTTTATAGAATAGCTCCATCTCTTCCTCCATGCTGTCTGACGTGGGTGCCTACACCTGAATGACTGAGATGTTGAATGGTTTCTATTCGAATCTCACTACCATCATTCTTGCACTCACCAGTTTGTATCCTAATGGTGCTCCTTCTAGCTCTTTTGCTAAGAAGGAATACAACTCCAGCCCCATACTTCGTTTCTTTCCCTGACCAAATGACTTTGCAACTGCACATCTCTCGATGCCATCCAACACATCTCGGCCAGTGTTTGGACATTCCATGTTCCAATTGATAGTGTATGTGATAGTTGTCATTTTCTTTTAGTAGCCAACTTATTGACCCAACCCCAATTGCTCGATTGGTGTTGTGGAGGTTTTTTATTCCGGCGTCATCCAAGCTTGCATTTTTTATCATTTGGTCATACTGGTATCAGATTTCCTTCCCATTGTTGCTTCATGATCAGCACATTGAAACTCATCTGATCAACCCTCCTCCTTTATCCAGTGAGTGAGAAGTGAGAAGCAGGTAAAACAAAAACCTCACTGACATTCCTTTTGTACACCAGCTCCAGAGCCTAGGGCAGTCAGGACTAGTAGGTTTCGTGGGCCCACCTAGGCTTTTGGGTGAGGCCAAAAGTGAGGGGTTCAGTATTGGAGAGTGCTGCCAAGAAATGGGCTTCGGGTGTGAGGTCTGTGGGGGTTGGAGGGTACAGGAACAGCCTGGGGGTTGGGGAGTCTGGGCAGGAGGGGGGTGCAGAAGCAGACTGAGGTAGAAGGGGGTCAGAGTGGGAGGAGGTGCAGAAGCAGCCTGGGGATCTGAGCGGGAGGGGAAGGGAGGTCTGGGTCAGGGGTTGCTTATGTGATGCCGCTCTGAGGGGGGCACACGAGGCTCAGAGTCCCCTGCTGCTCCCAGACACTGCCCTCAGTAGCTCTGATTGGTCAGAATTGTGGCCAATCAGAGTAGTGGAGGAAAAGCCTTTCCAGGCAGTGCTTCTCAGCACTGCTGTTTCCCCAGTGCAGTGAGGGCAGGGGGAACAGTGGCAGTGTATGAAACTGTTTCTTGTCCCCCCACCAAGCAGACCCCATTGGCTGGTCCAGCTCCAGCTTTCCTGACTCCACACTGTGAGGCTTGGGGCTCCACACCTGCCATCCTGCAGTGAGCTGAACGCTAGGGAGGGGAATCGTGAGCCTTGGAGGACAGATCCAGGCAAGCTGAGGGCCAGATCCAGCCCATGAGCTGGGAGTCTCCTACACCTGATTTAAAGGCCAACAGATTATTTGAGCATAAGCTTTCATGGGCAAAACCTACATTGTCAGGACTTCCTGTTGTTTTTGTGGGTACAGGCTAAAAACAGACTGATACTCCTGAATTATGCACTCAGATCTAACAACTGGGGGGAAGAATGAAGAAGGAAATATTGAGTCATTTTATTTGTAAAATATTGTGAAATTAATCACATTAATGTTTTGATTAATATAATTTCTCCAGCCCTGGAAAAAAACTAGCTTTCTCACAGGAGTTTTGGGATTCCTGATACGTGGAATGCAGTCTTCTCATTAGTTACTCAGTCTCTGTCCAGGTATTTCGCTGAACTTCGAGGAAGATGTGGAGCCAAAATTTGGCAAATAGGGAGCTGGGAGGCAAGTAGTGAAAGGAAGATGGGTGGAATAGAAGAAGAATGAGTGGAGGAAGAGGAAACTGTAGTACCTGTCCATCTTCTCTCATAATAATGGTCAGAGATTCTAAATTGGTTACAATTCTCTAATCTGAACCTTTACTAAACCTCACACCATGCCATTCCTTAGCTCATGTTCTCAATCACTATGGATGAAATCTTGGCTCTACTGAAGTCAATGGCAATATTCCTATGAATTTCATGGGGGCTGGGTTCTCATCTCATGCCATTCCACCCCTGCCCAGGCTGTTTGTTGTCAAGAGTAGCTAAAGTGTGGGGAATACCTTGGCTTTTCTCTGGCCCCCATCCTGCAAAGACTTACATATATGGTTCATTTCATACAGGGTAAGTAGTCTACTCAAGTCCCTGAGTCTACAGTGTATAATGTTAAATTAATGCCTTTGATACCAATAGCAGAGGGATCACAGAGTGCAGCCTGGCAGTCAGTCATACTGCTGCTATTGCAGCTGTAGTCCTGGGAGGTGTGTGGTGAAATAGTCTAATCCCTTTGCCTGTCTTCACTGTAAATACCATTAGCTTGAATTAGTGGGCCCTAATACAGATAACAAAATGTCGATATTACCGGATGGACATAGTGTCAATTTCAAATTTAAAATTTCGAATAAAGTCTAGTGTGCAAGCGCCATGTCTTTAATTCAAATTTATTAGCCTCCAGAAGTGTCCCATATGTATCCCACAAAGCTACACGGTGGCCCTTTATGTATTCCTTCTCTGCTGCTCTCCATCCAGGGGTTCAGGAAGTAGGTCACAGAAAGTCCATCAAGTTTTGATTGAATTAGAATTAGAATTTGAATTCTGCAGTGCCCAGGCCTTCAAATATAAAGGTTTGGATGCGCAGCTGACGGGACCAGGTGGGGGTGGACAGGGTTGATAGCACAGCTGCCTGCCACTATGCCAACATCTGCAGAGCATGCAGGGCTGATGGAACCAGGTGGATGGGGCTGATAGCACAGCTGCCAGCTACTATGCCAATGTCCTCAGAGGACACACCGTACAAGGAACCCAAGGGGGCTTGAGGGAGGGCTGAATTCTGTTACTGGGTGCTCTGAATTCTGGGACAGTGCTTTGCATTCTGTGATTCTTACATGAAACACCCACAAGCAACAGGGGGTAAGGCACTGTGAGATAGGGACCCACAATGCACTGCTCACACTGTCAAATTTGAATAGGGAAATGGGGATGTGGAAACTCAACACAGAAAAACAATCGGTCGAATTTCAAGAAGGTGTGTGGACACTTAAATTCAAATTCATAAGAGTGAGGTTAAAATTGAATTTATTAAAAATTGAATTTATCTGATAGTGTAGATGCAGCCTTTGTATCAGCAGCTGCACACTTAAGACCAGCATTTCCTATGGAAGTTTGGTTTTCAACCTTTTTATGATCTCACTCTTTCACCATGATGCTATCAGTACAGTAGAAGGTGAGCACAGGATGGAAGGCAGAATCTAATTCAATGGATTTGCATCAAAGTCCACATGATTTTGTTTTTTTTCCCCTTCAGCTGTATATCTGTACAGAGGAGGAAAACACATGACCCTATGGAATTTTGACAGTAGCTAGCATTTGCAATCTCCCTAAGTGAAATATTGATAATATAAAAACTGTTTGGCTATCTCTAAATCTGTAAACACATCTGTAGACATGTGGGACATTGGTCTGAGTTATAAGCCTGGGAAGCATTGCCTCAGAGTGTTAGGAGGAGAAATCTGTTCTGGAGGAAATTTTTGTTTGAAAGGAAATATGCATTGGCATTGGCATTAGCAAAAGTCCAGATAGTTTGATTTCCTAATAAGCACAGTCTGGAATAGTTTATGGATATGACAATCCAAATCAATAAAGGATAAAACTTTATTTTCAGATAAACGTGGCTGGCAAGCCAAACGCAGAACTTACTAATAAATTTTGTCATTCTTAAACTTTTAAAAGAACATGCATGGGATTTGCTTCCATTGCAGTTTTGCTTTGATCATGAAGAACTATCTTGCTTATTTAATTTTTCATGCAGATAAGGTAAATGAGCATCCATATGTTGAAACAATACATCAGAATGCAGTGCCTCATTGTGGAAAGCGGTTTACAGACACATAGTGGGGAACTTTGTGGAACATTAGTTTCTCTGTGGAAAGATTGCCCTATGGACAGCTGCTCAGATGGCTTCTTTGCCATGCCCTTCAAATCATCCCTTTGGTCAAAATACCTCAGGATCATTTAGAGTTGTTTATATTTGGGCTGATGAATCTTACACCAAGTTAAACAGCACAGTAGCAGGACAGTGTGTAGCACATATTATTTTTAGTACTCTAGTAAAAATTCCCTCCCTTGGGTCAGGTCTATGAGATGGCATCATTGCCAAGGAATCCCAGCCCTAAATTAATCCACATAATTTCCCCTGCCCCCCAAATTAGAAGTGTGATGAAAACATCAGGGAGATTCAATTTCAAAAGCAGTGGCAGTATTCTCTGTTTGTTTGTCCTTGGTTAATCTTTAGTACAGAGGAAAGGAACTCTTGAAATGCAGCATGAAGCAGATTCCATGTGCACTTGTACACCACTCAGCCCTATATTGACTTTAAAAGTTCATCAGTTCCCAGTGTTAATTACCTGCTCAAATACCAGTTTAGGAGTATGTCCACACCCACAAGTTTTTATTAGCACCACTGTGTACTTTTTGTACAAGTATTTATCCCAGAAACCTTGTCTTTCTTTTTTTTCTTTTTTTCTGGGGGTTGGGGGTGGGGAGGAGTTAAGCTATAGTGAATGACAAGAGTTTTACCACTCAATTACGAGTGTAGATAAAGTGTGAACATTCGTTAATGTACAGTTGCCATGAAGGGGGCTCTGTTCCTTACTGTGCCTTTCTTTTGAAGGCTTTAGTGCTTTACACCACAATTTCCACATTTCCCCTTCCTTTGCCTTCCATTTCTAGTTATTTATTTCTCATAATCCTAACTGGCCATTAAGTGTGTATTACTAATTCTGCCTGCCTGTCTCCTGAGAAGGGTTGCTGTTAGTGAAAGATGCCAACCAAATGTCTCTCATGTTGCTAGGCATTGTTGCAGTGGGCTGGCTTTCTTAACAGCTTGGGAATGGGATTTAGTAACACCAGTAATTAAACTACTACTCTTGCATTGCACCAACCAGTTTTCATTCTGAACATCAGCAGCAATTAATTTCTTATATAAACATACAAAACGTATGAGAACTCCAAAGTATTTTAAAGAACACTTTACCAGGCCAACCATTGGAATCTATATTTTTATAAGTGGATGAAGTAAAGCACAGCAATAATGCCAATGTTCCCAAACTTGGGGTGCTAGAAAAGAGCACCCTCATAAAGAGGCCTGATCTCTGCAGGTGGAGAATCTGAGGGTATGCCTACACTTGGGAATAAAGTCAAATTTATTGAAGTTGACTTTTTAACACGAGATTTTATAAAGTTGAATTGGAGTGTGTGAAACTGCTCATAAGGTTGATTAAGTGTGTTCCCACCAGGTTGGCTAAGTTTGACTGTGGAAGCAGGGCATCGTGGGTACCTATCCCACAATTCCTGCAGAACCATTGCATTTTGGGATTTTGTTCCAGTGTCTTGTGTGGAAAAAAGTCACCTCAAGTGGTTCTGGGTTTCTGATATAATCATGCCAGAATGCATTTCCCTCATTTCCCGCTGAAAAGAAATAGACAAGGGGATTTTTGTGCCGCTTTTACATTGAATGCCACCTGCCATTACAAAGAATAACATGGCTCTTGAAACACTTCAGTGTTTAGTGCAGTGTTTTGTGATAACTTCCCACACTGCAATGCAGTATATTCTGAATGTATTGTCCATGCAGTTTCACTGGATTGATGCTTGGGGCACTAATGGACATGAAGGCCTGGAGCAGAGCACCATGGAGCTGTTGGCAGCACTGCAGTCACTGCACAGCATGGAGCACAGGTTCTGGACCAATGCAACCATCTCAGACTGGTAGGATCACATCATTTTACAGTCATGGAATGATCAGCAGTGACTGCAAAACTTCCACATGCATAAGGCCACTTTAATGAAACTTTATGAAGTGCTGATTCCCTCCCTGAAGCACAGCAATACCAGAATGAGACCTGCTTTGACATTTGAGAAGCATGTGGCAATTGCTATATGGAAGTCTGCAATACCAGACAGCAACTAGTCACTGGGAAATCAGTTTGGAGTGGGCAAATCTACAGTGGGGGCTGTCAGCATACAGGTAGCCAAGGTGATCAACATGCTTCTCCTGCAAAAGACAGTTACTCTGGGGAATGTGCAGGATATAGTGGACAGATTTGCTGCCATGGGGTTTCCTAACTGTGGTGGGGCCATAGATGGAATGAATATCCCTACTGTGGCACCAGACCACCAGGCCTCAGAGTACCTTAACTACAAGGGGTACTTCTCTATGGTGTTGCAGGCTTTGGTAGGTCACAAAGGTCATTTCACCAACATCAATGTGGGGTGGTCAGGAAAGGTACATAACATGAATTTCTAGGAATTCTGGTCTGTTTACAAGGCTCCAGACTGGACTTTCTTCCCAGATCAGAAAATGAATACTGGGGGAGTGGAAATGTCCATAGTGATTATTCTACTTGTCCCTTGTTCCCTTGGCTCCTGAAGCCATACACAGGCACACCAGACTCCAATAAGGAGCTCTTAAACTACAGGATGAGCAGGTGCAGATTGGTGGTAGCATTTGCTTTTGTCTGTTTAAAAGCCAGTTTCAGGTGCCTTCTGACCTGCTTAGCCCTCAGGGAAGAAAACACTACCCTTGTTATTGGGGCCTGATGTATTCTTCATAATATTTGTGAGGAAAAGGGGGAGAATATCATGTCAGCATGGGGGGCAGAGGCACAGATCCTGGTCAGGAGTTATCAGCAACTGAACACACGGGCAAACAGGAAAGCACAGAAGCAGACAATCAAAATCAGGGGTGTCATGAAAACCAAGTTTATGAATGAGCTTGAAGGGAGTTAATTAACATCCCCCCTACACCCTTTCTGTTTCCTTGCCCTTTATGAAACCCCCTCCAACCACGTGACAACCCTCACCACCACACCCAACCCCAAAGCATGTTAACTGATAAGCAAAACTTTATTTTTCCAACCTACAATGCTTTTCTCTAAGGGGCCCTAATGGCTACGTCTACACATGAAACCAACATTGAAATAGGCTATTTCGATGAGTAACGTCTACACGTCCTCCAGGGCTGGCAACGTCGATGTTCAACTTTGATGTTGCGCGGCACCACATCGAAATAGGCGCTGCGAGGGAACGTCTACACGCCAAAGTAGCACACATCGAAATAAGGGTGCCAGGCACAGCTGCAGACAGGATCACAGGGCGGACTCAACAGCAAGCCGCTCCCTTAAAGGGCCCCTCCCAGACACAGTTGCACTAAACAACACAAGATCCACAGAGCCTACAACTGGTTGCAGACCCTATGCCTGCAGCATGGATCCCCAGCTGCCGCAGCAGCAGCCAGAAGCCCTGGGCTAAGGGCTGCTGCCCACGGTGACCATAGAGCCCCGCAGGGGCTGGAGAGAGAGCATCTCTCAACCCCTCAGCTGATGACTGCCATGGCGGACCCCGCTATTTCAAAGTTGCGGGACGCGCAACGACTACACGGTCCCTACTTCGACGTTGAACGTCGAAGTAGGGCGCTATTCCTAGACCCTCATGGGGTTAGCGACTTCGATGTCTTGCCGCCTAACGTCGAAGTTAACTTTGAAATAGCGCCCAGCGCGTGTAGCCGTGACGGGCGCTATTTCGAAGTTAGTGCCGCTACTTCGAAGTAGCGTGCACGTGTAGACACGGCTAATGGCAGACTATTGGGTATGGGGAAAACAGAAGTTTACTGGGATCATGCTTCATCGTATGTTAGCCTTCTGCTGGTGAGTGATTCCTTGGGTGTAGTGTGCAGGGATCTCTGTGACTACCCTCCCCTTGTTCTGGGCCCTCAATGAGAGAAGGGAGTGGAAAGTGCAGATGGAGGAGGTGGAGGGGGCACAGATTTTATGTGGGAAAGCCCAGCCTTGAGCAGGGAAGGAGACTGATTATGTTGTGGAAGGTCTGAAATGGTGGGGCTTGGGGTGGCTGGTGGATACAGGGCCTTGACCAGGGGAGGAGAATGAATGTGGTAAGGGTGGCCTGTAATGGGGTTGCCTGGAGTGGCTGGGGGATACAGAACCCCAACCAGGTGAGGGGAATGAGTATGGATAGGGTGGCATATAATGGGGTGTGTATTGTACAGGGGGTGCAGAGTTAATTGATTTTGATTTTTCAAGCATTACTTCCATTTTCATTGTCAGCCTTGTCACTGACTGACACAGGACTCAAACATCCATTTTTACTTGACTGTCCACTATGCTTTTCTTCCACTCTTTCAGCTCAACTTTTTCCTTTGCTGCCACTTCAGAATAATTCGACATAATTTCTTGCCATGGCTTCTTCCTCTTCTTCATTTGTGGCTTTCTCATTTCTGGGGGATTGGGGCCTCTACTTCTGTTTGCAAGGTCACTTCCAGAAAAAAATTTGAGATATTAAGGGCATTGTGAATAGCAACATTTTTATCTTTACTTGGAACAGAGAGCATAGTGACAGTATGAATGGCTGTCTGTCTCTATGGAAGAACATATTGCAACTGCAAGGTCACTCTGTGGACTCTTAAGGCTGAAGAATGCATTATTCCAAGCAGAACAATTTAAGCTCTTCTGCAGCTTATGTTACTTCAACACAATGGTAAGTTAGTTTTGATTCATATCTCAGAATCATAGAATCCTAGGGCTGGAAGGGACCTCAGGAGGTCATGTAGTCCAGCCCCCTGCCTAAAGCAGGATCAACCCCAACTAAATCACCCCACCCATGACTATGTCAAGTCAGGACTCAGAAACTTCTAGGGATTCAGATTCCACCACCTCTTTTGCTAATGCACTCCAGTATGTCACCAACCTCCTTGTAAAATAGTTTTTCCTAATATCCAACCTACACCACTCCCTCTGTAACTTCAGACCATTGCTACTTCTTCTGCCATCTGTCACCACTAAGAACAGTCTCTTTCCATCCTTTTTAGTGCCCCCTTTCAGGAGGCTGAAGGCTGCTATCAAATTGCCTCTCAGTCTTCTCTTCTGCAAACTAAATAAGCCCAAATCTCTCAGCCACTCTTCATAGGTCACGTACTGCAGGCCCTTAATCATTTTTGTTGCCCTCCACCGATCCCTCTTCAATGTGTTGACAACTTTTCTATGCTGGGGGCCCCAGAACTGAACACAGTACTCCAGATGTGGCCTCACCACTGCTGAGTAGAGGGGAATAATAACGTCTCTGGATCTGATGGAAATGCTTCTCCTAATGCACCCCAATATACTGTTAGCCTTCTTGGCTACAAGTGCACACTGTAATCCCCAGGTCCTTTTCTGCTGCATTGCTAATTAGCCAGCCAGTCCCCAGCCTGTAAAAGTGCTTGGGAGTCTTCCGTCCCAAGTGCAGGATGCTGCATTTCTCCTTATTGACCTCATCAGATTTCTTTTGGCCCAATCCTCCAATTTGTCTAGGTCACTCTGGACCCTATCCCTACCCTCCAGTGTATCTACTTGACCCCCTGCCTTAGTGTCATCTGCAGATTTGCTGAGGGTGCAATCCATCCCCTCGTCCAGGTCTTTAATAAAGATGTTGACCACTTCTGGCTCTAGAACCCATTCTTGGAGCACTACACTTGAAACTGACCACCAACCAGACATTGAGCCATTGGCCACTACCCATTGGGCCCATTCATCAAGCCAGCTGTCTATACATCTTACAGGCCAGGTATCCAATCCATACTTCCTTAACTTATGGACAAGAATGTTGTGGGAGACTATCAAAAGTTTTGTTAAAGTCAAGGTATATCACATCCATTGACTTCCCCATGTCCACAGAGCCACTTACTTCATCATAGAAGCTAATCAGATTGGTCAGGCATGACTTGCCCGTGGTGGACCCCTGTTGAATATTCTCGATCACTTACCCCTCTTCCAAGTGATCCAAAATGGATTCCTTGAGGAGCCCCTCCATGATTTTTCCAGGGACTGAAGTAAGACTGACTGGTTTGTGGTTTCTTGGGTTTTCTCTCTTCCCTTTTTTAAAGTTTGGCACTATATTTGCCTTTTTCCAATCATCTTTTTCCAAGACTGAGACAAAAAAATCATTTCATGCTTCAGCCTTTCCCACTTCATCTGTTATCAGGTTACCTCCCTCATCCACTAATGGCCCCACATCCTCCCTGATAACCCTCTTATTGTTAATATGTCTGTAAAAACCCTTCTGTTGCCCTTCACATTCCTTGCTAGCTGCAATTTCTCAAAATTTTGAGGAAGAAGGGGTTTCCGCAAGGAAGCTTTCCTTCTGGGAGATCCCTGTGGGTCTTCGGGACTCCAAACCACATGCGCGTGTGCTAATGAGGCATGGAAAATTTGCATCCGTGCCTCATTAGCATCTTCTGGATGGCTCATTACCATGCCACTTCCAGAAGAAGCAGCATGTGTCGATGCAGCCAATGGGTTTAGATATCTAACTTCAGTCACATTTGAAATCTTTGGTCTAAGTGAACTGTTCAGCCTATGTGCTACATGGAACGTGGGAACAGAGTGGGTCAGAGACTAAGAACCATTGAAAAGGGGAAGAAGGCTGGAGTTTTGTATTGACCTTTCTGGGGTGCAGAAGAAAAGTTTGATAAAAACTATTTCATCTCACTTTTTAAATCCCCACCTTTCTACAAGTGTTGGAAGAGGAGTGAAGGAGAGGAGTAAAAAGGCAGAAAAATTGTATGCTTCAGTTTCTGTAATCAGAGTTTTTACAAAATGGATGAAGGAAAAAAACAAAAAACAAACAAAAGAGCCCTTTTCTGTGTTATAATAAACAACTTACCTTATGTTTAATACCTTTAAGATATCTTATAACTACTTATTCTTTTCTTGACTGGCCTTTTAATATGTGAGATTTTTTGGAAGTTTTTACTAGAGTATCTGAGTCTGTTCTCATAAAATGCCAGTATTGTTTGTGTCTCCTGGGTTTCATATTACACTTATATTATATCATAGCTAGCACTAGAGATTTTCATTCCTGATCAGGAATGGTGAAATCCAGTGTGGTAGAAACAAAACCTCCTGTCAGGCAGAAAGTAAATTAACTCTGACACATTCTCCAGAGGTTAGACTTATTTAGGAGAGAGATGCATTTGGAACTTAATCTAAAAATGAATTGTGCCGTATGGGAGCATTGGCCTAACCATAACAACACAATAAAGTTCAACTCTCAGATCAGAAAATGAGGAAACTTGTTTTTCCTTCAAAGAATTAGTGAGAATCATGATGCTAAAGATGGTCCCCCTCTTTATGGCTTTCACCACAGAGTTAACTCAGGTTCTCACCTGGATTTCAGCCATCCCGCTGTTTCCCTCCTACAGTCCATTCACAAATTTTTACTTAGGTTTATGAGTACAGTAAAACCCTGATTACCGAACATAAACAGGACTGATGGATGGTCAGATAATCCAAAATGTCAGATAATTGGGAGCAGGGGCAGCTGGCTGTTCTACAGCCTTCCGTAGGGTGGGCTGCCTGCTGCCATGGGGCTGGGTCCTCAGATCTGGCTTCCAGCTGCTGTGGAGCCAGGTCCCCAGGGCAGGCTGCCAGCTGCTCAAGGTTGGCTTCCTGGGCTGGCTGCTGGCTTCCTGGGGCAGGTGCTGGCTCTCTGAGGCAAGCTGCTAGCTGCCATGGGATTGGCAGAGCAATTATCCGATCCCCAATCATCCAAAGGTCAGTGTCAGATAAGAGGGAAATTTGGATAACCCGGGGTTAGCTAATCAAACTTGTACTGTATTTGAATCTGGATTTGCTTACCCAGCTAGGGATATAGGTTTGACTCTGAGTTTCACTTTATGGAAGACTTTAGCCTACCTACTGATGCTGCTATAGCTTGACTTCCAGTCCTTGCATTACCAAAGTCCTCCAGGCCTTCCCAAAATTCCCCAGAGGCTTTATTTCCTGCTTCTCTACCTGCTCATTCCCTACTCACCTGTAGGCATGGGGAGCAACCTATCCATATATACACATATACCTCTGGTTGGTATTCAAATTCCATATTCCATGTAGCCTACTCCATTTCAGCATAGCTCAGTTCATTTACACAGCTCTGGAACAGAGATATCGTCCAGGAGAGTCTTATTTCAATGTGCTGCTAGTTGGGCAGACACCTCCCACCCACCCCCAAAGTCTTGGCTAACAACTAAGTGCAGGATAAAATAAAAAACCTATAGGGTGTATATCACAAGACAAATGACACTGAAGTCAAGACTGGAAACTCCCCATCAATCTGTGACTACTCTGAAGAATTTCTCTGAACCCCCCGAACACGGATCCTACTGGCATGCTTGATGGGCTTTTGAGGCAGAACTTAATGTTTTTTCATATTGGGAATGGAGGGACTAATAGAGCTGGAGGAAACCCTTGTGGGAGAGGAACAGGAACAGACCACATAGCCAGAGGAACTGGAGTTCATCAGTCTAGTTTATGGAAGGGCTTGGAGAACAGAACAGAGGACATAGCATTGAAAAGGCACAACTGTGCAAGAGGTTGTTGTTGTTTGGTGGAGAGGGACGCGAGTGAGTGGGTTGGCTTGTTTATGACTAAAGCATTAGTTACAGAGAATATTGTGTGCTATGGTGTGCCCTTTGCTTCACTTGGTGGCAGAAACCAAGCCATTGATCTAGCCTGGCGATTCCCAAACTATGAGTTGGGATGCAAACATGGGTCACCATTAGATTTTATAATAGTTACCAGCTGGGTGGCTCCGAGCCACATGTGGCTCTTTAAGGAGACATGTGCAGCTCCCACTGCTGCTGCTGCTGACTCCTCTGGCTCCCAGTCCCTGCCCTGCCACACTGAAATGGAACTCAATTTAACTGGTTTAATGGCCAGCAAGAGGAATCTGGCTGTTAAACCAATTAAACTGAGTCCCATTTCAGTGTGACAATGCAGGGAGCTGCCTGCACAGCAGGTGGGGGAAGGGAGTAGGGGGGCTAGAGGGAGCCATGCGGCGATGTTGGCAAACTGGCAAAGGAGCTGTGGAGGGCAGCAGCAGTGCTCATGTGAAGTAGGTGGGAGGGCATTTGGGGGCTGACGGGTTTAAGCCTGAGGGCAGGGGAGGGGCACATCAAGATTTATAAAAAAAAATTTTCCCAGGGGAGAACCTTCCCCACCTCCAGTTTTGAATGGCCTTGGGTCACAAAGTCTTACTGAATTGTCAAAGTGAGTCCCTGTCTCGAAAGGGTTGGGAAGCACTGCACTAGCCTTTTTTCCTACCCCCTTCCCGTGTGTCCTCCAAGAGAGATTCCAAGCAAGGGAAAAGAATAAATCTGAAACCAATGATATATTCTTGCTAGGATTTAACTGATTAGTGATAATTTACACAAAGATGGGGTTACACGCTGCATTTTGCTTATAACTTAGTTACACGGGTGCTATCATTAAAGCATTGTGTGAGGCAGCCTGGATATGCATAAACTTTAATTTGAAGACATAACCTTAGAGACAAGGGTGTGTTAAATGTTTGTCCCTAATTTCTTATGAATCTCCTACTTGAGGTCTTTATGAACCTCCTAGTTCTGCTTTTCTCTTTCCCCTTGATGCAGATTTTACTGATAACACTCTCTGTGTAAACTGGATTTTAACATCTCTTTTGAATTTTGTCAAAGGGACCATAAAGCTATGAAGACTATCCATCCATATTTGATTCTTAGCGTGAGATCTCCATAGATCAGTGGACAGAGAATTATTTTACTAATCTCTGTAGTGCTGTTGCTCTGCCAGTTAAATAAAATATTAATGTCCTGCTTTGTAGCCTGAGGGCTACTATATTTGGGCTCTGATAGACTACCAAGGGGAGAGAATTTCAAAGATCAAGCCCCTCAGCTGAAAGAGTCCTGACATTAGCTCTGAAAGGCTTGTTTCTTCTTTCATATACCAGTGCGAGTCAGGAGTAACTGCAGAATTCACAGGCTTTTTCAATGGTGAAAAATGAGATTAGAATTAGTGTTTGAGTTTTCAAATGTATATTCCAGCGGCATAGTTTCCCAGGCAGTCTTAACAGCCTGGGACATAACTACCACTAGCAATTCACAGCTTTAAAAATCATCACCTGGAAACCGGGAACCCGTGTAGATAAAAGCTATATGTTCATAGTTTGTTATGATCAAGTTGGTGGCCAGAATCTGTGTTCTGCATTAGTTGGGTCTCTCAGGTGGACTCCAACAGTAGCTCTTGTGACAGGGTCAGGCCAGAAGGCTAGATTAGAAGAGGAAAGATGCAGCTCTAAAAAAGCAGAAAAGGGCCAGCTAATTAGGAGTTATCATGGAGCAGCAGAATAGGAGCTGCTATAAATCGGTTGGGGTCAGCTGATCTCACTTGAGGCAGCCATGTGGCCATTTAAAAAGCCACTCTGCACCCCAGTAGGAAAGGTGTGGAGAGTAGAAGAGGATACTGGAGTGACAGGGAGAAGATTATAGCAGAAGGGCAAAATATTCTTTAGCGCAGGTGTGTGCTCCCCAAGAGGGGGTGTGACATTTTGTAAGGGGCGGGGTGCAGTGTGATTAGCTCCCCACATGCAGCTTCTGCTGTGTCGTCAAGGGAATGTTGCCCCCTGCCACTGGGCCAATCAGGGCGAGGGGGCAGGTGCACCTGAGGTGCCTGGCCTGCTGCCAGACTGAGTGCCTGGCAGTGGGTGTGGAGCGAGTGTCCTGGCACTTGGGCTCCCCCTGTGGCAGTGCAGCCAGCCTGGTTCAATAGCACTTCCCTCCACACCCATCTCCCAGGAGGAGCCACCAATCGTCCAGTGCCAGAGCCTCTGGGCCAGAATGCACCCCCCACATATGCCCAGCCGAGCAGCCTGCCCACCCCGTGCTGGTGGGTGGGAGAGGTGGCACAGAGGCCCTGAGACAAGTGGCAGGGCAGCTGTTGACTTTTGGGCTTGATAAGGTACCATCTTGGCATACCTCCTGGGGTTCTGTCCCTGAGCACCCCTCCCCTTGTGTGTCACCCCCTTTTGGAGAACCCATCTCACTTCATCCCTTCCTGTGGTCCTCCTACAGGTTAGGAGAGCCCTGGCTACTTGCAGAGTGAAAAAGGGGTCATGACCTGAAAATTTGCTCACCCCTGCTTTAGTACATTATGGAACCAACAAATCATAATGGAGCCATGAGTCTCCATTTTCTCAATTCCACCCCGTGAAGTGAGTCTGCAACAGGGCAGTTGGCCTGTCATGGAGTATAAGGGGTTCAAATGGCCCTGGGAGAGGGCTGGGAGCCAATAGAAAAGGTGGCAGTAGGCAGCCAATCAGATCCTCACTGAGCTGAATATACAGGCTGCTAGCCTGGAAGAGTGCTGTGAGTGTTAAGCTAATAGGTCAGCCAGCAGCAGCTGTCAGTGGGGGCCACAGCCTCAGGGGATGCCTGCAGTGGTGGTGGAAGTGGAGCAATGTGGTCCCAGCTCACTCTGTTCCTGGTTTGTTGCTTGGTGGTGGGGTGGAACTTCCCAGCACACACCTGTGGGAAGCAGAGTGATGTGGCCAGGGGACAGAGCAAGATGAAGCTGAATTGCTTTACCTCCCCTGCTGCTGCCGATGAGTGTGAGGGGATGGACCCCCCCTGCCAGTGCCACACTCCCAGTCCCACTAGTCCCCTGAGAGCCCTGCAGGAGTAGAGCAAGGCTGGGGAAGAAGAGGGGAGAGGGCAGAGCAGTGGCTGGGAGAAGCAAGGCGTGGGGTGAAGGGAAGCTATCCCTGCCCTTCTCTAGTCATGTGGCCAAGGGCTCCCATGTGCTCCCTTCACCATTTGTCCCAGTCAGACTCCTTTGGAAGGGAGAGGGAAGGACCTGGCTGCCTGATAGGAGTGAGCAGTGCTGGGAAAGGGCAGGAGAAGCTGGGGAGCTCTGACCTGGAGAAGGCTGAGGAGGTACTTTGCGGGGTATGGGAACAGCCAGGTTAGGAAGACAGCAGATCCATCTCCCTTGAGAATGATGAGTGGCCAATTCAGATGGTGCCCCTGAGGGAAGGGGCTAGATGAAGAACAGCAGTGGGTCACTGAGGCATGCTGGCTGTAGGGGTTTGGGGTTCCCTGGGAGGGATGGACCCCAGAGAGAAGAAGGCAGCAGATCTGACTCCTTACCAATGATGAGTGGCCATTTTAGACTGCAATTTACCCCCAAGGGAAGGGGCTAACTGAAGAATGGTAGTGGGTCATTGAGGTAAGGTGTGCCTGGGGGTAACAGGGTTCCCTGGGAGGGTGCCACTCAGACACAGGGGTGCTGCCAGGAGAGTAGTATCTTGAGGCAAGAGATATGGAGGTCTAGGAGGAGGCGAGTCCTGAAGTGGTGGAGGAAAGAAGGAGACGACCACAGGAAAGGCACTGGCTAGTGGCTGGTGCTCCAGGATCTAGGCCAAAAGACTAATTCCCAGATTAGCAGGACGGAGGTGCCATGGTGCTCAGCTGAATGTGTCACAGACCCATATTCTCTGCCTCCATCTTGAGCTGCCATGGAACACAGAAGCCATATCAAAACCAAACAGACCATTTCCAGAGAATGCTTCCACAAGAACCATGCTGTGCGGCTTTGATAGTGCTGGGGAGGGGTCTGTAATCAGCAGGAAGTGTTGAAATGCCTGTCCCAGAATTAGACATAACATTTTCCAAATGTGGCTGTGCTCTGTTACCTTTGTTGACACATGAATGACTCCACAGGAGCGTCATCGGCTCCCAAGTATGTATTATAGCAGTCATTAGTCCTGAGAAAATGGAATATTTTGTCATTACTGCAACAGAAGAATGTACATGTCATAAAATGGAGTCTGAAGGGATTTAGTTCCAGGTTATTAGCTGTTCATTTGAGATGGTGGATAATAAGTGCTGCTTCTGATACTGTGTATTAGGCTGCCCTTGTGGCTTCTTTGGCTTATTTTTGGTGGTGATTAGGGTTGTTCTAAATGCATATATAATACGACCATATGAACAAAATGGGCAAGCACTTGTATTGAATGAAAGCATAGAATAATCATAATCATAATAATAATAATAATAAAAAAAATAAACATCTTCTTATAATTCAAACTAAGTGAATTTAGAGAACTTATTTTTCTCTGTTAAACTTGTAGGGTTTCTTTGGTTTTTTGCATTGGTCTCAGGGCTAATTAGAATGAATTAGTCAGTTGCACTCAGGTCCTCATCAATTTCATATTCAGGTTCATAGAATCATAGAATCCTAGGGCTGGAAGGGACCACAGGAGGTCATCGAGTCCAGTCCCCTGCCTGAAGCAGGATCAACCCCAACTAAATCATCCCAGCCAGGACTTTGTCAAGCTGGGACTTAAAAACCTCTAGGGATGGAGACTCCATGACCTTGTTCTGTAACTCATTCCAGTGCTTCACCACCATCCTGGTGAAACAGTTTTTCCTAATATTCAACCTCCCGCTGCCCCTCTGTAACTTCAGAGCATTGCTCCTTGTCCTGACATTTGTTACCATTGAGAACAGCCTCTCTCCATCCTGGAGTCCCCCTTCAGGAAGTTGAAGGCTGCTATCAAATCACTCCTCAGTCTTCTCTTCTGCAAACTAAATAAGCCCAGATCTCTCAGCCACTCCTTGTAGGTTATGTGCTCCAACCCCTTAGTCATTTTCGTTGCCCTCTGCTGAACCCGCTCCAATGCTTCTGTGTCCTTTCTATCCTGGGGGGTGGGGACGTAACTCAATGCATTACTTCAGATGAGGCCTCGTTCACCTGAAGTTTGATCTTACATCTTTATTTTTGGTCTAGTGGAAAGTGATTTTTTCATCTACTTCTTAGTTGAAAATGTTCATTTTTGGTTCTACCCCCTTTTTTATCTTTTTTGTTTGATAAATATTTTGATAATTTATTGGTATTGATTCACCCCCACACAACCACACAGAGAATGGGATACAGGGCTTGTCCCCTCTAAGGGGTGATGCTTTAATCCAGTCCCTGGGGATAGATAGATAGATAATTAGCCCTCGCCCTCCCAAATCAGTAAGAGACAGACTCCATTCACCAGGGTCCCCGTGGTACCAACCATTTCAGGTTTTGCTCTCAGCCTGGCAGTTCCCGGTTGTCCCAGGGAATCTCATTTTCCAGAGTCTAATTCTGGTAATTCCCAAGACCCACAAAAACACACAAGTCAAACACTGAGCTCCCCAATATGCAGAAGGATCTCTTGGCTCACTCTGAGATGCAGCCACCTCTGTGGTGAGGCGCAGGGGCTGTTTGTACCAGGATCTGTTTCCTGGCACTGAGGTGCAGCCAGCTCTGAGGGAACATCTGTTTAACAGCAGCCAAGGGGAACCATATGGGCAGCTCCAGCTCACACTTCTGTGGTGAGTGTGGAGGGGCTGCCCGGCCCCCCACCTGTGCCCTGCAACAGGCTCCCAGGTAACACCCAGCTTCCATTGCTGGAGGGAGGGGCTTTGACAAGGGGGCAGGGCTGAGGCAGGAAGGAGCAGAGCAGGGGTAGGGCTGGGGAGAAGGGGTGGAGCAGTGCAAGACGGGGTGGAGCACCAGGGGACCTGCAGTGGGAAGGTAGTTGCCCGAGACCCCACCCCTCACATTTAATGAACTATCTGGAAGAATGGACAGCCCTTCCCCCCATTAGTCCATTAAATAGAGGGTTTACTGTACTAGCGGGAGCTGGGAAATTGACCAGGGCTGCTGCGTTGTCAGTCTCCTGGGTCCTCTGAGCTGCAGGACCTGGGCAATGGACAGGGCTGCTGCACCTGGCTCCTGGCTCAGCATGCAGGGCTGAGGGACCTGTGAGATAGCTTCCCACAATGCACTGCTGCAACAGTCTATGTTTGGTGATTTCAGCGTGGAAGCAATGTGTCAAATTTGTTGGAAGTGAGGATATGCAAAATTGTGTAGTACCCAGAGACACTGAGACCTCATCTGGGGTGAGTGAAGTCTCTGCTCTTCAGCCTCAGCTGGGAGGCCCCTGGCCTTTAGCTCATGTGGTAGAGTGCAGGGCTTTAGATCCTCTACTTGCAGGTTCTATCCCTGGGGCCAGTCTTCCAGGTGTGTTGGTGTTATAATTTACTTTAAAAACCTGGTATTATAAAATCAATTTTAATAAATTCAAATTTATCTTGTAGTGTAGATGTAGCTTTTGAAGAAGTGAGAGGGTCTTAAGCCTTACGCACCAGTCATAGGCATGTGTCTACCCTACAGTGAGAACATTTCACAAATGAAATACATTCTGTATACTTGCTGGCATAAACAATACTCATGAGACTTTTTGAATGTATAATCAATATGATGCTATCTGCTTGCAGTAGAAGAAATTTTACACATCCCTAAGCCCACTCAAAGGTCCAAATGGAAATTCTAGTACTCAGGGCCATCATGTGGGTCTTCAGTACTCTCTGGAGAGTGTTGAATTCCTGAATAAACCTGCATGTTGCTCTCATTCATTTAGTCTTTTGAGCTGTCTCACATTACGTTACTATTAACATACTGATCAAACAGATATAATTCAGTAGTGTACATTAGAAATATTTTCATTAAGAAATTTAACAGAACATTATCAGCTGATCTAATATAAACATAAAGGGCTGCATTCTGCTCCCCTCACACAAAGTGTAAATTGTAAATAACCCTTTTTGATACCAGTGGAGCTGCACCATTATAAAAGTGGTGTGTGTGTGTGTGAACAGTCAGGCCCAAAGACTGTAGAAAAGGAACTTTGCTCTCACAGGCTGTTTCTACACAGGTCACTTCCTTCGGAAATGGCATGCTAATACAGGGAGCAAAAGATGCTAATGAGGCGCGGATGCAAATTCTCTGCACCTCATTAGCATAACATCACGTGATTTGGAGTCTGGAAGACATTCTTCTGGACTCCAAAACACCGTGTAGAAGTGTGACCACTGAGGGGCTTCCGGAAGGAAGTCCTTCCTCTTGAGGCCCCTTCTTCCTGAAAATTTTGGGAAAAAGGGGCCTCTGGAAGGAAGACTTCCTTCCGGAAGCCCCCCCAAGGGCTGCGCTTCTACATGGCGTTTTGGAGTCCAGAAGAACAGTCTTCCGGACTCCAAATCACATGACGTTATGCTAAAGAGTTGCAGGGAATTTGCATCCATGCCTCATTAGCATCTTTCGCTCCCTGTATTAGCATGCCACTTCCAAAGGAGGTGGCCTGTGTAGAAATGGCCACAGATTATCACACGTCACAGACCTCACCTCTTATAGACCTTCATGGTAAACAGTCTCAGAGTGTAGCTGTGTTAGCCTGTAGCTTCACAAAAAGACAAGCAGCCCTGTAGCTCCTTAAAGACTAACAGTTTTATTGATTACGTAATGAGCTTTCATGGGTAAGATCCACTTCGTCAGATTTGGAGCAATTATAAGAATCCAGAGCTTATCTAGTGAGTGGGGGCATGGAAGAAGGTGGAGAAACTGGGGGTGGGAGGAAGTCTCTTGTCATTAATAGAGCCTGTGGAAGAAGCAAATTAAGTGGGATGAGTGCCATTCCTGCAAATATCAAAGATGGAGAAATTGTTCTTGCAAAGTGTAAGATAATTGAGATCTCTAGTTTAGTGGAAGTGTGGCTGGTATTTGTTTTTGCATGTAAATGGATGAACGTTCAAATCCTATTTAATTTGCCATATAAGAAGAAAGTACTCTTAAACTCATGGTGAGGAAGGCAGTATAAGAAACTATACAGAATAGAATAGAAAGCTTTCAGGATTCATAGAATCATAGGGCTGGAAGGGACCTCAGGAGGTCATCTTGTCCAGCCCCTGCTTTAAGCAGAATCAACCCCCAATCAAAACAGAGAAGAACTGAGTGCCTAATAGTCACAAAACTGATAAATGAGCATGTAAGGAAGAGATTTATACTGCAAAGGTAAAAGCAAGCACACTTTTATTATAACTCAGCAACTTTTTTCAAGTTGATTTTCTGCTGAAAATTATGAAGTCACAATGCACGTCGGAAGCCACTTATTCTTTGTGGGGTCCTGTATCTTGTCGAAAAGCTGATGCAAGTTATTATGAGAGCTGGTCAACATTTTTCTGACAAAACATTTTCCTTCTGAAAGTGTATATTTTATCAAAAACGAAACTTTTGGTTGGGGTGGAATGTATTTTTTGTTGAAATTTGGCTTAAAAAATGAAAAACATGTTTCAATAAGTTCAGAAGGGAACATTTTAGGCTTTTGTTTTAAAATGACTGAAATGTATGATATAGTAGAAATAATTAGTTTAAAAATCAAAATCTGAATGAAATGTCTGACCTTATCAAACCTGACTGCTTTGACTGACCCCAAACAATGTATTTTTCAGAAATGCTTTTTGGGACATTTTAAAAAAAATGCCAGAATTCCAATTCAGAACAAAAATTAATTCCAAGGTGCCCATTTCCTGTACAATGGAAATTTTGGGTTTTGACCAGCTGTAGTCACTACCATGCTGGTATTGGTAACATTTAAATTTCATTAGCTCTGATATAAATGACTACACAGGGTGAAAGATTAACAAGAATAAGGCTCAGCTTTGCTAGTGAAGTAATTGTTTATACTTGTGCAGTTTTCCAGCAAGTGGCAGTCAATATAGTGAATTGAAATAATGAATAGATTATTATTAACTAGAGATAATCCAAGAATTACCAACGTGGCTGAATGGCTACAGAATAGTCTTATGCATCATTAATCTATTTCCCACTACATTTCATCTAGCCTGTTTTTAACAAGAAATGCAGCAAGAATTTGGGTTCATAGAATCATAGAATCCTAGGGCTGGAAGGGACCTCAGGAGGTCATTGAGTCCCACCCCCAATCTCAAACTGGCCAGTGATAAGCTGAGGACATGAATATTGTAATAAATTGCATTGTTGCCTCTGTTTCACTTGAATTTCTTTGCTGTCCTACCCAGATATTCCTGATGGTAATTCATATTACCTCACTAACCTTCTACTTTTCTAACCCACCCCAACGCTAAAATATTTTATTCTCCTGACTTAGAAATGAAGATCTGAAAAATCACCTGCATGTTGACCAAAAGTGCTCATTCTTTTTTTTCCCTTACTTTTTTTCCCCCTTCCATTTTCTCCCTTACTTTTAACCTGCTCACCACAGTGATTCTTATCTCACTTCACAGGCAGCTCATCAAGGAAGGCAGGACAGCATGTATCTACATTAATTGAGGCACAGTATGATTGATCTCTGTAAGTGGAAATGTAAAAACTGTTCAGCCTAACTTTACCTCCAGCCATCTGAATGTATTAAACCCATTAAATAAGTGATCTTCTTTCCTAGGTGTATATTGTTGTTGCACTTGGAAATGCAAAGCTAAGCCTACTGCATCAAAATGATGTATCATGTAAGAAGCATGATTGTTGTTTCTTGTCTTTTTTTCATGGCCCAGTTTTGTAGCAGTTGTGTACTGTCGTCTTACATCTCCAATGTGAACAGTAACAGGGAGGTAGCCGTGTTAGTCTGTATTCTAACAAACCAAACCAGCAGTCATGTAGCACTTTAAAGACTAACAAAATGATTTAATAGGTGATGAGCTTTCTTCAGAAAGACCCACTATTTTAGTCCTGAAGAAGTGGGTCTATCCCACAAAAGCTCATCATCTAATAAATAGTTTTGTTAATCTTTAAAGTGCTACATTACTGCTGGGTTGTTTTGTGTTCATTTTGATAATTATTGAAATTCCACATGGTTTTCCTATTGCCTATAGTAGCTTTTGGAGCAAGCTGAGCTCTTGAGAAAAGGTGGATCTGATTCTGATCTCTGACCACTTTAGTGGATGGAGCTATTTGTGGTTAACATGAGATCAGACTCAGGCCCAATACTTCCAACAGTAACTTTATGCAGCTGTTTTATCTACTGGCTGAAATGTTTCAATTGGTAATAGGGACATCTGTCCTTCTTGCTCTCCACAGGGCTTTTGTAGCATTTTTATTCGTCCTTCCAGCCTCTGGGTCCATTCACGTCGGAGCCTGGGAACAAGGGACAAACACTTTTATCAGTAAGCACCGAGACAATTTTTTCAAATGTATTTAGCTCTTTTTAGTGATATCAAATCTTTCTCCTTCTTTCATCACCAAGGCACTTGCCTTAGCTTGTTTTTTTCACCACATAGGCATCTCTCTAGGCTTCTAGATTAGGAACACAGAGCATGGTGATGGTACTGTTGGTATCACTCAACAGTGGTGACATTCCTGGATTCCTGTTGAGTCAAACAACTGCTGAAGCACTCTCATTAGCAGTAAATGCTCTGCTTTCTCCTCTGGGACATTCTCAAAGCCACACATAAATACTCTTTCTGTTAAGAGTATGCAAATTTAAAGTTGCACCGAGAAAGCATAATTTACCATGAACTACGAAAAGGCTTATTTCTCATTCTGTCATTGCAATGTTAACTTGTGTCCTGAACCTCTAAACATAATCAAATCTTTTTTTTTTTCATCATCATCACACGTTATATATATGCATATAACGAAGTGACCTGATGTCACGAGGGAGGAAAGCCACATAGCTTTAAGTTACAGTAAGGGGCAAAGGGGAGGAAATGTCACCAGGACCACTGCAAGTTATCTGTTGCCATTGTAGTTTTCCAGTGGAATGATGGGTATCACATACTAGACAAACATAATACTATGGGGTCAAATGGCACATGATGAAGCTAAAGATAGCACTGGATTTTTTTTCAATTACATTTGAAGTATCAATAAGAACAGCAGCTGGTAATTTTATTTCAGAATTTCCTAGCAGTAAAGGTTGTAGATGTTTTACAGAGTTACTTGTGTCTATTTTGCTTTCTGAATTGGACTGCAAATGATGGTTTAACCTTTCCAATATAATCTGTCCTACACTCACATTTTCATTGTCAAATGAGCACATTCAGGATTGCAGAAATCAGTGTAATTAGTCAAAAACATTCGTCATTCAAAGCACGGTATTTCCCCTGCTGTTTCTTGTTAGCTAGTGTGCCAGGGGACACAGAGAGAACACTCATCTTTAGTTAACATTCTGAGGCTTCCAGGTATCAGCATTGCTAGGCAATAGCCCTACCAATTTTGTAATATCCATGTATGGAACTTCCTGCAGCTACCTTTGTGTGAATTAGAACAGTTCGTAACCCACTCAGGCACTGGTCTAGATAATCTCAAATGGGACCTGTGCTCCGTTTTATTCTGGTGCAACCAGAATTGTTCAGAAATAGAATTGCTCAGCAATCAAAGTATCCTTTTTGTGTACCTTATTCTTGATACAACTCCACCCCCACTCCTTTTTAAAAACCCCAGTGAAGAAAAAAGAAAGAGTGCCATTGCCTCAGAAATAACATGACTTGTGATTGTTATGGGGGTGCTTTCATTCTGCATCGTCCCCTGTGTGCAGAATTGTAAGCCTCTCGATCTTTAGTCAATTGAGGGATTCTGCATGTCTGACTGCTTATAGTAAGCTTCCCAGTTTGCCAGCAACCTGATTATCTTATGCAGAGAGACTTACCTAGCAGTTAAGAAAAGGACATTAGGAGCAAGACTCTGAGTTACTTAACTGCAAGCATTGCTACTGACTTGAGACATAGGCTTAAATAAAGTATGTGATTGCTGAGTGCCTCACTTTCCACATCTGTGAAATGGGGCTAATGCCCCTTCCCTGGGGTACAGTGGGGCCTCATAAATGTTAAGGGCTATAAAATACAATGAGAAAAGCTATAAAAACTACTTTAGTTATTATCAGGTGGTTTGTCTGTTGCAGTGGTTCTCAAACTGTGGATTGGGAGGGAGCCCAAGGTAGATCACAACCCTGTTTTAATACGAGTGGCAGGGCTGGTTTTCAGCTGCCTGGGGCCAGGACCAGAGCCGAAGTCAAATCCCAAGCCCCAGCCCCTGGGTTTGAAGTTTGAGGGCTTCAGGTTTATGCAGTGAGGCTCAGGTTATCAATATCCTGCCTGGGGCTGAAGTGCTTAAAATTTGGTTTTCCCCCTCCCTGATGCAGTGGGGCTCAGGCAGGCTCAGGGTTTGGTTCCCTCTTCCTGGGGTCATGTAGTAATTTTTGTTGTCAGAAGGGCACTGCAGGGCAATGAACTTTGAGAACTGCTGCGATTCTATCCCCTTAATTTAACAATTTTCATTTACTCATTGTCTCATCTCCAGGAGGAAATCTCATTACCTCCCAACTGTTGCAAGTTAATATATTAATATTATTTAGTTTTTAGATGGTCATACTCCAAGGCCTTGAGTGACCCAGAGGCTCAAGAGTGAGGGGCAGCTGAGGTTCTATTTAGGAGACCTATGGAAATATGGGAGGAAAAATGCCAAAGAGCTAGCAAAAAACCTGTGTGCTGTGAATAAACCAAACTAGTAATGGGCTGCCTTATTAAGAAGCATGGGGAGATACCATTGTGCTGCCATACAAAAGAAAAAACGCAACTCACTTATTCAGGGCACTTCTGCTTAATCTAGAGTCTTCGCCTTGTTGTTGCTGAGTGTGTTTTTCAATGATTTTTTCCCAAAAGTTTTTCAGTCCTTTCGCATCATGAACAAAGAACTCGGGGCGTTTGAAGTTGATAGTTTTACTCATTTTCTGAAAAGTAAGGTAAAGGTTAGAAGCCTCTTTCTATTAAAACTTTTAAACTCATGCATAAACCACATTGCACAGCTTTGGATACTTTCTTATAAAATGCAGTAAAACAATACTCTAGTCAGAAAAGAATTGGCAACTGAGGCCTTATTCTGCCTAGAAGTAAAATCTTAGACAGTGAAATATGCTTAGAAATAATTATTTATATGATATACCTATATTTTTGGTATGGAATAATGAGTAGTCATTGGAATAGTCTTCCAAGAGACATCTTTGAAACCTGAGTGCATGATACATGTAAAATGGCATTGAACAATCCAATAAAAATGTCTTGCAGGAAACAATACTGTGCTGATCAAAGGCTAGGCTATAGAAAATGGAAAGACCCTTAGCGTCTCTGTGGTTCTACAAGAAATCATAGGTAGTGGTTCTCTGTAGGAATGTGTTACTTTTAAATAATTCCTGTTACTTCCAAATAAAATTAAGCACAAAATACACCAGCGAATTATACATCTAAAATTTGAAGCACAGTGTGTGAAGCCTTAGGGATCTTATGTCCTTGTTCTCTCATTTATCAAAATGTCAGCATAAATACAGTTAGAAATTGAGCTTGGTAAAATAAATGAGCTTATAGGAAAAGGGTAGAAGGCAGGGAGATTTCTCCTTGTTAGATATATAAGATTCAAGCTCTCATGGGTATTAAAATTCTCAGCATGTCTTGGGTAGCTCCTGATTTCACCAAACGTTTATATGGTTATCAGGCCTAATGATACTTTGAAAAGTTAAGCTCAGTCAGTTGCTTATTCCCAAAATAAATTAATCGAAAAACTGCAGCATGCATTATATGATCTCATTAACACGTAACACCTCTCTCTTGAGCGTGAAACAGAATCCCCCATATCATCCACCTTAAACAACCTCCAGTTCCCTCACAGAATCAACTGCATGAGATGGAAGAGAGGAAGGGAGAGAAAAATATGATCCTGAGTTAATTATTCTAATTTTGATCATTGTGCTCCTTGGTTGCCATCCATTACTAACGTCCCTTTGCTGGCATCAACCATTTACCTGTACTCTGCTAGCTGTAGCGTTTATCACCCAGATTTCCACGATAGGGCTGATAATCCCCCCATGGCCTCATAGGCCCTGGTTGGTATTTGTGGGCCTGCACTATAAAGGGTAATAAAGCTACTCTAGAGAAGGCTAGTCTGAACTGTGTGGTTACTGAATGACCTCTGAAGGATGCCATGATGCTATTAGTAGACCAACAACGCAGGAAGAAATAATCAGATATCTTGTATGGAAAAGAGGGAAGTACAAATCCTTCCTAATGTGGCATATTAATGATAAAGATACTTTAAGGAGCCTTTAAACCTATGATCTGAGAGGTGACACAAGGTGCTAGCTGTATTTTCGTAGCGAAAAAAAAATCATCATAATGAATAGTTTGGTCAAACTCAATGCTCAGTTCATCCAAAGAGGCTGGCAAACTAGTACAACTTAAAGCCAGCTTCCAGAGACAATCATTTTCCTTTGGGGAGTCTAGATTCCCAAGGATGAGAGTTGTCTCACTGCAGGAAAAGGCAGGAG
This sequence comes from Carettochelys insculpta, assembly GCF_033958435.1. Taxonomy (NCBI): domain Eukaryota; kingdom Metazoa; phylum Chordata; order Testudines; family Carettochelyidae; genus Carettochelys; species Carettochelys insculpta. The sequence goes on along the minus strand of NC_134141.1, from coordinate 55,625,141 downwards.
TAAGCACGTACTGGCCATTGAGTAAGTATAACAGCTACAGTCATTGACTGGATGGAATATCAGACCTCTCTACCTGACATGTGTTGTCCTCTACTGTCTGGCCCTGATGGCCCCACAGCAAGCAAATATTTTCCTTTAGGTTAATAGGTAGATGTCTGCAGTTTCAGAACTGAAGGACCTACGGTCTATTCTTGATGTGAAACCATGGATAACTAAGAGATCTGACACTGAAGAAAGTATAGAAAGCTGCTTCATTATAAACACCAATGGGCAGATGTCTGTGTCTGTGTCTAAAGTGCTTTCTCAATAACAACAGATGGCAGTTTTAATAATTGTCTCACTGGACCACTGCTTCAACTTGTGGCCTCCTGTTATAAAACAAGCATACATCAGTGACTCATATGCCCTTTCCCTGTCTGTAATGCTATATGTCAACACTATTATATATGTATATGACTACAGTATATATTCAGTCAATAAGTTGTGTTATAAATATTCAGTCAGGCACTTGTGATAAATTATTTGTGGGGAACATATTTCTAACCTTTGCATGATGTAAGCAATATTATATATAATATTGCCTGCTTCATGCAAAGGTTAGAAATATGTTTTCCTTTAATACATTATCATGAGTACTTGACTGAATATTATGTTACTCATCATTACTCCCCAGCAGATTACTCCCCCAGTACTCTTCCAACAGTGGCAGTTACCTTCTTAACACTTTGGAAAATTGTGCTGTTTCCACAGATGCCAAGTACAAGCTCCTAACAAACTGTCTGAGCTGGTCTGCCTTCCAAAGGCTGCTCTTCTTTGAGTCATTTTTCCGTAAGGTACTAGCTTTCACTTGATTTTTAGAAAGCCATTAGAAACTTTTAGGCTACGTCTACACGTGAAGCCTACATCGAAATAGCTTATTTCGATGTAGCAACATCGAAATAGGCTATTTCGATGAATAACGTCTACACGTCCTCCAGGGCTGGCAATGTCGATGTTCAGCTTCGACGTTGCGCGGCACCACATCGAAATAGGCGCTGCGAGGGAACGTCTACACGCCAAAGTAGCACACATCGAAATAAGGGTGCCAGGCACAGCTGCAGACAGGGTCACAGGGCAGACTCAACAGCAAGCCGCTCCCTTAAAGGGCCCCTCCCAGACACAGTTGCACTATACAACACAAGATCCACAGAGCCTACAACTGGTTGCAGACCCTATGCCTGCAGCATGGATCCCCAGCTGCCGCAGCAGCAGCCAGAAGCTCTGGGCTAAGGGCTGCTGCCCACGGTGACCATAGAGCCCCGCAGGGGCTGGAGAGAGAGCATCTCTCAACCCCCCAGCTGATGGCCGCCATGGAGGACCCGGCAATTTCGACGTTGCGGGACGCGGATCGTCTACACGGTCCCTACTTCGACGTTGAACGTCGAAGTAGGGTGCTATTCCGATCCCCTCATGAGGTTAGCGACTTCGACGTCTCGCCGCCTAACGTCGAAGTTAACTTCGAAATAGCGCCCGACGCGTGTAGCCGCGACGGGCGCTATTTCGAAGTTAGTGCCGCTACTTCGAAGTAGCGTGCACGTGTAGACACAGCTTTAATGTGACATTAGTGAGGGGTTTATTTATGCTCCACACTCCTGATCAAGTTTTCCATAAGTGGTTGCCAGTGTTGGATGCCCAACTTTGAGGCACTAGGTTTTGTCATGCGGGGTCCCCAATGTAAGTAGGTGCTCTCCTGAAAATTTTCATCCACCATGTTTCTGATGTGTGATTCTGAGCCTGTCTGAAACAAGTGGATAGCGAGTAGAATTGGTGAGAAACCAATGCCAATGTGAGTAGTCATCTCATGTAGATTTGCTGTGAAGTCATTGATTTGTAGATTCTATATGGCAGACACATTGACTGTGACATCACACAGAATTAATCATTCATAGGCTGGGTCTACACTTGCCTCCAGCTTCGAAGGAGGCATGTTAATCAGGGCAATGGAAGATTACTGATGAAGTGCTGTGGTGAATATGCAGCACTTCATTAGGCTAATGCTCCCCCTTGGCAACTTTGAAGCTTCAAACTTCAAAGTGACGGCTTGCATGTAGCCGCAGGCACTTCAAAGTGGCTGCACTGCTTCAAAATTTTGAGGAGTAAAGGGACTTTGAAGTAGTACGGGCACTTTAAAGTCTCTGTGGCTCCATGCATGCCGACACTTTGAAGTTTGAAGCTTTGAAGTTGCCATGTGGGAGAATTTGACTAATGAAGTGCTGCATATTCACCACAGCACTTCATTAGTAACCTCCCATCCCCCTGATTAACATGCTCCCTTTGAAGCTGGGCTCAAGTGTAGACAAGCCCACAGACAGGTACCCGTGTTAGTCTGTAGCTTCACGAAAAACAAGCAGTCCAGTACCACTTAAAAGACTGACAAACTTATTTATTAGGTAATGAGTTTCCATGGGTAGTTCATTACCTAATAAATAAATTTATCAGTCTTTAAGCTGATACAAGACTGCTTGTTTTTTATTTAACCATTTCATATTTTTAATGCTATATCATATGAATGCATCCTTTCTGCAGGACTGATATCAGGGCATCAATGTAAAGAAGAATTGCATTCATTATATTATTGGTATTCACTATCTTCACTATACGGTCCATGCACTATATTAGTCCTTTTCCTTCTAATTTAATTAAAAATTCCACTGGATTTTCTGAGTATCTCCATATGGGAATGATCTTTCTGAAAACTCTCATTCATTGGTGTTCCTTCTTGAACCTTTTACCACTGGTTTCTTAGTTTCCTAATACATATCCTATTAGATCACTAGAAGTCTATGAAATTGACAGTAAAATTTCAAATTCTGCTCTACATAAGAAGTTAGTAGTATGTATACTTACCCACCAGCCACTGGATATGCCAGTATTCAGATGGCACCAAGGTAGCTAAATAGTCTCCAAGTGAAAATTGCCCTTCTAAGGCCTAATCCTCCTTGGCTGTGTCTACACTAGCCCCCTTCTTTGAAGGGGGCATGGTAGACAGCCCAAATGGGGAATAGCAATGAGGTGCTGCAATGCATATGCAGCACCTCATCAGGCTAATTTTTGCCACAGCTAACTTTGAAGTGCAGGCAACTCATGTAGCTGCGGGCACTTCGAGTAAGGGTACTTTGAAGTTGCGCGGCTACTTTGAAGTGCCCACGGCTACATGGCTTGCCAGCGCCTTGAAGGCACAGAGAAAATTAGCCTAATGAGGTGCTGCATATGCATCACAGCACCTCTTTGCTGTTCCCTGCTTGGGCTGATTACCATGTCCCCTTCCGAGAAGGGGGCTAGTGTAGACACAGTCTTCTTGCGTTAATGAACAACAATTCGCCTGAGTAAATCAGCTAGAGTTCAAATCCATAATGGGCCAAATCCTGAAGTATTTGCTTAGCTATTGGGCGTTTTACCTGAGCAAGGAATTCAGGAAACAACTTGTCTGTTTTTTTTCCCAAATTCATTTTAGATGGTCCTGTACATCCACTGTATATTTCAAAGAGTAAAGTTAAATATAGAAAGGTAAGTAAAGTTCAGAAATCCAATTTCTGGCTGGTAAAGGTTAATTTGACATGTTTTTCACAGTAAAGACACAATTGTAAAATGAATTACTGCAATATAACAATCTAAAATAGCTGAAGAGGCAATAATGTTAATACTATCATGGGCTCACAAAGTTTTTGTTGGGGGCTTGGGATGGATGTGAGTTATGGCATGATGATTCATACAATAAGCTTTCTGAAATATATAGTCCCCTGTGGAAAATGTGAGATCACTTGCCTGTGTGACCCCTGTGTCAGGAAGAGTCCATTGTTTATATCTCCGTGTAAACATGAAATAGGTTGCCTTTAATAGTACCTTCCTAAATTTATTGTCTTCTCTTTTAAAAGATGAGTAGATATTTGCGTATGAGGTGTATAATACTGAATGCATCACTGAGGTTCAATCGTGTGTTAGTTTCATGTGAGTTAGGTTGGTAAAACACCATTTTAATAATTACACATAGTCCAAATTGTGTTCTTGCTGAAACAGGTCACTTACACTTCACTGTGCACTTCAACTGGTAGAAATATGATAAATGACTGAGAGGGATTTACAATAGCAGGTTATTTACAATGACTGACCTATTTATGTATTCATTGCTTGATTATTTATAGAGAATATTCATGCAGAATAACATTTCAGTGCATTGGCAAGGGTAACTTCAACCACTGTAAAAGAATAATCTCATAACTACTAGGTCAAATTATAAGTCACTAGGTTGTGCAGCGCACTGGAATGCACTGCTGACCTGTCAGGTTTACAAACCACACTTGAGAAATGTAAGCATGAAATCTGTTAAAATAGCATCACTGCATCCCTAGGCCAGTCTTGTCTCCTGTAGTCCATGAAATTCACACTAAGGGAGATTGATAGATTCTCCACTGCTCTCCCTTGTGGCTTCTACATGGAGGAAGTTTTGATTCCTGCTGGAAGGGGGTCTGCACATAGTTTTTTGTATCACTGCCAGAATGTTGGCTTAGAAACTGAGCAGGACAAACTGTCAGCTTATTCCCGTAAATTTGGTCTTGCAGGCAGAAACTACTTCAGAAAGGTGTTAATTGTTAAATCAGCACACTTCTGCATGCCCTACCTGCACCCCTTCACTAATCCTACTGTTTTGTGGTCTTAGTTAGGGGAAACCTTTCTGATGTGGTCTATACCAGCAGAAGTCTATAGAGCTACGAATGAATCTTGCCTATTGCTTTTAACAAAAATAGCTGTTTTTGGTGAAAACAAAGGGAAATCATTGTGTTGATGTTTTATCAGTTTTTCTCTTGGTTATTCATACAATTTTTGAACACTTCTAGTTAATGTCCCCCAGAACTGAAACATATATTAAAATACATAGATAATATCTGCTAATTATTAGTATAAGAAACTCTTCTCATAACACTTTGCTTTCATTAAGACACACTTCAGTGCATGCTGTATAGCTGGTGCAGGGAGGAGTATAATTTGTGAAAAAAATAAGTTTTTCTTCTAAATTTTTCCATTTTGCCCCCTATTGAAATGCAGTTTTGTTTAGAGAGGTACAAAATCATATACTCACTTTAAGGAGGGATGGGAGGAGGGGAGAGTCCTACCCAAGTAAAACATTTAAGAAACCAGAACTTTGTTCCCAAAATGTGTGTTCAAAACAAAAACTTTGGTCAAACTGAAAATATTTTCACAATATTTTAGTTTGGTTTTAAAAGCTTTTTCTCCTTCCAAAAGAGGCGTAGTCAGAAAATTTTCTAGGAGCTTGACTGTCCAACCAGTTTGCATATTCAGCATGAACATTTCAAGTCTCTTGCTGTGACAGAAATGTCCTAAACACCTAGTAGCCCAATGGATAGTATAGTCTGCCATTAACTTCAACAGACTTTGTATGCAGGGCTGGAGGGGTTCTCAAGCCATATCACCCCTTTGATCTTTCTTATCTTTACCCGCTACTAAAATTAGTCCTCTACTTTTAGTGACATCAAATGAGATTTGTTTGCCTAAGTAGAGATTCGTTAGCCCTTAAGGTGCTAGAGATGACTGCTTGTTATTTGAGATGTTAAAATAATATGCTTAATATAATTTTTATGAACTTTTTTTTAAAATAAAGGTCTAAAATGTGCTTATATACATGGGTCAGGTGCATCTTTACATTCAAAGTGTCTCTTTACAAATCCATACAATTCCATACTTTCTTTGGTGAGTTCATATCAACACACAGTTCTATTCTATGACAAAACAAAATGAAAAAAACAAATACATGGAATTAATACACTGAGAAAAACATATCAGGAGAGCACACCTGAGATTTTACCAATTAAGTAGTGTCTTATTTTCCAATAAAGCATAAAATAATTAAAAAAAATCAAACCTAGAAAAGAAAAAAAAGGATATTAAAATTCCCAGTATCTATAAAGGCAAAAGGCATTTGTTTATCTGCCAACTTGTGTAATCACAAAATAATTAAACTAGGAAGAAAATACCCTATTGTACTCAATACAAAAGAATGTAATTTATCACATCATCAAATCTTACTTTTATAATACAGTAGCTTCTTCTCTCAAAACATGGATTCTCTTGTAGGATTACTGAATACTGTCAATTTTGACCTCTAGGTTCCTCTTTTGTATGAGACTCACTGTGGGTAGTGGGAGTAACCACTGAGATCTCTTCATCTGTCACTCATTTTTATTTGGGACTGGTGACATGAGCTATTTTGAACTGGATCAGTATGGGGAGGAGGGGAGGGAAGAACCTACAGTCTCATTTTATTAAGTCTGTGACACATGAACTGGAAAGACCGAACAGCTATAGGGCACCAACCCTGATTGCCACATTTGAGCTGCACTCCAATTTCTGGCAGGTGCCACTGATGTCATAACTTGGCTTAGGGAAACAGTAATCTGCACTTGTCAAAGAATAACTGGAACATGACTGCCATGTGACTTACAACTATTCAGCGTTGTCCCCTCCAGTGAAACAGAAAGATCTGAGCAGTGCCCATTGTGTAACACAGCTTGTTTTAGGATTGTGTTACTGAGTGAGTGACATAAATATTTTTTTTCTCTTTTGAGCTGCTGCTCTGTAGGAACACCTGGTAGGTTAGATGACAGGGCTCCAGCTAAGCTGTTCATGCTGTGCATAGAATGGGAATCTGAACTCAAATGGAGGGCAGCTGGATTCATGGTCGATAGGAATGCATGACAAAATTTAGCACTTCCATTACAATAAAATGATTGAGCAAAAACTATTCCATACCTGCACTTTGTGGGCCAGATCCTGCTGTACTTACTAAAGCTGAATAGTTTCCCATCCTCCACTAATGTCACTGAAATTAATGGAATTATTTATGGAGTAAGGCACTTTCCCCTGCTCCCCACATACAAGTGAAAGTAACAGACTCTGCCCCAGATATAACACAACATCAGGGTTCTGAACCATTTTTAATTGCTTAAAGCTTAGGTGAACAGCAAAGCTAAATTCTCCATTAATGAGTCTGCCTAACAGAGATGCTCAGAACTGTCTAACATATTTAATAGAAATTATTCGTATTTATCCATCCTTGCTTATTACTGCAAATCGATTTTCAAACCTGTATTTTATTCTCTCTGCTTAGATATGATATTCCCTTCTCTGACCTTGTGTCTTGGAAGGTGCATGCTCCTGCACAATGCTGTTACATTCACTGAACTCTGGGTGTAGACAGCGCTATGTTGATGGGATGGCTTCGCTCGTCAATGTAGCCAGCATCTCTTGGGGATGTGGAGTGCACCGATAGAAGAAGCTCTCGTGCATTGCTGCAATGCTGTAAGGTCAACAAGACCTTACAATGTTCATTCTTTGGGGCAGAGACTGTATATTCATCTCTTTGTACAGGGCCAAGCACAATGGGGTCTAGCCACTACCGTAATACAAGTGATTAATAATGGGAGGTAGAGTCCTGTATGTTTTCTACACTGCTCAAAAGCACAATATTAGCAAAGTGGAAGGGCAGCTTTGTCTTCAGGTGGGGAAAGACCTTTTCAATTTATTTGTCACATCTCCTCATGGCAAATCCCAAAGGGATCCAGCCACCTTACAGTTTGAGTGCTATCCAGATCGCTTTCTGCCTAGGTGCTTAAGGTGGTCTAGCTGGCTATTCAGTGTTTTTGTCACATCACAGAGGCTACACATGACCACTAGTTGTGTAGTGGAATTGCTTGGTACATTACTTGGTACACCTGCTTGACAATTAGCTCGTCTATGCTTGAGCTGGCCAAAACTTGAATATTAATTTTTGGAGTAAATGTTGAAATTTACCACAAACCTGTAGCTGAAAATTTTCCTTTTAGATACCTGAACATGGCATTTATAACACAATACTGGGGGGCCCCATTGTGAGTCCAGCTTATGTTCCTAAATAATGTAAGTTATAACAAAATGACTTACAAAGGGGAATTAATACCCATAAGGAATAATGTAATTAGCTTCAGATAGGTTCCCAACACATACAATTCACACATATGTAAATACATATAACATACTTATAACCCATAAAAACAATACATAGAAATAGATAAGAGAAGTATGTTGTTATTCTTACCTTGCAAATGTATTTGATGTGCTTGGTGGTGGATACTGAAACTGTACCCTCTGCTTGGTGAGACTTAGGCAGGGAGACAGGAAGATGGGACAGGGGAGTCATCCACCTTCATCTCTTCATCATCCAATATGTCAATTTCTCCATCCTCCTTGATGCCTAACAGCTGTGCAACTACTGTTGGTCCTGCTTCTTCCATGTCCTGAAGGTCTAGATTCTTCCATGACTGGTTTGCGTTTCTTTGCTTTCATAAAGAAAGACTCTAGTGTTGTCTGCTTGCCACCATGAATTTTTACACCCAAAATCTCTCAACAGCATGACAATCTGTCATCTGGGAGATGTACAAGCCTGGAAGAGTGATCAGTCAGATGATCATGAGTCTTGATTATGTTGATGATTTCATCAGCAAGGTTAAAAATATGGCAAAGAAACTTCACTGTAAGTCTTTTATCTTCCTTCTTCATTGTTTCTTCTTCATTTTTGTCCTGGCTTTCCTCTTCAAATGCTTGCTTATTTAGCCCTTCCACGTCTTCATTACTTAGAGGTTCTGAATGAGAACCAAGCAATTCAGTCAAATCCTCTTCATCAACATTGTCAAACACTGTCTTTGCTAGTCTCACCAACTCCTTTTGAATTGTGATTGCATTGAAATCAACAAATTCATTCACTGCTTCAGGATAGATTTTTTCCCACACACTGTTAATGCATCACTTATTTCATCACATACTGTGCCAACATGCATCACTTCATCCATTATGTTAAAAGTTTTCTAAAATTCCTGCACGGTTGTTTTTCCTTTTCTGTCTGTATCCTTGATGAGTCTCCTGAATGTCATATGTAGATAATAGGCTTTAAAGATAGCAATTGCACCTTGATCCATTGGTTGGATCAGCGATATAATGTGTGGTGGTTAAAAACTCAATTTTAATGTTGGGGCATAACAATTCATAAGTCATGTGCAGCAGCATTATCTACAAGAAGAATTTAGAATGTTAGATTTTGCTTTTCACAATATTTTTACATTTCCAGAACAAAATAGTCCACGATCCAGTCATGGAATATTTGCTTTGTTTTCCAAGTCTTTCGCTGAGACTTCTTCATCCGTCTCTGTCTTTGTGATTAGTGTGCTGTGGGTGCACTAGAGTCTGGTCTTCAGTCACAGAACTTGTCTTAGTCTGGTATAAACAGCCATCAAATAGGAATTGTTTTTGGTCACTGCTGCTCTGCTTTCTTTCTTCCACAGACTGCCACACTTCCAAAAAGAATAGATATCGGGGTTTGTCAACTGGCACCTAGACACACAAGACAAAGACTGGGATAATATGCGTGCTATTCTGGAATCCCTGTACATCTCAGCACATGAAGAGTCCAGGGATGCCTCGAAAGAGCACTTTATTTCAGCATGTGGTACCATTTAGTCAGCACCACATGCCAAAATAGCCTATTTTGAAATCTACTCCAAATAAGCTATGAAATTCATGTAGCACAAATTTCAAAGCGCATTGCGAGGTTGGGGTGCTGTGTAGACATAGTCTTACTGTTTTGTTGCCCAAAGGCAGTTTTTGGTAACCCAACTTGGTTGTGCAGACAAGACCTAAGTATACCCAGGAGATGGAAGTAGGCGTTAGGCAAACACTGACCATGTGCAGATCTTACAAAACCTTCTGAAACCAAAGGCAATTTGGTTTGGCTAAGGAAGGTTTCATTGGAACCAAGAAATTTAAGAATGCACTGTTGTGATATTCAGTGTCCTCATGTAGTGTGTAATCAAATGTCCTGAATGAATTAGATATTTTCCATAGCTGAAAGGAAAGATTTTGTGGACATGGTGCTTAGAACAGCCAAAGACTTCCTGGAATTCTGTTAGTAACAGCAGACTTTGCAAGGGCTTAACCAGCCACAGCTATTTCTGTATCTTGAAGCAGAAGTCACTAAAATGTGCCAAGGAATTTCCTGTTAACTTCAGGCATTGGTCCTGGAGAGTAACAAAATTTGAGTTCTTCTTTCTCTGCATGTGGCAAATGGACAAACTCAGAAGTATGTCATAATTGTTGTTATGAAAAAGCTCTGTAGAATGTAATAGGTATTGAACACATGAGGTATTACAGAGATTAAAGAGGAAGCCATAGAATTTCTAAAAACTTATAGGTTGGTATCTTTCTAAAGAAAATTGAAAAGCATCTTACAGAATTTAAAAATTAAAAAAAAAATTAAGTGCTTTTGTCCCTCATTAAAAAGCTGTAAAAATATTATTGCTTTGAATTAAGTGTTACTGAACTCTTTCATATGGGTGGCTGCAAATATAGAGGTCCTCACATGTACATACAAGTTTTTGCATTGTCCACAAAGTAGCGAAAACATATGGGAAGCTATCGTGTGGGGCTTCTTTCCTCTAGGTTGTTTTACAGTAATAATTACAAGGGGGGGAACCTACTATGACATGTTTTAGGAAAACTTTCCTCATTGTATTCCCACTGAGGCAACTCCACTGGTCACATCAATAAGGGACAATTAGCGTAGCCAGAGGACAGTCATGTATACTCAGATGAGAGATGGTCTAGATCACAAGGGATACGTCTACACTAGCCAAAATATCTGAAATGGCCATGCAAATGGCCATTTCAAAGTTTACTAATGGAGTGCTGAAATATATATTCAGCGCCTCGTTAGAATGAGGGCGGCTGCGGCACTTTGAAATTGACGCTGCTCGCTGCCGTGCAACTCGTCCACATGGGGCTCCTTTTTGAAAGGACCCCGGCTACTTCGAAGTCCCCTTATTTCCATCTGCTCATAGGAATAAGGGGACTTCAAAGTAGGCAGGGTCCTTTTGAAAAGGAGCCCTGCCTGGACAAGCCGTGCGGTGGCGAGCCGCGTCAATTTCGAAGTGCCGCGGCCACCCACATTCTAATGAGGCGCTGAATATGTATTTCAACGCTTCATTAGTAAACTTCGAAATGGTCATTTGCATGGCCATTTCAGATATTTTGGCTAGTGTAGACACAGCCAAGGTGTCCACACTAATGCTCCCACCAATCTATGGCAATTTGAGAGGATTTTCTCCAAAATGCTGGTGTAGATGTGGTCACACTATCTGCCATCTCGATGAGAAGTTTGGTATTACTAATGATTAGTAGCTGCAAGCAGATGTTAGTCTTTCTTGCACAAGGAAAGCTCTAATTCAAGTTTAACAGGTGCAGTAATTACATAACAAGCTGAAAACCTTGTAGTTGCAGCTACATGTCATCCAAATGGGTGGAGCACTGAGTAAGTAATATCAAGTGTGGTAAGGTTAAGGCAAAGGTGACTGCTGACCAATGGAGAAGGGGGGCAGAGTGAGGGCACTTGGTTTCAGCAGTTAAAATCTAGAGAGACAAGTGACACTTCGTGCCTCCACATGCATCATCGATGGGTTAATCGAAAGACTTTTCAGAACTATTGCTCTCCCAATGGATCCTCAGTCTGTCCATACAATTCCTGATTTAAGATATAACATTTTAGTAGGTTGTATAGAAGTCATCAAGATTATCAAACACAGGGATGTAAAATTAGATTCCTAAATCCGCAAGTATGTACATAAAAGAGAAGCAAGCAAAATAGAGCAATAGAATCTTTTAGCACACAAATTTGAAATTTTCTATGTCTGTAGTTTAAAAGATCCCCTTTTGTTTAACCAGCATAACATGTAGTAAGTACAGCCTGTGATATGGAAAAGGAAGCGTCAGCCCTTTATAGTTGATCTCCTTTCAGAAAGACCAGTTCAGCACAGTTTTTACAGCTGTGCATTACTAGCAACTACACTTAATCAGACAAAAGAAGTGGCCTCTGCAAATGCAAATTGTAGTTAATTGTTTTAGTTCAGTGTGGGACAGCTGGTGGGGAGGCAATACCATAGAGAGGGTGGGCAGATATGAGCCATAAAAATGCAACAAAAATAGGAAAAGTGACGCCCTTTAAAAATAAATGCAGTAGAACTTACACAGGATTGGTGTAAAGATTTGAGAGAGTTGCACAGAATAACAATCACATTGCAAAGTTATCATGAGGTTCTTTTGAGCACTGTGGCTGTTGTGTTGGCATCAGGGAAGTTCACATTGCTTAAGCACAGAAGAGTATCATTGAGTCCCTCTGTGGTCACGTGTGCGTGTGTTTAAAGCAGGCCCCCGTCTTAAAAAAACACTTCCCAGGTGATCAGAGTTCTTTGAGGAAATTATCACCCGGTATTGGCCAGTGTTGGCAGACAGGGTACTGGGCTGGAGGGACCTTTGGTCTGACCCAGTATGGCCGTTCTTATGTTCTTATCAGCCCTGTACTGGCTTATACACAGGGTGCCCTTATTTCTCCAAAGGGAAAATGGGACACTGCATGAGCCCAGTGCAAGCTCCCCCCAACCATCTCTGCTTCCTGTCAGTGTGGGGTAAGCCCCAGGCCCTGCTCCTTTTTCTCCTGCATTTCGGCCTTGAACAAGGTGCTCTCCTGCTGCTTGATTGCATGGGGCCAGCCTGAGGTGCCCCTCTACTCCATGCATGCAGGGTGAGCCCATAACCTCATTTCGCCTGCCTCCACGTGGCTGGCCCAGCTCTAGCTACTTTCCTAAGCCCTCCATCCCATACAAGGCTGGTATTGTCTTTTGCCCCCTCTATATCCCTCCTATGTTTCTTAGCACTCCAGTCTCACTTTTTGGCAAAACTGGGGATTTGTCCCATTTGCATTTTCCAACTAACGGACAAATGCCCAATTTTGCCAAAAAATGTTGGGACAACAAGGAAAGGGCTTAAAAAGGGGGCTGTACCAACCAAACTGAGATGTATGGTTTCCCCACTTACACAAAATAGAACGTAGCTGGAGATTTGTCAGCATAGCTATGGAGCTATAATGCCTTATGTGGACACTCTAATTGCAGGGTAAGTGGCTGTTTTGGGTCAGTTGAGCTCTCCCTGCATCCGAAGAGGCATAACACAAACTGGGGGCGGCGGACGAAAGGCTTTTATACTGGAATACATGTTCAGATGGGTGATATATGTTGGCATATATCAAGTTAAATTCACACACTATCTTTATACCCGTTACTTCCCTGTGCACACAAGCCCTGGATGCAACTTCACTTACCTAGTAATCACTAGTAACAGAGAGGTAGTTGTGTTAGTCTGTATTCTAGCAAAACAAAGCAGCAGCCATGTAGCACTTTAAAGAATAGCAAAATAGTTTATTAGGTGATGAGCTTTCGTGGGGCAGACCTGGAGGAAGATCTGAAGAAGTGGGTCTGTCCCACAAAAGCTCATCACCTAATAAATTATTTTGTTATTCTGTAAAGTGCTAAGTGACTGCTGCTTGTTTTGATAGTAATCACTACTCTTTCACATTCACTGTCTGATAATGTTCCAGCAAATGAACGCATGGGCAGAAAAGTTTTGAGGAACAGAATTTTATGTGGTTATTACAGATTATATTCAGAGAGCTTTTCCTCATGATTGTTTCCCTTGTCATCCAACCCCTGTAGATTTGTTTTGTACACATTCATTCAACCCTGTGAGCTCTTCAGGGCTCAGACCACCTTTTGCTCTATTTATACAGTACTATGGGGTCCTGATCCTAATTGGGATCTACAGGTTCAACTGTAATAAAAATAAATAATATTTCACCAATTATACTAACCCTTCCCTTTAATGTTTACATATTGGAATAATAAGAGCTTTTGAAATAGCTGTGGTTTTTATACTGATAATTTTACAATAAAACAAACAGAAATGAACCAAACAACAAAGTATAATAATACCCACTCCTATATACACGGCTTACTCTCTGTTCCTATATACAGTGCAAGTGTAATTTCACCTGATTTATGATGAAGCCTCTATTTTTAAGTGAAATGTTGGAAACTCCATCATTTAAGGTACTTGAAATTGGACTGGGCAAAGCACTACAAAATATACTCCAAGGACACTTAAGAAAAAGCAGGGGAATGGGTTTGATGACCTTAGAGGTCTTTTCCATTTACGATTTTTATGATTCCATATTCCATTACATTTGTGTTCTATTCCTGTTATTTGTGGTTCTGGTGTGAAGACGGGGAGGTGAAAAGTGATTCTTCAAAACTTAAACTCTTCACCATAAGCAAAAAATATTTTGTTTAAACTTGAGTCTAATGTTAACCGTTGGTCAGGTGTATTATGGATTTTTTTCTACTCAGGCTGGAATCTGGACTTGTTGGGTGAAAAGCCTGGTCTGCAATGGTGTGCCTATTTCTCTAAAGCTTTTGAAGGCAAAATCAGTCTCTGTAGCTACCTAGTGGCTTCATGAATGATCTTGTCACTTTCAAAATGAGAGCATATGGAACAAAATTCTTGAATTTTAGTTTTATGATTTTGCATCAGTTCCAAAGTTGTTTTAGAACTTCTTAGGCTATGTCTACATTGCAGCCTAAATTTGATGTTAAAGCACTTAGTTCAATTTTACAATGTGATTGTCTTCTCTGCAAATACCTTTAGGTTGATTTTAAGCGGCGCCACGGTCGACTTTCTCGCTCCAATCCTCTGATATGGTGTAACACCAATTTCAAATATAAAAGGTTGAATTAATGCTTGTGTGGAAACAGCATTACTTTAAATTGATGTTATTGGCCTCCAGAGGTATCCCACAATGCCCAGAATGTGTCAGTTCTGGCAGCTTTCACCTCTGCTGCTCTTCAGGTGTTCAGGAAGTAGAAAACAGAAAAGCCAGCAATTTAAATTTATTTTCTTTCTGGCCAGCACCGTGATCCCATTTAGCCATGACAGAGAGGCCCAGCATGGAGCCATTAGGAGATCCGAGATCTCATTTCAGCTGTTGGGGTAGCCTCTCCCCAGCAAATCACATGGTAGCTGGGCTGTGGGGAACAGCTTCTTCCATGCACAGGATTTAGCAGGAGAGGCTGAGAAACTTATTTTCTGTGCTTCATATTTGTATGGGGCAGCCTGCTTCAGGGTGCCATGCAGGTGGCAGGCCAGCCGCCACCCCACCACCCCACCTGGCAGCCATGCTGTGGGGATCATGCTGTAGAAAGTGGCGTGCTAATGAACAGCTCAAAATATGCTAATGAGGTGTGGATGTAAATTCCCTGTGCCTCATTAGCATAAGGTCACATGAGTTGGAGTCCAGAAGACGCTCTTCTGGACTCCAAAACAGTGTGTAGAAGCACGGCCCCTGGGGGGTTTTCTGGAAGGAAATCCTCCTTCCAGAGGCCCCTTCTTCCCGAAAAGTATGGGGACGCTTCTTCCGGACTCCAAATCATGTGACCTTATGCTAATGAGCTGTGGGGAATTTACATCCATGCCTCATTAGCATATTTCAGACCATTTATTAGCACGCCACTTTGGAGAAAGTGGCATGTGTAGAAATGGCCGTTGAGGGGCTGGCTGCTGGCAACTGATATTTTTGGGGGCTGGCCCTCAGAAGCAACATGCACCAGTATTCTCCCTTCCCAAAGGCAGGTCTGTCCTCGCCTACAGACAGCCTGCCAACCTTAAACAAATCCTCACCAGCCACTACAAATCATAAACCAGTGGCTCTAGCCCTGGAACCAGCCCCTGCAATGGTCCTCGCTGCCAACTCTGCTCACATATCTACACCAGTGACATCATCACAGGACCTAACACCAACCATACCATCAGGGGCTCCTTTGCCTGCACATCTACTAATATAATATATGCTATCATGTGCCAGCAATGCCCCACTGCAATTTACATTGGCCAAACTGGACAGTTTCTATGTAAAAGAACAAACGGACATAAATCAGATACCAGGAACAGTAATGTACAGAAGCCTGTGGGGGAACAATTCAATCTCCCTGGACACTCAGTAGCAGATTTAAGGGTGGCAGTCCTGAAACAAAGAAATTTCAGATATCAAATGGAGAGAGAAACCTCTAAGCTGCAATTTATTTGCAAATTTGACTCCATTAACCAAGGATTTAAGCAGAGACTGGGAGTGGCTCGCAGCTTACAAAGGCAGCTTCTCTGCCCTGGGTGTTAAGATCTCCCCACTAGACTCTGACAATGGCTCATATCCCCCTGTCTGATCTGGCTTGTGTTTTCCTCTTTTGATACCGACTATCGATAATGGGCCATTTCCACCTTGCTGAATAGACTTTGTCAGCTCTGGCCCTCCCTTTTTATGGGACCCCATTCTTTAAATACCCTTCTGAAACCACCCCTCCCACTCATGCATCTGATGAAGTGGGTCTTTGCCCACGAAAGCTTATGCTCCAAAATATCTGTTAGTCTGTAAGGTGCCACAAGACTTCTTGTTGTTCCCAAAGCATGTGGCTCAGGGGAGCCACAGTCCCAGCAGTGACCTGTTTAGTGTGCTTTCACCGAAGGGGAACAGTAGTTGAGCAACCTGTTGACATGGCACAGTCAGCTGTGTGCTTCCAGAGTTCATTTGCTAAGGGTGCTTCAGCTTCTGAAGCCCACCAACTGTTTGGCTTTCTTACAACGTGGATTGGTTTGCACTTGGGCATCATGGGTACATGGTACACTCAGTGAGGTGTATTTTCCCAGGGAGAAGAGTAGTTGAGTGACCTACTGACATGGTACACTCAGCTGGGTGTTCCCAGAGCTCATTTAGGTGCTTCACCCTCTGAAGCCTTCTCGTTTGCTATATTTTCTTCTGGGATTCCCTACTTTTCTTTCTCTCCTTGAGAATAATATAAAGTCTTTCCCTAGTTGTGTGGAGCCCACTTTGTTCCACTTGGGCACCATGGGTTTCAGCGTCTGAAGCCCACCTGTTTGGTGTGTTTTCACCAGGGGAAAAATAGTTGAGCAACCTATTGACATAGTTCAGTCAGGTTATTTTTAAAAGTCACTGTTCTTTAAAAAGGGACAGTACTAAGAACAGAGCCAGCAATGGATGCTTAGAAACAGCTTGGGGTTGGGGGGTACATAATGCAGATGAATCAAACAATTTCTCTCACTGGGAAAAAAAGAGACTTCAGAAAAATGGCCATTTCTTCTCAACAGGAGGAAATGAGGACAATCCATTATGGGAAGAAGACATCACATACCCACAATCACTTGTGGACTAATTTTTTCCCATAATGCATCAGAAGAAAACCCAGAATACCATGGGGCTGAGAGAATTGTGAGATAGGTTCCCACAATGCACTGCAGCAACAGTCAAACTTTGGCAATTTAGTGGGGACACACTAAGTTGACTTTATGGGCAGATGTGGAAACTCAACCTTGACTTTATAAAATCCAGTGTTACAAAGTTGACTTTAATAAAATGTATTTTATTTCATAGCATACACGTAGCCTAAGTTACTTGAATGCTTAGTTTGCTGGACCTAGCAAGTATACCCTCTATAAAATCAGAATCACTTATTTAAAACTGAAATGGGGCAACATCTTCTAAGTATGTGGGCCTCCTGGATCTTGAAAATGTGTTTCAAGGGAGTAGTCAACCAAGTTCCCAAAATGATATATAATTTTAATACAGTTTCTACAAATTACTTCCAATCCTCCTCCAAGAAGTCTGCTAATGCAGAGTTAGGTGATGGCTTAGTTAGTTCCCAGTGCCATAAACTCCTTAACCACTTCACTTGATTTACAAAGCCCACCCAATCTTAACTTTGCCCTTCCCCCTAAATTTACAGAAATATATGCCAAAGTCAAAATAAGCAGTTGCTAACAGGTAATTAGAAATGGATCTCTGGAGCATACTCACCCTTTCTGGGAGGTGGTAGCTTCCTATGCTGACTGGAGAAGCTCTTTACTCTGTGGTGTCACCATGCATGTAGGGTCTTCCCTAAGTGCTACTGTGGTGCACTGTGCTCCTACAGTACTGTGAGTGTAGACAAGACCACTGTGTCTGACTACAAGTGCTACTTAAGCCTTGGACTCCATGGCTATGTCTACACATGAAGCCTACATCGAAGTAGCTTATTTCGATGTAGCGACATCAAAATAGGCTATTTCGATGAATAACTTCTACACGTCCTCCAGGGCTGGCAACGTCGACGTTCAACATCGACGTTGCGCAGCACCACATCGAAATAGGTGCTGCAAGGGAACGTCGACACGCCAAAGTAGCACACATTGAAATAAGGGTGCCAGGCACAGCTGCAGACAGGGTTACAGGGCAGACTCAACAGCAAGCCGCTCCCTTAAAGGGCCCCTCCCAGACACACTTGCACTAAACAGTACAAGATCCACAGAGCCGACAACTGGTTGCAGACCCTGTGCATGCAGCATGGATCCCCAGCTGCAGCAGCAGCAGCCAGAAGACCTGGGCTAAGGGCCTGCTGCCCACGGTGACCATAGAGCCCTGCAGGGGCTGGAGAGAGAGTGTCTCTCAACCCCTCAGCTGATGGCCGCCATGGTGGACCCCGCTATTTCGATGTTGTGGGACGCGGATCCGCTACATGTGCCCTACTTCGATGTTCAACTTCGAAGTAGGGCACTATTCCCATCCCCTCATGGGGTTAGCGGCTTTGATGTCTCGCCGCCTAACGTCGATGTTTACATCGAAATAGTGCCCAACACGTGTAGCCATGACGGGCGCTATTTCGAAGTTAGTGCCGCTACTTCGAAGTAGTGTGCACGTGTAGACACGGCTCATGTGATGCATAGCTCATCTACAAGTCGCCTCCACTTCACTCTGTCTCAGGACAAAACTTCTTCCTCTTTTGCGTTTTCCTTGAGGGTTCCATGTGAGAGCTTGATGGCCTATACTGGATGATGGTTTTCTCAGAGTGTGGCCTAGCCATCCCCACTTTCTTCTCTTGATTTCAATGCCAATTGCTTCTTTTCCTGCTCTTTTCCAAAGATCCTCGTTTGTGATGAAGTCTTGCCATTTGATGTGAAGGATGTACCTCAGGCATCTGTTTACGAATGTTTGTAGATTGTGATTTGAAGACGTTTTAGTATGCCAGGTCTCACATCCATACAAGAGCACACTCTTCAAGTTTGTGTTGAAGATCCACAGTTTTGTCTTGGCAGCTATATGTGAACTCCATGTGGGAAGTTGAGTCTTGAATGCAGCTGTTGCTTCCCCTGTCCTGCCCCGATATCCTTGTCTGTTCCTGCGTCTATGCCCATTATACTCCCCAGGTAGGTGAACTGCTCCACATCTTCTAGGTCATCTCCTCCTAGTGTGATGGTGGTGGTGTTGGACTGTTTGATTCTCATTGTATTGGTTTTTCTCTTGTGAATGCTCAGTTCTGTCATTGAGGCAGTTTTGTCTAGTGTTGTGACCTTTTCTTTCATGCTTTCATGCTGATGTGAAAGGAGGGCAACATCATCAGCAAAATCAATGTCCTCTAGCTGTTTGAAAAGTGAACACTGACTGCCTCACTGACTGCCTCATCTGTTGTCCTGTTCATAATCCAGTCCATTGTGATCAAGAACAGGAAAGGTGACAATAAGCATCCTTGTTGCACTCCTGACAGTATGCTGAAGGATTCTGTCAAGATTCCATTGTGAACAACTTGACACGTTGAAGGTTCATAGACTGAACAGATCAGGTTAATAATTTTGGAATCTTCAAAGATCTTTACCTACAGATCTATTCCCATCCTTCCAGCCATCTGACAGCCCCACTGGCTTGGTTTTGCGTGGTCTTTCCTCCCTTCCAGTTTCATGACAGATGACTACCTGCTACAAATATGAGCTATGAATGACTGATGCCCTATTATATATATGCAACACTTCCCACTAGCTGTGACTGGCTTACTTTTTTCTGAGATGCTGCTGTACATATATTCATTTGTGGCCTCATAATTAATTAATTAGTTCTATAAATAGTAATCATATATTTACTGCTTTTTCTGCTTAGAAATAGTATGCAATTTCTATTCTTTTAGAAATATTTTGGATTATGTCCCAATTATCACACAGTTAAGGACAATATATAAGTCCCTGAGAAAGTGATTTATGAAGAATGTTAAAACGACTAAATACGTACAGCTAATTCTCCCCTAATATTACTAAGCGCCATATGGAACATCATCTATTATGCACTCCACAATATCTCCGCTGTGTTTCCTTCCAATCCAGTTATGTTTTGGAAAGTTATGTGCAGACATAGATGCCAGTTTCTAAATGCTATTAATAATGATTTTTGAAGGGGCTTTTCTTCCCATATCAAATGCACAGGAATCAACTGATTTTTTTTAAAATATTTATTTAGTTTGTGGGCCAGAATGGATGCGAAAAAAATTTTGCTGAAAAATAGCAACATCGACTCCAAGTTGGGAGCAGTTGGTGTTTATGTAATACTTTTCTTAATTTAATATTTGTGTTACTTTTTTATTATTAGGTTTTGTAATATCCAGCAAATCGTGTACCAAGCCAGCAGTATGTGAACAAATTTTCCAATAAGCTCAAATTACATTGTAAGTATAAAAAAATTGTAGCGTGCACACAACTACCTGATCTGTATGGTACAGAATTGCCATATCAAATCTCATGAACAGTGAGAAAACATTACTGCAACAGAGATAACTCTTCATATTTGACAAACTGGGGACATCAGTCCAGGTGCATGTGGAAAGTAACTTTGGAAGAACTCCTGCTTTCTTTCAAAGTCAGTTCTCCATTCCCGGGATGGGAAGAGCGCCCTCCTTCGAAAGATAATTTTGAAAGAGAGCAAGTGTAGACACTCCGCGGCCCGCTCATTCGAAAGAGGGAGTCCTCCATGGCGGCGATAAGCTGGCAAGCAGAGGCGCCGCTCACAGCACAGACAGAGCTCTATGTTTCCAGCGTCTGGTCACGCTTAAGAGGACACAGGCTCCCTGAAACCCTCAGGTAGGAAGCTGAGAGCGTGCAGCCAGCAGTGAGGCTATGCTGCTCTCCAGCTTGCCAGCCACCTCAACAGCCAGCCAGTCCCCCACACCACCTGCACCTATGGCCAGCCACCCAGACCCCTGCCCACCCAGGGGCCCTCCAAAAACACCGGGGAGTCATCCCAGGAGGCGGGCCAGGCCTCGAAGCGTTGAGCCCCCTCCTGGACAGAGGCCGAGATCCAGGACCTCCTCTCCCTCTGGGAGGATAAGGAGGTCCTCCAACAAACAGGGGTCCATCACCACAATGAGGTTGCCTTCGAGTGGCTGGCAAAGGGGCTGCTCGGCCGCAGCCACCACACCTGCACACCGGACCAGGTCCAGTTGAAGGTCAAAGAACTGCGGCAGGGGTATTGCAGTGCCTGGGATGCCGCTGGCCAGTTGGGGGCAGCCCCCACAAGCTGCCCCTATTACCAGGAGCTCCACCGCCTCCTGGGGGTGAAGGAGGCGGACCCCCCACCATCTTCCTTGACACGTCCATCAGTGACACCAAGCCAGAGACGGTGACTGAGGGTGAGGAGCACCTGGGACCGTCAGCCAGCTCCAGGTGACCACGGATAGCATGGTGACTTGACCCCACCAGCAATGACGAGGGCTCAAGTGAGGGGGCCCTCGTCATTGACCTCCAATCCAGGCTGTCCAGCCAGGCCCTGTCCAACCGTGCCTCGCCTGCTTTCCCGGAGGGACCCATAGGTAGGTGGCGTGCACACTGGCCTCCCTAGTGCCCAGGGAGGGAGTGTCAGGTCCCACCCAGGGTGGTCACAGGCATCCCACACAGCCACCAGTCCAGGTGCACGTGGACCCTGGACAGCTATGTTCCCCGGGCTGTCAGGGGGATGATGCGTGGCACTCACCACCACATAGATGGAACAGCACCAGGGGCTGGCCAGACTTGGAGGCAGTGGGGAATAGTGTGGCGGGGGAGTGTGTTCCCAGAACCCCTGCAGGGCACCCAGGGACATGTACCCTGTGCGGGGCAGGACACAGGGCCTGCACCCGGGACTAATGGCCCATTCCCCCCTCCCCTTCTGTCTCCACAGCTCCTGCAGCCAGTGGTCAGACCAGCCCCACCACGGAGGGCGAGGTGGAGCAGCCCACATCCCGAGCAGGCACTGTATGGGGTCGCTGCTGGGCCATCCGCCAGCACCACCAGGCCGGCAATGAGGAGGTGGGGGACACTGCCCATACCACAGCTCTGTGGGACCTTCCTGGTGTGCTGCGGGAGTGGCTTGCCATGGAGCAGCAGGCCTGGGACCGGGTGGCGGCGAACATGGATGCCCTGACCCGGGCCGGGGTTGGCCACCTAGACCCAGCTGCCCCCACATCACAAGCCACTCCCACACCCAACCCCCCCTGCCTCCACCCCACCATCCCTCATCCCCCCGCCCCCCGACTTCCCCGGTCCCTCGATCAGTCTCCCCACTCCTGACCTCAGCCACCTCCCCAGTCCCCCAGTCAGCCTCCCCCACACCCCTTCAGCGAACCCCTCCCCACGAGCCCGACCTCTGTGCCCTTGTCCCAACCCACCTGCCCCCGGTTGCCCTGATGCAGCTGGCCCATATGTTGATGACCAGGGCTGGCCAGGGTGAGGCCATTGCCCCCGCCCCCCACTCCTCCCATGCTGACCCCAGGGAGCCCACCGGGGCCCCACCCCAGCAGCACCCCTACCTCCCCGTGCCACTCACCCCAGCCCAGCCACGATGGAAACAAAAACATCAAGTCAAGTTCTATGCAGGCAGAAAAGGCAATTTATTACCATTCTATTTCTTTTAAACACATCAAGTTCACCAAGTTACAGCATCAGTCTATGGTTCTCATAGTGCATTCTTATATCCCCACTCCTTTAGTTTTCTTTAAGTCCTTTCTAATGCCCAGATGCTGATGAAGTTCTCAAGATAAATTTCACAATTAAACAGCTTTCTTCCACCTCTTGAATAAAATCTTTGCAACATGCAGCAATGCAAGTAGGGCAGAATGGTCTGGTATGCCATACCAGCAAGCGACTTATAGCCAGGCAAGATACAAGAGGTGCAGAACATGGTGCTGGTGACAGCTCCATGCAGGCTATACTGCCTCCAGCCCATCCCTACAGGGCCTCCTCCATCCGTACAGCAGCCCTGCTGGAGGACAGGGCAGGAGTGAAGCTTGAGGCTGTATGGCTGCATCAGGGAAATTGCCGGCATGGGGCTACCTAATGGTCCTATGATCTGCTCCTTTCTCTGCTTCAATTCTCAGGAGAGCCCTGAACTGCTGGGGTCTCTCAGGAGCCACAGTAGGGCAAGGAGCAGAACAATGGTACCTCCTGTGTAGTGGCTGTACCACCCCCAGACCTGTCTTCCAGGAGTGCTATTGTAGAGACTCCAGGAGATGCATCTGCAAGGACGGGCAGGATGGTAGAGCTGTGCTAAAAAAGTTGCTGGTGTTCTGCTCCTTTACCTCTTATGGTTCCAAAATTTCCAGTGCAGTGTGAGGAAGACAGAATGCCCCCTTCTCTACACAATAAGGAGGTGGAACATGGAGAGGGGAGAGCATGCAAGCCCTGGGCTGTGGAGGATTACAGGAGGAAGTCTCGTGTCCCCTGTTAATTGCTGCTTTTCCCCACTCCTTTAAGAAACGGAATTTGCTCACATCACAGGCAATGTGTAAACATAAATTTAGAAAACACTGGGTGAAACAATAAAATGTTGTCTTTGAATGTTGTATTCTGAGAGATGAAGGAGGTAAAAGAGGTGGAAGAAGCCTGGAACTGCAAGAAATAAGGAGGTTATCTTGGTTTGAGACCAGGAAGAATCAGGTCTAGCATTTGGTCAGTGGCAAGCAAATTTGCCTATGTGTTGTCTCCATTGCTGGTCAAACCATAGCGTTAGTATTATTTTGTTAGATTTTATCTAACATAAACATAGCATCATATTTAAAGGTTCTGTAAAACAGAGGGCTAGTCTCTGCTTGTAATGCCTGAGTGGCTCAGGTGTAATGCTGCAGCTGTGTTGCTCTATGACTTCAGGGAAGCTACATACCACATCAGCAGGAGAGTTCTCCTGTCACCATAGCTAATCTAGTGCTCTGAGAAACAGACTGACAGAAGAATTTTTCCATCAGCCTAGTGAGCCATCTGGTTGGCTCATGGATGTGGATTTTTAACATCCCAGGGTGATGTTGCTGGGTCGATAATTTTAGAGTGTAGTCTTGTCAAAAAGCAAAAAAACAAGGGCTTGACCCAGTTCCCATGTGAGTCAGTGGGGCTGGACTGAGACATAGATCAAGACTTGGGTCTATTTTGATTATATAGTCAATAGTCTGTCCACACTACAGGGTGGTGTCAGCTAGTGTTGGTCAGCAAACACTGACCTTCTGCTAATGTAGGAGCCCCATCTTCCTGTATCTATCCTGGGCAAAACTATGTTACTAGGGAATGTGTTTTTCCACATCCTTAGACAAAGCTATGGCAGTATAGTCTGTAAGTTTAGAGCAGGCCCCAAAGGATTTGTGCTCTCCGACCCCGAATGCTGTATGGAATGGGATGAGGCACTGGCTCAAGAGTCTTTACCTTTGTGGACTTATCAAGCCAATCCTTTTGCTGAATCCCATCCAAGGATTGGTACAGATTGAACCTTTCTAATTTGTAACTCTCTGGTTTGGCAACATCCATGATTTTAGTTAGCCAGATGGCCACTTATCATGGGTGTGGCCAAGTTTCCTGCAGTCCCATAAAGCCTTTTTATAGCCACCAGTCCTACCCCTGTGTTGTGTGCTGTTATTTAGTTGTAATTACCCCTATATGTCTCTTAAGAGCCCAGTAAGCAGTGGAAGTGTCGGTAAATCTGCTAGACAATATTGACATCCCCTGGTCTGGCAAATTCTCTGATTCAGCCCCAGTCAGGTCCTGGGGGTGCCAAATTTGAGAGGTTCAACCTGTATAACAACTACTGGAGAAGACAGTAAGGCTTGGCCTAAAGTTATATCAGCTTAGAAAACATTCCCTTGATAGATGTAGCTCACAAAATTACCAGTGTAGCTATCGATGGTAAAAAGCTTCCTTTAACTAACTGGTTTGGGGTGGCATCCCCTTCTGTCATCATAAAATGTGTCTACTCCATGGTCCTAAGTCACAAAACTGCATTAACATATCAGTGCTGGGAGACCCTCCAAGAGATAGAGAGATCCTTGAATTTGCTCAACTGCCTTTTGCTTGGAAGTAGGGTGTACAGGGTTTGGAAACCAGGGTCTGGGCTTTTTGTGCATGTTAGAGAGTTTCTAAACTGGGAAACAGTAGGGAAAACAGAGATGAATATGGGGAAAACCACTCCTGGCAATGAATCTGAGTAACAGAAGGGAGTGCTTTATATAGGCACACTGAGAAGCCTAAGTATCCTGTCTTGTCAGCACTGCATTAAGCACTACTTTAAGAGGCTAAGTTCCCTGTACCACTGTTTCAGTCAGCAGTTTCAATCTTACTATGAATGTCTGAACAGACAGTTAATTATAGTAAAACATGACAACAGACTGAATCCTTGGGTCCGGAAGGTCACAAGACTGCATCCTAGTCCTTAGGGGCTGATATGGAGATGCTGCCAATCATTTAAACCAGTGTAGGCTGGTTTTCAAAGGCAATGAGAATATATAGAGTTCTGATGACTGGAGAAATGCCAAAATGTGCCTGGCAACATTGTGGTTTGTGACAGTAGTTTCTCTGGTGATAATTTTATACACTGAAAAAAGATCTTTTATTTCACTGCAGTTGGCCATATACACATTACTTGCAGGTTGATATCAAAAAACTTGCCTGCTTTACAGAGGAAGAATGTGACAATACTGTAAATTATGAGTGAGTAGACTGTGCTATCAATTTTTAAACCAAAATCCACATAGTTTATGTGAATATGTTTCAGTTTATGATTTCTGGATATCACAGATGTTTAAATCATTATTCTTGTAGTGTGATTCGTAATTTCAGTCACATGGTATTTTTTCTATTGCTTGATTGGAAGTCAGATGAAAAGATGATCAATGAATTATAAAGTCAAAACCTGAGAGGAGAACTCAATCAATTATGCTAAAAAATGTGAAAATTTCAGGATTAAAAACATACACTAATCAACTGCTCATGGACACATGCCACTATGAATAGCAGTGCTGCAGACTTATCACATTTATTTTTGAAAATATTTGTAAACCATTTTTGTATTTTTGCCAAGCTGTCATATTCATATTTAAACCTGGATTGTGCTTTCTGCTACGTGATCAGACATTCATAGACAGCATGTAAAGTGGTCATCCGGACTCAATTAAAGCAAAAATGCTTGTTTTATAAGGAAAAAGCTATGTGAGAGGACTTCAGCTTCATCCTTTTGTGTATCTTTCTGCATGTGAAACACCCATACTGTATTGCTATGTAAATAATACTATTTCTGTAGCACCTTCCTTAGACTTTTGAAAAGCCTGTGGTAAAGTTAAAGTCATCATCATCATCATCATCATCAACAACAATCATAGGCTCAGCACCCGTTGGTGTCTGCTGCCTCCCTAACTATTTCCTTCTGTCTTTCCCTGTCCAGTGTGTAGTGGCTTAGTTTCTGTAGATTAGCTCCGCACCAACCTACTACATCACCTACCCATTCACTGTGAGGTCTTTCTCTCCTATTCAAACCATCTATTATGTTGAACACCAGGGTCGTGATTTTTCATTTGTTGTTCATGCTGCAGATCTGCCTGAATAGCTGTAGCTTCTGTTGTATAACCTTCTGCAGTAGGTTCTTTTTTGGCTGTATCTTCCTATATACTTCCTTGTTGGTGACCTTCAGCATCCATCCTATCCTCAAGATCTTTCTATAACAACTCCTCTCAAATGCCAATATCCTTCTCTTCGAACCCATGTCTCACATCCATACAACATGCTGCTGAATACATGTTTTCAAGACACTCAGCTTCATTCCTAATCTAATCACTTTGCTTTTCCAGATTATCCATCGCCATCAAAATCACTCTTACTTTCACTATTCTAGTTGCTATATCCTTCTTACAGTCTAGATCATATGTTTTGTTGCTTCCCAGATGCATGAACTTCTCTATGTTCTGTAGTTCAATCCCATCTACCCTGATCTTATGTCCCATTTCCTTATCTCCAAATACCATTGTTTTTGTTTTATCAATGCTCGTAATCAATCTGTACCTCTTCCCTTCCTCGTATAGCACCTGCACTGTTCTCGCTAGCTTCTCTTTACCTTCTTCAATTATAGCTGTATCGTGAGCAAACCTCAAGTTGTTGATTCTCATCTCGTGCACAGATATCCCTTCTACCTCTTCCTTGATCTTGTCCATCACTTTCTCTAGGTGCGTGATGAAGATACTTGGCAATATTGGATCTCCTTCTCTCTTACCTTTACTTGTTCCAAACCAACTTCCCACCTTTCCATGCATTCTCACCGCTGTCTCCATATTGTCGTTATGTGTCAGAGAGGTAGCTGTGTTAGTCTGTATCTTCAAGAACAACAAAAAGTCCTGTGGCATCTTATAGACTAACAGATATTTTGGAGCATAAGCTTTAGTGGACAAAGTCCCTCTTCATCAGATGCAAGAGTGGGGACATGGTTTCAGAGGGGTATTTAAAAAGTGGGGTCCCATAAAAGGGAGGGCCAGAGCTGACAAGGTCTACTCATTCAGGGTGGAAAAGGCCCATTATCAGTGGTATGTATGAAGAGAGGCAAAAACAGGTCAGATAAGACAGGGAAGATATGGCCCATTATCAGTCTAATGTGAAGATGTTAACACCTAGGGCAGAGAAGCTCCTTTTGTAAAGTGCGAGTCACTCCAAGTCTCTGTTTAATCCTTGGTTAATGGAGTCATATTTGCAAATAAATTGCAGCTCAGAGATTTCTCTCTTCATCTGATTTTTGAAATTTCTTTGTTTCTGGACTGCCACCCTTAAATATGCTACTGAGTGTCCATGGAGATTGAAGTGCTCTCCCACAGGCTTCTGTAGATATGTGAGCAGAGTTGGCAGTGGGGTTTGTTGCAGGGATTGGTTCCAGGCTTAGAGTTACTCTTTTGTGATCTACAGTGGCTGGTGAGGATTTGTTTAAGGTTGGCAGGCTGTCTGTAGGAGGGGACCGGCCTGCCTCCCAAGGTCTGTGACGGTGAAAGATCATTGTTCAAGATGGGTTGCAGATCACTGATGATGCTTTGGAGAGGCCTTAGGTGGGGGCTGTATGTGATGGTCAGTGGTGTTCTCTTGTTTTCCTTGTGAGGCCTGGCTTGTAGCAGGTGGCCTCTGGGTACCTGTCTGGCTTTGTCAATCTGTTTCCTCACTTCTTTAGGTGGGTATCATAGTTTGAGGAAAGCTTGATAAAGGCCTTGTAGATGTTTGTGTCTATCTGATGGATCCGAGCAAATACGGATGTCCCTTAGTGCGTGGCTGTATATGATGGATCATATAGTATACCCTGAATGGAAGCTGGAGGTGTGTAGATAAGCATGGTTGTCTGTGGGTTTTCAGTATAGGGTGGTATTCATGTGCCCATCGCTTATGTACACAGTAGTGTCCAGGAAGTGAATCTCTTGTGTGGACTGGTCCAGGCTAAGATTGATGGTGGGTGGAAACTGCTGAAATCACGGTGGAACTCTTCCAGAGCCTCCTGCCCATGGGTCCAGATGATGAAGATGTCATCAATGTAGCGCAGGTAGAGGAGGGGCACTAGGGGACAAGAACTGAGAAAGCGTTGTTCCAGGTCAGCCATAAAAATGTTGGCATACTGTGGGGCCATGCGGGTGCCCATAGCAGTGCCACTGATTTGAAGGTATAATTTGTCCTCAAATTTGAAATAGTTGTTGGTGAGGACAAAGTCACAAAGCTCCACCACCATTTGTGCCACAGTCTCATCAGGGATAAAGTTCCTAACAGCTTGGAGTTCATCTTCATGTGGGATATTGGTGTAAAGGGCCTCTGCATCCATGGTGGCCAGGATGGTGTTTTCAGGAAGGTCACCAATGGATTGTAGTTTCCTGAGGAAGTTGGTGGTATCTCGAAGAAAGCTGGTGGTGCTGGCAGCATAGAGTCTAAGTAGAGATTCCACATCCAAACAATCCTGTGGTGAGGGTACCAATGCCTGAGATGATGAGGCGTCCGGGATTCCCAGGTTTATGGATCTTGGGTAGCAGGTAGAATAAACCTGGTTTGGGTTCAAGGGGTGTGTCTGTGTAAATTTGTTCCTGTGTTTTTATAGGGAGGGTCTTGATCACATGCTGTAGTTTCTTTGTGTATTTCTCAGTGGGATCCTTGGACAGAAGCCTGTAGAATGTGGTATTGGAGAGTTGTCTGGTAGCCTCCTTTTGGTAGTCTATCCTATTCATGATGACAACAGTGCCTCCCTTGCTGGCCATATTGTCGCTGATGTCCTTCAACAACGGTATCAGTCTGCTATCCACTCTGTCTGACTCCAACACTGCCCAGATCACTTTCTGATCTATACTGTCAAATGCCTTCTGAAAGTTGATGAGGTAATTGTAGATGTTCTCATTCTTTCATCGAGCTTTCTTCACTATCAGTCTTAGTGCCAATAGCTGCTGTATGGTACTTCTATCTTTCCAGAATCCCGCATGCTCGTCCACTAGATGTTCTTCTATCTGCGATCTCAGTATTTCCATCAATATCATCATCAGCACCTTGCCTAGATGACTTGTTAGGGCAATTGTTCTCTAGTTCTTGCACTCCAATGCACTCCCTTTCTCGTGTATTGTCACTAGCATGGATCTCGTCAATTCCTTAGGTGCCTTCCCTTCTTTCCATGTGATATTACATAGTCAGTGTATTTCCTGAATCACACTTTCTCTGTCATATTTGATCATCTCTCCTGTGATCTTACCATTTTCAGGGCTCTTACTGTTTTTTGGTCATTTCACTGCTCTTTTTTGGTTCCTCCATTGAGATATTATTTTTTTTCAGTTCTTCAGTCAGTCCCTCCGAGATACTCAGGTCCAGCTGTGCTTTGTACAGATTGGTGCAATATCTCATCCATTGCTGCACAACCTTCTCCTTGTTTATAAGCACTTCATCATTCTAGTTTTTATTTGCCATCTGCTTCAGCTGCCACTTCCTATTAATATTTCTGATCATCTTATATACCTCCCTGGACTTACACGCACTATAGTGCCTCTTTGTGGCTATGTCTACACTTGCCGCCAGCTTTGAACAGGGCACGGTAATCAGGCTGATAGGAAACTACTAATGAAGTGTTGCAATGAGTATGCAGCACTTCATTAGGTTAATTCTCCCTGCGGCAACTTCAAAGTGCCGGCATGGTGTGTAGCTGCAAGCATGCTACTTCAAAGTGCCTTTACTACTCACAATTTTGGGAAATAAAGGCACTTAGAAGTAGCATGGGCACTTTGAAGTGCCCGTGACTACACAGCGTGCCGGCACTTCAAAGTCTGACACTTCGAAGTTGCCACAGGGAGAATTAGCCTAATGAAGCCTAATGAGATGTTGAACGGTTTTTCTTCAAATCTCACCACCAGCATTCTTGCTCTCACCAGTTTGTATTGTAACAATGCTCCTCTAGCTCTTCTGCTTGGAAGGAATCCAACTTTTGCCTCATGGTCCGTTTAGTTCCTTCGCTGAATGACTTCGCAACCTCACCTCTCTCCCCATGCCATCCAATGCATCTTCGCCAGTCCAAGTGTATCACATCAGTATCTCTCCATCTCCTTTTGAAGCAGCTATAACTTTCTAGTTGCCCACGGTGTTCAGACATTCCATGTTCCAATTGACAGTATATGTGTTAGTTGTAATTTTCTTTTGGTAGCCAACTATTGACTTAACCCCGATCGCTCGACTGATGCCATGGACCTTATTTATCTGGACAATGTCTGAGCCGGCATCTTTTATCAGTTAGTCATACTGGCATCAGATTTAATTCGTATTGTTGTTTCATGATCAGCACATCTACACTCATCTAACCAACCTTCGTCTTTTATCCAGGCGTGGGACTGGCATGGAAACCCTAGAGGCTTCATGGCAGAGTTTAAAGTAAAGTAGTAATGATAAAATATACAGCTTCAGCTTAATTTATCTCTGTACTTTGTTCTGGACTTCATTCAGGTTCTTGTCATCCAAATGAGCAGTCCTAATTATCGTCAGTAAGGGTTTAGTAGATTACTTTTTTATAATAAAGTATTAATGAAGTTTTGAAATAGCAATGAGATAGCAATGTCAAAATCATCACCAGAGCATCTGCTCACTGAGGCTTGGGTGGACAGTATCTGCCACAATGAGGTTGTAATAAAAATAATCATTGAAAATGAGAGGTTGGCCAAAGAAAGATGTTTGCTGTTGCCAACCTTTCACGATGACAACAAGAATTAGCTAACTTCTTTGTAGTTATACTGTACAGAAGAGTCTGAAAAGTGGCAGCACAGCATTGGGCAACTATAACTGACACGAAATAAAAATACAGCAGGAGACATGTCTCCTAAGTGTGGCATATCAAATAACTTTCTCACATTTTTTGCAGCAGAGTTCATGAAGGAAATCAAGGTACCAAAAACGTGATAGTGCCTGATCCCTGTTCACAGAACAAAGAGTGTTTCTTCTCAGGGACTTGCTTCTTTGCAGAAGTTTCTCTCGTTTCCTTGCTCCTCAGAAGAAATAAATCTAACCAGTGAGATTGCTGGGTAATGGCTAAAGTTTATTTCCAGATAAAATGTTTGTGTTTATAAAATTCTGAGAAAGTGCAGTCCTGCCCATAAGCACTGTCAGACTATGTGGACAGTACATGGGCTCACCTGCTGAAAATTAAGCTAATTAAATTACCTGTTACCCTATCTTCAGCTGACATGGAGAACACTTAATCCCCATGCTTTTTATAACATTTTACACATCTGAAGACTGTTATCATGTCCTTCTTTCAGTCTTCTCTCTAAATTAAAAACACCCAGTGCTTTCACTCTTTCCTCATAGACAGAGCCATCCTACCCATAGAATGAACTAGGGTGACTGCCCCAGGGCCCGTGACTTTGGGGGCTTATGGATGGGAGGGATGGTGAAGAGTTTACCTGGGATCAAGGGCCAGGAAGAGGAGGCAGCAGGGGTTGCCTTCTCTCCCCCACATCATCACATGGCTTGCAGGAGCAGCAGCTTGCTCTGCCCCACTGTGCTGAGCTGCCCTCCCAGCCCACTGGACTTTGCTTCTCCATAGTGCCACTCTGGTTCCTGCTGCCTGCAGAGAAGTGCTACACAGTGGGCTGGGAGGGTGGCACGGCACAGCACAGAGCAGAGCTACTCCCACTGCCCGTATGGTCAATGGGAGGGGAGAGGAGGGGAGGCAACCACTGCTGCCTCTGCCATTCCCAGTGCTTGGCCCAAAGTAATCCACAGACCCTGTTGCCTGGGAGAAGACAAGGAAGTAACTGTGCAGAAATACTTCTTCACACTCCCCAAGTACATTTGTTCAGGATTTGTACTTTATTCAAGTAATTTATGTTCATGAAACTTGTACTTTCACTTAAGTTTTTTTTTAAATATTGTCCTTTTTGACTCACCTGCCATTTCTGAAAGTATTTAGTTACTCACTTCTTTCCTCACCCCATAAGCCATTGTGCAAGCCAGTATCCCAATCTGCTAAAGCTCAGCTGCACATGTATGTGAGCCAATCATCATGCAATGGCAATTTTTTAAAAAGGTAACCAAAAGTGCAAAGAAGAACCCCTTTAACAGCCTTTTAATAGCTGCATTAACACCTTTTCACTCAAAAGCAATATCTATGCAGACACAATATCAGCCCTAGGGACCAAGGCTGTTGCCCAAGATGATGTGCTCAGAGGGTTGCATAAGAAGGGTCTCATGTGACTTTACCTTCAGCCAGCCAGCTTGGTAGCATGGGAAACCCAGCATTTCAGCCAATGGCAGGTCAGACAGAGGCAGTTAGTCTGTTTCGGGTAATTCCTCTGCACTGGAGGGAGAAGCAGCAAGGTGGGTACCGAGGGCAGGGTCTCCCCATTCTCCCTGGGACAGATGGCCCCCTGTGCAGAAGCCCTGTGGGAAGAGGGTGGGGCAGGCTGTGCTAGAAGAGGCTCAGAGTGGGTGGCTGAGGTTGCTGGGGGTGTGAAGAAGTGTGTGTGTATCTGGTCTGTTCCGGCTGGCTGGGGTTTGGAATGTGTGTATGTGGGGGTGGAGTGGTATTAGTGTGTGTGTGTGGCTATCTGGGTGAGTCTTAGCGTGGACCAGGTGTGGTCCACCCCCAGCCCCTTTTTCTCCTAAGCCCCACTGGGAGACTAAGCTGCAGACTGGGAGGGGGGTATGACACTTGAGTTTTTGAGGTGGCAACCTTTGAGTTGTGCCCCTCCCCTGGGTGTGTGGGGCTTAGGGAATCACTGACAGGTGGATCATTAACCTTACACCAGGCAAAACAAACAAGCAACAAAATAACCCAGCCTTCAGGTTGGGCACATGGAATGTAAGGACCATGACTCTGGGCCTTACAGAAGACCTACAGAGCATTAGTAATCCCCGGAAGACAGCAATAATTAACAGCGAGCTGAGAAGACTGAGGATGGACATTGTGGCCCTCCAGGAAACAAAGCTATCATCCTCTGGATGTCTCAGGGAGAAGGACTTTTCCTTTTTCTGGCATGGGAAGCCTCCAGAAGGGACCAGGGAACATGGTGTTGGCTTCACAGTCAGGAACAGCCTAGTTGGCTCAGTCATACCACCAAATGTGGGAACTGAGAGATTGCTGAAAATCCAGCTTCAAACACCAGTGGGCATGGTCAACATCTTCAGCGTCTATGCGCCTACTTTAACTTCTGCCCAGGAACTTAAGGACAAGTTCTATGATGAACTTAGCATTGCCATCAGTGAGGTACCTTCCCATGAGCCGCTATTCATCCTTGGCGACTTCAACACCAGAGTTGGCAGCGACCACCACGGCTGGCCATCCTGTCTGGGACAGTTTGGAACAGGTAAGATGAATGAAAACTGACAGTGCCTCCTTGAACTCTGCTCCCAACATGACCTCTGCATAACCGATACCTTCTTCAACGTCAAACCCCAGCACAAAGTTTTGTGGCAACACCCAAGATCGAAACATTGGCACCAGCTTGACCTCGTCCTCACCAAACACAGCCATTTAGGTAATGTCAGGGTGACATGTAGCTACCACAGCGCAGACTGTGACACTCACCACTTGCTCGTGTGTAGGAAGGGGCACATCCAGCTGTGAAGATTATTTCGCTTCAAAAAGGACGGGAGGCTGTGCATTGACACTGGCAAGACTCATGACCCTTCAAAAGTATGTGAGTTTGTCCAAGCACTTGAAGAGGCCTTGCCCTGCCCGACGACACTGATATCAGCAAGAGATGGGAACAACTACGGGACGCTATCTATAATGCTGTGATATCTACCTTTGGGAAGAAGACAGTCAAGTCTGCTGATTGGTTTGAAGCCCACACTGAAGTGCTGACACCCCTGATTGAGAAGAAGAGACAGGCACTGGCTGCATACAGGTCCTCTCCCAGTGAGGTGAACCTGCAGGTGCTCTGGTCTGCTCGGAGTTAAGTGCAGCAGGTTGCTCGGTGGTGGGCCAACGATTACGCGCTCCAACTCAGCTCCAAGATTCAGCAGGTCGCAGACACTGGTAACATGCGAGGAATGTACGATGGGATCAAGCAGGCCATTGGTCCATCACAAAGAAAGACTGCCCCACTTAAGTCGGCCACAGGCGAGGTCTTGAAGGACAGAACCAAGCAGATGGAATGCTGGGTGGAACACTACTCACAGTTGTACGCTAGAGAGACCGTAGTTACAGAAAGAGCCCTGAATGCCATCGAGCCTCTGCCCACCATGACTGAACTTGATGCTGAGCCCATTTTGGAGGAACTCAGCGACATGCTAAAAGCACTCTCTTCTGGAAAAGCCCCAGGGAAAGGCGGTATTCCCTCAGAAATCCTCAAATGCGCCAACGGTACCTTAGTTTCAGAGCTGCATGGAATACTTTGCCAGTGCTGGAGAGAAGGCAGTGTACCGCAAGATATGAGGGATGCTAACATCATTACTGTCTACAAGAACAAGGGTGACAAAAGCGATTGTAACAACTATCGCGGCATCTCCCTTCTCAGTACTGTGGGGAAGCTATTTGCATGTGTTGTTCTGAAGAGGCTCAATGTTCTTGCGGAGAGAGTCTACCCTGAGCCTCAGTGTGGGTTCACAGCTGAACAGTCCACCATAGACATGATTTTCTCTGTTATGCAACTACAAGAAAAGTCCAGGGAGCAGAACAAACCTCTGTATATTGCCTTCATCGACCTGACCAAGGCATTTGACCTTGTCAGCAGAAAAGGTCTGTTCACGATTCTGGGTAAGATCGGCTGTCCCCCAACTTTGCTCAGCATTATTAGAGCCTTCCAGGAAGGCATGAAGGGGACCGTCGTATACGACGGATCTACATCCGAACCCTTTGATATTCTCAGCGGAGTGAAGCAGGGGTGTGTGCTGGCTCCAACACTGTTCGGCATCTTCTTTGCAGTTTTGCTCAAATATGCCTTCGGAACTGCTACAGAGGGCATCTCTCTCTGCATGAGAATGGACGGCAACCTCTTCAAACTGTCGAGGCTTAGAACAAAGACCAGGGTGCTTACGAGGCGTCTAAGGGAGTTCCTTTTTGCTGACGATGCAGCTATTGCTGCTCACACTCAGCAGGAACTGCAGTCACTTATAACTCGCTTTGTGGATGCATGTATGCAATTTGGCCTCACAATCAGTTTAAAGAAGATCCAGGTGATGGGCCAAAATGTGGGTAACGAACCATCTATCAACATGCTAGACTACGAACTGGAAGTCGTCCATGAGTTCGTGTACCTAGGCTCGACGATCTCGGACAACTTGTCACTTGATAGCAAGATCAACAAGCGCAGTGGAAAAGCCGCCATAACATTCTCCAGGCTGACAAAGAGAGTATGGGTTAACAATAAGCTCACTGTACACACCAAGGTGCAGGTCTACACAGCCTGTGTTTGGAGCACACTGCTGTACTCCAGTGAAACATGGACTTTGTGCTCAAAATTAGAGCAGCAGCTCAACACATTCCACGTGCGCTGCCTTAGGCACATACTCGGTATCTCATGGCAGGACAAGGTCCCCAATAGCGCAGAGCTTGAGAGGGCAGGCACCACCTCCATGTTCATCCTTCTCAAGCAGAGGCGTACGCGCTGGCTGGGCCATGTCTCACGCATGATGGATGGCCGAATACCGAAGGACCTCCTCTTCGGTGAACTGGCGTCTGAAAAGAGGACGAAAGGGCGACCTAAATTGCGCTACAAGGACACATGCAAGCGTGACCTCAGCACTCTCTCTATCAGTGTGAACACCTGGCTTTCGCTCGCCTCAGACAGGCATGCCTGGAAACAGGGAGTGAAGGAAGCTCTTGCTATGTATGAAACTACCTTGGTGAAGGAAGTGGAAGACAGGAGAGCCCTCAGGAAGAGCCGTGCCCCTGATACCAGAGTGACATCTGCCTACTGCTGCTCACAAAGCGGAAAGGACTGCCACTCCCAGATTGGATTGCACAGCCACAGAAGACGCTGCTCGAATCAGTCCAACTGGGGCTCAAACCCATGATCCCTCGGGATCGAAGGATGCCTACTACTAAAAATAATGGAACCCTATGATAACTCAGGATAAGAGAAGTAGCTGTGTTAGTTTGTATTTATGATAAGAATAAGAAGTCCTGTGGCACCTTGTAGACTAACAAATATTTTGGAGCATAAGCTTTCCTGAGCAAAGACCTGCTTCATTAGATGCATCATCTGACATCATGCATCTGATGAAGTGGGTCTTTGCCCATGAAAACATATGCTCCAAAATATGTGATAACTCAGGTGATTAACCATAGATTTCTATAGGATGGCTACTTTTTGTTTCTGGATACTTGAATACTATCAAGATGTGGTAACTTTGCACTTTTAGCCACGTCATTTTCCAGATGGATACTTTAACTTAGGTAGATTTTTTTGCAAAGTAACTGCACTTTTATCTAAGTAACTTTTTTGGGTACTTTTCCCACCACTTCCTGGGAGAGGGAGTTAAGGGGGCAGGACAGGAGAGAGGCAGGGTATGTGACGTGGGGGGTGGCCCCAGACCTTGACTTCCCCCTCAGGATGGCCCTGCTCATGGGCTGGTTTTTTAAACCTCTTGTCATTTTTTTGCTTTCTTCCAGATGCTATACAATTTAATCATACTTTTGTTTTTAAAGTGTGGTGTCCAGAACTGATCTTTGTACTCCACCTGAGGCCTCACCAATGTCAAGAATAGTGGTCTCTTTGCATAGAGCCATAGGCTACATTCACACTGCTTCTCCATCCACAACTATGAAACATGCCCAATATTTTGAAATGTTTTTCGAAATCCTGGGCATGCTATTTCAGCCTGCTGCTATACCTCATTGCAGGAGGAGTAAAGGATGCCTTAAAATAGCACAGAGAGGAAGCCGTGCTCGTCTATACACTATCAAAACAAGGTCTGGCTGTGGTCTGAAGAAGTGGGTCTGTCCCATGAAAGCTCACCTAATAAACTATTTTGCTAGTCTTTAAAGTGCTACTTGACTGATTTTTGTTAAAATAGCACAGTATTTCAATGTTTGCCAAAATAGCCTATTTCAAAGTTAACTCAGCATAGGGTATGCAATTTGCACAACGCAAATTGCGTATCTTGTTGTAAGTAAAGGGTGCAGTGTAAATGTAGCCATAGAGGGTTAGGCCCAAAGGGACCATTACGTCATCTAATTTTGTACAGTACAGGACACCAACAACACCCTACACCGAGACGCTATTCCATTTCTGCATCAGACATTTCTTATTAATACATCCCAGCATACAGCTACCAAAATGCTCCCTATGCTCCAGGACAAAGTTTGTGGACGCTGCCACAATAGACAGGGCACTGAGGCTATAGGATGACAGCTAGGGAAGCGGAAAGCATGATCAGTATGTACCCTGACAGGCTAGTGACGACAGGACAAATGCTTACTGGGAAGAAGTCTTCCCTACTCAGTGAAGTTTTGGTCAATAAATGCAGCCTCAATTTAGGGCTCCATAAAAGTGGACAGAGGAAGAATGTGAAACTGGGCCCAAATGGAAACAATGCTGTCTTCAAACACAACCAACACAACCTGAATAAAAACACTGAGTTTAGAGAGATGAGACATCTGGATAACTGGCATGCAAATGAGGACTGGGTCTGGTGCAGAGTACATCAAAAAGCCAAAATATAAATATATGCTCTCTTCTTGCTAACATTTACTAGTACCCCCTCTTGCTTCTTTTAGCAATTGAAAACTAGTTATCACCACAGTGGCCTAATATGCCAATCCAGTTTAATTACTGCTAAGGCAGGTAGGTGTATTTTCATTACGTGCTTAGTATCTGGGGAACTATTGTTGAAAGTGAAGGATGTCAAAATTTAATTGGGCTCCTCTGAACTCTTTCGTTCTCAGATCCACAAATAACAAATCATGGATTAAATACGTAATTTTTTAAAGTTATTTGTAGATGGTTAAGAAGAAAAAATATTGTGGGAAATTGTATCAAAAGCTTTGCTAAAGTCAAGGTACACCAATTCCACCAACTTCCCCATTTCCACAGAGCCAGTTACCTCATCATAGAACCTAATCAGATTGGTCAGGCATGAGTTCTTGGTGAATCTGTGTTGACTACTCTTGATCACTTTTCCCCTCTTCCAAGTGCGTCAAAATGGAGTCCTCGAGGATCCCCTACATGATTCTTCCAAGGACTGAGGTGCGGCTGACTAGTCTATAATTCCCTGGATTGTCCTTTCCTTTTTTAAACATGGGCACATTTGCCTTTTTCCAGTTATCCAGGACCTCTCCCGAGCTCCATGAGTTTTCAAAGATAATAGCCAAAGGCTCTGCAATGAAATCTGCCAAATCCCTCAGGACACTATTTCACCAGCAGGGTCGTGAAGCACTGGCATGTGTTACCTAGAGAAGTGGTGGAATCTTCATCTCTAAACTTAGTTAGGGTTGATCCTACTTTAGGCAGTGAGCTGGACTCAATGACCTCCTGAGGCCTCTTCCAGCCCTAGGATTCTATAACTCTGTGATTCTAAAAAATACATTAAATGCCACTCCATAAATGTTAACATCTAACTGAAAAAAATGCTAGGTCTTTGTCATTTGAATTTTTGTGTAATTATGTTAACTGGACATCAGTTTGTTACCCTGTTCTATTTCTATAAAAGCTTAAAATAATGAAAAAATACATTATATTACTGGTCTCTTGAAAGAATGTACTTGAAGAATTAAAGAATTATTAGTTAAGGTTTCCTAATGAAGAAAATGAAAAATGTCAAGTGATAAATCCACAGTGAGAAACTAGTGTTAGAAAATATATTATTTAATTTTTTGTAAACTAAACAGGTACTAGTAACAGAGAAGGGGCCGTGTTAGTCTATATAGTATCAAAACAAAAAAGCAGTCAAGTAGCACTTTAAAGACTAACAAAATAATTTATTAGGTGAGCTTTCATGGGACAGACCCACTTCTTCAGACCATAGCCAGACCAGAACAGACTCAAAAATATATTCAAATATATCCCTTAAATATTGAATATGTTCTGGTCTGACTATGGTCTGAAGAAGTGGGTCTGTCCCACGAAAGCTCACCTAATAAATTATTTTGTTAGTCTTTAAAGTGCTACTTGACTGCTTTTTTGTTTTTAAACTGATACTGTATGTGATATAGAACTTATTTTGCAGACAGGGATAAATTGTGTTCATTGTGATTTGCTCATGTATTTTTAAATATTTCTATCTCTGTCCATTCTAGGAGCAAAATAGGATCTAAGATCATGCAAGATACAATTTGTTAACTCCTCTTCCCACTGTAGGTAACAAGAGCTAGCTTAATGATGGTTAACTCTGGTGAAATATTCATTGTAGACAAGGTTAGCGTGTACTTGAGGAAATGCAACAGCTTGTCCAGTGTATATCTGGAGGGCCAGAGAATAAGCTTTTTTATGTGTGTATCTATATAATTTAGTGGGGCCAAGAGCTACTGTAGGCCCAGAGGCAAGGTGGGAGGAGGGGCCAGTTCTCTGTCCTGGAAGGAATGGTGCAAAGGGTGAAAAGGCTGGGCTAAGGGAAGTCAACCCTACCCCTCCTGCTCTTTCAGTGCTGTGCATGAAGTAGTAGTACAGTGTTGTCAACATTTCAAAGAAGCCTGGAGCTCAAGGCCCCCTTGAAAGGCTGGGCCCTGCGGCAAATGCCCCCTTAGCCTCTGCCCCATCAATGGGTCTGAGCTCATTGGATGCATACAAATGAGGAAACACATGTCTACTCTGCATGTCACTTTCTCAGGGAATATGTACCATAAGGCATACTTAAATGTTCCTGATTTAACATATACAAGCAGCCTTGACTATTTCCTTTGAGCTTACTCTCTCAAGTAGGACACTCTTCTTGGAAGTAAAGGAATGCTTTGGAAATATCTGATTAATACCCAATATAAAATAAGCTATAATATTTGTATTTACTTCTACAAACATGCCAAATCCCTACAGGTAATTCTAAACCCATCATGTTCAGATGATCCTATTAAAAAGTACAGCCCACAGATATATAGTGTGAACCACATAGACAGCAATAATAAAAAATCCACCACAGAGACACTTGTATCCCAAGGCAGTTAAAATAAAGTCAAGTTACTTTTTACAGGAAAGAGTTTTAAATAATGAATAAACTAACACCTCTGCATTTACACTATGGTAGTGCCAGAGGCTTCAGCCAAATTGGAAGCCTGCTATGCTAGGCACCATTACAAACATACAGTAAATGCTGGTCCCTGACCCTTTTGACTCCGATACAATGTGAATATGATGGGACTAAATTTTGAGTCCTTCTGGCACTTCTGTAGTTTAAAAGGAAACTCTTTGAAGTGTAAAGTAAGCAATTCAGTCAGGAAATTATCTGCCAAAGCTAAAAAAATCAAGAAATGCCAGCTCCCACAATGCAGGAACACAATTGCTTGTACAAAGGCTCAGAGTATATACCATTCAAAGTGAAAGACACCATTTTGTATGTTAACACTTTTGGTATGTGTGAATTCCCCAGTGCTGCCAAAAGAAATAAAGCTGAGAAGAGGAGGAATGTGACTCGTATGGCAGGAATGGGCAATCTCAATGACTTATTTAATCTTGCCAGTTTTATTTTTGTTAAGGCAGGATGTTAAGATCTTCCATTTTTCTGATCACATCAGTATGGTTTAACATTTGGATGTTATGGTTCCATGGATACATTACAAACTGATGGGGAAAACACTTCTGATAAGCATCTGGAACAGTGGTGTCCAATAGAAATTCAAAGATCGCCACACTTGTGGTTGTCATCTTTCCATGTTTGGCATATTATATTATTAAATAAATAATAATCTAAATAAATGCCCTCCCCCTCAACCAGAGCCAGGCCCTGGGTGAGAGCCTGGCACTACCAGCCCTCACCCTCTAAATAAATGTCCTCTCCCAGAGCATGGCACCCACAGCACCCCCATTCTAATTCAATGCCGGTGACTCACTAAAGCCACAGGGTCCACCCCCAGGACTGCCAGTGCCACTGTTGCCACACATGTCTCCCA
The DNA here is from genome assembly GCF_033958435.1 of Carettochelys insculpta. NCBI lineage: Eukaryota > Metazoa > Chordata > Testudines > Carettochelyidae > Carettochelys > Carettochelys insculpta. The sequence goes on along the minus strand of NC_134141.1, from coordinate 55,583,572 downwards.
TAAAGCGGTGAAGTATGGAGTGGGTGGAAGGCACTCCCTGCATGCGGCTTTCAGAAGGAGCTGCATTTAAAGGCTCCAAGAGCTGTAGATGGGCCACCCCCAGATTTGCCACAATGCAGAGTCCTACTAGCCACTTGTAGTGAGTGGTGAACATGTTGGACACTGCAGCTCTCGAATGTAGGTCTTCATGGCTGTTGAGCAGGGCTTGGGAGGGTAGAACCAGGTGGCAGTGGAATGCTTCCCCAAAGCACACACATACTTTGCAATAGAAGTTGACTTACCAATTATTAGATAGCAGCACAAATGTGTCAATGCAAATTATCAGCGTAGAGGCACTGCCCTGGTGGTATTAATGTGGAGCAGTGGCTCCGATCTCTGGCCAGCTACGCTGTGTCTGCCCTTTCCCATCTGCAGCCCCTGCATCCAGCATGGCTATTAGTCTTGCAATTCCCTACCCAGTTCCTTCTGGTGTATGGAACATCCTCAGCCTCTGATCCCATCCACATCCTGTGACCTCATCTGAATTCAGCCTCTGCAATGCTTTCCCTTGTGAGTCCCCCTTAGCTCTTGAGGAAGAGATCGTTTAAGTGCCCGTCTATTTTACCCCAAATAAACAGGGAACTGGCTGAGCATGGAGCGAGTCAGAAGTTAACAGACACGTGTGTGGATGGCAAAAATGTATGTGGAGTTCTGAGAACTTGAAATCCAGAGGCATTTGTATAATCATATTGTATATGATATTAAAAATGACTATCGTGATTAATAAGGCAATGAATATGCAAATCCTTCTGCCCTGATTAGCCAAGGGCCATTAAGAAGCTTTGTATCTGCACACTCTACAATTACTGAGAAAGTCATACAGACATTATGCAAATCAAATCCACTTAGCTAAAATGCAAGGAATTACATAATTTGATATCAGAGGGTTTGTCTACGCGTGGAATTATTCCAGGATAGCTGTTTTGCGATAACTATTCCTGAGTATCATGTCTGAACACTCTTATTTCATAATAAACTTAATCCACTTTGGAACTGGATCCTACTTACTGAAGCACACAGCAGACAACTTAGATTTATGAAACCCCAAAAATGGTTTAAAAAAAGTGAAACAGAGAGGACATAGGAAGGAAAAGTGTGGAGACAAAAACTAGAAGAAACCCAAATACTATTTAGATTTGCTGATTGTAGACAGTGTGGGAAGGGGTAGTTAACAAAATGATAGTGAATAAGCATCCATAAACTTGAGTAAATACTCTTTAATGATGTACTTAGGAAAACTTTTTTGAACATAATCCATTTTCTGGGAATATATTTTTCAAAGTAATTCATTCAGATCAATACAGCCCCTTTGGAAAATATGCATCCTTTGAAAAATTAAGTGTTTGGATTAAATTTTTTAAAATAAAGGTTATTTGCATATAGGTGTTGTGATCAAACATAACTTTTACAATATCTTTAAGTATGAAACTACTGTAATACAAATAACTCTTTTTAGGATGACTCTTTAAAAGTTAGCTGCTAGGGGGAAAACAAATCCAGACTGACAAACAAAACAAACAAACAAACAAACAAACAAACAAAACCCTTTGCAGTCAAGTAGCACTTTAAAGACTAGCAAAATAGTTTATTAGGTGAGCTTTCGTGGGACAGACCCACGAAAAAAATTAAATTAAAGTGCTACTTGACTGCTTTTTGTTTTGATAGTGTATAGACTAGCACGGCTTACTCTCTGTTACTAAAACCCTTTGCTTAATTATTTAATTTTCTGCCTTTTCAGCCTTTGAACTAGCCAAGAGATATATTATTAAAATTAGATATTTATTTATATTCATATTCACAATACAATTATGGCTGTTTTAGCCTACATAGGTGTAAATATACCATCTTCCACTGGAAGAATTGATCTTTTTAAGCCCCATAGAAGCCAGTATTTGAAAGCAATTCATAGATCCACTTCAGTACGTGTGGGGAAAGCAACATGCCGGTCCATTCCAATTCACAGAAATCAATGGATTTGTTGCAGGATAAAATAAAAAGAATGTTCCTTTGCTACCTCCCCCACCTCCACCCCCATCAAAAGCATCTATGAATCAAGTGCAGATAATCAGTTCCTGCTGCTTGCCATTATACAATTAAAGATAAAACACAAGGTTTCTCATATTCATGTTACTTTCTCATTGTTAAAGTAACTACCTTTCTTGCGTCTTATCTTTGTTACTCATTAGCCGAGCTGATGTAGCAGGGGAAACAATAATGAAACTGTAAGGATGGCTGTTGTCTGTTGAAGTTTTAGTCCATCAGACCTCATGCCAAGATGAATCCAAGCTCCCATGTTTTCCTTTGTAGAACCTGAAGAACAAAGCCTGAATTTAAATTCCCTTAAATTAAACAGAACCTGGTATGATTTACATGTACTTCATTTCTCCAAAGTACTTCCTTTCAGGCTGCAGCCGAACTGCCACCTATGAAGACTTTCAAGGGACTGTTCACAGTTCTAAAAGAGTTGTGAATGACAGTACTCAGAGAACCTTTAAGAAATGAATGATGAGATTTTATGGCATACAGGAGAGAAAACCTCCAAGTATTCAAATGTAAATCCCAGATATTTGCCAGAATGTTACTCTTTAGCACTGCCATATTTGTGTTTCAAGTGCATCTGTAGTATGTAGATGGAGATAATGTCCCCCCTAGAGACCCAGAAACTGTTTTTTAATATGAAAGAAAAATGTTGGGAGTACTAAAGGCTTTCAGGTTTTTCCTGTGTAAATAAAATTCTCCAGGGAACATGAATGGAAAAATTCCTTCTAAACAGATTACCAAATTTGTTAATTCACTTAATGGTCTTTCCAGGTTAATTGGATTTTGTTAATCAGAATGCTGTCCCCTTTTATTTACCTTGAGTCTAAATTCTTAAGGGTTTAACATTGTAAACATTTAATGAAGAGAGATCTTCTCTTTTGTCCCACACAAACACAGCTAAATTATAATTTAGCAGATCTGTTTAAATAGAAGGGAATTTGGAACAAACAATTTTATGTTACATAAAGATTATGTGTATGTATGTATGTACATAATAGCTATATTTGTGACCTATATTTTACATGCATAGTCTTATATATATATATATATATATAATGTGTCCCCCTCAATTTAGAGAGCTCTGCTAAATTAAAAAACAAAACCTCCGATTGTAGGGGAATCGAGCAATTCTTGAACATCTCCTCTCCCTCCATTAACTTTCTCTGAGAGGGTTAGTATTTCACCCCACTCACCACAGATACTGACTCAAATCTTTAAAAAAAAAAACAACAACAAAATATTAAGAAGAACTAAAATCTATTTATCCACCAATCAAGTGCCCTGTGGTTAAAGATTATGTAGACTCTTCCATAGTATCCTGACAGTGTGCCTCCATACTGGATCAGAGGGCTCATTTCTAGGGAAGGCAAGTCCATGCAATTTATCTTTCTCAAATTTCCCATCATTGCTGACACTGGTGGGTTTCCATTGATGTTAGCAACAGTGAGAAATCCAATGTAAACAGGACCCCTACAACTGTCCATGTGTTAATCACAGAGTCAGCTAGATCTGATTTGAGCAGGATTAGATGACAGAATGGATACATTGCCAGTGGGAAGCATACAATAGGGTCAATGCAGCTATCGGGCTCTGTGGTGTGAAAAATTTACAGCATCGAGTCACAATGAAACTGACCTAACCAGCAGTGTATACATGGTTAGGTCAATGGAAGAATTCTGCTGACTTCTCAGTCACCTCTGCAGCACCCCAGGGGAGGCACATGGAGCCAACCACACGCCCCTCCAATGTCCCTCTGCCTCCCACGTTCACTGTCAGTGCTTCACAGATCAGTGTGGTGACCACCCCAGAGCCACACAGCATGGGAGTTTCTCAGCTCATGCTACTCCTAGGCCATGTGGCTATATGTGTGTGTTGAGGGGGTTGGGAGAGGACTGCCCCACATGCACTGGAAGTGGTGGTCAGGGGCTGGGGGAGAGTGGGACATAGGTGAGGCAGGGGTGGGAGGGGGAGGGGATCTACAGAGAAGGGGTAGAGTGGGGCATGGGAGGAGCAGGGGCATGTGGCCTGTGCCCCCCTCTGCAATTCCTGCAAACTCTGGTGGCGCCCATATTGTAAACATGGCTCGGCACGGCCATGACTGGCGGGTGTAGTGGTGTTGGCAATGGTGGAAAACTTATTGTCAAGGTGCTAATGTAGAGATGCCAGTGTAATCTTTGGCCTCACCTTAACACTGTCCCACACTCATCCCTATTGACCATGGATGTCTAATCAGGCCACTGATAAGTTATTACTTACCAGGGCTGGCACTTTATGTGGTAATAGAGATAAAAAGACTGTATAGCACAGTACCGCTTCCCTGGTAAATCCACTTCTCCTGATGCCTCATCTCAGAGACTAGGCTCACTTTCCTCACCTCATCTAGATCAGACCGCAATTTTAAGTCTGATCCAGGCAAAGTTCTAAGTTTCCTCTTTTACTATACACCTAGAACCCTCATTTCTTTCATTTTATTCCCAGCATCGGTATTTGTCTGAACTCAAGAGATTCCCATTCACTAAATCAGACCTATCTTAAGAGAAACCTAGGGTTGCTCCTTGAACAATTTGGAATAATTCTCACACTCCCTGAGTGTTTAGTCTCCTCATAGCTGACTTACTGAATATATGACACAGGTGAGCTGTGAACAACAAACATATGTGAATTCTGAGAAGTGAAAAATGTATGTGAAAAACATGAATTGTGCTTTAGAAAAGAATAATATGCTTCTTACCACAGCCATATTCCTGGTCTTGAGCAAAACAGTGCAGAATCCCATAAATACATTGGCAGAAAAAACATTCTTCCCAGGTCCACTCTCCATGGCCAATAGTGCCACAGCTACTGCAGGAGAAGAAAGATTATATAAACAGGAGTCCTGTGTGTGATTGAAAACTGAGTTAGTTTCCTCTTTCTCCTTTGCTGGGAGACAATCCCTGTTTGTTGCTTACCTGATCCGTCTATCACGTTCACAGTGTCTGCCAGTAAAGTGTTTTGGACATATGCAAAAACTCCCCAGGAAACAGGTCCCTCCATTCTGACAACAGTCTCTGTTCAGTTTGCTGGCTTGAGTCAGAAGTAGAGAGAGTAGAAAGGAAGAATTAGAAGTTACCTAAGGAACCAGACTGACAAACAGACTTGCCATGCACAGCTAGGTCACCGCTAGAAATCTGTCCAGAAAAGAGTTAACCCCTGAGGGCTTTAAGGTTAGGGTTCTTCACAGAAGACACTTGTTTACTGGGAGGAATCCACTACAGTTGATTGAATGTGTTACTCTTTTCAAAAAAGCAAAGACTAATTTCTTCCTCAGGTAATTAATTAATTAATTATCCTCACATTCACAGAGGCAGTGAAGCCTGCAGGCCTGAGTAACACACATTGGCAGGGGCAGAGCCAGCCCCACAGCAGCGATCTGGAGGAACAGCTCTGGCTACCCCACTATCCTTTCAGGATTTGCTCCACTACCTTCTTTCGTGATGGGGAACATCAGAGCTGAAACAGTTAGAGTGGCATTGCAACTGGCACATGGGGGTTATGGTGAGACTGCTCTGAGATTAAGACTGTGGGGTCATGAGGCCAAAGTTGAGCATCATTGGGATCTTTATGCATCAAATCTCAAGGGTCAGTCTCAATTTTGATCCCACTACTCCCCTGTAAATCACAGAAGGCTGCAGGGGCCAAACCAGAGTGGGCAGTGGAGTGGGTAGCACTGCTCCTCCTTGTCATTACTATGGAGCTAGCTCATAGGGCAGGACAAACACATCTCCTGCCACCTGAAACCTTGCCCTTATTTCAGCAGCATGCATGTCATCCCCTCCCCAGCACCTGCCTCCCCGCTTAGCTCACCGGAGTCCCTCAGGACAACCCCACTAAGGCTCAAGAAGCTGCACTGATTGCTCTTCTGGGGGAGCAGGCTGAGAGGTGTGGCAGGGAGCCCCTGGAGGAAAACAGATGTGAGGGGGGTTTTCTTAGAGCATCCTGAGTTTTTTTTTTTTTTCAACACAAAGGCTGATTCTCCCATATATTGCAATGCAGGGACCTGAATCGCAGAATCACAGGGCTGGAAGGGACCTCAGGAGGTCATCTAGTCCAGCCCCCTGCTTCAAGCAGGATCAACCCCTACTAAGTCATCCCAGCCAAGACCTTGTCCAGCCGGGACTTAAAAACCTCAAGGGATGGAGAATCCACCACCTCTCTAGGCAACGCATTCCAATGCTTCACCACCCGCCTGGTGAAATAGTTTTTCCTAATATCTAACCTACACCTTTCTCTCTTCAACTTCTGACCATTAATCCTTGTTCTGCTATCTGACACCACTGAGAACAGTTTCTCACCCTCCTTTTTAGAGCTCCCCTTCAGGAAGTTGAAGGCTGCTATTAAATCACCTCTAAGTCTTCTCTTCTGTAAACTAAACAAGCCCAAATCCCACAGCCTACCCTCATAGGTCTTGTGCTCCAGCCCCTTAATCATTTTTGTTGCCCTTCGCTGAACCTGCTCCAGCAAATCCACATCCTTTTTATACTGGGGGGTGTAGCCAGACAGAGTCTCCCCCTTACAAGCCAGCTTGCTCGTTGCCCCCCCCCCACTGAGGAGCACACAGGGCACGGAAATGGCTGCTGACAGCACAGTCTTTGATGCCCTCATTGAGGCCCAGATATGCTGGCTTATCGTGACCCTGAGAAGCAGAAAGTACAGCTAGAAGGCTAACAGGCCAGACTGTCAACATGAGAGGGGGGGTGAACCCTCAAGAAATCACCCCAGCTGGCATTGATCAATATGATGCACACACACAATCACTCAGAAGGGGACGTGCCCCGCCCGCACAAAAGAATGTCCTGTACTCCTAAATTGTTTATCTCTTGTCTTACAAGTGCAAACTAAGTAGAAATGCCCTTGTAACAAACTGGAGTCACAAAGACAAACCAGTATGATCTGGCACCATAGATAAGAAAGAGAATACATAACCCAAAAGGGGTATAAAAGATGGGTCCAGCAGAACTCTAATTTTGAGTGCATTCGACCAACTTCCTGCTGGTCGGGTCAGGTGATTGCCTCCCGAGGTCCACAGCTGGGGACGCCCAACCTCGTATTCGTCTTTCCGTCGGAATTGAGTGACCGATCCGGCTTGGCTACGCTGGTATCGAGGAGATGCAGAGAGGGTAAGATACACCCATGCTAGGTCTCTGACTTTTTTTTGTGCACAGCTAAAGAATTAGAGCTCTGTAACTAGTATCAAGATATCATTGTGTTAGATGGTAACAGATATCTTTGTATTGGATTGTAACGTAACTTGTTAACACCTGTACTTTGCTAGCATATAAGAAGTAAACAATAGCCTTTTGTAACCGCACGCTTATAACTGTAGCTTTAATAAACTTGTAACTAGTTAAGATCCAAGCCTAACTATTTTGTTAACCCTTTTGTCACTGCAACACAGCCAGCACAACAAAAGAACTTTAACCGTTTGGTTACTACAGCCTGGCCGTGGGTGAGTGTGCTAGGAGCTGCCTGCTCTAACAGTAAAAAACTGGGTTGCTTAGGACCCAGGGGAGTACCTCACCGCACATTACCTGGCCACCGGCTAACAGGGGGGCCCAAAACTGGACACAATATTCAAGATGTGGCCTCACCAGTGCTGAATAGAGGGGAACAACCACTTCCCTAGATCTGCTCCCAATTCTCCTCCTAATGCACCCGAGCATGCCGTTAGCTTTCTTGGCTACAAGGGCACACTGTTTACTCATATCCAGCCTTTCATCCACCATAACCCCTAGGTCCCTTTCCTTCGCACTGCTGCTGAGCCAGTTGGTCCCCAGCCTGTAACAATGTTTGGGATTCTTCCGCCCCAGGGGCAGGACGCTACACTTCTCCTTATTGAACCGCATCAGATTTCTTTTGGCCCAGTCCTCCAATTTATCCAGGTCCCTCTGGATTCTCTCTCTACCCTCCAACATATCTACCTCTCCCCCTAGTTTGGTGTCATCCGCAAACTTGCTGAGGGTGCAACCCAGTCCCTCATCCAGGTCATTAATAAAGATGTTGAATAACACCGGCCCCAGAACCGAGCCTTGCGGCACTCCACTTGAAACAGGCCGCCATCCAGATATTGAGCCATTCACCACTACCCCTTGGGCCCGATCATCAAGCCAGCTTTCTATCCATCTTATAGTCCAAGGACCCAATCCATATTTCCTTAACTTATGGACAAGAATGTTGTGGGAGACCGTATCAAAAGCCTTGCTGAAGTCAAGGTGTATCACATCCACTGACTTCCTCATGTCCACAGAGCTTGTTACCTCGCCATAGAAGCTGATCAGATTGGTGAGGAAGGACTTGCCCCTGGTGAATCCATGTTGGCTACTTTTGATCACTTTCCCCTCTTCCAAGTGCTGTGGGGGATTCTGTTTTGTTTCCATGTCCTGGATGGGAGTGTTGTTGGAGATGAAACTTTGGCCTGAACACCCAGAGGTGCTGTGCATTGTGCCTGTCATGTGAAAACATTTCTGGGAGTGCCTTTTCACAGAGCCTAGTTTTGCCTATTTTGAAGGCCTCTACTAGCCACATCTGTAGGGACATGAGCAGCAGGTGGAGCCCATTTTGGGGAGGCTATCCACTGGTTCCACCACTTTACTCATGACTCCTTTCCCACTGTGGCTGGAACCACAAGCACCCCTCTTCCCTCAACTCAGAAGCCCTCCTGCCCCCGAGGCATAGGAGTCTGGTCCTGGCTGAAGGCAGGAGCTCCCCCTGGCACACACATACCTGCCCAGAGGAGCTTTTGATCAGCCACACTGGGTCTCCCCTCCCTTCCCTTCTCTTGGGCCGCGTCTACACGTGCACGCTACTTCGAAGTAGCGGCGCCAACTTCGAAATAGCGCCCGTCACGGCTACACGTGTTGGGCGCTATTTCGAAGTTGAAATCGACATTAGGCAGCAAGACGTTGAAGCCGCTAACCCCATGAGGGGATGGGAATAGCGCCCTACTTCGAAGTTGAATGTCGAAGTAGGGCACATGTAGACGATCCGCTTCCCGCAACATCGAAATAGCGGGGTCCACCATGGCGGCCATCAGCTGAGGGGTTGAGAGACGCTCTCTCTCCAGCCCCTGCGGGGCTCTATGGTCACCGTGGGCAGCAGCCCTTAGCCCAGGGCTTCTGGCTGCTGCTGCTGCAGCTGGGGATCCATGCTGCATGCACAGGGTCTGCAACCAGTTGTCGGCTCTGTGGATCTTGTGTTGTTTAGTGCAACTGTGTCTGGGAGGGGCCCTTTAAGGGAGTGGCTTGCTGTTGAGTCCACCCTGTGACCCCATCTGCAGCTGTTCCTGGCACCCTTATTTTGATGTGTGCTACTGTGGCGTGTAGATGTTCCCTCGCAGCGCCTATTTCGATGTGGTGCTGTCCAACGTCGAAGTTGAACGTCGACGTTGCCAGCCCTGGAGGACGTGTAGACGTTATTCATTGAAATAGACTATTTCAATGTCGCTACATCGAAATAAGCTCTTTCAATGTAGCGTGCACGTGTAGATGTAGCCTTGGAGTCCTGGGATATTACTGATGAACACACTGTCTCCCAAGCTACCCTGGACCTGCATGGGGCACCATAAAAATGAAAGCTTCCCCCAAATGCCACAGCCAGGGGGTGTGGAGGCTGTGGCAGCACCAGGGAAAGTGCCTATTGTACCTGCCACTCATATCCAGGGTGATAATCTAGTACCTTTCACAAAGCCTTCACTTGCTTTAAAATGGAGGATGTGTTTGTTCCAATCTCTTGGTGAGACATTTATATATGAACTATCAAGACTATAAAAAGGAAAATCTGTTGATATATATAGAATATGAACTATGCCAAATTACAGAGCTCTTTGATGGAAAAACAGTACAGAAACATAGATCAGATAGGTCTTATAGGTTTGGATTCCAAAAGGACACAGATTTCAATATATATAATTTCTGCTCTGATATACACATTTTAGAAATGTGCCTGAAACATGCTGGGTTAAAACAATGGAGTCTAAGTGCTGTTTCGTTACAGAATAGGTATAGCACAGGCAACAGCTGCTTAATAGGGCCTCACACACTAATAAAAACAAAAAGCAGTCAAGTAGCACTTTAAAGACTAGCAAAATAAGTTACTAGGTGAGCGTTCGTGGGACAGACCCACTTCTTCAGAAGAAGTGGGTCTGTCCCATGAACGCTCACCTAGTAACTTATTTTGCTAGTCTTTAAAGTGCTACTTGACTGCTTTTTGTTTTGATAGTATATAGACTAGCACGGCTCCCGCTTCATTACTATTCACACACTAATGTGTGTTAAGCCTGACCTCTGAAATGTGTTCTTTATATTTGCTTTTCATTAAAGAAGTGGGGAATTTTATGAACCATTACAGGAACACGCTCTCTGAATCACGGCAATAGCTTTCAGCACAGCCCCCTCGATATTCACATAAATGAAAAGAATTTTCATATTTGGGTAGATCAGAGGTGTGTTCCGATGCTTGCATGTGTGGGGTTTTTAAAACCATCTTAATAACAATCAAACCAAAACAAATGTTTCAGGGGAGAAGAGAATTCACAAGATTTAATGGGAGTGGCAATGTCTTTCAAATGCCAGAGAAGCACTTCTTTCCAAATTCTTCTCACAGATATATACACTTCAAGCATGGCCCCATGCAGAGGAGCACATTTATTCTCATGGATCAATTCTGTCTGTAGATTGTGATTTTGCTGACTGACTGTCGTGCATACATTGTAGTTTGTTCCTGGTAATAAGCTACACCATGCGCGGTATTCTTAAATTATTCAGTATTTGTATTAGAGTAATGCCGCAGAGTGCCAGTCATGGACCAGGACCCTGTTGTGTGAGGTCTTGTCCAAATGTGGAACAAATCAATTACAAATTATATCACACAGTGCCAGCTTCTCTGTTTTTAACCTGAGATTTTGCAAGTCAGATCAGACTGCTGATCGACCTGGTGCAGTATCCTCTGTTCAGTGATGAGAATTGCTCATGTTTCAGAGAACAAAGTGTTGTCTGTTTCCGTAGTGTTAGTGTACCTAAGTAGTTTTACAGTCTTGTATGTAGAAAAGATTCCTTGTCAGCTGCTGAAATTTAAGCCCAGAAGTGTGTGAACTGATTCTTTATAACAGTGTGCAGACACTATTATAAATTCTAAGGCATACTGTTATGCAGCTCCTTTTAAAAATTTGGCTGCACTGCACGACTATACTATACTATACCATACTAATGTAACTGATGCTATGTCTACACTATGCTTATGTTGTTAAAACTTCTGTTGTGCAGGGGTTTGCAAAAACCCACCCCCTCCCCATGAATGACATTAGTTTTAATGATGAAAAGCCTGCGTGTGGATGGTATTTTGTCAGCAGGGTACACTCTCCTAGTGATGAAGCTCTCACCTCTTTGAGGGTAGTTTTATTCTGTCATAAGGAGAGCTCGCTGCTTGTGACAGAGCAGCTGCACCGTTTGCCTTAAAGCAGCAAGGCTTTGCTACCACAAGCTGCACAGTCTAAACATAGCTAAATAAGCAATGGAGATCATCAGTCTGCACATCACTGGAGCCTACAGTTCTTCAATTAAGGTTTCGGTAGTTATTGCAAATAAATAGTTCAATCTGGATCATATATACAGTAAAGCTTGACTCCTCTCGTCCTTCTTCCCTGAATGCAAATACAAGAGTTCTAAGCATAGAAAATACATATTTTTGACCATGTACCTATCAGTATTTAAGTGGCAACAAAAACCTAATGGAATAAGTTCCCTTTCTCCCTTCCCGCCACAAGAAATGATTTGAGCCAACTTTCCCTTTGTCTGTTTGTAACCAACAAAAGTGTGAATGAGGTGTATGATACATCTCCTTTAACCTTTTCCATCAATTACAGCATTAGTGTGGAAATGGACTAGTTGCATTTTCTGATTATCCATGAGCTACATTTCCCAAGTGTCACATGCCATGCAACACTTGGGCAAGTTAGAGAATGAGGTCAGATTTATACAGTATTGTAAAGTCCAAATATTTAGAAATGAGAAGTGTCACGCCAAATATATTGTGAGTGGCACAAAAGATAGGATATTAAAAAAAAATTGTCTACTCATTTCTAAGCCACTAAAGTTGGCCACATGATTTATATTTAAATTTTCACAAGTGTTTGTTCATAAAATGTTCCCACTTCCTTGGCACTTGGCTGCCTTTCATGTATTCTGTATAAATGATTGAAAATTTGGACTCAGTTTTTAAATGCTCCCATATATAGCAAAGTCTATAGGCAAAAATATTTATATACATGCCTTAGTTGTGCAAACACCTATTTTAACACATACAGGTGTCTCTTGAGCGCATCTGAATGAATTTACAACATAACCAGAGTGCTATGGAATTTACTATGGAATCCATATCTTCCTTCAGAACTTAGATTGTTTTCATTAAGTACAAATAGTCTTTTATGCAAGTATATATTTCCATGTACAATGACACAGGGAATTCATACATCACTGCATATGTAAACATAGAGTTTTGTGCATCCAACATGTGGGCACAGAAGTGTAGCCCTAAAACTTTCAACATAAAGAAGTCACGTTACTACAAATCTGCCTACCAGAGAAAGCTAGTCCACATTGTAACATGAAAGACCTTGTTGCCTGGTAACACAATGAATAACTTACCATCTGTAAGTCCAATGAAAGGTAAGACTTCAGAGGGGTTTCTCCTTTTCCGCTCAGAATTGAGATTATTTATATAGTTAAAAGTAGCCAAGGAAGCGTTTGAATTTCTCCCATCTGGGTTATCATCACAGTTCGCCCCCTCACAACCTTTAGATATACATAAAACAACATACAAATATTAGGTCAAATTATCAGTGGTGGCAAAGCTATAGGTTTAGCTTTGACAGCTGCTGTGGCTGGTTTACAAAGAAAGTTGCCATGCAAGTTTGAAGCAGTGATGAAAGTATTATTCCATCTTGGGGGCAGGAGATACACCTATCTCATAGAGCTGGAAGGGATCTTGACAGACTCAGTCCGGTCCCCTGCACTCCTAGCAGGACCAAACACCAGCCCTGACACATTTTTTTTTAAATCTATTTGCCCTCGACCCCTAAATGTAGTGGAACTTAAGAAAATGAATGCATCTCCTCTCATGAGGTAGAGGCTCATGCACTAAGTTCCAGAGGACCCAGGTTCAATTCTACCTGTTCATGTTACACCACTAAATGGCCCCATCAAGGATTGGACTCAGAACACTCACTTCAGCAGACTAAAGCTCAAACCACCAAGCTATCCCTCCCAGTCAGTTCAAGCACGTCCTTATAAACCCAGGTTGTGAGTTCAGTCATTGAGGCCCTTTACGGGGTCTGAGGAAAATGGATTAAAAAAACCCAAAATCCTGTCAGGGATGGTGCTTGGTCCTGCCAGATGAGCAGGGGACTGGACTCAATGGCCTCTTGAGGTCCCTTTCAGTTCTATTAGATACATAGAGTGACCATATCTATCTGTTCCAAATACGGGATGGGAAGATATCACCGGGGTGGGAAGGGGCAGCTCCTCCAAGCCCCAGGGAGCCAGGAAGGAGGTGGCTGCTGCCAGTGCTCCCTGAGCCCTGGGGAAGCAGCCAGTGCCCACACTCCCCCTGCTTCCCTGAGGCTCAGGGAAGTGCGGGTGGGGGGATGCCCCAAATACAGGACAGTTTGTCCCTTTTAAAAAATAAATGGGGGGGGGGAGCTTTTTGGCATTCCAAATATGGGACTATCCTGCCCAGTACAGGATGGATGGTCACCCTATAGATATGTATGTACATGTATGGAAGCTGGTCAGTATTTCATACACCTTTGCCTGTTTAAAACAAGAAGCAGTCAAGTAGCACTTTAACGACTAGCAAAATAGTTTATTAGGTGATGAGCTTTCATGGGACAGACCCACTTCTTCAGCCCATAGCCAGACCAGAACAGACTGAATATTTAAGGCACAGAGAACCAAAAACAGTAATAAAGGAGGACAAATCAGAAAAAAATGATCAAGGTGAGCAAATCAGAGAGTGGAGGGGTGAGGGGGGAGGACAAGAATTGGATTAAGCCAAGTATGCAGATGAGCCCCTATAGTGACTCAGAAAATTCCCATCCCGGTTCAAACCAAGTGTTAATGTTCCGAACTGGGATGGGAATTTTCTGACTCACTATAGGGGCTTGTTTGCATACTTGGCTTAATCTAATTCTTGACCTTCCTCCTCCCCACCCCCCTGCTCTCTGATTTGCTCACCTCAATCATTTTCTTCTGATTTGTCCTCCGTGATTACTGTTTTTCGTTCTCTGTGCCTTAAATATTGAGTCTGTTCTGGTCTGGCTATGGTCTGAAGAAGTGGGTCTGTCCCACGAAAGCTCACCTAATAAATTATTTTGCTAGTCTTTAAAGTGCTACTTGACTGCTTTTTGTTTTGATAGTATATAGACTAGCCTGGCTCCCTCTCTGTTATTTTGCCTGTTTTGTTTGTCTACTTTACGGCCCAATCCCATTCTCATTGTCTGCTTCCAGGGAGAGGTGGGACAAAGAAAAGACTCTGTGGAACATTTTGAAATATCTTGCTGAACCTTAGTATGTATTACAATAGTTCCAAGTGGCTTCTAATGAGGGATCCAGGCCAACTCTGCTAGTCACTGCAAACACACTATTAAAAGCCCCGCCCCCCCCGGAAAAAAAACTACATTGATATCCTGAGACAGAGGCAGATGCTGTCCTCAGTCATATTTAGACTGGAATTGGCCATTGGTTCAGTGAACAGTGTTAAAAGAAGCCTCCAAACATAGGATCATAGAATTCCAGGGCTGGAAGGGACCTCAGGAGGTCATATAGTTCAGCCCCAGCCCAAAGCAGGATCAACCCCAACTAAATCTTTCAGCCATGACTATGTCAAGCTGGGATACAAAAACCTCTAGTGAAATAGTTATTCCTAATATCCAGCCTACACCTCTCTCTCTTCAACTTCAGACCATTGCTCCTTGTTCTGCCATCTGCCATCACTGAGAACAGTCTCTCTCCTTCCCCTTTAGAGCTGCCATTCAGGAAGTTGAAGGCTGCTATCAAATCAATCCTCAGCCTTCTCTTCTGCAAACTAAATAAGACCAAATCTCTCAGCCTCTCTTCATAAAAACGAAAAAGCAGTCATGTAGCACTTTAAAGACTAACAGAATTCTGTTAGGCTTTAAAGCGCTACTGGACTGCTTTTTTGTTTTGCTAGAATACAGACCAGCACGGCTATCTCTCTGTCTTTCTTCACAGGTAATGTGCCTCAGATCCTTAATCATTTTTATTGCCCTCCGCTGAACCCTCTCCATAGTGTCCACATCCCATACAGTCTTGAAAACAAATCTGGCACATGCATCATGTTACTCAGATGAGTAGAAACATTTAGGATTATTCACATACGTAAGTGTTTGCAGTGTGAGGGTGAAAGTAGTAGTTGGTTTGTATTCCCAGTATTTATGAGTTAAAATTATTCAACGTGCATAGACAAAAATATAAAATACTTTTTTTTTTTGTCCAAGAAAATGAGCAAAAGCAAAGTTGGGGGAGGAGGGAGAAGGAGTTCTCTTACCATTTCCAAACTGGATTACTTGTAAAGATAGGGCCAAGCTTAAGAGAAATCTAAAACACAAAACGATTCATATGAGAGAATGGTGATCTCACTAAAACGAACCTAAATTACACCAGCAAAGAAGCAGTAAACCTAAAATTGTTTATGCTTTACACAGTCCTGGAGCAATACAAGGTATGAGGAAGGGAAATCAACATATATGTATTACACAGATGAGTGCTAAGGAGAAAGATAGCTATAGAAAAAAATAAAATGCAATTTAGAAGGATCTTAAACATAAGATTTTATAAAAAGTCAATGTGCTTCACTAGAATGACTGAGCACTGGACTTTTCCAGACTGACCCTAGGTATATAAAGTAGCATTAGCTTACCTAACAAGCAGCATTTTCCCTTAAGTCAATTTGTATTTCTCTCCTTTCCTTGCACCTGAAATCCTTCTGCTGTCGTTTTCACACCACAGTCCACACAACAAAGAACTCACTCTGAGCTTTAGCAGGGTCAGTGCTACCTGCTGCAGGGCACTTACAATTAACACCTTCCTACTCTCTCCTCCCACCTCCTCACTTGACCTCTTCCCATTAATCCAGCGATTTTAAGAGGCCCGGCCCCATTATGGGGTGGCCTTGGGGCACCCACAGTTAAAGTTGAACTGAGATTCAGTTAAAAGTTAATTTCCAAAGTGCTGTGAAATTCACATGCACACTTGTCTTGAAAGTTTCTGTGCATCACTGGGATGCAGAATGTTAGGAGTAATGGTGCAAAGTTGGGTGCAAAATATAAAGCTCAGAAAAATTGAATCGAGTCAGAAACTAGCAAAAGGACTGTATTTGGAGTTTTTGTATGGCCTTTTGTGTGTGTGTGTGTAATGTTTGGGGCCAATGACATATTTTAATGGACCACTATTATTTAACTGTGCAGTCCCGCTCCAGAAAAGTTAGATCACTGAAGAAAAATGACAGGACATATATCAACTATTGGGAGTGGACAAGGAACCTGGGGATCAGTCCATGCCAAGGCTCTGTCCACACTGCACCTTGAAGCTCTAACCCAGAGCTGTGGTTTATCTGGGCACAAGAATCCCATCTCTGCAGCCATAACAGAGCTTCTGTGCTGGGAAGAAAAAGTGGGGTGTTGTGACCAGTGCTTCCTCTAATTTTCTCCATCCATGGGCAGAATAAATTTTGTTAGGTGCACGGAGGCATGCACAGATGTGCACCACCAGAAAATGAGCAAAAGCAATATGCTGCCAGCTGTGAGTGCTTTGCTAATCAGCTGGCTTTCCTGAATCTCACCAGTGCTCAGTTTACAGGGAACACTGGTTCTGATGGCTGCTGAGTCCATGAAGAGAGGGAAGATGGAAGAGAATGCATCTTACAGCCTGCTTTGCATGCATACAGCCCTTGTTTAGAAACAGCTGTGAAAGTGGGGAAGAACAGACTAAAACAGAGCTAATGATTAAAATGTACATCAGGGTGCCCATTAACTTTTTCCATCCATGTGCAGAATGAATTTTGTTAGGTGCACAGAGGCAGGTGTGGAAGCGCACCACCTGTAGAAACACAGGTGCTGGCTGTGGCAGCTCTGCTAATCAGCTGGGGGGGGGCACCTGAATCTAGCTGTCCTAGAGAAAGTCAGGTGCTGCCCAGCTGATTAAAGAGCGCCCACACCCAGCAGTGTGTTTCTATCAATTGTGCACATCTGCACATGCATGGGTGAACCAACAAAATTTATTCTACCCATGGCTAGAAAAGATTGGAGGGAACCTTGCTGCCATGCTAAGCAGCAGCCAGGTAGGTGAAAGGCTCTGGCAGACAGTGTGTCCCCCCTCCACAGGTGCTTTTGTTTTGCCAGAACTCCACAAAATGTGGTGGAGAGGGAGCTGCACAGCTCTGTGGGAAGGTAAGCTGGGAGTGGGTGGGAAGTTGGGGCTGGGGGGTGTTAACCCATGGGAAGGTGGTTTGGGCCCTGCTGGGGTATGGTTGAGCCACTTGAGGACAGCTTGGGCCCTACTGGGATGTGGTTAAGCCACTGGGGGCGGGAGACTCGGGGCCCACCCAGGGAGTGGTTAAGCTGCCCCGGGTGGGTGGCTTGTGCCCCAGGGGGTGTCAGCTTGCGGCTCGTATGGGGGGTAAGCCAGTGGGTTGGGCTTTGGGCGGGGGTTGGGGAACAGTTTGGGGTTTGAGTTCCACCACCATTTTTCTTCTAGAGGAAAAGCACTGGCAACAACAGAGGCTAGAAGAGGGGAGTCCAACATGTGGCCTGTAGGCCAGAATCTGGCACATGGAGCTGGCAACGGTGTCATTATAAAAACGCAGCCACACAGCTCTTGTCGCTCTGGGGCTGAGTGCAGCGCTGCTGGGCGTAGCTGGGCGCGGTGCAGCTCTGGGGCTGGGTGCAGCGCTGCTGGGCGTGGCTGGGCGCGGTGCAGCTCTGGGGCTGGGTGTAGTACTGCTGGGCGTGGCTGGGAGTGGTGCAGCTCTGGGGCTGGGTGCAGTGCTGCTGGGCGTGGCTGGGCGTGGTG
Organism: Carettochelys insculpta; assembly: GCF_033958435.1. Lineage (NCBI taxonomy): Eukaryota > Metazoa > Chordata > Testudines > Carettochelyidae > Carettochelys > Carettochelys insculpta. The sequence goes on along the minus strand of NC_134141.1, from coordinate 55,565,375 downwards.
CAGCTCTGGGGCTGGGTGCAGCGCTGCTGGACGTGGCTGGGCGCGATGCAGCTCTGGGGTTGGGTGCAGTGCTGCTGGACGTGGCTGGGTGCGGTGCAGCTCTGGGGCTGGGTGCAGTGCTGCTGGGCGTGGCTGGGCGCAGTGCAGCTCTGGGGTTGGGTGCAGTGCTGCTGGACGTGGCTGGGTGCGGTGCAGCTCTGGGGCTGGGTGTAGTACTGCTGGGCGTGGCTGGGCGCAGTGCAGCTCTGGGGTTGGGTGCAGTGCTGCTGGACGTGGCTGGGTGCGGTGCAGCTCTGGGGCTGGGTGCAGTGCTGCTGGGCGTGGCTGGGTGCGGTGCAGCTCTGGGGCTGGGTGTAGTACTGCTGGGCGTGGCTGGGCGCAGTGCAGCTCTGGGGTTGGGTGCAGTGCTGCTGGACGTGGCTGGGTGCGGTGCAGCTCTGGGGCTGGGTGCAGTGCTGCTGGGCGTGGCTGGGTGCGGTGCAGCTCTGGGGCTGGGTGCAGTGCTGCTGGGTGTGGCTGGGTGCGGTGCAGCTCTGGGGCTGGGTGCAGCGCTGCTGGACGTGGCTGGGTGCTGTGCAGCTCTGGGGCTGGGTGCAGTGCTGCTGGGTGTGGCTGGGTGCAGTGCAGCTCTGGGGCTGGGTGCAGTGCTGCTGGACGTGGCTGGGTGCTGTGCAGCTCTGGGGCTGGGTGCAGCGCTGCTGGGCGTGGCTGGGCACAGTGCAGCTCTGGGGTTGGGTGCAGTGCTGCTGGACGTGGCTGGGTGCGGTGCAGCTCTGGGGCTGGGTGCAGTGCTGCTGGGCGTGGCTGGGTGCGGTGCAGCTCTGGGGCTGGGTGCAGTGCTGCTGGGCGTGGCTGGGTGCGGTGCAGCTCTGGGGCTGGGTGCAGTGCTGCTGGGCGTGGCTGGGTGCGGTGCAGCTCTGGGGCTGGGTGCAGTGCTGCTGGACGTGGCTGGGTGCGGTGCAGCTCTGGGGCTGGGTGCAGTGCTGCTGGACGTGGCTGGGCGCAGTGCAGCTCTGGGGCTGGGTGCAGTGCTGCTGGGCGTGGCTGGGTGCTGTGCAGCTCTGGGGCTGGGTGCAGTGCTGCTGGGCGTGGCTGGGTGCGGTGCAGCTCTGGGGCTGGGTGCAGTGCTGCTGGACGTGGCTGGGTGCGGTGCAGCTCTAGGGCTGGGTGCAGCGCTGCTGGGCGTGGCTGGGCGTGGTGCAGCTCTGGGGCTGGGTGCAGCTAGCGTGGCTCTGGCAAGTCAACAGGGGTGGGGTGTAGGGTGTGTGGCTGCAGGATGGTGGGTGTTAAGTTTGGGGGCAACTTGAGGCTGGGGGGGTGCTTAAGCCTGGAGGTACAGGGGGCAGTTTGGGGCTTCAGGGTGTGTGTGTTAAATCTGAGGGAGGTCGGGGGTGACAATCTGGGGCTATTTTGGGTTCCGCCCACAAAATGTAAAAGCTTGTAGTGTGGCACCCCTGAATGAAAAAGGGTTGGACACCCCTGGGCTAGAAACTTAATTTGTATTAAATGAAGGGTACAATTCTCATGTTGTCCGGAAGTGTAGGCTTTAATAAAATTCACAAACATTGTGAGCTATGCAATAAAATTTCCAGTAGAAACTCTGAAATTGTGCCTCAGAAATATACCAAGCATTCTGAAGTTTTCCTTTCAAGTAAGTTAATAGAGTGGGGCCATTAAATTTCCATTACAAACAGGAGCCAGTGTGACACTCTTGTCCAGTTTGTTTTTGGCTGCAGTGTTCTCTGGTGAACAGAGTCTAGGTAAGGTATAATAAGGGAGGAGAGATTTACAGTACTCATTAATTTCACAAATCAATCCATTCTTTCTGTAATGATTAAATCCCTAATTGACTTTTCAAGATTTATCCTCTCTTACTATGGTCCTGCTCTCTCACACACATACAAGTAACCTGTAAACAATGATCTTCATCAGCTGTCTGCGTTTGAAAAAAAGAAATTTACAGCCTAAGCAGAGTCAAAGACATGCAAATTGAAGTTGTATTTATTTCCATGAACATAAATTCAGGATAATCATGGTAAACTATAATTCGTTCCTGATATTTATAGAGCACTTTTTCATCCAAAGATCTCAAACTATCAACTATCATCCAAAGATCTCAAACTATCAACTATCATCCAAAGATCTCAAACTATGGGTCACTTACTTATGTGAAAGAATAGGATTACTCATGAGATAGGTGAAGTGAGCTGGCTCCTGCAAAGATTTAAGCCCAGGCATAACTTTTCACACTGTGAGGAACTCTACAGGGCTTAAAGTTAAGCATGTTCATAAGAAGGCTATGTCTATGCTACAGGCACTAGAATGGCAGGGCATAGTTACTGCACCAGAGCTATGCTACTGGAACCCAATGGGGAATGCATAAGAAGTTTTTTCTGTCCAAGTAGAAACTCCCAAAGATAGGTAGGTTGGTTAATGGAAGAGTTCATTCACTGCCTTAGCTGTGGCTACACCAGGGCTTAGGTCAGCATAGTTATGGCACTCAAGGGAACAGATTGTTCACACCCTGTGAACCAAAGCTGTGTTGGCCTAAGTTTTAAGAGTACATCAGTCCAGAACTCAGTTATTGAAGGACCGGGATCTTAGCCACTGCTGGAGTGGAAGTGTGTAGCAAACATGAACCATAGCTCAGACCAGACAGTGAAAAACAGCATTGCCCAGCCTTTGGCCATTATCTTTGAAGACTCTTGGAGATCGGCAGAGATCCCAGATGACTGGAAAAAGGAAAGTGTAGTGCCCATATTTAAAATAAGAAAGAAGGACAATCCAGGGAACTATAGACCACTCGGCCTTACTTCAATCCCTGGGAAAATAATGGAGGGAATCCTGAAGGAATCCATTCTGGAGCACTTGGAAGACGGGAAAGTGATCAAAAGTAGCCAACATGGATTCACCAAGGACAAATCCTGCCTGACCAATCTGATTAGCTTCTATGACAAGGTAACAGGCTCTGTGGACATGGGGAAGTCAATAGATGTGATATACCTTGACTTTAGTAAAGTCTCCCACAACATTCTTGCCCAGAAGTTAAGGAAGTATGGATGGGATCCATGGACTATAAAAGGGGTAGAAAGATGGCTTGATGGTTGGGCCCAACGGGTAGTGGTCAATGGCTTAATATCTGGATGGTGGTCTGTTTCAAGCGCAGTGCCGCAAGACTTGGTTCTGAGGCTGGTAGTGATCAGCATCTTTATTAATGACCTGGATGAGGGACTAGATTGCACCCTCAGCAAGTTTGCAGATGACACTAAACTAGGGGGAGAGGTAGATACTTTGAAGGGTAGAGAGAAAATCCAGAATGACCTGGGTAAATTGGAGGATTGATCCAAAAGAAATCTGATACAGTTCAAAAAGGAGAAGTTTAGAGTCCTGTGCTTGGGATGGAAGAATACCAAGCATTGTTATAGGTTGGAAACCAACTGGCTAAGCAGCAGTACAGTGGAAAGGGACAGAGGGGTTATGGTGGATGAGAGACTGGATATGAGTAAACAGTGCGCCCTTGTAGCCAAGAAGGCTAATGGCATATTAGGACTCATTAGGAGGAGCATTGGGAGCAGATCTAGGGAAGTGGTTGTTCCCCTCTATTCAGCACTGGTGAGGCCACATCTGGAATATTGTGTCCAATTTTGGGTCCCAATATAAAAATGATGTGGATGTGCTGGAGCAGGTTAGAAGAGGGCAACAAATATGGTTAAGGGGCTGGAGCACATGACCTATGAAGAAAGGCTGAGGGATTTGTGTTTGTTTAGTTTACAGAAGAGACATTCTGTTAGTCTTTAAAGTGCTACATGACTGCTTTTTTGTTTTTATGAGAGATTTGAGCTTATTTAGTTTGCAGAAGGGAAGCCTGAGGGGTGATTAAATAGCAGCTTCAGCTTCCTGAAAGGGAGCTCTAAAGAGGATGGTGAGAAAACTGTTCTAGTGGTGACAGATAGCAGAACAAAGAGCAATGGTCTGAAGTTACAGAAGGAGAGGAGTAGGTTGGATATTAGGAAGAACTATTCTTCTTCGAGTGTCCCCGTGGGTGCTCCACAATAGGTGTCGGGCTTGCCCGGCGCCGCAGATCGGATCTTCCAAGCAGTTTCTGCCGGACTGCGCATGCGCCGGTGCGCACCGCTCCCTTGCGTGCTCCTGGCCATGTGCGCGATCCGGTCCCCGCCAGTTCCTCTTAACCGCCGTCGGCTGCAGACGGAATCCGACTAGGCTAAGGCCAAATAGCGTATTCAACGACTTTATCTGTTTTTCTTTCAAAGTTTTTCAGATACTTAGGCTACTACGAGTTAGCCGGTTGTTATTTTGCAAAAAAAAAAAAAAAAAAAAGAACAAACAACAACAACCAAACTACGAGCGGGACAGCTTCAGCCAGTCCCAGTAACAAGCGCCGGAGGCCAGGAGCTACGGCCATCAGCCCTCCTGCTGAGGCAGGCCATTGGACGGGGAAAACAGCACAAAGAAGGTGCTAAGTACCCACTTAACAAAACTCAAAGACTCACCAACAATGTCCTCTTCAGGCTTTAAAAAATGTGAGTCCTGCCGAGAGGCGATGCCAGTGTCCGATGGGCACAGTCTATGCATAAGGTGCCTGGGGGAGTCCCATGTGGCACAAAAATGCGCCTTCTGTGCTAAATTAACAACCAGAGCACGGAGAGACAGGGAGATGTGCATTAAAATGCTGCTTCTTGATAAGGCCCTCCAGCCAGACGTGCCGGAGCGGCCGCAGCAGGAGGGACTCTCCGGGGCCCTTAAAAGGAAAGCTGCCTCCCTCACTCCATCAGCGCAGAAACGGAGGAAAGTCTCTCCAGCCCGATCCCTGCCGGCAGCAACAGTGAGCGGGACGGGAGGAGCACGCAGCCCCCAGCCGCAGCAACAGCTGATCGGCGGCGGCACGGAGAGCCACGTGGAAACGGCTCAGCCTCCGATGATCAGCCAGCTGCCCTGCACCGCAGGCAGGGCGGCGGCTAAACAAGCGCCGGTACCAGCGGCACCGCAGGCAGCGGCACCAACCCCGACGGAACCGGCGGTGCAGAGCGCGCAGGCACGTAGCCTGCAGGCGCAGGACACCGCACGTGCGGCACCGCCCTCGAGCGTGCCTAGCACGGTGCCGACGGGGCCGGGATCCCCCGCCCCTCAGGGGGCGGAGTCACCTCCTCCAGGGAGGGGGAAGGCTGCACACAAGAGGAGGCATTGCAGCCCCTCTCCGGACAGGGCTGTGGAGCTGCTTTCTCACAGCCCTCCGCTTACGTTGCAGACTCCAACCAGAAGGCAGGGGTCCCCCCTAGCCTACCCGGAGCCCCCTTCTCCATTTTTACAACCAGCCTCGCCATGGCTGGCACCACCTTCACCCTTCCTCGGGTTTGAACCACTGGACTATTATGCGAAGTCGCCCTCTCCAGTGTCTCGACGATCTCCCTCCCCCAGACACAGAGGGTACACACCAAGGGAGTGGTCTAGGTCACCCTCCCAAGAACAGTGCCTATATTGCCATGGTCGCCCCTACCACGCGGGGCATACACACCATCGGCAATCTACTAGGGATAGATCCCCACAAACTATCTCGTACCCCCGAGGGCAATCACGACCGGGGACAGAGCCTCAAGCATCTCAAGGGGGACTGGTCATGGAACCCCGAGATTTTCCCTCGCAAACCTCTAGCGAGAGGGTGTACCATCACCAGCAGGAACCGGAAGGGTCCAGAGAGATGTACCCCAGCGGTTCCTCACTCTCTTCCCCGGACGAGGCTACGGCCCTGGGGGACGTCCATCCTACGGACGATCTCAAACAGTTTCAGGAGCTGTTTAAGAGGGTGGCCTTCACGCAAGGCATCCAGACAGCAGAGGTGCAAGAGAAACACCATAAGCTCCTCAAAAATTTGAGACCTCCGGCCTCTTCCAGAGTAGCAATACCGCTTGATGAAGCGATCTTAGAGTCCGCCACTACGATATGGCAGACCCCTGCAACTATTCCGCCTGTCCAAAAGAGAGCGGATAAGAAATACTTCGTGCCGGCGAAGGGCATGGAGTTCCTGTTTAGCCACCCACAGCCAAACTCCCTGGTGGTGGAGTCCTCGCAACAAAGATCAAAAACATCTCAATTTAAAACAGGGGGAACGGACAAAGATGCCAAGAAGCTAGAGCTGTTCGGCAGAAAGGTCTACTCCTCCTCCACTTTAACGTTGCGAATGGCAAATTACGCAGCGCACTTGGCGAACCATAATTTTGACAACTATTCCAGGTTAACTTCCCTCATGGACTCGCTTCCAGAGGACAAAAAGCCGGTCCTCAAGGCCATAGTGCAAGAAGGCTATGCGGCTGCGAGGATGGGAGTTCAGATTGCTTTGGACGTTGCGGACACGGCAGCACGTTCCACAGCAACCGCAGTGGTAATGCGAAGGGAGTCCTGGCTCCAGACCTCGGGTATACCGAGGGATCTGCAGGCGAAGATAGTTGACCTTCCCTTCGACTCGCAGAAGCTGTTTGCTGAATCAACTGACTCGGTCCTTCATTCCAGTAAAGATTCAAGAGCCACACTCAGGACCCTGGGGATTTACACCCCTCCATACACAAAGAAAAGGTACTACCCTCAGCAAAGGCGGTACCAGTACCAGCAACAGCACCCCCAGTATCACAGGGGTTACGAGCAAGGGCGACATCAACAGCACCAGCAGTACAGAACTCCCAGGCGACGCTCACAACAGAGCCGGGCGTCCTTGGGGCGGGGCCAAAGGCCACAAGTTTGACATACAGATCCAGGGCTGCGCCATCACTACCATGGCACAAGGTCATCCGAAGCAGCTGTTTCACCATCGCCTCCGACCATTCTACGACCAGTGTCAAAGGATCACCACAGACAAATGGGTGCTGGAGATCATAGCCACGGGGTACGCCATCCCCTTCCAGTCGCTCCCACCGTCACGACCTCCACCCAAGCCCCACCTCCAGGAGGCCTCCCAGGTAGCGAGGCTCAGGCAGGAGGTGGACCATCTCATGCTCATAGGGGCGGTGGAAAGAGTGCCGGAGCAACTGCACGGGAAAGGGTTCTACTCCAGGTATTTCCTCACGGAGAAAAAGACAGGAGGATGGAGGCCCATCTTAGACCTTCGCGGCCTCAACAGGTACCTGCGCAAGCAACGTTTTCGGATGACCATGATCGCCTCCATCCTTACTGCTCTGGACGATGGAGACTGGTTCGCAGCCCTCGATTTACAAGACGCGTACTTCCACATAACCATCCATCCGGCTCACCGGCGATTCCTCCGGTTCATGGTAGGCACCGAACACTTCCAATACAAGGTCCTACCGTTTGGCCTCTCCTCGGCCCCCAGAGTCTTCACCAAGACCCTGGCAGTGGTGTCAGCCTACCTGCACAGACAGGGGGTATTTATTTTCCCGTATCTGGACGACTGCCTGCTCAAAGGGGCCTCGAAAGGAGAGGTTCTGCTCATGATACGCGTCACAGCAAACACGTTCTCCTCACTTGGCCTGGTTATCAATCTGGCAAAATCACAAATAGACCCCACACAGGACATAGAGTTCATAGGGGCTCGCATAAACTCGGTTGCAGCGAGAGTATACCGACCAGAGGCTCGCTTTCGAGCCATCGGTTCCCTCGTGCAAGTCATCACCTTCAGCCCTACGGTGCCGGTCTTGACGTGCCTGCAGCTGTTGGGCCACATGGCAGCGGCGACGTTTGTAGTGCAGAACGCCAGGTTACACATGCGCAGCATGCAGCACTGGCTGGCGAGTGTATACAAACCGGCAGTACACACCGTTCACAGGGTGGTGTCGCCCACAGCCGGGGTGCGCAAATCCCTGCAATGGTGGGTAAACCCCAGGAACTTACTAACAGGGGTACCCTTCCACCAGCCGCAAATATCGGTTTTTCTCACTACAGATGCCTCCCTCATAGGGTGGGGAGCGCACATGGGCGAAGAGGTGACTCAAGGACTGTGGTCACCCACGGAACAGTCACTACACATCAACGTACTGGAGCTCAGAGCAGTGTTCAACACCTGCAAACACTTTCGAGACCACATACAAGGCAAAGTCGTCGGGATCAGTACAGACAATACCTCCACCATGTTTTATATAAACAGGCAAGGAGGAGCTCGATCCCGTGCCTTATGCGCGGAAGCAATCCGCTTATGGAACTGGTGCATCGCCCACGATATAATCTTGAAAGCCTCATACTTGCCGGGTGCGCACAACGTGAAGGCAGACCAGCTGAGCAGGCGTTTTGCGCTCACACACGAGTGGCAGATCCGTCCCGATCTGCTACGGTCGATTTTCCACGCATGGGGTTTTCCCCAAATCGATCTGTTTGCCACTCAGCACAACAAGCAGTGCCCACGATTCTGCTCCAGGGCAGGACTGGGATGGGGGTCCCTGGGGGACGCGTTTGCGATCCTGTGGGGGGGCCCCCTGCTTTATGCGTTTCCTCTCACAGTGCTGATCCACAAAGTTTTGCAAAAAGCCAGGAGGGAAAGAGCCCGGATGATCCTGATAGTCCCAACGTGGGATTGCCAACAATGGTTCCCCCTACTCCTGCGCATGTCGGACCGTCCACCGATGCCTCTTCTGGTGGCACCGGATCTGCTCACGCAAGCCCAGGGGTCCATAGTGCATCCGCACCCCCACAGCCTGCGACTGCAAGCGTGGTTAATCCATGGCTCAGCTCCCTAGACAGCACATGCACAGTGGCAGTACAACATGTCCTAGAAAGTAGCAGGAGGACTTCCACTAGGAAGACCTACAAACGAAAATGGACTCTCTTCACGGATTGGTGTTCTACCAAGCAGCTGGCCCCCCTTTCGGTGCCTATACCTACAATTCTAGAGTATTTACTGGACCTCAAGAGAGGAGGACTCTCGCTATCTTCGTTAAAGGTCCACCTTGCCGCCATCTCGGCGTTCAGACATGAGGAGGAAGGGCACACGGTGTTCGCCCACCCTATGGTTACCAGGTTCCTCAAAGGGTTGATAAACCTCTACCCCCCTCGGAAACCGATTCCACCTTCGTGGAACTTGGACCTGGTGCTTACCACACTGATGGGACCACCGTTCGAGCCCTTGGCCATGGTTCCCCTCCGCCTCCTTACAATTAAGACGACCTTTCTTCTCGCAATTACGTCAGCTCGTAGGGTGAGCGAGCTCGCGGCAGTCATGGCAACGCCACCCTGCACTGTGTTTTCCAAGGAGGCGGTAACCATACGGCTGCATCCAGCCTTTGTCCCCAAAGTTTCTTCCGAGTTTCACATCAACGAACCTATTGTTCTACCCTCATTTTATCCAAAACCTCATAACTCCAACGAAGAGGCGCGCCTACACCTCCTGGACGTGAGGAGGGCGCTAGCCTTCTACGTAGACAGGACCAAGTCCTTCCGGAAAACAGATAGACTCCTAGTCTCCCTCGCTCCCAAATCGAAAGGAGAGGGTCTCTCCTCGCAGAGAATCTCAAAGCACATTGTATCCTGCATAAAAATGTGCTATGAGCTCAGAAAGACTCCTTTATCGGCCACTCCCAGGGCTCATTCCACCAGGGCGGTGGCGGCATCAACAGCCTTTTTCAGGGGCGTTGTGTTAAAAGACATTTGCAGAGCGGCAACCTGGTCATCCTACGACACCTTCGCCAAACATTACGCCCTTCACAGGGTATTCCAAGAGGATACCCGTCTCTCTGCAGCGGTCCTCTCGGGGACAAGCTGCACATAATCCGATTACCCACCTCCTATCTTGGGTTACTGCTGGGTAGTCACCTATTGTGGAGCACCCACGGGGACACTCGAAGAAGAAAGAGAAGTTACTCACCGTAGTAACGGTGGTTCTTCGAGATGTGTCCCCGTGGGTGCTCCACTACCCGCCCATCCTCCCCGCTTCGGATCTCTGTTAGTGTTTTGCAGGGGCACCCGAGGCGGTTGGTCGAGGAACTGGCGGGGACCGGATCGTGCACATGGCCAGGAGAGCGCAAGGGAGCGGCGCGCGCCGGCGCATGCGCGGTCCGGCAGAAACTGCTTGGAAGATCCGATCTGCGGCGCCGGGCAAGCCCGTCACCTATTGTGGAGCACCCACGGGGACACATCTCGAAGAACCACCGTTACTACGGTGAGTAACTTCTCTTTTCACCAGGAGGGCGGTGAAGCACTGGAATGCATTGCCTCGAAAGGCGGTGGATTCTCCATCCCTAGAGGTTTTTAAGTCTCGGCTTGACAAGGACCTGGCTGGGATGACTTAAATGGGATTGATTCTGCTTGAAGCAGGGGGCTGGACTAAATAACCTCCTGAGGTCCCTTCCAGCCCTGTGATTCTATGATTCTATGAAAGGAATAAAGAAAGTGAAGCATGCATGTGAATGTCCAAGAAGAGTTCTAAATAGCAGAATACAATTATTTGAGTGGGAATTCCTCCATGACACAAGGCCTAACATCTCTCTCTCTCTTTTTGGACCTCTGTGTTATATAATTGTCTGTCTGTACTGGAAATGCTGTCTCCAGAGCTGAAGAAGTGGATCTGCCCCACTAAAGCTCATCACCTAATAAATTATTTTGTTAATCTTTAAAGTGCTGCATTACTATTGGTTTGCTTTATTTCTATCTCCTGTTAAAGTTAAAGGAGCTATAATTACTATGAGCTGTCCTGGGTTTTACTTCTCTTCCTCTGGAGGACGAAAAATCTGAAAAGCAGGATAATTACGTCAATGAGTGGGTGATATTTACTGATGTAATTGTACCCCTACAAACCCTGACATGGGTATGGTTAGATCAGTATTAAGCTACCATATACTGAAATGTTTACATACTTCACTGAAGTAAGCTGTATGCATCACCTTGTTACTGAAATACCTCCAGCTGGTACAACTTTCTAGTGCACAGAAGGCCTGAAGGCTCATCTATACCTAAAATTGCTACACTGGCACATCTGACCTACTGTGAGTGAACTCCTGTAGCCCTCCAGTGTAGAGCTACTTATGCTGATGAGAGAAATTCTGCTGTGGGCTAGGTACTCCATCTTCCTAAAAAGCAGTAGCTAGGTTAACAGAAGAAATCTTCTGTTGACCTAACACTGGGAGAGTTTCTTCCATCAACCTCCCTCCATGAGGATGGCTAGATAAATCAATCCTAGGCTACGTCTACACGTGCACCCAACTTCGAAATAGCTTATTTCGATGTTGAGACATCGAAATAGACTATTTCGATGAATAACGTCTACACGTCCTCCAGGGCTGGCAACGTCGATGTTCAACTTCGACGTTGCTCAGCCCAACATCGAAATAGGCACAGCGAGGGAACGTCTACACGTCAAAGTAGCACACATCGAAATAAGGGAGCCAGGCACAGCTGCAGACAGGGTCACGGGGCGGACTCAACAGCAAGTCGCTCCCTTAAAGGGCCCCTCCCAGACACACTTTCATTAAACAGTGCAAGATACACAGAGCCAACAACTAGTTGCAGACCCTGTATATGCAGCACGGACCCCCAGCTGCAGCAGCAGCAGCCAGAAGCCCTGGGCTAAGGGCTGCTGCCCACGGTGACCACAGAGCCCCGCAAGGGCTGGAGAGAGAGTATCTCTCAACCCCCCAGCTGATGGCCGCCATGGAGGACCCCGCTATTTCGATGTTGCGGGACGCGGATCGTCTACACGTCCCTACTTCGATGTTGAACGTCGAAGTAGGGCGCTATTCCCATCCGCTCATGGGGTTAGCGACTTCGACGTCTCGCCGCCTAACGTCAATTTCAACTTCGAAATAGCGCCCAACACGTGTAGACGTGACGGGCGCTATTTCGAAGTTACTGCCGCTACTTCGAAGTAGCGTGCACGTGTAGACGCAGCCCTAGAGTGTCAATTCCAGCTATGCAATTGTGATAGCTGGAAATGTGTATTTAGGATTGACTTTCGGGTCTAGTCTAGGTCTTATTCTGGGCTATTTCCCCATGTAGACAAACCTTAAGTCTCTTGAGGATGCAGTAACATTGTATAATGAACATCACAAGCCCTCAACAGCATAGACCTAATTGATGGCTAATGTCAAGTGAGTGTGGTTATCTAATGAATATTCTTTGACTGTTCCATATGTTTATTACACAGATGACGTTATTTTTTGTGTTTTCTCTTTTGTTTTAAGCCTAAATTTACTACATGATCACTGTGAGGAGGTTATTCATTTTGGGCTAATTTCCTTCTTACTGGTTCTTGTAACTTTCAGATCAGATGTTGTTTTTGGATATCTACATTTATTGTAAAGTGCAAAAAACCTTAATGAAATCTAAGTTTTAAAAAACCTTCACTGTTGGATTTGTCTGAGATGGTGCTGCTGATGTTAGAATGAAAAATGCATCTCCTTGTTTTCTCTTCTGAATTGTGTTACATTTGATTTTTAAATGCAGCAACATGGCGAAAGCTGATATCTCTGGAGGGGTTTCAGTACGATTTAGCAGCTCGTTAAAAGCCAACTGCAGTAAGGTGTGCATGGGAGTAGCAAAACAATTAACACCAGGAACCCTTGACTTTGCTGTTGTTGGCTTCTATTATTATGTTGGCTTTTGCTTGGCTTCATGAAACCAGTGTGGTTTCTCAAAGGCACAGATTAAATCTTGAGAGAATTACATGACAATAGTAAACTCATTCATTATTACCTCAGCTCCATCAGTATTAATTAACAGATTTCCATAATGCGCTTGCTTTTTAAATGTTTTACTTCTTAAGAAAGTATTTAATCTTCCTCTCCCTTTTTAATATTTATTTATTACCAGGGACACTATCAATTCACCATATTTCTGTGGAATAGCAGCCTAATAGCAACATAAATGTAAACTCCATTAGCTACATTATAATCATAACCTTTGTATGCTCTACCTAGTTATTTGCCTGAAAGCATAGTGTATCAAGGAAGTATAAGTGGAACATGTTCTGAATATGTCATCTGGTCTCTAGAGAATCATAATACATGCGTCTGCCTGCATAATACAAAAAAGATCTAGCTACTGAAAGATGCACTTGTGCCTGAATTTTAGGAAATTTGGGTTCTGTTCTGGGCTCTGCTACAGATTTCTTCTTTGACACTGGGTAAATGACTTCAGTTTTCTGTACTTCAGTTCCTCCTCAGTAGAACTGGGATAAAAATACTTACTATACAATACCACTGTGTAGAGAGTGTGATTACTATACAGAAAATGATGTGAATCATTACATAAACCTATGCACATGGGCGGTGAATGAAATCCCCAGTCCTGCTCCAGCTGCCCAGGGCCCTGTGGGAGCCAAGTGCCTGTTCTCCACTGGTAAGGCAGGCCACCCCTGCTCCAGGGGGTGGTGTATAGTCCCAGCAGCGGCTGGGGTGGGGAGCTTTGTGTGGCCCCAAACTTTCCCACCCGGGTCCAGTTTAGGGGGCTGGGGCACCATGCAGTCTGTGGCCCTAGCCTTCTGCAGCCCCTTCTGGAGCATAGGGCAGACCAGGTGTACCTGGCCCCAGCTTTCCTCAGAGCATGGGGAGGGCAACTCCCAGCCCTGGATAGCACACATCAAGCATCCCCCTTGACTCCAGAGCATGAGCAATGCCCAGCCCAGCCCAGCCTTCCCAACCCCAGGAGGGTTAGAGGCATGGCCCCAGTCTCTGCAGGGCTGAAACCCAGGGAGCCTAAGAGACTAGGTGACTAGTGGTAGCACTTGGGAGGTAAATATGTGAAAGATGTGAGGCTGGCCAAATAGCTTGTGGTTACTGAAAATCAGAAAACTGTCTGATTGTTCAGTAATGTGTTTCCATTACCAGGAGGCATGCACTTGAGCTGTGGCTAACATTATAGGCCAGTCAGGTGATTCTGAGTCAGATGCAATGGAAGGTTTTTTTCCACTGAAAGGTTTGGTTTTCTATTTTTTTTAAATTTAGTCTTTCCCACAAATTATTCAATGTTCTGGCCAAAACTGAAATTGGCTTGGGGCTTTGATGACAAGTTGAAATTTTCCATGTTAAAAAATAGAAGCAAGTTCCCAGTTATGTCTGGCTAATCAACATAATACATGAACAACTCCATTCCACCAGTGAGACTGATGGGGCTGACTGTTCCCCTCCATAAATGTGAGCTCGACCAAACCGAGCAACCTAGTGGTGGTAGCAAACTCAATAGGGCTAAGCTGCTGTGGAAGAATTAATCGGGATAATATAAGGGCCTTCAAATCCGCTTTTCAGTGCAAAGGCCAAAGCCTGTGTGTGAGAGTCAGGAAGAAAATGACTAGCTTTTTTTAGAATTGCTTCTTGGTCTGGCTTCTGGTTTCATGCTGGCTGTGAAAGTGCTACAATGCTGTATCAAATACTAATTCTGACTTGCATGTTCAATAGTAACAGAGAGATAGAAGTGGGTCTGCCCCTCGAAAGCTCATCACCTAATAAATTATTTTGTTAGTCTTTAAAGTGCAACTGGACTGCTTTTTTGTTTTGATAATTCTGACTTATGACTCTGAATGTGATCCTGGCTGGCAATACAATGGTGGCAGCTGTGTGCTGGCAAAAGTGTTACCTGTAACACTTACTAGTGTACATATGGCCCAGATGGACCTAAGTCTGTCTTATTTCATTTGTTCTGAGGAGCTGAAGACTTTAATTTGCATTCCCTTAAGCTTGCATTTAATGAAGTTATAAAAAAGGAGAACAAGGTCATCTTAATTATAACCATAATTTGTGATGCCCATAACCTATCTGTAAAGGACAATGGTTTAGTTGGCTGCAGGGAGCAGCCTCTGCAGTGATAACTACTTCCTGATTTAATCCATTTAACCTGAAAATAATTGGGGTGAGTGAACTGGCTTGGCAAAAGATAAGGAACAATCAAATTTTTCACTCAGCTCCCCAAACAGATGTATTATTTGCAGATTTGGTTTGGATCAATGTGTGTAAGTCCACATTTATCTCTCAAATGTATAAATCATGTATTTTTTAACTGCTTTCCAAAGAACTGTCCTGAGAGTTAGGAGGAATTTTGAACCCCAACACAACAAATAATTATGGAAAAAAAGTACATTCCTTTCACCTTGATTTAGGAGTGAAATATTTTTCACCTGGTTGCAGTGAAAAATTTTGGCACATCTGAATATTATTAGTAATATCCTTGTCCCATAAAACAGTGTCTGGAAAAAAACTGAGTAAGCATAGTGATTAGAGCCGTTCATTTGGGTTTTGTTACATACCCCAAACTGTGGCCAAGCTCACTAAATGTCTTCAAATGTTTTGGTAAGTTTGACTGTTCTGGGACTGATGTGCTTTTTTCAAGGGTGTGTGTGTAAAGGAGAGGAGCTTGCTGAACGTGGTGGTTGTCGATAGGTTCAGGTGAGGCGTAAGTAATGCCAAGTGGAGTGGTTGTGGCTGATGTTTGTGGCCTAGGCATAATAACAGAAGCTTAAAGCCACTATAAACCCTATTTAACCCCACTTGGGAGGATTCTGCCTGAATAGGGGAGTGCTTTTGTAGCTATTTTCTGGAGTCTGTTTACCTTCCCTCTGTCCTTCTCACTGGTATACCAGGGTAGTGTAGGAAATTTGGCAAATGGGGTCCTTGCTGGACATCCTTCACACTGGTTGATCCATGACTTCCAGAATTTCCTCTTTCAGATTGTGAGCAGGTGGGCATCAGTTTGGAGTAGGGAAGCTTCCTGCTGATCCTAGGACCAGGGAACACAAGCTTATAATCACATTTGTTCCTGGTCTTGATCTGAGGACAGCGTGGCTAGACTAGAAACCCTGTTGGGTTTGTTTGAGCCCAAGACTCTGGCTGTGAATTTATGTCATTTGTGATTAAGAAGAAGCCTTGTACCATTGTCCACTGCAATCTGAAATGGCAAGTTTCACACTGTATAACTTAAGACTGGGGCAAAGCCTGATGTAATAAGAGTAGCACAAGGCGTGGAAAATATCAGGTGCTGGGAGAGAGATTTCTTAGCTTACAAGAAGCCAGGCTGTCCATAAACCAAGGCCACAGGCTGTAATGCAGGGCATTGACCAGAATAGATGATGCTCCCTGTCACACCATATGTAGGGTTTTTGTGCTGCTAGATCTTAGTATTTCCATACAGCTGTAGTTTCTAGTAAAGATACAGGGGGAAAAGGAGTTTCAGTAGATGTCTGGCTGTCTGAGACTCTGAAATGATTACTTTAATGCGACTGTAATTTTATTGTATTATTGATGATGGATTAGAGTGCCTGGAGCACTGGCTAGACATCTTTGTTTGAAATCTAAGTATTGCAGGGCCCAATTGGTCAAACACATTGCACGGCTGCCCGCATAGCTCCTGCTGGGGACAGAAACTCATTAGCAAGTGAATAGCATGGCCCCACAGCACAGAATCGCCACTGCAATTTGCCTTTCTGTGCAGCTGAGCTTTGGCTTTGAAACTGATTTGGGGCACTCTCTGGGCATAATGTAGGCTGCTCCAGGATTTGACTTTCAATGCATGCATTGCATATTAATAACCGGCACACAGTACAAGGATTATACAAACTGCTTTCTGTTTGCTTTTCTTTCTGAATAGCCTTGATAATCTCCCTTCTTTTCCTTTAAAAATACCACCTAAAACAGTAGCTGCTGCTTTAATATGATTCCAAAAAATAGTATTCAATTTAAGTAACTCCAAATCAAATGAAGCAAATATTCTTTCTCATGTTGGGTTCTGATCCATGCCTTCTAATTACAATAATCTTGAATGACATGACACATCACTTGGACATGAGATAGGTAGGATTAGAGCAACTTCAAAGCCCTGATTGTTTTTCAACAGTATGCAAAGCCTTTCATTTTCCTTTTGACTCAGAGCACCATGCAGATTATAGATTGTGTTCAGCGATTGTAGCAGTGCTGTTCTTCCCTAACCATGGGTAAAGCTGTTTCAGCATTCCCTTAAAAACTCCTAGTTTCAAAGGCCTTTATAGCTTGCCCGTAAAATTTTGTTCTGTGATGGAATTTGGTATTAAATCTCATCCTGGGATAAGGAGGACTTTTCTTTAAACATTTGATTACTGTTCGCCATTTCTGTGATGCTGTTTGTGTTTTAAAATGTTAAAACTTGGTTCCTTAAATTGCTCCCCACTCCTACATGTCAAAAACAGCTTTATTTTCCAAAGGGAATGCTGACAGGTCATTGTTAGATTGTTCTGTGGATTTGAGCCTTTTTTTTCCAATGTGGTGAGGGCTCCGCAGCAAGGTCAGAGAAGTGACTCAGTCATAGAATGAACTTCATGTAATAGTGACTCCTACTGCCAAGTTTATTCAGCTCAGTTCTCTTGAGCAAAAGGGGCTAAAGCAAATCTTTGCTTTCAGGCAGGAGGGAGAAGGGGATTAAAGTATGACTCTCCCGAAGGTTTAGGCTCTCCTTAGGCAGGATGTAGGCAGGAGTAGTATTTTCACAAGTCAGCAGATGGTTAGAGTAGATTTAGGTTGGTTACAAAAGTCTTGGAGGTAAACTGGCTGGATTGCAGTAATAAGAGTTGATGGATAGAGTGGTTATGCTTACTCACAAACAAAGAGCAAACTGTGTGATAATGCTATTTACCTTATACTGAGAAGCAGCAAGTCAAGAGAGAACAAAGTAGCATCTCTATGTGAGAGCATGCACTGTGGGTAATCTCTTTGGCAGACTGCACAGAACCCTGCTGCTGAAAAAGGCAGTCAGCAGCTGCAGACATGTAAAAGTATATAAAAATGCGGTACACAGACAACAACGTCATAACGCTTGTCAGCTGCCCATAGCTCAGCTGTCGCTACTGAGACTTCCCCTTTAGGAGCTCTGGTCCTAATTCTGAGCCTATTGAAATCAACTAGAAGCTTTCTATTGATTTGAATGGGTTTTGGAACAGGTCATGTGAGGTTGTTGCATCAGCCCAGAAGAACCCTTGGGACTGTCCTACCATGTGTTCCTTGCAAGATGTGAGAGAGTTCAAACAAAATAAGGGCTGCTCCATGCTCACTAGGTTGTGGTGTGGCTCTCAGCTGTGGTCCTGCACAGATTATAAAATGCTCCCAAAAGAAATGATATGTAATTTAGGGTGTACAATTATATATTTAGGAGCTTGGATTTGCAGGGAGATGCTCCATTCAGCCCTCTGGCAGCTAAGACCGCTATCTCCGGGCTGATTGGGGCGCTCTGAGGCAAACTAAGTGACCAAGTTTGAAAAGTGTTCCCAAATACATAAGACTTTATTCTGCAGACTAAGTTTTGTAGTGTGGCCCTTAATGGCTGAGTCTACATGGGAGCCCACCATCGAAAGGGCAAAATCGAAAGTCAGAAGTCAATATACTGGCTTGCAAAAGAACACGACCACATGACAAAGGTGGATTGCAGTTCTGACCCCCTCTTTCGAAGACCCCATCCCATTATTTCAAAAGGGAGCATCTACATGTGTATGAGTGCTCTTTCGAAAGAAGAGAGGCAGAGATACTGTTGATGGGGTCGCATGGCCACCAAGCCCTTCTGGGGCCCGCAGCCAGCTGCTGCCTTAAAGGCCCCCCTCCAGTTCCCTCGCCCTGCACTAGCTGAGGCTTGCCGAGCTGCCTGCAGTGATGCAGACCCCAGTGCAGCAGTACCATGGCAGACGACACCCTGCTCCTTGTGCTGGATGCAGACATCGGGGCACTGTTTCCCACATTGTCTGCATGGTTGCTGCAGCTGCACCCCCTCCTTCTGGGGAGACAGAACAGCCACCCTGAGGACATGGAACCCACTCAGCATGCACCCCACCCCCTGGCACCTGGCGCCTGTGGAGCCACCCCAGCAGCACAGACTGATGAGAGTGACTGGTTCTGGGGCAATAGGATGATGCTACCGGGTTCCTGAACCTTTGCAAGAGCCGGGACACCTTCCAGGAGCTGTGCCACTGGCTGGTACCTGCACTGGGGCATCAGGACACCACCATGTGGCCTGCACTTCTCCTTGAGAAGCGAGTTGCAGTTGCAGTATGGAAACTGGCCACCCCAGACTCCTACCAGTCAGTGGGACACCAGTTCAGGGGGGGCAAGGGCACTGTCGGAGCATTGCTCATGGAGGTAAGCCGGGCCCAGGGCACACTCCCACCAGGGGAAGGGGGAAGGGGGAACCTTGGGCACAGTGACTCCTTGGGGGTCACTGGTGGGGGAGTGGGAGGGGGTCGCTGGCAGAGGGGGAGGCTGGGAATGGGTCCCTGGTGGGGGGGCTGGGAGGGGGTTGCTGGCTGGGAACACCCTGCCACACCCTCATGAAAGTGCATGTACTTCCTCCCATGTAGGCTGTCCATGCCATAAACGCCATGCTCCTGCACCGGGTCATCTGCTTCAGGGGCCTGGACACCATTGCGGGGGGGTTTCCTCCTCATTGGGCTTCCCATCTGCTTTGGTGCCCTGTACGGGACACATATCCCCATCCATGCCACACCACTGGCTGCTATATCAACCGGCTAGGCTATCACTTGGTGGTCCTCCAGGTCCTGATGGACCACAAAGGCCGGTTCATGGACATCTATGTGGGCTGGTTGGGGTGGGCCCGCAACGCCAGGGTCTTTTGTAATTCCAGCCTGTGTTGGCGTATGGAGGCTGGCACCTTCATCCCCCAGTGGGGGATGTCAATCAGGGACACTACCATGCTGCTATGCATGGTTGCAGATGTAGCATACCCCCTACTGCCGTGGCAGATGCGGCCCTATACCAGCCACCTTGACCCCATGCAGGAGGCCTTCAACACCAGCCTCAACCAGGCCTGGCACGTAGTTGAGCAGGCCTTTGGGTACCTCAAAGGGTGGTGGCGCTGCCTCCTTGCCCACCTCGAGGTTGCGGTGTGCAGTGTCCCACAAGTGGTGGGCACCTGCTGCGTCCTCCACAACATCATGGAGGGCAAGGGGGACGCTTATATGCAGGGTTGGGCGGCCAAGGCCGCCATGGGATTTGAGCAGCCAGCTGCTGTTGCCAGCTGCCAGGCAAACTGTGAAAGGGTCCAGTTCTGGGAGGCCCTCCGGGTAAGCCTCAGACCTCAGCCATACTGACCCCCCCCCCCGATGCGCACCACTCACTGTCCCCCCATGCATCCACCCCTCACCACATACACCACCTCTACCACTGCACCCATGGCTCCCCTGCCGCAGGACCATGGGACATGGGCATTGGTGCACAATAATAAACATTTATAACTTAAACCACAACCGTGTATTGTTTGAACATTTAACTATTTACACTGTGGGTGAGGGGGACACCCCTGTATGCTGTGGGCTGGGGGATCCTGAACCAGGAGGGAGTGGGTGAGGGGGTCCTGAACTGGGAGGGGGGTGGACAGGGTTCTGAACCTGGAGGGGGTGGGCAGGGGGCTCTTGAATTGGGAGGGTCACTCAATCAAGGGGATTGCAGGCAGAGAGCCTCGCTGGCTCCGGGAACCTCTGCCACTTGCTTGAGCTCCAAGGTGGGGATGGGACAGGGTGGGGGGCACTGGGAGGTAGGGTGGGATGGCAGTGGGGCACCGGTGTGGGGTGGGGTGGGAGCCTCTGTGGGGGTGTGAAGGATGGGCAGGGGACTCTGCAGGAGGCCCTCTGTGGGGGTGGGCAGCTGGAGTGTGTATGTGGAGGGCCAGGAGCTGTGCCATGTTGCCCATGTGCTCCCGCAGAGTCTCATGGATGCCCTCGAGGTGGGACATAAACTGGTCCCATGCCTCCCTCAGCCACACCAGGTCGGCCTCCTCCAGCCGGGGGTGGCGCTCCATAAGCTCTGCCTGGCGAAGGCTGCTGGATTCATCTCCCATGCGACACTGTGACTGTCAGCTGCGTGCCCGGTGCATTGGTGCGGCTGCAGAGACGAGACCCCTGTCCGATGCCTCGGGGGGGCTCTTGGGGACCACCAAGACAGATAGCCTCTGTGGGCCCTCGCTCGCTGCACCTGGAAGGGGAGACGGATGGCATGTCAGTGCCCGAGCAGGACCTCATCCCCCTGTCCCCCCGGGCTCTGTCCCCCGAGGGACCTGCCTCCCCCAGGGCCTGGCCATGGTGGGCATGGCATCCCTGTGGCATCAGGTGTGCGCAGGCCTTCTCCCCCAGGTGGGACCATCCCCAGGTGTGGGCTGGCCCTTGGGTGTCCCACTGGGCAACTGGGTGTTGCAGGCAGGCACAAGGGGCACGTTGGGGGCTGGGGCCAGCTGGGGGGTCTGGCTCTGGGCCTTCGGGCCTCTGCCCGGTCCACTGGCAGTGGTGCCACCCCCACCCTGCCAGCCAGGGTGCCGGCCCCACCATGCACTTACTGGGGGGACCACAATGATTTCCGAGGTTGCACGATTCCCCATGGCCTGGCTGGATGACCTGGAGGGGACATCTATGATGCGGTCACCCTCATCACTGGACCACTCCCAAGTGGTGTCCACCCCCTGAGCTGGGCTTGCCAGTCCTGGATCCTCCAGCTCCTCTGGCTCGAGCTGGTCCATGGAGCTGTCCATGACTGCTGTGGGTGGGGAGCGGTCCTGAGGCCCCAAGATGCTGTGGAGCTCACGATAGTAGGGGCAGGTGGAGAGACCTGCCCCTGAGCACCTGGCCTCATCTCAGACCCAGGCATAGCCTTTCTGGAGCTCCTTGACTTTGCTCTGGACTTGCTCTGGGGTCCACTATGGGTGTCCTTGGCTGGAGAGTCCATGGGCCAGGCAGGCAAATGCAGTGGCATTCCTCCATTTGACCCCCATCTCCCGGAGGACCTCCTCCTTCCAGAGGCCCAGGAGGTCTCTAAGTTTGGAGTCCATCCAGGAGGGGTCCCTTTTCTTCTTTTCCGGGACGGGCTCTTGGGATCCCTGTGAGGGCTCTGAGAGGGGGCCCCTGGGGCTAAGGGGGCTGCCGGGCGCTGGCCACATGGCCTGGGTTGTCATTGGGGGTGGCTGAGTGGGCGTGTTGTGAGGAGCTCGTGTGCTTGCAGCTTGCCTGCTCTCAGCTTCCTGCCATGGGGTTTCCAGGTTTGTGCGGCTTTAAGAGCAGCCGAACGCATGGGTCATAGAGCTCCCCTCTGCGGGGCAGGGCCTCTGTGCGCTCCAGCTGGGCACCGTCATGAAGGACTCCTCTTTCAAAAGAGCAGGCTGTGGAGCATCTACACGTGCTTTCTTTTGATGTTGTTTTGTGAAGGGGGGAACTCTTCCCACTACGGGATCGGGGTCCGGCTTTCGATGTCTGGGCTGTGCTTCTCCGATTTCTGATTGAAAGAGCACATGGCGCATGTAGACACTTCCTCTGTTCTTTAGAAGGAGGGCTGGTCTTTTTGAAATAATGTGCATATGTAGACACACCCAATGCATATGGGGAATAAGATGGGGCCCTTAATGTGTATGTGCAACAGACGGACCAACACAAATGTGATGATGCCATTCAGAGACCACTGGTGTAATAAGTAGAGATAAATGGGCTAATTCAAAATACCACGTGGCCTTAACCTTAGTCCTTCAGATGAACCATATCCAAGCCCTGCTAGTTCAGATGTTACTTCTCCCTCCAAAATCTTCTACAGGCCTTCTAAAAACATCTCTCTCCTGTGTCTTTAAACTCAGTCATCTCAGTTAGGCCTAGTGAGTCTTCTCATTTCTTCATCACCTTGCCCCCATAGTTTTGCTTCCCTAGAATCCCCTTCCCAATCCATTCCTGATGACGTGTTCACTAGATCCCAGGGTCTGTGATCGTGCTGGGCTCTGCATGGTTTATTTTTCAGATCTCAAGCTTCAGGTCTTCTCTGAATTATTCATTTGTGGCAGTTGTCCTGTAAATTTAGAAAAACAAAACAGCAGAAATCTAGCAGTTTAAAGACTAATGAAATAACTTATTCAGTGATGAGTTTTCTTGGGACAGACCCACTTGATCAGATATGATTGATCTGAAGAAGTGAGTGTGTCCCACAGAAGCTCAACACCAAATAAATCATTTTGTGAATCTTTAAAGTGCTAAAATTCTCCTGTTTTTTTGGAGTACAGACTAACACAGCTGCTTCTCTGTTACTGTAAATTTAGATAATTTGATGCAATGGTTAGGACATTGGATTGGGGCTTGGTACTTGGACTAGAAAACACACCTGTGCCCCTGACCTTGGGCAAGTCACTTCACTTCTTTTGCCTCTGTTTCTCTCTCTGTCTTGCCTGTTTAGCTTGTAAGTTTTATGAAGCAAAGATTGTCTCTTACTAAATATATGTATAATGCCTAGCACAAAGGGGGTCCTGAAGTTTGCAGAGGCTTCTCTGTGCCACTGTAATACAAATAACTCCAATGCTTTAATACTTATAGAATACCTAGTGTGACTCAGGATGCTGAGTGAACTGCTTATCTTTGCACTGGGATGGAGGTCAGTCTGTCATTCTTTCTTTAGTGCTGTCCCCTATTAAAAGAAAATCAAACACACATAGTTAACAGGACACACAGGAATCACGCAGGTCCTGGTCCGTGTCTCCAACAGATGTCACTGTCAAGACATGTACCACTTGTGAAAGTGTGAGTGGTGCTCTGCAGCAGCCAGCCGTTCCCTTCCTTAAGTAAACTGTCTTGGGTTAGGTTTGTGTAAAAGTTCATTCAGTCCCATTTGGACTTGGTGCCAAAATTAACACTTCTGCATTAGCAACAGAAAACTTTGCACTGGTTTCAGGTCCAAAGCACAGCATAAACAAGCATAAAAATAATTTCTAGTGTGTGGAAAAACAACTGGCAGGAACAGCATCAAGGAGCTGTATTTCAGAATTCCTTTAAACACAGTTTCAGCTAAACTGCTAAGAGGCAGAAGTCTGTTAAGTTACTTACAGAATCATTCTTCACAGTTGTCAGACCTTATCCGTATAACAGAAAGGCCATTAATACAGGTAAAATGTATCTGTCATTCTCACAGAAGCAATGAATATACTTCTCATAAACAGATCCTCAGGAGGACTGGATCCAGATTATTTAGTGTTTGTTACAGATGATGGTAAAACTATGCTCCTTTTGATACTGTGTGCGTTATAAGTTTGTAATAATTTGTTCTGAATCATGACTATGTAATGAGATAGGCATAGTACATCTTTTAGTACCACTGTATCTGGGAGAGGAAGAAGAAAGCTAGAAAGCAGTGTTCTGTTTAATTTTTTCCATCTATGGGTGGAATACAAATTGTTCTGTGACCAAGGCACATGTGGATGTGTACCACCAACAGAAACACATGTGGCCCACACTAGGTGGCTGTGAGCTCTCTGCTAATCAGCTGGGCAGCACCTGCATTTCTCCTGGCTGGCTGCCCAAGCGCTCATCTTACAGGTTACGCTGCTAGAAAGGGTAAACAAATGTATCATATTTCAATCCCCAAATTTAATTACTATGGATTGCCAGAAATGAAATATCCCACTGTTGTACTGAAAACCAGTGTAGAAATTTGCTTTGTGATAATCAAATTAAATGGTCCTTTGGAGAAGTGTGTGTGTGTGTGTGTGTGTGTGTGTGTGTGTGTTAATGCTGATATCGCACTGTATTGGTTCCACATCCTACTCTGTTAAAAGTTCTGCCTTTACTAAGAGCAGTTGATAATAATGCAAAGTGATATATGGCTATTGAGCAATAATGTTGCAACCATGCCCACATAGTTGTAGCAATTACTAAAGCATGGCATGTTTGAATCCTAAATAGGGAAGGAACATTTTTCAGTGTTTCAGCTCATCTTAAAGTTTGTCTTTACTCTTCTCATCCTTTTGATTTTAATAATGACATTTAGGATGACTAAAAACTTATACTTCCATCTTTTCAATTCACACCACACATTTTCATCTCACATTCTGCTCTTGCTCCTGATTGTTTCTTTCTTGACATTTAGACTTAAATTTCAGTTTTTTATCACGTTTTAGTTTTCCCTGATAGATCCTAAATTGTATTCATTGCTGTGAAAATGTACTGTTTTGTTACTAGAAATTCATAGTTATTAATCAAATCACCCCTGAAATAGAAACGGAGCTTTTAATCAAAATGGGTTGCTAGCACCTGGAGAAATAAAGATAATACATGACCCAAAGTCCTAAATCCACCACAGTGAAATGTGAAATAATTCAGCTGAGCACTCAAAGCTAAACGGAACACAGGGGTAACTCCAAAAAATATGTTCTCAGAGCCCCCAGGATCTAGGCTGGGGAAGATGCATTCTGCACAAAGATAAGCTTTGGTTTACTATTTTTTTCAAAAAAATTACTTTTCTTCAAATATACTGGCACATGCTAATTTGCTGAAGACCTCCCACACTGCATTATTCGGTGACCTTGTTGAAACAAAACTCTGTGATGTCAGGAAAGTACCCAGGGATAGTACTTTGGAAATCACACTCTCTATTCTGTTTCTTAGCCTAGCTCCCTTGTGGATTCTGATGGGTCTGCTTCTCATGACTCATTTCACTGGGAGAGAATAGGTTTGGCAAATAGGTCATCCATCTAAATACTGTAGTCAAATTTCAATTCCTGGATTTTCAGATGCAGGAAGTCTGACTCGTTCTTGGATTTCACTTTTTAACAGCTGCATTGACGCAGCTGTTCTGCCCTATGCTCTCTTATGTAGCTTCTCTGAACCAGTGGGAGAGAGCAGTCCCACTGACTTACTTTTTCCAGCATCTGTGAGTGCTGTTAGCTCAGTTGCTGGGAGACATGCTCTCACTGAAGTAGCACTGCTCACATGGGCTACGTCTATACGTGAAGCCAACATCGAAATAGCTTATTTCGATGTAGCAACATCAAAATAGACTGTTTCGATGAATAACGTCTACACATCCTCCAGGGCTGGCAACGTCGATGTTCAACTTCAACGTTGTGCAGCACCACATCGAAATAGGCGCTGCGAGGGAACGTCTACACGCCAAAGTAGCACACATCGAAATAAGGGTGCCAGGCACAGCTGCAGACAGGGTCACAGGGCGGACTCAACAGCAAGCCGCTCCCTTAAAGGGCCCCTCCCAGACACAGTTGCACTAAACAACACAAGATCCACAGAGCCTACAACTGGTTGCAGACCCTGTGCATACAGCATGGATCCCCAGCTGCCGCAGCAGCAGCCAGAAGCCCTGGGCTAAGGGCTGCTGCCCACGGTGACCATAGAGCCCCGCAGGGGCTGGAGAGAGAGCATCTCTCAACCCCTCAGCTGATGGCCGCCATGGCGGACCCCGCTATTTCGAAGTTGCGGGACGCGCAACGACTACACGGTCCCTACTTCGACGTTGAACGTTGAAGTAGGGCGCTATTCCTATCCCCTCATGGGGTTAGCGACTTCGACGTCTCGCCGCCTAACGTCGAAGTTAACTTCGAAATAGCGCCCGGCGTGTGTAGCCGTGACGGGCACTATTTCGAAGTTAGTGCCGCTACTTCGAAGTAGCGTGCATGTGTAGACACGGCTATGGGTGCGTAAGTTGTCTTATCTATTTAGATGCTCTTCATTGAGCCATCTACCTGATGCAGTAATACAAATGACTGTAATGCTCTAGCACTATATAGAACTGAGGTCAGCAACTTTCCAAGGCAGAGTGCCGAAATTTGACCTTCTGACCTCTGTGTATGGTCCAAGTGCCGGTGGTACTTTTTAAAGTCACTAGTAGTCCTACTTACATTAATAAATAAATTAAGATGCAGGTTTTACCCTTTAGGTGGTGGTTGGTAGCATTAGCTGGTCTTTTGTTAATCCACTGGTGACATGGCTTTGAGCAAGCTCCTGGCCGCCTGGTGGAGGAGGGGCGGGGCTGAGCTCCCGCCTTGCGTGTTGATGACAATTGGCTTGCATATCACTCTTGGTGCCTGTGCCAGGTGTTGCTGACCCTTCGTATAGAATATCTAGTAAGACTCATGGTAATGAGTGATCTGCCCTGGACAGTGACTAATTCACATATCTGAGCCCATAACATCCCTGAGCATCATAACTTGATTAACTTAAGCTGTAGTACAGCCACAACCCTTGACCCTTGGTTCCCATTTTTGATCTCTGCTACACCAGTGTAAAATACAGTGCACCTGAGAGTAGAATATGAGCTTTGATATAGTGTGAGCTGAGCACAGGCAAGTGAAGAGAGAAATGAGTTGTACAGGCTGGGATTTCCACAGGTGGTAACTCCAACAAAAACGTAATGGGAACTATGTACCTAACACCTTGAGGTTTGTCTTCATGGGGAAATTTACAGATATAATTCTGTGGCTATAGCTATACTGTTATAACTTCCCATGTAGATGTGGAAAAAGAGTGCCTTTCTGGTTTAGCTTATATCACTTTGAAAGCAGTGTAAGGAAACCATATTGAAGAAATGGAGCATAGCATATTTTAGGCAGTTTCAGCTCAAAAGGAAATTCTGATCCAAAAAAGTTCTGATGACTTGACTTTTGAGCATGTGTTAGAGGTAGTTTTTTAAAATGTTTTAACTGTTTTTTTCAGGCTTCCAATCAGGCTGTCATTTCCACAAGGACAACTTCTATTGGATGCCAGATTTGGTTTTTTTTGCCCTCTGATCACACCAAAGTGGCATATTTGAAATGTGATATATAAAGGATAACTAATATTTTTAATCTGTTTTTTATGAATAGTTTATCTAAGCAATTTAAAATCCAAAACTTGGCATTTACTGATTTCTCCTTCTTCCCGTTGATAATTAAAATCTAGCTTACTCTGGAATAATATGGAGACTGGAGAACTAGTCAGATGATGTAATCACAAGAGACTGCCAGTTGAGCGATTGAGGGAAAGGGATTTTTGGTACATTTTAAAACAAACATGTTGCAGTGCTTTACCCCAGGTGCTCCAAGTGGCAATGAACATGTCACTTTAAAAAAGAATCAGTGTGATAGTATTATTTCCATGAAACACATCAGTTGTAGTAACAGGATTAGAGGTATACTTTTAAACAATAGTTTATGAGGAGGAGGAGCTGGACCTGATCCCAAAGTCTATTAGTAATAAATTAATATATTTTCAGTGTATTTGTTCTGTGTGTATATTGGTGGCTTCATAGTGGTCAAAACCCCAAAAATGTATT
Source organism: Carettochelys insculpta (assembly GCF_033958435.1). Classification (NCBI taxonomy): domain Eukaryota; kingdom Metazoa; phylum Chordata; order Testudines; family Carettochelyidae; genus Carettochelys; species Carettochelys insculpta. The sequence continues at coordinate 55,537,410 of NC_134141.1, read as the reverse complement.
GAACAATTTTAAAGGAAAATCACAGCAATAAGTTGCTGTATAATATCAATATAGAGTGATCCTCTCTAGTCTGGCACTCTCTCATTCAGCAATGTCTGTCATCTAGAATGATTTTAGTTGAACAAACAACCACCTGCCATGGGTGTGCCCAAGTTTCCCATGGTCCCATAAGATTGTTTACAGCTACCAGTCTTGGCTTTCAGGATTCTGTGCTGTTATTTAGCTGTAATGTGCACCTAAATGTCTTCTAAGAGCCCAGTAAGCAGTGGAAGTGTTGGTGGTGCTTCCAGACAATATTGACCTCCCCTGGCATGGAAAATTCTCTTGTTCAGAACTGGTCCAGTCCCAAGGGTGCTTGACCAGGGAGGTTCGTCTTGTATGTAGAGAAACCTAAGGAGTATTTAATAAAATACACAGGAGACATGAGTATTTAGGTAAAATGATACTAAATACAGACAGTTGTCCAGAGCAGGGAACAACAATTTAGGATCCATGCACGTTTATTTTCTCCTCACTGAATTAGGGGTTGACATAGATAGTAGGTCTCATAAGCAATAACAGAGGTTTCAGATATGCACTCTCTACATGATTAGGGTCCTATAATATAAATCTCATTAATGCTTGTAAATAAAAGTAAATTGGGCGTTTGCTATACACTATGATTTGCTTCTGCAAAACCTTTTTTCCTTCTTTTTCCAAATGTGTAAGAAGCCCCAGAGATCTTCAACTAGCTGGCTCTTCGTTTTGTGTCTTCATCACCTGTATCCTTTTTTCCAACCTCTCCTTCCATTCAGTTCTGAGTCTAAGACAGGAAACATAAGCACCTGGGTCACCAAAATGGCTTCAGTCTTGCTTTTCACAGCACTTTGAGAGACACCAAGGATGTGTCTACACTACAGAGTTTTGTCGACAGAAGGGGCCTTCTGTTGACATAACTCAGGGAGCATTTGCACACATAAAGGCTATGTCAACACTAGCCCAAATCTTCGAAATGGCCATGCTACCACACAGCTCATCCCAACGGGGCTCCTTTTCAAAAGGACCCTGCCAGCGTCAAAATCCCCTTACTCCTATCAGCAGATAGGAATAAGGGGATTTCAAAGCTGGAGGGGTCCTTTAGAAAAGGAGCCCTGTCTGGACCCTTGTCTGGACGAGCCGCATGGCAGCGAGCCGCAGCAATTTCGAAGTGCTGCAGCCGCCAGTATACTAACGAGGCACTGAATACGTTATTTCAGCGCCTCATTAGTAATCTTTGAAATGGCCATTTGCATGACCATTTCGAAGATTTGGGCTAGTGTAGACACGGCCAAAATGTTCTGTCAACAGAGTCTTAACAGAACTCTGTATTTGTCTTGACAGCGTTATCCCTTAAAAATTTGAGGAATAACACTTCTGTTGACAGAGTTCTGTTTGCAGAGCTTTGGGTCAGCCATTCTGTCTACAGAGGGCGGGGAGCCTGGCTGCTCTCTGTCGACAGAGCAGATTGCTCTAGAGATCTTCTTTCGTGTGGCTGTGTCTACACTGGCATTCCTCTTTTGAAAGAGGCATGCAAATAAGAGAAAATGAAAATGCAAAATGAGGTGAAGATTTATATATCTGGTGCTTTATTTGCATATTCTTCTTTCAAAAGACGAAAAGCAGTGTAGATACAGCTCTTTCGAAAGTAAACCCCCTCTTCGAAGGAACACTTCTTCCATAAAAAAATGGGAAGAAGGGTTCTTTTGAAAACGGGGTTTACTTTAGCAAAAGCTGCATCTACCCTGCTTTTCTTCTTTCGAAAGAAGAATATGCAAATGAGGCACCAGCTATGTAAATCTACTCATTTGCATTTTTGATTTTCCTCATTTGCATGACTCTTTCGAAAGAGGAATGCAAGCGTAGACATGGCCTATGTAGATGCACTCTGTCGACAGAGTTTCTGTCACCACAGCTCTGTTGACAGATGTTACTGTCCACAGATGTATCTACTATAGACATAGCCCCACAGATTTGCAGTAGGGTCATGACATTCGCAAGGGTTTGGCACTGACAGCCCTTGTAAATGCTGAATTTTGTGAATATCTGGATGCACCACACGGGTGGCTAGGGCACCTCGGGGCAGTCCAGGAGCACCGCATGGGGGGCTGTGGTGTCTTGTGCCACGCAGCAGCAATAGCAGCACTGCGCAGGCACCTACAGTGCCTTGTGCCATGTGGCGGCAACAGTTCAGGGGACAATGAGCCCCTCGCGAATAATTGAATTTGCGAATGTTAAATTTGCGAATGTCGTGACCTTGCTGTATCTTCTGAACCTTTTCCACCATTGCCTGCAGTAGCATCAGTGGGAGAATGACTAAATCCCAGTCATCTGGAGTGCCTTCTAGCATAATGTCCCTGGGAATAGTACCAGAGAGGTAGCCATGTTAGTCTGTATTCTAACAAACCAAAGCACCAGCCAAGTAGCACTTTAAAGAATAACAAAATAATTTATTAGTTGATGAGCTTTCATGGGGCAGACCCATTTCCTCAGCTTTGGAGACATCTCCAGATATCTTCAGGTCTGAGGAAGTGGATCTGCCCCTTAAAAGCTCATTGGTAGTCTTTAAAGTGCGACATGATATGTGGCTTGTTTTACTGGGAATAGTTATAACATGAGGCGGGAACCTGACCTGAGCTTTGGAACTCACTGACATCTCTAGTTCTCACCTCTTCTGTCTTGACAAAGCGACTTTGTGGGTCCGCCCTTATTTCTCAAGATTGACTGCTGCCACCTGCTGGACAACCTCTTGGTTGCCTTTGGCACCAGGAGCAATGCTTCTTACTCGATGACCAGATAGGTTAGGTGACAGGTGGGAATTTATCTGTATTGCAATAGTACCTAGAGGCCCCAGTCAGGATGAAGGCAATACACAAAGCACTGAACAGATTCTTACTCAGGCAGTTCCTGGCCAGCCCAAAGAACAAATAGACAAGTCAGACAAGAGACTGGAGAAATTTTACAGATGGGGAGCTGAAGATGGATACATTAAATGACTTTCTCAAGGTTGCAGTGTGAACCTAAGGCAGACCCAAGAAATAAACTCAGCTCAGTTTTCACAGCTCCCAGACCAGGCACTAACTGCAAGACCATCTTTCCTTATTCTTTTGTTGGATTTTAATCTTTTTCCAAAAGAGAAAGAGGGAGGTGAATTTTGCACAAACTCATCCTTTATTTGGGGCCAATTTATGGCAAAAGGAGCATCTTCACTAGGTGGGAAAAAAAAAGGTGTATTACCTCAGGGTGACTAGCTCAAAGCAAGATCCTCTGAAGACATAGTTTCCAGGGGTTAGCAGGCTGAGGTAAAGGCTTAGCCTTTTCCTTGACTTTCTGACACATGTTGAAACTACAGTTGCCTTATTTTCATTAGGGATTGACCTTGTATTACTGAGTGAGCTACTCCAAGTTAAGAACACACACATTTTAGGGAACACAAAGCCAGCAAGGCTAAAGGATGTCAGGGCAGATTTTCTGCTTTGGTTGAGATGAGGCTCCGCACAGCATCACACAGTTAAGGGTAAAGTCAGCATTAATGACTTGAGCAGGGATCGCCATTGAGGTTATGGTTGAAGTGCACATGGAGGGACATGCAGTACATGAAGCTTTGTTGCCTATTATACAAAGAATTCCAAAGCCTTGGGCTGTCATTCTGGCATCTATTGTATGCGCCAAATATATTTATTGGCTATTTTTAAAGGATTACAATACAAACCCAATGAGCCAAGCAGCCACACACCCCACTTACTTTGGCAGAGCGCTTCTCTGTTGACGTTCTTTTTCAATTTGCAGATGTTTAGTTTGTTTTTCAATGGTTTTTTCCCAGAAGTTTGTTAGTTCCTCAGTTTCACATCCGAACACTTCAAAGCGCACGTATTGGCTATTCATTTTCTGTAAGGAGCAGAACCCAAATGACCAGTTATCAGTCCTTTTCTATTTTGCAGCTTGTAATATGTTGATGCAGCAGCTTAAATCCTTACAACACTGAATTCACAAGCAGTCTTTTTGCCATGGAAGAGGGAAAAAAGAGTTTAATGGGAATGAATCTTGCTTCTACTTCTTCATTCTGAAAGACGGCACTTGTGGTTTATGCTGTGATATAGTACTTACAATTCCTAACTCTTCTTCTTAGAGTGCATCTTTCACTTCCATGTAATTGTGGTTGTAACCTTTTAGTGCACAATTTGGGACTCACTTTAGCATAATGAAGAAGAGTTTTCCTTGTTGCTGTGCTCAGAAGTTAAAGAGATAATATAAAAAACAGCTGACATTTTAAAGATTTTTCCAAGGTTTCTGTGAAAGTAAATTACCTGTTCACTTTAACACCTGAGATCCTGAGTAAACCCACTTCTGGCAGGTATATTCTCATAGCATCTTCACATTTTGGCAAGATGCAGGAAAGCATATCTTTATGTGACTATTTAATTATGTACACAAACATGATAGAAATGGCCCCCAAAGTTTGACATGCCAAAGACTTTACAGTGAGATTAATAGTGCAGTTAGCCTTTCATTCCATTTTATCGCCACCGATTGCAGTTGATATTGATACATTTTGTATGGTAGTAACAAAAGGTGTTAATGACTTATATATCTGGGGTTACCAGGGTGAAACACTCCAGAAAAGTTAAGGGGGTCAGGCAGTAACCTTACTCAATAGTTAAAGATATTGCATGGGTTAAAGCACTTTCAGTATAATTATTCCTTTTCAGAGCTTCCTTTTGTATTGCAAAGCAAGTGCCTAAAAATAGGGTCAAGGGTTCACCTTTCTGGCCAGTGGAATTGTTGATCAGATAAGGTAATCAAAAGTTATGACATGACACAGAAGTGCCATCATCTTGTGAGTGCAAGGTCTCACAAGTTTGGTCAGCTGTTACAAGTGGTACATTCCTATGCTTACAAAGACTGGGAGAGTGCTTTTAAAGGTATTCCTGCAGCCTTGTAGGGTTGACTTTGGATCTGCCATTAGTTACATCTGTACAGCATCTGGGAGGACAGACAGGTACTAGCCTTGCTTGAGTGAATATACTGAAAATAGCAGTGTGGCCATGTTGGCTTATGTGACAGCCTGGGTTACCTGCACAAGTACCAACCCACCTGACCTCCTGGGTTCAAACAGATATTTTGGAGCATAAGCTTTCATGGGCAAAGACCAGCTTAATTAATCTCATGCATGAGTGGGGTTCCAGAGGAGGGTCTAAATTTATAAGCTCATGAAAAGGAGGGAGTTCCAGTCAAGAGGAGGGCCAGAGTTGACAAGGTCAGTTCAGTCAGGGAGGATGTAGCCTATTATTAGCAGCTAATGAAGAGTTCTGGACATCAAGAGAGGAGAAACCAGGTCAATTCAGTCAGGGAGGATGTGGCTCATTATCAGTAGCTAATGTGGAGGTGTGAACATCAAAGGTGTGTCTACATGAGCCCTCTCCTTTCGGAAGGGGCATGTTAATGAGGAAGTTCAAAAGATGCTAACTTTCTCCCATCAGCATACGGCAGCTACACATGACAATCTTACAGTGGCTTCACTGCTTCGGTACAGCTGTGCTGCTCTAAGTACTCTAGTGTAGATGTAGCCAACAGCAACATCAGGCTATAAACATAGCCTGAGACAGAGAGAAAGAGTGAGAAACTCTACTGAGACCCAATAATAATATGGGGGAATGAGGCAACAGGTTATCCACTCTGAAGTTTTTACACTTGTACTGGTTAAACCTCTCTCTTTCAGCGCCCTCAGGACCTGACCCAGACCAAATGAGAGAATTTGCTAGGCCACAGGAGGTCAGTGTTGTCTAGCGGCATTGCCAACATTTCCACTGCTTATGAGGCGCTTAGAAGACAGGTAGATGTAATTTAGAGCTAAACAGCACAGAACACTGACAGCCAGGACTGGTGGCTGTGAACAAACTTTATGGGACCACAGGGAACTTGGCTACACCCATGATAAGTGCTAATCCGGCTAACTAAAATCATACTGGGTTACTGATGTTGCTGGATGAAAGAGTGCCTGATTAGGGAGGTACATCCTGTCACAGAGATTGTAAAATAGCTATAGCAGTCCGCTACCAAAGCATTAAATGGATAAAATTTACCTTTATTTTACTCAGAAATGGGAAGGTTGAAGTTCATACAGAATACAAATTTTCAAAAGCTTATTAATAATTAAAAAAAATCAAAATAAAACCATCTTAATTTAATATATTTGGCTAGTTTGTTACATTTCTTTCTGATGGCCATCTTGTACCTTCAAGGCAGTTTACATCCATCAGCTTGAGAAATAAATTTGGGAAGGAATTTTATAAAAGAATAACAATCTCCTTGTCTGTTTCTCGTCTCTCAATGGGACTATTAACGGATTAATAGCAATGCCCCTGTGTCCTGTATAACAGCCAGAAAATGTCATTATTTCCAAAAACATCCCTTTGTGCTCTTCATTAAGCATGGAAAGGGTTTTTAGATTATATTTTTACATCCTGTTTTCCAAATTATGTGGTTTTGCATAAAAATGTCATTACATCATCTTCCACAACATTTAATTTTTAACAAGTATGTGGATTCTTATGCCTTGTCTGCATTTGTAACCATTATTTGTAATTTTAATCAGAGCTACAGCGAGCTAGTAAAATAGTCCCTCTAGGCTTGCTTGGAAAAGCTCGAAGAAATTGCTGCCATTCACCTTCCAGGCACAGAGTGAAAAGCAAAGCTGGGAGCTTGTAATATTTATATAATTCCATTTAGAAATTCAGTTGTTTTATGAGAAAATATGAGGCATTTACGACAAAGAAGCGAGAAACTCGGAACAAAATATAGCCCCTTTGAAGGGATCATTTTCTTTTCTTTTTGAGACTTTGCTGTGACTTGTTTGTGTTCTTCTTGGGTTTCTGAGTTTGAAAAGCCCAGCTAATTTGCCAGCCCAATTCCCCTGAATTATTAGGGCTCTTCATTTTGAGTCTGATGTTCAGAAAGATTTCACTGTGGTAAACACACTTTTGAAGGTGACATGCAGAGCAAATAATTCTCACAGTTATATGTGTGGTGATATTTGTATGTGGAATTAATTGCTGGTGCAATTGTATGCTGCAACAAAATTGTGGGTTGCATTATTTCTTGATTGAAAATTGTGCCCACAAACATTTTGGTTGTTTTTGAAAATATTATTTCTTTTTCATTTTGTTTTGTTTTGTTTCATGAATTCTTGCGTCAATGAAAAAATTAGTTCTTTCTAGCTTTAAAGGCAAGTGAGTGTTTTCCCTTTTAGCTAAACACAGCAGAATATTACAAAGGTAGGAGGTTTCACAGCATTTACCAATATGGATCAGACTAATCATCCTCATGCAACATTCTGTTTCTGAGAATGGCCAGTATCAGGTTCTTTAAAAAAATAAAAAAGACAAGAATCTAGCAATTAGGATTTTTCCATAGGGATTATTATTTTCTCTCTGCCTAAATCAGATGTGGCCTAATAGCCTAAAATGTAAGAGTTTTTCTTTCTTTCTTATTTTTATAAATTTCTGATTAATATAGTTGTGGAGGTTCTTTATTATCCATTCATTATGTGAACCCTACTGAGCTATTGGTTTCATTTATACTTTGTGGCAATGAGTTTCAAAGGCTCCTGGGGAAAGAAAGTATTTTCTTTTATCTGTTTTAACTATCCTGCCTTTCAGTTTTATTGAAGGTCCTCTTGCTTCTGAGGTAAATAGTGATTTTTGTTTGGTCTTAACCATTAAAAGAACCAACCTATCTGTTGCAACAACACTTGGTTGTGACCTATCAAAAAGAAGAAGAAGGTGTGCAACTCTGCATTAGTCTTCACTGTTAGGTCACATGATGTTCTGTTCAGCAATAGTGGGAAGAATCTTAGAACAGTCGGGAGACTAAAGTGCTTTTAATGGGCTATCGGCTACATTGGGAAGCTGACACTTCTGTGTATTTTGGGATGGGTGTACTTGCCTAGCTTATCATTTATACCAAACTTTTTATTGTATGTCCAAATGTAGATTAATTTGCAGTTAGGCTTTTTACCCCATTCCTGTCTCCTCCTCCTGTAGCAGACAAACCTAGAATTTGGCTCAGTGCTGGTTGGGCATTGCAGTTCTGAGGTGCTGTACCACATATGTAGTCCACAGTGGTTATGCACAAACCTTCTGAACACCAGAGTTTGAAAACTTTAGCATGTGAGTATACAGTTTTTTTAAAAAAAATATGAATCTTCCTACCCCTTTCAAGCTCCAGTGCGTTCACTGTTTGCCTCAATTAGCACGCATGCTGATAGGATTTCTACTTCAATCTGTCCAGAATAATATATCTGTTTTCTTTGCTTTGTCCTTCATATGCACATGTGCTTGAGTTTAGCTGCAAAATGGGATGCACCAGCTATGTCACATGCCAATCTCTGGCTTGTCCCAGAATGCTGCCCTGGTGGTAGAAACTTCTGCAGGGAGTGGATCTGCATCTCCCCAGGAAGCCCTCCATGGGCATGCCTATACAGCAAAGAAAAATTTGTGGCTGGCCTGTGCCAGCCGACTCCAGCTCACTGGGCTTGATCTCCAAAGCCATTTCATTGCTGTGATGTACACTTCTGAGTTTTGGCTGGAGCCCAAGCTCTGGGTTCCTCCCACTCTGCATGGTCCTGGAGCAACAATGGTTGACCTGCGCTGGCGAGTGGGCTGCATAAGTGGCCCTCCTTCATCTCAGTGGGCTGCAAGATTGATGTAACCAAGGTGGTCTCCCTGGATAGGGTATCAAAACAAAACAAAGAGCAGTCAAGTAGCACTTTAAAGACTAGCAAAATAGTTTATTAGGTGAGCTTTCGTGGGACAGACCCACTTCTTCAGACCATATCCAGACCAGAACAGACTCGATATTTAAGACACAGAGAACAAAAAACAGTAAGCAAGGAGGACAAATCAGAAAAAGATAATCAAGGTGAGCAAATCAGAGAGTGGAGGGGTGAGGGGGAGGATCAAGAATTAGATTGAGTTAAGTATACAGACGAGCCCCTATAATGACTCAGAAAGTTCACCTAACGATTTAAACCATGTGTTAATGTTCCGAATTTGAATATAAATGTCAGTTCATCCACTTCCCTTTCTACAAAGGAGCGATAATTTCTTTTCAGTAACACACATACCTTGAGGTCATTGACAGAATGCCCCATTCCATTAAAATGTTGACTAACTGGTTTGTGGATCTGGAGTGTTTTGATGTCTGTTTTGTGACCGTTGACCCTTTGTCTAAGGGAGTTAGGAGTCTGTCCAATATACAAAGCATCTGGGCATTGTTGGCACATTTCCTCAGTGCACATTTGTACCCAGGATGTTCAGGGAGTGCTGACTGATACATGGCACTTTGATTCAGGAGGAGTGCATGGCTCTCACAGCTAATGGTGTGTCCAGTCAGCACATACCTCACTCCAGGTGCCCTTGTTTTATGTGTGTGTCACTTTAGTAATACCAGTAGGAAAAAAGCTACCTGGATGGAAACCAGCAAAATCTGTTGACTCTGTGCATGAGCAATCGTAAAACAAATGTTTTGTGGGCCACACAAAGAACCCTGGTGGGCCAGATATGGTCCTTGGGCTGCAGGTTGCCCATCATTGTCCTAGAGCCTGGCTCCAGGCCAAGCCTAGGAGTTTATACAGCAGTGACCACTGAGAACCAGAGTTGGCCAACCTGGGCTGGGTGTGGATGCTGTGTTGCTGAGTCAATCCTATTTCTTGGCAGGGAGGACCTTAATCTTGCCCTATTTGTACCTTTATCCCAGCAAAGGCAAATTGGGCCTGGGTGCCATACACTATCTATTTCCCTTTTTAAAAAAAAAAAATTGTTTAACGCTGCAAATGAAAAAAAATTCTTCAGGTAAAGACAAAAGAAAGAAGAGGGGAGAAGTCAGAGGCTGACTGGGGCACTGAACACGGGATCCTGAACTCAGGGTCTGTGCACATAATGTAAAGCTTACACAGTAATGTTTTGTTAAAGTATGTAAATTGCTCCAAGTAGCTCGCTTGTAAATCTCAGGCATTAGGACTGACCTGAGCTGTCCTGCCCTGACTGCAATAGTTCTGACTGAAAGGGATTTAATTTAAGCCTCTGGTGAAAATCCTTCCAAAGGACAAGGAGAGACTCACTGACAGGCAGTCATTTCTGACATAGATCTGGCTGCAAACGAGCTGAACCAAACCTGACTGCTCCTAAATGAAAGAAATAGCTGGTTAGACTTTCGAAGGGGTTTTTCCTATACAAGATTAATATGATTGCTTATTTTTAGATTTAATCATATTGGAGTGCATTGATTATTTTTAGATTTAATTTGCAAAGGTATACCTCCCAGGGTAGGAAAACTGTTACTGACAGTGCTCTTTGGAATCACTAGCAATATGATTGGGACTAACAAGCTTATAGTAAATAGTAACATCTTGACTATTCTGTAGCTGGAAGCTCAATAGCTAGAGGCTGGAACATACTATTTTATGAAACAATTGCCATCAGCAGAAAAATACCTTTCCATGTAAGGAATTGGATCTCAAGTTCCTGTACCAGAAAAGAGTAGATACAAAGGGACTTGGCTAGCTCAGATAGAAAGTTGGTATCCAGGGATACAACTCATTATTTTACAAAGGTTTTTAAGCTATTATGTTTTAGTAACAAAGAGGTAGCTGTGTTAGCTGTATTCTGACAAAACAAACCAGCAGTCATGGGCTACGTCTACACAAGCCCCAAACTTCGAAACGGCCACGCAAATGGCCATTTCGAAGTTTACTAATGAAGCGCTGAAATGCATATTCAGCGCTTCATTAGCATGCGGGCGGCCGCGGCACTTCGAAATTGACGCGCCTCGCCGCCGCACGTCTCGTCCCGACGGGGCTCCTTTTCAAAAGGACCCCGCCTACTTCGAAGTCCCCTTACCCCACCTACTTCGAAGTCCCCTATAAGGGGACTTCGAAGTAGGCGGGGTCCTTTCGAAAAGGAGCCCCATCGGGACGAGACGTGCGGCAGCGAGGCGCGTCAATTTCGACATGCCGCTGCCGCCCGCATGCTAATGAAGCGCTGAATATGCATTTCAGCGCTTCATTAGTAAACTTCAAAATGGCCATTTGCGTGGCCGTTTCGAAGTTTGGGGCTCATGTAGATGTAGCCATGGAGTGCTTTAAAGACTAACAAAATAATTTATTAGGTGATGAGCTTTTTATCTCTAGATCTGAAGAAGTGGGTCTGCCACATGAAAGCTCATCATTCTTGCATTATTATTTGTATTACCTTAGTATCTAGGATCCCTAGTCACCAACTGTGCTAGGGGCTGTACAAATGCAGAACAGAAATTTGTTAGCTGTATCCAGGAATTACAATTTATGCTGAAGTTATCAGATGACATATGGAGACAGGCAGATAGATGGGGAGTACAAGGAAACAGTGAGACTGTGTTAGGCTGTGGTCTCTGTCCACCAGCAGCTTGTCACTATGTGGTGTAAGTGTCCTGGCAAAAGAGAGTTTAAGGAGAGACTGGCAGGTGCATAATGAGCTAGCTCTGTAGCAGATGTTTATGGGATTGTCTCTCAAGTGTGAAGGACAACATGGGAGAAAAGTGCAAAGGTGTTTGAAAATATAACAAGTGGGCAAAAGAGGCTGGTGTCCCCCAGCTGAATGTTAAAAGTGACATCTCAATATTGAATGGGTATAGAGGGGTCTGGGTGGAGGCAGTTTGCCTAGTGGTCAGACCAGGAGCCAAGTCTAGCAGTCTGAGCAGGCATTCAGATTGGGAAATGAAGCTGAGGGTCTGAACAAAGGTCAACTGCCAATTACCAAAGCCAGAGATCAAACCAAAGTCAGAGTCAGGAATTAAAGCTGAAAGCTGGGGCCACCTACCATATTCCAGAACCAAGGCTCAAGCAAGAGTTGTTGTCAGATATTGGAAATGACCGATTGTTAACTGAAGGTTGGAGGTAAGGCCTACGGCAGGAACTAGAGGAGAGGCAAGGACCAAGAGCAGAGCCAGAACATGGTTGGAGCATGGCGCAAAGGCATGGGCAAAGCAGGATACAAGAGCAAGTACCAAGAACAGATATGGGTGCAAAATGCAGAAAACAGGCACAAGTGGCTGCAGTGAATTATCTAGTTGCTCAGATATCTTCCTGTGCCTCCTTCAGACTGGACCACTTGGTGGAGCTGGATGATCCTCCACTCTGGGCTTGTGAAGTTGGTACCTTGGCTGAGGCTTTAGTCATGTAGCAACTCTATCCTTCAGGCTTCAGCCTCTACCAGGTGATAGCTAGGATGCAATGGCTGTCTGGCAACTCATTGGATGAGGTTCAAGACCAGTCCCAATAGAATACCCATAAACAATTGAATGGTAGATGAGGAAGTGCTGAAGGACACACAGGAGTGATTATGAAGGTTGAAGGAGGGACAGAGCCACAAAAACCAAAGGAGGACAAAATTTTGAGAGGAGCATGGTGACTTTGTGTCAAAGGTGGCTGGCTGACTGGTCAAGGAGAATGAAGATGGAATACTTGTTCTGAGTTTTAGATTGGAAGAGGTCATGAGAGACTTGGATATGAGTTGTTTCAGATAAATGTCAGTAGCAAGGGCTGGACTGCAGGAGATCTAGGATGAAATTGGAGGAGAGGATCTTGAGACAGCAATTGGAGACAGGGAGTTAGGTGAGCTTAGCAAAAAAGGGAGAAGAGAGGTGGGGTTCTAGTTGCTCAGACAGGTGGGCTTAAATTGTTTGCCTTTTTAAGATGGGAGAGACTAGAGCATGCTAAAACCAGGGGTGAGAGGCTAAGGAAAGGAGTAAGGGAGTAGCTGAGTGGGAAGAAGAGAGATCAAAAGCTGGGATAGGGTATGCGGGGCAAGTGGATTGGTTAGAGAAGGAAGGCAAATGAAAAACTTCTGCATCTCTGATCAGGGAAAAGCACGAGAGGATTCTGGGGGGGGGGAGTAAATGTGAGCTCTGGGGAGGGGACTATTACAATGTATTTTGTAAGAAGAATTCAGTGAGATCCTGTACAGAGGCAAAGTGAGACAGAAGAAAGGGAGAGCTTAAGGAATGAGTCAAAGGTGGGGAAACCAGCAGCTGGGATTGTGGGTGTGAGATTCAATTACATTGGAGAACTAGAGTTGTGAACTGGAAGAGCCAAGAATGAATTTGTGTCAGAGGAAGGCGGCCTGGTCAAAGGACTTACAACACAGATGCTCTGCAGCCCTAAAGCAGGGCCAAAGGAAGTGTATGTTGGGCGTGAGCCAGGTCTAGGAGTTTTCAAGGTTGACCTTCAGGTGGGAGAGAGGGGCAAAAGAGTGCTGGCTGATGAATGGGGAGGTTCAACAACTGTGCTGAGGAAAGGGAAGAGGAGATTGGGAGAAAAAGGCTGAAAGCAGATGAGAAATCATTAACACAGAAGCCCATGCAGAAAGGTCAAGTGACTGGAGATGGTAGAATGGGCTGATGGCAATGTTGATGGATAGGGTTGGAGGGAGAGAGCTCTGCAACAGAGATCAGAGATAATTTAAATATTATGATAATGATATAAGTCATAGGAGAAAAATAAAACCCAACAGTTCTGATAAGCACCTATGAGGATTTATGTCTCAGGCACTGAGTGAAGGCTATACAAAGAAAGAAATCCGGTTGGAATTTATTGTAATGATTTATTTAGGTTTTTTTTTCTTTTTTGGTTCCTTGCAGATGAGTACAGCATGTATCAAAAGTATTTACAGTCATCACCAGTACCGCACAGTATCTGCTTTTTTCTCATTCTGTAACAAATCTTTCTATATTTGTCATACCCAGATCACAACTGCCAGTTCTTTCTACCTGGGGTTTCTAGCTGTTATTCATCTCCTGCTATAAAAATTCAATTGTGTTTTTATATTCCCTTACACGTAGTTTGCTTAGTAAGTGCCCTTCATAATATATATGTGCTCGATCAATACAAAAATTGCACAGCAGAGCAGTCTGGGAAATATCCACTATATATATATGTGTGTGTGTGTGTATATATATATATATATACACATATATATATACACACACACACACACACATACACACAAACACACGAGAGAGAGAGACAGAGAACTCGTGTGTGTGTCATTGCTACTATTTGACTTTAAAATACCAGGAGCTTTGTACAAAGTTTAAACAATACTTGGTGTCATGGCTCTTTCCCCACTTTAGCAAGATAAATGCAGAAGTGGGGGCCAGCAAAAGTACCTCCAAAACCTTATTTACCAGGTTTTGGTTTAAACTTCCCCCCAGAAATCCTAAAAACCTTAGATTTTGGGGATAAAATTTGCTGCCACCACCCAAGTAATAATAAGGAAACCAGGGAGACACTACTTTGGAAATCTTAGCCCCAAAAGTAAAAACCAGGACACAAACATTAACCAATACCAAGTTAATAAAAAGAAAAAGAAAGAACTTATATTATTACAACAATATTTGTGTTGCAAGCCTCATGACTAGATGGGAGAGTCACAAAGTAAAACACATGGGAAGTCTTCACCATAGGCCTAGAACTTAGTTACAAGGAGAGTAAAAGAACATTTTTGAAAGGTGCACAGACATTAGATCCCACTTCCCAAACCATAAAACAATAAAGCCTAATGGAGCTATCTAAACTTTACCCTCCTTACAGAAGATTGGAGGGGCTGTTTTTGGAGAGAGATATTTTGTGTCTCTCTCCCTCATGGCTGAAAAGAAGAAGAGAAAACAGAGAACAAAAGAGATAGGAGCCAAAATTCAATTCTTACCTACATTTCTATAGGCCAACCCCACCTGGCTAAGGAGGTTAACCCTCTTACTCCCAGGCTGCTGGCTAACCCTCATGATCATAACAGCTGGTATTTAGGAACTGAAACAGGCCCCTGCCCCCTGTTTTATTATTAGGTCTGCCACTGATTTTCTCATTTACAAAATAGGGGTAGTAATTCTTGTCTCAGATGAATGAGGATTCATTTCAGATCCTGTAGATATGCAAAGAATTGTTTGACAGGTTGAACCTCTTTAATCTAGCAATCTCTTGTCCATGGTCCAGCATGATTTTAGTTAGCTGGATGTCCATTTATCATGGGTTTGGCCAAGTTTCACATGGCCCTGTAAAGTTTTTTTACAGCCAGTCTCACATTGTTCTGCAATGTTATTTACCTATAATTTACTGCCTAAATGCCTTCTAAGAGCCCAGTGAACAGTGGAAATGTTGGTAATGTTGCTGCACAATATTGACCTCCCATGGATCACCAAAATCTCTCCTTCAGCACTGGTCAGATCCCAGGCATGCTAGACTAGAAAGGTTCAACCTATATTACGAGATTTGAAATACCCAGCATCCATTAGATTTACATATCAGTTTGGTTTCAGATCCTGGAAAAACTTTATATGTGGGAAGAAAACTAGTTGCAATGATATAATAGAAAATATTCCCTATTTAAGAAAACAAAAGTAATACAGTGTATATTTCCAGACATTGTCAACTAAAATTAGTTCTGGGAAAGCTGCAATAGGTTTGCAGATTTGAGGAAACGTATCAAAGTATGCAGACATGTCAAGAGTTTTATCTGTAAATTCTGGGGTGCATAGTAATTAAAGTGAGTTGAAATTTTTCCAAGGGAATATTTTTATGGTGGAATGATGATTTGTTGAACCTCAGTAATTCCAGGCAACTGTATTGATTTTTGACAATATTTTCACTTTTAAATGTTATTTTTTAAAACAAAGCCCTTCAAAGATGTAAAAGCATGCTGTTTCCATGTTTTCAGAACAGAACATTCTGATTTTTCATTTTGAAATGATTTCTCATTTTGAAATCTATTGTATTTTATGTATTCTTAATAATAATGGCTTCAAACAAAACTTTTTGGAATGTCAGTTCTCAGACAGTTATGACTTTTTGTCTTAAATTGGGATGAAATGAAATCTCAATAATTTTTGGTGGCATGAAAAATCCATTTTCCAGTGAGCTCTCTGTTGTTACATTGTGGGGTCAAACTATAAGAACAATGACAGTTGGTCTGATTTTGGTAAGCTTTGCAAAAAAGGAAATTGTGGCTACGCTAGTAGTGCAGCTTTGGATTGCTGCGTGACTGGGAGCTACAGAGTATGGTCAGGATTTGTCCAACAAGAGTTGCACGGCTAGCAGCTGTGAGGAATACATTTTCCAAACAGTAGGACATTTAAAGAAATAAAATACAACATCTTTAGCAGCACTGGAACCTGGACTGTTGTCATTACAGGGCAATTAAATTGCACATCCTTTTCCTAATGGTGTTCAGAAAAATGTATTGGGGTTGTCCTGAAACCACAGGATTTAAAATTTGTTTGGGGCATTTAATGAGAGGACAGTGAAGAAATACAAACATGTATCTATATTGCAGAGTATATGCGTAGTTAAAGAGAATGTGTTTTTGTGTGTGTGTTTTGGATAAGCACAATTTTGTCATTTAGATCTAAGAATCATATTTTGATAAGAATATCATGGGTTAGTATAGCACTGTATATAGACATCACTGAAAGAATAGAATTCTGGACTGGTTTACTCCCTTGCACACATCTATTCTCCCTGCTACACTTGCCAGAATTTGAAACATGTAGTGTTGTAGCCCTGTTGGTCCCAGAATGTTAGAGAAACCAGATGACTTGAGCAAGGTAAGATTTGAAGTACATGTCCTTTTTTCCAATCTGTGATTGGTGTCAAGGAGTCAGGGAGAGTACTCTGTGAACAAGAACTTCATGCATATCCCACTTTGGAATTCCAAAGGAAATTACAACAACTACTGAAGGAACTCCCTGCTGCTACTCGGGAACTCATTAACTCAGACACACAATCTGAGCCGCAGCCTGGATTATTCTATTTACTTCCCAAAATCCACAAACCTGGAAACCCTGGATGCCCTATCATTTCAGGTATTGGCACCCTTACCACCGGACTACCCAGTTACGTAGACTCCCTCCTCAAACCCTATGCCGAATGCTCCCAGCTATATCCGAGATACCACAGTCTTCCTGAGGAAATTACGAAACATTGGAAAAGTTCCTGTTAACGCCATCCTTGCCACAGTGGATGTAGAGGCTCTGTACACTAATATTCCACATAAAGACGGATTACAAGCAATCAGGAACACCATCCCTGATGCAACCACAGCCAATCTGGTGTCTGACCTCTGTAACTTTGTTCTCACACAAAATCATTTCCGTTTTGGGGACAATTTATACCTCCAGATTAGTGGAACTGCTATGGGCACCCGCATGGCCCCACAATATGCTAATATATTTATGGCTGACCTGGAACAACAATTCCTCAGCTCTCGTCCCCTATTACCACTCCTCTACTTAAGATATATTGATGACATCTTTATGATTTGGACCCATGGTACAGAGGCGCTAGAAGAATTCCACAGAGACTTTAACAATCTACACGCCACCATCAACTTATGCCTCGATTACAGCATGCAAGAGATACATTTCCTGGACACTACAGTACTAATCAAGGATGGCCTGATCAGTACCACACTGTACCGAAAACCTACTGATCGCTATACTTATCTATACCCTTCCAGTTTCCATACTGCACACGTGACTAGATCCATTGTTTACAGTCAAGCTCTTAGGTATAATCACATTTGCTCTGATCCAACTGACAGAGACCAAAAACTATAAGAACTTTACCAAATATTCATAAACCTGAATTACCCACCAGGAGAAGTAAAAAAACAAATCGACAGGGCCAGACGCATACCCAGAAACCAGCTACTCCAAGATCAGCCCAAAAAAGCCAAGAACAGAACACCACTGGTCATCACCTACAGCCCCCAACTCAGACCACTGCAACGAATTATTAAAGACCTACAACCTATTCTTAATCAGGATGCTACACTCCAGAAGGCCCTGGGTAACATTGTGTTCTCTTCTACAGACAACCTCCCAACCTCATGAGGATCCTTACTAACAGCCATAGTCTATACCCCAGGAACACCAGTTCTGGAACCTTTCCCTGCAACAAAGCCCGCTGCCAGATTTGTCCACATATCTTCTCTGGAAATACCATCACTGGACCTAACCAGGTTACTCACAGAATCACGGGCACTTTCTCATGCTCCTCTACTAACATCATTTATGCCATCATGTGCCATCAATGCCCAGATGCTTTGTATATTGGACAGACTTCTAACTCCCTTAGACAAAGGGTCAACGGGCACAAAACAGACATCAAAACACTCCAGATCCACAAACCAGTTAGTCAACATTTTAATGGAATGGGGCATTCTGTCAATGACCTCAAGGTATGTGTGTTACTGAAGAGAAATTATCGCTCCGTTTTAGAAAGAGAAGTGGATGAACTGACATTTATATTCAAATTCGGAACATTAACACATGGTTTAAATCGTGAGGTGAACTTTCTGAGTCACTATAGGGGCTCGTCTGCATACTTGACTCAGTCTAATTCTTGATCTTCCCCCCCCCCACTCTCTGATTTGCTCACCTTGATTATCTTTTTCTGATTTGTCCTTCTTGCTTACTGTTTTTGGTTCTCTGTGTCTTAAATATTGAGTCTGTTCTGGTCTGGCTATGGTCTGAAGAAGTGGTTCTGTCCCACAAAAGCTCACCTAATAAACTATTTTTGTAGTCTTTAAGGTGCTACTTGACTGCTTTTTGTTTTGATAGTGTATAGACTAGCACGGCTCACTCTCTGTTACTATGCATATCTGAGTGTGAGTCTGGCTAATTTTAATGGTGGCTGCCTGCATATATGAAGAGAACACACGGAACTATTCATGTGAGGAAAAACTTTTGTATAGCAGCAGCACACAACACTCTGTCCACAGCGCCATTGTTAACACCATTTTTTCCCTGTGAACTATTAATCACTTCTCTAACCTATTTGCCAGAATTGGAACATGCTGATTCTTGGCAGACTGCCATAAAACACAACATGGGCTCATTTTCTTTGAGACATTTTCTCACACAATAGCACTGGATGAAAGAAACCTGGAATAATGCAATGCTCCTGGCAGCTGTCTTGTGTACAATGATATCCATAGTGCTGCTATTATAGGTAATCCCTGGAGACTACTCAGTCTAACACAGCAGCATCAATGCTTTTATAGTGTCATGTCCTAGAGGGTTTTTTCAGTTAGCCTTGTCCCCTCTTGGCCTCACTTTTCTCTATCCTTCCCTACCACAGGTCAAAAATATGCAGGGCCCATATGTGGCTCACTAAGGTGAGCACTTTTGGGGTCAGATCCACTGATTTTGATTAAACTACTTACGAGTGTGAACACTTACCCAGGAGTAGCACATCAGACCATATCCAAATGACTGCCCTTTTCTGAGCCGTATCTATTACTGACTCTCTTTTGACATTCAACATTCAAAGCAGTTGTAGTGTGTTGTCTCATTATAATACTGTTTGTAATACATGAGTTTTCCCTCATCCATGTCACTTGAAGCTTGATCCAATGAATGGCTGAATTCAAATCGCTTGGTAAATAGCATTAATTATTACCTATGAAAACTTCTGTTAAGATCACAATGATGATTTTGAGAAGCCAGGTTTGATGCTGTGGAATCACAGGACATGAGAGATCCTGTCTGCATCTCACATTCTTCATCAGATGAAAGAGTAATAGCACAGCATACTGAAAAGGAGAGAGCTCCACTCTCAGATTCGGGTATCTATTTTTTAAAATCATCCTTGTAGTGGATAATGTAGATAAAGCCTTTGCAGAAAAGGTGTGTGTAACCCCAACTCTTATTTGGCACATCAGTCTATAATATACAAAGACACCCACTGGTGTTTTGTCCAGCTCTGTGCCAACAGACCTCATCCTGAAACATTTTTTCGGTGTTAATACTTCTAATCTTTTCTAGAATGCTGTTAAACTGGGCACTGATCCCTGGCTTGCTTCACACCTTGACCTTTATTTGAATATAGTCTTATAAGAAAGTTAGAGAAGGTACTCACCTCTTGTGACATTAAGGTGATGAAATATTTTATGAAAAACAAATCCTTACTTACCTTGGAGATGGATTCTTCCTGCAATAAATCTTCTGTATGACACCAATCAGTGATGAATATTGCAACTGCAGCCCTGGCTTCTACAGTGCCATGGGCAGGAATGAAATCCATCCCTTGGTACTTTTTATTTGAAGTGGGGGTAACATAAATCCTTCATCGTATCCAGGCTATTTTGAACAGAACTAGTAGAGAGATAAGATCAGGCTCATTTAATGAACTTTGCAGCCCCCTGCCTGAGGTGACCATGAAACACAGGCCCCCCGAGAGCATGCCTCCCTCCCACTCTGGTGGATACCACAAAGAGCACGACTTGGCAAGAGCGAAGAATTATTCTTTAACATACACACTGGCATTATCTATTCTAATATTCATCCCATGAAGCCTGAAAAATTCCACACCACCATCTTGACTGTTATGGTGGCTGGAATGGTGCAGCAAATCATACTTGGTTTTACATTGGAGGGTGACTTGTTCCAGAATGCCGTTTATTTCAGCTGCCAACCTAACAATGCGTCCTTGATTATGACATATCACAGTTTGTTTTCTCAAGACAATAGTCACAGGAATAGTCTGTTCCATTAATGTTAGGTGACAAAAGGTATTAAACTGGCACTAGCTTCACCGTTTGGAATTGTTATGACTGTATGATAGATCATTGCTTGAATTATTACACTTCATTTTCAGAGAAAATATTTTGTACATTTGTTTGATGACAGATGTGGATCCCAATCTCAGTTTTCATTAAATCCACCTATATTGCCAATATATCATATATGACACTCACCTTAAGTGGTACTTATAACATCACTGATTACTTTAACCTTCCTTTGCTGTCATATTTCAAATTCCAAGTAGCAAAAGCCACAGGCAGTATTTTGAGTTGTGTTTTATGTCTATGCTTTTGTAGTTCAGATTTTTAAAGGTTTTTTACTATCACTAACTTGACAAATTCCATAAATATAAAAAGGTGGATCAAACTTTGTTTCAGGAACAAGGGTTCTTTTGAAAATGGGGTTTTTTTTCCCCCAAAGCACCCTTCCCCCACCCCCACAGCTGTTTTTGCTTTTGGAAAAAGTCTTTCCTGGAAATGTGATTGCGTGAGTTTAAGCAAATGAAGCATGAGATTTGCAAATCAGTGCTTCATTTGCACTTTCAATCTCCCTCTATTGCATTCCTCCTCTGAAAGTGGAATGCTGTGTAGATGCAGCCTGTGTGAACACTAATATTCCAGCCAGATTACTTTTGACTCATTTTCAGGCCTGCTGACGGGGAGAGGAAGGGAAGGGAAGCAAAGGGGGAAGGTGTCCCCCAGGCGCAATGTTTCAAAGGCTCCTGGAACTCTGGCCACTGACACTACTACATTGGCAACGGTGCCAACTGAAGCTCTGGGCCCCTTTGAAGTGCCATGGAAGCACTGTTCCAGCTGCACGCTGCTGTGAGGGAGTGGGAAGGGGCTTAGTGCTGTGGTCCAGGTGGCACTGAGAGCTAGCTGCATTTGGCCCTACCTCTTCTAGGGCATGGAACTGGGCCCCCTCCCACTTTCAGCTGGAGCCTGCAGCAGCTGTCAATGCTGCTGCTCTGTTTTTTCTGTCATTGACCTTAAATATAGCCACGCACACACGCACGCACCTGCCAGATCTGAAACTGCTTCCGTGCAGTACAAACAAGACAGAGATGGAAATGTCTAAAATGGGTCAGGGTCTTTTTTAACTTGTCTGAGGGGTAGCCAAAGCCTTCCATGTAGTGATAATTACTCCAATTGTATCAGAAATCTACACTTTGTTCACTCCAGTGCTTTTTTTATTCTGGTACTTGCTGCTACTGAGTACTGGCACCTCAACAGCCCCAGCCATGGGATTGGCTGAGGATGGGGAAGGGGCAGAAACCTGGCTGAGTACCAGCACTTTTGTGTTTAAAAAAAAAAAAGGCACTGTTTCACTCAATTAGCAAATCTCCATGAAGCAGCTTACTATAAACTGCTCATATATTGCTACTCTTCTGTGGCTCAGAAGTATACTGTGAACACCTGCTTAGTGCCATTAACATGGGCCTTTGTAGATTCTACAAAATGTTTGACTATAAAGCAGACGTCTCTGGAGAGGCTGAGGTTTATTATCTGTAGCTATCAAATTCTGTCCCCATGTGCAGTGCACACATTGCCACGCACATGGGTGGGTTGTGTGATTTAAAATGAGCAATGTTTAAGTTGTCTCCCAAACTCATGTGAGCGGTCTCAGCCTCACTGAGTATTTGCAGATCGGGACCTTCTTTCCCAATCTGGGCACCCTCTTCCTTTTAGTTCTAGTGTGTATTTGTAAGAGAGTTCATGGGTCCAACATAAAGAGCAGGAGGCAAAAAGGAATAGAAATTATCTGAACATTAGTGGAGCTTGTCACAGAGCAAGAGTCTCATATTCTTTTCTCTAGGGCTATGTCTAGATTGAAGAGATCTGTCCACAAAAGACATGCAAATTGTGCAACGCATTTGCATATCTCCTGCCAACAATTCTGTTGGGAGACACTTTCCCCAACATTTGGCCCAGCCACGCAGGACCAAATGGCTACATTTACACTAGAAGCTGGCTACAGAAGTTACAGTCCGAAGAGATGTTCCAACAAAACTTCTGTCAACAGATCATGCCTACCCATAAAAGCAGATCGATCTTTTGAACCACTGTCAACAAGAGGGCCTCCCAGAGCATTTACATGGCTTTTTTCTTGACAGTTTCTGTTGACAAAATGGATTTTGTGTGTAGATGCTCCGCAAGTTTTGTCAATAAAAACCTCACTTTTGTCTGCAAACTGTTTAGTGTAGACATAGCTAATGTTGGGGAAAACCCCCTCTGCTGACACATCCCATCTTCCTTGTGGAACAAGGATGACTGGGATGTTGGCAGAAGGCTTCCAGAGTGGCAGTCGAGAAGTAAGCTGAATGTTAAATCTAGTAGACAATATCAGAATGTGTTTCTGGGTGATGCATAAGTTTTTAAAGATGCTTGTGTAACCCTTCTATCAATGCCAGCTGCCTGCCAGAAGGGCTGGGTTCAACTCCTGGGGGCTTTCCTGTCAAGGATACAACCAACTGGCTTGAGCCCCCATCCAGTGGCCTGGGATAATTTCACTCCACGTGCTGGCTGCCTGTAAGGCAGTTCTCCCCACCTCGCAAGCACAGAGTCTGAGATAGAAATGGCTTGTTTAATGACCATAACCTACCCCAAGGTTACAGTGACAGATGCAGTATATCTAAGCAAAGAAGAGACAAATCCTTTTACCCATATGCAGCAGAACCAAGTCTCTTGCAGGGGCTCTTGGCCCTTTACCCCACACACAGTTACAGGAGGTACCTCCCACTATGCAGTCCCAAACCCAGAGCCCACAGATACATCACCAGGCAGCACTAGCTGTCCACTTGTCTGCAGCATCCCCTTACTGCCACCTCCCCTACCAGCCACCCACCAGTCCACCTACTGGTCACCATCATTGCTCCCTTACAGATCACACTGCTAGGGGGCAGCCTGAGGCAGAGCCCTAGGATTTCAGCTCTTAATATCACCAGTAGGGTTTCCTGAACACCCTAGTATCCAATGCTACCTTTCAACAGGTGGGGAGGGCTAATCAAGCCAGGCTTACAGCTATAGCACCAAGGCACTCAACAAGCCGGCCGGCCGGCCGGCCGGCCGGCCGGCCGGCCGGCCGGCCGGCCGACCGACCGACCGACCGACCGACCGACCGACCGACCGACCGACCGACCGACCGACCGACCGACCGACCGACCGACCGACCGACCGACCGCCCTCCCCTCCTGCTTTACAATGCTTTAAACCAGAGAGCCCTGTGCAATCAATGTCTTATGCAGCTATGGTGACTGCCTTGTCCCCGACAACAACCCAGAGCATTGGTGAGATCTCACAACTGCCACACTGAGTGTCAGCTTAAATTGTGATTCTACAACAACATGTTTACAATAGACCAAATCTCATGACTTACTTGCTACCCATTAGGCTTTGCCTGAAAGGTATCAGACATGCACGCCTTTGCATTCTCATGCAAATGATCTCCGGGAGACACATTCCTCCCAGCCTCAGTAACCTTGCCTTCCTGCTGCCACATTCCCTACACTTGCTTCTGCTGTATGGGGTGACCTTCATTCACCTATTATTTAGTTTTGGGAATCTATGTCATTCTTCTGCTCCCTCTCACCTGGTTCTTTCATAGCCAGAAAGAAGTGTGGTGACTTTTTTAGTAGCAGAGCAACAGCAGCTATACAGGTTCACTTTTCCCCACACTTCCCGATCTCCAGAATGAAGCTGTCACCCAGAGAGGTGCTCAGGGGCAGATTAGGTTAGGCACCTTTCCAGAGTGAGGAGCTTTAATAAATCCAACTTTGTGCCTAAATATATTTGCTGATTTGGCCTTGCAAGCTTTCAAGCTAAAGTCCCTCTATGTCCCCGAAGACATGGGGTGGAATCCTCCAAAGTCATCAAAGAATCATAGAATCCTAGGGACCTTAGGAGGTCATCTAGTCCAGGACCCTCTCTAAAGCAGGATCAACCCTAACAAAATCATCCCAGCCAGGACTTTGTCAAGCTGGGATTTAAAAACCTTTAGCGATGGAGATTCCACCACATTTCTAGGTAACACATTCTAGTGTTTCACCACCCTCCTTGTGAAATAGTTTTTCCAAATATCCAACCTACACCTCCCCCTCTGTAACTTTAAACTATTGCTCCTTGTTCTGCCATCAGCCACTACTGAGAACAGACTCTCTCCATCTGCTTCTGAGCCCCCCTTCAGGAAGTTGAAGGCTGCTATCAAATTGCCCCTCGCTCTTCTCTTCCACAAACTAAATAAGCCCAGATGCTTCAGCCTCTCCTCGTAGGTCATGTGCTCCAGCCCCCTAATTATTTTTGTTGCCCTCCATTAGACCTGCTTTAATGTATCCACATCCTTTCTATACTAGGGGACCCAGAACTGGACGCAATACTCTAGATGTGGCCTCATCAGTGACGAATAGAGGGAAATAATAACTTCTTTAGAGCTGCTGGAAATGCTCCTCCTAATGCAACCCAATATGTCATTAGCTTTTTTTGGCTACAAGGGCACACTGTTGACTCATATCCAGCCTCTCATCCATTGTAATCCCCAGGTCCTTTTCTTCTATGCTGCTGCTTAACCAGTCAGTCCCCAGGTTATAACAATGCTTGGGAGTCTTCCGTTCCAGGTTCAGGAGTCTGCACTTGTGCTTGCTGAACCTCAATGGATTTCTTTTAGCCCAAATCTCCAATCTGTCTAGGTAAATCTGGACCCTATCCCTACCCTCCAACATAGCTACCTCTATCCCTAGGATAGTGGCATTTGCAAATTTTCTGAGGGTACAATCCATCCTCTCAACCAGGTCATTAATAAAGATATTGAACAATCCTGGACCTAGAACTGATCCTTGCAGCAATCCACTTGAAACTGATCACCAAACAGACATTGAGCACTATCCATTGGGCATGACTGTCTAGCCAGCTTTCTTTCCATCATACAGTCCATGTATTCAATCCATACTTTCTTAACCTGTGGGCAAGAATGTTGTGGGAGACTGTATCAAAAGTCTTGCTAAAATCAAGGTCTATCACATCCATTGTCGTCCACTGTCCACAGAGTCAGTTATCTCATTACAGAAGCTAATCAGATTGATCAGGCATGACGTCTCCTTGGTGAATCCCACTAGACTACTCTCCACCAC
The DNA here is from genome assembly GCF_033958435.1 of Carettochelys insculpta. Taxonomy (NCBI): domain Eukaryota; kingdom Metazoa; phylum Chordata; order Testudines; family Carettochelyidae; genus Carettochelys; species Carettochelys insculpta. Next base: position 55,511,660 of record NC_134141.1, on the reverse strand, counting down.
ATTTCGCTATTCCAAGTGCTCCAAAATGGATTCCTTGAGGATGACCTTCATGTTTTTTCCAGGGTCTGAAATGAGGCTAACCAGACTATAGTTCCCTGGATTGTCCTTTTCTCTTTTAAAGATGGGCTCTACATTTGTCTTTTTCCAATTTGCGGGGACTTTGCCTGATCTCCATGAGTTTTTCAAAGATAATAGCTTAAGGGTATGCAATGACATCTCCAATTCCCTCAGTTTGCTTGGATGCATTAAATCTGGACCCATGCATTTCTGTGCAATTAGCTTTTCTAAATATCCCTTAACCTGTTTTTTTTCCCACTGAGGGCTGCCCACCTCCTTCCCATACTGCACTGCCTAGTGCCATAATCTGGGAGATGACCTTTTGTGTGAAGGTTGAGGCAAAAAAAGCATTGAGTACTTCAGCCTTTCCCACCTCCTCTGTGACCAGATTACCTCTCTCATCCAGTAGCAGCCTCAAACCCTCCCTGTTAACTGTCTTATTAACATGCCTGTAGCAAACCTTCTTGTTGCCCTTCACGTTCCTTGCTAACTGCCATTCCAACTGTGCTTTTGCTTTCCTGATAACCCCCCACACCCCAGAATTCTCAAGCCATATATTTATACTCCTTCTTAGTCAATAAGACTTCTTTAAAATATAGCCATTTCTCCTGAACTCATTTTCCATTCTTATTAGCTTCCCAGGGGAGCCTGTCCATAAGTTCTCTCAGGGAGTCAAAGTCTGCTCTTGTGACATCAAGGGTCTGTATTTTACTGGTTACTTTTCTTCCTTTTGTCAGAATGCTGAAATCTACCATCTCATGATTGCTGGAACCCAGGTTGCCACTCACTTCTCTTTTGCCTACTAGTTCTTCCCTGTTTGTGAGCAGCAAGCCAAGCTGCACACAGCCCCTGGTTGGTTCCTTCAGCACTTGTACCAGAAAGTTATCCCCAACATTCTCCAAAAACTTCCTAGATTGTCTGTGTGCTGCTGTTTTGGTCTCCCAGCAAATATCAGGGTGATTAAAGTCTTCTATGAGAACTAGAGCCTGTGATTTGGAAGCTTCTCTTTGGTTATCTTTAGAAATCCTCATCTACCTCATCTACCTGATCTGGCGGTCTATTGTCGACACCAACCACAAGTTCACCTCTGTTGCATCCACTTCTAAGCTTAACCCAAAGACTCTCAGCTGTCTTTGCTCCCTCCATATACTGGAGCTCTGAGCAATCATTCTGCTCTCTCAAATACATTGCAACTCCTCCTCCCCCTTTTTGACCCTGCCTGTCAGTCCTGAACAGTTTGTACCCTTCCATGACCATGCGCCGATTATGTGAGAGCCATCTCACCAAGTCTCTGTTATTCCAATTACCTCATACTTCTTTGACCATGCCAAGACCTCTAATTTTTCTTGTTTGTTTCCCAGTCTTCTTGCATTTGTGTACAAACACCTTAGATGAGTAGTTGATTGGCCTACTTTCTAATTGTGTACTGGAGTCCTCCTCTGTTGTTCCTTCCCCATTTATCTCAGGGCTTGTGTCACCTTCCCCCGACAAACCTAGTTTAAAGCCCTCCTCACTAGGTTTGCAAGCCTGCCCGCAAAGATGGTCTTTCCTCTCTTTGTTAGGTGGATCCCGTCACTTTTAGGAATCCTTGTTCTCGAAACAGAGTTCCATGGCTGAAGAAACCAAGTCCCTCTCTCTGATACCACCTGCGCAACCATGCATTTACTTCCATGATTCAACGATCTCTACCTGGACCCCGTCCTTCAACAGGGAGGATGGATGAAAACACCACTTGCACTCCATATTCCTTGACCTTCCTTCCCAGAGTTACATAATCCGTAGTGATCTGCTCAAAGTCATTCTTTGCTGTGTCATTAGTTCCTACAGGGAGAAGTAAGAAGGGGTAATAATCTGCAGGTTTGATGATTTTTGGAAGTCTCTCTGTCACATCCTGGATTCTAGCTCCTGGTAAGTAGCAAGCTCCCTGAGATTCCAGGTGTGGATGGCAGATGGATGACTCTGTCCCTCTTAGGAGGGAGTCCCTGACAACCACCACCCATGTTCTTCTCTTAGGGGTGGTGCTCACAGTACTGCCATCCCTAAGACTATGTATCTTATATGCATCACATATACCTTCCAGTCAGTGGGGTCTTCTCCTGATCCCTTCCATCAGAGCAGTTGACCAGTGAAACCTCTATGAGAATTGGTAGCAGTGAAACCTCTACCAGAATTGGAGATAGCTGAATTGGCTTTCTTGTCCTGGAGGTTACATGCTTCCAGTCTTCTTTGATTCGTACTGCCCCCACTGGTTGCTCAGCCTGCTGTGCATGCAGACTAAATGCTGCCTTCTGTCGAGGACTGGAGGGTTGATATTTGCACCTCACGTCCTCTAATCTTTTCTTCCAAGGTGGTGACCAGCTTGCACTTGGTACCAACGAAATCCCTTCTATTTTCCAGGAGGAAGAAAAACACAGCACAGCTGATTTGTCAATAGACTTGTCACTATCCATTTTCCCCTTTCTTCGGAGAATTCCTGCAGATATTAGAGCCTGCTTGAAGGGCAGAAGAAAAATGAAACTATAAAAAAATGACCAAATAATAATAATATGGGGCTCCCCGCCAAGGCAAACTCCCAGGCAAATGCCCCGGTTTGCAGCTCCCAGCTGGTCATGCTTCCACTGGTTGCATAGCCTTTGGCTTGTGAAGTCCTCTCTGTTTTGGTGCCTCTGACCTCTCATTAGTCACAAGGGGAGGGACTCACTCACACATACATTAACTGCCTCAGTAACTGAGCTCAATCAGTAATTGAAATTCAAATTCAAGCAGACAATCAGCCTAGCAAACTGAAATTCAGATTCAGAAATTGAAATTCAAATTCAGCCAGACAATCAGCTTATCAATCAAACTAACCCAGAAATAACTGAGGTCAATAAGTAACTGAAATTCAAATTCAACAAACAGCTCAGGCAACAAACATGCTCAATAGCTCTCGCGTGGTTCAGTTGATTCACCTTCTCTCCCAGGGAAACTCTCCTATTAGCAGCCCCCTGTTTGCAGCTCTCAGCTGGCCATGCTCTGACTGGTCCCAGGAGAGGTCACTTACTATCACTGCACTCCTGGGTGGAATCAGGTTAGCTTCTCCTCAGCCACACCGGTGCAGCCAATTTGACATTAGTTGTATTACACTGATTTACACATCTATGGCTACGTCTACACTAGGACACTATGTCGAAGTAGCCTATTTCGAAGTAAGAACATCGAAATAGGCTACTTCGATGATTATCGTCTACATGTCCTCCAGGGCTGGCAATGTCGACGTTCGACGTCGAAGTAGTGCCGGGGAACATCGAAAGAGCTGCCCCGGAAGGAAACATGGAGCGTCCACACACACAAGCCCCCTGTTTCAAAATAAGGGGCCAGAAAGCCTGCGGACCGGGTCACAGAGCACACTAGCCCTTCCAGGGCAGCTGCAAGCTGCTCCCTTAAAGGGCCCCTCCCAGACACACTCCGCCTGCACCGCACGAGCAGCCCTGCGTTGGTGATACAAGCCTCGCAGACCTTGAGCCCGCAGACATGGATGTCCAGCAGCAGCTGGAAGCCCTACAAGCTGCCTCCCGCGGAGCAGGCACCCTTCTAGATGCTGCCTGGGCAGCCGACCAGCAGCTTCTGGAATGGGAGCCCTCCCCAGGAGCACCAGGAGACGCCCCCAACCATCGGGGCCTCCTGCTTCCCCCCCGTTGGGTGCCCTGCTGACTCTGGAGCTACCCTTCCAGCACCGAGTGGTGGGAACACCTGGTTATGGGGGAATGGAATGATGACCAGTGGTTGCAGAACTTCTGCATGAGCTGGCGGACCTTCATGGAGCTCTGCCAGTGGCTCATCCCCACACTCAGGCACCACAACACCCGGATGCAGCACACACTCCCCGTTGAGAAGAGGGTCACAATAGCTGTCTGGAAGCTGGCCACTCCAGACAGCTACCACTCCGTGGGACAGCAGTTTGGAGTGGGAAAGGCCACAGTCAGGGCTGTCCTCATGGAGGTAAGGAGGTCTGGGGCTGAACCCCCTGGGGAGCGGGGCCTGAGGAGGGGGGGCCTGGGTGATGGGGTCACACTCTGCAAACCCTCACAGGTACCCATGTTCCCTCCCCACAGGTGGTGCGTGCACTCAATGCCCTGCTGCTGAAGAGAGTCGTCCGAGTTGGGGATCTGGACGTGGCCGTCGAGGGATTTGCTGCCATGGGATTCTCCAACTGCTTTGGAGCCCTTGATGGTACCCACATCCCCATCCGCGCCCCAGATCACAGTGGTGGGCGCTACATCAACAGGAAGGGCTACCACTCTGTGGTCCTGCAGGCCATGGTCGACAGCTGTGGCCGCTTCCAGGACATCTACGTGGGCTGGTCCAGCTCTACCCATGACGCCCGCGTTTTCTGGAATTTGGGACTATGCTACCGACTGCAGGTGGGGACCTACATCCCCAAGAGGGAGATCACTCTGGGGGATACCACCACCGTACCCTTCTGCCTTGTGGGGGATGCAGCATACCCCCTCCTGCCCTGGCTTATGCGGCCCTATACAGGCCACCTCACTGATATCCAGGAGCTCTACAATGCCTGACTCAACCATGCCTGACAAGTGGTCGAGCGAGCCTTTGGGCGCCTGAAAGGCCACTGGCGTTGCCTCCTGGCACGCCTACACCTGGGCCTCCCAAACATCCCCCAGGTTGTGGGGGGCCTGCTGCACACTCCACAACCTGGTGGAAAGCAAGGGGGAGGCCTTCGTGCAGGGCTGGGCACAGGAGGCTGCAACAGGCTACCCCCAGCCAGCCGCCGCCCTGAGCTGCCAGGTCCACCAGGATGGGGTCCGGATCCAGGAGGCCCTAAGGGAGTACTTTGACCAGGAGGCCTAGTGAGCGACCCCCCCGACCACACCTGCACGCCGCCCCAGCACCCTCACCAAAAGCACATGGGACACAGGCTTTTGGAAAAATAAAACTATAATTATTATTTACAGGAACAAAAATGTCGCCTCTTTTTGGCATATAATAATGTTAGCAAATAAAACAGATTCAAATAACAATAATAATAACTATATACAAGTGGGGACATCTCTAATAAACTATGTGTGGGGGGTCCACTATAAATAACTATATACAGGGTGGGGACAACTATGTACGGGGGGAGACATGGGAAGGCCACACATCAGCCCATCATTCTGGGGCAGGGGTGGAAGGGCACGAGCCCTGCCGCGTTCGGCTGGCTGGTCCCCCTCTCAGCCGGGGTCCCCAGCGGGGCTGGCTGGGGGCCGGGAGGATGGGGAGGTATGGCCGAGGCGGGTCCTTGGCCCCAGGTGGCTTCTGCCCTGAGGAGTTGGTGGGTGGTGCGGCAGGTGGGACATCAGCAGGCAGGACATCAGGCGGGACATCAGCAGGCAGGACATCAGCAGGTGGGGCGGGCAGCACAGAGGACATCGGTGCGGGGGGCAGACAGGCCACCAGTTCCTCAAAGGTGTTGGCCACCCGGCTGAAGGTGGCCATAAACTCCCGCCAGGCCTCCCAGCGCCAGGTGGCCTCCCGCTCCTCGAACTGGAGCCTCCACTCCATGAGGTCTGCCTGGCACCGGAGGGCTGCAGCCACCTCCGGGTCATGTGTACTGTGGCGGTGGCCATGGCGGGCATGGGCCCGTCCCAGTGCAGGCAGCAACCCCGGGTGTCGGTGGTCCGGTGGTCTCAGAGGGCTGTCTGGGACCACGGATAGTGCGGCTGCAGAAATAGGGGGAAAGGAGGAAGGGAGGACGTGAGTACCCAGCCTTGACCCATGGCCCACCCCCATCCCCCCAAGGGCCTGTGTCCCCCTGCCATCCCCCATTTGTGTGTGCAGTGATCCTGTGGGTGGCCCCTTCCAGTGGTCCGCCCCTCTCCCCTCCCACCGGAGCGGGGCACGGCACTGTCCATGGGTGGAAGTGCTGCTGGGCACTGGTGGCTGTGGCATCGTTCCTGTGCTGTGGTGTGCCTGGGCCATGGCAGGCTGGGGTGTTGTGGGGATGTGGGGGGCCCCCGGTCAAGTGGTGCCCCCGCCCCATGCTCAGGGGGGTCTGTGCCCTGTGGGGTACGTACCTGACCATGGTCTGCCAGGATCAGGAGATGCCCATCTAGTGGCTGGCTGCCATGGTGTCCCTCTGGGCTGTGCAGGGACACCTCGTGGCACAGCTGCTGCGCGCACGCTGTCAGCTTCCTGCTACAGGGTTTCCAGGTCCGTGCAGCTTTAAGAACCGCTGAGCGGAGAGATCATAGAGCCCCAAAGGGGCTGGCCAGCACATCTCAACCCCTCAGCTGATTGCTGCGATGGTAATGGGATGCGGATCGTCTACACACACCCTACTTCGACGTTCAAAGTCGAACTAGGGCGCTATTCCCATCTTCTGATGGGAATAGAGATTTCAACGTCTCACCGCTTAACGTCGATTTGAATGTCGAAATAGCACACGGCATGCATAGACACGACACGTGCTGTTTCAACATTGTGCCGGCTACTTCGAAGTAGCCGGCTAGTGTAGACGTAGCCTATGAGAGTTACGTGGATTAAAAAAACCCCACGTTTGAAGTTTCTAGCTTCAGCTGATGGAGACAGTCCAAAATGCCCGATTGTATTATATTGGGAAAAATGTTTGTGTTAATGCTTGAGGAACGTAAGGCCTTAACCCATTTCACTCAAAAAAAGAAAAGGCAAAGCATAATTTCACTCTTGAGTTGAGCATCAGCATGGACAACGTTAGCCCAATAGGAACCTTTTTCCCTCCCTTTTTTTACAAAAGTAGGAGATAACTTAAAAATGAGGATTAAACTGGAATTATTTTTAACATCAGTGGGTGCCCATAACATAATGTTTGTTATCAAGGCATGTTTTAGAACAGATGTTACACAAATCACATCATCAAGAGCTAAACTATAGGTACCAGAACACACAGGTTGTTTTTTTTAATACCTTTTATAGGAAAATCTCAAGGTCAGTAAGGCAGCAGATTGGAGAACTGACATGGTTTATTAGCTGACTGCAACTTCTTACTGATACCAGTTATATGATATATGAAACATTTATAGAGGTCATTTAGTGTTTATTGCAGTCATAATACTGCTTCTGTGACACAGACTAGTAAAATTAGATATGGAAAGCCCATTTGGTTGTTATGCTGGAACCTTGCATCAACACTGCGTGTCTGCCTGAAGCTTTTCCATTATTAATCCCATTTTCCAAGGGGTTGTAATTTTCATCTGTTTAATTTGCATCTGGCTATAATTTACTACACAGAGCCAAATTTACAGATTCTCTCTCAAGAATGTGTAATTTATGTGTCTCTCAGCATGACTGGAGCTACAGGAAGGGAATTCCCTTATGAAGAGAGGGCAGGAGTAATTGATATCACCTGACATTGGGCTTTCCATCAGGTGAAAGCAGCTTTAAAGTCTGTGCCAGGAGATTTTCTATAAGATCCTTGTCATCAGTAACTTCTAATAAAGTGCACCGTGTCAGTGCTCTCTCTTGCCATCTATTTTCTGTTTCAATTTCAGTGTCTCTGTGCCAGAGCCTCCATGACATTTGCTAGGGATTTTGCTGTCCTCGGGCTATTAGAACTAGCATTTGGCCTCAAGAGTAAAATCTGACTAAACCACCATTTTGACCATCTCCAGTAGAGTCACCTAGTTAGTTTAGCAGGGATCTTTCACCTTAAAGGTTTGCCAACTGCTGCTATAGCAGATGACGGAGTCAGGGCTGGGACACCCTCAAAGTGTATTGATCCATGTTTGCTGTTTTAGCCCTTCAATCATTTGCACTTGATATAAATCAGAGCAGCCTGAACTGCTCGAACTGGTGGACAGACCTCCCATAAAATAGACTTAGGACCAGAGGAGCATAATGCCACCTTTGCAGTTCCCATACACTCCTTCTGACTTGCATCATATGAAGTTCAACTGGATCTTAGCATGTGACCCACTGTAAACCAAAATGGACCAACTTACAGGCAGATAAACATAATTTTAAATCCTGCTTGCATCTGGCAATAAAAAGAGATGCACAATGGTAATGGTTTGCATCACCATGTTGTCACCATCAACAATGAGATAGACACTGACCATAAAGCCTTAGAAGCAACTGTTGTTGATTATTTTTAAAGCCTTTGAATTGAACAGACCAGTATAAAAAATTGTTTTTGATATTATGAAAGGCACCAGGCATGTATCAAGTAAAGCTTTAGTTGAGACAGATTAAAATCCCATATTTACCAGCAAACTAAGAATCTCCAGATGCATAATAAATATACTCACTGAAAAAACCCCCTACAAATCTGACCAAACTGCAGGAACTGATACAGGGATTATTTTGAGGATGCAGAACTCCAAGTCCGGAAACAAGATACTTGAGGGATGGGTGGAGGCAAGAGATAGTCTCATCCTGAGCTCATCTTTCCTTTTCCTGTGTGGGTGGAGCAGTTTCTGGGAGTTGTTAAGATAGGCAACATTTTCAAATTTGTGTGCTTCAACTCCAGTGGGTGTGCAGTAGAACTGGTCACATATTTTCCAGTTACAGGTTTTTTCTGTTGGAAAAAGGTTTTTGTTGACATGAAAATTCTCTATAGGAATGAGTCACTTTTAACAATTTGGTTTAAAAGAATGGAAGCAAGGTATTTAAATAAAGTTAAATATGCATGAGTTGACCCTTATTGGCACAGAATGTTTTGAGTGTTCTTTTTAATGTGATTTTTCATTTTGTAATTGAGATTATCTTTTTCGAAAGTTAACAATGAAATGCAGCATGTCAGTGTCATTGAAATGAAATGTTCTGACTGATCCACATCAATTTTTTCCAAAATTTTGTTTCTGTGGGAAATTTTGACTTTTTTTTTAGTTTTTGTTCTGATTCAGAATAAAAAAAAAGTTTCAAAATTATGGCTTTCCTGGAAAATGGAAATTTTAGTTCCCTCAGCTCTAACACTGATCATCTTTGAACTATCAGGCCATTTGTAAGTTAAATATTATATTCAAAGGTAAAAGTAGATTGAAAATTTTAGTCTTTTTTTTTTTTTTGGAGAAAGAATCCCAGCGATTTCAAATATCATAAGGAAGAATAGTAACAGAGAGGAAGCCGTGCTAGTCTATACACTATCAAAACAAAACAAAAAGCAGTCAAGTGCTACTTGACTGCTTTTTGTTTTGATAAGGAAGAATATCGTATGTTGCATTAGCCAAGGACATTTTTCACATAAAAGAGCCAAAGAAGTCTTTTGCTGGTCTGGTAGGTACATGTGTTGCTGATATGGTTTTGAAATGTTTAATGTGGCAAAGGAAGCCATTATAAGAGCTATTATAATGATTACATCCCTATCAAGTACCAGTAACACTATCACAAAATGCATCCCCTGACCTTTACTTAAAGGTAAAAAACCCTTTAATGTGTATTTGATCTGTATTCAGGCTACTTGGAGTTTAATCGTTCACAAAATAATCTTAGTTATTTATCTTCTCAAAGGTATCTTCACAAGGAAGGGACTGCAAGATCAAGTAGTTTTTGAGAATGATCAACAAGACGATTCCCAGAGAACAGGTTTTTTTGGGACATAGCTCTGATTCCAAAACAAGGGTTTTTTCAAGTTCAGATATGTTTCCCACAGCAAGCATGGGGCACTGGGGTTCTGCAATGTACATTGGTTACCTTTTTGTTTCTGAGTTCACTTTAAACTGTAAATTGTGACATTCAAAGCTTGAGGCCATCCTATAGTGCCCCGCAGTTCAGACTATGAGAGTGCAAACTGCAGTGTGAACCCAAGTGCTGCATTGTATGACTCCCCCCATGATGACATGGCAGGCCCTAACTGAAAGGCGTCTAGTTTGCATTGGTGTAGCCATGTTTGAAGAAGACTCCATTAACGTAAACTAGGAACTTTCTTTGTATGCACCTGCCTTGTTTCAATGCACTTTGGTGTTCCCAGCCACTCACAACTACAGAGTCTTAACTGTGGGGCAAGCCCTAAATCAAGTGCCCTGCTTGCCAGAGAGATGTCTCCCTGCTGCGTGAAATTGCCTCAGTTGTGTTCAGTTTACAGTGGAGACACTGGAGTTGTGAGTCCTTTGGCTTATGAGGGTGGAAAGCAACCAGCAGGGCATTCTTTGTGACAGGGCTCTGGAATTCAATCCCTATAGCTTAGTCCAAAATACCCTACTGCTCAGCCAAGCGTACTGCAAAGCCCATCTGTTCTCTGGGTGATTGTAGTGCTGAACACCTACAATTGCCACTGAATTGTAACCAGCACTGACAAGTAATGAGGGCTTGCTAGCTCCCACCAAGATGAAAAACTCCACAGAGCAATGCTTTGTTATGTGAGTGGAAAAGCTCCCCTTAGTCAATATCCAGGAAGCTTTTGGAGAATGTGGGGGATAACTTCGTGGTACAATGCTGAAGGAAAAAATCAGGGTCTGTGTGCAGCTTGACCTGCTATGCATAAACTGGGAAGAACTAGTAGCCAAAATAGAAGGGGGTGTCAACTTGGGCTGCAGCGAACATGAGATGGTAGATTTCAGAATCCCGACAAAAGGGGGAAAGGTGAGAAGTAAAATACAGACCCTTGACTTCCAGAAGAGCAGACTTTGACTCCCTGAGTGAACTGATTTACAGGATCTCTTGGAAAACTGATATGAAGGGGAAAGGAGTTCAGGATAAGGCAGTATTTTAAATAAGTCTTACTGAAGGCACAGGAGTAAACCATCCTGATGCGGCAGGAAGAGCAAATATGGAAGGCACCAGCTTGGCTTAACAGGGAAATCCTTGGTGAGCTCAAACTCTAAAGGGTGTGTATAAGAAATGGAAACTTGGACAGATGACAAAGGAAGAGTATAAATATATTGCTGGAGAATGCCAGGGAGTTATCAGGAAAGCGAAAGCACCATTTCAGCTGCAGCTAGCAAAAAATGTGAAGGGAAACAAAAAGGTTTTCTACAAGCATGTTAACAATAAGAAGGTGATCAGAGAAGGTGTGGGGCTGTTATTGGATGAGGGAGGTAACCTCGTGACAGATGATGCAGGAAAAGCTGAAGTACTCAATGCTTTTTTTGCCACAGTCTACATGGACAAGATCTGTTCCCAACCTACAGCATTGGGCAATGCAGTATATGAAGGAGATGTGCAGCTCTTGGTGGGGAAAGAACAGGTTAAGAGCTACTTAGAAAAGCCAGTGATACACAAATCCATGGGTCCAGATTTAATGCACCCAAGGATGCTGAGGGAATTGGCAGATGTACCATTGCAGAGCCTTTGGCTATTATCTTTGAAAAATTGTGGAGCTCAGGAGACATCCTGGATGATTAGAAAAAGGCAAATGTAGTGCCCATCTTTAAAAAGTGAAAGAAGGACAATCTGGGGAACAATAGAGTGGTCAGCCTTACCGCAGTCCCCAGAAAAATCATTGAGGGGTGCTCAAGAAATCCATTTTAAAGCACTTGGAAAAGGAGAAAGTGATCAAGAGTAGGCAACATAGTTTAACAAAGGGCAAGTCATGCCTGACCAATCTAATTAGCTTTTATGATGAGGTAACTGGCTCTGTGGACATGGAGAAATCAATGGATGTGCTATACCTTGACTTTAGCAAAGCTTTTGGTACAGTCTCCCACAACATTCTTGCCCATAAGTTAAGGAAGTTTGGATTGGATGAATAGAAAGCTGTAAGATGGATAGAAAGCTGTCTTGATGGAAGGGCCCAATGGGTCAATGGCTCAATGTCTGTTTAGCAGTCACTTTCATCTGGAGGGCCCCAAGGACTGATTCTAGGGCCACTACTGTTCAACATCATTATTAAGGACCTGGATGAGGGGATGGATTGGACCCTCAGCAAATTTGGAGATGTCACTAAGCTAGGGGGTCAGGTAGATACATTGGATGGTAGGGATTGGGTCCAGAGTGACCTAGATAAATTGGAGGATTGGGCCAAAAGAAATTTGATGTGGTTCAGCAAGAAGATTTGCAGAGTCCTGTACTTGGGATGGAAGAATACCAAACACTGGTACAGGCTGGGGACCAGCTGGCTAAGTAGCAATGCAGCAGAAAAGGAACTGGGGATTACAGTGCATGAGAGGCTGGATATGTCTCAACAGTGTGCCCTAGTAGCCAAAAAGGCTAATGACATATTGGGTTGCATTAGGAGAAGCATTTCCAGCAGGTCTAGAGAAGTTATTATTCCCCTCTACTCTGGACTGGTGAAGCCACATTTGGAGTCTTGCATCCACTTCTGGCCCCTTCTCCCCCAGTATAGAAGGGATGTGGATGCATTGGAGTGGGTTCAGCAGAGGGCAAGGAAAATGGTTAAGGGCCTGGAGCATGTGACCTATGAGGAGCGGCTGAGGGATTTGGGCTTGTTTTTCTTGCATAAGAGAAGACTGAGGGGCAATTTAATAGCAGTTTTCAACTTCCTGAACGGGAGCTCTAAAGGCGATGGAGAAAAACTGTTCTCAGTGGTGACAGATTGCAGAGAAAGAAGCAATGATTTGAAGTTACACTTCGGCTCCCTGCAATGAGTGGGTGCATGCTTATTCCCTGCCAATTTGATTTGAATGCACAAAGGAAATGGTGATATGTAAAATTCATGGAAAAATATTGAATTATTATCCATAACTGGTTTGTTGTCATAGTTTATCTGTAATCTTGTGCACACTTATTTTAACTAGCCAAAGATATTATTCTTAATTGCCTAAGACAGGATCTCTCTCATCTGGTTCTATAGCAAACATGAGAAGAGTATTTTTTGCTAAGCACTGACAATGTATTAATCTTTGGTATACTCACAGAAAAAGATGGTTCATAGCCTGAAGAGCACATAATGCATTTTTTTTGTGTTTACTTTCAGAGAATACATTGCTTTTATTCAAATGCTTGGTTATGATATGCTTTAAGTGCAAGTTACAGTGTGGGAGCTGTAGGTTGGATTTTAGAGAAAAACTATTTCACTAGGGCCACGTCTACACGTGCACGCTACTTCAAAGTAGCGGCGCCAACTTTGAAATAGTGCCTGTCACGGCTGCACGTGTTGGGCGCTATTTCGAAGTTGAAATCGACGTTAGGCGGAGAGATGTCGAAGCCGCTAATCCCATGAGGGGATGGGAATAGCGCCCTACTTCGAAGTTGAACGTCAAAGTAGGGCATGTGTAGACGATCCGCGTCCCGCAACATCGAAATAGTGGGGTCCGCCATGGCGGCCATCAGCTGAGGGGTTGAGAGATGCTCTCTCTCCAGCCCCTGCGGGGCTCTGTGGTCACCGTGGGCAGCAGCCCTTAGCCCAGGGCTTCTGGCTGCTGCTGCTGCAGCTGGGGATCCATGCTGCATGCACAGGGTCTGCAACCAGTTGTCGGCTCTGTGGATCTTGTGTTGTTTAGTGCAACTGTGTCTGGGAGGGGCCCTTTAAGGGAGTGGCTTGCTGTTGAGTCCGCCCTGTGACCCTGTCTGCAGCTGTTCCTGGCACCCTTATTTCGATGTGTGCTACTTTGGCGTGTAGACGTTCCCTCGCAGCGCCTATTTCGATGTGGTGCTGCCCAACGTCGAAGTTGAACGTTGACGTTGCCAACCCTGGAGGACGTGTAGACGTTATTTATCGAAATAGACTATTTCGATGTCGCTACATCGAAATAAGCTATTTCGATGTAGCATGCACGTGTAGACGTAGCTTAGGAGAGTGGTGAAGCTCTACAGTGGGTAACATAGACAGGTGGTGGAATCTCCATCCCTAGAGGTTTTTAAGTCCCAGCTTCACAAAGTCCTGTCTAGGGCTACGTCTACATTAGCTGCGGAAGAACGGATGCTTAGGTTCGATCTTCCAGGGTGCTGTTTTGAGCATGCATGAAACATCACATTCCGGGATCAGTGTCAAACCTGGAACTCCTTACAAGCTGAAAGGATTAAGGAATGTTGGAGGGAGAAGCGCTCCCATAGACATTCTGCAGCAAAGACAAGGACCAATGTTGATGGCTGCAAAATCCATTTTAGGTACATGATTGTGGGAGGGATAATTCAGTGGTTTGAGCTTTGGCCAGCTAAACCCAGAGTTATGTGCTCTAGCCATCAGAGGGCCATTTAGGGATCTGGGCCAAATAGAAGGGATAAAAAAAAAAGAGGGATGGTGCTTGGTCCTGCTGAGAGGACAGGGAACTGGACTTGATGACCTCTCAAAGTCCCTTCCAGTTCTATGAGATGTGGATTTCCATATATGTACATTAATTGGAGTGCCTAAAATTGTGTAGCAGCCATCAACATTCCCAGGAAGTGTGTACATAGCTTAGGGATGATTAGTTGGGGTTGATCCTGCTTTGAGCAGGGGACTGGACTCAATGATCTCCTGAGGTCTCTTCCAGCCGTAGGCTTCTATGATTCTGTATCGTCCCTGCTCCTTCCCTCATATCTGACAGTCTCTGCATTTTTTACATCCAAGTCTTGGATTTGCCCTTTTATCTACATACAGGCTACGTCTACACGTGCATGGTACATCGAAGTAGCTTATTTTGATGTAGCGACATCGAAATAGGCTATTTCGATGAATAACGTCTACACGTCCTCCAGGGCTGGCAACGTCGACGTTCAACGTTGACGTTGTGCAGCACCACATCGAAATAGGCGCTGCGAGGGAACGTCTACACGCCAAAGTAGCACACATCGAAATAAGGGTGCCAGGAACAGCTGCAGACAGGGTCACAGGGTGGACTAGCACTTCCGGGGAAACAGCTAGCCGCTCCCTTAAAGGGCCCCTCCCAGACACACCTCGAGCGACGCAGTCATGGACCCCCAGCAGCACCAGCAGCAGCAGCAGCAGCAGCAGCCAGAGGTCCACCCAGCCGCCCCTGCAGGAGCAGTGCTCGCCTTGCTCAATGCCATGCAGGAGGCAGCTGAGCACCTCCTTGCCACAAAGGAGGAGCTGCCTGCAGGGGAGGAGGACTCAACCCCAACCCTGCAGCCCCCCGCCGCCCCCCCGCCCCCCGGCCGCACACGCCGCCGGCTGTGGAGCTACCCCACGAGCACCAACTGGTGGGAGCGGCTGGTGCTCGGAGAGTGGGACGACGACCGCTGGCTCCAGAACTTTCGCATGAGCCGTCAGACATTTCTGGAGCTATGCCAGTGGCTCACCCCCGCACTGAGGCACCAGGACACCACCATGCGGCGTGCCCTCAGCGTCGAGAAATGGGTCGGCATCGCTGTCTGGAAGCTGGCCACTCCAGACAGCTACCGATCCGTGGGCCAGCAGTTTGGCATCGGCAAGGCCACCGTCGGGGCTGTCCTCATGGAGGTAAGAGGACCCACGGGGGGAGGGGGAGGCAGCCCTGGCAGGGGAGGGGAGAGGAAAGGAGGGGAGAGGGACCCTCGCAGGGGAGGGGAGGGGGGACCCTGGCAGGGGAGGGCCACACACACCCTGCACACCCCTCATTGGTGCTCTCCCATGTGCTTCCCCTGCAGGTCATCCGCGCCATCAACGCCCTGCTCCTCCACAGGCTCGTAAGGCTGGGGGACCCGGATGCCGCCATCGCGGGCTTTGCCACCCTGGGCTTCCCCAATTGCTTCGGGGCTCTAGATGGGACTCACATCCCCATCCGCGCCCCAAAACACAGTGAAGGATGCTATATAAACAGGAAGGGCTACCACTCAGTGGTCCTCCAGTCCTTGGTGGACAGCTGGGGCCATTTCCTGGACATTTATGTGGGCTGGCCTGGCAGCACCCATGATGCCCGGGTATTCTAGAACTTGGGCCTGTGCCACCGGCTGGAGGCGGGGACCTACATCCCCCAGTAGGAGATCCCTGTGGGGGATACCACCATGCCTCTCTGTGTCATTGCAGATGCGGCATACCCCCTCCGGCCCTGGCTCATGCACCCGTACACGGGCCATCTGTCTGCCAGCCAGGAGCGCTTCAACATGCTCCTGAACCACGCGCGTCAGGTGGTGGAGCGCACATTTGGCCGCCTCAAAGGGCGCTGGAGGTGTCTCCTCACCCGCCTTGATGCGGGCCCCACCAACATCCCCCAGATTGTGGGCGCATGCAGCACCCTACCCAACCTGGTGGAGAGCAAGGGGGAGGCCTTCTTTCAGGGCTGGGCTGTGGAGGCCGGCAGGGCCAATGTGCAGCTACCCGCTGCCCCCAGGTGGACCCTGAAGGGACCCAGGTCTGGGAGGCCCTGCGGGCCCAGTTTGATGAGGCTGCGGGGTGAACGCTGGCAGGCCCCCCACTGTGCCCCCGCCATCCTCCACAACACTCCCTGCTCCTACGCCCACACCACAGAGCACCCAAGAGCACACCCCCCTACTTTTCTTGTAAAAATAAAAGCAGACAGTTGTTTGTCAAATCAAACATCTTTAGAACTCTTATTATTATTATTATTATCAACAAGACTAACTAACTATGTACATGGGAAATCTAACTGACATTATAACTAACATTATAAAAATAGGGATAACATGAAAGGGGAAGACAAGGAAGGGGAGAACTATTTACATGGTGGGGGGGAAGGATCAGCATTGTAACAGGGGTCAAATATACAAACTATTTACAACAAACTAACTTAAAATTGGGGGGAATATATACAAAGGGGGAGGGGGGGCCATGTCCTGGGCCCCACGCCCCTAAAGTCCAGTGCTGGGAGTGGGCAGCTGGGATCCCTGCCTCGGCCGCAGCCCTGGCTGGGGCTGGCTGGGGGCCGGCCAGACTGGGACATACGGCCGGCGAGTGTCAGCTGGTCCCAGGTCCCCCTTGGCGGAATGACCCTCAGTGGCGGGTGGCGGTGCGATGGTGGACGGCGCAGCGGGTGGAGTAGCGGGTGGAGCAGCAGGTGGAGCAGGCAGGGTGGGCGCTGCGGTGGCCGGCGCGGCCTAGGGAGCCAGGGAGTTCACGATGCGGTTGAGGGTCTGCATGTAGGCCCCCCATGCCTCCTGGTGCCAGGCCAGCACCCGCTCCTGCAGCTGGAGGCGGCATTCCTCCACCTGCAGCTGCTGCTCAGCGACCTCCAGCTGCCGACGGTGGAGGGCCAGCAGCTGGGGGTCCGTCTCCGTTGGGTGGTGGTGCTGGGTCCACCGTCTTGCCTGCCGTGGGGCTGGTCGGTCCTCTGCCGAGGCGCTGGCCTGGAGTGATGGCCCCGGAGGGCTGTCTGGGACCACTGACGCCTCGCAGGTGCTCTCCGGTCCTTCTGATGGTGCAGCTGCGGAACACAGGAGGGGGGGAAGGAGAGTGGAGACAGCCGTTAGTGTGGGTCCCGAGCCGTGGCCCTTGTCCCCCCACCCCTCTGCTGCAGGTTCCCCATCCCCATCCCTGGGAGATGCTGCTGTGATGGGGTTCTGGGGTCCCCCTGCACTGCACCCCATCCGCTGGCAGGAGTGACTCTCACTCAGCAGGTATGACAGGAGGTATATTAGGCAAGAGATGCCCAGTTTCTCACAGAAGCAACAGCACAGCAGTCAGAGACAGTCCTTCCAACCCATCCTGGGGAGAAGACCCCGAGGGGTGCCCCTCTGGGGTGTAGCTTTCCCCCTCCTCAGGCTGGCTGCCTTCTAGCTCTCCCTTCCCCTAGCCTCTAACTGCTGCCCCCGATTCAAACCCAGCTCGGCTCCTCCCTCCTCTTTGTTCAGGGCAGAGGTGTTACCTGCCAGTTGTAGCCCCAGGATCATCCCTAGTCCCTGGGAGCTATTCAGCTTGTTTCTCATATCTAGCCTGAGTCTCACATTTGCACTCCCCGCACTCCATCACATGCTGTTGCTGCTGCTGGGTGTCCCACCCCCTCCCCCCGGGGGACCCTAGAGGTTCCGCTTCTCCCAGCCCCAGGGATGGGGCATGGCACTGTCGTGCTGGCGGGGGGCGGGGGCAGGGGCTGATGCACTCTTCTGAGGGACATGCCACTGCTGTCCTTGGGGCCATGGTCATCTGGGCATGTGGAGGGCCCTGGTCATATCTATTACCCCCGCCCCTCAACCCCGGGGGTGTGCACCGGGGGGGGTACGTACCTGACGGTCCACTCCCACGGTTGGGGGACACCTGGGGGGCGGACGCCCGGCTGGAGCTCCTGGATGGGAGGATGATCTGGAGGCCAGTGTCACTCGAGGAGGACTCCCCCTCCTCCTCCTCCTCCTCCGGTGCCCTGGGGGTGGGCTCCTGGGGGGGTCCCCGGGGTGTGGGGCTTGTCTCCGGGGCGGACTCCGGCTCCGGGGCCTGCTGGGGCTCCTCAGCCGAGGTGTCAAGAGTGGCCGGAGGGGAGGAGGT
Source organism: Carettochelys insculpta (assembly GCF_033958435.1). Lineage (NCBI taxonomy): Eukaryota > Metazoa > Chordata > Testudines > Carettochelyidae > Carettochelys > Carettochelys insculpta. The sequence goes on along the minus strand of NC_134141.1, from coordinate 55,493,395 downwards.
GTGCCGGGGCCCCAGGATGTCCCTGAGCTCCCTGTAAAAGGGGCAAGTGACGGGGGCGGCCCCAGATCGGCCGGCCGCATCCTGGGCCCGGGCGTAACCCTGCCGCAGCTCCTTCACTTTACTCTGGACATGATCCGGAGTGCGGGCAGGGTGACCCCGGGCGGCCAGGCCCTCGGCCAGCCGAGCGAACGCATCCACATTCTGCCTCTTGCTCCCCATTACCTGGAGCACCTCCTCCTCGCTCCAGAGCCCCAGCAGGTCCCGAAGCTCGGCCTCCATCCAGGAGGGGCCCCGCTGCTGCTTCCCTGCCTGGCTGCTGGGCTGGGAGCCCTGGCTCCCCTTGGGGGGGTCCCCTGGGGGTGCTTGGGGGGCTGCCGTGTGGCCATCGCAGCTGGGGTGCGTGTCTGTGGTGGCTGAGGGACGTGCAGGCTGGCCGCGTGTCTGGGCTGCTTCCTGCACGAGCTCTCAGCTTCCTGCACAGGAAGGGAGGGGGCGGGGAGCTTTAAGGGGCCGCTCCATGCGGCCACCATCGAGCTCAGGGGCTGGAGAGAGCGTCTCTCAACCCCTCAGCTGATGGCCGCCATGGAGGACCCCGCAATTTCGATGTTGCGGGATGCGCAACGAGTACACGTTCCCTACTTCGACGTTGAACGTTGAAGTAGGGCGCTATTCCCATCCCCTCATGGGGTTAGCGACTTCGACGTCTCGCAGCCTAATGTCGATGTTAACTTCGAAATAGCGCCCAACACGTGTAGCTGTGACGGGCGCTATTTCGAAGTTGGCACCGCTACTTCGAAGTAGCGTGCACGTGTAGATGCGGCTACAGTGTTGTACTTGGAGCTTTTGTTCAGATGGTTATCTGCTATTTCTTGTAGGTACATTTCAGTGGCACAGCATTCCTAGTTTCCTAATCTAAACTCCTAGTGTTATATTCACGACTCTCAATTCAATTCTGTGGGTGTATAATTGAATTGACCTATAATGGCATGTATTCTAGCACAAATATTTTTTGTCTTATCTTGGATAGGTTGAACCCCTCAAGTCTGGCACCCCGGGATCTGACCAGTGCTAAATGAATTTGCCAGACCACGGGAGGTCAGTGTTGCCTGGCGGAATTACCAACACTTCCACAGTTTACTGGCTCTTAGAAGACAGTTAGATGTAATTTAGAGCTAAATAACTGCACAGAAGACAGAGCCAGGACTGGTGACTATGAACAATCTTTATGGGACCACTGGAAACTTGGCCACACCCCAATAAGTGGTCATCTGGCTAACTAAAATCATGATGGATTACAGATGTTGTTGAATGACAGAATTCCAGATTAAAGAAGTTCAACCTCTATGTTGGGATTTTACTCAGAATTTGGGATACAGTAATATCATTGCATACTGTAAACGTGTCTGTAAATTTGCTTGACTGAAAGAAGAACACAGTATGAAACTACACTGCATTAGCTTTTGCAACATGTCATTAATCTCTTGGAAATCATGCTGTCTCAGTACTAGATGTTTTTTTTGCCCCTCCAAGGAGACATTTGTACCTCCCCACAGGAATGGTGAAATGTATTCTGTGTTCTCTCTGTCTCTCTCCTCTTCACTTTCCCTCATAACTGCAGTGTCCAGACTACTTCTCTAGTTTACTTTTACAACTCTTCTTTGATGGAGGCATATATTAAAAGGGACATGTTAAAAGCCTAGTGAGGGCACTTTTTTATGTGCAGTTCCCATCAGCCAGAGAAATGTTTTTAAAACAACAGAGAAATTTCCAAGGTGACCTAATGCAAATGAAAATCAAAGTTAAGTATTTAACTTAGTATTTACAAGTACTTAAATTGTTTTTAACTGTAAAATTGGGTTGTGATGATGACATGATCTTGAAAATGAATTGAGCTCCGTATTCCTGCCTAATATGCCTGTGTCACTTCGCTAAATTTAGCCAATGCAGTTTATGTTGCATATCAGTTACGCTGATATCACTCATGCAAACATTCCAAACAAAGGAGGCAATGGGAAGCCAGAATCTTTATTTAGCTCTTTAATGGCAGCTCTATGTTAACCACAGGTTGCAGGACATTTTAATATAATATAGTGTTGTATGTATCTTTGTACCTCACTCATTGGAAAGAGTTTTCCACCCAGAAAAATACTTGAGATAGAGTAGATTTATTATTCTACTGGCTCTTAGTTTTCATAGTAGCCTGGAACTATCAAGAACAATGGGGACTGGATTTGCCTTCGTGATGGAAATCATGTTTCCTAGATGTTCAGCACAAGCCACTGTGGCCTGCTTCCTAATCATTGGAAAAATGTTTGTGGGAAAGCAGGAATAGCACCTTCCAGAATCTGTGAATAATAATAGTGAGTTAAACCACTCTATACAGCTATTTTTAATTGGGCTATTTGAATTTCTTTAGTATACAGAATCTTCAAGGTTTCAATAATTTCTAACCATTCTAACAAGGTTCCAATTATTCCTAACATATTTCTGACCAAAGCAATAGGTCAATAACCTTTTCTCTTTTACCCAGGGAAGTCTTGTACACCAATTTCATTTCTCTCACAGGTCTATCCTCAAATTTCACCATCACTTGAAGAGGAGCTGAAAAGCAAGAGATCTTTAGAGGAGATTCTCCTAGTCCCACCTCATGAAAAATTGGGGTGTGTGTGGATTTTAATATTGCTTGTTATAGTTGTTTTTCCTTTTGCACATAATCTTTCAATCCAAGGAATTACTGGAACCATATAGATGCTAAAATAAGTTCTCGTGTTCTGAGAGAAAATTTTTTTGCTCATGGTGTGTAACAAGGACAGATATATTTTAGGTAGTCCTTGTTCGCAGACAACACTGCTGTAGTGACACACACAGAAGGCCAGCTTCAAAAACTGCTGGATCAGTCCTCCAAAGCATGCAAGGACTTCGGGCTTACCATCAGCCTAGGGAAGACAAACGTACTTGGCCAGGACATTGCTGAACCTCCATCAATCAGCATTGACAATTGCACGCTAGAGGTTGTCCACGAGTTTACTTACTTTGGGTCCACCATCACCGACACCCTGTCGCTGGAGTCTGAGCTAAACAGGAGGATTAGAAAAGCAGCCACAACTCTGTTCAGACTTAGCAAGAGAGTGTGGAACAACAACGAGCTGTACATTCACACCAAAATGCAAGTCTACAGAGCCTGCATCCTCAGCACCCTCCTCTATGGCAGCGAGTCTTGGACCTTGTACGCCCGCCAGGAAAAGAGACTGAATGTCTTCCACGTGTGCTGTCTCAGGCACATTCTGGGGGTATCATGGAAGGCCAGAATGCCCAACAACGCCGTCCTCGAGCAAGCTGGAATTCCAACCATGCATACCCTCCTCAGGCAGCAGCGGCTCCACTGGCTTGGCCACGTCCACAGGATGAATGGTGGAAGGATCCCAAAAGACATCCTGTACGGTGAGCTAGCCTCTGGCAAAAGACCTCCCGGGTGCCCCCAGTTGCGCTACAAAGATGTCTGTAAGAGGGACCTCATGGAGGTAGACATTGACCCAGATAGTTGGGAAGAGCTGGTAGACGACCGCGGCAGCCGGAAGCAGGAACTACACAAAGGCCTTCAGAAGAGCGAGATGAAGATCAGACAGCTGGCAGAGGAGAAGCGAGCCTGTAGAAAGGACAGAAAGGACCTGCCAGACACCCACTACATATGCAGCAGATGTAGCAAGGACTGTCACTCTCGTGTGGGCCTCCACAGTCACTGTCAACTTTGCAAATGACTATCTTAAATGGAGTTACGAAGGGCGTGATCTATAGTCTACGCAGACTGAAGGATGCCTTGGAGCTGGAGTCCTTGACAATTTCATCGACTTGAGCTTATTTGGGGATGATATTAGTATATATATTTAGAAACAACAAGAAGTCCTGTGGCACCTTATAGACTAACAGATAACTAAGCGGGTCTTTGCCCATGAAAGCTTATGCTCCAAAATATCTGTTAGTCTGTAAGGTGCCACAGGACTTCTTGTTGGTTTTGAGATACAGACCAACTTGGCTACCTCTTTGATATATATTTAGCTCTTTCCAAGACACAAAAATAATGAATGTTTAACTCTTCTCCGAGACCCATTACAGCTCATTAAGCAGCACCTTCATATTCAACTACATATAAAGAAAGAATTTCAAGCTTAATTCAGGGACTAAAGCTACTGAATCTAATTCCTTCCTGCACCATCAGTTTCTTAGGCACCAATAAAGCTCTACCATTCAGTGTTTGTGACTCTTATGATTTCATTGTAGCACTGGGGCAAAGGTGGGGGTAGGGGAGAGAAGGAAGTGGTGAGCATGTATGTAAGTCTGTAGCTTCTGAAACTAATAAGATGCTCACTGTTGATAAGCTTGAAAAGCTTCTTCACCGTCTTAAACAAGAAGGAAGGATACTGGGAAATCAGAGTCTGCAATGAGTTGATGGAACTGTGCACCTATAACACTACAGAGCAGATACATATTCTTCCCTTAGTAATAAAGTCTGTTAGTGAAATATGTGGAGACCCAGCAGGTGTCAGTATCATAGCAGATGACAGGAAGAGTATAATCCTACCCTAAGAAGGGCAATAGAGGGAGAGGCAGCTGACAGTTTCTCTTCTCTTCCCACTGGAGTGATTCTGAGCAGCTGATATATATCCACCCACCTCCCTGTCTACATCCTGGAAGCAAGTCAAGTCAAGGCACAGCCCGAAGAACTGGGACTGGTCTGGACTTGACCAATAACAGGGCCAACTCCTCACAGTGTTTCCCCAGCCTGCGTACATGGCATATACTTGCAGGTCATCTCTGAAGTAGGATGGAAGTAGAGAAGAACCCTCAGAGACACGTGAATGACAAGTTCAGGTAATTCGTAGTAGGCTGCTCTAGAACTTCTGTGTTCATCATTAGTGATACACAGAAACATAAGTTTTTTGCATACTTCTGGAGGGGACACAGTACCCTATTGCCCACTACTCATGTATCACCACTGGGTTTCTCCTCAAAATAGCCAATGTATCAAAACAGAAAAGTTGAGTTTATAGGACTGTGTTGAAAAGCTGTTGAAAAGTCTTGGTTCACTCTGTATTAAATATCCAAAATCTACAGAATTACAGCAACTGTCTTTTAAGGACAGCAAGTTAAAAATAGGTGGGAGCAAGCCTATGAGAGTTTAAGGCTCCGTGTAGTATTAAATACATCATGACTACCTAGTCAAATATAGTGACCATTCAGAAGTGGTGAGAAATAAAAACTATACCACCCCAAGGCAGATCCTTTTTCAAGATACCAATGATGCTACATCTCAGACAATAAATGTGTTCCTTGGTGTATTTCCTTTATAAATGGTTTGATGTCTTTATCAATTACATGCTGTCTGGGGTAGCATGAGTGGGATTGAAAGGAGAGGGGAAGAAATAGAGGACAGGTTGTGCCATTTGTTTTAGTTCTGAGGTAAACTGTGAGGAGTGAGAAGTCTAATGGCCTGAAGAGGTGTGAAACATTTGATAAATATTTCCCCTTGACAGTTGCCCTCCTCCCCAAACGTGGCCACATAGAGAGAGGGCACAAGCATGAACTTGTGGCAACAGATGTCTAGTTTGCTAGGACATGCGATGTTTGACTGAATGGTCTATAAAAAGAGTTAGCATGAAGCTGTAGAGTAAACTTCAGTGTTGACTGTAAACAAATCTCACCAAAGTGCTTGTAATTGCTTTGTTAGAAGGACGGACCAGGCCTCCATGGTAGTCGGGGTGGAGGAACATTTTCTTTTATCTACATTTCTAAACAGCTGGAGACAGATAAGAGCGGAGACACTTTTGGCCTAAGCAAAGAGTCTGACCATGTGCTTCTTTTGTCCCCAACAGCTCTTACATTTTCAGACCTTCTATTTGTATTTTAGTGTGTGCAAAACTGCATGTGGAACAGCTATCACATGTGGTTTTGTTTCCTTAAGAGACTAAATATGCCCTTGCTTCATTTAAAACTGAAATCCTGATCTGTCCTGTGTAAATATTCAAAACAGAACAGACTAGCTTCATTATTCTGTCAGAACCCACAGACAAACAATGTCTGGAACACTGATACATGGAGAAGTAAAATAGCTTTCAAAATAAAGATATAACTTAAATAATACCCCTTACCTAGTCTGGTAGGTCTAAATAGGGCCTGAAGAGCTCTTCTTTAACATTTCCGCTGCCCTGGAAGATAATGGCAAGAGATGGAGGGGGCATGCATTTTTACACTACTTTTTTTAAAGGTCAATCTGTTCTTTGTCAGCTCTTCTTGACAAACATTAAATAATCAGGACTTTGCAGAGTGTGTTAGTGATTTCTGCTGATGTTAAAGAGAAACACTTGCATCGCTATGAGAACAACAAGAAGTCCTGTGGCACCTTATAGACTAACATATTTTGGAGCATAAGCTTCCGTGGGCAAAGACCCGCTTCATCAGATGCATGAGTCAAATTGCATAGCTGATTTCCCCAGGCAATGCTTTGAAAATTTACCTATTGGTGACTGTTCTGGAATGAGGCTTTGGAACCGCAGGGAAATGATGCTTTGCTGGAGCTTTCTATTGATCTAAGTCATGCCCCAACAGTCCAATAAGATACAGCCCTCCATCAGGGTTAGTAAACACACATTCACATTCTCCAGCATCTCAGGTTTCGTTGCCCCATGCCTTATTTACATTACATCATTAATCACTATAATTTTTCATGTCTTATATAGTAGACATAAATTAGCCACAAGTACTGTTAATTTAACAATTTATACTTACTGGGAACTTTCACAAGTGTCCAATCATAAAGTAAATTTCAGTGTTGTGTTAGGTATATTATTACCTTTTGCAAATGGGGCTCCTAGATCAAACTTGAAAGCCTTTCCATGGGCCATGCACACTTGATATAGAATCCAAGTCACCAAAAGCCCCAAAACTTGCATAAGAAAATTAATATTTTCCAAAATAACATGCCATTTTGGTGTAAATTTTGCCCCCATCTTTGTGGTTGCAATGCTTTCTGGCAGTGGGGAAGTGGTTTCATACGACAAGGGGAGTGGAAAGGACCTGAGCATAATGCAAGGTTTCGAACTCAGCGTCACCCGCTTGACCAAAGGCATGTATAGTTTAGGATCTTCTGGTTCTTATCCTCTCTAGAGTTTGGAGCGGTTAATCTACATCTGGGGTGCTACTTTTACATTAAAAGTAGTCATTGGGGTTGGGGAGTTTAATGGTCATCTTCACTTCACAAAAGTGGCTTCATTGGTGCTTTGTAGCTTTTCTGAGGGAAGAATAATGATTCCTTCTCCCTTGAAGGCTTTGTCAGGTATTTGGTTAGGGCACTGGTGTGTATATTTGTCTCTTAGGCTATGTCTACACTAGTCCCTTCCTTTCAGAAGGGTCATAATAATGAGCAAGTTGGGAAGGTGCTAATGAGGAACTGCCATGAATATGCAGCACCTCATTAGCATAAATGACAGCCACACATGATTCTAAAATGCTGCTTTCGAATCAATGTGCAACCCATGTGGACAGGGGCCTTTTGAAAGGACCCCCTGGACTTCAAAAGCTCCTTCTTCTTAAAACCAAGTAAGAAGAAGGGGGTTTTAAAGTCTGGGGGAGTCCTTACTAAAAGTCCCTGTCTACACAGATGGCATGTGATTCAAAAGTGTCACTTTAAAATTGTGTGGAGCTGCTATTATGCTAATGAGGTGCTGCATATTCATGGCAGTGCCTCACTAGCATCTTCCCAACTTGCTCATTACCATGCCCCTTCTGAAAGGAAGGAGCTAGTGTAGATATAGCCTTAGAGAATAGATGTTTTACTTGATTTTGCTTTCTTGGAAAGAGACCTCTATTTCCCTGTGCAGCCTACCTACAACCAGTGGTCCCTGTAAGCTGAGTGCTTGGGCTCCTGCCCAAGAGAGGTGCAGACACCACACAGCTGATTAGTCAATTGCCCACAGCAACGACACCTGGCAGATAGTGTTTCCATTAGTGGTGCCTATTATACATGCCTTGGTGCAGATAACAAAATTTATTCCACCCATGGATGGAAAAAATTAGAGGGAACTTTGGCCACAACTCAGTTGCTGGTGTGGAGAAGAGCATAGGCTATACATGCACCACTGGTATAGGTGTGCTGGTCTAGGCAGAAGAGTGTGGAAGACAGAACTTTGGATCTGGCTGGTCAATATAATGCAGCTTTTGGAATTACTCTACTGCTAGCCAGGGGCAGTAGAATTTTATTATCTCTTTGAGGAATGTGGCATCCTTACACAGAGCTGGGTCTCAATGAGGACGGGTTGGGGGGAAGGGCAGGGGAATAGACACATTTCCAGAGAGTGGGTCAGATTGAATCCCAAGAGTGACAATTAGCCACAGGAAATGCTACAGTCATTTACCAACTTTCTCCTGTGCTTTTTTAAAGTTAGTGAAAGGAAAAAAGAACAAAGGGATCCTTGGAAATAAGATTTTTGTTTTATTTCATTTTAAATAATGTTAAATACATAAAAAAGAAATAACAGTTATAATTTTCAATACTTTAGGCATAGAGCATGCAGGGGTTTCTTCCACTGGAAGAGCCAGTATTTCAAAACTGGAGAACTGCTTAAATCAGACCCTGATGGAAGTAGTAATAAAAATTAATACATAGCATTCATACAGTGGAGTGATTTTTGTAATCTAAGCTCTTTACTAACATTAACTAATTAATCCTTAATAGGTTCCCATCAGTCAGGTAAGTAAGTAGAGGTATCTTTAAGTTGGATTTGAAGGAAGATTATTTCACCTCTTGTCCTTCTTCAGCCTGTTAGAAAAAAGGGTTTTGTCAATGGGTAAAACTCTGATTCAAAGTGAGGGGATTTCCATCCTTATCAAGTTCCCTTTCACATAGCCAGTGTCAAAGCTGCTGATGGAGCCTGCTGCAGAAGAACGTAAAGAAGCAGGAGAGTAGAAGGAGAGAGCACATTGTTTGCTGTGATCTTGAGCCACTAGAACGTAACCGAAGAAATTCCTCCTCTTCCACGTTTAGATCTGAGAAAATAATAATAATGCAAATTAATAAAGTTAACAGACAAATGAAAGAGGAAAGATTTCAACAGACTTTGAAATTTCCTCCCAGCTTTAACTTAAGTACCTGCAAAGATGCTATCAGATGTGAAAGCCAATCTAAAAGTCCATTCTCAGAAGAGAGATGTAAATGGATGCCATCAAGGATCGTTTGAGAAGCAACTGATAGCACTTATCAGCTCTGGCAGGCATTAATCTCAGCATAATCAAAAGTAAATACCAAACCCGGCAAAGATGTTAGCAATTGGCATGCAGTCATTCTTTATGTTGACTGTTAACTCTTTCCTCAAGGGAAAAAAGCCTCCCTTCTATAGCCATTAACACACAAGCAGAAAATTGTCAGCCTTAAAAATTCTTTTTTGTACTTAGCTTTCAAAAATAATATCCGCTTATCTAGAACTTTTCACCAGTAGATCTCAAAGAACTTCATGAAAATTTAGTGAACAAGCTGATTAGGATATCCCATACCTTTTGCTGTAATCACAGTCTGTTAAAATAGCAACAGAGAGGTAGCCTTGTTAGTCTGTATTCTGACAAAACAAACCAGCAGTCATGTGGCACTTTAAAGATTAACAAAATGATTTAAAGCGGGTCTAACCCACAAAAGCTCATCACCTAATATATCATTTTGTTAGTCTTTAATGTGCTACATGACTCCTGCTTTACTCTATTAAAATGTACATGGTGGTAACACTACATTGGGCTCAGTCTTTAAAACACTTTAGAAGTCTATGGCCTGGTCTACCCTAGGTTGGTATAATAACTTGCTCAAGGGTGTGGAAAGTCTGTACTCCTTGAGTTTTGTAGTTATACTGACCTAATCCTCATATGGACAGCATTAGATCAACCTATCTACCTCTTTTTGGGGAACTTGATTAAGGAAGCTGACAGGAGAATGCCTCCCTTCAGAGAAGGTTGTGTATACACACTGAAGAACTATGAAGGTGCTCAAGAGATTTGGGGTGATATTCATCCATGCTGACTCCACTATGTGGCTCCTATAGAAACAGAGAGGGAGGTATGCTAGTCTATACACTATCAAAACAAAAAGCAGTCAAGTAGCACTTTAAAGACTAGTAAAATAATTTATTAGGTGAGCTTTAGTGGGACAGATCTACTTATTCAGACATAGGCTCCTGTGTGACCTTGTGCAAGTCACTTAATTTCTTGATGCTTCCATATCATCCTGTATAAAATGGGAATATCGTCTATCCCTGACTCCCTGATTTGAGGTGAAGATTATCCCATTTAGTGAGATCCTCTGACAAAAGGCTCCAAGTAAGTGCAAAAGCTTTATTGTATTTTATTTTGGTGGCTATTCTCAAGAAGGTTCTAAACCATCTGACCCACCAGATATTATGCATGTAATTTACACAAGTGAACAGTCCCAATGATTTAAGTGTTTGGAAAATTAGCCCACTAATTTATCACCTTAAATTATTAATGTGAATAGGGGGAAATCCCTACTGTACAATATTTGCAAAGTACTTTTAGTTCTTTGGATGAGATGCTTTAGAAGTGCAAATGTACAATTACTGCTCCGTTAATGTGTTCTCAAAAGTACAGGAGGCCACTAAGTAAGTTTCATGGGCTCTGAAAATGCAAACGCTGCAGAGAGTAACTAGAGTCAGGTGACTTCTTAAAAAGCACCATCTATTCCCCATCTCCTTACCACAGTTTTCTTGTATCATTTGTGAAAGACAGTGCAGTCTCCCATAGCCACATCGACACAGCTGACAACCTTTTTGCACCCAAGCTCCATGGGCAATACTGCCACAGTTTCTGTCAAGGACAAAGGAGAGGTTTTGCATTTACCTGTTTGTCTTCAATAATAATCTGGAGGTTCTCTGCCTGCATCATTGCTTTCTTACCTATTCCTTTCATCGTGCTCACAGTATCTGCCAGTGAAGTGTTTTGGGCAGGCACAGAAACTGCCCAGGATACAAGTTCCTCCATTTTGACAACAATGTCTGTTCAGTTTTTTACCTAAAAGACAATATTCCACAGTTCACTAAGAAGTGGGACCACTTTGAAACAATCCGGCTCCTTTGGGTCTCTGTAGCTGCTAAAGGATCTTAGAGATGGCTAGCTTTATTGTCCTTGGGGGCAATAAAATTAGCTGCCTGTTAGGAATGTTTGTTCAGTTAAGCTGAGTTTGTTTAGTTAAGGATTAAAAACAAACTACTAGGGATTACTGGCTGGTCAAGAAGCAACTCCTGACAACTTTCTACAGAAGTTATGTATAGAACTGAAATATTTCACTTTGACAGGGGCAGATTTCAGTTGCACTTACAAATCAAGGCTATTCTTTAGTACCGCCAATCTGCTTTACCTTGGCATGTATCAGCAACTAAGGGGGATCTGACTGGGTTGGTTTTTCTCACCTAACAAGGGGCCAGGACAGTTTTTACAGCAGGGGTGCTGAGAGCTATTGTACCAAATTGTAAATCCTGTATGTAATGGAAACCTCCTCACAGCAGGGGGTACTGTGCCCCCCCCCCCCAGTTCCAGTACCTATGAGGAGCAGAAGTTTGCAATGGTTTTAGATGCTTTTATATGGTTTACACTCATTCTTAAATAACACTGATCAACATTTCATTTTAAAGAGAATTTTTAACCATAAAACAGAAAATCATTTTTAAAAAGCCCATCAAGTCTAATGCACACCTCATTTGTAAGCCCAACTGCTGCACTTATTTTCTTTATCCTGGACAGTGCATGTGGAAGAAATCTGGTGCAACCTTAATTTTCTATGGCCTTTGTATAAATAGTAGTACAGAGACATTTCTAAATGGCCCAGTTTAAATCATCAGAATCTAACCTAGGAGGACAATCAGCAAAAGATGATGGTGAACAAATGCTTATGAAGGTGGCTTGCAAATGGTTAACACAGCAACATTACAGCCCTGTGCCCACCTGATGATATATAAATAATGTTACCTACTATCTGTAAGCCCAGTGAAAGGTACAAAAGTCCTCGAAGTCTCTTTGCTGCTTTCATCGCTCCGATTCATGTCATTGAACATATAGAGAATTGTGCCTTGGTTTTTTGGCTGCTGCTTTTGGATTGTAGCATGGACACTTTCTCCATCACCTGTGTGCTCCTCTTTCACCCGGCCTTGAAAAGGTAGCGAAATCAGCAGGGTGGGGGGGAAAGGACAGTTTCAAAGGAGCAGCACACATCATATATTCAGAAAAACCAGCCAACAAAAAGGGCTGCAAAAAAACCCGAAGTTCCCCTTACCTTTTCCATAATGAATGACCTGCCAGGCCAGACTCATGGTGAAAAGAATTCTACAAAAACAAATTCATTTATGGATATGAAAAGTAGGCAGCACCTTAAAGGCTAAAATGAATCATTAAGTAATGCAATCCCACTAATCCGACTAGCACATCACAAAATAAACTTGCCAGCGGGGGCGGGGAGAAATTTATAGGTCTAAGTCTAGACTTCCTCCTGAATGGCACAGTCACAGATTTGTCTGTTTGCAAGTGGCTCTGTACAGTAGCTGAGCAGAGCCTCGGTTAAGAATCCCATTACAAAAGCACTGAAGACAAAAGTAGGCATTAATCTTCCTTTCAACCAAAGTCCACGAAACCACTGCTTCAAGTTTACTCATGGTCAGAATTGTCTACTCTCAATTGCACAACGAGTATGACTCAAAAGAAACGATGCCCAGCCAATAGCAAGGAGGTGGCAGGGCAGCTTGCCTTACCTAACGTGCTGTCCCTGGTACATTCTCCTTCCCTCTGAAATTCTAGGGACAGTCCCAGCAGCTTGACTGAAGCACGATTCCAAGCAGGTCGCTCTAGCTAGGCTCTTGCATGCAGCCAGCGTCATGCCATGTACTGGGGCTGCTGCGTTAAGAGGACACCAGGAAAGAGAGAAGAGGAGAGAAAACTTTCTTCTATCTCCAGACCATAGCGACATGGATGAGGCATAGCGCCCAGTCCGGCTGCCTGTAGAGCCTCACCGAGGTAGTGACAGACCGTGTATCATTTCTCTGAGTTTGCTAGTCCACCCCACCCCTAACCCACACACCGCTTGCCGGAGGTGGAGCAAACAGTGCTGTTTACAACAGTTGCTGTCTGCACGCGGCGAATTGCAGGATCAGGTCATTAGATACCTAAAGTTAGGCACCGGAATCCATTCAGATGACTTCAGTAAATAGGATTGTCAAAAATACTGAGCACCTCCACTTGAGGCACACAGGTTTAGAATGTGTGGGCCTCAGTATAGGATGTGATTTAGTTCCTTGTGTTTTTGAACCGTGAGTTCCTGGGCACTGACTGAGGCTGGAGAGCAAATGTAATGGTGTGATCCTTTAATGGCAAGTCCTACACATGACTGTTCAAGTAACTTATATAAACATATCACCTTTTAATGCAATCTATAAATGAAGGGATTCTTCACTAACGAACACTGTTATAAGAGACAGCTGTAGAAAAAAAGAAGTCCTGTGGTACCTTATAGACTAACAGATATTTTGGAGCATAAGCTTCTGTGGGCAAAGACCCACTTCATCAGATGCAGATGAAGCAGGTCCTTGCCCATAAAAGCTTATGCTCGAAAATATCTGTCTATAAGGTTCCACAGGTCTTCTTGGTGCTTTTGAAGAAACAGACTAATTCGGTTACCCCTCTGATAGCTATAGAAAAGAAACACATTATGGTGAATCTTTGTGCTCTTTAAGGACAGGGCGTGTGTGGGCCTATCTGTTTTATGCCAACTGTATCCCTCTTTGTAAATAAATGAGCCCAAGTTACACATCCCATAATTTCTTTATTTGTTGTAACTGACTAGAGTAACTATGAGACAAGGAGGAAGTAATATTTTTCTGAAATGTTATGGTTCCAATCACTTTTGACAGCATGCAGTGCAATTTATTTTTCTGCACTCAGAGTTCTCTAGTGAGAGTCCCAAATCCACATGCTGTCAATGAGAGTTAAGTTTGGCATTTGGAACCTTAATTTTGATGACAGATTTGTGGCACTCATCTAGGAAGCATGGAGGCACATCACTTATTCATTTCAATGTCAGCTGTAGAAATGAACTTACTAAATTGCCTATAGACCTCCCTTTTCAGATATAATTCATTTTGCTTTAAACACTGGGTAAACCATGCCTTTGGAGAGATCATCACAGCGCATGCAAAAGACACTGATCTGGAAGTCATGGACACAACTCCCCATTTCCTTGAAAAGGCTCATACAACTGTGCAAAGGGAATGGAAGGTGGAATGTAAAACTACCACTTCAGACTTTCTGATCACAGGTGCAAATGACTATGCAAATTGTAAGCAGGGGAGAATCAGACTTCATACATTTTGCAGTGATTGCCAGTCAGTGGCACAATTTATTCTCATGTAGTGCATTGTGAATAAGAGAAGAAAATGTGTCTTTTCTGTTGTTTAGCAAAACCTGTTGCTAACTTCAACCAGGAATACTGAGATAAAAAAAAGCTTCTCATGTCTGGGCTCTACTAGAATTTACACTGAGATAGCTAACCAGGTCAAAGCATGCTTTTATGTAGCAAAGACAAATGCTTAGCTATCACCAGCTAGTTAAAGTGGACCCAATTTAACCTTTTCCTTAGTATAGACACAGGACTTTTAACTCAATTTTAGCTGGCTGTATTGTAAGTTAGGTTTGTTACCACTTTTTACTAAATCAGCATTACCCACTTCTGTTCCAGAGCAAACCTGCACCAAAATAACATTGTTGTAAGCTTGTATATAGGCTACAGACTCCGTTGTAAATCCAGAGTATTTGATAGCATCATTTGTTCCGATTGTCTGAGGTGAGTATACCAATAACATAGAACCCAGAATAGACAGTTTGATTTTTACCATGACTGTGTGTATTTAAATAATGTCAGAAACGCAGACTCTTAACCTGAGTTAATAGTATCTTGGATTAAACTAGAATAAATTGTAAAATCTAGCTTCTTTTTAACAGTTTTTGCTAATTGTTCCTTGGGGATCCAGTTCAGGAAGGCAATTAAGCCTGTGCTCAAGTCCAATTCTATTCAAAACCACCCTGAAGCACATACTTAGGTTTAGCCATTTGTTTGTCCTATTGACCTTTAAGTACATGCTCAAGTGCTATCCTGAAAGGGTATGCTTCCCTGAATCTGGGCTATCCTGCATTTGTATGTACTAACAGTATTTGGTTTGATTTGTTTTTCAGCGCTACTGGCGAATAGTTTGATCAAATGTTTTCCCAATGTTTGCATGTTTATATCAAGCTCACTGAATTCTTATAATTCTGATTAAACCTCCAATTCTATGCTCATTTTTCTGTTAGAGTAAAATGAGGCTGTTTTGAATTGAAGAGCTAAAGCACTGGTAAATATCTTTTAACAATTTATTATTGGACAAATCATTAATCTACACGCCAGTATCCCTTTAGTTTGAAATCTTCAGAAAATAAAGCCAACAGCCACACTATCATTCTGGATCCAGTTTACCACATTTTCCCTTTGCCACAGATGGAAACTGGAAAATGTAAACAGGGCAAAATTAACATGGAGACAGACACTCAATGCTTTGTTTTGTTTTTTCTTCCAGTAAATGTAACCTTGATTCAAATGTCAGTGATGACACACTACACTCTTGGTATCAAGACCCACGTTTTATACTAGACAGAACTTTAAAAAGGGAATGCTTGTAAAGAAATATAAATGCATCTTCACACTTTGTGCCATTTGTTTAAGATCTGAAGTCAGCCCTAAGAAGTGAAAGATTTGATGGCTCAGAGAGCTATAAATCAACTGATAGATGTTTCTCACCAAGTTACCTGTGTTACTCATTTCTTCCTTTCCCCTCCAGTCACACAGAAAGGGCACATGTATGAACTGAGGCAACAAGCATAAATTGCTAGGATGCCACTTTTGCCTGTAGGACTTAGGGAGAGGAGTTTGGCATGAAACTGCAGCATAGCCTCCAGTTGTTTGCTGTCAACAAATTCTACCTGAAAGTGATTGCTTAAGCACAAGAATCAGAGAGAGAGGAATCCTCTCACCATGAGAGCAAGCCCACCTCCTTTTATCAGCTGTAAACAAGATAAGAATGGAGACAGGAGGAACTGGTCCTGTTTCAATCAAGCTCTGTCTATACTAGACAGTTGTTTGGTTAAGCATTAGTTGGTGTCCCTAGTGGGTTTGTTCTGGGAGGGGTTCAGTGTACATGTACTTACCTGCCTGCATGGCCACAAAAAATTAACTTTATTGTCAGGGCACAAGAGAAAGCATTTCCTTTCAGCGGTTAGTATGACTTTTTTTAAAAGACTAACAATTTATAGGTGATGAGGTTTGTGGGGCAGACCCACGTCTTCAGACCTTGGGTACCATGTCCATCATACTGCACTTGGAGAGAAAGATGAGGTCTGCCTGGATCTGTGCCAGCTTCTTTCATATAGTTGATAGCTTTCCTTTCCAAAGGGCTAAATGTAGTGCCTTGCATGGTCAAAGAGAGGTAGCTGTGTTAGGCTGTATAATCTCAAAACAAAGAAGCAGTCCTGTAGCACTTTAAAGACTAACAAAGTAATTTGTTAGGTGATGAGCTGAAGAAGTGGGTCTGCCCACGAAAGCTCATCACTTAATAATTTATTTTGTTAGTCTTTAAAGTGCTACAGGACTACTTATTTATTTTGTGAAGATACAGACTAACACGACTGCCTCTCTGACTAATGTGTATGAGCAGCAGGTTATTCTGAAAGATTGAGGAACCTTCACTTTCTGCATTAATCTCTAATAAAGATCACTTCCCAAAGGAATTGATGTCTTGCATAGTTGTTTTGACAGCTTTCGGAGCTTCAACAAATATCTTGGCAGCCGAGGAAGCCAGCAGCAGGATTTCAGCAGGAACAGAGGGCAGGAACTGGAGAATTCAAGTATCACTGGCTGCCTGGACTCCATGCTGTAAATATTGACTCAGCTCAGGAGTAAGATTTTAAGGCAAGTCTACACTATGGGGCAATGTTGATCTAAGACAGTGTTTCTCAACTAGGCATAAGCATACCCTTGGGGTACACTGAGCTCTTCCAGGAGGCACATCAACTTATCTTGATATTTTACCTGTTGTAAAACTAGGCACATTTAAAAACAAAGAAAAAACTACTAAAGTCAGTGCAATCTAAAAGTTCATTCAGACAGTGACTTGTTTCTACTGCTTCATATGCCTTCTACTGCTTGCTTCTTGCTTCTACTGAAATGGAAGTACATTTCTATTCCAATCCATTTATTTGATAATAAGGTGGTAGAAAGTCAGCAAGTTTTCAGTAGTAGTTTCTGTGATATTTCAGTAGTAGTTTCTGTGATATTTTTTGCATGTTCTTGTAAGTAAGTAGTTTAAGTGAGGTATAACTTGGTAGTGTGCAAAACAAACCTGGATACTGTACCCCTTTTCAGGAATCTGGAAAGGTTGAATGGCGCTTGTTTTAAGACCTCAGATTACTTCAGGACCAGTAAGCCAGATCTGGGAAATATACTACCTGATGCTTCATGCAATGTGATCACTCTGTTGTAATAGATTATGCTTTTTGGTGCATGGTATTACCAGAGAACCCTGGCCTTTTTTTCTTAAGGAAGACTTCAGATCTCATGGTTTGTGGAGAAAAGCTAAAAATTGTGCCCTGAGTTCAGCGAAAGACCTCAAACACCAGATGCCAAATAAAAAGATCCCCAAGTGTATTTTTATCTGTAACTTCAAGAAACCATTATTTTTTGGGGGGATGGGGTTGGGACTGATTCATGAGGTTTGAACTCTTGCGGTTGGCAATATAGTATGTGCCAGTTGATAAAGTTTCCCCCTGTGTCCAGAAGCCCAGAGAGAGATCAGGATCCTGCTGAAGACATGAGGCTGCATTCTCACCCTGACACTTCTCTGTCTTCGTGCTGGCTTGCTCCACCCCCCTGCTCACATCTGTGTCCTCGTGCTGTGATTCTGACTGCATCTACTGTCTCTGTCCCTGAACTGGGATTCCCTGTCCCCATCTGGGGCAACCAAAAGTTGTCTCCCTGGCCAGCACAGTTCATGTAGCAGCAGAGGCAGCCAGCATGGCTTCTCAGTACTGGCTGCAGAGGACACCACTCAGTCTATGTGGTCGTGGGTCCCTGGGTTCTTTAGGGAGCCATGTGCCTGGGTAATTAGAATCCCCATGCACCATCCTCCCTCCACCCCACCCCCAGCTGGGCAGCTGCATGGGCCTGATTAACAAACTTTTTCAAAAGATTTTGCAGGCCAGGTTGGGGAGGTGCTTGGGCTGGAGATGTTCCAGGGGCAGGAATTTGAGAGCGCTGCTTTAGTCAGTCAGGAGTGTGAAAACACACCCTTCTGAATGATAAAAATTTTAGCACTGAAAACCACTGGTCTAGACAATGCTTATAAAACCACTGCCCCTGATTTGGGGCACTGGGACAGCTCTCCCCCAGGGATAAGCAGTGACTACAGTGCCCATATCACAGCACTGGTGCTGCAACGTTGCTGTGATGGCTTAATTAGGAGTTTCTCGTACTGTCCACACACACAAACACTCAAGTTTGGTGGTGCTTTCAACGCTGGCTAGCTAGTGTGGAACTATTGGTGAAAACCTGAGTGAGATTTTCACTCTAACTGGGACATAACCCACTTTCCAATGAGGAGTCAGAATATCTACTTCAGGTGTTGATAATTTCCCAGTGCTTTCCCAGAGGCTACTCCCCTTCATATGCACAGAAGGACAGACACATTCTTCCATAATTCACTTGGGAAGAATCATAGAGCCACAAACCTTACTGCAGTTCAAGAGCCGCTGGGATATGACCCCCAGAAGTCCTAGCAACACAGAAAGATGAGTGTGATACCTGTGAAGATGTGGTAACTTGCTTATGGGTTTGTATTTAACTGTTCATAATCTGGCTAGGGCTAACCTAGGTGACAATCACCCAAGTTAACTCTGGAGGTAAGGTATGCTATTTGGTGTACATCCGAACACTAAAGTTCTGATCTGAATATCATTTCCAGCAGATCCTAGTGATGTCCCACCTTAGGTTAACATTTTTCTTAATCCAACTGCCAGCATGGTCCAAAACCATCTTTTTTTTTTTTTTGATGGTTTCAAATCCAAAAACACTAGGTGGCCTCCTACAACAATACAGCAATATCTCAGAAATGGTTGTTGATGAAGAGATAGGTAGTGAGTAGTTGAAGTAAGTTTAACGAACAGAGGATAACCTTCCTGTAGGATCCCCACACACGGCACCTTGGGAAGATGTATAAAGTGCTAAAGAACCCTCATCAAGAGTGGTCACTGAAAAGAGGAGCAAGGAAACAATGGGTGTGTGCTGAAAGGATCTGTTGAATTTGGGCCATTGAAATGCACCTGGGTTCTGGGCCATGCTAGTGCCGTAATAGCCTGAACTGAAGCTATGTGAGCAGAGGTTCTTTTGAAACTTGGTCACATCATGCCTGGTATACTTGTAGTGATAGCTGGAATGTCTGTGAGAAGCTTGGAATGCATCTATTTGTTGACATGGAAGCAACAGTTTCAGAACTTGCTACTTAGCTTCTGAATCTGTGCATTTAAAAATGGAGCACTTCATGCCAGTTTTTTGGCCTAATTAACTTATAGGCTGCTGAGGAGTCTGGACTGGTAATGAGAAAGCAAAAAATCATCCAGTGTGTATGGAACAAACTAAAAAGGTCAGAAAAAAATCCAGCAACATGGTCTGGAAATAAAGCAGGCTCAGGGGGGTACAGAATGAATAGAAATGTCTCTCTTTCAGCAGTGGGTCACTTCAATGTGCTTGAATGCTATAGATGGACAAAAAGATTAAAGGGATGGAACACAAAAGCAACACCATCCTTTGGAAGAGCTATATAAATAGAAACAGGTTCTTAAAGCTTAACTTGCAAATTATCCTTTTGAAATTACTTTTCCTTTTTCGGCTAGAGGAGTTACAAATTTAAGTGATCTCTGTTGTTTTAGTCATCTGTTTGTTGAGATCAGTGAGGAGCAGTAAGCTTTTAATTGTGTTTTGCACTTAAATGGTTATACGGTATGCCTGAAACCTTCTTGCATGACATCTCAATCAGCTTAGAGGAAACGTAGTCTGCTTATAGCTTGAATAGACTCAGACTTAAAAGACTACAGTAACCTCTCTATATTTTTAAGGGGAAAATAGACAGGAAAAATCTCCTGAATCTGGAGGGAGAAGTGGGGTGGGGAGGGGGAAGAGGGTCACAAAATGAGGCAAACTTACACAGGCACTTAACTTTGTCAATTGAATAGATTTTTCCCAGTGAAATCAATGCAACTGGAGTCACCCTGGTAGACACCCATATACTTGACTTTTGGGGGATGCTATTGGGTTATAATTAAGGTTAACAGTTGCTGAGGGTTTCCCCCATGTTGGCATTGACGTAAGTGGGACTATTTGCCTCAATACAGTTACTCACACATTTAAAGCACAGATTCTCTAGGTGTGTAAGCACCTAACTCCCATTGGAATCAATAGGAATTAACTGCCATTTAATAACAATAATATATGGATATACACATCTCATAGAACTGGAAGGGACCTCAGGAGGTCATAGAGTCCAGTCCCCCCCATTTAGGATATGTGCCTATATGAGTAAAATATCAGCTCCTTATTTTGTGTCCTCTTATGACAATTAAGTAGCCTTCTCCTACTGTTGCAATACACCTGGTAATTCCTTCTCTCACAGAACCCAAGGGGTTGTGAATCACAAGACATTCCTTTCTTAAATATGGCTCTGTGACAAAAGTGCTCGTAGGCATTAAAACATCTACAATTAATTTAAAACACTGTTTGATTGCATTTGTTCTTGTGCAGTCTGCACAGACACTGTAAAATCCAAAACACTGAGTAATGAGAGCAAGACACAATTGAAATGGTGTTCCTCTTTCTTGCTCACACTGATACAGGAACCAGCTGTCAGGGGGTGAATTCCTTTAGGAACTAAGGAGGTAAAAATACTTCGCATGAGGAAAAAGAACTAGTCCGTGTATATTAATAACAGTGTAATTAAGCCAACATGTTCATCAGTTCATACCATGTGATTTTGACATACTGTGGCCCTGAATGAGACATTTGTTAATGTCCAAAATTCTCAGAAAATTGCCAAGATCAGCCCTCAAAAATCTCTCTGGCTAGCGTTTAACCACAAGATAGGAACTAGGGTGTCAAAAGCTTTACTCCCATCGGTGACTCCACTACATAATGCTCATATGACATTTCAAAAATGTTATGTATTAACAAAACAAAAAAGCAGTCAAGTAGCACTTTAAAGACTAACAAAATAATTTATTAGGTGAGCTTTTGTGGGATAGACCCACTTCTTCAGACCATAGCCATACCAGAACAGACTCAATATTTAAGGCACAGAGAACCAAAACACTGATCAAAGTTGACAAATCAGAAAAAAACATTATCAAGGTGAACAATTGCTCACCTTGATAATTTTTTTTCTGAGTTGTCTTGCTCACCTTGATAATTTTTTTAATATTTTTTTCTGATCTGTCAACTTTGATTACTGTTTTGGTTCTCTGTGCCTTAAATATTGAGTCTGTTTTAGTATGGCTATGGTCTGAAGAAGTGGGTCTGTCCCACGAAAGCTCATCACCTAATAAATTATTTTGTTAGTCTTTAAAGTGCTACTTGACTGCTTTTTTGTTTTGACAGTATATAGACTAACATGGCTCCTTCTCTGTTGTTATGTATTAAGTTGCATTGCAACATTAAGACTGGTACACTTTTTTACTCATGGGAAGAGATCACAGAAAGATGAAAGAAAATAGCATAGGAGAGGGAAAATGAATAGAGGAAACAAAGTGAGTGGTGAGGAAGATGAAAACAGAAATTAAGTCAGGGAGGAAGATGAAAACAAGGTGGTTAATGAGTAGGCTAGACCTTCAGTTGCTGTGAACTGGCATGCCTACAATGAAGTCACTGATGATAGCAGAGGAGCTTGTACAAATCACTACTTTTTTAGGAAAATGATTAGGGCTGAAGTGTTGAGAAAGGCAAAATCATCTAATGGAAAGGAACAATCCTGAAAATAAGTGTGACTGTGAAAGACAAGGATGGAGGAGAAGAGAGGAGAATAGAGGGCTGAACTATTGGTAGGTAAAAGGTAGTACTTTGCATTCCTGTATGAGAGATTCAAGTTTAATTAGGTCTCAGTTTTGCTCTTCATGCTGACACCAAACCAAACACATTCAGCCTAAGAGGAGAGAGCGGGGACAGGCTGAGGGTATGTCTTCCTTGGAAGATCGACCGAGTTAGGTTAGATCTTCCAGGGTTTGATTCTGTGCACCTATTAGGGATGCGCAATATCAAACTATCTGGGTCAGCAGTTGACCCTTATACTCTTCAGTCTTGCAAGAAGGAAGAGGTCAATGGGAGAGTTTCTTATGTCAACCTCCCGCTGTGAGGATGGCCAGGTAAGCCAATTGTAGATAAGTCGATTTCTAGCTACCCCATTGCCATAGCTAGAATTACTTCTCTACAATCAACTTTAATATTTAGTATAGGCCTGACCTCGTAGACTTAAGACCAGAAGGAATCATCATGACTACCACATTGCAGGTTACAGAACCTCATACACCCATTTCTGTGATGGACACATAACATACTGCACTTTGTTAATTTTCTCCTTGCTGATTTAAATATAAAATTGACAGGTGTTGGAAAGAACCTCATTTCTTTTACAGATTGTGTGACTCCAGAAGCTTAAAGGGGAGGCAATAGTGAGAGAGCCTCAATTTCACTATGGACATGGCAGTCTAAAACTACATGACCAAATCAGAGAGCTTAAAGGAACTGGGTTTTTCAAGATGCTCAGTATGAAATATAGACATTTCTAACTCTAGCTCATTTTCTGTTGGAATCTGAGCTTAGCCTTAATGAGCAAAGATCATTGTTAGCCAGTTGTCTCCAGCCTGCCTAAAATAAGTTGGTGGCCTCACTCCATTTATTAGCAAGAAGACACACACCTTGCTAAAATCATTACTGCCCCCAACTGGTCCCTCTGTGCCCAACTGGCAGTTTCTACAATGGCTAATCATCATTGAAGACAGGGCAGTAACTCAAATGTTGATCCTAACCCACTTTTAATTCACACACAAAACATTCTCATTTGAATCAAGTGGTGCTCCCAGCCTAGGATAGGTGATATGGGTTAGTGTCTGGGTTCCACTTTTTAAAACCCACATAGTTGGTAGTGAGGATACAGGCTAGATCACTTGAGTGCTGATAGTCCTGCAGTGCCTTCCCATGATCTCTGTCCTTTCATGCACCTGGGGACAAGTTCTTCCAAAATTAACGGCTGATCAACTTAGCTGAACAAAGAGCCGTGAGCTATCACTCCAGAATTCCTATCGAGACGGACATGGGCAATGTCTACAGTGACAGAACTGCTTTAAATTTGAAGTTAGCTTGATTTTACAATGTCACTGTCTTCACTATCAATACCATCAGCTCGATTTAGGGAGAACTAATATTGATATCATATCATTGGAACTGGCTGGGTGTAGCATCAAGTTAGAATTTAAAAGTTCAAATAAAGGCCAGTGTGGAAAAGCCATGCCTTAAGATTGAATTTATTAGCCTCCTGGAGTGTCCCATATGTATTCCACAAAGATATGTGGTTACCCACCATGAATGGGTGCTTCCTTCTCTGCAGCTCTCCAGGTTTGCTGGAAGGAGGTCACAGGAAGCCCGTGACTTTGAATTGAATTCATCAGCATCCAGGCCTGGAAATATAAAGAACACCTGCAAAGAAAAATGTCTTTTACCGATTGCATCACAGCACATCAATAGCCATCTCCTGAAATCATGAGCACTCAGGGTAGTTATCTGCCTAGTAATTCTCAGGCTCACAAGAGCGCTCCAGTGTAGAGCCATCAAGAGATTCTTGATTTGGTCACAGTTTGGGGAGAGGTATCAAGGGAGAGCAGACTTTGGGTATCCAAGAGAAATGCGGAGCTCTATGACAAGATGTCACCTGAAAGGACTCTCACAGGTTACTCCTTGGACTCTGTTCAATGCTGGGTGAGGTGAAAGAACTCCAGCAGGTCTATCAGAGTCTGGGACACTAACTGGAGGGCTGGATCATCTCTAAGAACCTGACAATATTATGAACAGCTGCACATGCTTCTTGGGGGTTGGGAAACCTGACACATTGTCCACTCTTCATTACGACAGTTGTTGAGGCCCTGGTCTGCAATCTGGAGTGAACCAAGAGGAGCTGGGGGCCAGGAGGAAGAGGCCAGTGGAGAAGAGGATGGGGGCAATGAACAGGAGCCCGAGGAAGTTCTTCCCAACAGCCCAGATATCTTCACCCTAGAGCTGGAATTGATCACCTCTACACCAATCCCTGAGTCCCCGGGACTAAGTTCTTCTGGTGACTGTTTTTTTTCCCCTGAATGCTAGAAGCAGGTTGCGGGTGGGTATGGGTGTAGGTTTTCTGGCATGCCCCTTGGAACAGTGTGTTAATATTTCTGGGGATAGAGCACTTCTCCTTTTTGGAGATCTCCTCAAAGGCCTCATCTAGGCAGTCTGTATTTTTCTGCATGAGGTTTTTGGGCAGGCCTGAGTTATTGAGGCTTTCATGGTAGCACACCTTGCTATGCCAGGCAAACAGATAGCAATCTGGTGTCATGGTACCATGTAGCATTTTGGCAAACTCACCAGGCTTGTGGCCACACAGAATGTGCAGCTGTTTCTTGATGTGTTAGTTTTAGGGGGGCGATGTCTTCTTTGGCAACCTAAAGAAGCATGGGAATTTGGGCTGGATTTCTTTTTTTTCAATGCTTCCTGACATTTTACATTTCCCTGGAGCACATTGCTGTACTATGTGGCTGGTGGGTGCTCCATCCTCTCCCCTCTGCACAGGATGCAGGCTCTCCGGGCCTTTTCCCCTCCCATGTTCCTTTTCCCTCCCCATTTCTTTTCACTTTACAAGGATCCCTCCCAACCCAGCCTTCCCTGTGGCTGGAATGGAACTATCCCCTGCTTGCGATGCAGCTACTGGGCTCTGTGGGCCTTGCTCCTTGTGGAAGATTGCTCCAGGAATGGCTGAAAAAACTTTCCCTCGCTCCCAGACACCAGACAACTTTCCGTTCTTTGCAATACCTCTGCCCCCTCACCCTGAAAAGCAGACAATAGTTTATCCAGAATGTTTCATTGTGGACATGGTAAATTATGGTAAACATTGGCTTGTGTAATGCATGTTTTGAATCCCATCCTTAAGTGGCCTTGCAAAAAGAAACTCTCCCTGACAGCAGACACATAGACCCATTCATTCCATGAGTAAGCACTTAATTTTCAGTACTACTTTTACAGGGAAAAGGCAATGTTAGTTTATAATGATTTTAGGCTGACACCATTGACAAGCACAATAGCTCACATTTTAACAAATGTTTGACAGAAACTATCAAATTATCTTCAGGTCTAGTTTTTATTTTTATTTTTATTTTTTTTAAAGCCTAGTTTGAAAAATTTAGTTTTCAAACAGAAGCTTTGTTCTCAGTTGATATCATAGGATGGACCACATTTTAACAGAGATTGTCTTGGGCACCACCTAATTAACTTTTCTGCATGTATATACTATGGTCCCTCATGTCTTAAAGCTGGGTTTTCCTGGTTCATAGACCACTCTTGCCTTCCTGCTCCAACCGACAGCTCTCTACTTACCAGTTGCTCAGGAGATCACCAAGATACATCCGGGAGGGCTTCCCTGGGCCTAATTGTAGGAACACTATGCATTCTGGCTCAGGCTTTCTGTTTAAACTCAAAGACAGACAAGAAGTTGCCTGAACAATTGGGTTTTATATGGCTGCTACATTGGACCCTGTTGTCTTTTCGAGCTTCTGTCTTCCTATCCTTGCACATGGTTTCTAAATGTGTCTCTGGGACACGGGTTGATACCAACTCTTGCTGCAGCCACTAGACAAGGTTGCCTGGTTCTTGGCTACAAGAGTGTGCTTATTCCAGGGGAGCTCCTCTGATTGTATCAGAGTATCTTCCAATTAAGTAATGGTAGTCTATCGATCCGATGATGACAAATCTGTGCAGATCATCTGTTATTGGTCTTATGGTGTGCCCTCTGGTGACTGTATAAGCCAATTCTAGAGGTGCACATTTTGCCGCAGATGGTGCATGGGAAGTTTGCAATCTGTGGGTTGTGCATTGCTGATGCTCTGTGACGTTGTTCGCGTGCTTCTTGCAGATGCTGACAGCGGTCTTCCTCAAAGGCAATGTAGGTATTTCTGACAGTTTCATGCCACTGTGTTCTGTCACTGGCGGCATCCTCAAGGTCCCTAGGTTTGATACTGCTGTACTGCAGATTGGCTTTGATGGTATCCTTGTAGCGTTTCCATGGATGACCTATACGCTGGATGCCCTGGGAGAGTTCACCATACAGAAGCTGGCAAGGGATTCTGTTGGCATCCATGCGGCTGACATGATAGGTCCAACGTAGTTGTGACTTCATAATCATCATTTCAATGCTTGTCCTCTGGGCTCTCTCAAGGACCTCAAGATTGGGCACTTTGTCTTGCCAGAGGATCTTCATGATGTTACAGAGGCAGCGCATGGGGAATGCTTCGAGCTGCTTGATGTGACGCCTATATAGTGTTCATGTTTCGCACCCGTACAAAAGAGATGACAGAACAACAGCTCTGTACACAACCAGTTTTGTTGACATCCGGATGTTATGGTGGTATAGAACTTTGACACGCACACAGCCAAGAGCCTGGCTCGCTTTGGATATTTGCGCATTGATCTCCTTATCCAGAGATCCATCACTGGATATGACACTGCTCAGGTATTTAAAGTTCTCCACTACTTTAAGCCGAGTGCCGTCAAAGGAGATACTCAGGACAGGAGCATTTGATCCAGGTGCAGGTTGATGGAGAACTTCTTTCTTTCCGAGGCTGATAGATAGTCCAAAAAGTTGTGAGGCCTCAGTAAACTTGTTGACAATGTGCTGAAGATCGTTTTCAGTGTGAGCCATAAGGGCACAGTCATTGGCAAAGAGTGCCTCAGAAAGGAGTTTCTGCACTGTCTTAGTCTTTGCGTTCAGGCGACGGAGGTCAAAAAGTGAACCATCATGCTGGTATTTCAAGTATATACCTTGGTCCAGATCTTTCATTGCATGGTTAAGGACGCATGCAAAGAACAGGTTAAATAAAACAGGAGCGAGAACACATCCTTGTTTCATGCCGTTGGTGATGTTGAAGGGTGCTGATGTGGCTCCATCAGACAGTACTTTGCCTGTCATGTCGTCATGGAAAAGGCGTATAATCTGGACAAATTTCCAAGTCATATTAGAATGGTCCAAAGGGCTTCCCTGTTGACGGTATCAAACACCTTTGTCAGATCTATGAAGACAGCATACAGGTGCATGTTGTGTTCAATGCACTTTTCTTGTATTTGTCCGACAGCAAACACCATATTGGCTGTGCTCTGGCCAGGTCGAAAACCCCATTGACTTTCAGGTAAATTTGCCTCAGAAATACTGGCTATTAGGCAGTTCAAGATGATGCGGGCAATGATCTTCCCTCCAACGGAGAGGAGGAGTATGCCTCTGTAGTTTCCACATTCTGCTTTGCTGCCTTTATTCTTAAAGAGGGAGACAATAATAGCATCGCGGAGGTCCTGTGGTATGTTTTCATCCTCCCAGATGCTGATGATCACGCTATGGAACGCTGCTAGTGCTGCTGGACTTGCCACTTTATATCTCTCTGCTGGTATCCCATCTTTTCCAGGAGCTTTTCCTGAACTCATCCTGCTAACAGCTTTCTTAATCTCATCTATAGTAGGCAGAAAGTCAAGATCTGTCAGGACGGGTTGTGGAATTTCATTGAGGACGTTGTTATTCACGGTTGATAGTCTGTTAAGGAGGTTGCTAAAGTGTTCTCGCCATCTTTCATTGATGCCCTGTTTGTCTTTGACCACCAGCGTTGTGTTGTTTGATGAGACCAATAGGGTAGTCCTTGGTTTGGAAGGTCCATAGACAGTCTTAATAGCACTAAAGAACATCTTTGAGTTGTGGGTCTCAGCACAGTGCTCAATTTCTTTGGCTTTGCTCTCCCACCAGCTGTCTTGTATCTGACGGAGGTCTTTCTGTGTTTTGCTCTGAAGGTGCTTGAAATGGTCCCGTTCAGAGGCTGAGGAGGGGTCATCCTGCCATTCAATAAAAGCTTTTCTCTTTACTTCCAGTGCTGAACATATTTCTTCTTGGTTCTCATCGAACCAATCCTGATGTATTCTTTTCTTTGGTTCAAGAGATGTTATTGCTGTGTCAGTCACTATCTGCTTGAACTGATCCCACTTTTCGGTTACAGTACTGACCAGTTGACTGTGGGATGTTAATTTGTCATTGAGACTCTTCTGAAAATTGTTTAAACATTGGGCATCTTTCAGTTTGGCTACGTTAAAAGCAGGTCGCACATGCTTAAGGCGTTTGTGCCGAGAGGGAGCGATGTAAAGTTGAAGAGACATCCTGACTAATCTGTGATCTGTCCAGCACTCTGTGCCTCGCATTACTCTGGTGATCAGTACGTCTCAGGTGTCTCGCCTTCTGACAATGACATAATCTATCAGATGCCACTGTTTAGACCCAGGGTGCATCCACGTCGTTTTGTATTTATCCGCTTGTCGGAACAGAGTGTTGGTAATAGTCAGGTCATTTTCAGAACAAAGGCTCAAAAGGAGTAGTCCATTGTTGTTCATTTTGCCTACACCATGTGGCCCGGCTACTCCTTTCCAGTTCTCGTTGTCAGTCCCGACTCGGGCATTGAAATCTCCAAGTAGGAGTAGTTTGTCTGTTGCAGGTGTGGCCTTGATCAGTCTGTCGAGATCTTAATAGAATTGTTCCTTTGAGTTGTCAGGGCATGTTAGAGAGGGTGCATATGCACTGATGATGGTGGCATGACATTTGGCGTTTAGTAGGAAGTGTAGTTTCAGCAATCGTTCATTGATAGCCACTGGAAGGTCTGGGAGTTGACGCATCAGTAGGTTTTTATTGCCAGACTGACTCCATGTATTCTATCCTCTGTCTCAGTCTTACCCTTCCAGAAGAAGGTATAACCACTTCCTGGTTCACTCAAGAAACCTTCCCCAGCCAATCTTGTTTCACTTAATGCTACTATATCGATGTTATAGCGGGCTAGTTCACGAGCAATGAGAGCTGTCCTTCTCTCAGGTCTTGCAACAGCTTCTCGATCCATGAGAGTACAAACATTCCATACACCAATGGTAAGTTTTCTCAAATTTATCTTTTGGTTTCAACCACAAGTAGGGTTAAACTGCCAGCCGCGGCTTGCTGGCCAGTTATTGTTGTAGAGCAGGCAATTTTTAGGCCACCTTTTCTAGGCCTCTTCCCTACTAGGGTGAGCAGTGCTGTCCTAAAGAGGACTGCTCAGACGCCTGTGATGGTGCCGGGCAACTCTGTTGCCCCAGGTACAGAGCTGGATGACCACTTGTCCACAGGCTGCCTACGTGCAGGGTTGGGACTACAACTCCCAGTGGTAACCTCCACCTGTTGCTTCACCCCTCCCCCATCGCCGCAGGACTTGGGTGATGTGATGATAAGAACATAAGAACATAAGAATGGCCATACTGGGTCAGACCAAAGGTCCATCCAGCCCAGCATCCCATCTGCCGACGGTGGCCAATGCCAGGTGCCCCAGAGAAGGAGAACAGAAGACAATGATCAAGTGATTTATCTCCTGCCATCCATCTCCTGCCCTTGTTCTGAAGGCTAGGGCACCATACTTTATCCCTGGCTAATAGCCATTTATGGACCTAACCTGCAAAAATTTATCAAGCTCTTTTTTAAACCCTAATAGAGTCCTGGCCTTCACAGCCTCCTCGGGCAAGGAGTTCCACAGGTTGACTGTGCGCTGTGTGAAGAAAAATTTCCTTTTATTAGTTTTGAACCTACTACCCATCAATTTCATTTGGTGTCCCCTAGTTCTTGTATTATGGGAAAAGGTAAATAATTTTTCTATATTCACTTTCTCCACACCATTCATGATTTTATATACCTCTATCATATCGCCCCTCAATCGCCTCTTTTCCAAACTGAAAAGTCCCAGTCTCTCTAGCCTCTCCCCATATGGGACCCGTTCCAAGCCCCTAATCATCTTAGTCGCCCTTTTCTGAACCTTTTCTAATGCCAATATACCTTTTTTGAGGTGAAGAGACCACATCTGCACGCAGTACTCAAGATGTGGGCGTACCATAGTTTTATATAGGGGAAGTATGATATCTTTTGTCTTATTATCGATCCCTTTTTTAATAATTCCTAACATCCTATTTGCCTTACTAACTGCCGCTGCACACTGCGTGGATGTCTTCAGAGAACTATCCACTATAACTCCAAGATCCCTTTCCTGATCTGTCGTAGCTAAATTTGACCCCATCATGTAGTACGTGTAATTTGGGTTATTTTTTCCAACATGCATTACTGTAATGGGTCAGTATGGCCTCCTGCAGACCTGGAGGCCGGGGAAGTTATGCAGAGGCCCTGGTGGGTGGGGCCGGAGTCAGGAGACCAGAGGCCCGCCCCTCAGAGGGCGGGGCCAAGGGCTAGAAGTGCCAAAGGCGGGACTCGGGAGCCATTCAGTGCTGGGCCTCCGGGCAGGGAGGGTGTGCCTGCACGAGGTCCCCGGGGCCAAAGGGAGAGGGCCTGCGGCCGCCCGGCCAGGCCGGAGGAGCAGGCCCCCAGAGGCTCCACGCAACCCCGGGTCCGTATGCCCCAAGGAGACTACCCGGACTTCCCGGACCTACCAGGACCTTCCCGCCGGTGGAGACCCCTTGCTGTGGAAAAGGCCCCGGGAGCAGGCTGCCCCCGAGCCCCGGCGGATCCCTACACCACTCAGACCCAGGACCGACCTGCATCTCCTGTATTGCCACCGCCTGACTACCCTAACGACGTGGTCATGGACGATTGGCCGGAGCCCCCACAGGTGGATGACCCAGAGGAGACCGACCTAGGAGGACCCCTCGACCAGATGGACTGGGACCTGCCGCCAACAGAGGGTGAGGTAGGAAGTGGCCCGGGGAACGTCGCTCAGGAACCAATGGCAGTGTGTTGCGGTCTGGATCCCCACTGGATCTGTTTTCCCTTGTGTTGCTGCCCCGCCCCAAACTGAGGGCTGGGCTGGTGTTTTCCCTTGTGTTGCTGCCCCGCCCCAAACTAAGGGCTGGGCCGGTGGTTACCCTTGTGTTACTGCCCCGCCCCAAACGGAGGGCTGGGCCGGTGTTTATCCTTGTGAACTGCTGCCCCGCCCTGGACTGAGGGCTGGGCCCAGAACTATATAACTCTTGTGAACTGCTGCCCCGCCCTGGACTGAGGGCCGGGCCCAGAACTATATAACTCTTGTGAACTGCTGCCCTGCCCTGGACGGAGGGCTGGGGCCTGTACGGGGGTAGCGGTGACTGCCCGAACTGAGTGCGGGCTGGTGCCCTAACCCCCTCCTTTGTTGCCGCCTGCCCTAGACCCAGGGGCTGGGCGTCACGGGACTTGCTACAATTACCTTACACTTACCCACATTAAATTTCATTTGCCATTTTGCTGCCCAATCACTCAGTTTGCTGAGATCTTTTTGTAGTTCTTCACAATCCCTTTTGCTTTTGACTGTCCTGAACAACTTGGTGTCATCTGCAAACTTTGCCACCTCACTGCTTACCTCATTTTCTAGATCATTGATGAACAAGTTGAACAGGATCAGTCCCAGGACTGACCCCTGGGGAACACCACTAGCTACCCTCCTCCATTGTGAAAATTTACCATTTATTCCCACCCTTTGTTTTCTGTCTTTTAACCAATTCCCGATCCATGAAAGGATCTTTCCTCCTATCCCATGACCACCTAATTTACATAAAAGCCTTTGGTGTGGGACCGTGTCAAAGGCTTTCTGGAAATCTAGGTATATTATGTCCACTGGGTGCCCCTTGTCCGCATGTTTATTAACCCCTTCAAAGAATTCTAATAGATTAGTTAGACACGACTTCCCTCTGCAGAAACCATGCTGACTTTTGCCCAACAATTCGTGCTCTTCTACGTGCCTTGCAATTTTATTCTTTACTAGTGTTTCTACTAATTTGCCTGGTACTGATGTTAAACTTATCGGTCTATATATGATGTGATATGATATATATATATATGATATGATGATTTGCACAGGACCTGTGCGTGACAGCTTTTTAAATGGTACCACTGTTGCACAGGAGCAATCCCACTGTCTTGACCTTGGAAGCCAGGAACCAGTGGTAAGTAGAATCATCATGACTGGTAACTTCTTTGGTTGCAGTGGATGGCCTTGACGTCTTTCGTGCCTTGTCAAGCCCTTCACTTTCCACAAAGCATTGCAGAACTGCCCTCTTGGCCGTTGGATCTAAATGATCTCTTCCGCCCAGTCCGTTGGAACTGACTTCACATGCTGGGTAGGCACATCCAAAAATTCACCGAGGGTTTGAACCCCATCGGTTACACTCACCTGGTTTGGCCGGCCTGTCGAAGCCGTTGCCCGGGGTGTGGCCGCTGCGCATGCTGCAGCTACTTGGAGCCACAAGTGAGAGCTGAGTGACAGGTGGGGACCAAAGTGGACGGACTACCCCTAAAGGGGTATGACAAGTCCCTCCAACAGAGGTACTACCCCTCCCTGTACACCCCATACACCCCTCCAATTAAGTAGTTTAAAATCCAATTAAATAGTTTAAGCATAATAACACCATCCTTCTTTGAGTGACATGATAGTTCCAGAGTGTCTGATTAACTATTTTACAGAGGTTAAAAAAGTTTTCACAGAGTAATCAAAGATTTTAAAAAACAATTAACCAGAGATTCCCACAATAGCATGAGTCAGCAAGGGAACCCAAGCCATAACCTGATAACTCAAAGAGTGAGTGTGTGTTAAAACAGTTTTGCTTGGATAAGGATTAAAGAGAGAGGGGTGTGACTTTCTAATTAGCATAAATATTGATCTCAAGCAAATACCAGCAGAGCAAATATCTATGCATTCAGGTCAAGGTTACAGGTGGATTTAAACAGTCACAGAGAGGTAGTTGTGTTAGACTGTATCTTCACAAAACAAAAAAAACAGTCAAATAGTGCTTTAAAGACTAATAAAAATTTGTATTAGGTGATACAGATTAGGTGTATTTGGTGGGACAGACATGAAAACTAAAAAAATATTTTATTATCGTTAAAGTATTATATGACTGCTTTTTTGTTTTTGTTTAGATTGACTTAAGTATATATGACCACATTCATGATGAGGCATTGCTTATCTCAATCAGTTTAAAACTAGAAGTTAAGAAATACTTTGGTTGTGGTCATGAATTTTCTCAAGTTGAAAATCAAGCAAAGTTTTCCTATATTTACAGAGGACACTGACCAAAGGGTGCAGGACCACAGTGACCATTTCTCACCTGGAAACCTGCCAGTGCTTTTCACACACTAATTAAAAAGCCCTTATTTTTTTCACTAAACTATAGCTATTTGGTCTTTTTCTTGGGACAAAATGTTCTCACACACTTATGCTTACAACTTTTTGACCTTAATCTTGCAGACACTTACGGTTGTGCACATCTACTTCTCAATGGACTGCTTTTGTAAATAAAATCATGCCCTAAACAAGATTTACCCCTCTTGCTCTTTCCCCGTCTCCAACTCCTTCCCATGGGTATGTGGAGGGTGGGGGAGGGAAGTAGCAGACTTCAGTGCCTGAACTGGCAATCCAAATAGGCCATGAAGAGGGCCTGCCTGACACAGAGGGACAAGTGACAGCTTTGCTAGTATTGCATTGTTGAGTTATTCTGTGGTGTGTCAATGTAGCTCTTCCTTGGTGCTTGACAGCTGGCAGAACTAACAATTTTAGGGACTAGCCCATAAACCCTGATCAAAAGGGCAAAACTCTATCTTATTTTTATCAGAGGTAAGCCTCTTACAGAGTCATTCATGCTTGTCACCTCTGTTCTTTTCTCTCCACTCTGTCACTTTGCCTGTTAATGGGAGAATTTTACGTGTACATTAACATTACTGAGATATCATGCTGCTGTCTCAAAAAACCATTAGAGCATCAGCAAATGAGATTAGAGGCATTCCCCCAAAGATTTTTCACTGTTAGGCAATCTATATATTATGACAGGTTTCAGAGGAGTAGCTGTACTAGTCTGTTTCCCACCAGACTACTTGTTGTTTTTGATCAGTTATAGGGATACAAAACCCTGGATGGCAAGATGGAGATCTCAGAAATAGCATATCTAATAATTTACCTCGGTACCCCTGCTGGATTGGTGTGGTGTGACATTGTGAAGTGTGTCTTTGCCCACGGCAGTTTCTGCTCCAAAATATCTGTTAGTTAGTTAGGACTTCTTGCTGTTACTTGTGACATCATAGCTACTTGAGGGGTGGGACTTTGGAAAGGATCCAGGCCTGCCTGGTGGGGACATGTGCAAAGGAGACAGATGGAGGCAGCTGGAGCTCTGGGCCCCTTTGAAATGCCACTGCAGTGCTGTGCTGCTGGTCCACATCTGATTGTTGAGGGAGTGTTGGGGGGAGAAGGGGCAACACTGACTGCCATAAGCCCTGCCCCTCCTGCCATGGGCCTCACCTCTTCTGGGGGTGGGGAGTGGGGCCCCCTACCACCTAGCCCTGGGCCTGTGTCAGCCATTGGTGCTGCTGGAAGGAGCTACGTAGTAGGGTTACAGGACTGTTCTTACTGTGTCACCCTGAAGCCTGTCATGTCTGTTGAGTGAAACAAGGGAAACAACTGTGAGTATGGTTAAGAACTCTTTTTGTTTAGCATATCACCAGGCTTCATCACAGTGGGGGTGTGCAGTCTGTTGCCATCCAATGTAAGTTCTCAGCTATTTTTGGCCTTTTGACACTTTAGAAATCACAGCCATATGTCGTCATGAAATATGAAAGAATACGCAGAATAATTTTGTGGATGCAGAAAATGAGACAACTGGCCAACAAAAACATAGAAGCTACTGCACTCACCTAAGTTTTTGGAGATATTTGGGCTGTATAGATCGATCCATCTTTTAGTTGATCAACAAGGTGAGTGGTTCTCCAGCTGTACATAGACCCGGTCTTGCAGATAGCTCTAAATTTGTCTGCACTACAGATTTATAGGCCTATATTTATTCCAGCAATAACTTCCTGTGTTGACAGGCTCTGTGTGTTAATTTTTCTAAAGGACAATCTCTCAGTGTGCAAAGAAAATTTGCTGAATCCTGAATGTGCCCAGATGCACTGCTGAATTCCTGAGGTTGCAGAACTGCAGTCTGAAGCAATAGTTTTGAGAGGGGAGAACTGCACCTATTTTTGTCCATGGGTTTTTTTGGTCTGGAAGGCAGTTATGACCATTTAAATATCAACAATGTTAAAGACGTTAATCATTGTTTATCCATCACTGTTGGGCTTTGTGGGTGGGTGGAATGGGTGGGAGATTTGACTGCCTTCAAAGATTTGTAAAATCAAGGTCATCCTTCCAGAATTGTAGTCCTCATCTCCCTTGCCCACAGTGCAAAAATAAAGAGGAGATAAAACCTCTTCCTAATGGCAAGCCCCAGACCAAGCTCCCACTCATTTCAAGGCATTCAACAGAACTGCCTCTCCTTTACCAGTTGTGACAATTGTGTGGCTTTCCTCTTAAGCTTCTCACTGTGAAGTTTTGTGTTGCATCTGCTGCGCACTGAGAGTGAAAGTTAGGGAGCAGAATAAAAGTCAGTACAGGTTTTAAATTTAATCCATATCAAACACCTGACAGGAGACACTGCACTGATGGTATTTGATTTCCTGTTCATCAATACAAATGAATTTACTTGCAGCTGTCTCAGAACACTGATTTCAATGCAAAATTTATATGCTCTAGCAGCTGCACAAATCGGGGCAGATCAGTGTTCCCTCTATTTATTTTCATCCATGGGCAGAATAAATTTTATGTGCACCAGGGCATTTGTAGATGTATACTACCACTAGAAACACACGCTCTCCACTGTGGGTGGCTGTGGCTGCTCCGCTGGGCAACACTGGAATCTCTTGTGGGCAGCTGCCCAAGCACTCAGCTTACAGGGAACACTGGGGCAAATTTTAGGTACAGGATGTTATATTACCTGAGACTCTGCACCTGGCCAGTCCTCCTGGTATAGTTTATATCAATTCTTTGGATGGAATAAACTGTACCTGCAGAAGGGCTTTTTTGCTGTATAACGGTATCTACCCAACACAAACACAGTTAATAATAATAATCATTAAAAACAACCACAAATATTCATAAACCTGAATTACCCACCAGGAGAAATAAAAAAACAAATCGACAGGGCCAGACGAATACTCGCAGACCAGCCACTCCAAGATAGGCCCAAAAAAGCCAAGAACAGAACGTCCCTGGTCATTAGCTACAGCCCCCAACTCAAACCACTGCAACGCATTATTAAAGACTTGCAACCTATCCTTAATTAGGATGCCACACTCCAGAAAGCCCTAGGTGACAGGTCTGTTCTCTCCTACAGACAACCTCCCAACCTTATAAGCATTCTCACCAACAATCACAGTCTATACCACAGGAATACCAATCCTGGAACTTTTCCTTGCAACAAAGCCCATTGCCAACTTTGTCCACATATCTATTCTGGAGATACCACCACTGGACCTAACAAGGCAATTCACAGAATCACAGGCACATTCTTATGTTCCTCAGCTAACATCATATATGCCATCATGTGCCAACAATGCCCACATGCTTTGTATATTGGACAGACTTCAAACTCTCTTAGACAAAGGATTAATGGGCATAAAACAAACATAAAAACACTCTTGATTCACAAACCTGTCAGCCAGGATTTTAATGGAGTGGGCCATTCTGTTAATGACCGGAAAGTCTGTGCTTTACTGAAAAGGCATTTTTCACAGCTGTTTGGAAAGAGAGGCTGCTGAACTCTTTTTTTTATATTCAAATTAGACACATTAACTCTTGGTTTGAACCAGGATGACAATTTTCTAGCTCATTATAGGGGATCTTTTACATACTTTGCTTTATCTAATTCTTGACTCCCTGCCCCTGCCCCTCTGCTCTCTGATTTGCTCACCTTGATAATTTTTCTGATTTGTCAACCTTGGTTACTATTTTTGGTTCTCTGTGCCTTAAGTATTGAGTCTGTTCTGGTATGGCTACGATCTGAAGAAATGGGTCTGTCCCATGAAAGCTCATCACCTAATAAATTACTTTGTTAGTCTTTAAAGTGCTACTGGACTGCTTTTCTGTTTTCACAGTATATAGACTAGCATGGCTATCTCTCTGTTACTAAACACAGCTATGTTAGTGGTGTGATTTCCCACCCCCCAACCCCACTCTTAATCAATGTATATATTCTGGTAAAACTTTCTGGTATAACTAGGTCTTCTTCTTTAATAAGTAATGACGTCCTATTGCTGCACACAGGAGCTTCCTTACCTTGTCACAGCTCTGACTCCTGCACTCTCCACCCCTGCCCTGAGCCCTAACACCTCCGAACCCCCTGTCCTGACTCCTCTTCTATGCCCGTCCAGCATTCAGCTCCCCCACCTCCCTAGCAAGCTGTCCTCAGCTCACCCATACCCAAACACACCCCAACACCCTACCCTGAGCCTCCAAGACTCCATCCCTCTCTGATCCCCCATAAGGGGGGAGTTGTGGTAGGACAGGACCTGTAAGAATTCAAAGTTACTTTCACCCCGATTTGTGTGAGGTCTTTTACCTCTGAGAACTGTTAATTTTATTTTCTTAACCACACTGGAAACTGACTGTGGAGCCAAAAGTGGCCCTAGTAGCCAATTTTGCAAGCTGGGAATACTGGCCAATCAGCACCCCGCTTCCCCAGCAGGCAAGTGGGTGTCCGAAACTGCCTGGGGGGGAGGCTACCTAAAGACCTTTCTTTCCCAGACGATCCTGGTGGAGATTCCTAACATAGTTTCCCGCTCTACAAGACACTTAAGGCCTAGTCTATACAATGCTTCCTTGTGAGGTGAGAAATTTACCACAGGCTAACACGGCTACCTCTCTGATACGATTTACCACAGTGTCTCCCCTGTGGAAAGGTCAGTGGAGGGTTGCTCTCCTGTTGACTCTGGCCACTCTTCTCACCTTAGTGGAGTACCAGCATTCACGGGAGAGCACTTGGAGGTCAATTTATTGTGTCTAAGCAGGTCACTGTAGCGTCATTCCACTTTGTATCAAAGACAAGCCCTAAGGTTGGTCTAGACATAAGTTTTATTGGTTTAACTATTTCACCTAGGCCTGAGAGTTTTTTGAAACAAAAATGATTATACAAGTAAAAGCTTTAGTTTGGATGCAGTTAACCTGGAGTAAAGCACCCTCTCTACTGCCATGGTGTGTTTCTTTTCCTATCTGGCAATAGCTATGTCAATATAAAGCAGCTTTAAATTAATGTAACTGTGCCCACCTTTGGTGGTTGCTACCCTTTTAATTATGCCCATATAGTTACAACAGTACAGTTGTTTAATGCTGACTGAACTTCAACGTGTACTTTCTTCCCATCACCCCACAGCAGATACCAAGATTTTATCTCAGGTCACCAAAAACTGTGACCTGGGAAGTGATAAAAACTTAAATAGGTAAAGGAAAAAAGTCACGCAAAACCACATTTCTGTGAAGGCCTTCTGATATCAGCAATTGTAGTTGGAGCTGATTGTTTAAACTTTTCAAAGCAGCAGCCACCTAAGAAATCAGATGGCATTGGCTGTGCCATGGTGTTTGGAATGTGCTGTGATTCAAATGAATACCAATGTGACTGTGCATAAAAACACCTCACAGAACAAATGCCGCATCAGGTTGATATACAGCTACAGTGGAAAACTGAAACGATAAAAGCCAGTTACTTTTTAAAATTTAAACATGTAGGAAGAGAACAGATTTTGTCAATGCAAAAAATCCTGCAAGGCTGCAGCTTGGCACCAGCTCCAGCTGTGCACAGCAATCGCTTCCCCTCAAGCCTAAAGCAGTATTCACAAGACACTAAAGAGGATCAGCATCTTTCCTGATCCATTCCTTAAATAGCACTCAATGCTGCCAGAGCTTTGTGAAGGAAGTATAAGGTAATCCTAAAGTCACATTGTGCGATTGACTGTTTTTTTTTAAAAAACAAAATAAAAAAACCCAGGCATTTGATTTAGAGTTAAAGATAAATTACTATCCCTTTACTTTTACTAGCAATAAGGAACAGGGGTCAGTAGACAGAAAAATTAACCAAAGCCTTGTGAAGTTGTGTCTCCCCTCTTCCACTTAGGTTTGTATACCGACCAGTTATATTGGTAAAATGGTATTGTATACTAGTAGTGCTTTTTCCATATAGAGGAAGGAATACAATATACCACTGCAAGGCATCTTTATATTGGTAAAACTAGGTCCAAACTAGGAGTTGTACAGCTATAGCTATTTTGGTTGAAAAGAAAAGTAAAGAAAAGAAAAAAAAAACCAGCAAAGCAAAGAAACAAACTCCTCCTAACTAAATTAAGTACATTGCTACAAAATCTATGTCTAGACCTGTCCTAATACAGGAACTTACCAAGTGGCCCTTTAACTCCAGTGAGTGGTTTAATTTTTTCTGTAAATATGATCTGAAATATTTTAGTAAGAAACTATCACTTTAACACTTACTCCTCTCACATGCATCCAGAGTTTTTTCTTTGTGTGAAAATCTCTACTCCAACCACCAAACTCAGGGGTACCATACACACTGGCCATGTCTACACTATCCCAAAACTTTGAAATGACCATGCACATGGCCATTTCGAAGTTTACTAATGAAGCACTGAAACACATATTCAGCTCCTCATTAGAATGCCAGCAGCCACGGCACTTCGAAATT
Organism: Carettochelys insculpta; assembly: GCF_033958435.1. Lineage (NCBI taxonomy): Eukaryota > Metazoa > Chordata > Testudines > Carettochelyidae > Carettochelys > Carettochelys insculpta. The sequence goes on along the minus strand of NC_134141.1, from coordinate 55,453,425 downwards.
GCAGCAGCTCGCCGCCGTGTGGCTCGTCCAGACAGGGCTCCTTTTTGAAAGGACGTCAGCAACTTTGAAATCCCCTTATTCCCATCTGCTGTTAGGAATAAGGGGATTTCAATGTTGCTGGGGTCCTTTCAAAAAGGAACCCCGTCTAGTTATGCCAAGCCGCGCACTTTCGAAAGCTTTCGAAGCACCATGGCCGGAAGTGTCCTAATGCTAATGAGGCACTAAATATTCAATTCAGCACCTCATTAGTAATCTTCAAAATGGCCATTAGCATTGCTATTTCAAAGATTTGTGCCCGTGTAGACACACCTAAGCTCTTCCTTTTATTTTATTTTTTTAAACATACAGGTGTCAGAGTCTACGTCTAGACTGCAGGCTTCTGTCAACACAGCACACTTCCAGACTGCAGACCTCTCAGACGAGATATGCTGGTTGGGAGTGTTCTGTTGACTTTTTTGTCCACCTTATTCCACAAGGAGGAAGAGATATCTCAACAGAGGGTTTTTTTCTGACATTTGGTTCTGTGTGGATGGGCCAAATGTCGAAAGAGCCTCTCCCAACAGAACTGTTGGCAAAAGATAGGCAAATGCGGTGTGCGATTTCTGTACCTTTTGCCGACAGTTCCCCACAGTCTAGACGTAGCCTGAGATCTTCCAATCTTATTACCTACATTGCAGGATGAGAAATGATCAAAAGTTAAAGTCTAACATATTAAAATATTATGATTAAAATAAGGAGGAGAGATTAGGCAGTAAGAAGAATTAAGAGACAAGCAGCTGTGGATGGAAAAGTCAGAGTTATTCTATTTAAATGTACACATTCAAAACAATATTTCTTTCCTTCTACTTAGCTGGGAAAAGAAAAGGTGTGGTGGCAAGGCAATAAATAATCTCAAGGTGCACCCTCATAAAGGAAGGATTGCAAATTTTTTAAAAGCAAGTGAGTTCTAAGATTTGGATCTAGATGTGGCTCAAGCCCAACTTGGGGCTATGTCTACACTAAAGAGTTTTTTCAACAAAACGCATGGAGCATCCACATTCCCAAGGCATTCTGATGACAGTAAATTGACAGAATGTGGCACTTCGTTTGGCAGCGTTCTGCCGCTCCCCCATGAAGTGGAATGCCTCTGTCAACAGATTCTGTTGGCAGAAAGCTGGTCTGGACATTCCGGGGGTTCCGGTGGACAGCCATGTCTGCTGTGCATCCAGTTGGCTGTTTTGTTGAGAAAGCAGCTGGGCAGTCTGGCCACTCTCTATCGACACAGCAGATTACTTTTTAGATCCACTTGGCAGGCTGGCTGCAATCTGTTGACAGAAGTTTTGTCAGAAAATATCTTTCAACAGAAACGTCTGTCGACAGATCACTGGAGTGTAGACATAGTCTATATGTTGATATTACTTTATCTTAAAAGGGCTACGTCTACACGAGCACCCAACATCGAAATAGGCTATTTCGATGAATAACGTCTACACATCCTCCAGGGCCGGCAACGTCGATGTTCAACTTCGACGTTGCTCAGCCCAACATCGAAATAGGCGCAGCGAGGGAACGTCTACACGTCAAAGTAGCACACATCGAAATAAGGATGCCAGGCACAGCTGCAGACAGGATCAACGGGCGGACTAGCGCTTCCGGGGCAACAGCTAGCCGCTCCCTTAAAGGGCCCCTCCCACATACACTCAGCCTGCACAGCACGTGGTCTGAGGAGCCATATAGGCAGACAGACCCCGAGCGCCGCAGTCATGGACCCTCAGCAGCAGCAGCAGCAGCAGCAGCAGCAGCTAGAGGTCCACCCAGCCCTCCCGGCAGGAGCAGGGCTTGCCCTGGCTCATGTCATGTTGGGGGCAGCTGAGCACCTTCTTGCCCCAGGGGAGGAGATGCCCCCAGGGCAGCAGGGCTCAGCCCCTACCCCTGCAGCACCCCGCTCCACCCCCCGCCTCACACGCCAGTGGCTGTGGAGCTACCCCACCAGCACCGACTGGTGGGAGCGGCTGGTGCTTGGGGAGTGGGACGACGACCACTGGCTCAGGAACTTCAGGATGACCCGCCAGACATTCCTGGAGCTGTGCCAGTGGCTCACCCCCGCACTCAGGCACCGGGACACTGCCATGCGGCGTGCCCTCCCTGTGGAGAAACGGTTCGGCATCGCTGTCTGGAAGCTGGCCACTCCGGACAGCTACCGATCCGTGGGGCAGCAGTTTGGTGTCGGAAAGGCCACCGTCGGGGCTGTCTTCATGGAGGTAAGAGAACCCACAGGGGGAGGCCAGGCCAGGGCAGGGGGGCCAGAGCAGGGCAGGGTAGGGCAGGGCAGGGCAGGGGGGCCAGGGCAGGGTAGGGCAGGGCAGGGCAGGGGGGCCAGGGCAGGGCAGGGAAGGGGGGCCAGAGCAGGGCAGGGTAGGGCAGAGCAGGGCAGGGCAGGGCAGGGGGGCCAGGGCAGGGCAGAGCAGGGCAGGGCAGGGCAGGGGGGCCAGGGCAGGGGGGACAGGGCAGGGCAGAGCAGGGCAGGGCAGGGCAGGGCAGGGCAGGGGGGCCAGGGCAGGGCAGGGCAGGGGGGCCAGGGCAGGGCAGGGCCACGCACACCCTACTCACCCCTCATTGGGGCTGTCCCATGTGCTTTCTCTGCAGGTCGTGCGTGCCATCAACTCCATGCTCCTGCACAGGCTCGTGAGGCTGGGGGACCCACAGGCCACTGTCGCCGCCTTTGCCACCCTGGGCTTCCCCAACTGCTTCGGGGCTCTGGATGGGACTCACATCCCCATCCGCGCCCCGGACCACAGTGGTGGCCGATACCTCAATCAGAAGGGCTACCATTCAGTCGTCCTGCAGGCCTTGGTGGACAGCCGGGGACGGTTCCAGGACATTTACGTGGGCTGGCCTGGCAGCACCCATGACGCCCGGGTTTTCCGCAACTCGGGCTTGTGCCGCCGGCTGGAGGTGGGGACCTACATCCCCCAGCGGGAGATCCCTCTGGGGGACACCACCATGCCCTTCTGCATCCTCGCGGATGCGGCCTACCCCCTCCGGCCGTGGCTCATGAGCCCCTACACGGGCCACCTCTCCGCCAGCCAGGAGCACTTCAACGAGCGCCTGAACCGTGCGCGCCAGGTGGTGGAGCGCTCATTCGGCCGCCTCAAGGGACGCTGGCGATGTCTCCTCACCTGCCTGGATGCCAGCCCCAACAACATCCCCCAGATTGTGGGTGCCTGCTGCGCCCTGCACAACCTCGTGGAGAGCAAGGGGGAGAGCTTTCTTCAGGGCTGGGCCGCCGAGGCCGGCAGGGCACACGTGCAGCCACCTGCTGCCCCCAGTTGGCAGGTGGACCCAGAGGGCACCCGGGTCCGGGAGGCCCTGCGGGCCCACTTCGAGCAACAGGCCGCGGGGTGAACTCTGCCCAGGCCCCCTACTGCCCGCCCCTTCCTCCCCCACACTCCTGCCCCAACGCCCACACCATGGAGCACCCCACCGCCCCCCCCACTTGTCCAGGAGAAATGACAGCACGAACTTGTGGGTGAACATAAATGTTTTTTTTGTCTTAACGAATTTTTTTTTTTTTTAAATAAAAAAATATATATATGTGAAACAGAAACCAAAAAGGAGGGACAAACATTCAAAAAAACCAAGATGGGCACAAATAAAACTATGTACAACAACAAATCAAAGCACTGTGCGCCATCAAAGAAAAACCAAAAGCAGAGAGGAGAACGGGGAGAACTATGTACAGGGGGGGGACGGGGCAAATAGGGGCAACACCCACACCACCCACCCAGTCCCCAAAGTCTGTCCAACAAGGGGGGGGCCACGTCCCGGGCCCCTCGCCCCTACAGCCCAGCAGTGGGCGTGCCCGGCCGGGAGCTCCGGCGGGCCTGCAGTCTGGTGCGCGGCTGGGTGGGAGCGGGCTCCACTGGAAGGTAGCGGTGCCGGCGAGTCTCGGGTGGCTCCAGGGGTCCCTCGGCGCGGTGGCCCTCGCGGGGAGGTGGTGGGGCGACGGCGGACGGCCCGGCAACGGCTGGAGCAGCTGGTGGTGGGGCTGCAGGAGCGGGCATGGCGGGCGGTGGCGCGGCCGGCGCGGCATGGGGGGCCAGGTAATCAACCAGCCGGTTGATGGTGTCCATATAGGCCCCCCATGCCTCTCTGCGCCAGGCCAGCGCCTGCTCCTGCAGCCGGAGGTGCTGCTCCGACACCTCCAGCTGCCGGCGGAGGATGGCCAGCAGCTGGGGGTCTGTGGCCGCCGCCGGTAGCAGGCGCGGGGTCCGCCGTCTGGCCCTCTGCGGGGCCGGTGGTTCCTCGGCCGAGGGGCTGCCCTGGAGCGAGGGTCCCGGAGGGCTCTCTGGGACAACCGATGCCTCGCCGGCGCTCTCTTCCGGTCCTTCGGATGGTGCAGGTGCAGGTGCAGGACACAGGAGAGGAGTGGGGAAAGAAGAATGGAGACAGGCGTTAGTGTGGGCCCCGAGCCGTGGCCTTTGTCCCCCCCGCCCTGTGCTGCAGGTTCCCCATCCCCGTCCCTGGGAGATTCTGCTGTGATGGATGGGGTTCAGGGGTCCCCCTGCCCTGCAGCCCGTCCCCTGGTGGGAGCGACTCTCACTTCACCCCGCAGGGTCTGAGAGCAGGAGAGGTTTCTTAGGCCACAGATGGCCAGTTTCTGGCAGGAGTGACAGCACCAGCTGTCGGAAGAGACAGTCCTTCCAACCCGTCGTGGGGAGAAGACCCCAAGGGGGGCCCCTCTGGGATGCAGCTTTCCCTCTCCTCTGGCTGGCTGCCTACCAGCTCTCCCTTCCCCTAGCCTCTACCTGTGGCCCCCGCCCTCGCCCCCCAAGTCCAAGCCAGATCGGCTCCTCCCTCCTGTTTGTTCAGGGCAGAGGTGTCACCTGCCAGCTGTAGCGCCAGGATCCTCCTTTGGCCCTGGGAGCTCCTTGGCTCGGGTGGCTCATATGTAGCCTGAGTCTCCCTTTGGCACTCCCGCCACTCCATCGCATGCTGCTGCTGCGGGGTGTCCGACCCCCTCCGCCCGGGGGCCCCTCGAGGTTCCGCTCCCCCGTGGCCCAGGGATGGGGCATGGCACTGTCATGCAGGGTGGCGGGGGGCAGGGGCTGATGGCTGCAGTGCTGTGAGGGCCATGGCCCTGGTGTCCTTGGGGCCATGGCCATGTGAGCGTGTGGGGGGCCCTGGACACATCTCTGTTACCCCCGCCCCTCAAGCCCCGGGGTGTCCACCAGAGAGGGGTACCTACCTGTGGGTCCGCTCCCACGGTCCGGAGATCCCCGGGGGTCGGAGGCCCTGCTGCTGCTCCGGGATGGCAGGAGGAAGATCTGCAGGCTGGAATCGGTGGAGGAGGAGCCCCCCTCCTCCTCCTCCTCCTCCTCCTGCCGCGATGTCCCGGGGATGGCCTCCGGGGGGGGCCCCCCTGGTGCGGGGCTTACCTCCGGGGCGGAGTCCGGATGCAGGGCCTGCTGGGGCTCGTCAGCCGAGGTGTCAAGGGTGGCCGGAGGGGAGGAGGTGTGCCGGGAGCCCAGGATGTCCCTGAGCTCCCTGTAAAAGGGGCAAGTGACGGGGGCGGCCCCAGATCGGCTGGCCGCATCCCGGGCCCGGGCGTAACCCTGCCGCAGCTCCTTCACCTTACTCCGGACATGGTCCGGAGTGCGGGCAGGGTGACCCCGGGCAGCCAGGCCGTCGGCCAGCCGAGCGAACACATCCGCGTTCCGCCTCTTGCTCCCCATTACCTGGAGCACCTCCTCCTCGCTCCAGAGCCCCAGCAGGTCCCGCATCTCGGCCTCCGTCCAAGAGGGGCCCCGCTGCCGCTTCCCAGACTGCGTGGTCCTCTGGCTCTGCTGGCTGCCTTGGCTCCCCTTGGGGGGGGTCCCCTGGGGGCGCTGGGGGGGCTGCTGGGCAGCCATGGCTGCTGACAGGGGCTGAGGGCTGTGAACGCTCGCCGCCGCGTGTACAGGCAGGAGCCTGCACGTTGCCTCAGCCTCCTGCAGTCAGGGTGGGGGAGGGGACCTTTAAGGGGCCGCTCCACGCGGCCACCAGTGAGCTGAGGGGCTGGAGAGAGCGTCTCTCAACCCCCCAGCTGATGGCCGCCATGGAGGACCCGTCAATTTCGACGTTGCGGGACGCGGATCGTCTACACTGTCCCTACTTCGACGTTGAACGTCGAAGTAGGGCGCTATTGCTATCTCCTCATGAGGTTAGCGACTTCGACGTCTTGCCGCCTAACGTCGAAGTTGGTGCCGCTACTTCGAAGTAGCGTGCACGTGTAGACGCAGCCAAGGAGTTAGGGAAGCCAGGAGACTTTAATGAAAGAAAATGGAAATCTGATGGGCCTACCTTGAGACTTTGAAACCTAACCCTGCTCAGATCCTTTGGCAGTTTCATCATGCTTCTATGCATTTTCTCACAAGTTCCTACCATCCGGTGACCCTTCCCTTAAAACACTCTCACTGCTACAGACTGCCTGCTTCCTTCCTATAGTTCTGATTACCTTGGTTGTTTTCAGATTTCAATCTATGAAGCCCTTCAACAGTCCTTTCCTACATAAAGTTGAAGGGCCTTTCAGCTCTAGCAGCCTCAGTGCAATTTAGCCCTAGTACTTTCGGATGTATAGCTTCTGGTATTTGCAAAGAGCAACAGAAGCATTAAGGTCCAATGGAAAAGTTTCTGCATTTACCAAAGGTGATCACATCAGATCTCTTTCTCTGTGCTGCGCTTGCAAGAGACACAGTTCAAAGTGTACAGTCAAAGGTATCAAATGGCACCTTAGAATATCAAGGATTCTTTTCACTTTGGAGTTATCTAGGCCAGTGGAGTCCAACTGAAATGTACCCAATAACCACAGCTTTTCTTCCCCCACATCCAGGGCTCACCAGGGCCCCCCTCAGACATGGGCTGCCCCCCCAGCTAGGGACCCACTCTCCAGCCACATTACTCACATGGCGCAAGTCATACCATGGTTGGAGCTGCTGTGCGAGCTGCCCAGGGCCTGAGCTGCACCTCGGCTGGAGCTCGCAGAGCTGGAGGAGCCACCTCTGTTGCTGCTGCCATATGCTTACCCCACCATGTGGTGGGGTGCATGCATGGAGTGGCCAGGGGGTGCCCCAGGTGTGTGGCTCTTTACCACATTATGCTGCCCTGTTTGCCACATGCTATTTTGGAGTTGGTGTCATCTCTAGCATTCATTCTAGCAGTTTAGGTGATGTTCTACTTTACTGCAGCCACTTGGAGGCTGTGTCCCAGACCTGAATTCCTGATGTTCTATATCTTGTATGTCCACATCCCCCCACCTCCATTAATAGAACAGAAGAAGGTGCATGATATTGCCCCATCTGTGAAGGCTGGTGGAACACCTTGGAAGTCATCTTCTGCTAAAGTTGACATTGATGCAGAAACCCAGCATTGTCTGAACAGTTCAAGCTCTGCTTTTGCTGTCCTGAGACAAAGGGTCTTCGAGAACTAGGACATTTATCCCAAGACAAAGCTCCTTGTATACTGTGCTGTGACTGTTCCAATGCTACTATATGCATGTGAAAGCTGGACAACACAGGCATTATTTGGAGGCACTTGAACAATAGTATCTCCTCAGAAGAATCCTAAATATCTCTTGAGAGGATAGATGCACAAATACTATTATCCCGTAAGAGTCGAACATGACCAGCATTGAAGCCATTATCATTCAACAGCAGCTTTGGACTGACCATGTGGTTCAGGTGTTTGATCAGTGCCTCCCAAAACAGATTCAGTTTTCTGAGTTGGAGGAAGAACAGAGGAGCATTGAGGGGCCAGTGAAAGCAAGATAAGGATATGCTGGAGGCACACATGAAAAAGTACAGCTTTGGTGCTGACCCTTGTGAGAACCTTGCCCAAGACCATCCCCAGTGGAGAATGGCAATCTGTGAGAGGGCAACACAATTTGAGAGGTCCTGCCACAGTGCAGATGAGGCGAGGTGGAGAAGAAGAAAAGAGCATCAAAAACTGCCCCATGCCCCTCTAGCAGCTATTAACATCTGCCTCTTCTATGACAAGAGCTGTGGCTCCAGTACTGGGCAGATCAGCCATCAACAAACTTACAAATAGGAGGGTGACATAAAGACATCCTACTCACTATCGAGTGATCACAAAAGAGAGAACCTCCATTAAATTGTCCACATCAGTGGCTCCCAACCTTTTCAGTAACACGGCACGCTTCAGTGAGAATACTCCAATGTTTACCCACTTTCTTCAGTTGAATTGATTGCTCAGAAATATCACATTTACTTACATTTACTATGGTTATGGACTTACTAGAGAGGTGTGCAACACACTAATGTACAACAAGCTAAACCAGGATCAGATGCATTAATGTTGCAAATCAACTACAGAATAAACCATCTTAGACAGTGAGCACAAACATATTTTGAAAATCTGCTCAATGCCGTGTTAGGGATGTTGAGTGAACGAGTAACCGCTGAAAGCAGCTCCCCTCTCTGCCAGCCCGTTGGAGTAAGGACATGTCGTCTAAACTGTGTCTCAACTCCAATGGGCTTCTGCCCTCCTTCCCTCCTCCTTGCCACAGCATGCAGTTGGGATGGGCTCCCTGCCAGCTCATTTGGACTGAGAAGCAGCATTTCAGTTACCTCCTGGGTATGAACAGGGTCCTGCAGAGTCAGCGTTTCTCTTCCCAGTGGTTCTGCACAGGACCACCACTGGGGAGAAACTGACAAACCCTGCATCAGCTGGGACTCAGGCAGCCTTGCTGCTTGAGCCCCAGCTGGCTTGGGATTGTCAATTTTCTGCTTGTGGGTGCTCTGCAAAGAGCCACAGCAAGAAGAAACTGATGACATTTTATGGGACGCTTGGACAATTCTCATGGCATAGCAGTGTGCCATGGCACACTGGTTGAAAACCACTGGTCTACACCCAAAAGGCTGCAAGGGGAGCAGTATAGGGATGGTTATTCGAGCCTTATGGTGCACTGGGCAATACCATCAGATAATAGCAATTTAGATTAAGAAATAAGAGAATACTGGATTTTATTCAGGCAAAGCCATACCATTTTTCTCTGTCTACCACAGCACAACAGGGAGGTTGATACACAGCTGTATTCCTGCTCAGTCTTGTGCCAAACACCCTCCAGCCTCTGTAAATTGTCTATGTTCTGTGCATAGGAATGAGTTGTTAGGAGTGTGGCTTCTCTTCTGCCTGAAAAGGTGTAAATTGGGCTTTAATAAATCAGTTGCATTTCTTTAAAAAATTACAGTCATTTTCAGTTAAATATGTTTGAAATACACAAAACAGCTACACACATTCTAAATCACAAGCTTCTGACTAGTGAGTGAACATTCCCTGCTGTTTACCATGCAGAAGGTAAGAAAGCTGAAGCATTCAGAGCATGAACAAGCACACAGACTACCCCAGCATGCAGAGGTGTCTAGATCAACATGTGGGTTCATGCCCCATTTTTAAGCTTTATTTGAATGTTGTAAAATCTGGACTGATTGGCCCCAGCAGCACTTTATTAACTTGTTGAGAAAAAATCTACATAAGAACATAAGAACAGTCATACTGGGTCAGACCAAAGGTCCATCCAACCCAGTATCCTGTCTGCCGACAGTGGCCAGTGCCAGGTGCCCCAGAGGAGGTGAACCGAAGACAATGATCAAGCGATTTGCCTCCTGCCATCTGTCTCCAGCCTTTGACTAAAGGCTAGGGGCACCATACTTTACCCTTGGCTAATAGCCATTTATGGACCTAACCTCCAAAAATGTATCAAGCTCTTCTTTAAACTCTGTTAGAGTGCTGTCCTTCACAGCCTCCTCCGGCAAGGAGTTCCACAGGTTGACTGTGCAGTGTGTGAAGAAAAAATTTCTTTTATTAGTTTTGAACCTACTACCCATTAATTTCATGTGGTGTCCTCTAGTTCTTATATTATGGGAACAAGTAAATAATTTTTCAATATTCACTTTCTCCACACCATTCATGATTTTATATACCTCTATCATATCGCCCCTCAATCTCCTCTTTTCTAGACTGAAAAGTCCTAGTCTCTCTAGCCTCTCCTCATATGGGACCCTTTCCAAACCCTTAATCATTTTAGTTTCCTTTTCTGAACTTTTTCCAATGCCAGTATATCTTTTCAGAGGTGAGGAGACCACATCTGCACACAGTACACAAGATGTGGGCGTACCACAGTTTTATATAGGGGAAGTATGATATTCTTCATCTTATTTTCTATCCCTTTTTTAATAATTCCTAACATCCTATTTGCTTTACTGACTGCCGCTGCACACTGCATGGATGTTTTCAGAGAACTATCCACTATAATTCCAAGATCCCTTTCCTGATCTGTTGTATCTAAATTTGCCCCCATCACATTGTATGTATAATTGGGGTTATATTTCCCAATGTTCATTACCTTACACTTACCCACATTAAATTTCATTTGCCATTTTGAACACTGAACATTAGTAATGACATTAGAAAGGAAACTTCAGCAGAGAGGGAAAACTTCAGACCCAGTTTAAGATGTCTGTACAAGGGGTTGCGGGGAGAAGGAACAAAGGGGAAATGTCTAAGGGCCCATAGCTTGCAGCACAGTGAGGCTAAGGCAGGACTTCTGCTGCTCTGCTCTGCGCTGCTCCTGGAATTGGCCAGCATATTCTAGTGGTGTGGGAGTGTATATCTCTATGTAGTGACCCTGCCTGGAGTGCTGACTTTGCAGCTCTCATTGTCTGGGAACTGCAGCCAATAGGAGCTGTGGGGGTGGTGCCTGGGGGCAGTGGCACGCAGTGACTCCCTGGCCCCATTGCCTAAGAATAACTGCTGGAGGGGTGTGCTGGCCAGTTTTAGGAGTCATACATGGTAAGCACCACCACCCTAGCCCCTTCCTGTACCCCAACCCCCACCCCAGCCTCAAGCCCACACGCAAACTCCCTCCCAGAACCCATACCCCTCACTCTCTCCCAGAGCCTGCAGCCCCCCTCACATCAACTTCCTGCCCCAGCCTGGTGCACGTGAGTAAGGGCTGGGGAGAGTGAACTGCAGAGGGAGGGCAATAGAGTGAGTGGGGGCAGGGCCTCGGAGAATGAATTGGATGGGGGAGGGGGCAGGGTGAGGGTCTTTAGGTTGGCATGATTAGACACAGGCCCACTGACCAATGGGTTAGCAGGGGCAATTGCTCCAGGACCCAGTGATTCAAAGGCTACTAGAGCTCCCAACTGCCACTGCTGCTACTGTTGGAGAATCAAATCAGACTTCACCATGCAAGTCGCAGAAAAAGCCCATTAAGAGATACTAAGCATTCTTTTCCTTGAAGTTTAAAACATGATGATAATCACAATTTACAACATTAGTAAGTTTTTACGGTCAAAAATAGGAAGCATAAAAGTGTAGAAGGCTATAGCCGTGTTCAAAACTTTGGTTCACTATAAATGTTTACACTATACACTATACACTTCACTATAAATGTTCACTATAAATGCATCAATGTTCAGGAGCCCTAATTGTTTGCCCAAGTAGCAGTAATGATCAAATAGCATAAGCAATTCTTCAATCAAGTTGACTGATATTTGTAGGAGTTTTATGGGTATTCTACAGTCTTTGGGCCTCAGCAAATTTGATTTGATATACTATGGTTGGCCAATATTTATTGATCAGGTAAGGCAGACTCAGTTTGCAAATATCATGGGTGAAATTCTGGCAGCACTGAGGTTAATAACAAAACTCCCATTGACCTCAGTGAAGCTAGAATTTACTCCTACACTGCTTAGTGTTTTTAATGCAAACACTTCAAAATGCCCTTCTCTCAAACACACATAAAACCAGAAAGTTAATTATTGGAAATTGTAGGCCCCTGACCGTCTGTTTCTTGTATTCTATTTCTCCAATATTTCTTTCTAGCTAGCCAAGCCACTGTTCTCTTACCACACTGTGGAGATATAGGAGATATATCATTATTAAACATATAACCTGCATCAAGCCCTGCTTTCCTCCTTCCCATACCTTTATGTTTTTATAAACAGCATTGAGTAGCAGTGCTGCAAAAGAGCCATGCCCCAGAGCAGAACACTTGTCTTTACAGCTGCTGCCACAGGCAGAGGGGAAGGTCCCTTTGATTAGAAGTCTGGTAACTGCAGAAAAGGTGACTCATTATTTTGACCTGGGCTTTGCTCTAGAGCGTGCTCCGTTTAAAACAAGAGGAAAGAATGCTTATAGTCACCACTGCAGAGCCTACCTTGGGGGGCAGTGAAGGTTTAAACACTGGATACTCAGGCAGGTCTATACTAGGAGATCAAATCTATTTTAGAGATGCAAATCCAGCTACAAGAATTGTGCAGCTGGAGTCAACTTATCTAAAATCATTTTTTGACACCATCCATGCAGTGGGAGCTTTGATGGGAAGAACTCTCCCACTGATGTCCTCTACTCTTAATGAGGGGCAGGAGAACTGGTGTCAGTGCAGGCACCTTGTAAGTTCAATGTAGTGTGTCCCTGCTAGGCCTGCTAAATCGAATTTTGGAAGATTGACCATGGCAGGGTTGATGTTTCCTGTAGCAAAGGTGTACCCTCACAGCGTGGGGCAGGCATTGGGGTGAATGCCCAAAGAGAGGTAGTGGTGGGTGAGAAATTAGCACAATCAGAAGTCAGCTCTGTAAGGGTGCTCCATGTCTAAAACTTGGGTCAAACTATCTACATCAATCAGGGCTGTGAAAAATGTCACAGTCTGGACATCAGAGTTAAGTCAACATAATCTCCACTGGAGATACAATTAAATCAATGGAAAAAAAATATCCACTGATCTAAGTAGAGCAAGCCTCAATGGTAACAAGTGTCTATTCTGTAGCAGAGTAGCTGCAGCATTGCTGCTCTGGCACTTGAGGTATACACTCTATGCTAAGCTACTAGAGTCTGTCAGAGGTGCACACATTCAGCAGCTTTATAAAATGGCTCTTAATTAAATAATGATGAGAAAAATGTATTCTAAAGTTTGCTGACGAGGGAGAAAAGCCTACTGGTAGGAAAGGCAACATTGGAGTTTTGTGCAATTTGGCATGTTAAATTAAAGACTATGGGGCACCTTGGAGTTAATGTAGCTTAATACATCAGATGAAGGGTACATGCTACCTCTTCTGCACTAGGATTTTACCTCATATTAGAAGTGGCTTCTAAGTCATGTGGCTGTGATGTCATAAGAGGAGGAAAAATTACTTAGGCTTGGATCAGCCAGTCATATGATGCATTTTTGGATCATGATTTGTGTGCTTTTTTCTTTTGATGCCAACAACTAAATTGTTATATAGAACTACAATTTATCATGTACTCTTCATTGTATAACTTTGTTGGAATCTAAGGATAAGGAATATATAATATACATTGAATAGAAATTTGCCATCTTCCATTTCAGGCTCAATAAAGAGAACTTGTACAGTTTAAATGGTTGTTCTACCTTTCATATTTGCAGCTAAAGCTGAAAATTTCCATCTTTTCTGCATCAGTTTTCCCACTAAACTTTTTTTCCCCAGTACTGTCTAACAATATTGTTGAGAGCAAGAGCTATTTTACAAACTAACAAACACATTCCACTTCTGGGAAAGTCTGATGATGTTAAATAGAGATGAAACCAGTAGAGTTATATAGAAGTTACTCTAACCCCCCCAAACACCTACATAAAAGTGAGAGAATGATACATCCTTGCTATACATTTTAAGAATCAAAACATCCCATAGCAGATGTCTCCCTTGAATTCCATGGGACTGTTCAAAGGGCTGATAAACAACAAACAGCACTATAAATATTGTATATGACTTATTGGGGGGTGGAAGAAGTCTGAACATGAGTTAAAAATAAAACCTTGATTACAAGCACAGAGAGAAAATAGAACTCTTTTTATTCTGCTTTCATACCATGAAGTAGAATATAAACAATGTAAACAATTATATATGATCTGTTGGCTGCCATTTAGGACTCCTAGAAAGTATTCAGAGAATCTTTCTTTCATATTTATCTTCATCTGAAAGGAAGAATGAAATAAGTAGCTCTTTCAATCATGAACCTTCACTTGATCTTCTGTCTTTATTATTAAAAAAAGACAAAGAAAAACTGGTGGGCAGTCAGTAGTACAGGGTGTTTAAAGGTGTGAATAGCTGCTAATACTGAACATTCACAAAATAAAAGAGTCTGAGCCTTTCCAGTGCTCACTCTCATTCAGTCTGTAAATTCTAAATAGTTGGCAGAAGCGAAATTCTTTAACTGCAGGTCATGCAGTTTAATAGCCTTGGCAACACAGTAATATTTTGGATAAGAAGCCAACTCCAGTTTTATTGCAAATCATATGATATTTGGTATTTTTCTTATTGTCCTAGCTGCTGGAATCAAACTATTGGATGCCACTATCAGCTTTCATTAAAAAGGGAATAAAAATAAGCTTTTAGCCCTAAGTTACAGGGGGAAGAAGTCTTGAAAATATTGAGTGTAAAGGCACAGAAACTAGAATTTGGCTTAAAAATGTCATGTTTTTGGGGGGTCTTGTGAATTTTTCATGGTTGGAGTTGTCACTGCTGCATACAATTTGAAATTATGTTGATGGTGATAGCACCTCTTTTGAGAATAGTTACTAGACTGGTTCATCTTTCAGGTCTACCCAAGACCTAAAGACATTACATTTCCTGTTTCTAATGTTTGTATGAGTTTGTTTGCAACCTACAGCTTTAGATCCTGTTTATGTTGAGGAAGAGGATGAAAGATTATGTAGCTAGTACGTCATTCTCTTAAGCAAGCAAGTTTACTTACCCACTACCATCTTGAAACACTTGAGTTATACAATGCAAAGTTCCATAAACACATTTTCACAGGGACCAATCTTGCGATAACCAGTTTGCATGGAGCACAGCAGCACATTCTCTGTGAAGAACAAATTTCAGCTTGTAAAGGCAATCCCATTAAACAAGAAGGAAATACACCATTTTTGTAAGTCCCTTTATTTATCTTTCCCATTCATCAGTGTTACAATATTGCCCAATGAACTGTTTGGGATGCACAAATACTGCCTAGGATACATGTTCCTTTATTTTTGCAGCAGTGTTTGTTTATCCTGTTGCCTGGGGTTGGGGTGGGGGTTTGAAAGAATAAATTGTTACTTCTGCAAGTCACATCCTCTCAAGTGCCATATCATACCTATCCACATTTGACAGCTATAAATGGGGATCCCTTTCATCTGCACTGAAATACATGAAATTAGAGTAAAGAATTAGAAGCATCCCTTGAACATGAGATTGCTGGCATGTCAGACACCTACATATAGCCTGGAAACCAGGGCAGCCCTTCAGTACCATGACTTTCTTATAGTATTTTCTAACCACACACTGAAGTCAGAAGGGGAAAAAATGAGGTTCACAAGGTTGTTTTTAATAAAATAATCCCCACCCACCTCAATCAGGAAAACTTTAGTAACATGTGACTAGTACAATTTGGCAATGATCTGAGGAAGGCCATTGTCTCTTTTCAGTTAGAGCTACAGCTATACTAAGATGCGTCAAGAGATTTATTAAACAGGAAATTAGTGCCTTGAAGAAATGTTAAAGACAACTATGGAAAAATGTATTGGACTCATTTCTTTATGCTTTAACACTATCAAGAATAATTCTACAGCAAAATTCAGAGCAAAATATTTCGAAGATGTAGAAAGCACATTTAATTTTCCACCCCAAACTCACTATTTAAAATGTATTTTCTATGAATTCATCATCTAAACTAAATCAGTCTCAGGAGTAGCATTTGGGAATGAAGATTTTTTTTAAAGTCTCATTAGCCCTGGGCAAATACTGTCAAACGTTTACTCACTGGAATGACTTGGCAAGCGATCATGGATTTATCGTAGACTGTCCAAAAACATCCTTGTAAATGAATTTATCAGCAGGAAGGTTTGCAGAAACCTTGGATTATACTTGGCTATTGAGAATAATCACAGAAAGTTCACCTTCTAGAGTATTCATTTCAGAAATGTGACTTTAAAGGGATAGAATACCAGGGAATAAAAATGTATAGAGTGACTTAAGGTAGTGCCCATGTCCAGATATGGGCTGCAGACCAAGAATTATTTATGTAATGTCTTTAATAAGTACAGTACTTGAGTGCATAGATAGTAAAACAAAGCAGAGGCAATTTTCAAGTTAGTTATTCATTTTGAATTACGTACTCACCAATCTTCTCATATGGTAGAAAGACTGATTCAGTATTCCTAATTATACATAATGCATTAACTTACTGTCTGTGAGGCCAATAAAAGGTACATGAGATTGCTGCTCTGAAAAGCTATTTGTTTCATTAACAGTCTTCAGGGAAAAGTCAAAATATTGCAGAGGTGGTTGAGTTCCAGCAGCAGCCAGAGTCATCCTATGCTTTGAGCTCCTTTCTTCAGACTCTTAATTGACTACAGAGAAAAACATTTATATAGTATAAGAATCAAAGACATATTTGAAAGACCCCCTTTGCCATTCACTCGAGAAAAAAGAAATCTCTTACCCATTCCCAATTCCAGCTTCACAGTCTACATGTGTCAGATCTTCCGGAAGAACACTGGCTTCTTCTGGAAAATCTGGGGAGTGTCCACATGTGTAAGGCACTCTTCCATAAGGAATCTGGAAGAACACACTGCTTCTTCTGGATCCCTAATGCTGGTTCTGTAAGGGGAAGAACACCTTCTTCCAGAAGATTCTTCTGGAAGAAAGCATGTGTGGATGCTCGCAGACTGCTTCTTCCAGAAGAAGTGGTCCACCAAGGCGGCTCCCTGACAGAGACTGGAGACAGTCTATCAAGCCCCTGAGGGCTCTATGGTGCCTGGTTCCAGCAGCAGTTAAAACTGCAAGGACCTGGAAACCCCAAAGCAGGAAGCAGGGGCTGTGAGGCTGGCAGCACATGATGGGCTGCTGCACCCAACCTAGTGCCACCCCAGAAGTGTAGGCCAGCAGTTGGGGAGTCATATGATGGCAGCCCAGAGGGGGAGTGGCCCCAGAAAAGGAGGGCCCCAGCCTGGATGGAGCCAGAGATGCGAGACCTCCTCGCACTCTGGTTGAGGAAGATGTCCTGAGGGACATGTCGGGGCACTGGTGAAATGCCTCTGCCTGTGCCCACCTGGCCACAGCCCTGGCTGCCTGTGGCCATCCTGCCTGGACTGCAGACCACGGCCGTTACAAGATGAAAGAATTGCACCAGGGACACTTGCAGGCCAGGGACAGCAGCTGCCACGCTGGGGCTGGCCCAGCTAGATGTTCCTGCTATAGGAAGCTGTGGGACATCCTGGTGAGGGATGACACCTTGCCACCTCTCCACCTTGAGGACACAGCAGCCACGGACACCCCTGCTGCACTGGAGTGGGAGGATGGCAGATACTCTGAACAGGCCAGGGCAGAGGGTGAACCCACCAGCCAGCCCCAGGGACTGTCAGATGACTCCTTCCCGCAGGGGCCCCTGGTTGTAGCTATGGCCTCAGGCCCAAGCAGCTGGAAGGTGTCCAGCCGCACATCACTGGACCTATATGAATTCACACATTTCTTGGTGGGGGCACATGCAGACCCCTGTACCATGCCCGCCCGATGCCCCACACCAGAGTGCACCCTGGGGCTGCAGGCAAGCTGCAGTGCACCCTGCATGCCCCTCCACGTGAGCCCCTGCACATGCAAGTCCGTGCAGCGGGAGAACCCAGGGTGCACAGTTGCACCCAGCCTACCTGTTCCTGGGGCTCGGAGCCCTCTGGGCCCAATGGTACCACTCTTGCCCAGTGCACCATTCCCAGGTGGGGGCCTTCACAGGTGTCAGCATCCCCAAGGTGAGGGGCTGCCCAGGCCACCATGCTGGGGCCATGGTCCTGTGCTACAAGGGCATCCTTGGTCTGGCCCGGGGACAGGTGCCGAGGAGGGCTAGGGGACTGCCATATGGGGCTTGGCTGAGGCCCTCATCCCTCCTCCCTCCCTCTTGACTTACAGCTGCTCCATACTAGGAATGGGAGAGGTGCCTCAGGAGCCTGGGGCCTGTTGGTGTGGTCCAGGCTGGAGGATCAGGAAGTCCCCCAGGCAGAAAACGACCCTCATGAGCAGCTGAAGCCCAGCAAATGTGGACAGTCCATCACCAGAGCCTGGTGGAGGAGGCAGCGGTGTATGCACCTGCCCTCTGCCACCAAAATGATGTGGCAGAGAGGTGCCTGGCCCTGGAGGCAGAGGACATGAGGTGGTGCCAGGACCCATGGGGGAAGGTGGTGGGGATGCTCCGTCAGGGTGTGCGGTGCCCTTGTGGCATCCCCCTTTCCCCCTTTGCTGCCCCCCACCACCCTCTGTCCCCCTCCTCCCACTGCTCCCCAGCCTCCCTGCACCCTGTTCTCCCACTGCCCCCAATGAACCCTCCTCCTGCCACCCTGCCACACCTATGTCCTTCTCCTTCCACCACTCAACCACCCTTTCCTCCTGCTGCCCCCCTGTGCCACTCCCCCTACTGCTGCTGCCGCCCCCTCCTCTCACTGCTCCTGCCACCCCCAGCTGCCCCTTGCCCCTCCTGCTGCTCCCATGAAGCCCTAGCTGCCTTTCTTACCCAGGGGCTTCCTGTGACAGCCCTGTGAGACCTGGGGGCCTGGCTTCTGGCCACCGCAAGCCCTGTGTTGGGCCCCCTGCCTTGGGAACCTTCACCCCACCTCACTGTATCCTGCTGAGGATGTGCCATAGGCTGCCCACGATTACCTCCCTGTGCTCCCTGCACCATTGGGGCCCCAACAGGGACTGCACATCCAGGGTGGGAGAGGCAGCACTGGGCTCCAGGTCTCATGGCCCAATCCCTTGAGAAGGGGCCCCTCCACTCCCCTCCCCTTCCTCACCCAGGTTGTTACACCCCTGCTCCCCAGATGCCCCACCCTTGAAAATAGTTGACACCACTCCCTTGTTTTATAGAAAACCTAGCTTTATTCTTAATACAGTTTGTTCTATAGTTCATTATTTACATATATACAGTATTTGTTGGCATACCTGTGTACTTGTTCATTGAAGGATGGAGGAGGACTTGTGTTGGGGGCCCAGCTCAGAGGTCCCCATGGGTGAAGACCTCACAGAGAACCTCCAGATGCAGACCCCGTTCCAGTGGAACTGCTGGTTGGGGGCCGTAGGTGGCTGTTCATAGTCCTGCGGCAGTGGGGCCAGCCCACCCTGGTGCTGTGTTCCCTCATGTGCCTTGATGAGGTTGTGGAGAGCCCAGGAAGCAGCCACTAGCTGTGGAACATTCTCCACCCCCACATCAAGGCACATGGTGGGGCATCTGAACCTTGCCTTTAGGTGCCCAAAAGCACATACCATGGTGTTCTGGGCATGTCTCAGCTGGGCATAGAAGAGCTCCAGGGATGGGGTGAGGTGCCCCATGTAGAGGTGCAGCAGCCGCAGCTGCAGGTGGTAAGCCAGCTAAAATGAAAACAATTCTAAAAAAGAGAACTCATTTTAGTTGTGAAGAAGAAACAAAATTATAATTTGAGAGAAGGGGAGGGATGAAAAAACCTCAATGCCAGTAAATAGTAAGTCTCAAATAATTACAGCCAAGTGGGAAAAAATAAAAAAAAATGTTTTGTTTAAGATAACAAGAGGGTTGATAGTTGCAAAGGTGACATTCTTAGTGTTTCTAACCTAGTTCATAGAATGAAAGAATCATTGGGCTAGAAGGGACCTCAGGAGGTCATCCAGTCCAGTCCCCTGCTTCCAGCAGGATGAATCCCTAGTAAGTCATCCCAGCCAGGACCTTGTCAAAGTGGGACTTAAAAACCTTGAGGGATGGAGAATCCACCACCTTTCTAGGCAACATCTCCTGGTGAAGTAGTTTTTCCTAATTCTCGGTCGAAGTGGTCATATGTCGCGCAATTGGGGAAACTGAGGCACGGCAAAAAATTTTGTAAAAATGAAAATTTTTCGAATGGTACCACTTCAGGGCACCCCGTTAAGCCCAAAAAAGGCGTTAAGTGAGTGCCCCCAGAGTTTTACCCCACCACTCTGGCCAGTGTCTACGGTGGCCAATCGCAATGGGGTTTACAGGTGTGTGATCTGGTGCTGCATAGCAGAGGTCTCCCCTGAAAGAAAAGACCGAGGCTTTTTAAAGGTGAAACACAAAAAATGTATTGAAGTTGCACTAGGCAGTCAAACAGCTAACAAGCTGGTTGTTCTAAATTACTACAGACTAAGATATTTCCTTCATACTTCTAGCTTTAGCACAAGGTTTTTTATTTAAAAACTAGAGCCTTTAAGCTTGGAAAGCGGCAACGAGCAGCAACACTGCAACAGGCAGTAACTTAAACTAGACCCTTCTACATATGGAGAACTCCTGGATTCTCATGGTATCTTCTTTGAACGCTGTGAAGGAATTAAAATACGGAGCTTTATAATAATATTATAATATGTCCTGCTGTGGAGTGTTACCCCCTACAAGCAGGTTTGGGGAAAGCTCTTGGCTCTCAACCCTATTCTCTGGAGTTTGCCCTCTGGGGGTTTTTTCCAGTCGCTCAACCTCCCTCTTGAAAAAGGGGGGAGCAGATCTTAATTTGGAGTCCCTCTGAGGGTGACTCCTATTTAGGAACTGCCTATTTTGACCACTCCTTTTTTGAAATAGCCTTTTACTGCAGAACCTTATTACTTTTTGAGATTATGTTTTATGGCAGAGCCCTGTTAATGGGATTGCCTGTTTAATGGCAGAGCCCTATTTCTATTTAATTGGAGTTTTCCCTCCAGGGGTTTTCTCCTATTTTGGTACCGCCTATTTTGACAACTCCCTGTTAGTGGAATTGCCTTTTATTGCAGCACCCTATATACCCTTAAAGGGTTAAATCTTAAAATTAAATACTATTCCGGAGTTTCCTCTTTGGGTTCCCTCCGGTCGCTCAACCTCCCTCTCGAAAAGGGGGGAGCAGGTCTTCCAGTTAAATGTAATAAGCTCTGTTTAGTTTGTTGAAAGCTCTATACCCTTAAAGGGCTAATAATTCAACTCACTATTCTAATATGTTGGATGTTTAGACTTTCTGGCTGGTTTTTAAACACAGCCCCCTGTGCTTTACAATAAACTAGTGTGTTTAGGATTACACAATATAAGCCGCAATAAACAAGGCCTGGGGCAGTCCCAGCCTTCTATTCTCTAATGCGCTGCTGTCTCTTTAAATACTTAACACATGTAGCAGCATGCAAATATACAACAGAAGTAGAATATACACATTAAATTACTCATTATAACTATGTGTTACAACAATTCAATTACTACGGCTTCAGTCTGTATGTCTATGATACCTCCTCTGTCCCGCTCTGTGTCCAGGCGCTGGGCCTGCAGGTCTCTTGGCACAGCAGCTAGGAAAGGATGGCCAGCACAGGCGTGCTTTTATGGCGCCGTGCAAGGCCTGACAGAAACAGAAGAAAAATAAGAGAGACAGGAGGAAAAAAGGCCGACGTGGTACACAAAAAAACCTCCTGTGGCAAAACGGCCTATTGTTCCCCTGACCGGCCACTGGCTATGGTCAATGAGGGGAAGGGCAGGACCGCTGCTGCAATTTGTCCCTGTGCAGGGCGTGCGCTTGTGAGGCAGCATCACCTGCCAGGACAAACCCTCTGGTGAAAAGCACCGGAACCTTCAAGGCTGGTGACAAACAGGAGCTCTTCCGCGTGTCCTCTTCTGGTCTTCGGCATCCCACGATGGCTGGGGAGCGATGATTGACACGACGCTTGTCACCTTCTTTCTTCTGTCTTCAGTGATTTCAGCTCTTCTTCTTAGTCTGCTCCAGTCCGCTGCTCCGGTGCAACTGTTCTGACTCCGGGGTCTGCTCTCAAATTTATAGAGCTAGTCCGGACCTGTTTGAAAACATGTCAGCTCAGGTCCGCATCCTGGTTGCCCTGGCAACCAGGTAACATTCCCTTATGTATATTAATGAAGCATCCTAAGTCTACCAATCAACTTATAGAATTTTAAACCTGAACTCATTAATATTAATGTCTCTCATAAATATTCATATTAACTGGCCTTTCAAACGGTCACACCTATATACTTTGTATTACCTATCCCTATACAGTGTTTTAAAAACAAGTTTTTTGAAGCACATTTTTATAAATCCAATTTAATTTTAGTGGGGTTTGATAGGGAATAAAGTCACCACTGGTAACAGTGTATATTTTTATTTTAAATGCTCAGTTCCTAAGGCTATTTGGTTAAGATGTGGGGACAGCCACACAGACACCGCAGCCCATGGCCAGGGACATATTAATCACCTCAGAATGAGGATTTTTCAACACTAATATCCAACCTACTCCTCTCCTTCTGTAACTTCAGACCATCACTCCTTATTCTGCCATCTGTCACAACTGAGAACAGTTTCTCTCTTTAGAGCTCCCCTTCAGGCAGTTGAGTGATTTAATAGCAGCCTTCCTCAGTCTTCTCTTCTGTAAACTAAATAGGCCCAAATCCCTCAACCTCTCCTCATAGGTCAAGTGCTCCAACATCCACATCCTTTCTATACTGGGGGGCCCAAAACTGGACACAATAGTCTAGATGTGGCCTCACCAGTGCCGAAGAGAGAGGAACAACCACTTTTCGAGATCTGCTTGCAATGCTCCTCCTAATGCACCCTAATATGCTGCTAACCTTCTTGGCTATAAGGGCACACTCTTCACTGAAATACAACCTCTCATCCACCGTAACCCCTAGGTCCCTTTCCACCATACTGCTGCTCAGCAAGTCAGTCCCCAGCCTTTAACAAGGCTTGGGATTCTTCCATCTCAAGTGCAGGACTCTACACTTCTCCTTGTTGAACTTCATCAGATTTCTTTTGGCCTAATCCTCCAATCTATCCAGGTCACTCTGGATTCTCTCTCTACTCTCCAACGTATCTACCTCTCTCCCCAGCTTAGTTTCATCTGCAAAACTGCTGAGGGTGCAATCCAGTACCTCATCCAGATCATTAATAAAGATGTTGAACTACACCAAGCCTTGTGGCACTCAGCTTGATACCAACTGCCATACAGATATTGAGCCACTGACCACTACCCTTTGACCAAACCACCGAGCCATCTTTCTATCCATCTCATAGTCCATGAATCCAATCCATACTTCCTCAATTTACAGGCAAGAATGTTGTGGGATTCTGTATCAAAAGTTTTGCTGAAGTCAAGGTATATCACATCCACTGACTGCCCCATGTCCACAAAGCCTGTTACCTCATCATAGAAGCTAATCAGATTGGTCAGGCACGAGTTGCCCTTGGTGAATCCATGTTAACTACTCTTGATCACTTTCCCCTCTTCCAAGTGCTCCAAAATGGATTCCTTGAGGATCTCCTCCATTATTTTCTCAGGGATTGAGGTAAGGCTGACCAGTTCATAGTTCCCTGGATTGTCCTCCTTTTCTTTTTTAAAGATGGGCACTACATTTGCCATTTTCCAGTTAGCAGGGACTTTGACTGATCTCCATGAGTTTTCAAAGATAATAGCCAAAGGCTCTGCAATGACATCTACCAGTTCCCTCAGTACCCTTGGATGCATTAAATCTGGACCCATGCATCTGTGTTCAACTAGCTTTTCTAAATATCCCGTAACCTGTTCTTGTCTCACTGAGGGCTGTCCACCTCCTTCCCATACTGCACGGCCTAGTGCCATAGTCTGGGAGCTGACCTTGTGTGTGAAGGCTGAGGCAAAAAAAACATTGAATACTTCAGCCTTTCCCACATCCTCTGTCATTAGATTACCTTCCTCATCCAAGAGTCTTCAAAGATAATGGCCAAAGATAATGGTCAAAGGCTCAGCAATGACATCTACCAATTCCCTCAGTACCCTTTGTTGCATTAAATCCAGACCCACAGCTTTGTGTACATCTAGTTTTTCTAGGTAGGTCTTAACTTGTTTTTCCCCACCAATGGCTGCCCTCCACCTTCCCATACTGCATTGTCTAGCATTGTAGTGTAGTGTAGGAGCTGTCCTTGTCCGTGAAGACTGAGGCAGAAAAAGCATTGAGTACTTCAGCTTTTCTTACATCATCTATCTTTAGGTAACCTCTCTCATCCAGTAACAGCCCCAGTCATATATTTATACTCCTCCTTAGTCAGCTGTCCATGTTTCCATTTCTTATATGCATCTTTTCTGAGATTAAGCTGACCAAAGATTTCCCTGTTAAGCCATGCTGGTTGCCTACCATATTTGCATTTCTTACTATGATGTGGGACAGTTTGTTCCTGTGCCTTCAGTAAGACTTCTTTAAAATACTGCCAGTTCTCTTGAACTCTTTTCCCCTTAATCTTTGTTTCCCAAGGAATCCTTCCCATCAGTTCTCTTATGGAGTCAAAGTCTGCTCTTTTGAAATCAATGGTCTGTAATTTACTGCTCACCTTTCTTCCTTTTGTCAGGATCCTGAATCTATCATCTCATGATCACTGCAGCCCAGGTTGCCACCCACTTCTATTTCTCATACTAGTTCTTCCCTGTTTGTGAGCAGCATGTCAAGTTGTGCATGGCCCCTGGTCAGTTCCTTTAGCACTTGTACAAAAAAGTTATATCCAACATTCTCCAAAAACTTCCTGGATTGTCTGTGTTCTGCTGTATTGGTCTCCCAACAAATGTCCAGATGATTAAAGTTTTCTATGAGAACCAGGGCCTGTGATTTGGAAGCTTCTCTTAGTTATCTGAAGAAGTCCTCATCTACTTCATCTCCTTGATCTGGCGGTCTATAGCAGACACCAACTACAACATCACCTCTGTTGTTTCCTAATCTAAGCTAGAGACCCTCTTCCTCATTATCCCTATCTGTCTCAAGAAAGACTAATGCTGCAAAAAGAACTATGGTGTTCCACCAACAACTTAGCAGGCACCTTTAATTACTGGCTAAGTCCATCATCCACAGAGAAACCTGGAAGCAACTTTCTTTGCTTTGTCGGGTAGAAATAAGTAGGGAGAACTGTTTATTGTTAGGCTACTTCTACACTACAGCGATCTTTCAAAAGATCTTCCAGAAGATCTCTTCTGAAAGAACTTCTTTTGAAAGACTGTGTACGCACACAAGAAAGTGGATCAAAAGAATGATCTGCTCTTTCAACGGAGAGCGGCTACACAGTCCTTGCTCTTTTGAAAGAATGGTCCAGGGACAAAAAATTAGGTGCTATGAGGACAGATCTTTCAAAAGAAGGGCCTGAGGAGTGTTTACACGTTTTCTTTCTAAATAAGTTTTCAAAAGAACGTTCTCTTCTTGAAACAGGATTGGAAGAGCACTTTCGAAAGGAGCGCTACATTCTTTCTATTTACTTTTGAAAGAAAGCTTTCTGTGTGTAGATGCTCTGTGGGATCTTTCTAAAGAGTCCCCTTCTTTCGAAAAATCTTTCAAAAGAACTTGCTACTGTAGATGCAGCCGTAGAGTTACTAGCTTTTCCTTATAACACGTCAGTCAATAAAAATTGAAGCCAGTTAGCACCTGTTTCTTTCTCGTCCCCACACAGTGATATCCCCACTAGAGCTCACCTATGAAGAAAGACAGGTGACAACAGAACTGTGTTCTCAGTTACTAATGGATACTGCCCCAGTTCTCCAATCTCCATTGGTAGGTTCTGCAGTGATTTTTACAGACTTCGGTAGAGTTGTTATTTATACCTGTGTAAAAAGAACTGGGTCCAATATTTTTTAGAAGGGGGAGGATACAGACCCCCTTAGATAAGTGAATATGGCTTACCTACTATTGTATACTGCTTTTTTGTATTGTATGCAGTGTTATTGTAGCTGCGACAGTCCCAGGATATTAGATAGATGGGTGAGGTAGCATATTTTATTGGCCAATTTTGGTAGGTGAGAGACAAGCTATTGAGCTTACACAGAGCTCTTCATCAGGTGACTGAGCTCTGCTTAAAGTCAAAAGCTTCTCTCTCTCTCCAACAGAAGTAGGGCTATGTCTACACGTGCCCCAAACTTCGAAATGGCCATGCAAATGGCCATTTCGAAGTTTACTAATGAAGCGCTGAACTGCATATTCAGCGCTTCATTAGCATGCGGGCGGCAGCCGCGCTTCGAAATTGATGCTCCTTGCCGCCGCGCGGCGTGTCCAGACGGGACTCCTTTTCGAAAGGACGCCGCCTACTTCGAAGTCCCCTTATTCCCATGAGCTCATTGGAATAAGGGGACTTCGAAGTAGGCAGCGTCCTTTCGAAAAGGAGCCCCGTCTGGACGCGCCGCGTGGCGGCAAGGAGCGTCAATTTCGAAGCGCGGCTGCCGCCCGCATGCTAATGAAGCGCTGAATATGCATTTCAGCACTTCATTAGTAAACTTCGAAATGGCCATTTGCATGGCCATTTCGAAGTTTGGGGCACGTGTAGACACAGCAGGTCATGTAAAATATATTATCTCACCTGCTATCAAGTTACCCATTCTCTTTGCACTGGTAAAGGACTACACTAGGGCAAGGCAGTGGAGAATCAGGGCTGGAATTCTTGCTTCCATTAAGGAAAGTTTTGCAAATGTTCATATTTAACAAACTGCTGTGTAGCACCTTAAAGCCTAACAAATTTATTAGGTCATGAGCTTTCATAGGTAAAAAAAACCCTAATAAATAATAAGTTCATGACCTAATAAATTTGTTTGCCTTGAAGGTGCCACAGGACTGCTTGTTGTTTGAAAAGCTACAGACTAGCATGGCTACCCCTCTGAGAATGTTTCATAACTGTTAATAATAATGGTCCAGTTTCCCTAGTATTAGCAATGTGCTTTGTGAGAATGCTCTTGTGATGGAACATGGGTGACCCAAGTATTTTAAATACTGTGCCATCTAACCCTGTCTGGAACAAATCTAACTGAATGTTTGCAAAATTTCCCTAGTGCAGTGTGGTCTTTGAGAAAATCAAGTGACTTTTTTCTCATGAAGAATTATGTGATCATTATGTAAAATAACTTGCAAGCTACCTTTTGAAAACATAGTCTTGCATATTTAGATAGAAATTGTTGTTTACTGAAAGCTAGCTTTAGGCATTAACATGTATACTGGACTGTCTCTTTGTTCCCCTATGTTGATATGTAACAAAAAGAAATGTTTGTTTGTTTTATCTTTGTTTCTTTTATCTAGAACATTTTCAAGTTGTAGCTTGCTGTGTAGCACTTCCTTGCATAGTTTCTTCTCCTCCTTTTAGTTTCTGGGTGTTGCGCTGAACTGGCAACATTACTGGCGGTTTTAAATCATTGCTCTCAGAACTGCAAAAGATGAAGCTGCCAGTGAAGAGTCAATAGTGATAGCCCTTATCAGCTCCTCCACATAAATATCCTGTCAGTTAGAGCTCGGCAAACCTTTTAAGTTTGATTAAAAATGGATTAACCAATTTTTTTGTATGAGAACCAATTTGTGTGGGTTTGTAAACCATGAAGTTTGAAGAGTTTTGTATTTAAGTGAACCTGATTTTCCAATAGGCAAATCTTATTGCAAACCTTTAGGCAAGATCTGGGTTTGATAAATTCATACAGTTTTGCCTGGGTTTGCTCCTTTTAATAAGTTTGCAAGATCCAGAAAGGAGTGTACTCAAATGCTAGATCCAGAATATGATCTAAGAAAAACAGACATATAATTTGTATTGTGCTTAAAGCATGGTAGGGGCTTTGTGTACGGTTATGAAGATATGTGGGTTGAGTCTCCTTCTGCTGATGTTAGGGTGATGGAATTACTGAGATGAGAACAAACCTCTTGGATTAGATCCTTGGCTGGTATAAATCACTGTGGTTCCTTTGATTTCAGTGTTACTATTTTGATTTAATCCAATTGAGCATCTACTTCATAGTCTTTAATTACATATTCAAAAAATAAAGTAGGTCTTCAGATGGTATAAATTGGTACTGTTCTGCTGGAGACAAGGGAGCAATGTAAGTTTACACTAGATGAGTTAACCCTAATTCACTATTTTTCCCATAGGTTTCCTTGCTGCAGCATGCAGGTTAGGCAGAGTGCAGTGAATGAGCCAGAGACATAGGAACCACACAGCCATGCTATGCCTTATTTTGAATCAGATTCTTTTTGCAATTGCCAAAGTGTAAATTTGTATATAACATCAAACATCTGAATCTCTGGGAACTGGAAAGGCCTGTCTGGTGCTTGTGGGGGATGGGAGGCTGGAGGCTCTGGGGCAGCCCACCCTGTGCTTACCAGGGCTGGGGGAGTGGGGTTTGATGGACTGTGCCACATGCCCTGTGTTCTGGCCCAAGATGGGTTGGTGGCTGTGTGCTGCACATCTTGTGCTCCAGAGGTGAGTTGTGGTGGGGAGCTGGCTCAGTGCTTTGAGCATTGGCCTCCTCTAAACCCAGGGTTGTGAGCTCAATCCTTGAGGGGCCTGTTTAGGGATCTGGAGAGAATAGGTTAAAACAAATTTGTCTAAGGAGGGTGGTAAGTCCTGCAGTGAGGGCAGGGAACTAGACACAATGACTTGTGAGGGTCCCTTCCAGTTCTAGGCAATAGGTATATCTCCATGGTTAATTTTTTCACCCTTTTTAGCGGAGGCTTTGGTGATATAGTGGTGATCACTCCCTTCCAAGCAGTTGGCCTGGATTCAGTTCTTGGTCAATGCAGTTATACCTTTTGAGGGAGGGGGAGGGATAGCTCAGTGGTTTGCACATTGGCCTGCTAAACCCAGCGTTGTGAACTTAATCCTTGAGGGGGCCATTTAGGGATCCAGGGTAAATAAATTTAAAAAAAAATCTGTCAGGGGTAGTAATAGGTCCTGCTGCAAATACAGGGGGACTGGACTTGATGACCTTGCAAGATCCCTTCCAGCTCTATGAGATAGATTTGTATAGGGGAGGTTGCCATTGGAAAGGCAAATGCTGGTGGGGGGGAAAGGTAGGTAGGTTCATCAGCTGACCATGTATGCATGGAAATGAAGACATTTTGATGCAAGAAGTAATTTGCATAGATTTCCTGACTACACACTGGGATGCATGGAGGATAACGGGTACAAATTAACTATATTGAAAACAGTACAGGAAATCCAGAAGTGAGGAAATCAGGGGTAAAAAGGGAGCTGAGATGGTAGACCCATCAAGTTAAGAAAATCTGTTGAGAAGAACAACATAACTTTTACTATGGGTATGTTTTCACTACCCAGAATATTGACCTAGTCAGGGTCGATCTGCCAGGGCTCAATTTTGCACACATAGTGGTGACTCAAGAAATTGAACCATCAGTGGTTGACAGTTGACCCCCTGTACTCCTCAATCTCATGAGGAGTAAGGGAGTTTGACAAAGGAATTTTGTGTTTTGCAAATGAATGGTGAATGAGTTTCTCAAATTATTTTGAAAGTGCGATGAATTAAGTGAATGGGGTGAGGCCACACTAGAATTGCTATATGGGGCAGGTGTATTATTGTTGCTGTACTGCTGTAGCACTGCTAGTGCAGAATTTCTATGCTCACTGAAGAGAGTTCTCTTGGCAGCATAATCACTCCTCCTGACTGAGCAGCAAAAGCTATGCTGGTGGGAGAGCATTTCGCACTCTCTTAAGTGCTCATGTGGACAGCACTTATGTCAGCAGAATACACTTCGCTCATCTGTGTGACATTTCTACACCCCGAGTGACTGAAGTTATATCAAAGCAATAACTGGTGTGCACAAGCCTTAGGACTGGAGTGGAGAGCCTTGTTTGCTGAGAAGCGCAAAAAGCCAACCCAAAAACCTCTTACTGATGTGGCCCCTGACTGAGACATCTCAGTAACACCATGACAAGGGAGTGGAGAAAGGTGAGCTGAGGTTCAGAAACTGGCTAAATACCTAGGATGAACAGCTTCTGACACTAGTGCTTTCCTAAGTGGTGTCTGGCTTTGTACCAAACTTGCCTGGTGGGCTTTGACCCCAATTCTCTGTCATAAAAAGATGACAGTAAAGTTAAAGGTATGGTGTATGCAACTATAATATATAACTATAATTTGACCCATCCTACTGCATAGAATGGACTTGGCCAGCCAGAAGAAAAGGAGTTAGTATGCTTTCTACCAGGGAAATGAAGAGGTTGAGATGGTAGAATAGCTGGATGCTTTGGCTATGTCTACACTGCAGGGTTTTTCAGGAATAACTTATCTCTACTTTATTAAATAGAGGTAAGTTATTCCTGAATAGAGCAGCCACACAGCAAGAGAATTTTCAAAATGAGTATTCACATTGAAGAGCCCTATTCAGAATTAAGAGCAATGCATTTTGGGTGTGTATCCCATCATGCCTGGCCTCTATAGGCATTGTGGGATGTCAGCAGGAAACAAGGTATCCTGGGAATCAGGAAGTTGTCCCATGAGCCACTTCTCTTCCTGAATCTTCCCTTAGTTTCCTCTTCTTTTCTGTACCATTTAAAAGTGCTACAGGGACCGCAGCTCATGTGTGTGTGCAAGGAAGCAGCCATGGATCCTGCATTGCAAGAACAAAATTTGACAGCAGTGCAATCTCTGGTCTTTAGTGGAGCACTGCAGATGATGTTGGCAGCACGCACTGCAGCATGCATAATAATGTACTTTCTCAACAACTGGTTAGAGGACGACAAATGCAAGGCAGATCAGAGCTGCAACCTCCTCACAACCCACCACGTCAGAATGGTGAACATGTTTCCTGCTCTGTCACACAGCCTGAGCACTGTGGACTTTCTCTTCTGAGCTAGGGAGACCAGCCGTGAGTGGTGGGATTGCACTGGGATGCCGATCAGTGGCTACAGAATTTCAAGATGTGTAAAGCCACCTTCTTTGAGTTCTCTGCTCATCTGACCCCAGAACTGCAACGCAAGGACACCCAAATGAGAGCCACTCTCTCCATGGAGAAGCGTGTTGCCGTTGCTTTGTGGAAGCTGGCTGTCCCTGATTGCTACCGCTTAGTTGCCAGCCAGATTGGCATGGGAAAGTCTACTGTTGGGACAGTGCTGATGCAGGTGTGCAGGGCAATCAACTTCATTTTGCTGTGCTGGATTGTCACTGGGAAATGTGAATGAAATTGTGGCTGGCTTTGGAGAAATGTGGTTCCCTAACTGTGGAGGGGCAATTCTCACCCTTCCCACCGTGCCTCAGAGCATATCAACTGGAAGGGGTATTTGTCAGTGGTGATCCAACTGCTTGTAGATAACCATGACCATTTCACAGACATAAATGCTGGGTGGTCTGAAAAGGTGCATAACACATGCATTTTTAGAAACAGTGGTCTGTACTGAAAGCTGCAGGACAGCACTTTTTTCCAGATCACAAAATAAACTTGGGAGATGGGTGGAATTGCTCATTGTGATCCTGGGGGACCTGGCATATGCCTTGCAGCCCTGGCTCCTGAAGCCTTACACTGGGCAGCTAGACAGCAGCAAGGAGTGATTCAACTACAGGCTCAGCAGTTACCGCATGGTTGTTATGCATGCATCTGGGCGCTTTGAAAGTGAGGTGGTGAATTTTATGTGGGAAGCTGGACCTGCTTCAGGACCATATCCCCATTGTCCTGGGCACATGTTGTTGCCTTCACAACCTGTGTGAGAGCAAGGGGGAAGCATTTTCTCAAAGCTGGAGTGCAGAGGCAGAGCCTCTGGCCAATGCATTTGAGCAGCCAGATACTTGAGCTATCAGGGCAACACACAGGGTGGCCATCAATATCAGGGAGGCCCTGAGGATCCAATTTAAGGAGGAATGCTGAGATTGTTGTGCAATTTCTGGGTATGTGGCCTTGGGAGGGTGACACCCTTCCTCTCCTCCCCCTGGCTGTCTGCTACCTGTGTTACTTTTAGGAATAAAAGTACTAAACACTCTTTCCCACTTTCTTTATTCAAAAGGTTATAATTCATATTGACAGGGGAAGGAAGAACATACACCTGTTACCTCCTGTGTGCCAACTAGCAGGACACTTAGGCTACGTCTACACGTGAAGCCTACATCGAAGTAGCTTATTTCGATGTAGCGACATCGAAATAGGCTATTTCGATGAATAACGTCTACACGTCCTCCAGGGCTGGCAACGTTGACGTTCAACATCGATGTTGCGCAGCACCACATCGAAATAGGCACTGCGAGGGAACGTCTACACGCCAAGTAGCACACATCGAAATAAGGGTGCCAGGAACAGCTGCAGACAGGGTTACAGGGCGGACTCAACAGCAAGCCGCTCCCTTAAAGGGCCCCTCCCAGACACACTTGCACTAAACAGCACAAGATCCACAGAGCCGACAACTGGTTGCAGACCCTGTGCATGCAGCATGGATCCCCAGCTGCCGCAGCAGCAGCCAGAAGCCCTGGGCTAAGGGCTGCTGCACATGGTGAACATAGAGCCCCGCAGGGGCTGGAGAGAGCGTCTCTCAACCCCTCTGCTGATGGCCGCCATGGAGGACCCCGCAATTTCGATGTTGCGGGACGCGCAACGACTACACAGTCCCTACTTCGACGTTGAACGTCGAAGTAGGGCGCTATTCCCATCCCCTCATGGGGTTAGCAGCTTCGACGTCTCGCCGCCTAACGTCGATGTTAACATCGAAATAGCGCCCAACACATGTAGCCATGACGGGCACTATTTCGAAGTTAGTGCCGCTACTTCGAAGTAGCGTGCACGTGTAGACACGGCTTTAGCAGCAAAGGATAAATGGGAGGGGGGTGGTCTTGGAAAATGTGGAGAGAGGGAAGGATAAAAACTGGCATTATCCTTGTGTGACAACTAGAAGGACACATAGCAGCAAAGGATAAAGTCGGGGTATGAGAAGACGGGATTTCTGGGCACAGCTGGAGAAATCAATCTAGGATATCTTTGCTTAAAATCCAGCCTACTCACAGCCCCAGGCTGGGATTTCCTTCTTACTGAGGCAAATCAAACCAGCTACAACAGCATCTCTGCCAGTGCCCTGGCCAGCCAGAAGCCATGCAAGCAAACCTGCAGACTTCTCAGCTCCAGCCCAACCACTCCCAAAGCCAAGTGAGCGGTTATTTAACCTGTATCACCCAAGACCAGATCCCAAAGAGTCCAGCCCCTGACCCTGGTCAATATATACTTGGATCTTACCCAAAAAACCTCCCTCACCAAGTCTTTAGAGCTAAGTATTGAAAGGTTTATTAATAAAAAAGAAAGAACAGGGTTAGAGAGAACTGTTAAAGCAATGCTTTACATGTATCAGTCATAACTGCTGATACAGGCGAATAATGTTGTCTGCTGAGTCTTGAAAGTCATTGAAAATTCATTTCAGGTTACAAGGATTCAGTTATTGGAGCACTGTAGATCCAGGCCACTGGGGTCCGCATGCTGGGACATGGACCCTTGGAGACCAAAAGACAAAGGATCCAAGATGGACACTGCTAAGTCCACAGCATTGTTCTCCCTTGTTTATGTCTTCTCTCTTGTGTCTGGGGACCAAGTCCCTTCTTCTTACCATAGTCCCTCAAGGGTCTGCCCCCACCTGACTCAGGTGGGCTGTTGTGGCAAACTGCCATTGAATGAATCCCAGGAGACAGTCTCAAATTTCTGAGATGTACCTGTTCCTTTGTTTCAGTTCAGCTCACTTGACCATTGGGCTGCACCCCATTGACAAGACCCAAGCCTCTGGGATGTGGATTCCATGTCTGAGCCTTTGTTTATTCTGGCTGGGGCTGAGGTCACACCTTCTATTGTGAAACTTAGCACCCAAACAGCTATATAGGTTAAAATCTATAACTTTGCTTACATACATAATACAGTTGTAGTATACCTAGATTCAGGGCATCATCAGCTTTCCTTAGACTCCTCGGACGGCCCCACTAGCACAATATTTGGGGTCAGTAGCCACACTGGGCATTAAAATGGCTTCCAGACCCAATATAAAAATCCAGTCACGTGATGTGCTGGGTAGGGTGGTCTTGGAAAATGTAGGAAGAGGGAAAGACATACACCCCTCTTGTGTGCTAAAAGGACAGTATGAGCAAAGTAAGTTGGATATTGAAAAATGAGTGGGGAGACAGAATCACAGCTATGTCATGGTCCCCAGCCATCACCCTGTTCATAGCCAGGGGAGCTGTTGAATTGTTAGGGTACTGCTTGAGGTGGGGGGAGCCAGCGTCATGCTGGGGGTGGGGTGTCATGGCAGCAGTGTGTTGAATTATCCTGTAAAATAAAAGAGAAAAATGGAATCAATGTGTGGCTAGTGTTTGATTATGGCAGATCGCAGGGGGAGGGGTGTACTGGCTGTAAGGGGGAATTCAGTGCCTAGCATGGGGAAGGGGAGCACCCACTAGGCCCTTAACTCTCAGTTCTGGGCTAGAGCTGCTGCTCAGCTGTTTGTAATCTCAGTACCTGCCAGTCAGCCTGGACCATCATCCCAGACAGGAGGCTAGTAATGCCTCCCTGGGGACTCTCCCTGGCCAGTCAGAGGGACTGTACTGGCCTGGGATCTGAGCAGGATCCAAACTTTGAGCTGCCCCAGGAAGGACACCGCTGAAGCCCTGCAGTTGGGGGAGAGGGGGAGGGGAGCATTTTTCAGAGCAGCAAGTCCCTCTGGCATGTGGAATATGCCAGCCCCACTGCCAATGCTAGGCATGGGGCAGGCCCTTGAGAGCTTTCAGGAGACAGGAGTGTGACAGCACTTGGCCACACTCAGGTGCTGTGCCAGACAAAATGAAGGCCAGGGCACCAATGTCCACAGGTCAGACAAAAAGAGGATGTGGAACTAAAAAGGGGACAGCATGCCCCTGCCTTTACTCTGATCCATAGTGCATGAGATTCTGCCCTCCAAAGTGCCCTGCTTTTCCCCTCTGCAAATACAGCCGGGAGGCTGCATTTGCAAGTTTGAAAAAAGCTGCAGGTGGGTTTAAATTCCAGCAGCTCACAGAGGGGAAAGGAAGGGCTGTATCTGGAGGTGAAAAAAAAAAAGCAGCAGGAGCTTTGGGGACTTGCAAGGGGTAAAGGGGGTGTCCTGCCTTCACTCACTTGAGGACCTTTCACCACTGCAAGCACTGACTCCTACCTCACCTGATAAGGAAAGAAGGGAAGAGTGCTCAGCAAAATAGAATTTAAATTTCGGAGTGCTAGCAGCAGGGAGGGGTGTCTTGGGACACCTGGGAAAAAGGTATCAGTTTGCAGAGCTGCCTAGAGTGGATACTTACCGGAGCTTGATGGGATGCCTCGCAGGAGGCCAATTATGCTGTGATTAGCTTTGCTTTGTTCACCCTGATTGAATTGTGGGCCTGAAAGGGAGGGAGTCCTGAGAGTCATTCCGTTTGGTGGAGTTACTGTTCCAAGGGAAATTGTGTTTTTCCTGAATAACAGGCTCAGCTGTGTGAACACAAGGTGTTTTCTTCTGGAAAAAAGGTTTTTTTATGGAAGAAAAACAGCAGTGTGGACAAGCCCATGTGACAGGAAATGAAGTGAGGTCGCAAGAGGCTTAATGTGGGTTGGCCCAGTTGAAGACAAGTTGAGGAAAGCTAGACTATGTTGCTATGGAGACATTTGAGCCTGCATCTACACTTATCACGGAAGATCAGCCACTAGGTTTGATCTTCCCAGGAGCCATTTGGCGCATGTGTGAAACAGCATGTTCCAGGCTCAACATTGATGCTGGAACTCCTCACAAGCCATGGGGATTAAGAAAGGTCAACAGGAGGAGTGCTCCCATCGACCTTCTGCCATGAAGACAGCCACCAACGTTGATGGCTAAAAAGTCAATTTTAGGTATGTGACCTGTGTACCTAAAACTATGTATCAGTCATTGACTTTCTGTGTGAGCATAGACACAGCCTGAGAGTTATATTGGTAAGATGGCCCTTGAAATGATTATGGATGAAAGGTGATTAAAGGGGAAGATCAGCGCCTTGACATAAGAACTGGGTATCAGAGAGACCAATTTGCATGAAAGACATGAGTTCTTTGGATGCAAGCTATAGAAGTCACTGACCCTGGATAGGGACGTAGAAAGAAAGGAGAAGACTGCAAATCTAGGCTACGTCTACACGTGCAGCCAACATCGAAATAGCTTATTTCGATGTTGCGACATCGAAATAGTCTATTTCGATGAATAACGTCTACACGTCCTCCAGGGCCAGCAACGTCGATGTTCAACTTCGACGTTGCTCAGCCCAACATCGAAATAGGCGCAGCGAGGGAACGTCTACACGTCAAAGTAGCACACATCGAAATAGGGATGCCAGGCACAGCTGCAGACAGGGTCACAGGGCGGACTCAACAGCAAGCCGCTCCCTTAAAGGGCCCCTCCCAGACACAGTTGCACTAAACAACACAAGATCCACAGAGCTGACAACTGGTTGCAGACCCTGTGCCTGCAGCATAGATCCCCAGCTGCCGCAGAAGCAGCCAGAAGCCCTGGGCTAAGGGCTGCTGCCCACAGTGACCATAGAGCCCCGCAGGGGCTGGAGAGAGAGCATCTCTCAACCCCCCAGCTGATGGCCGCCATGGAGGACCCAGCAATTTCGACGTTGCGGGACATGGATCGTCTACACGGTCCCTACTTCGACGTTGAACGTCGAAGTAGGGCGCTATTCCTATCTCCTCATGAGGTTAGCGACTTCGACGTCTCGCCGCCTAACGTCGAAGTTAACTTCGAAATAGCGCCCGACGCGTGTAGACGCGACGGGCGCTATTTCGAAGTTGGTGCCGCTACTTCGAAGTAGCGTGCATGTGTAGACGCAGCTGTAGTAACTGATGTTGGGTTGTACAGTAAAAAAGGCAGAATTCCAAAGGACAGTGAATATGATTGCTGCAGAGGGTAGCAACCAGATAATGTCAGGAATGTAGGCGCAACAAATGATGCTTATGGTGACAGTTTTTAGAACTTTTTTTCCTCTTGCAATTTTTCTTATGTGAATATTCTTAAAATGAAATGAAAATGAGGCAAACAGCCAACCATGTTCATTAAGGACTAAATCTGACTTGGACTACATGCTCATACAGAGGAGTAAGAACCCAGACGGTCACAGTACACAGGTGTAAGTTGGCACTGCCCATACCAGACTCCTCCAGAGAAGCTGGGTGAGAAGTTACTCTGGCATTCCATCCCATGCACTAGAAATTGCAAGTTACTGTCCATGCCTACAGCTACACAGCAGCTTTATGAAATAAGCCATTTCAGAATAGCTATTCCAAAATAGCTTATTTTGAAATAACACAGCTACATGCAAGCTATTTTGAAATAGCATGTCTGGACAGATAAGCAGTGTCTACACGTGCACGCTACTTTGAAGTAGCGGCACTAACTTCGAAATAGCGCCCGTCACGGCTACATGTTTTGGGCGTTATTTCGATGTTAACATTGACGTTAGGCAGCGAGACGTCGAAGCCACTAACCCCATGAGGGGATGGGAATAGCGCCCTACTTCGACGTTCAACGTCGAACTAGGGACTGTGTAGTCGTTGCGCGTCCCGCAACATCGAAATTGCGGGGTCCTCCATGGCGGCCATCAGCAGAGGGGTTGAGAGACGCTCTCTCCAGCCCCTCAGCTCAATGGTGGCCATGTGGAGCGGCGCCTTAAAGGTCCCCACCCCCTCCCTTCCTGTGCAGGAAGCTGAGAGAACGTGCAGGTGGCAGCCCAGACACGTGGCCAGCCTGCATGTCTCTGAGCGCCACAGACACGCACCCCAGCTGTGATGGCCGCACGGCAGCCCCCCAGCACCCCCAGGGGACCCCCCCAAGGGGAGCCAGGGCAGCCAGCGCTCCCAGGCTGGCAGCCAGGCCGGGAAGCGGTAGTGGGGCCCCTCCAGGATGGAGGCCGAGCTTCGTGACCTGCTGGGGCTCTGGAGCGAGGAGGAGGTGCTCCAGGTAATGGGGAGCAAGAGGCGGAATGAGGATGCATTCGCTCGGCTGGCTGAGGGCCTGGCCGCCCGGGGTCACCCTGCTCGCACTCCGGATCATGTACGCAGTAAAGTGAAGGAGCTGCGGCAGGGTTATGCCTGGGCCCGGGATGCGGCCGGCTGATCTGGGGCCGCCCCCGTCACTTGCCCCTTTTACAGGGAGCTCAGGGACATCCTGGGCCCCCGGCACACCTCCTCCCCTCCAGCCACACTTGATACCTCTGCTGAGGAGCCCCAGCAGGCCCCGGAGCCGGAGTCCGCCCCGGAGGTAAGCCCCGCACTCCGGGGGCCCCCCTGGAGCCCACCCCTGGGGCACCGGAGCAGGAGGAGGAGGAGGAGGAGGGGGACTTCTCCTCTACTGACACCGGCCTGCACATCCTCCTGCCATCCCGGAGCAGCAGCCGGGTGTCTGCCCCCCGGGTGTCCCCCGACCGTGGGAGTGGACCTACAGGTATGTACCCCCCCGGTGTACACCCCCGGGGTTGAGGGGCGGGGGTAATAGATATGTGGCTAGGGCCCTCCACATGCCCCGATGGCCATGGCCCCAAGGACAGCAGTGCCATGTCCCTCACAGGAGTTCATCAGCCCCTGCCCCCCCCCAGCACGACAGTGCCATGCCCCATCCCCAGGGCTGGGGGGGCGGAACCTCTAGGGTCCCCCGGGAGCAGGGGGTGGGACACCCCGCAGCAGCAGCAGCCGCAGCAGCAGCAGCATGTGATGGAGTGGGGGGAGTGCAAATGCGAGTCTCAGGCTAGATATGAGCAACCAGCTGAATAGCTCCCAGTGGCTAAGGATGATCCTGGGGCTACAATTGGCAGGTTACACCTCTGCCCTGAACAAAGAGGAGGGAGGAGCCGAGCTGGCTTTGAATCGGGGGCCGCAGGTAGAGGCTAGGGGAATGGAGAGCTGGAAGGCAGCCAGCCTGAGGAGGGGGAAAGCTACACCCCAGAGGGGCACCACTTGGGTTCTTCTCCCCAGGACGGGTTGGAAGGACTGTCTCTGACTGCTGTACTGTCACTTCTGGGAGAAACTGGGCATCTGTTGCCTAAGAAACCTTTCCTGTCAGAGACCCTGCTGAGTGAAGTGAGAGTCACTCCCGCCGGGGGATGGGGGGCAGTGCAGGGGGACCCTTGAACCCCATCACAGCAGCATCTCCCGGGGACGGGGATGGGGAACCTGCAGCACAGGGGTGGAGGTACAAGGGCCATGGCTCGGGGCCCACACTAACGCCTGTCTCCACTCTTCTTCCCCCCCTCCTGTGTTCCGCAGCTGCACCATGGGAAGGACCGAAGAGCGCCGGCGAGGCTTCAGTGGTCCTGGAATCCCCTCCGGGGCCATCGCTCCAGGCCAGCCCCTCGGTGGAGGACCAACCGGCCCCACGGCGGGCAAGATGGCGGACCCAGCACCACCACCCGACGGCGACGGACCCCCAGCTGCTGACCCTCCACCGCCGGCAGCTGGAGGTCGTGGAGCAGCGCCTGCTGGTGGAGCAACGCCACCTCCATCTCCAGAAGCGGGCACTGGCCTGGCGCCAAGAGGCATGGGGGGCCTACATGGAGACATTCAACCGCATAGCGGACTACCTGGCCCCCCATGCCGCGCTGGCTGCCGCTGCGCCCGCCCTGACTGCTTCACCCGCTGTGCCACCCACTGCTCTGCTCGTCTCCGTGCCGTCCGCTGTCACCCCGCCACCCGCCACGAAGGGCTGTTCCGCCGAGGGAGACCTGGGGCCAGCTGACACTCGCCGGACATATCTGCTGGTCCGCCCGGCCCCCAGCCAGCCCCGGATAGGGCTGCGGCCGAGGCGGGGCTCCCGGCCGCCCACCCCCATGCCGGACTATAGGGGCGTGGGGCCCAGGACGTGGCCCCCCCCTTGTATATAGTTGGTATTTATTTATTTGTGCCCCCCGTTTGCCCAGTCCCCCCCCATGTAAATAGTTCTCCCCTTCCTTGTTATCCCTGTTTTTTTTGTTAATATATACGTACACTTTTCATATTTAAGTTAGTTAGAAGTTCCTGTATATAGTTTGTATTAGTTAGTTATAGAACAGAGTTGAAAGTAAACCAGTTTGATTTCACAAACAAGTGTCTGCTTTTATTTGTGCAGGAAAAGTGGTGGGGGGGGTGTGCTGTTGGGTGCTCCGTGGTGTGGGCGTAGGGGCAGGGAGTGTTGTGGAGGATGAGGGGGGCGCAATGGGGGGCCTGGCAGCGTTCACCCCACGGCCTCATTGAAGTGGGCCCGCAGGGCCTCCCGGACCCGCGTCCCTTCGGGTCCACCTGGCGACTGGGGGCAGTGGGTGGCTGCACGTCGGCCCTGCCGGCCTCCACAGCCCAGCCCTGAAAAAAGGCCTCCCCCTTGCTCTCCACCAGATTGTGTAGGGTGCTGGGAAAAACACTGTTTTGGCAGCCCCTTATCCATGATGCTTTTTAGAGCTAAGGGGCTGGTGACAGAATGGGTTTTTGCTGGCAGAAACACACTGCTTGTTTTCTGCTCTGAATATGCAAACGAGGTGTGTGAATATGCAAATACTGGCCATTTG
This sequence comes from Carettochelys insculpta, assembly GCF_033958435.1. Lineage (NCBI taxonomy): Eukaryota > Metazoa > Chordata > Testudines > Carettochelyidae > Carettochelys > Carettochelys insculpta. The sequence continues at coordinate 55,413,163 of NC_134141.1, read as the reverse complement.
CAATTTTTTGAGCCCTAATCTGCATCATGCTGCCAGCAGCCAGACTGAATCTAGACACAGCCCTAGTGCCTATTAGGGCGTATCTCAAAATAGTGTAATTCTGTGTCTATGTTGAAATAGCTATTTCAAATAGTTGTTATTCCTCCTGTAATGAGGTTTACAAAATTCAAAATAATGTGCCCACTATTTTGAATTCATTTTGCAATAACGTGCAGAATGTAGATGTGTGCAAAGTTATTTTGAAATAACAGCTCTTTTGTCGAAATAACTTTGCTGTGTGGTCATAGCCCACCTGAAGCAATGGACAAGCAGTGAAGGAATCCTCACTCACAGCAGTGATGTGACTACTGGCAGCTTAGATACTAACCCATATTATTGGTGGTATTTTTATAAGCCTTCAGTACTGTAATAGCTGACCATTTCACAATTTCTAAATAACAGAATCTCATCATAACGCTGTGCGGTAGGAAAGTGCTACTATCCCCATTTACTTGTGGGGAACTAAGACTAGCAAGGTTGAGCAACCTTGGGCAATGCCACTCAGGGGAACTGTGGCAGAAGAAGGAACTGAATCCATGTCTCCTGAATCCCAGATTATTGCCCTAGCCACCAACCCTTCTCACTTATTTGGAGCTGTACCTAAGGGTGCATCTACACTTGCATTCCAATTTCGAAAGAGGCATGCAAATGAGGTAACTCAAAATGCAAACGAGGTATATATTTGCATATTTGTAACCTCATTTGCATATTCTAATTTCAAAAGAGCTTCTTTCGAAAGAAGAAAGACAGTGTAGATGCTGCTGTTTTGAAAGTAAACCCCATCTTTGAAAGAATCCTTCTTCCCATTAAATAAAGGGAAGACAGATTCTTTTGAAGATGGGGTTTACTTTTGAAAGAGCAGCGTCTACACCGGCTTTCTTCTTTCGAAAGAAGCTCATTCGAAATTAGAATATGCAAATGAGGAACAAATATGCAAATTTATACATTGTTTGCATTTTCAATTTACTTCATTTGCATACCTCTTTCGAAAGAGGAATGCAAGTGTAGACACACCTTAAAGGTTCAATTTAGCTCTTAGCTACGAAAGAAACAAACACACCCCTTTCAGAATCTGCAAGTGCCTGGCCCACAAACGCATAAAACTTCTTTAACGCTGCAAATAGTTTTCTTCAGTCTACATGACAGGAAATTGTGGTTTTGGAGATAAATGTCTTTATTTTGATTCCCATACAGCCAGTTTGCAATTTGGCTGTAACTATCAGTAGAACTAATTTTAAACATGGAAACATTTTAATTTTCATTCTGTGTTCATTTTTAACTTCTTGATTTTGTTCTGACCAACTCTAACTATGAGATTATTTTACTATCATAAAAACACTCAGCTTTAGACATTACCAGGACACTTATCTATAAAGCTGTAACAATTTCATTAAAATTGCCCTAAAAGTTTGACTTATTCAAACTTCCCTTCCAAACCTAAACGATGAACATTGTTCCTATTGGGACAACTCACTTTAATAAATTAAACACTTAGTAACTGTTTTTTTAAACATTACATGCTTCCAGATTAATTATTTTAAAGATACTGTTTAATCTGTGCATATTGCAAGCCAGGAATCATTAGTTCTTTGCACAAGGCTTCTTCATTCTCCCATGCAATTCATCATCCTGTGTGATGAGCTGCATTGTCTCCACCTGTAATTACCTTCTGTAATTATCACTGCCCCACTTGTCATGTTTGCTTGACGGAGCGAAAGAAAATATACTTAATGGCTAGAGCACCTGTGGTACTTACTGTTGACATTGCTGCAAAACCCAACTGTTTAAACCTCTCTACTGGTAATGAGAAATTTTCTCTTTGGTGAGCTAGTAGGAGAATGGGGAATCTGGTAAGCTTATGTCACAGGTGATACTTCATTTGCTGTTCTGTTTGTTTTGGTGGTGTCCAACACTTGTAAATTGCTTCATAAATCATCTACAGAGGAAAACATTGACCCTTGAAGAGTGTATTACCCTGTCAACACAAATGTCAATAAATTGCATGTTATGAATGGTCAGAACATTAAAATTCAATTTTAACCACCTTCACCCGTCCCTTCTCATTCTTAGTTCTTCTTTTGTTTTGTCCTCCCCTGCCCCCAAGTTATAAACTAGCACAATACGTTTTTTAAAAAAAACCACAAGCAAAATCTAAACCCAACCCTTCAGTTTCATGAGTACATTATTTTTCCTTCCTTTAAAAGTCTTTTGCAGCTGTGATTTGATATTAACTATGGTATGGAGACCTCTGGTATGGCCTCTTGGATGTTGATGCTGCCAGCATCCATGCTGCTTTGCTGTACATTGCTTTCTTCTCTCCGCTTAAAGTATGGGACAGTTGATACAGCAGAAAAAGAAGGGATATAGAACTCACTTGGCTCTGGTGGTAGTAGTAGAACTCTGGTGAACCTTTCCCTATGAAACCTGAATCAAAGCAGAATTTGCTGATTTTCTTTCCCTCCCCCACCCCTGGGGGAGGGGAAATAAGCCCTGCTCTTATGTAAAATAATTCATGGCTTGTATACATATACTTATGAAAAAGTATGTGGGACTTATCAAAAAGCAGTGGATAGACCTAACTGGATATGAAGTTTGGTTAATAGAGAGTTCTTTAGCTCAGTAGCACCTCAGCACCTCAAAAAAAAGGTAGTGATGCTCAGAAACTAGTGTACATAGACAGCTCCTCTCTTTCATCCTTTCCTACTCTAATTCCATCCAGTGTCATGCTGTTGACTAAGGCCTAGTCTGCACCTCAAGTGTGTTACCCTAGCTATGTTTGCATTGGAAGTTTAGTGTTATATAGGGAGATATGCATCTCGTAGAGCTGGAAGGGACCTCAGGAGGTCATGGAGTCCAGTCCCTTGCTCTCTTGGCAGGACCAAGCACTATCCCTTTTCGTTTTGTTTTTTGCCCCAGGTGGCCCCTTCAAGGACTGGGCTCACAATCCTGGGTTTAGCAGGTCAATGGTGACACCACTAAGCTACCTCTCCCCCCATGTGTCACATGGATGTAGGAAAAGTCACCCTGAGTGATGTAGGCAAGATAATCTAAATTCTAGTGTAGTGTAATCTAGTGTAGATTAGTGTAGCTAATCTGACAGAAGAATTCTTCCATCACTGCCTCTTGAGGGGGTGGATTTACCACTATGATGGAAAAAAACCTTCAGTCACTGTAGCATGTCTCTACACTACAGAGGTACAGCAGCATAGCTCTACAGCTGGAATGTTTGTAGGGTAAATATGCCCTAAGTGAACTGCTAATACATGTATACCAGCATACATGGCACTATGGCACACAGAAGCCATCATCCATTTGTAGGACATTCCACATTCCAGTTGCACAACTGGTATTGGAAAAGGGATTCCTTACTCTGTGTGTGTGTGTGTGTGTGTGTGTGTGTGTGTGTGTGTGTGCACGCGCACATGAGTGAGAAAGAGAGAAACTGGATGTTTGTTTTCTTCATGGTATGATAATATTGTTGAAGGCAGAAGAGATCATATATGGTGCTTACAGTTACATATGTGAATTAACTAGGTACTTCTATAGTTTGGTCAGTAGATGGTGCTGTTTGTTATTACAACTACTCCTGTTACTGCAGTCTGTCCTTGTATGTGTGCTGCCCCTGAGCAAGTTCAGAATAATTTCTCTGAATTGCTCTTATTTATTAATAAGCACATAAGCGACCACTTATGGGGAGGTATGATAGTGTGTACTTTTTGGCAGGTCTTTTCTCTCCCTTAAACCTAATCTCTGAACAGGCTGCCACAGATAGGAAGTTGGTGAAGAGTCGATAGGGCAATGGCCTGTTTACTCTTCACAGCACTCCTGTTCTGTAGTCAGAAAATTAAGCAGAACCATGGCTGCTGCCTCTATTTTTAGCCTTACCTGGAAAACAACAAGCTCCTATCTACTGATCTTACTGAATTAGGCCTTGATGATGATGTGAACTGCTGCAAGAAGCTTCTGCTTCTTCACTGATTGGATATGGAGAGAAGGCTAGTTGCATTTCGTTTACTGCATTGCTGCCTCTAATGAGGATATGAAATGATTTTGGCTTTTACCAAAATGCCTTCTGATTTCAAGCACTCACAAAATTCTGAGCAGTGGTTGGTGAGTTAGTTAGTTAAACCTATGAGCCCCAAGTGGGGCCTAGGTCATCCAGAAGGCTCCTCCACCTGGTTCTATCTTGGGCAATGGCTTCAATCTGGCCCCATGAATATCCCAGTTCTTGTGCTTCCGTGACTGTAGATCTCCTTCGTGTTATTCGGGGTCTTCCTCGGCTGCGTTTCCCTGAGAATTCCATTTTAGGGCATGTCAAACAATGCAGGATGGGGATTTCTTCAAAGCATGTCCCAGCCATCCCCATTTTCTCCTTTTTGTTTGGATCCCCACTGGCTCTTGGCCTGTTCGTGTCCACAGATATTCATTCGTGACTTTCTCTTGCCATCTTATTTGTAATACATACCTCAGGCATCTATTCAAAAACGTCTGCAGTTTGTGTGTTGAGGACTTTGTGTTGCGCCATGATTCACAGGCATATAGCAGGATGGACTTTACATTTGAATTGAAGATTCTCAGCTTTGTTTCAATAGAGATGTTGTGTGATCTCCATACTGGCCACAGAGTTTGAAATGCTGCTGTGGCTTTGCCAATCCTGGATTTGATGTCTAGGTCAGTGCCACCATCTTTATTCACAACACTACCTAGATAAGTAAATTGTTCGACGTCTTCGAGGGTCTCTCCCCCTAAAGTGATGTTGTCTTGTTTAGTGTGGTTGACCCTCATAGTTCTAGTTTTACATCTACTGATTTTCAGGCCTGCCTTTGAGGCAGCGCTATCCAATGCTACAACTTGGCTGTCCATATGCTCATGCCGATGTGCCAGGAGAGCAATGTCATCAGCAAAATCGATATCCTCTAACTGACGAGAGAAGGTCCACTGATTACCTTTCTGGTGTCCACTTGCTGTTTTTAGCATAATCCAATCCATAACTATAAGGAAAAGGAATGGTGAGAGAGAGTCTCACACCTGTTCGGACAGTGGAAGATTCTGTCAGAGTGCCATTATGTACAACCTGGCAAGTGGAGGGTTTATAATTGGCTCAAATGAGATTAATGATCTTCTGGGGAATGCCATGATACTGCAACAGTCTCCGCAATGTATTTCTATCTACACTATCCAAGGCCTGTTCAAGGTCTATGAAAGTTATATACAGTGGCTGGTGAAGGCATAGCAAATCAGTATCATACCAGGGGTCTGCCATATGTTTGGTTTGTTGCTCAATTAAATCAAGCAAGAGTTCAATTTACTGATGTCATTCCCATTACTCATCTCTGAGGAAACCTCTTAAGTGAGGTGAGTCAGTTACCGTCAGGTGCAAGTGGAAGCACTTAACAGGGGCCTTGAGATGAGCATGGGGCTTTGCTCTGGGTTTATGTCTGCATATGTCTTTCATATGGAAGACCAGTCATCAGGCATTAATATGATTATTTGTAACATGCTTTGGGGTCTTTATAACTTTGTCAGCCACCTCCTGGTGCAGTCATAGCCTTCCTTCAAAAAGATTAGGAAGTGTGCAGTATCTTGCAGAAATCGCCATTAAAATTATATGTCTCCCTTAAAACAGTGCCAGAATCCTTTCAGGAACTCTTAATGTGTTTTTGGCTGCTGATTTGGTGGTTATTACTGCTTAATCTACAGACAAGTCACGTGCAAAAGGATAGCCTCCACAAGAAAATATGACTTCAGAGATCATTAATAGTACCGGGGTCAACTTTTTCTTTTGTGAGCTTCTGAGAATTGCTTGCTCTAAACACCCTTGGGAACTGGGGCTAATCATATCTTGGCTGCAGATAAGCCAGTTGGACCCATGCCTCAGTACCCTTTCAAACTATATCAGGAAGGGTCAACGTCACAAGGTCCAAAGGCATTGATGCCTTTCCTTGAAACAGGAGCTGAGCTGTCCTATTGGAATGGTTTTCTGTGGAATTTGTACATACTGTAATGTCACCTTGCAGCTCTGGAAGGCCACATGAATGTTGTGAAAATAAAGCAAGAAGCAGAAATAATTTTGGTGCCCAAGGATTCTTGTCAACATGGAGTATTGGTAAAGCATTGCATGGTTTGTATAATGAGTGGTAAATCTACACAGCTAATTCTGTCTTGTCTTCTGCCTGACACCTGGGCCATTCCCATGGGAAATACATAACTTTGATAGATAGGCATATGCAACACTTCATTAAGCAAATTCTCCCCCATGGCAACTTCAGAGTGTTAAACTTTGAAGTGCCAGCTCATGTCTAGCCGTGGCTCACCTGCCGCTACTTCAAAGTGCCTGGGGTGCTTCAAACTCTCTTTACTCCTCAAAATTTCTAGTTTTCCAACTTGAATCTGAGCCACGTGCCATCAACCCTTGCCTTATGACTGCAAAGTTTAGACAGAGGCAGGGACAATGCTTTGTACTTGTTAGTGCATATGCACCCACTTTGACTGCTGCAGATGAGGAAAAGGAGGCTTTCTATGCCAGCCTGAATTCAGTGATCTCTTCAGTATCTTTTAAAGCCAAGCTATATCTACTCAGCGATTTTAATGCTAGAGTTGGTCAAGGCTAAAGCATATGGCCGAAAGTGCTTGGACATCATGGTATTGGAAGTGAGAACTCACCCTCCTTCAAACTTGTGCACAGCATGAGCTTGCAAGCACATTCTTCCAACAGGCAAACAAATACAAAACAACTTAGATGCACCCTCGGTTTAAGCATTGGCATATGATTGACTACTACATCACAAAATGAAGAGATCTTTCTGATGTCAAGTTAACGCATGCAATGCGTGGCACTGGCTCCTGGTCTGATCACTACAAAGTATGCAGTGTTGTCTCCTTGAGACTTTGTCCACCGAAATGTCATCGTTCTGCTGTATGCCAAAAAATCTGGATGTAGGTAAACTTGAAATACCTGAGACACAAGCGCAGCTACAACAGTCTTGATGCTTCATTAATCATCAGCAATGAAGGTCCAGAATGATCACCCACTACTGAGGATGATTGGATTAATATCAAAGAAACAACATACAGAACTGCTGTCAAGACCCTTGGTTTCCAAAAATGCAGGCAGAAGGACTGGTTTGATGACAAAAACAGAGATGCCCAAACTCTTCTTGATAAGATACATGTGACGCACCTGGATTGGATCAATGATAAAAAGAATGACTCCAAGAAATTGTCATACATTCTAGCTAAGCAGGAGGTGCAGGTCAAATTATGGCAAATGAAAGAGGACTGGTGGAAATATCAAGAAGTTAAACTCTACAATGCAGCGGATGGACATGATTTTAAAGCATGCCATGAGGGGCTGAAACAATCTGCCATGCATTGGTGGCTATACACTCGTGCACTCTTCTGATGGCCTCACCCAAATCAGAGATGGTGCTAAAATCCTTGACTGCTGGGCTGAACATTTTCACAGTGTTGGATCTGACCTCAACTTTTGATAGCAGCATTATTGAAGAGACTCCTCAATGGGCTAAAGATTTACAGCTGGTGATAGCACCAACTTTCGATGAGGTACAAAAAGCTGTTAAATAGATGAAATCTGGAAAGGCACGTGGCAGTGATGCAATTCCATCAGAAATTTATAAAGCTGCTGTTTTCCAGCTGATGTACCATCTCATCCATTTATTTAGCACCATTTGGGAGAGGAGCTAGTCTCCCAAGACTTCAAAGATGACCTTATTATATATACATACAAGAGAAAAAGTGACTGTGCATGCGTGATGATCATCAGGGCATCTCTCTGGTCTATACAGCTGGTAAGATCCTGGCTCACATCCTTTATAACCGACTTTTCTACATGTGTTCAAAAATGGCATTATTCCCAAAAGACAGTGTGGATTTCATGCTGGTCAAGGCACTGCCAATATGATATTTACAGCCAGATAGATACAAGAGAAATTTAGAGAGAAACATCAAGACCTCTGTGTGATTTTCATTGACTTGGCCAAGGTGTTCAGTCACCTTTTCGTGATGGCATGCTTGGTTGCATACTTGACAAAGGAGAGATTTTGGCACCTTTTGAAATATCAAATGGTACAAAGCAAGGACGTGTTCTTGCTCCTTTCCTGTTCAACATCTACTTTTCAATGTTGCTGTTAGTTGCTTTTAAGGACTGCACGTTGGGCATACCTGTTCAGTTCCAAACAAATGGCAGTATTTTCAATCTCCAGAGATTTCACGCTCACATTAAAGTTGGTTACTACAACTATCTGTGACCTTCTGTTTGCTAATGACTGGGTATTGTTGGCTCTTTCAGTGAAGAATGCCCAGGAGCTTTATGATTGCTTTGTTAATGCTGCTCTCTGCTTTGGACTCACACTGAGCCCGAAGAAGACAGAAGTTATACTTCAGTCTGTTTGGAAAGAGCCCAGCATGCCAGTGATCACTGCTGCTGGTACAGTCCATAAGGCTGTTGATATGTTCTGCTACCTCGGAAGTGTACTGTCCTCTAGCATAATGTGGACCATGATGTATCTGTTCAATTAGCCAAAGCCAGTGCTGTCTTTGGAACATTGACCAAACATCTATAGTATGACCATGGTATTAAAGTCCACAGCAAGGTAGCAGTTTATCAGTCAGTTGTCCTGAATATCCTGTTGTATGGCCCTGAGTCATGGACAATATATTGCTGCCATGTTTTGAAACCTGATCAGTTCCACATGCGCCGAGGAAGATTGCCCATGTGAACTAGTGGGACAAAATTCTTAATACAGAGGTTCTTAAGGTGTGTGGTATCATGGCATGGAAGCAATGCTTATGAACAAACAGTTTGACTGGATTGGTCATGTTTTGAAGATGGATGATACACGGACACCAAAGATGGTCTTCTATGGCCAGCTTGCTCATGGAAATCACATTATAGCTGCGTCTACACGTGCACGCTACTTCAAAGTAGCGGCACCAACTTCGAAATAGCGCCCGTCGCATCTACACGCGTCGGGCGCTATTTCGAAGTTAACTTCGACGTTAGGCGGCGAGACGTCGAAGTCGCTAACCTCATGAGCTGCGTCTACATGTGCACGCTACTTCGAAGTAGCGGCAGTAACTTCGAAATAGCGCCCGTCACGTCTACACGCGTCGGGCGCTATTTCGAAGTTGAAATTGACGTTAGGCGGCGAGACGTCGAAGTCGCTAACCCCATGAGGGGATGGGAATAGCGCCCTACTTCGACGTTCAACATCGAAGTAGGGACGTGTAGACGATCCGCATCCCGCAACATCGAAATAGCGGGGTCCTCCATGGCGGCCATCAGCTGGGGGGTTGAGAGATACTCTCTCTCCAGCCCTTGCGGGGCTCTGTGGTCACCGTGGGCAGCAGCCCTTAGCCCAGGGCTTCTGGCTGCTGCTGCTGCAGCTGGGGGTCCGTGCTGCATATACAGGGTCTGCAACTAGTTGTTGGCTCTGTGTATCTTGCACTGTTTAATGAAAGTGTGTCTGGGAGGGGCCCTTTAAGGGAGCGACTTGCTGTTGAGTCCGCCCCGTGACCCTGTCTGCAGCTGTGCCTGGCTCCCTTATTTCGATGTGTGCTACTTTGGCGTGTAGACGTTCCCTCGCAGCGCCTATTTCGATGTTGGGCTGAGCAACGTCGAAGTTGAACATCGACGTTGCCAGCCCTGGAGGACGTGTAGACGTTATTCATCGAAATAGCCTATTTCGATGTCGCAACATCGAAATAAGCTATTTCGAAGTTGGGTGCACGTGTAGACGTAGCCTTGAGGAGATAGGAATAGCGCCCTACTTCGACGTTCAACGTCGAAGTAGGGACCGTGTAGACGATCCGCGTCCCACAAAGTCGAAATTGCTGGGTCCTCCATGGCGGCCATCAGCTGGGGGGTTGAGAGATGCTCTCTCTCCAGCCCCTGCGGGGCTCTATGGTCACTGTGGGCAGCAGCCCTTAGCCCAGGGCTTCTGGCTGCTTCTGCGGCAGCTGGGGATCTATGCTGCAGGCACAGGGTCTGCAACCAGTTGTCAGCTCTGTGGATCTTGTGTTGTTTAGTGCAACTGTGTCTGGGAGGGGCCCTTTAAGGGAGTGGCTTGCTGTTGAGTCCGCCCTGTGACCCTGTCTGCAGCTGTGCCTGGCATCCCTATTTCGATGTGTGCTACTTTGACGTGTAGACGTTCCCTCGCTGCGCCTATTTCGATGTTGGGCTGAGCAACGTCGAAGTTGAACATCGACGTTGCTGGCCCTGGAGGACGTGTAGACGTAATTCATCGAAATAAACTATTTCGATGTTGGCTGCACGTGTAGACGTAGCCTATCAGTGGTAGTATAAGTGGTATAAAGCCATCTTAACAGCCAATGTAAAGTCATGTGGCATATCTCTCAATCATCTGGAAACTCTAGTTCAAGACATTGTTTTGGTGGCAAACCACTATTCAGGTTCTTAATTGCTTTGAGAGTCAGCATATCCAGGCACTACAGGAAAAACGTAGGATCTGAAAAGAAGGCACAACGCTTGCAGTTGGGTGTTTTTATGTTACATCTGTAATTGGCTCTGCTGTTCAAGGATTGGTTTAGTTACTCACCAATAGCATCACAGAAGATGAGATCAGGTGATTGATGGCTCAGTCCCAGAAGAAGAAGCCACTCATGCTATTTTTATAAACTGCTTTGGGCACTGAATGGTTAGCCAGAGCTTCACAGATATGCTGTGGCTCAAGTTGTATTATTAGCTGCCAAAATTTCTGATATTCAGGTCTACTGTTCTAATATAGTTAATCTGAAGATTTAAATAGCCAGCTTCCCATGTGTAAAATGGATATAATGGTGGTGACCTCCTTTAAAAACTGCTTTAAGATGTACTACTGAAAAGTGTGGTATAAAAACTAGATATTTATTTAGTTATTTAAAACGTTTTCTAGAAGTCCCTCAAATTCTCCCTGAAATAAAATAAACAGAGGCCCACCAGAATTAGTTTCTGGCAGGCCACTGTTGCTGTATTTACCTGTGCCTCTGCAGGAATTGAGTGACTGTAGCTCTTGGTGGCCATGAATGGCGATCTATGGCCAATGAAAGCTGCACTTGCTCAATAGCTGCTGAGGCACAGGTAAATGTAGCAGCAGTGGCCTGCCAGAGACTAATCTTGGTGGGCCTCTGTTTTTTTATTGCCCACTCCTGCACTAGATACTCATGTGCGTCTGAGCTGTGTTTGGCACATCCAAGGTTAAGGGGGAATAGGAGGTTTCCTCCAGCATGCTGTGCCTTGTGCCAGCTAGAAAAGCCCCATGGGCTCAGAACTACTGGAGTACACCTGTTCAGTGTGCTTGCTGTGCCAAAGCTGGGCCAGGAGCAGATGACACAGGGCAGAAAAAGTGTCTTTAACCTGTTTAGGGAGTCTCCTGTGCAAGGAGAACACACAGCTGCTCCATTAGGATGGCTTTCCAGCTGCTGGCAGCTTAGAGAAGCAATAAAGGGCAGCAGTGGATGGAATGGGAGTAACCATCTGGCCCTCTTTATGAAAATGTAATATCGTGATGGGCCACAGCTTTAATCTTGGAATATGGAAAAAGGACCAAGGTGCTCCACCAACCCTCACTGATGGGACAATCTCATGTATCTACTATTGAAGTCAGTGGAGAATTGCTGAAAAATATGGAGCATTTGCCATACCTTGAGAGTCCTCTTTCCACTTTGGCATGGAAATCCAGCATCATCTGAGCTATGCAAGCTCTGTTTTTGCCTACCTGAGAGAAAGGATCTTCGAGAACAGAGACACCTAGGCCAAGACAAAGCGCCGAGGATACTGCACAGTGGTTGTTCCAGCACTACTGTATGCATGCGAAACCTGGACAACATACAAGCATCATTTGGAAACACTTGAACAATATCATCACCACTGCCTCCAGAGAATTCTAAATATCCCTTGGAAGCATAGATCCATGAAGACTAGCATCCTTGAAGAGTCAAACATGACCAGTATTGAAGCCATCATCATTCACCAACAACTTTGCTGGAGTGGTCACGTGGTTTGGATTTCTGATCAGTGACTCCCAAAAGAGATTCTGTTTCCCAACTTGGAGGAAGAAGGGAGGAGCGTTGGGAGCCAGCAGAAGCGATATAAGGACGTGCTGAAGGCACACATGGAAAAGTGCAGCATCAGTGTCACCACTTGGAGAACCTTGCCCAGGACCATCTCCAGTGGACAGTGGTAATCCAGGAGGGGGTGTCACAATCTGAGAGATTCTGCCACAGCTCAGATGAGGAGAGAGAGAGAAGATTAAAGACTGGCAAAAACTACCCTGTGCCCCTCCAACAGCTATCAACACCTGCCCTTCCATGATAAGATGTGCAGCTCCAGAATCAGGCTGGCCAGCCATCAATGAACTCACAGACAGGAGGATGAGATGAAGACGTGCTACTCTTGATCAAGTGACTGCCAAGAGAGCAATATGGATTATATTTAGCAGGGGTCCATCTTTAGTTTCAAAGCCTAATTAAGGCTAGGATTTGAGTTTTGGTTATGAACTATCATTATTTCTTCTTGTGAGACTTTGCTCCTCAATGACTGAACTTGCAAGAGATCAGTTATTCACAAAAATCAGAAAGGCTGAGTCTACACTTGCATTCCTCTTTCGAAAGAGGCATGCAAATGAGAGAAATCAAAAGGTAAGTGAGGTGTAGATTTACGTAGCTGGTACCTCATTTACATATTCTTCTTTTGAAAGAGCTTGTTTTGAAAGAAGAAAAGTAATGTAGACGCTGCTCTTTCAAAAGTAAACTCCATCTTTGAAAGAATCCTTCTTCCCATAAAAATAAGGGAAGAAGGGTGTTTTCAAAGATGGGGTTTACTTCAAAAAAGCAGTGCCTACATTGCTTTTCTTCTTTTGAAAGAAGAATATGCAAATGAGGTGCCAGATATGTAAATCTGCACCTCATTTGCATTTTCAATTCTCTCATTTGCATGCCTCTTTCAAAAGAGGAATGCAAGTGCAGACACAGCCATAGTTACCACTAGGGATAAAATCTCTTAAGAACAACTTTCAAAATATATTAGTCACTTCAGAACATAAACTGTAAAATGTTTTCTGGCTCTGGATCCAGATCAGAACTAAAACAGCTGGGGTGGGACTGAATTTGAGAATTAGAATCTGAAAACAGCCATCATGAAATTTAAGGTGGTTTAGATTAGGGCTTGATGTTTGCTCCCCACCTCGCTATTGTAACCCATCATCTGATTTCTTTAGATTTGAACTTGAGAGGCTGTAATCAAAATGCTTTGTTTTGTTGTCACACAAAAGAATTTTTAGGTGGATCATTCTAAAATTAACCTTACAACCAGAGATACAGCATGAAGCTTTTGCCTACAGTTAAATAAGCTTCTGAAGGGACCTAAATTTGCTCGCGTGCCTAAAATTAATGTTGAGGAACCTTAAACAGAGGAAGGTACTATTGATTGTTTTAGCCTTTGAAGAGGATTTCCATATCCCTTTCTCTTTTCACTTCCATCTGTTGACAGATTTTTAGTCTATAGAAATTGCAAGGATTTTACAGTAACAATAGAAAAGTATTTAATTTCAAGCAGAGACTACCAATTCCATTTTCAAATGGAAAAGTACACAGACACCTGTGTGTGGTTTAAATATTCATCGGTTACAGTTTTCAGTGATGTTAGCTTTCTCACTTTCCCATAATTAAAATAAGATGCTATTCTATTAACACGGCTGTTTCTCATACTGTTGAGTCATGCAGTACAGATATATTATCTTGCACATGTCTCGGCTCTCAGACCACAGATCATGTTATCACGGAACAAATATAGCATATTAATGCACATGGAAGGCTAGTCACGCTGTGGGGTTCAAACAAATCTGGCTCACCATGAACTATGTTGGGGCTGTAAACAACTTTGGAGTCCTCTCTAAACTAACCACAGTGCATACTCGGGAGCTCTGGACACTTGTGTTCTTTTAGTTGTAGGTAAGTGGCAACTTTAATGATTAATGACTGCAACTAGAGTTTCTTTGGATTTGGGGGTCACGTTGGGAGGCAGAAAGGAGAAATTGTCATCATGTCTTTGTTGCTGTTGATGAACTACAAAAGATTCATCACCAATGTGTATGAGAAAAATAACTGAGATGCAGGGTATTACATCCTAAGAAATTTATATTTTATACTTTAAAGCTAGCTGATCAAATTCACCCTAGGTGTATCTCCACTGATTTCAGTAGATTTACACCTGGTACAAATTCAACCCAGTGTGCTGTATTATACACACACAATGCTTATAAGACCAGCTATTTGCTCTCTTCATATCTGCACTGTAATAAACCTTTGCTATTATATCTCAAGGACATATGTTGGTGTGAAAATGATTTTCAATAAAATAAATGGTCGAAGAGATTGGTCATTTATTTTCACTGTCTGTCAAAATTTATGAGTAGAACAGAAAAAGAGTTATAGAACCTCAGCCTCTGAAGGCCACTTATACCTAATTGAGAACTGGTAGAGGAAATCTAACTAGCTAATAGATCTTTGTGAACAAAACATACCATTTTAAGTTAAACATAGTAAAAATATTTATACGGTGTCCATTGCTGTGTATGAGGGCAGTGTTTCTTACTGTAGGCTAAAGTGGTACTGAACATCCCCAAAACCCCAAAACTTGGGGGAAACCTCTGTAGCAACTACTTTTTTCATAATTTAAATAAGATGCTATTCTATTAACACTGCTGTTTCTTGTACTGTTGAGTCATGCAGTACAGATATATTATCTTGCACGTCTTGACTCTCAAACCACAGATCATGTTATCACTGAACAAATATAGCATATTAATGCATATGGCAGGTTAGTCATGCTGTAGGGCTCACCATGAACTCAGCATCCTTGAGAAGACTGGTGATGTATGATAGCACCTAGAGCACAAAGGGACAGGTTCTAGGTGCTGGTTCCATCTGCTATGCATGTCTCTGACGTCACAAAGGAGATAAACTGTTCTAATGAGGAAGCTGAGGGCTGCCCTGATGGAAGATGAATTCTTGAGGGTTGTAAACCTGATGTCACCAGCTTTGTGCCACTTGGTTCCTCCATACTCAGGTGTGCAGGGAGCGTTCTTGAAGAAGCTACGGACATGTCCATGACCAGGAGGAGGCAGAGCTGCAGTATACTAACCTCCATAGTTCCACGGCCAAAAGAGTGTCCTGAGATGACACTCTTGATGGTATAATGTAATCACTGGAGCAGGATTAATTTTGAGTAGCCCTCTGTCTTTAAACTTTCTAACTTGTGTACCCTAAACCCTCACACTGCACTCATTGGCAGGGCATCAGAATGCAAAGGAACTGTGCAAGCAAGAACACATTACTCCAGCGTGGTCTTGAGACAGCTAACGTATTTCTTCCAAGTTCAGTAACTGGGGCAGATGTGTCTGATACATGGGGCAGACACAGGCATTTTACTCTGTTCCTGAAACAGTTGGCTCTCAGCTGAGGCTGTAGAAGAGACTCATTCTTTCTCTCTGTAAGTGGTCTAGGTGCCATTATATCTACGGTGACCATATCTCCCTGTCCCAAATACGGGACAGGGAGATATAGGATGGAGGGGCGACTTTTCCCAGCTCCACCAAGCCCCGGGGAGCAAGGAAGGAGGCATCAGCTCTTAATACTCCCTGGGAGCCCTGGGAAAGCAGCAGCTGGTGGCCCTCTTCCAGAGCCCAGGGAAGCCACAGCTGTCAACGCTCCCTGGGCACCCCAGGGAAGCGGCAGCCCCCAGTGCTCACCAAGCCCTGGGCAAATGGCAGTTACCCATGCTCCCCACCCCACTTCCCTGAGGCTCAGGGAAGTGACTCCCGCCAGCAGCTGCACCTGCAAAGCTGCTGGCGGAAAATGTAAGCGAGAGGAGGGCCCAAATATGGGATAAGTACCTTTTAAAAAATAAGTTGAGATGCCTTTTTGGCATCCCAAATACAGGACCATTCCACCAGGATGGATGGTCACCCTAATTATATGGGACAGTGAACCACACCCTTAGGAGTGAGGGTCACAGTCCCTCAGTATAAAGGAGAGTGAGCTGCTGGGAGGGCTTTCTCTGTGTGTGTTTAAACTGAAAACACTACAGTAGTACCACTATGGGAGGGCTTTTCCTGTCACACAGGAAATCCACCTTTCCAGGAGGCAATAGCTAGGTTGATGGGAATGCTGTCTATGCAAGTTTTTTTATGACCCTGAAGCTATGTCTACATGGCAGAGCTATTTCGGGATACCTCGGTATCCCAAAATAGCTACTCTGAGTCTTTGAAATGCATCCATGATTTCAAAATATTTTTTGAAATAATGTGTGCACTTTTTTGGCATCCCTATTCTGCTCATTGCAGGAGGAGTAAGGGATGCTTCAAAATAGCACATTATTTTGACATTTGGCACTGTTTAGATAGCACCAAATGCCAAAACAGACTATTTCAAAATAAACTCAAAATAAAATATGCAATTTACATAGCTCAAATTGCATATCTTATTTCAAATTTAGGGTGCCGTGTAAACGTAGCCTGAGAGACATAGCTAAACCAATGGCAATTCCTAGGCCTAGGTGAGGAATTCTCACTTCTGGCTATTTCTTCCTCACTTGGGCTATGTGTACACTAGCCAAAAACTTTGAAATGCCCATGCAAATGGCCATTTCGAAGTTTACTAATGAAGCACTGAAATACATATTCAGCACCTTATTAGCATGCGGGCGGCCACGGCGCTTCGAAATTGACCCAAAAGGACCCTGCCTACTTCGAAGTCCCCTTATTCCCATCTGCTCATGCACGGCCATTTCGAAGTTTGGGGCTAGTGTAGACACGGCCTTGGTTTGCCAGAACTCGGCTTTATTAATCTTCTGAACACATTGCAAAATCAGGCAACGATTGTGTGGGCTGAGGAATGTACGTTTATGTGTAGGTCTTGTTTATATTCATTTTGTGAAGTCATAAACTTTTGGGGGCAGGAACCCTCTTTTGGTTCTTTATTTGTACAACACCTAACAGCATGGATTTCTATTTCTTGGGTAGTGGAGTCCTAGTTGTTACCATATTTTTAATTTCTAATTTATGGGATAAAAATCTAGAACATTGGACAAGAAACTACATTTTTTTTTAAAAAAGGTCTATATGAGTCACAATCTGTTCTGCCTGTTGTCATGTGTCAGATACCAAGCAGATATTCATCCTGATGGTGGAATTGTGCATGACTGTTACAATTATTTCAGTAAGAATATGATAAATACCATCTGTTTATTTTTGGCCTTTTGAAGCTTTGATTCTACCAAAGCCCATATTCAGGAATAGTTTTATACAACTAAATCGTCACATTGACTTCAATGGGCCTACTCATGTGCAAAATTACTCATAGGAATACAAGTTTGCAAGACTGGGCTCTAAGCTGTATTTCTGAAAAGTAAGTAAAACAGAAAATCAATTTTAAATCCCTTTATGTCTGGAAAACAAATGTGAAAATAACAAAAGCAGAAAGAATGAGAAATGAGAACAACATTCAACTTCTATAACCTGCAGCTATGAGATAATGTTGAAACTATTATTTATAACAGTAGTTTAAAATCATTCAGCATTTGATACCCCCCATTTAGTTATTTAAAAATAATATGCAATTCTTTGAAAAATATTAGGTATACAATGCATCCTATCCCCCTAAAGAGCAGACAAAGATTTTACAATATTCTTTACAATAGCCATGACTTCTAGTTAATGGATGAGCTTAGTTCCTGACCAAACTCGGTTGAAATCAACAGAGAGACACTAGGGATGAATGTGGCCCAATGTGTTGAAGATATTGATTGAGGCCCACTAACCTGCCGATATCTGAGTGTGAATTACTAGTGGTAAGACTATCTGCTACCATTGATTCCTGTATGCAGAACTCCTTTTTCCAAAGGTGATGCTTTTGTAAATCATACTCTTGCTTTCTCTTTATGGTCCTGCAACCTTTCCTCCCTGGAAGGCGCTGTGCTTTCATTTTACAGTAGTACATTACCAAAGAGCCTTGCTTTCACGATCACTAAAACTTCATAAGACTGAGTAACTGTCATAAGAATGCATCATCTGAGAAAGGGGTATTGATGACCTGTAGTGTAATTCAGAAGCAGACTTCATCCATGGAAGAAGGTATTTAGCTGTACTGAGTTTGCAGATGTAGAGTAAGCTTTGCAGACATTACAGGAAATGCTCTCCTGGCCTGGATGGTGAAAGCCCACACAATGTATGAAACACATTGGTTTCACTGTATTCTCTTCTCTTACCTATGGCTTCCTTTTACTTAGAGGTCAGAAGCTGTATGCAGACCTTGACAGTCGTCTCACCATTTGTCTCTCTAACTTTCTCCGTCTGTTGGCAGAATAAATATTGTTGTGTACCAAGGCATGTGTGGATGTGCACCACCAGCAGAAACACAGGCTGATGGCCTTGGTTGGCTGTGGGTGCTCTACTAATCACCGGGGTGGCACCTGAATCTCTCCTGGCCACCCAAGCCTGCAGCTTACAGGAAACATTCTCTCTCACTCCTGGCCAACACTACTCCCACATCTGCTGGTGAAAAGATGGGAGCAAAGGGAGCTGAGTTTTGTAGCTTTGGGCACATGGTAGAGCATGACAAAACTGTGATGGAGAGAGGACTTCTGTCCCCTTCCCTATGTGAAGGTCACTAGCAACTACTTCTAAAGTAAAGTATTTTCTTCTAAGTGGCAAAGTATACATCAATAGTCAAGTTAGGTTTCGTCTACACTAGCACTTCTGTTGGTATAGCTCATGTCACTCGGATGTTTAAAAAACCAGCCCTTGGAGCTACATAAGTTACTCCAACAGAAGGGCCGGCGTAGACAGCACAATATCCTGCTGATGTAGCTACCACCACTTGTTGTTTTTGTTGATGGGAGAGCATTAGTGTAGTTGTGCCACTGTAAACTCGCTAGTGTAAACATGGCATTAGTGTTTGCACCACATCTGATTATAGGCAAAACTTTCCATAGAGGAGTAAGGTCAGTGTTCACATGACATTGCTATTAATAGGGTTCTACTTTTGTCAGCCATGGGTTGAAGAAACACTAGGAGCTATTTTTTGCATCATTGTTAACACTCAACTACAAACAAACAACAGACATGTCCTTACCAGCAGGAAATGTAAAGTTCGTATAGTTATCCAATGATATAAAAGACACCAGCATCTCTCTATGTCCGAGTTCAGAGGCTCTGCATCTTCATGAGAGTACTTAGAATATCTCTGAGGATATAATCCTTCTTGTTCAATCAGTCTACATATACTTCACGCACACCCCAAGGGTTTGATTTGTGGAGACTGTAGTGTTTTGTTAATAAACAACTTATTTTTGTGTTTCTTAATATGCCCTCTAGTATGGAGATATTTTGTAGGGCAAGAGAAAAAGAGAAAAAAGCAGAATAAAATATGGATTTGATGACCATTTATTCCTTCTGTTCCCTTCCCACTTCCCCAGTGTTTTGACTCAAGGCCAGACTGTGAGTGACCCCAGATGAAGGTTAGGAGGCCTGGAAACAGTGATTAGAGTAAGATCGTGGAAAAATTAATACCTGAAAGCTTAAAAATACACATGAAGGTAAGGGACAGGCTATTTCTTCAGCAGTAGCTTGACAGCTCAAGTCCTTTGTGTGTTTTACTAAGGAACAATATAATAAAAGTGGCATCTAATGAAATCTCAAGTGAAGCTTTAAAAAAAAAAGGAAGAGAAGAAACAGCACTTTTTATCTTGGTGGAAGCAATTATTTTTAAAAAGCTTCCAGAATTCTGTTTTATAAGATTTCCTCATGTTCACTCAGTGAACCATTTTATGAACAAGTAGGCATAACAAAAGCCCTCTATAGATAGATTAGCTGTATCTCATGATAAAAAAAAACTGAACTGAGATGATTACACCTTCTGTAATGACTCTGAGAAAGAACAGTTTACTGATTTTTAGTCCAAGTTATACTTGTACCAGTGTTGGTGATTAAGTGGGTGGTTTGCTTACTTCCCTCTGTGTCAGTAGTGAATCAGTGACCTAGAACAGCACAAAGGGCATCGTCTCTGTTGGACACGCTGTCTTTGAGGTCTACATGCCACTGTGAATCCAGGCCTACAGGACCTTCACTTGTGAACTCTATATTGCCAAGCCCATACTTGAGTGTCCATACTGCATTGTAAACTTGGATTTACAATTACAGGATGCAGGTCTGTCAGCTGTGCTAAAGTTCCTGTACTGCACTACAAGGCCTTTCAACTTGGGTCTGGGGCTTGAGTCGTGTCCACACTCCAAAATGACTCAGCATGACTCAGGCGTGGACCAACCCTTTTTGGTCCAGGTCCTGAGGATTTGGGCTCAAACTTGAGTCTCAGCCCAGGTAGACATATCCAAAAATTCCACAGAACACTCATGTCCTGACTAAATTCCAACACTGCAGTGCAATGGTAATATTGCCACTGATTTTCTGAGGAGCAGGCTGCAGGTAATCACACTGTCTCATTTATCTTTACAGTTTCAGGTGATACTGCACACTTAATTTCCTGGCTTAAACTCCAATTCAGAACTGTACTCAATTTCTTGTTTAAAT
The DNA here is from genome assembly GCF_033958435.1 of Carettochelys insculpta. Classification (NCBI taxonomy): domain Eukaryota; kingdom Metazoa; phylum Chordata; order Testudines; family Carettochelyidae; genus Carettochelys; species Carettochelys insculpta. The sequence goes on along the minus strand of NC_134141.1, from coordinate 55,392,521 downwards.
GTAGGTATGTGAAGTATCTGGCTGGGTGCAGGCCCTATTGTCTTGGTCTACTAAACAATTGCCACATTTTGCAGATCAGTGATTGCATTTCAGCAGTAGTTGAAGTGATTTCTGTATCTGAAGGGACTGATCCTGCCTCTTGCAATTCCCTGATGAACACTTGTTGACTTGTTGACGTTGACTGCAATAAGGAGTAGTAGCCTGGGAAAAGGTCAGCATGATGACAACTGAAGTTTGGTGAACACTTTAGGATCATTTGGGGTTGACATGATCTTTATAAACCGTTATTATTACTATTACTGTTCCCTTAATCAAGTTAATATTTTTGTCCATTTTTTCCCAAAACAAGCTGTAAGGAGCTGGATCAGTACAATAACTACTTGTGGTGTTTGGTCCTACTTAGGATGACACCTTAATGATACACTTTTTTTTTATAGGAAAAGCTTAATGTCAATAACATGGGACATCAGGTGATAATATTTGACATTTCTGCTGTAAGAGGATTCTGGGAAACTCAGGTCAAGAAGTACAAAGCAGTTCAAAAGAAGGAGAAGGAAAGATTAGCAAAAAGCTCATTAGAGAAGTAAGCCAACCTACTACTCTTCTATTTAACTTATTTCATTAATGTATCTGTTAATTTCATTATATACAAAGGGTATTCAAATGATTCCAAGAATCCATTTAATTTAGTTGGTTTGGATTTGCTGATTCAACTTTCTATCTCCCTTGAAATGACTAACAGAAATACAATACAAACGGATATATTGTCTTATCTTATTAATTGCTGAACTCTCTAAACTGCAGTTTACTGATGGGTGCTAGTTCATTGCACAGATTCAATTTAAATATGTCAATGTGCTCTCCCCTTTCTATTCTTGTTCATGAAAAGTGACATATGAAGGTGCTGCATTTATTATGGAACCCTTATGAAAATATACTAGTGAGAGACTGTAGTAATCAATGCTTTGTGTTATGCTGTCAGAAGAAACAAAAGTGAAGAAATATACATGCAGGTAGAGTGTTTTTGAATTCCATAAAAGGAGAAAAGGGGGAACAGACCAAAAGAATTATTAAAAAAGACTTCTGTCATCGCAAATGAAAAGCAAAATAAAGGCTTGAATACAATACCGTTCACCTCTATGGCTCATACTGATTGCTTTATTATAGTTTATTAATGATTTAAGTGATAGTTCAGTTTCTTTGTGATCATCTCCATTAAAGCCACTGTACTATTATATCACGAAGATGGAGTCAGCACCTCTTCCTGCACTATTAGTGCTGTAGGGCTGGAGCACCCACGGGAAAAAAATCACAGTGAAGTGCTCAGCACCCACTGACAGCCCCATGGATTGACTTTTCTTCCTCTCTCCCAGTGCCTCCTGCCTGCTGCGATTGGCTGTTCAGCAGGGCACAAGAGGCGTTGGAGGAAAGAGGGAGGAGCAGGGGCAGGCAGAGGTGAGAGGATGAATGGAAGGGAGTGGGGGTGGGAGTTTGGGAGAAGGGGAGGAATGTGGGGCAAGGGTGAGGCAGGAACTTGAAGGAAGGGGTGGAGTGGAGCAGGGCCTGATGTGTTGTGGGGTTTGAGCAACCCCCATCTCCCTACCGCCTGGGAACACAGAAAGTTGGGGGCTCTGAGTAAAGCATTTGTAGGACTTTACTGATACCAGGCTTATTGCTTAGGGAAGAGGGAGAAAAAGGAGGGGAAAAAATTTCTTTGCTGAAAAGTGCCTAGGGCTGAATGGTGCCTTTGTTGGAGGGACAGCAGGAATCCCAGGGTGAAATCTGGCTGATTCAGTGGGAGTCACTCCTGGGGTCTCCTGTGCAGCTCAGCCTCACATGAGGCTACATCCCTGTCTAAAAGCCCGGGACAAGGTACATGCCAGAAAGCACACCTTGGTCAAAGCAATCTGTGTATGGAACAACCTTGCAGAGGAGATCAGGCTAACTCAGAATTCATCTTGGGGAAATGCTGCAAAATCATCTTCTTTTGAGAAAGCTTTTCCACTGCAAGAATGACATGCCACTGACACCCCCTGCACTGCCCCCCCCAAATCACTGTCAAACAAAGACAAAAATGAGAACATACCCTAAGCAGAACTTTTACCTAAAAAGAGGAGAGTGCCAGCAAGCCCATGAAGTCCCACAAGGATTTATCTGTTGCTAATGATTTTATGTGGGAGGTACTCCAAGACTTGCATGGTGGGTGGCAGTATGAAATCCTGCTTCCAGGTAGTGCAAAGAGTTCCTTGTTCTGTGCCAACCAACTTCTCTGACTGTTCTGGGGATGAGAGATAGGCCAGGAGCCTCATCTTCACCTTTTACCTTCTTGTCCTCTTTCACATAGCTAGTGCCCACCAAGCTTTTAGGAAGGATAAGTACCTGCACTTGCCAGCCAGGCTACTGCTGGCCCTTGCAAAGGGGTACAAGAAGCAGGGTTCCCTGCTCCCTTTAGGCAGCAATGTAGTGGCTGGCCACAGTCTGGCCCCTAATTTGTGCATCTCTCCATTTTTTCACTCTGACTCATTTGTACAGAGCGTAGGTTTTCAAAACATTGTGAACCACTGGCCATTTTCTTTCCTGTTCATGTTGGCTAGTACAAAAGCAAACCACAACTGGCACACATTAGGGAATTCACTAGGGATAGAAAAAGAGGGCACCTTAATATGGCAAGTGGTAGTTTTTTTCTGTTGCAATGCTGCTAATTTTAGCTACCTCATTTTTTGCCAGTGGACTAGGGCAGGACCCAAAGCTGTTCTCTGAGTCATGTTTTCCGTGATGATAACAATCTCACTGTAGTTGACATCTGTGCTTGTTTGTCATAAAACCCATCTCGTCTACTAAAGTATCAATGCTTCATGATCTGTTCTTCCCAGCCACTCTCCAATTTTCTTATATTCATTAATAAAGCTCCAAACCTCTTCTTGATCTTTTCAGTAGACCCAGATTTTGATATAGAATACAGCAACATAGAGAAAGTGAATTTCTGTATCCATGAGGGAATTCTTTTTAAGCCAGAAATTGATACAGTACTTTATCCCATGACACTGAGCCAGATTCTGATGCTCTTATTTATGTTGAGAAACATCACACTTTCCAAATAATGTCAATAAGAGGACTCCAGAAGTAAAATATTACTTAGTGTAAGTATATCAGAACCTGACCCTATTATGAACTGATACTTCATTTATTGAAGTTAATTTCAACACTCCAGTTAATTCCATTGCTGCAGGGTCAGGCAGTTACAACAATGTGGCCAACATTCCAAAAAAATGGCAATTAATTATTGTTAAATCACTGTTAAAGGAAAACCCCTTTCACCACCTGACAGAATTTCCAAGAGATGTATGTGCCTAAAAACATGTCAGTTAGCTAGAGCTGCCTATTGAGATTCTAGAGCCAGATTGTCAAAAAAGCACTCAGCCCTGTTTCCAAATTCTCAGTACCAACAACCGTTGGTGAAGCCCTTTCAAAAATTCTAACCTTAATGCACTATCCGGCATTTGTGGATGCTGCAAAGGCTCATTTCATTATACCAGGAGTGCCTCAGAGTTTGATGGCTCTTGAAGCAGGGGCAGGTGAGGCGGAAAGAAACCCCTCTCTGCAACTGTTAAGGAGTTACCTTCTGAGAGCTATTAATCTGCTTTTAGTTTAGTTTAATACTTGGCACTTAACACTATGCTATGCTTTCCACCACATTACAGTTTTGCCTGTAAGGAAAAGAGCTTTGATTGAATTTACAGTTAAGTTGATCTCTGAGTAAGAAAGTGCCTCTCCTTGGGTAGTCTCAGAGGGTAGCCATGTTAGACTGTTGCTTCACAAAAAACAAGCAGTCCTGTAGCACCTTAAAGACTAACAAATAGGTTACCAAACCCACAAATCCCATTGCCAGCTCTGTCCACATATGTATACTAGAGACACCATCATTGGACTTAACCATATCAGCCACAATATCAGGAGCTCATACACCTGCATATTCATGCAATATCCCATTCAATGTGATATATGCCTTCATGTGCCAGCAATGCCCCTCTGACATGTACATCGCACAATCTGGACAGTTTCTGTATCAAATGATGAATAGACATAAATCCGACATAGGAATTGAACATACTCATAAACCTATGGTGTTAACCTGTACTTTAACCTCCCTGGATATTCAGTAAAGGATTTGAACATAGCTATTCTTCTACAAAAGGATTTTACTGCAAGATTACAGAGGGCAACATCTGAATTGGAATTAATTTGCAAGTTTGACGCATTTAACCTTGGGTGTAACAGAGATCTCTATCATTGGTCCTATTAATGACAGGTGACTCCCCCTCACCTTTTTTTTCTTCTTCTTATCCTCCTTTCTTAAGGTGACCATATTTACCTAGGCCAAATATGGGACACCTGTGTGGGGGAGATGATGCCTTCATGGAGTGTGAAATACAACTGTCCCGTCCAAAATGGGATGGATGGTCGCCCTATTCTGGTGCTGGCTGCCCTCTGGGGGTTGTCACTCTTCTGGAGGAGGGAGCTCCCTGGCTGTAGGGGGCAGCTGTGGCTCCATGATGCCCTATGCCTTGGGATACCAAGAAAGGGGCTGGTGCCCTGCAGGGGACCTCCTCAGCTTCCCCATGCCTTGGGGCACCAGGAAGGGGGCTCCAGCTTTGCCAGCAAAGGTTCTGGCATCCCCAAGCCATGGGGAGGCAGGAACAGGGTGGCACCTGCACCAGTGCTCTACCCAGCTCCTCCAAGCTATGGGGATGTGGAAAAGGGGCAGCAGGCATGCCTGCTTCTGCTCCTGGCTCCCCCAAGTGGAGCCAGTGGAACCGGGCTCTGTAAACAATCAGGACCATGCATAGAGTATAAAAGGGAAAAGCGAACAAGCAAGGGTAGGTTTTGGAGTGAACACAGCTCTAGAAGAAAGGAGAGTGTATTGAATAAGTGCTCTATGGGGAATCCTATTTGTGTCCCTACTGAAAGGAAAGATTTGCTGTTTTTTTTTTGTCTCTCACCATCAAAGATTTTATTTGTTTGGGTGTAGGTTATATGCATCCCTAGTGGGGGGATAGCTTCTGCAAGGGCGAAGCTTTATTTTCTGCAAACTTATTTTGGAAGGGAACTTCGTGGATTGAAAAGAAGTTGACTTTCTGCATAAGCAGGGAGGTTCTGTATGTTTCGCAACACACTTTAAAATTGTCTGTTGGCATTTTGATACACTTGGAGAGATGACATATGTGAAGTGGCTTTGGGATATGGAGATGTCATGGATGAACTCAGAAAAGCTGGTGGACTGCTGAACAGCAGGTCACTTTTACAGTGGGGCCCATAGCTAGTTTAGTATTTTGCTTTCTGTATCTTAAAACATAAGGCACAGTATTCTCTCCAGGAGTAACTGTTTTGTTTCAGATTCCCAAACCCATTAGAAAAGCTCACCCTAAATTTTCCTGACCATGGCTTAAATTGTAAGCCACAAAATGTGATTTATGTTATTATATGCTCACTGCATCTGTATGGAAATGGATACAAATTCTAGAGAATAGAGCCAGTAGCTTATCCATGGGAACAGGTTTGTGTTTAGTGCACTGTCAGTGTCTACATACAGATTATCATTTTGAAATGTAAGTAATGTTGCTTCCAGTACAGCTTCAAATTGGTAGTTCTATAGTGAGATGATGCTCAGTGATCTTTTGTTACATCCTGTAATACTGAAGTGTAAATAGAAATCTGGCATTCTATCTGAGAAGCATATAGTATGTTAAAAGCGCTCATGATGTGGAAGTCTGTCTCCACCTTTTCTTTTTAAGTAAATAAATACAAATGAGTACCTTATAACTTACAGCAGTGTGCAACTCAAAAACATGCACTGTGTTAATACAGAGCTAAGACTGCATTCCTAAGCTCTGAGAAGTGTGGAAATGTCCAGTCAAGACACAAAGGTTTTCCCCTATGCCTTTGGTTCACTCCCAGCCCACCAACAAAACATGAATTTAGTGAGGGAATTGTGCAAGAAACAAGCAGACCTGTAATGCCTTAAAGCATGGGTGTCCAACCTTTTGGCTTGCCTGGGCCGCATTGAGTGAAGAGGAATTGTCTTGGGCCGCATATAAAATATACAATATAGTTAATGTATGTAAATCACATAATAATGTAGAAAGTTTAGGATCTTGTGGGGCCACATTACTAGCTGTCCAGGGCCTCATGCAGCCCACGGGCCGCGGGTTGGACATGCCTGCCTTAAAGGCTAACAAATTTATTAATGAGTAAGACCTACTTTATCAGATCAGTCTAATCTGATTGAGTTTTGCCCACAAAAGCTCATGACCTTATAAAAAAAATTGTCAGTTTTTAAGGTGCTGCTTTGATTTTGTGAAGCTACAGACTAACATGGCTATCCCCTGAGATAGTTCTGTGAGCTCTGCCTTACTCATTTCTTGTCTTCCCTTAACTTTTCAGTGTGTAGCACGTTAACCATAAGTTGGACGCTTTCTCAATGTATGACTAAAACCTATACAATATTAAGTCCATGTGCAATGTTTTTTCAAAGGCTCATGACTTGGTTAATCAACACTAATTCTCAGTAGAACACTCAAAGCATCCTCTATATTTCTCTGAAGGACTTTATTGTTCTAGTTCCAGCTGTTTAATTGATAGTAGTTATTTTTTAAGAGTGAAAGTGTTTTATATTTAGACCTTTACTGAGCTGAAAATGCTTTAGCTTTTTTTGAGTAACTTTTTGAATAAACTTAGGCCAAATAAAATATTTTGGAAAATTGGTGATTAGGCTAGAAGTAATTAGGCAATGTTAACTACCATTGCAGCAGTATAATTTGTTTTTGTTCATGTATATTTACTCAATCAGATATTTTTATGACAAAATAGTTCTCAGCGACGTCCCAGACTACATTCTTCAACTGCAATCCAGTACAACAGGGCAGTGGGTTAGGACTAGAAGACAAGAATAATTGTAATTATGGGAAAAATTTCATTAAACAGAATTGCTTAAACTGCAATTTGGCCAAGATTAACAATCCTGTTCATAGAAAAGATCTCGTGGGATCATTTAATATACTCAAGTGGCTAAGTCTTGAGTCTCACACAGGAGATGACATGTCAATTAATACGGTACCCGCAAGTAGCTTGCTGGGCTGCCTTTTCAGCTCTGATTCTGAGGGAAGAGTGCCATCTAATGAAACATCACACCTCTTCCTAAAGCACTTCTCTCTTCCTTTGTGACCTCCCATTCACCTACTGAGCAGGTCTTTACTTACGCTGGGAAAAGGATTTTAGGCGCTCACCCTCAAAAATGAATGGTATCCTCTCAATGAATGCCTCTGAAATCCTTTAGGATGTTAGTCTAGTCACATGAGTCATTTTCCAAACAGATCACTTCTTTCAAAATATATAATTTTTTAATGTACCCCACAGCGATTATTTGTATTCCTCTCAAAGTGAACCTAAAATGGGAGCAACAAAGAACTTTCCCATCCACATGAGGGGGAGAAGAGTAGTTTGTTTAATCTTCGCACATAAAAATGATAACAGGTATTATTTGCAAGGTGTGCGGAGGCTAAGTCCTTGTGAGGACAAGATCAGCAATAACCACAACAGTAACACTTAAATATTCACAGTCTTTGATGGTTCTATTCCATACATCAAAAATAATACCTTCAGGACTGATTGAAATCTGATACTTGATTGACCTGTAGAGATGTTATCACAATGCTGACAGAGTTTTAGTGGAAGAGTGACTTCTGTTTCAGCCACATGTGTACACATGCATATAGCTAACACATACATAACTTCATTAGAGCCAATGTGATTATTTTCATGCTTAAAGTTTGGCCTGTGCTGAAGTATTTTGCTGAATTCAGGCTTTAGATCTCACTTGCACAATCTCTGTGCCCCAAAATAACACTTTTTAGGATGTTCTCATGCCATATGCCCCATTCTGTTGGGCTCAATTGTGGCAAGATTCTTTCTCAAACACCACAAGAACACTGTCTCTTTAAAACAAATGCAATATTCACTAAAAGTTGGGATGAGAATCAAGCAATTTGCAGCTCAATAGAACTATTATTAATAATTAAATAAACTCCAGGGGTTACGAAGATTTATTTCTGCAATCCTCTTATATGTCATTACATTGGCCCCAGGGTTACTTAGCATTTTCAGAACCTAGAGCAGTAGTAACTTAACTCTCTCTAGTTTCTTTCTCCAGACAAAGCACATAATACATAATAGCTAATGATTTCCCTAGCAACAGCTGGGGGGCTGATAGATTCACCAGGCTCTTGGGCAAGGTGGAGGGGATAGTGCCTTGTCCCAGAAGGGGCGAGGCCTTGAGCAGAAGGGGCGGGGCAGGGACTAGCCTCCTCCATGCAGCCCTCAACACTATCTGGGGTTCTGGCAGTAATTTAAAGGGCCCTGGTCTCCTGCCCTCTTTGCCCCTCAGCCTGGCCATTGGCAGGCCTGGCAACAGCCAATAGTAATTAATTATTTTCCTTATTAGCAAAGCAGCTTCAGAAAAAACACAAACTTCAGGATCAATTCTCCACATTTCTCCTGCCTTCTCAAGAATGTGTCCTTTCTCTTTATCTATCCCAGTCAATAAAATTGCAGTTTACAGCTGGTTTTGTTCTGTCTGCTTAAGTAAGGCCAATTTATTCTTATGTGGTTCCCTTGCTTACATTTATTGGGCCTTAATACACAAAAATACTGCCAGTTGTGTCAAATCCAGTTTTATCACAACACAAGAGTGGATGAGTTAGAAAGTTGGTCCAATAAAATATTTCCTCATCCTCTTATGTATTTATTGTAGGGGAAAATGTTTTCTGGGATTTCCAGATCCTTAAAAATAGTTGATCTTTAAAACAAAGCATTTAGACTTGAAACCAATTTACTCACTGCATAGAAATGTTAATAGATTTAAAAAGATTGGAAGTGCCAAATAATTGCTAATGGTTTATTTTCTTAAAACAACTCCTACCTGCCAAAACACACTCAAGAATTTGCTGTACTGTTTTATAGAATTTTCTCGCTAACATAGGCTTTTTTCTTTTTCAAAGGTATGCATGATCGAATTTGATGTGCAATAGTGCATAATTTCCCCAATATGAGATAATCCATTTGAGATTAAACAATTTATTTTGATAAAGGTTCCATAAGGAATAACAGAACTATATAGTTTTAGCAGACACTATCTAGAGCAGAGCAGCCGCTGCTGCTCTCCCCACTTCAGTGTCTATTGAAGGAACAGAGTTAAAAACAGTGGACGAGTTCAAGTACCTCGGCAGTGTGATAGCCAATGATGGCTCCCTTGACAAAGAAATCAATGTCAGGATCTGCCAGGACTACCAGGCACTAGGATGTCTGAGAGCTCAAGTGTTGAATCAGCACAATATTGACAGTCCACTACACTGAAAGTGTACAAAGCTGTAGTCCTGTCCAGTCTCCTGTATGGATGTGAAAGCTGGAACTTGTACAGAAAATGTGAAACTGCTGGAGCGCTTCCACACATGCAGCCTGAGGTGAATAGTGCACATTCGATGGCAGGACAGAGTCATGAAACTGGAAGCCCTCAACACAGCAGGAACCACAAGCATTGAAGCTGTGATTCTGAAAGCCCAGTTGCTCTGGACGGGGCACGTCATACAAATGGAGGAGTCAAGAATCCCTGAGCAGCTCCTCTGTGGTGAACTCTCCCAGGGCAAAAGAAATCAAGGTAGGCCTTGCAAGGGGTATAAATACGTGTGAAGGCCAACATTGCTCATGCTGGATTAAAGCCAAAGCAACTAGCTAGCAGATTGGCATGCTCTTGTGTGACACACATATGACAATTTTAAAGAGCATCGACGCATACACCTGATTGACGCTTGTGAGAGGAGGACAGCAACAGCAGCAGCCGCACCGACAGAGCCAGGGCAATTCCCTTGCCGCTATTGTGAGAACCCATGCCGTTCAAAGCTTGTACTCCTCAGCCATGTGAGTCCACAAGCAATGAGCCTGTGCAAGCTCAAGACATCATTGTCAGACATGATGGACCACCAAGAAGAAGATCTAGATCAGAATGATGAACCACTAGTTGGACATTTCCACTTGGTCTGATCTTACCAGTTGCACACAAACTACAGCTATATCATTAAATTTAATTATATTTATCAATGTGTCCGTGAAAAAAAAATCTCTGAACTTTTAAATTTGGTATGCGATTGGACTAGTAGATTGAATAAAATAGTCAAGGACTGATTTGTAAATTTATTTACTAAATAAACATATTTGTATTTTTTTTTCTAATTTTGATGGATTATATCAACATTTACTTTAAATCTTTTTTTTTAGTTTACCAATTCAAATTTCCACAGTTATCAGTAATTAAAGACAATAGAGAAAGAAATGCAAAAAGTTAAAGCTCTATCCATTTCAGGAGGGCAGGTGGGGGGCACAACTGTGGGCACCGAGACACTGCTTGCTCTTCTTCCCATTCTCCAGACTATCAGGGAGAGAGGAAAAAGTATACAGGTTGTGTGTGCACCTCTCATTCCTGGCTGGTGAGGGGAGTGGGTAGAGGAGTTATTTGAAATCTCTATACTTTTCCCTGGCTCCCTGTTACTGTGTCCATTTCTGGGCACCACAGTTCAGCAAAGATGTGGAGAAACTGGAGAGGGTCCAGAGAAAAGTCCTAGAAAATATGACCTATGAGAGAAGATGAAAATAATTGCATTTGTTTAGTTTGGAAGAAAGAAGGCTGAGAGGGTACATCATAGCCACTTTCAAGTACCTGGAAGGGAATTAAAGAAGGAGGAAGAAAAATTAGTCTCCTTAGCCTCTGATGATAGGACAAGAAGCCATGGGCAAGAGAGGTTTAGGTGGACATTAGTTAAAAATTTCCTACCTGTTAGTGTGGTTAAGTACTGGAACAAATTGCCTAGGTTGGTTGTAGAATCTGCATAATTGGAGATATTTCAGAACAGGTTACATAAATATCTAACAGGACCCTAGAGACTGTGTTTGGCAGGGAACTCAATCTGATGACCTTTTGAGATCCCTTGCAGTTCTAGTATTCTATGATAGTCAGGGGAATGGGAAGAAGACCAAGTGGCATCGTGTTATGCATTGCTGTTGCCCTGACAAAATGGTGCCCTTGTTTATAACTACTAAAAGACAAACTGGCAACATTACATCAAAATATGCAAAGTGAATATACTTAATCTAGTATGTTGTTAAGAAGCACCTTTCTTACTTTTCCTATCTAAATTTAGATGATTATAAATAAAAGTTTTTATGGGTGGGGTGAAAAGTCAACGTTTATTGATGTTTATTGATAAAAATCAGATTTCCCCAAGTCTATATAGAAGACTTTTTCTAGGCAAAGAAAGCTTATTGATTCATATTTGGTTGGTGTTGCAGGCCCAATGTTATAATTAATGATTGCAAGTGATTAGACCATCTGCCCTTGGATTTGGCCATGTCTGTATTCTGACACAGACTGCATGAAATTGGAGATTGCCCCATTAGTCTCTATCCTCATGGTGCTTAACATGATAACTATACGAGATCATTTCTTTGAAAGCTCTGAAGAGTATATTGCACTAAGCTGACACTAAAAGGCTCTGTCAAATTTCTTCTTCACTCTTACATCACTGTAATTATATTCATGCTGAATTTGTCACCAAGTTTGTAGTTGTCGTAATTCTTTTGTAGTCAGTCCCTCTCTGGCTGGATTGATCAAAGATTAAATTATCAGTGGGCTGGGTTTCGTTTAACTGCATTTTACACAACTAAAAAGATTAGTGTTGCCTCAAGATGTTTGTATTTTCTACATTTTATCACTAAAATGTCAGAGAAAAATACATTCTCTTGTCATTAATGCTTCTCTGGTTGCTGTCGCACTTAAGGGGTTGAGAGATAAACCTTTTTTGTAGGTTTTACTGTGTAGTTTCAAATCTCCCTGGGTTGGGACTAAGGGTCATCATGGACATGGCCTGCTTCTTGCATGGGGCAGATTTTTACGCTCCCACCTCTTCTATTAAAATGGGTTTCATTTACATTTCCTGAATTCAGCCAGCTTGAATGAGACAATGTAAAGTAAAGGGTAAGCGAGGCACAAAAGAGCCAATTTTCAGTTCACTGAATTTTCACAGTGAAATGCTTATTTCTTGGTGGATGATCTAGGAACTGCATGAAAGAGTGAGGATTGTGCCACAGAATCAAAAACAATTATAGAATGCTTATACTTGAAGGACTAGAAGAGTGTACGAAGAAGGAATACACAGCAGTTGTGTCTAAGTTAGGGTTATTTCTAAGATATCCAAGAAGTGATCTCAGAGTGTTGGATGCTTTTCCGTTTCCCCTTTAATGGTTCAAATCCTGTTTTCTCTTTTTCTCTTCCCTCTTTTTTCCTTCTGCGATTTATTTTAATTTTTTCTCTACATACTTTTGTCTTGCCCGTCCTTTTGTTCACAACAACAAAAAAGCTTTTATAGGGTAATTAGATGTACTCACTAGTAGAATAATTTTAGAAGACAGCATGTAGGTGTCTTGGACCTATTTTTCTCAGTGTATATTATAACAGCATTTTTTAGATTTGTTCCTATGTGAGTGCCTTCTGTTAAGTTAACTCTTGCCTTCCTACTGTCTGATCCCTGTTTTGCCAGGGACCTCTGGGTTCAGAGAATGGCTTGTCTATGTGACCAAGTTACAACAATATAATTTTAATTGCCTTTTAAGATAATGTGGTTAAACTGGGGCAAAAAGCTTTGTGAAGATTTTTTTGGGGTATGGAAATAGATTATTTCGGGTTAATTTTACCAAACCAAAATTAGCTACCCTTAAACCAAAATGTTTCTCTCTAAAGTTAAAATGACTCCCTTGTTTTTACTGATGCAGGTTTTTCACATAAACAAACCCTCAATAAATTGATTTTGAAACTAGCAGAGGTAAAATTATATTACCTGACATTTAGCTTCATCTCTTCTTTGATGTACATACCACACTTTTAGAAGACAGCCCTTTCTTTTCTAGGTAAAAACTCTACTTGAATCTAAAAAGTCAGAGGAAAATACTTTTTTCAAAGGCTGAAAAAGGCTGAGAAAATATTTTTCTAGTTGCAAAATTTTGGGAATAAACCTAGGACTAATTTATGGTCTTCACTGTAGTAAAACATTTGTAACCTCTTTGGAATGAGCCTACCTACTCCTATTGAAATCAATAGCAAAATTCATATAAAATCAGGTCTGATAGGTGCATAATTTTCTGGGGATGATACTGTTCTCATATCCATTGGAGAAGATCCTACTCATCAGAATTCTATTGTTCATCCTTACAAACCCAAGTATTGCTTTGGGCCATGAGTTCTAAAAATGGCCTCTAAATTTACATACATAATTTGCATATTTAGTCATTTGCCTATGTATTTCCAAATCCAAGCAGGATTTTTTTTAGTTCAAAAATCAAAAGGATTTCCATCTGATTTATGTGTGTTCAAATTTTAGTACAGGTTGAACCTCTCTAGTCTGGCACTATCGAGTCTGGCAACATCCATAATCCAGCACGATTTTATTTAGCTGGACGACCAGTTAATCATGGTGTGGCCAAATTTTCCATGGTCCCACAAAGTTTGTTTACAGCCACCAGTCCTGGCTCTTAGTGTCCTGTGCTGTTATTTAGCTGTAATTTACCCCTTAATGCTAGACAATATTGACCTCCTCTGGTCTGGCAGATAGTCTCATTCGGCACTGGTCAAGTCCAGAGAGTGCCAGACTTGAGACATTCAACCTGTATTTACATGTGTGAAGTGTGTGTCCTGATTTGTAGGTTGGAATAAGACTTTTAAGTGTTTGACTTCTGCTATTGGATTCACAGAAACTCTTTATCTGCACTATTTCAGGATAAAGCAGGAGTGGGACTTTGTCCTAGAGTGCAGAAAGAAAGGCATTCCACAATCTGCATACCTAAAGAGTGGTTTCGTTGATACTACTGTGAAGCTCAAGGATAAAACTGAAAAGAACTCTCAGCTGTCTAAGAAGGGTGCTTTGCCAGATGGAACGGACAAAGAAAGAAACAAATTTATTTTTCAACTTTCTGGAGAGCATTGGACGGTAATCTTAGTTTGAGCATTTTTCTACAGTATTTGGGTGATTAGCATGGCACACTTTTTCACTAACCAAGCATTTTATGGTAAAGCCAGACATTCTAGTCTGTTCTGAGTAGTTTTCTACTGCATTAGAAGTGACAATAATACTTCCTTTCTTTCTAGCTATAAATTACTAACATTTTTAGTTTTAAAATAATGTTGATTTTTAATTCTTGTCTGATGTATATAATGTGGTTCTCTGGCAAGTGTGGTAGTAAACCATCACAATACAATGGGATCATTCCCTCATTCTACATGTGTAACAGTAAGGGCAGGTCTATAGTTGTAGCTGGTTTGGGCTCCTGGAAGGGTTCCTCCCCTTCTGGGACAGTGGGTGGCAATTCAGCCCACTGCCATGAGTACCAAACAACGCCCAAGTCACTAGTTTGGGGGGTTCCCACCTTGCCTCAGGTGGGTGAGAGGCAACAGTTCAATGCCACTGGCCTTACTTCAGGCAGGCACTGGGGAAAATTAGCTCTCGTTAGGGCTTAGCCCTCGGTCAGGGAGACAGCAAGGCCACAGTCTTAGGTGGCCCCTGGCCCTAGCTCAGGATGGGGCGGCAAACACCTGAGAGAGCCCAGGCCCTGGTGCAGGTCAGGGCAGCAAACATCCAAAAAAGAGCCTGAGCCCTGGTGCAAGGTGGGGCAGGCCCAGGCCCTAGCACAGGGTGGGGCAACAAACAAACACAGTCTTATAAAGGGAGCCCAGGCCCTAACTCAGGGCGGGTGGCAAACTTCCGAGAGAGCCCAAGCCCAGGAGCAAGGTGGGGCAACAAACAAACACAGTCTAATAAAGCCCAGGCCCTAGCTCAGGGCGGGGCAGCGCACAACAGACACTCTGCTTGTGTTGGCAGAGAGGCGGGGAGAGACTGCCACCAGGCAAATGGGTGGCAGTGGGGGGACACATGCCCATCCACTCCACCGTGTGCTGGCCCAGGGGCCCTGGTTGCAGCATCATGGTATGTTGCTCTGGTCAGTGGGGAATCCACACTGCAATACGCTGCACAAGGGCCTGTCATGGTTCTCTCTACCCCCTGGGCCAATCCCGGTCTCCCCCGGCCAACACATACCCCATGTCCTGCTGACATCTCGGTGCTCACGGGTTTCCAGGTCCAGCCGGGGTCAGGGTGGTACAGTCTAGGCCTGTGTGGCCTATGGGTTCTGCTGCCTCAGGCTGGCTCAGGGTGCAGGCTGAGGTGGATACTCTGGTTGGTCCTTAGGGTCCAGCTGGTCTTCTTAAGATAGCAGGTTCCGGTGGGTTCCCCAGGGCGTCAGGATTGGTAAGGGCCCAGACAGCTCAACCCAGGCCTTGGCCTCACTCAGCTGGTCCTCCACCTCCCTGGATGGGATCCCAGAGCCATCCTCTGGCTCCTCTGGAGGCTGGCCCCCCCAGCGGAGTCCTCAGGCTGCTGGGTACAGGGCACAGAGCCATTGTCTGGCTCCTTTGGAGGCTCAGTCCTGACTGAGCCCTCTCCCTGGGCTTTTATAGCCCTACCACCACCTCCTGACTTCTGGTCAGGTGACTGGGAGGGGCAGGGCTCCAGGCAAAATGGCTGCCAGAAGGGTTCATTCTGGGTAGTGGGGTGGCCACTCCACCACACTACAATGGTACAGCAGAATGTCAAATTAAGGTACACAATTCCAGCTGTGTTGATTATGTAGGTGGAGTCAACATACCATAATTTAGTCTTCCATGCCATCTCCATTAAGTGAATTGATAGGAGGATTTGCTCCCATTGACTTCCCTTACTCTTAACGAGGGGTCGGAGTACTGGTGCTAATGCAGCTGCCCTGTGAATTCGAGTTAGTGCAGCCCTGCCAGGTGTGCTAAACTGAACTCTAGAAGGTTGCCTACAAGGTCAATCTTTCTGGTAGTGAAGACTGTATCATCTCTGGTTGGCTTGTCAACTACTTTTAAAATACTCCAAGGGTTGCTTGCATTCCTTGATGGTTTGGAGAGTAGTACAGAGAGGAAGACACCTGTACGTGACTTCCTTTACAATGGGAGGACTGTTGCACTGCAGCCACCACACGGTTCTCGACAGATAGAAAACTCAGGTGCAGTGGCGTGGAATCCATGACAACTGAGAGTCTCTTGTCCACTGCAGCCTTCATCCACCTTCACAGACATTGTAGCATTACCCTTGCTATCCTATGCCTGTTCTGTCATTGAGGGTTTTTAAGATCATTCTTTGTGTGGACCCTCCCCTTTGATCTTGCCACGATGGGTGACCCTGCTGGGAACACGAGACTCCCTGCGGCATCACCCTCGGGTTCACTGGAACACACAAGCCCACTCACTATGACAAGGTGATGATCCAGCGAGTAGGACTTCATACTAGAAGTGAGATGCCAGTCAATTAGTAGCAGAGTTGGATGCCAGAGAAAGAAGGGTGTACTGAAGCATATCCTGTTTTCACAATCAGAAATAATTCTTCGTGTGTATAATGAGAAAATGGGGAGGATGAATTATAAAGCCAGTCAGAGGGAGAATTTGAAAATTGATTTTCCTATGAAAAACTAATGGGGAAATATTCATTTTGCAGTGTTGTATTATGGAGTTAAATTGATGCTCAGAAGTGCATTAAGTAGACATAAGTTTTTATAAATAATTGTGCACAAAAAGTTATGTTCAAAGAACATGGAAGACACAAGGTCAAGCACTCAAATGATAGGAAATGCCAGGTTGCCTGTGCAGTCTTTTTATAGGAACCTTGCCAGCATACCTTTCTGACTGCTGGCTTTTTAAATTTGGCAGTGGCAAACAGCTGCAACCCTGAAGTGACTGGTAGCTGACTGCTGAGCATGATATCTTATCTCTGATTCACTTTTAGGTTGGTAATACTCCTCTTCTGTTTCCCTTTCCTATCACCAGTCAGGCGATAATACTTTCTCTCAGCTTATTTACAACTAATTCTCTGAAGGTGATTGGCATGACTTAGACGTTTAACTTTGAAAATGGAGCCTGCTTCTATATCCTTATGTCTGCTGCAAAACTGTCTTAATTATCACCGAGAAATAATCTACAGTGAGGGTGTTCAATATGTTTCCCACTCACCACATGTACTGCATTGTGGTGAATATGGTTTCTGGAGCTTTAAATTGTGGCTCCTTCTGAGAGTTGCATGTGGAGAGTGCCGTCCACCTGCTCTGCGCCGAAGCATGTGGCGGCCCTGAAGGCTCTGGTGAGTCACTGGCATTGAATTAGAATGTGGGGGGCAGGGAGGGGGCTGGGGTTGCCTGACTCTGAGGGAGGGGGAGGGCATTTATTTGGAGCGGGGAATGTGGCAAATATTGTAAAACGGCAGCCACAAGTGTGGTGATCTTTGAATTTCTATTGGACACTGCTGAGCTACAGTGTAGGGAAGCTGTGGAGCTTGGTCATGGTCTAGCCCACGCCATAGCTCTCAACAAGGAGGCATACCTTGGGAATGGGAGGGAGATTGTCAGGCATGGTAATGGTTAGATTGATTTGTGGAGCAGGCCATTGGTGACTATGAGACATCACCATAAACTGGATCTCCAGGAGATGAGGCATTTTACACGTAGTGCCTCTCCAGAGCAGCCCTTAGAAGCGGAGAAGTGCATCAAGCCATCTTTGCCTCCCAATCCTGGGCTGTGGCTCCTGTGTAGCACAGCACAGATTCTAGCCCATCCTCTCCATTTTGGCCAGGAAATGACAAATTAAGAGCAATATACATTTAAAAATGGATCTTGTAGACAACTGCACTGTATTTTGGACTAACTCTGAAAAAAATGAAAACAACTTAACAACACCCATTAGGAAATATTCTTATATATCCTGTTTTTGAGGATTTGTGGCAATAGGAGAAGTCACAGTCTGGCATGAATTCCTGACTAGGTATCATTCCCTGCCATCAGGACATATTCTCATTTAATCTGCTTCAGCCACATAAATGTCACTTGCGCTGAAGTTTTTACCTTCATCAAGTAGAGTCTTTTTGTACCTCTTAGTTGTAAACTAATTATTTCTGTCATGTCTAAGGGGAAGTAAAGTGCAGGCAATGAGTAATATTTTAATAGGAATAATATGTAAATCAATGAGAGTTTCATGAAAGAGTACATTAAACCCTCTATTTAATGGACTAATGCTGGGGGAAAGGGTGTCCGTTAATGTCAAAGTCCATTAAATCCAGATCTGGAGGACTGAAGGCACCTTGCAAAGCACATTAGGGGGCCTTTTGCTTGAGACCTGGGAGGACCCCCGTGGACTCGGGAGAGAGAGCTCAACAGTGGGCTCTTTGCACTGTTTACAGAATTCTGGGCTCGCCTGCCATGAGCTTCTCATCACCCCCTAATACCTCAGGCAAGACAATTAACATTCCCCGTTCTCACCCCACTCCTTCAGTTCCATGCATTTGATTTGTCAGTTTTTATTGCAATTTTTTTTGGACCTCTGTGTCATATAGCTGAGTCTGGACTGGAAATGTTATAGATCTGCAGAAGTGGGTCTGTCCCATGAAAGCTCATCACCTAATAAATTATTATGTTGGTCTTTAAAGTGCTACATGACTGCTGTTTTGTTTTACTTTCTAGGAAGCCTCGTTTTACCCCATTTCTTAGGATAGCTATTTTAAACATGTAGTTTGAATCTGAACTTGCAATGGTTTGATAATGATGTCACATGATTAAATTTTACGTGATGGAATTAATCCTGAATTACACCAGTAGGTATCTCATTTAGGGGTAGCAACACCTCCCCTCACTTTCTGATCTCTGTGGCCACATCTACAGTAGAGAGTTTTGTTGACAAAAGCTGCAGAGTGTCTACAAATAAAATCCATTTTGTAGACAGTCTGTTGACAAAACTCTGCACGTCTACTGGCAGCCTTCTCCCTCTCTGTGATGAGGAACAACGTCTTTGTCAGGTTTCTGTCAACACAGAAGCCATGTAGATGCTCCAGGGGGTCCTTTTGTCAACAAAGAGGCCCTCCATGGCACTGGCCAGCTGGACCCAGGAGGTGCTCTCTCCACTGCAATCACAGCTCTATGGTTTTAGCCTCCAGCCATTCTGAAAGGTGTAGGGAGCCCCAGAAACCCTGTTGCAGGAAGTTGAGTGTGTGCAAGCAGCCCAGGAGCACACTGTCTGCACCCACACCACTCAGCCACTCCGTAACATCTCCCCAGTCCATGGCAGTGAGCTTGCAGCCACCAAGGGAATCTCTGGAGGGGTCCCAGGAACCACTCTGAGTGACAAAAAGAGTACCTTCATGGACAGAGCCTCAAGGATCATGCAGCCAAGAGGCGGAATACCCCTGGCTGCACCTGCCTGGCCACCAGCTTCTGAGACCCTGGTCACTATGCCTGGACCTTGAAGCAGGTCCATGGCAAGGTTAAGGAGCTGTGGCAGGGCTATACCAGGACTTGGAATGTGACCAGGAAATCAGGGGCAGGTCCTGCAACCTGATCCTATTATAAAGAGCTTCACATTCTGCTGTGGGCTGAGGACGGTTCCCTCCCCCAGCCAACCCCCTGGACTCTGCAGCAGAGGCTGCCCCATGAGCTACAGCCAGAGCTGCAGCTGGAGGAGGACCAGGCTGGGAGTGCACAGAGCTGGAGCCAGAGCTGACCTCGGACCTGGATCCACTGGTGGCACCCTAGGTATTGCCCTGGGCTCAGCCTCATCTTGCAAGGGCATGTTGTCCAGGGTATCTTTGGAGGGACTGTCTGGTAAGTACTCTGTGCAATGCACACCTCAGGGCAGGGAGGAGCTGCCTGCCCCTGCCATGGCTGCAGGTGGACCAGCCACACAGGCCCTGACCCAACCCCAGACACACCACAGAGGACCATTTCACAGGCATGCCTGCTGGCAGCAATCAGCACCCGCATCTGTGGACACTGCTGTGAGCCACACATATGGAGGGCTAGGTGTGGAGGGCCAGACCAGACATGCCCCATGGTGGGAACAGGGAGGCACAGTGGGCAGCCCAATCCCCAAGGTACCCTGTACAGCTGGGCCCACTGTGTGGGGCACACGTGCTTGTGCTCCTGGGACATCCCTGTCCCTCACCCCATGGGGGTGGTGGCTGCTACCCTTGGTCAGTGGGTGCAGGGCAGGGTCTTAGGGGTTATGTGGCAGAAATGAGTTACCATCCCTCTGTCTTCTCTTCTTTACAGATGCAACATCAGAGGTCCAGGCCAGCCTCACCAGCCCACCAGGGCTAGCCAGTCCCATACAACATGCAGAGCCTGGCAGCCCTACACATCCGCCCTCAGGAGGAAGATGACCTTCTGGAGCAATGGCTGCAGGGGTACTGGGAGAGGTGGCAGAATAGAAGTCATCATTGCCATCTGGCAGACCAGGGAGGCCATGCCCATGACCCCTCTGCATCTCCTTTCCCCCCGCCCCACTGCTGCTCCTCCCTTTGCTCCTGCCCCTCCTGGCCCCATGCCCCAGGTGGTGTTGCAGTGGGCAAGGACCTTGGCCAGTGATCCTGCTCCCCAGCCCCACCCCCCACCTTACTGGCCTCCTCTGCTCCCCATCCCCACTCCTGGCCTGCTGTCCCTGCCCTCCTCCTTTGCCCTCCAGGCCCCCCTGCTCCCCTTGTTGACCCAGACCCTGCCACAGCCCCCAGGGCACTGAACCTCCCCCTGTTCCTGGCCCCAACCCAGGCCTGATGGGGACCCTGAAACCATAGTAGAAGGTAATCCAGTGGTTGACCCCCTTTTGGGGTCCTACCCCCCAATGGGCTTGTGAACCTCCCTGGACTAATGCTGTCCCACTCCCTGTTCCAAGCCCCACCACCCAAGCTGAGATGCCCCCCCACCTCCTGTCCCAAGGCTCCCACACTGTACATATATCTGTAAATAGTTTTTGGATAAAAGGTTTATTTGACATACATTTGTCTTCATTTATCTTCATTTTTGTAAAAGTTATGTTTTCACTGCCCCTATGTCCCTCTTTGTGGGTGTGGTCAGAGGGATTGAGGGAGAGAAGGGAGGGGTGATGGTGAGGACAGGGTAGGGCTGCAGGGTGCAGGCCTCAGCAGGAGGTGCCCTGGGGAGGGTAATTGGGGGCTGTGGGAGAAGCTCACTCCTAGGGCCTCCCAGATGTGCACCCCATCCCTGTGCACCTCTTGGGCCTGAGCTGTGTCTGGCTGCTCATAGGCACATTGGGTGTCTACTCCCTACCCCGGAAGGAAGGCCTCCTACTTTCCCTCCACAAGTTTGTCAAAGGTGGAGCAAGCAGCCACGACATGGGAGACATTCTGCTCCCCTATGTCCAGCATGGCAGGAGGCACTGAAACTTTGCCTTCGGGTGCCCAAAGGTGCACTCAGCTTGGTTGTATGCTCACTTGCAGCGCGTGTTGAACAGTTCCTGGGTGGGGTCCAGGTGTCCGGTGTCCAGCCTCATAAGCCAGGGCATGAGTGGGTAGGATGCATCCCTCACCATTCACAAAGGCATGTCCACGTCCCTGATGGCCAACTCCTGGTGGGGGATATAGGTGCCTGCCTCCATTCTCTGGCACAGGCCAGAGTCCTGGAACACCCTGGCATCATGGGGCCCGGTTTGACCACCCGACATAAATGTCCTGGAACTGTCTGTGGTGGTCCTCCAGGGCCTACAGCACAATGGAGTAATAGCCCTTCCAACTGATGTACGGTGCTGCGCTGTAGTCTGGGGTCTGGATGGGGATATGGGTCCCATCTATTACCCCAAAATAACTGGGGAAGCTGAGGGCATTGCAGCCGGCCATGATCACATCCAGCTTGTTGATGCACATGAGCCTCTGGATCAGGACTGTGTTAATGGCCTGCAAGAAAGAGACTGTGGGAGAGAGGCTACCCCCTGGCAGCAGGGCTGTGTGAGGGTGGGGGGCATGGTCCCCAGGGAAGTGGTTTCCCCCCAACCCCTCACAGTCCCCTTGCACCACTGTGCCCACTTCCCAAGGCTACCCCTTGGGTGGGACGCGCCCCCCTCCTTTCCCCTCCCCCCCCATGCAGAGCATGTGGCCTGAGAGCCTTACCTGTATGAGAATGGCCCCGATGCTGGACCTCCCAACACCGAATTGGTTGCCCATGGAGTGGTAGCTGTTGAGGGTGGCCAGCTTCCAGAGAATGAGAGCAGCCCACTTCTCAAGGAGGATGTCAGGGTGGTTAAACACCAGAGTAAATTACCTGGGGAGGCTGTGGAATACCCATCACGGGAGATTTTTAAGAGCAGGTTAGATAGACACCCATCTGGATGGTCTAAACAGTGCTTGGTCCTGCCGAGAGGGCAGGGAACTGGACTTTATAATATCTCGAGGTCCTTTCCAGTTCCAGTGTTCTACGCGGCTGTCCAGTCATCAGAGGGCAGAGGCGAGCCAGGTGAAGAGCTTCATGAAGGTCTCCTTTGCAACTGTAAATTGAGGAGCCACTGCTGGTCATCCCATTGTCCCATCACCAGCCAGTCCCACAGTTGGAGCTAGTGGGGTGCCTCCAGACTTGCCTGAGCACCCAAGGTATCACGGGCTTGTGGGGCACTGGGGCACCACGGGCATGCTCTGTGGGCTAGACGGGAGGCTTATCCACCCTGATGTGATGGAAGATGGCCATAAGAATGACTGGAAGTGCCTGCAGCAGCTGGACATTGGTCCTGGGTGAGCCCAGGGTCTGTTCTGGTATGCTTGCAGTCAGGAAAGAAATGGGAGCCCTGAAACAGTAGGCAAGGCTTGGCATGGGCAGGGAACATGGGGTAGGGGGCAGGGGAAGAGTTTAAGGGCAAGCCTGGCCAGGTGACCTGGAAGGAGTTACCAGCCACGTGAGACCCTGTCTGACGGGCTTCTGTTGACAAAGTGGCTGAAGCATGTGGCTGGATTCTGTTGACAGCACATCGAAAGATTGATCCACTTCTATGTGTAGATGAGATCTGTCGAAAGCAATTTTGTTGGAAAATCTGCTGACAGATGCCTGTGCGTGCATCCCCTGTGGTGTCAGGCCTTGTGCCTGTAGCTGTCTCATGAGTCTTCCTCTTTTCACAAACGGGGTGCGAATACACTGTTCTGTGTATATTAACAACTAATCCCCTTGCAAGTCTGATCAGGTTTGGGGCACATTCCCTCTGGCAATCTGTGAACAGAGATATTGACTGACAGACTTCCTGAATAAAATATACCTTGTTTTAACAGTTTGTACAATGCATGAGAGAATTGGGGTTTCAAAACTGCACGCAGTCTACATGCATATTATGGGAATCATTCCAAGCCAAATTAGATAGGCTTTCCTCTTTAGCTGTAAGATCAGAAGAGAACCCGCTTACATTTTTCTAGCAAGCCCAATCTTTCTGCGTGTCTATGGAGTTCTCAGAAGTAGGTGGGAAGTATGAGGTTTTAACTGTACTGGCATACAACCCAATCAGTGGGGATGCAGTTACATTGGTTATAGAGCACCTTTATAGCCATAGAAGTCCCAAATGGGGAAGGGAATCAGGTATATGAGTATAAGGTATTTTTATACCATTATAACGACATCTACGCTAAGGCTTTTACCAGTATAACTGTTTTGGTAAAAAAAATTAGTGTACAGGAGACAAAGCTTTCTTGTCCGAGGGGCTTACCTAATGCTATGGGTTGATCTACATTACAAAGTTAGGTCAGCTTATCTATATTACTCAGGGCTGGGAGCCAACCCAAGCCCCAGTGCAGACAATACTAGGTTGCTGAAAAATTCTTCCTTTGACTCAGCCACCTCTTCTTGGAGAGAGCTTCATTTACTACAGCGATGGAGGAACCCCTTCTATTACTGCAGTAAAGGTCTGCACTATACTATACCTCTGTCGTGTTTCTAGTGTAGCCATATCCTATGTCTGCATAACTGAGCCGATGCCAGCACAGCAATGACTGTCTTGCCCCATATTGCAGATGCAGTCTACACAGACAGAAGGAGTTCTTCTACTGGAGTAGAAAAAGCACCTCTCTGAATGATGTTAGCTATACTGGCTGAAGTACTTTTCTATTGGCACAGCTGCATCTACACTGGCACTTTTGGCTGCCTAACTATTTCACTGGGGCATGTCCACACTACTGCAGTGGTAGTTCCTCAGCTACTGCGTAGACCGAGCATGAGACTGTGGAATTTCTTCAGTAATTAAGGACCATCGTAGACTTCAGCACCTTCTGCTGTAAGTGCAAGGCATGCATCTTTGACCTGGCCTTCTCTAATATAAACATCAGAGCTGTCCTGTTCGTAGGATGAGATGGGGCAGCTGCTCTAGGCCCCATGTTTTGGTGGAGCCGTCGGTAGTTGCCTCTTTGGAATGGACCTGTAGGGTCCAGGATGGCCCAGAGAACTTCCAGGGAGCCTGGTGTGAGATGGCAGCAGGTGGCAGCCCTACCCACTTACCACGCAGCAGAGGGTGGAGTAACCCAGCATCTTGGCCACTGCACTCAGCTTCATCACTGCAGCAGGAAACACAATGCCCTGGCCCCAGGTGAGTGAGTGGGGTGGGGTGACCTCTGCTGCTGCCAGCTTCCAGGACCCCTGCTAATCTCTTTATTTTGTTGCTTGGGGAGGGGGCTTTGGACAAGGGGGCACAGCAGTGGCAAGGTGGAGGCAGAGCAGGGCAGGACATGGGCAAGAGGTGGACTGGGGGCAGTGAGGGGGTGGATCAGAGGCAGGGTTGGGGATTGTCCCAGGCCTGGGGCACTAGGGGATTGCCTCAGGCCCCACACCCACATAGGGATGGCCCTGATAAACATATAACAGCATATGCAGTTAAACACAGCTCCAGCAAGCCCTAATAAAATTTCACTGCACCCACTGTTCTCCTGGAGAGAGCATGAAAGAAAGAGTTAAGCACACAGGACAGATGCTACTATTCAGCGCACTACAGGAAGGTACTCAGATACTGAGTTTGATGAGTGCAGCAGAGGAACATGAATAGATCACTTTCTAGAACCATAGTTTGGGTGGAAGTACAGATTCCTAGTTCACAGCTAGTGCTAACCCAGAAGTAGGTTCTAAGAAGTGCTAGGACAGTGGATCTAGTATATTGGTCTACAAAACTGATGCCAAGTATAAGGTGACCACATTGCCCAACAGCCACCCAGGGTGGGGGTGGGGATGCTGTCCCATGTCAGGGCTCATTGGCAATGGAGGCTGCTGCTCCAGGGTGAGGCACCACGGATGAAGGGGACTGGAGGATGGGGGCTCCAGAAAGCCTGGTGTGGGGGTGTTCCAAAGCTCCCCAGCTGGGGCCCCAGGGAATAAAGCAGGAGCTTCCTCCCTGAGCATGGGAGGCTGAGGAATGAGGCATCCAGCCATGGAGGGGGTCTCTGGCAGTGGGAGCTGCCTCCCCTAAGTGTAGGGCACCAAGGAATGAGGCAGCAACCCTGTTGTGGAGTTTGCCAGCAGCGGGGGCCTGCCACTGTGAGGTACCAGAGAATGGAGCAGCTACCCCACACAGGAGCTCCCCTGCAGCAGGATCTGCTGCCACAAGGTGCAGAGCTCAATTGAACAGGGCAGTCACCCAATGAAGGAGCTCTCTGGAAGGAGAGACTGCCACCCCAAGCCACAGGGTGCCAGGGAACAAGAGCCCCACAAAATACAGGAAACTTTGCCTATTTTCTTAAAAAAGTCAGGGTGCCTGTGAGAGAGCTTAAATAAGGGACTGTCCAGGTAAAAAATGGGAGGGATGGTCATCCTAGCCAAGTACTGTCATTTAAACTCTTCTAGGTAAGTGGGGGTGGGGGTGTCTATTTTATGGAACTATGTCCATACAGGAATAAGCAGTTGTAGGGTGCACTTGCCACATAGGAAAGAAAGCTTCTATATCACTGTACCATTGGAATTTATGCAGTCAGTATACAACAGTTGTCCCAACCAGGTAAAACAGTTTAATCTGAGATTCTACATAAACTGTGAAAATGAAAAGAACTTTAGTAGATTTTAAAATAGCTTTCCAAGCAGTATCAGAGATATTGAAATCAAAATGATTACTGCAGGCCTTCAGGTATTGATGAGAAATTTATTCTAAACTTGCCTGTTGTATGATAAATTCAGGATGTGAGACCCTTAATATTAAATAATATTAGATAATTAAGAGATTAAATAATATTTTCAGCATTTTACTGTTCATTATTTATATCTATATTATTACAGGGAGAAAACATCTGTTTTTGAAAACATCACTGAAAAGGAAATGTAGGAACTGAATATGTCTGTTTAAGCTGATAAGTGGTTATTACAACTGTACCTAAGAGACCTGGAGACAATCTGATTGTGAACTTACCTTTACCTTTTAATTGGTGTTGTTGCTTCAATTTATTATTTTTTAAAATGAGAGTCTCCAACTTTGGAAATACAAATAAAATAAGGAGGCATTCAGTGGTCCTGGAGTTTTGCATAAGTAGTATGGTTAAAACATATTCTATCTATTCAACCTTATGTTTATCTGTGACATTCTAAGTATCTTTCCCAAACCTGAGGAAGAGGTCTGTGTAACTCAAAAGCATATCTCTCTCACCAACATAAGCTGATCCAGTAAAAGGTACTCCCTTTCCATCTTGTACAACCAAATAGGAGGTGGAGGAAATAATTAACAATTCAGCTAGTTTCAAAAGGATTTACATAATTTGGGATTTAGGACAGCAAATTGCAAATGCTGTTTAATGTAGAATGCTGTAAAATAATTAGTCCTGGAATCAGGAAACAAGGCCCATCTTCTGTAAAGCTTCTCTTTAAGCACATGAGAAATTCAAGAAAACTCATAACAATGCATCAACTCTTCAGCAGGTGAAGCAAGGTAGCTTACTGGCTGGCACTCTGAACAGGCAATCTGGGTTCTATTCTGTTTCCAGATCTGCTCATGACCTCGGGTAAAACAGGTCCTCTGTTTCCCATCCAACCAAATGAGAAGGGAAGAAATGTGTTTGGTCTATTTAGATTGCATGCTGTCTGTGAAAGGAGAGTTGTCTCTTACTATATATTGGTACAGCATCCAGCACAATGAGGCCCCAATCAGTTGGGCTGTGTATATACTATTGTGATATAAATCTGGAGGTATGGCCCATTGTTTTATTTTAATTCTCTTCCTCTATTCATTCTCTTTTTACACCCTTCATGTTTAGAGTCTCTCTCTTTCCTTTGTTCCCCCATTGCCTGACCCTTCTGTCTGCAGGTCTTTCACAGCACTTCCTATACATTGCAGTTGCCTCCTCATGTCATTTCTCTTCATCTGCCCTGGGAGAAGCTACGAAGTGAACCCCTGCTAAAAAACAATTCTGTAGTGCTCTTAAACTGTTAACAACACATGTCCGAATCAGTTGCGTAGCAGAGAATGACAGGCGATAAAGCTTTTAGGTGAGATCCTTTGTGATTTATGTGCAACTACTGAATTAAATAAGTTCTTCAGAGAAAGCTTTTGCTACTGCAGATGGGTGAAGACTTAAAAAAACCCAATGCCATTAATATTTATTTGCATTATTCCACAAATTTACTTTGATGGCTTCTAGCCATGTAACTGTTTCACTCATTAATTATTCACAGAATGCAGTTTACCATCAAGAATGTTAATGGAATCAGCAAACTTTAAGTGAGGTGTGGAAACGTTTGAAAATTTTCAGGAAAATCAACTTTTGAATTTGTGACTGTCAATGTCCATGTGAGAAACCAGAAAGAGACCACACTCCTCCACTCAAGCAGTCAGAGAACTGAAACATAGCATGGATCAGATTGTGGCTATGTTGCTCTGTGCCAGCTGAGCATCTTGACTCAGGTTGCTAACAGTATGTGTTCAGCTGAAAAAACATCTTGAATATCAAATGTGTTCAACAAACTGATTGCTCACAAGCTACACTGCAATAATTACAAACAAATCATGACCTCAGGTATAATTTATGAAGAGAAAAATAAATTAAATTAACTGAAAAAATAATTTTTTTAAAAATTATTTTCTCAGTTTTACTTTCCTAATTTCTATTACTTTATGTCTCAAGAAGGAAACTACTTCCATTTGTTATTTCCACCTATTGGTCAGAGTGAATTATGTGTTTGACATCATACGTTAAGTTCCTTTATGAGAAATAACCACACCAGATGGACAAATTCTCTCTCATCATTATAGCATTATTATACACTTACAGATGTTTGGCTTAGGTAGTCGTAGAGATGAATCTAAGTCTTAAAGTTTGTTACCAGTGCCAAACCTTCTCAAAGCTAAGGGAGATGTTTGGATCCAGACAGTGTGTTAGTTTGCAGAATGACAGGACAGTACATTTGGATCCAAATCAGAATCTGAATGTCTCTAAAAAATTGAGTGTTTGGAATCAAGTGTTATGGTTCAGGAACCTCTCTAGAAGGTAGATTCTGTTCTCACTCATCATCATCAATAACCGTGGGCTCAGTGCCCGTTGGTGTGATGCCTCTCTCACTATTCCTTTCCTTTGTCCTCTGTACAGTGCAGAGTAGCTTAGGTTCTGTGGACTAGCTCCGCATCAATCCACTTTATCATCTATCCATTCTCTGTGAGGTCTGCCTCTTCTATTCAAACCATCCATTATGCCGAATACCAGGGTCTAGATTTTTCATTCATCATTCATTCTGTAAATATGCCCAAATAGTTGTAGCTTCCATTTTATAACCTTCTGCAGCAGGTTCTCTTTCAGCTGTATCTTCCTATATAATTCCTCTTAGGTGAACTTCTGCATCCACCCTATTCTCAAAATCTTTCTATAACATCTCCTTTCGAATGCCAATATTCTTCTTTTTGAATCTTTTGTTATCACCCACGTCTGTACAACATCTGTACAACATGCTGTTGAATACACACATTTTCAAGACACTCAGCTTCGTTCCTAAGCTAATTGCTTTGATTTTCCAGATCTTATCCACCACCTTCAAACTCGCTCTTGCTTTCACTATTCTAGTTGCTATTTCCTTCTTACAGTCTAGATCATATGTTATGTTGCTCCCCAGATATGTGAACTTCTCTACATTTTCTAGTTCAATACTACCTACGTTGATTTTCCTTCCTATTTCCTTATCTCCAAATACCATTGTTTTTGTTTTATTGATGTTCATAATCAGTCCATACCGCTTCCCTTCTTTGTTTAGCGTATGCACTGTTTTCGCTGGCTTCTCCTCATTTTCCTCAATGATAAATATATCATCTGTGAACCTCAAGTTGTTAATTCTTTTCCCGTGCACAGATATCCCTTCTGCTTCTTCCTAGATCTTGTCAATTGCTCTCTCCAGATGTGTGCTGAAGATACTTGGTGATATTGGATTCCCTTGTCTTGTATCTCTACTTGTTTTAAACCAACTTCCCAACTCCCCACAAGTTCTCACCGCTGCCTCCACAGTGTCATTGATATCCTTCAACAACCGTATCAGTC
Source organism: Carettochelys insculpta (assembly GCF_033958435.1). NCBI lineage: Eukaryota > Metazoa > Chordata > Testudines > Carettochelyidae > Carettochelys > Carettochelys insculpta. Next base: position 55,363,068 of record NC_134141.1, on the reverse strand, counting down.
TGCTATCCACTTCGTATGACTCCAGCACCACCCAAGTCACTTTCTGATCTATACTGTCAAATGCCCTTTGAAAATCAAGGAAGCAAGCGTATACATTCTCGTTCTTTCATCAAGCTTTCTCCGCTATCAGTCTTAGTGCCAATATCTGCTACATGGTACTTCTACCTTTTCTAAACCCTGCTTGCTCATCTGCTATATGTTCTTCTATCTGCGATGTCAGTCTCTCCATCCATATCATCATCTGCACCTTGCCAAGGTGACTCGTTAAGGCAATCGTTCTGTAATTCTTTCACTCCAATCTATTCCTTTCTTGTGTATTGTCACTAGCACGAATCTTGTCCATTCCTTAGGTGCCTTCCCTTCTTTCCATGCTATATTACGTAGTCAGGGTATTTCCTGAATCATGCTTTCTCCACTGTATGTGATCATCTCTCCCATGATCTTATCATTTCCAGGGCTCTTGTTGTTTAGTCGTTCTCACTGGTGATACTTAAATAAGTAGTGTGTACCGTGCATGCTTGTATGTGGGAATTTCTGTGTCTGGGGGTAAGGGTGGGGATGCTTTTCTTGTAACTGTCATGTGTAACTTTGTCACATAGTCTGGTGAAGTGGGTCTTCACCAACGAAAACTTATGCTCCAAAAAATTCTCTCCAGAAGAGTGCGTCCACACACAAGAAAGAGGATCAAAAGAATGATCTGCTATTTCAAAGGAGAGCATCCACACAGCCCCCACTCTTTCAAATTAACAGGCCAGGGATCGAAACATCAGGCACCATGAGGCCTGTTGTTTTTTTAAAAAAAAAAAAGGGCCTACAGAGCATCTGCACACTTTTTCTTTCAAAATAAGCTTTCAAAAGGGGGCACTCTTCCTGAAACTGGAAATGAAGAGCGATTTCAAAGGGAGCAACACATTCTTTCGATTTACTTTTGAAAGAACACTTTTTGTGTGTAGATGCTCTGTGGAAACTTTTGAAAGAGCCCCCTGCTTTTGAAAAATCTTTTGAAAGAACTTGCTAGTGTAGATATAGCCTTTGTGGGCCCTTCTTTTGAAAGAGAATTCTCCAGGGCACCAGCCAGCTGAAGTACAGAAATGCCGGGGCCAGTGCTAGCAGAGCTATATTCTCCCTGTGTCCAGCCACCTTAAAGGTGCAGGGAGCCCTGGAAACCCCGTGGCAAGAAGCTGAGATTGTGGTGGCAGCGAGCACACGAACTGCTGACACCCACATCCTCTCAGCCACCCCTGCAGGAACCAGAGCCAGCATGGCCGAGACACAGCCACCTCGGGACTCCCAGGGGCCCCCACAGGGAGCCAGCCAAGGTGTCCCTGGAGCCCATTCCACCCATGAAAAGAAGAGCCCCATCCTGGACCAAGCCTGAGCTGCAGAACCTCCTGAGCCTCTGGCAGGAGGAGGTCCAAGGGACCACAACTGGGAAGAGGTGGAATGCCCCTGCCTATGGCCTTGCTGCCTGAGGCCATACCACCCAGATCTTGGAGCAGGCTCACTCTGAGGTAAAACAACTCCTGCAGGGGTATGTCTGAGCCAGGGAATCTCCCAGGCACTTGGGAGCAGGGCCAGACAACTGCCCCTTCTATAGGGAGCTGCATGGCCTCCTCACTGGCGAGGACAGGTTCCCATTCTGAGCTATCCTCGACGTGGCAGCTGAGGATCCCCCTCCTATACTGGAGGGGGAGCCAGGCCCAGAAGAGGACCAGCCTGGATCCTCCAGACAGGCAATGGAGCTGCAGCTGGAGTTTGTGGCCCTGTCCAAGGACAAGCCCACAGGAAGGACCCTTGTCTTCATGGTGCTGTCAGTCTCGTCCAGCTGTGCCACCTCCAGCCTCCGGCCCAAGGCACTCCAGCCACCTGGGCAACGGTTTGACCCTAGGTGCCCCACTGAGGAGTGTGCTGCCATCGGGCGACAGTCAGCACCCACATATGGACAGTGCTGTGAGCTTCATGCATGTGGTAGAGGGCTCACTGGACACCCACGTAGGGACCCCCTGTGCCTGTACACCCCCACTTTGTCCACTAGCCTGTTTCCCACGGGATTCAGTCCCTTCCCCAAGGCATGATGGAATCCTTGTGCAGCAGGCCCCATCACACAGGGCACACATGCCACTGCTGCTGGCACATCCCCATCCCGTTGCCTGGGGATGGGGGCTGCTGCCCATGTTGTCTCTCTCTCCCCTTCCATCCTTACAGCTGTGACGTCCAAGGGCCAGGTGAGCCTCAGCACACCCCTGGGGTAGGCCAACCCTATGCAGGACTGCAGCCAGGAAGCCCAGGACCTGTGGCACACAGGGCAAGAGTACCTCCACCACCAGTGCCCAGGTGGGCCCGAGGCCAGGGGGACCATCACTGCAGTCAGGACACAGAAGCTGCCATGTACATGGCCGCTCTTGGTGAACAGATCCACCTGCTGAGGGAGCAGCTGGCACTGGATTTTGGTGACCTGGCCTGGAGGCAGGAGGCCTGAGGCAGGGTAGTGGTCATGCTCCAGACCACATTCAGAGTCCTCAAAGAGCTGCCAGCCCTGCATCCTGCCCCCCATCTGCCTCCCAATTCCCCAACCACTGCCCCTCCAGCTGCCACACCCATCCCCACACCCCTTGCTGCCCATTCAACCTCCCCCTGCCACCATATGGGTCCTCACTGGATGACTCATGGCCAGGGTGAGCCCCACTGTGGCAGCACCCAACACCCATTTCCCTCCCACAAATCATAGAATCATAGAGCTGGAAGGGACCTCAGGAGGTCATCTAGTCCAGCCCCCTGCCTAAAGCAGGATCAACCCCAACTAAGTCATCCCAGCCAGGACCTTGTCAAGCTGGGACTTAAAAACCTCTAGGGATGGAGAGTCCACCACCTCTCTAGGCAACACATTCCAGTGCTTCACCACCCTCCTGGTAAAGTGGTATTTCCTGATATCTAACCTACACCTCTCCCTCTCTAACTTCAGGCCATTACTCCTTGTTCTGCCATCTGACACCACTCAGAACAGTTTCTCTCCCTCTTCTTTGGAGCTTCCCTTCAGGAAGTTGAAGGCTGCTGTTAAATCTCCCCTAAGTCTTCTCTTCTGTAAACTAAACAAGCTCAGATCCCTCAGTCTATCCTCATAGGTCTTGTGCTCCAGCCCGTTAATCATTTTTGTTGTCCTTTGCTGAACTGGCTCCAGCACATCCATATCCTTTTCATAGAAGGGGCCCAAAACTGGACACAATAGCTGTGTCTACACGTGCACGCTACTTCGAAGTAGTGGCACTAACTTCGAAATAGCGCCCGTCGCGGCTACACGCGTCGGGCGCTATTTCGAAGTTAACTTCGACGTTAGGCGGCGAGACGTCGAAGTCGCTAACCTCATGAGGGGATCGGAATAGCGCTCTACTTCGACGTTCAATGTCGAAGTAGGGACCGTGTAGATGATCCGCGTCCCGCAACGTCGAAATTGCCGGGTCCTCCATGGCGGCCATCAGCTGGGGGGTTGAGAGATGCTCTCTCTCGAGCCCCTGCGGGGCTCTGTGGTCACCATGGGCAGCAGCCCTTAGCCCAGGGCTTCTGGCTGCTGCTGCGGCAGCTGGGGATCCATGCTGCAGGCACAGGGTCTGCAACCAGTTGTTGGCTCTGTGGATCTTGTGTTGTTTAGTGCAACTGTGTCTGGGAGGGGCCCTTTAAGGGAGCGGCTTGCTGTTGAGTCCGCCCTGTGACCCTGTGTGCAGCTGTGCCTGGCACCCTTATTTCGATGTGTGCTACTTTGGCGTGTAGACGTACCCTCGCAGCGCCTATTTCGATGTGGTGCCACGCAACGTCGAAGTTGAACATCGACGTTGCCAGCCCTGGAGGACGTGTAGACGTTATTCATCGAAATAGCCTATTTCGATGTTGCTACATCGAAATAAGCTATTTCGATGTTGGCTTCACATGTAGACATAGCCAATATTCCGGATGCGGCCTCACCAGTACCGAACAGAGGAGAACAACCACCTCTCTAAATCTGCTCGAAATGCTCCTCCCAAAGCACTCAAATACGCTGTTAGCCTTCTTGGCTACAAGGGTACACTGTTTACTCATATCCAGCCTTTCATCCACCATAACCCGTAGGTCCCCTTCCGTCATACTGCTGTTGAACCAGTTGGTTCCCAGCCTATGTACTTGCGATTTTTCTGCCCCAGGTGCAGGACTCTACACTTCTTGTTGAACCGCATCAGATTTCTTTTGTACCAGTACTCCAATTTATTCAGGTCACTCAGGATTGTCTTTCTACCCTCCAACATATCTACCTCTTTCCCTATTTTTATGTCATTCGCAAACTTGCTGAGGATGCAATCCAGTCCCTCATCCAGGTCATTAATAAAGATGTTGAAAAACACTGGCCCCAGAACCAAGCCTTGCGGCACTCCACTTGAAACCGACCACTATCCAGATATTGAGCCATTGACCACTACCCATAGGACCCAACCATCAGCTAGCTTTCTATCCATCTTATAGCCCAAGGATCCAATCCATATTTCCTTAACTAATGGGCAAGAACATTGTGGGAGACTGAATCAAAAGCTTTGCTGAAGTCAAGGCATATCACATCCACTGACTCCCCCATGTCCACAGAGCCTGTTACCTTGTCACAGAAGCTAATTAGATTGGTCAGGCAGGACTTGCCCCTAGTGAATCCATGTTGGCTATTTTTGATCACTTTCCCCTCTCCCAAGTGCTCCAAAATGGATTCCTTGAGGATCCCCTCCGTTATTTTCCCAGGGATTGAGGTAAGGCTGACAGGTCTATAGTTCCCTGGATTATCCTTCTTTCATTTTTTAATGATGGGCACTAAGCTTGCCTTTTTCCAGGCACCCGGGATCTCTCCCAATCTCCAAGAGTCTTCAAAGATAATGGCCAAAGTTTCAGCAATGACATCTTCCAAATCCCTCAGTACCCTTGGGCGCATTAAGTCCAGAGCCATGGATTTGTGTACATCTAGTTTTTCCAGATAGATCAGAACTTGTTCCTTCCCCACAGATGGCTGCCCTCCACTTTCCCACACTGCATTGTTTAGGACCGTCGTGTGGGAGTTGACTTTGTCTGTGAAGACTGAGGCAAAAAAAAAGCATTGAATACTTCAGATTTTCCTACATCATCTGTCACTAGGTTACCTCCCTCATCCAGTAACAGCCCCACACCTTTTCTGATAACCTGTTTATTGTTGACATGCCTGTAGAAACCATTCTTGTTACTCTTCACATCCCTTGTCAGCTGCAGTTCCAATTGTGCTTTCACTTTCCTGATCACTCCCTGGCATTCTCCAGCCATGTGCTTATACTCGTCCTTAGTCAACTGTCCACATTTCCATTTCTTATACACAACCTTTTTGAGTTTAAGCTGACTGAGGATTTCCCTAAGGATCTCCCCCCTGCCATGCCCCTACCTTCCCATGATCCAGGCCCTATTCCAGTCCTGACATGACCCCTCACCTAGTGTGGGAGGGGCTCCCGTGGACACCGTGCCTCATGGCCCTTCAGCCCCCTCAGAGGACTGACCCCCTCCACCCCGTCCCAGAACCTCCCTCCAAGTTCTGGTGCCCCCATCCCATCCCAGGCCCTTCCAATGTAGCTGTGTTCATTTTTCTGGTTGCTAAAATACGAGTTTGTTTGAAAATGTTTATTTTTTCAACAATACTGTGTCCCTCATCATTGTTGGGTGGGATGGGGTGAGGAGTGGTTGTGCAGGAGTGGTAGTGGGGGAAAAGGGTAGGGCTGCAGGCCAGAGGAGCCTGTAAGGGGTGCTGGTGGAAGGGTCACTGGGGCCAATAGGCAAAAGCATCCTGGCAGGCCTTCCAGAAGTGGAGCCTATCATGGTGGGCCTGATGGTCAGGGGCTGCAGCAGGCTGCTCAAAACTGGGGCTGGCCTCAAATGCCCACCCCACAAAGAGGGTCTCCTCCTTGGCCTTGTCAAGATTGTGGAGGGTGCAGCACAGCCCATGGCCTTGGGGATATTCTGCACCCCAATATCAAGGCATATGAGGAGGCATCTGAACCTCATCTTCAAGGTCCCAAAGGCACACTCTGAGATGGGGTGGGTGGCCTCTATATGGCCACATGAGCCAGTGCTTCGGGGTAGGCTGGGTAACCCACCATACACGGGGGCATGGTGACATCCCCAAGCATGAGCTCCCGCTGGCGGATGTAGGTACTCACCTCCATCCTCGGGCAGGGGCTAGAGTTGCAGAAGACCCACACATTGTGGTCTCAGCCCAACCAGCTGACACAAATGTCCATGAACCATCCCCTATGGTCCACCAGGGCCAGCAACACCATCAAATGGTAGTCACTGCAGTTCACGTATCAGCCAGCATTGTAGTCCGGGGCTCAAATGGTGATGTGGGTGCCATTGATCGCACCAAAGCAGTAGGGGAAGCTGAGGTCGGTGAACCCTGTGATGATTGTGTCCAGGTCCTTGACGTACAAGAGCCTCCAGAACAGCACCTGGTTGATTGCTGGCATGACCTGCAGGAGACCATGAGCAGCACACTCATGAGTGTGTAAAGGAATCCATGGCCCTCAGGTCTGAGGGTCAGGACTGGGCACTGGCTTAGCTTTGCTTGTAACAGTTTGGCAGGCCTCAGCAGTATGTGCAGGGAGGGGTTGTTTGGGAGGGGCCCTTTAAGGGAAAGCATGTCCAGCACTCCAGGAAGGGCTTGCCAGCCATGTGACCATATTCGTGGTGTTTTCTAGCCTGTTCTTTCAAAAGAGCGCCAGGGGCTGTTTGGATAGACTCTTTTTAAAGAGCGGATCAAAAGATTATTGTGTGGATTCACATTTAAAGTTGCCTTGTGATGTTCAGTTCTGAAACAAAACCAAACCCACATATAAAGATTTAAAGGAGGTGAAGGTAGAAGCTATTAAATTTATTATTATTAAAACTTATTTTATAAGGCAGAGTTACTGCAGCAGAGATGGTAATGGCATCTCAGCTATATTATTTATTCCAGCTGTTATCACTGCAGAATGATAGAAAACCTAGCAGTAAGATTGTTAGATGATATGCTACTTTACAAAATAGAGTCTAAAATTACCTGTTTTCAACTTTATCAACTGATTTCTATTTGACCCACATTTAAGGCATTTGTTGCATAATTCAAACCATGAAAAGTTGGTCCGAATTTAAAACTAATTAAAACAATTTTGTGTGAATTCAAAGGCTTAAAAAACCTGCACTCTCCATATGCCTGAAACACATGGGCTAAACTGAATGGAGTGTTGAAAATGACCACAATAGCAAATTCTTTCTTAAGTACTTTAAATAAGTGTAGAAATTGGTAAGGCAAAAAATGTTTCTAATTACAGACCCATTTAAAGATTCAAAATTTCCATGCTTCCTGAAGCCAAAAGAAAGATTTGGAGCAACATTTTCAAAAGTACTCAGTTGACTTAGGAGTCCAAGTCTTTCAGCTTCAGTCAATCAGCCTTGATTCCTAAGTTTAAAAGAGTTTGCACTCTTTGGTCCCAGTGAGTATCTCTGCATTGCAATTAGAGACCAACATCTGGCTTGTGCCAGCTGACTCTGGCTCTTCAAGTTGTGGTATTCTCTCACCTCAGTGTAGATGTTGGGGCTTGGGCTGGTGCCAGACCTCTGACCTTTCCTCTCACAGGGTCCTAGAGACCAAGCTTCATCCTAGGTGCAAAAGTCTACACTACAATTACAAAACAACAAGAAGTCCTGCAGCACCTTATAGGCTAACAGATATTTTGGAGCATAAGGTTTTGTGTGCAAAGAGCCACTTCGTCAGATGCATGAATTGGAGGTGGGGCCAGGGTTCAGAGGAGGATTTTAAGAAGGAGTCTCAGTCAAGTGGAGGGCCAGAGTTGACGAGGTCTATTCAGTCAGGGTGGATGTGGCCCATTATCAGCAGTTAATGTGGAGTTGTGAACATCAAGAGAGAAGAGACTACTTTTGTAACGGGCTAACCACTCCCCACCTCTGTTCAATCCTTGGTGGATGGAGTCAAATTTGCAAAAGAACTGCAGCTCTGAAATTTCTCTTTGCATTTTATTTTTGATTTTTTGTTGTTATAGGACTGCTGCTTTTCAATCTTCTACTGAGTGTCCAGGGAGATTGAAGTGTTCTCCTACAGATTTTTGTATGTTATCATGGTGATGTATAATTTATGTCCGTTTATTCTTTTACGTAGAGACTGTACAGTTTGGCCAAAGTAAATTGCAGTGGAGCATTGCTGGCATATATTATATTAATATATGTGCAGGTGAAAGAGCCCTGATGGTGTGGTTAATATTTGGTCCTGTGTTGATATCACTGGTGTAGATATGTGAGCAGAGTTGGCAGCGAGGTTTGTTGCAGGGATCAGTTCCAGGTTTAGAGTTACTGTGTTGTGGTCTATAGCTGCTGGTGAGAATTTTTTTAAGGTTGGCAGGCTGTCTGTAGACGAGGACAGGCCTGCCTCCCAAGGTCTATGAGAGTGAAGGATTGTTGCCTAGGATGGGTTGTAGATCATTGATGATGTGCTGGAGAGGCTTTAGCTGGCAACTGTATGTGATGGGCAGTGTTGTTCTCTTATTTTCCTTGTTGGACCTGTATTGTAGCAGGTGGCTTCTTTATACATGTCCGGTTCTGTCAGTCTGTTTCTTCACTTCCTTAGGTGGGTATTGTAGTATGAGGAGAGCTTGGTCTTGTAGATGTTTCTCTCTGTGTGAAGGATTGGAGCAAATGTGGTTGTACCTTAGTGCCTGGCTGTATACAATGGATCATGTAGTGTGCCCTGGATGGAAGCTGGAGGAGTGTAGGTAAGCATAGCAGTCTGTGGGTTTCTGGTATAGGGTGGTATTTATGTGAACATCACTTATTTGCATAGTAGTGTCCAGGAAGTGGATCTTTTGTGTGGACTGGTCCAGGCTGAGGTTAATGGTGGGGTGGAAACTGTTGAAATCACAGTGGAACTTTTCAAGAGCCTCCTTCCAATGGATCCAGATAATAAAGATGTCATCAATGTAGCGCAAGTAGAAGAGGGGCACTGGGATATGAGAACTGAGGAAGCATTGTTCCAGGTCAGCCATAAAAATGTTGACATACTGTGGGGCCATGCAGGTGCCCATGGTAGTGCCACTGATTGGAAAGTATAAATTGTCCTCAAATCTGAAATAGTTGTGGGTGAGGACAAAGTCACAAAGCTCCACCACCATTTGTGCCTTGGTCTCATCAGGGATAATGTTCCTAAGAGCTTGAAGCCCATCTTCATGTGGGATATTGGTGTAAAGGGCCTCTACATCCATGGCGGCCAGGATGATGTTTTCAGAAAGATCACCAATGAACTGTAGATTCCTAAGAAAGTCAGTGGTATCTTGGAGAAAGCTGGGAGTACTGGCAGCATAGGGTCTGAGTAGAGAGTCCACATATACAGACAATCTTGTAGTGAGAGTGCCAATACCTGAGATAATGGGGTGTTCAGGATTGCCAGGTTTATGGATCTTGGGTAGTAGGTAGAATAAACCTAGTTGAAGTTCCAGGGGTGTGTCTGTGTAGTTTTTTTTCCTGTGTTTTTGTCGGGAGGGTCTTGAGCAGATGCTGTAGTCCTCAGTGGGATCCTGGGACAGTGGCTTGTAGAATGCAATTGCATAGTCCCTTCGCCTGATATCTAGAAGCTTAAATCTGTGTCTGGGCTAGGCCAACTGGTTGTTAATTGCAGTGCAGATGTATCCATATTCCTTCTCATCAGGAGGCAAATTTGGAAGCATTGAACGAAAACAAATATCTCAGAGGACCAGACTATTCTGGACCTGATTCATCAGAACACTTTAGCAAATGATGAAGCCAAGAAGACTTAAGTATATGTTTTACTAAATGAACATGAGATTACTCAGATGCTGATAATTAAGCACCTCCTGCTTTGGTTATTTTGTGACCTCTGTGACTAAACTTATTTGACTGAAGAAACCCCACAGCTCAACCAGCATGAGAACATTAAATATTTTTATAGGGAAAAGTAATGCTATGCTTAAATTCTGAGGCATATAGGAATGCAAATTTTAGCAGAGATGTGAATGATTAATTTTACACTGTAGTGAGGCCAAAGTTGTTAAATGCATGTGTCTACATTAGATGTCTAACTGCATAAATAATGGCTTGTCTATATAAGAGTGATGTAATGTGCTCTGTGAAGATGTTATTATTTAAAGCAAATGTGTTATATATTAAGTGGTTTACGTAGACCTTGCTGAAACATGTCCATTTTTTTCTCCTTCTTTCATGAATAAAGTCTCAGGAGTTGCTTTGTGAATAAGTCCTCTGCTTTTGCCCATTCTCCAAAAGAAATTGAATAGTAGTACACTGGGTATGAGAATACCTACACCTGTATTTAGGAAACATTCCGAATAAAGAACCATCAACATTTGCAGAAATAAGTATTCCCTCTCTCAGCTTCCCCAGTCATCACCCTCACTCACTTCTCATAGGGCTTGTCTACACTAGCCCGGGCATGTAAATAAGTCTGATCGGACAATAGCAATGAGGTGCTGTGCTGCATATGCAGCACCTCATTAGCTTTACTCCAGCCAGGCAAACTCTGAAGTTTCTAACTTCAAAGTGGTGGCAAGCAGTGTAGCTGCAGGCATTTTGAAGTTTCCTTCAAAGTTGCGCAGGTACTTCAAAGTGCCCATGGCTACACCGCTTGCTGCCACTTAAAAGTTAACAGCTTCGAAGTATGTGTGGTAGGAATTAAGCTAATGAGGTGCTGCATATGCAGCACAGCACTTCATTGCTGTTCTCCGATTGGGTTCGTTTTCATGCCCTCATTGAAGGAGGAAGCTAACGTTGACAAGACCATAGTGACTTCGATCACCACTGTGTCCTGGGTGAATCATGGCCTCGTTATGTGTAAGGAAGTTGTTGGTTTGTCAAGTCACATTCCTTGCCTTGTTGCCTATAATATCATTTATGTCTTCCATAAGAAGGTCTGGTTGAATTCCAACAATTGAGCCTAATTTAGCTATCAGTATAATTGAAGTCTAACTGAAATCTAATTGAAGTCACTGGTAGTTGTGTGTGTACATTAAAATTTAAAATCTGAGCTAATGTCTTTGCATGATGACCAGTTTGCACTCCTCTGAAGCTTTCTCAATGCCTTTGCTTTTAATAAATTTCAGACATTGTTTATTATACTGTTGCAATAAATTAGAAATGATGTGCAGTGCACACTGCAGATTTATTGACCAAATAGGCTTTTCACACAATGCAGTCAACCTGTGGAATTCCTTGCCAGAGGATGTTGTGAAGACCAGAACATTAAAAGGGTTCAAAAAAGAGCTAGATAAATTCATGGAGGATAGGTCCACCAATGGCTGTTAGGCAGGATGGGTAGGAATGGTGTCCCTAACCTCTGTTTGTCAGAAGCTGGGAATGGGTGATCAGTGACCAGGATCACTTCATTATTACTCGTTCCTCTGGGCCACTGTCAGATGATGAGATACTGTGCTAGATGGACCTTTGGTCTGACCCAGTATGGACATTCTTATGTTCTTAAGTGAACAGACAAAACTGCCAAGCTGGAGAGGACCCACGGTCCAGACTGATTGTTGTAAACCAATGTAAGTAGCAGTGAGCAGTGGCAATGCTCCTTCTAGAAGGCAAACTCCTGGAAGAGATGCTAGCAAAGCATCATCATACCCTAAGACAACCACTGGGAGATAAAGATGATAGGTATTAGCCTGACTTTCATTCAGAAATATGGAAAAATAAAACACTAGCCAAATGCTCTTGATTTATGTAATCTCATTTCATTACAGGAATTGCCAGATTCACTGAAAGAACAGACACATCTGAAAGAATGGCATATACACAAAACACAGATACAAACCATTCCTGCCTTCATTGCCCTGTTTCAAGAGCTGAAAGTATTGGAGGTATCAAATAACCAGATCACACATCTTCCAGTTGAAATTGGTATGTTGAGTTGAATTTAGCTATTTGATTTTGTGGACAAATGTACAAGTGTATAGAGGTCAGTTGGCATGCATCTACTACTTGTAAATATAGACCAACCAGTCCCAAAGTCTAGGCTCTCTACCGTTTTCAGCGAATAGTTATGTTTTTTTGGTTTTCTTTTTCTGATACCTTTATATCTGCCGAATCAGGTATGGTATTTTACAGTCAAATCTGGCCAAAATATAAGAGAAAATGTTAAGATGGTAGACAGTCACTTTGGTGTCTATGGTGCCATCATATGTTTTTATTTAAGAATGGCAAGCATTTTATGGACTATTCCTAGGTTACCAAGAGCAACATCACAGACCACAAGCCTGAAACACATATGTTAAATCACAATACATAAATTAATAAAGAATTCAGACACTAGCAATGGGAACATCTACAACCTATAATTTTGGATAAAATGTCTTCTTTTAACCCAGCCACTTCACTTCAGCGGTGAAGGGGGTCTATAAAAAAGAGCTGTTTCCAAGCTAGGCAACCAGGGGTTTACCTAAGGACAGACTTTAATCTTAACTCTTATGTGTGCTTTTATTACTTGTAAATGTGCACGAATGCTCTTACTATTTGACCTTTCAGTAGTTTACGGTTGTCTCTCAAAACCGTATATTGTTTGGAAAGATTTTACCAAGTTGAGAGCCCTTTGCTATATTTAAAATAAGGAGCATCGATGGAACTGGTACTACCAAAGCAAAAGAAACCCTCCATGCCGCTGTAAACCACACTAATATCCCTCGGGAGCATGGGGCCTAAGGCAAATGCCCTTCCCCCAGTGCTCCTGGTTCAGGCCCTGCCCCACTCCATCCCTTCCCTGTGTCCCCCCAGCTCGACACATGCCGTGCTTCTCCTGCCCCACCCCCATTTCACCTCTTCCCTCTACCTCCTCCTCACCTGATTTCAGCGGGGGGATTACCTGGAGCTCCTGGGGCAAAGCAGCAGCAGGTCTCAGACCCTCCCCACACTCACCATGGCAGCGGGAGCTGGAGCACCCTGGGCACCTGCTTTGCTCTACCGCCCTCACAGGCTGCTGTGCCTGCTGTTGGGGTGAAGCAGGAAATGGGGCGCCCAGCCTGGCCCACTCCCCTGACTGATGAAGAGCTCGTGGGAGTGCACTGGAGCTGGGGTTCTCTGCTTCCTGCTATTGTGGTGAAGCACAGCAGAGCAGGCTGGGAGGCTGGAGGAGTGGAGCAGGCTGCCAGGTAGCTCTGGTGCCTACTGCTGTGGTGAGTGTGGGGGGGCTCCCCTTGCTTTCTGTCCTTGCCAGGTCCCCCTAATAATCTTCTGGGTTGCCCTGGGCTCCACAGCTAACAGGGGGACTGTCCCATCTAAAGGACAGCCATAAAGACTGTCCCATAAAGAGGACAGTGCGGAGCCCCCCAGAGCACAGCGCCTGGGACAGCCACCGTGAACCATCCTATGGATGGGATAGCTCTGTTAATGCTGTAGGGCTGTTCTCCTACTCTAGTGTCTAGGCTATGCAGCAAAATTGAGTCTGTTAATGAAACCTGCTCTACAGGCTCATGCTTTGAGATTTAGTGGTCTTGCACAAGGCCTAAGTGCAGTGTCAGTGCTTGTGTGTGCACATACACACACAATGCCATATATTCATTCAAGTAAAGGAGAAAAAAGACTCTCTCTTTTCAGTTACCTATCACATATCAATTATATCCAAAATCACTAGTAACACTGCAGCAGTGCTGTGCTGTAGCATTTTATTGCACACTCAATACAGCAATAGTTGAGGTTCTCCCACCACTGCACTTAATCTGTCTCTCCAAGAATTCTCCCACTGACTTCTCCTGCCTGCACCACAGGGTAAGTAGGCTTAGCAATTTGGCTCAGAGATGTGGATTTTTCATGACCCTTAGCAGTGTAGCTATGTCAACATAACTCTTTAGTATTAACCTGGCCTTAGCTTTTATTTCTGTTTCTCATAGTTAAAGACTTGGTACTTGGAGTTTACTGTCAAATTTGGCTTTGCTAGCTGATAGATACTTTTGATTGATTCATTTATTTACATTATATTTTACAAAGATAATTACTCACTGACATAAAAATATTTTATAGGGGCATTCTACTAGCTAAATAGTCCAACAAACCATAAAGATGATTTAAAGAAGAGCTTATGAACATAAAATAAAACCTCATAATCTGGCTGTTCTAGCCATACTCTAACTTTACCCTCTGAAGGAGGGATAGCTCAGTGGCTTGAGAATTGGCCCACTAAGCCCACGTTTGTGAGTTTAGTGCTCAAGGGGGTTGTTTAGGGATCTGGTGCAAGTTGCTTTCATTTGTTTATTTTAAAAAAAGGATAGTGCTTGGTCCTGCCAAGAGGGTAGGGGACTGGACTCAATGACCTCCCAAGGTCCCTTCCAGCTTTATGAGATGTGTATCTTCCACATATTATTTGTATTATTACATAGGACAATGGGCTTAACTGGCAGAAAAATTCCGTAAGGCAGCAGCAAGGAATGGGGATGGCAGGGAAAGAATTCCAAAATTAAATACTGTGAGAGATAACATTAAAAAAATGACTAATCACAGTAGTCTTAAATTAACTGAAGTCAGGACTGCCTGGACTAGTGTATGCCATATTGGAAAAATTACCACTAGTAGGTCATTTGAAGCAGGTGAAGACCATTACAGTTTCTTCATTCTCTGGCGATACTGGATATTAACAAAGAAGTCAGTACTGCCAACCATAGACAAAAGATTGGCAAATGAGGGTAACAGGTTTCCAATTCATTTGGTGCCAACCATTTACCTTATTTTTTTAAAAAAAAGCCACCCATTCATTGATTTAAGTTTTGCCAACAATAATTTTCATGCAACTCCCCTTGAAATAAGTATTTTTGGGCAGTTCTATGGCTTCTGTTATACAGGAGGTCAGACTAGATCGGGGTGGCAAACCTTTTTGCATTGGGGGCCAGATGGCAATGTTTTACATTCCAGGGATGAACACAAAATAGCCCCAAACCCACCACTCTGCCCATTCCCAGGCTTAACCCCTATCAGCCCCAAACCTGCCCCCTTCCCCTCATCTCCAGGACTAACCTGCCTCAGACAACGAGCTGTGTGTGCTGCCGCTGCTCCTCGGTGGCCGTCTCCTCCCTTCCCTTCTCAGTGCGGCTGTGTGGCTCCAGCAGGGGAAGACTTGGCTACCCCTGCCCCCAACTCTCCTGCTCACTTCCACCACCTGTACCACAGGTGGCTCCTTGTCTTGCTGCGCTGAAAGAATGGAACTAAATGTAATTGGTTTAATGGCCGGATCCCTCCTGCTGCACTTCCAGCTGTTAAACTAATTCAGTTGAGTTCCATTATTTCAGCTGTGGCAGGGCAGAGAACTGCAAATGGCTCCTTAAAGAGCTGCATGCAGCTCCAGAACTGCAGGTTGCTGACTCCTGCCCTGGCCTGACTACATCCCATGCTCCACACTCACTTTGGCTGGCTTGGATGAAATGGCACCGCTGCCGTGGGAAAAGGCTTTGCAGGCCAGATAAAAAAGCTTTGGGCCATGTAAAGGGCTTTATAAAGCAATGTCCAGGCAGGTGAGCTTGCGAACAGGGAGTTAGAGAGGGAGTTCTCCAGGTAAAGGAGAAGCAAATACCTGACTCTTAAGTAAGAGGCTGTCTGGGTGGGAGTATTTGGGGCTTTCTGGCTGTGGCTGTGTTGTTTTTCTGTTCTGTGGTCTGTGTTTTTTTTTCCCCTCCTGCCCCTTCTCCCCCATGGAGGGTGGACTGGGACTGGCATCTGGAAACTGTTGGCTTCTAAATAAGCTTGATATCTAAAAGCCTCTGCTGATTGGCTGAGCCTCAGTAAGGGGAGGGACTTTGAGGCAGTTCAGGGTTTTGTAAAGCAGTGTCCAAGCGAACAGGTAAGCTTGTGAACAGGGGACTGCAAACAGGGCATTTAGAGAGGGAGTTTGGAAGGGGCCTGGGACCCTCGCCTGTCTTTTAAATCCCTGTTCTAGGATGGCAGGCATGAATAGTGACAGGTCTGCTGCTGTTACCTGCTCGGAATGTGCCATGTTTGTCTTCCTCCCCAAGGAAAGAAGGGATTTCATCTGAACTAAGTGCAAGCTGGTCTCCATTTTAGAAGAAAAATTAGAGGACTGGAGGCTCAAGTGTCGACCCTACGCTCAATCAGGGAGGATGAAGATTTTACTGACAGAAAGGAGTGTTTAATCTTGCAAGCATGGCAGGCAGAAGAACTGGGAAGTGCGGTAAGGGATGAAGCAGAGAACTGGCAGCATGTGTCTTCTAGAAGAAAAAGAAGACTGGTACATGAGTCCCGTATTGATATAGAGATAAGTAATCATTTTCAGGCTCTCTCCACCGGTTCTGCGGTGGTGAATGCTATGGAAGGAGCCTCACAGGGAAAAAATCAGAAGGGAACTGCTTCTACTGCAAAACATGGGAAGTGTAGTCCTAGGGGTGGGGTTTCAATGACCACCACCCCATAAGAAAAAGATGGGTGGTAGTGGTTGGTGACTCCCTCCTAAGAGGGACTGAACCATCCATCTGCTGACCGGGATGTGACTTAGAGCCTTACAAAACTGCTCAAGCCTTCAGAATACTACCCCTTCCTACTTCTGCATGTGGGAACTAACAATACAGCCAAGCATGACCTTGAGGGGGTTACTGCAGATTATGTGGTGCTGGGAAGAAGGGTCAAAGAATTTGGAGCACAAGTGGTGTTTTTGTACATCCTTCCTGTTGAAGGGAAAGGGCTAGGTAGGGACTGTCAAACTGAGGAAGTAAATGCATGGTTACGCAGGTGGTGTCAAAGAGAGGGCTTTGGATTCTTCGATCATGGGACACTGCTCCAGGCACAAGGATTATTGGGAAGAGATGGGGTCCACCTAACCAAGAGAGGAAGGAGCATTTTCACAAGTAGGCTTGCAAACTTAGTGAGGAGAGCTTTAAACTGGGTTCGCTGGGGGACGGTTACCAAAACCCTGAGGGGAGAAAGGAACTTGGAGGCTGGGAAGAAGTGCAAAGATGAACGTACAACAAAAGTGAACCCCTGGTTCAAGTAGTGAGGGTGGGGAGATCGACTGGTTATCTAAGGTGTTTGTACACCAATGCCAGAAGCCTGGTAACAAGCAGGAGGAATTAGAAGCCCTGGTCCAGTCCCAGAACTATGACTTGACTGGGATAACAGAGACTTAGTGGAATGACCTGCATGACTGGAAAGGGTATAAAAGGGTATAAATTGTTCAGGAAGAACAGGCAAGGGTGAAAAGGAGGAGGAGTTGCACTGTATGTCCGAGAGTGCTATGATTGCTTGGAACTCCAGTATATAGAGGGAGAAAAGCCTGTTGTGAATCTATGGGTCAAGCTTCGCGGTGTAGGCAGCTCGGGAGATGTGGTGGATGGTGTCTGCCACAGGCCACCAAGTCAGGATGATGAGGTAGATGAGGCTTTTTTTGGACAACTGAGAGAAGTTTCCAGATCACAGGCTCTCGTTATTGTGGGGGACTTTAATTACCCTGACATCTGTTGGGAGACCAATATGGCAGTACACAAGCAGTCCAGGAAGTTTCTGGAGAATGTTGGGGATCACTTCTTGGTACAAGTGCTGAAGGACCCGACCAGAGTCATGCACGGCTCGACCTGCTGCTTGCAAACAGGGAGGAACTAATAGTGAAGGTAGAGGTGGGGGACAACCTGGGAAGCAGCGATTGTGAGATGGTAGACTTCAGGATCCTGACCAAAGGAAGGAAAGAGCAGTAAATTACACACCTTGGACTTCAGAAAAGCAGACTTTGACTCCTTCAGGAACCTGATGGACAGAATCCCCAGGGAAGCTACCATGAAAGGAAAAGGAGTCTAAGAAAACTGGCAGTATTTTAAGGAAGCCCTATTGAAGGCACAGAAACAAACCATCCTGATGCGCAGCAAGGGAAGTAAATATGGCAGGAGACCAGACTGGCTTACTGGGGAAATCCTTGGAAAACTTAGGCACAAAAAGGGAGCTTACAAAAAGTGGAAACTTAGACAGATGTCTAGGGAGGGATATAAATGGATAGCTCGAGAATGTAGGGCAGTTATGAGGAAGGCGAAAAAGCAACTGGAATTGCAACTTGCGAGGAATGTGAAGGATAAAAAGAAAAGTTTCTACAGGCATGTTAGCAAGAAGAAGGTGATCAGAGAGGGCATGGGGCCCCTACTGGATGAGGGAGGTAACCCAGTGACAGATGATGTAGGGAAAGCTGAAGTACTTCATGCTTTCTTTGCCTCTGTCTTCACGGACAAGGACGGCTCCAGGACTAATGTGACAAGCGATGCACTGTGGGATGAAGGTGGACAGCCTTTGGTTGGGAAAGAACAGGTTAGAAGCTATCTAAAAAAGCTAAACATACATAATCCATGGGCCCAGACCTAATTCATCCAAGGGTTCTGAGGGAGTTGGTGTATGTCGTTGATGAGCCCTTGGCCATTATCTTTGAAAAGTCACGGAGATTGGGAGTGATGCTGGATGACTGGAAAAAGGCAAATGTAGTGCCCATCTTTAAAAAAGGGAACTATAGGCCGGTCAGTCTTACATCAGTCCCTGAAGAAATCATGGAGGGGCTCCTCAAGGAAGTCATTTTGAGGCACTTGGAGGAGGGGAAAGTGATCAGGAATAGTTAGCATGGATTCATGAAGGGCAAGTCATGCCTGACCAATCTGATTAGTTTCTATGATGAGATAACTGGCTCTGTGGCTCTGGGAAAATCAATGGATGTGATTTACCTTGACTTTATCAAAGCTTTTAATACATTCTCCCACAATATTCTTGTCAGCAAGTTAAAGGAATGTCGGTTGGATAAATGGAAGGTAAGATGGGTAGAAAGCTGGCTAGAAGGTTGGGCCCAGTGGATAGTAATCAACAGCTCGATGTCGGGGTGGCGGTTGGTTTCTAGTGGAGTGCCCCAAGATTTGGTTCTGGGACCTGTTCTGTTCAACGTAGTTATCAATGACCTGGATGAAGGGTTGGATTGGACCCTCAGCAAGTCTGTGGATGACACTAAGCTAGGGGGAGAGGTAGATACGCTGGAGGGTAGGGATAGGGTCCGGAGTGACTTAGACAAATTGGAAGCTTAGGCTGCAAGAAATCTGGTGAGGTCAATAAGGACAAGTGCAGAGTCCTGTACTTGGGCCGGAAGAATTGCAAGCACTGTTACAGGTTGGGGTCCGACTGGCTCAGTAGTAGTTCTGCAGAAAAGGACCTGGTATTGTAGTAGATGAGAAGCTGGACATGAGCCAACAGTGATGGCATATTAGATTGCATCAAAAGGAGTGTTGCCAGTAGATCCAGAAAAGTGATTGTTCCTCTTTATTTGGCTTTGGTGAGGCTTCATCTGGAGTACTGTGTCCAGTTCTGGGCCCTCAGTTATAGGAAGGATGTGGATACACTGGAGAGGGTCCAGTGGAGGGTGACCAAAATAGTCAGGGGGCTGGAGCATATGACCTATGAAGAAAGGTTGAGGGAATTAGGACTGTTTTGTCTGCGGAAGAGAAGACTGAGCGGGGACTTGATAACAGTCTTCAACTTACTGAAGGGAGGTTGCAAAGAGGCTGGAGAAAAGCTGTTCACAGTAGTCACAGATGTCAGAACACGGAACAATGGTCTCAAGTTGCAGTTGGGAAGGTCCAGGTTGAACATGAGGAAAAACATTTTCACTAGGAGGGTGGTGAAGCATTGGAATGATCTACCCAGGGAAGTATTGGAGTCTCCATCCCTAGAGATGTTTAAGTCTCACCTCAACAAAGCCCTGGCTGGGCTGATCTGATGGGTTTGGTCATGCCTAGGGCAGTAGGCTGGACTTGATGGCTTTTTTAGGTCTCTTCCAGCTCTATTGTTCTATGATTCTATGATTCTATGTGTTGGCCACTCCTGGACTAGATGATCATAATGGTCCCTTCTGGCCTTGGAATCTATGAACAGCAGCTGCCTTCTATCCCTCTGTTCTGTGGGTAAACTCTGGCCCTGTGTAGTGATTGTGTGGGGTTTATAAATGCCAGTTCTGTTTTGTTTTGTGTTTTTTAAGTGGTGGTTTGTTTTGTGTGGTCTTACTACATAATGTTGAGTTTTCAGGGTTTTGGGCCTCACTTTGCTGTATAAGGTCCTCCATGTCATATAAGCCCTGTACTGGTGGGGATTGCTTGCACAGCCAGCCCACTGAAGGAGTGGGGATGAAAAGGGAAATTGCCCCTGGGCAAGGTATTTAAGAGACCCATAGCTCCACCTGCTGCCATAGCTGAAGCTCTGAGCCCCTTTGAAACACCAAGGAACTCTGTGCACTGCTCTTTGGGTGGCTCAGAGGGAGCATTGGGGGAGGAGGACTCCCATGACTGATGACCCCAAGCCTTGCCCCTTCTGCCGTTGGTCCTGCCCCTTCTGAGGGTGGGGAGCTGCCCCCTTCTCCACCCTTGCCCCCAGGCCCTTGGTTACTTTCCACGCCCATGTGCATAGCAAAAAGATGTGCCTGCCTGCATAACCCTTACATGAAGTAGAAAGATCTACAGGTCAGCTGTACGTAAAGGTTGCAGCTACACTAGCAAGTACATTCGAAATCGAGGTTGGAAGATGGCCTTCCTTCAAAATTACCCATGGGGAATCTACACACACCCCGTGATCTTTCAAAAGTAACATCGAAAGAATGGTGGAGTTCCAGTGAAGTTGATCCTCCGCTCCCTTTTAAAGTGGGAAAAGTGTCCACTTTAAAAGGTTATTTCAAAAGAAAGAAAGTGCAGACACTCTGCAGATGGCTATTTCAAAAGAGGGAGTCCTCCACGGTGGCGATCAGCTGGCAGGCAGTGCCGCTCTCAGCATGAGTGGAGCTCTGTGGCTCCAGTGTCCAGCCATGTTTAAAGATGCAGGCTCCCACAAGTCTCAGGCAGGAAGCTGAGACCATGCAGGCAGCAGGGAGACCACACTGCTGTCTAGCTCTCCGGCTCCTGCAATGCCTCAGCCAGCCTCTTGCCCCTCCCAGCCCCATAGCCAGACACCTGGACCCCTGCCCACCCTAGGGCCCCCCCAAGGACAGTGAGGGGCCCTCCCAGGAGGCGAACCAGGCCCTGTAGCTCCAGGCCCCTTCCCGGATGGAGACTGTGCTCCAGGACCTCCTCTCCCTATGGGAGGATGAGGAAGTCCTCCACAACACCAGGGTCTGGTGTCACAACTCTGTGGCATTTGAGCAACTGTCAAAGGGCCTAACTGGCTGGGGCCACCCCACCCGCACCCTAAACCAGGCCCAGTCAAAAGGAAAAGAACTCTGGCAAGGGTATTGCAAGGCCTGGGTTGCAGCTGGGTGGTCCAGGGCAACTCCCACAAGGGGCCCCTGCTATAAGAAGCTCCACTGCCTCCTGGGGCCAAAGGAAACTGGCCCCTCTGTCTTCGTGCTGGATGCAGCCAAGGCCAACACCGAGCCGGAGATGACGAAGGAGGGCAAAGAGTGCATGGGACTGGCAGCCAGCACCAGGCACCTGCGGATAGCACGGCGGCTCGACTCCACCAGTGATGATGAGGGCTAAAGTAAGGGCCTTCGTCACTGACATCCCGTTCGGGCTGTCCAGCCAGGCCCCATCCACCTGTACCTCACCCGACTTCCTGGAGGGACCCACAGGTAGGTGGTGTGCACGCCAGCTGTCCTGAGGCCCAGGGAGGGTGCAGCAGGTCCCACCTGGGCTAGATGCAGGCCTCCCACATGGCCGCCAGCTCTGGTGCATGTGGATCCCAAACGGCTACACTCCCCAGGTCCTGAGGGGCTGACATGGGGCGACGTGGCTGGGACAGCACCACGGGCTGGCCAGTTGTGGATGGACCAGAGGACAGCAGGGGGGAAGCCCACACCCTTGACGCCCATGTGGGGAACCCTGGGACATGGGCATTGCAGGGCCACCGGGATGCGGGGGATGGGTGGGGACACGGGGTCCTTCATCTGCAACTAATGGTCCCTTCCTCTCTCCCCTTCTGTCTCCACAGCTCCTGCAGCCAGTAGCCGGACCAGCCCCACCACCAAGCCCGAGGAGAAGTGGCCTGGACCCCGAGCACGGGCTGTGTGGGGCCACCACTGGGCCATCTGCTGGCGCCAGCAGCGTGGGGAGGAGGAGGTAGGGGACTCTGCCCACATCACAGCCCCGCGGGACTTTATCAGTGTGCTGCGGGAGTGACTCGTCATGGAGCAGCAGGCCTGGGACCGGCCTGCGGAAAATCTTGATGCCCAGATCAAGGCCGTGGTGGGCTGGCTGGCCCTGGCTGCTGCCTCCTTGCAACCCACTACTGCAGCAGCTGCCCCTCCCGCCGCCACCCCACTATCCCTCATCCCCCCATTGCCCACATGCCCTCCTGCCTCCTCACCTCCAAACTCTCCCCACTCCTCTGTCCCCCCCACCCCGCTGCAGCGAACAGCCCCACGAGCCTGACTTCACTGACCTGATTCCAACCCACCTGCCTCTGGCCGGTCTCATATAGCTGGCCTCTATGTTGCTGACCAGGGCTGGCCAGGAGGAGGCCACCCCACACTCCCCCTGTGCCAACCCCAGGGAGCGCACAGGGGCCTCGCCCCAGCTGTGTCCCTACCTCCCCGTGCCATCAGCCCCAGCCCAGCCATGATGGTGGGGAAGGGATGGGCACAGGGGATGGGGATCCTGGACCTTTACACCCGCTGACAGGTAGAGCCCCTTACTCAGAGGGCACCTGCCCGGGGCTGCAATGCCCTGTATATAGTTCCCCCCAGCCCCCCATTCATAGTTCCCCCTGGCCCCCTTTCACAGCCCCCCCCAGCCCCCCCCGTTTGCAAACCCACTCCCTCCCCCCATATCAAGTTCCCTGAAGTTAGCACAGGCTATCAGGTGAAATTAAAGAGTTTATTGTTCAGTTTAACCTGAGTCCCCTGTGCATGTGTAGGGGTGTGTGTGCAGGATGGGGGGTTACTGTAGTCCCCACTCATAGGCCTGGTGCAGGGCATCACATACCCGCAACCCATCCTGCTGGGCCTGGCAGCACATGGCACCAGTGGCTGCTCCTACCTGCTTCCCGCCTCGACAGCCCACCCCTGCACAAGTGGCTCGTGCTTTGCCTCCATCAAGTTGTGCAGGGTGCAACAGGCCTCAACCACTGCCAGGAAGTTGTGGAGGCCCACCTCCAGCCTGGTGAGGAGGCATTGGGAGCGCCCCTTCTAGTGGCTGAATGCCTGCTCAACTCTATTTTGGACCCGATTCAGCCTCTTGTTAAAAACATCCTGGCTAGGCTGTGTGTCTCCTGTGTATGGCCTCATCAGCCAGGCCTGCAGGGGGTAGGTCCCATCCGCCACAATGCAGGGCGGCATTGTGGTGTTCCTGATGGGGAGCTCCCGCCGGGGGATGCAGTTCTTCTTGGCCATGCGGCAGCCCAGTCCTGAGTTCCGGAACACTCTGGCATTGTGGGTGTGGCCAGACCAGCACATGCAGATGTCCTGGAAGTGACCATTGGCATCGACAATTGCCTGCAGGACCATGGAGTAGTAGCCCTTGCAGTTTACATAAACCCCGACACTGTGCTCTGGGGCCCAGATGGTGATATGTGTGCCATCCAGGACCACAAAACAGTTCGGGAAGGCCATCTCGTCAAACCCCCGGATGATGTCGTGAAGGTCCCCAACACAGATCAGCTGCTGCAGGAGGATCCTGTTGATGGCCCAGATGTGTGCAAGGCATGGGGGTGAGGGGGGATGTGATCATGAGTGTGGGGTGGGATGCAGTGTCCTGCTTGTCCCTGTCCCTGTCCCCACCCCTGGCCCTTGCAGGGCAGGCCTCCCTGGGGTTTCTATCCTCACTCTTGTCCCTGTCCCTGCCCTGTCCCTGGTGGGGGCCACCCCCTGGTCCCTGATGGTGCCCCATGCCCCCTGGCCCCTGCATGCAATGGGGGTATGACATGGGCATGGCTTACCCCATTGATGGCGGCCCTGACGGTGGCCCTGCTCATCCCAAACTTGTGGCTGACAGATTGGTGACTGTCCGGGATGACCAGTTTCCAGAGGGTGACGGCCACCCTTTTCTGGACCAGGAGCACCGGCCTCATGTGGGTATCATGGTGCTGGAGGGCTGATGTGAGCCAGTGGCACAGCTCCAGGAATGTTCCCTTGGTCATCCTGATGTTCTGTAGCCACCGGTCATTGTCCCAGTCCTTCAGCACCAGCCAGTCCCACCAGTCGCTGCTTGTGGGGAAGCCTCACAAGTGGCAGGTGACCCAGGAGACTGAGTGGAAACATCATGCCCTGAGAATGGCCTCCAGGACAGTGGCTAGTAGGGTGGCCACCTGGAACCACTGCTGGCACAATGGTGGCCAGGACTGCGGCCAGTGTGCCAGCCACAGCCTCAATGAGGGGTGGGGAGAGCTGTTCGGGTTCCGTGGGGGCTCAGGATGCCTCCTCTGCTCTCCATTGTTCTGCGTGCCTGGGGACAGGTAGCTGGCCCTCAGTGTGTGCAGGCTGAGGCTTGGGGTGTGGGGCTCTTTAAAGGGACAGCAGGCAGTGGCCCTGGAAGGGCTCATCCGCCATGAGACCCTGCCCACAGCACTTCCTGCCCCGTACGTTTGAAAGAGCGCCCTGGGACATGTGGACTCCCTCTTTTGAAAGTGCAGTGGGGGGGTCATTTGAAAGGGTAGGACGAACCTTCAGTCCCTGTTTGCCTGTGTGGACGCTCCATTTCGAAAGGCCGTCTTTCGATGCTAAGTTTCGAAAGCTGTCCTTTCAAAAGGGGGCTGTAGTGTAGATGCAGCTTTTCTCTTTGACATAAGAGATCTGAGCTAAAGCCCATGAAAGTCAGGAGATTTTTGGGTCCCTTTGAAACAGGCACCTCATGAATAGAGGCTGCTGCTTCTGTTTCAAGATATAAACTAATACACCAGCTCAAAGGTGGGTTTCATCTCTCCAACACTTCTGTAATCTAGCGTGCGTCTACACTAGTCGGCTACTTCGAAGTAGCCAGCACAACATCAAAACAGCACCCATCGCGTCTACACGCGCCGGGTTCTATTTCGACGTTGAAATCGACATTAGGCGGCGAGATGTCGAAGTTGGGCAGGGGTGAGCCACTGGTAGAGCTCCAGGAATGTCTGCCGGTTCATTCAGAAGTTCCGGAGCCAGCGCTCATTGTCCCACTCACGGAGCACCAGCTGCTCCCACCAGTCCGTGCTCGTGGGGTATCTCCACAGCCGGCAGCGTGTGCGGTGGCGGGGGGGCTGGGAAGGCAGCAAGGTCTGGGGCTGCTTCCTCATCCCCTGAGGACAGCTCATCTTCCTCAAATAAAAGATGGTCAGCTGCCTCCTGCATGGCACTGAACAGGGCAACCACTGCTCCTCCAGGGGCTGGTGTGTGGGCCTCTGGCTGCTCCTGCTCCTGCTGCTGGGGGTCCATACTGCTTCGACGGGGTGTGCATGCCTGTGGCTCTGCAGACTGCGTGCTGTGCAGGCTGAGTGTGTCTGGGAGGGGCCCTTTAAGGGAGCGGCTAGCTGTTGCCCCAGAAGTGCTAGTCCGCCCTGTGACCCTGTCTCCAGCTGTTCCTGGCACCCTTATTTCGATTTGGGCCGCTTTGGTGTGTAGACGCTCCCCTGCAGTGCCTACTTTGATGTGTTGCTGTCCAACGTCGACGTTCAACGTCGACGGCACCAGCCCTGGAGGATTTGTAGACGTTATTCGTCCAAATAGCTTATTTTGATTTCGCCACTTCAAAATAAGCTATTTCGATGTAGCATCCCAGTGTAGACGTAGCTCATATCTGCTGTGACTTGGTCTGTGAGAGAGTAGCTACTGCTCTGCAGACCTCATGCTGGGCAGGCCGGGTGTGTCTGGGAGGGGCCCTTTAAAGGAGCGGCTTGCAGCTGCCCCGGAGGGGCTAGTGTGTTCTGTGACCTGGTCTGCGGTCTTTCCTGGCCCCTTATTTCAAAAGAGGTGCTTGTGTGGGTGGACGCTCTGCGTTTCCTTCCAGGGAGGCTCCTTTCGACGTTCCCTGTCACTACTTTGACGTTGAACGTCGATGTTGCCAGCCCCGGAGGACGTGTAGACGATAATCGTCAAAGTAGCGTATTTCGATGTTCTTACTTCGAAATAGGCTACTTTGACATAATGTGCTAGTGTAGACGTAGCCCTAAGGTGTAGAACCTGATTATTCAGGCTTTATGCTGGTAGAAAACTTTAAGCATGAGTCTTTCCATGCAAACCACTGAACCTGCTGGCAAGTATAAACAAAAGAATGCCCTTGACAGCTGACTTCGTAAAGACAGCCAGACCTGCAGGCCTCATAAATTAGATGGGATGGAGATTTGGGGGGTATTATTAGCCAACTTTTCACTTTCATAGAATTTTTCTTTGTTTAAAGAAGTTTCATACAAAAAAGTTGTAATTTGTTTTTTAAATAAATTAATTGTATGGTGTTGCTTTATTTGAAAAGTATAATGTTGCTAGGCAATTAGAGTGTCTTGTGGGCAGTGTTCCCTCTAATTTTTTCCAGCCATGGGCAGAATAAATTTTTTATGTGCACCAAGGCATGTGAAAATGTGCACCACCAGTAGAAACACTGCCCACTTTGGGTGGCTATGGACACTCTTTTAATCAGCTGGGTGATGTTTGAATCTCTCCAGGGCAGCCACCCAAGCACTCAGCTTACAGGAAACGTTGCTTGTGGAAACAGAGTATAATATTGTGCATTCAACCTTAACATCAGCATTACCTGATTTTTGTGCACTTAACTGTGAAATCTTGATGTTCTCTCCAATATTGGCTTAGATTTTTCTTTGGATTAAACATGTTATTAGTAAGATCACCTGTAATACAGATAACGTATTTTAGTCTAAAAAAGCAGTCTGACTTTTAAAGTTTCTTTGACTATATAACATGCTGGCACAGGCATCAGATTGGAAATCACATCAGTCAATTTTTGTTAAAATCAGGATTAAATGGAAAAGTAACAGAGAGATAGCCATGTTAGTCTATATTCTATCAAAATAAAAAGGCAGTCCAGTAGCACTTTAAAGACTAACAAAATAATTTATTAGTTGGTGAGCTTTGATGGGACAGACCTCGAAAGCTCACCACCTAATAAATTATTTTGTTACTCTTTAAAGTGCTACGGGAGTGCCTTTTTGTTTTGATAGGCTTAAACTGGTCTTACATATACTCTTAATTGCTTTGCTGAAGCAGGGCTTACAGGCCTGCCAATAAGCAGGGGCAAAGGGGACAACTGCCCCAGGGCCCAGTGATTCAAAAGGGCCTGGGGCTTGCATCCACTGCTTCAGCAGAAGTGGCTGGAAACCCAGGTCCTTTAAATGCCCCTGGGCTGTCTGGGGGGAGGGGCGGATGCAGTGCCTTATATGCAGATCTGAGGGCTGGGTGCCCTCAGCCCCATGCCTTCCAACCAAGGCCCTGCCCCATCTGGGAGCACAGAGCCAGACCCCACCTTGCCCAAAGGTCTGGCAAGTCTGTCAGCTCCTTGAGGGCTTGAGCGTGTTAATCCATCTCTAACCACTCATCTGCTACTACCTAGTAGAGCTGCTCACTAAGCTCATGTGGTGGAGAGTTGTACTGAAATCAATCAATCAGCTGGGAATTGTTCCTAGGGAAACAACCACTTCTAGCACCAGTGAGCTGTTTAAATATATCTCTGTGACATTATTCTCTGTTGTTTATTCTTATTACTGTGACAAGCATTCCATCACTTGGCAGGAAGTTTAAAAAGGAAGTGAAAACATTCATTAAAGTTAGTTAAATGGATCATGCTGTTGGCAATATGTGAATTATAAACTTGTAAATCACACATTTATCATCTCCCTTAAACACACCTGATTGTCCAGAAATCAGGGCAGAGTTTGGTTTTTTGTTTTTCCATTTCTGGTTGAGTGTTCATGTATACAGTAAGGTCTCAGAGTATGTGAACTCAGAGTATGCCTGACCCCAGTTCCTACAGTGATCCCTGTACCATGGTTTCCAGTTGTGCTTAACTCACTCCCCCTGCCCTGGCTCAACCCCCCACCCCCCCTCAGCTCAGCTCATCACATCACCTGAGCATAGCTCCTACTCACCTTCTGGCTCTAGCTCGCCACCCCTCAGGTACAGTACTAGCTCAACCTCCCTGGCCCTGGTTCAAGCCTGTTGCTGGCTCAACACCTGCACACAGCTCTAGCACATACCTGTGGCCTGGCTCTAGCTTCCCACCCCTCATGCATGGCTCCAGCTCCCCTCCCACCCCCATTTAAGCTGCCTGTGCATGACTCTGGTTCAAGTTGCCTGTCCCCCCATGCAGCTCCATTTCAACACCCCATCCCCTGGTTCAACCCCCCTGCCAGCTCACAACCTTCACACAGCTCTGGTTCACACCATGCACACTCTGTGCTGTGCAGCTCTGATTCAATGCCCCCTGCCAGCTCCCCATCTGCACATGGCTCTGGTTCTATGCCCTGCCCCCTGTGGCCCAGCTGAGCAGGGGTCCAGCTTACCACCTGTGCACAGCTCCAGCTCCAACCCACCCCAGGCCTAGCTCTTCCCACAGCCCCAACCCACTGCTAGGCTTAACCCTTCCCTACCCCAGCACTTACCTTTCTGCTGCTTCCCTGGCTGCAGAACATGTGTTCTGCCAGTGAAAAAACTGGACCCCAGTAACATGAAATCTGTGTTTACACAAGGACCTGTGGAATGGAACCCTCGCATACTCTGAGACCTTACTGTACTGTATTTTCATAGATAATATCCATCTTGGCAATATTAACTGCAGCATTATAAGAACACTGAAACTTGTTAATTCATGGATATTTTTAGA
The DNA here is from genome assembly GCF_033958435.1 of Carettochelys insculpta. Lineage (NCBI taxonomy): Eukaryota > Metazoa > Chordata > Testudines > Carettochelyidae > Carettochelys > Carettochelys insculpta. The sequence continues at coordinate 55,334,305 of NC_134141.1, read as the reverse complement.
AGTAAATTAAATGGTAGCAACATATCTGTTAGCAAGCATCAACATATCTTAATTTGGATAGACTTAATCCTCTTTCAAGCTTGCTTTTTTATGTTCCTATTGCAAGCTTGAGAACCTTTCAGGGGTAGAGGTAGCTCAGCAGCTTGTACAGTAGCCTGCTAAACCCAGGGCTGTGAGCTCAATCCTTGAGGAGGCTATTTAGGGATTGGGGCAAATAGATATCAGAGATGGGGCCTGGCCTGGCCTGGCCCAGGCAGGGGACTAGACTAGATGACTTCACAAGGTCCCTTCCAGTTCTAGGCAACGTGCAAACATATGAACCATGATGAGCATTCCATATTGTGTTCTCAGCTTCCTGGTCACTTTGCAGGACCTTACATAAGTAGCATGAAAAATTATGCTACAGGGATGGCTTTAGACAATATTTTTCATTTTTTCCTCTTTATTACAAATGTTTTGACTTTTAAATAAACTTTACATATGAAATTCTCCACTGGAATTCACTTTGAATGTGATCCAAAGTCTACTGATCCCAATGGAAAAACATCTATTAGTTTCAACAAGCTTTGGATCAGCCAACATGGCTCTGTTAAACTAAAGGGGTACAGTGAGTCCAGTTGCGCAAAACTCTGAATGAAAAAAATTAAAATTGGTTTTAAAATTCCTAAAATTCTTAATGTGCTGTCCCAGTAAGTTTCCAGAATTATGATGGGAATCTAGCCCTCTTTTTAGAACATAAGAACATAAGAATGGCCATACTGGGTCAGACCAAGGTCCATCCAGCCCAGCATCCCATCTGCCGACGGTGGCCAATGCCAGGTGCCCCAGAGAAGAACAGAAGACAATGATCAAGTGATTTATCTCCTGCCATCCATCTCCTGCCCTTGTTCTGAAGGCTAGGGCACCATACTTTATCCCTGGCTAATAGCCATTTATGGACCTAACCTGCAAAAATTTATCAAGCTCTTTTTTAGACCCTAGTAGAGTCCTGGCCTTCACAGCCTCCTCTGGCAAGGAGTTCCACAGGTTGACTGTGCGCTGTGTGAAGAAAAATTTCCTTTTATTAGTTTTGAACCTACTACCCATCAATTTCATTTGGTGTCCCCTAGTTCTTGTATTATGGGAAAAGGTAAATAATTTTTCTATATTCACTTTCTCCACACCATTCATGATTTTATATACCTCTATCATATCGCCCCTCAATCGCCTCTTTTCCAGACTGAAAAGTCCCAGTCTCTCTAGCCTCTCCCCATATGGGACTCGTTCCAAACCCCTAATCATCTTAGTCGCCCTTTTCTGAACCTTTCTAATGCCAATATATCTTTTTTGAGGTGAGGAGACCACATCTGCACACAGTACTCAAGATGTGGGCGTACCATAGTTTTATATAGGGGAAGTATGATATCTTTTGCCTTATTATCTATCCCTTTTTTAATAATTCCTAACATCCTATTTGCTTTACTAACTGCCGCTGCACACTGTGTGGATGTCTTCAGAGAACTATCCACTATAACTCCAAGATCCCTTTCCTGATCTGTCGTAGCTAAATTTGACCTCATGACGTTGTACGTGTAATTTGGGTTATTTTTTCCAATGTGCATTACCTTACACTTACCCACATTAAATTTCATTTGCCATTTTGCTGCCCAATCACTCAGTTTGCTGAGATCTTTTTGTAGTTCTTCACAATCCCTTTTGGTTTTGACTGTCGTGAACAACTTGGTGTCATCTGCAAACTTTGCCACCTCACTGCTTACCTCATTTTCTAGATCATTGATGAACAAGTTGAACAGGATCGGTCCCAGGACTGACCCCTGGGGAACACCACTAGTTACCCCCCTCCATTGTGAAAATTTACCATTTATTCCAACCCTTTGTTTTCTGTCTGTTAACCAATTCCCAATCCATGAAAGGATCTTTCCTCCTATCCCATGACCGCCTAATTTACATAAAAGCCTTTGGTGTGGGACCGTGTCAAAGGCTTTCTGGAAATCTAGGTATATTATGTCCACTGGGTGCCCCTTGTCCGCATGTTTATTAACCCCTTCAAAGAATTCTAATAGATTAGTTAGACACGCCTTCCCTCTGCAGAAACCATGCTGACTTTTGCCCAACAATTTGTGCTCTTCTACGTGCCTTGCAATTTTATTCTTTACTATTGTTTCTACTAATTTGCCTGGTACTGATGTTAGACTTATCAGTCTATAATTGCCAGGGTCTCCTCTAGAGCCTTTTTTAAATATTGGCGTTATATTGGCCGTCTTCCAGTCATTGGGTACCGAAGCGGATTTAAAGGATAGGTTACAAACCACTGTTAATAACTCCGCAATTTCACATTTGAGTTCTTTCAGAACCCTTGGGTGAATACCGTCTGGTCCTGGAGACTTGTTACAATTCAGCTTATCAATTAACTCCAAAACCTCCTCTAATGTCACTTCAATCTGGGAGAGTTCCTCAGATTTGTCACCTAAAAAGGCTGGCTCAGATTTAGGAACCTCTGTAACATCCTCAGCCGTGAAGACTGAAGCAAAGAAATCATTTAATCGCTCCGCAATGGCACTGTCTTCCTTGATCGCTCCTTTTATATCTTTATCGTCCAAGGGCCCCACTGTTTTTTTAGCGGGCTTCCTGCTTCTAATGTATTTAAAAAACATTTTACTATCATTTTTTGAATTTTTGGCTAGCTGTTCCTCAAAATCTTTTTTGGCTTTTCTTACTACATTATGACACGTAATTTGGGAGTGTTTGTGTTCCTTTCTATTTTCCTCACTAGGATTTGACTTCCACTTTTTAAAAGCTGCCCTTTTCTCTCTCACTGCCTTTTTAACATGGCTGTTAAGCCATGATGGTTCTTTGTTAGGTCTCTTAAGCCGTGTCTACACGTGCACACTACTTCGAAGTAGTGGCACTAACTTCGAAATAGCGCCCGTCACAGCTACACGTGTTGGGCGCTATTTCAATGTTAACATCGACGTTAGGCGGTGAGACGTTGAAGCCGCTAACCCCATGAGGGCATGGGAATAGCGCCCCACTTCGACGTTCAACGTCGAAGTAGGGACCGTGTAGTCGCTGCGCGTCCCGCAACATCGAAATTGCGGGATCCTCCATGGCTGCCATCAGCTGAGGGGTTGACAGACGCTCTCTCCAGCCCCTGAGCTCAATGGTGGCCACGTGGAGCGGCCCCTTAAAGGTCCCCGTCCCCTCCCTTCCTGTGCAGGAAGCTGAGAGAACGTGCAGGCGGCAGCCCAGACACGCGGCCAGCCTGCACGTCTCTGAGTCACCACTGTCTGCCACCCCAGCTGCGATGGCCGCCCAGCAGTCCCCCCAGCGCCCCCAGGGGACGCCCCCAAGGGGAGCCAGGGCAGCCAGGGCTCGCAGGCTGACAGCCAGGCCGGGAAGCAGCAGCGGGGCCCCTCCTGGACGGAGGCCGAGCTTCGTGACCTGCTGGGGCTCTGGAGCGAGGAGGAGGTGCTCCAGGTAATGGGGAGCAAGAGGCGGAACGCGGATGCATTTGCTTGGCTGGCCGAGGGCCTGGCCACCCAGGGTCACCCTGCCCGCACTCCGGACCATGTCCGGAGTAAAGTCAAAGAGCTGCGGCAGGGTTACGCCTGGGCCCGGGATGCGGCTGGCTGATCTGGGGCCGCCCCCGTCACTTGCCCCTTTTACAGGGAGCTCAGGGACATCCTGGGCCCCCGGTACACCTCCTCCCCTCTGGCCACTCTTGATACCTCGGCTGAGGAGCCCCAGCAGGCCCCGGAGCCGGAGTCCGCCCCGGAGGTAAGCCCCGCACTCCGGGGGCCCCCTCTGGAGCCCAACCCTGGGGCCCCGGAGCAGGAGGAGGAGGAGGAGGGGGACTCCTCCTCCACCGACACTGGGCTCCAGATCCTCTTGCCATCCCGGAGCAGCAGCCGGGCGTTCGCCCCCTGGGTGTCCCTCGACTGTGGGAGTGGACCCACAGGTATGTACCCCCCCGGTGTACAGCCCCGGGGTTGAGGGATGGGGGTAATAGATATGTGGCCAGGGCCCTCCACATGCCCAGATGGCCATGGCCCCAAGGGCAGCAGTGCCATGTCCCCCACAGGAGTGCATCAGCCCCTTCTCCCCCCTGCAGCACGACAGTGCCATGCCCCATCCCTGGGGCTGGGGGGAGCGGAACCTCTAGGGTCCCCTGGGAGGAGGGGGTGGGACACCCCACAGCAGCAGCAGCAGCAGCAGCAGCAGCATGTGATGGAGTGGGGGGAGTGCAAATGCGAGTCTAAGGCTAGATATGGGCAACAAGCTGAATAGCTCCCAGTGGCTAAGGATGATCCTGGGGCTACAACTGGCAGGTTACACCTCTGCCCTGGACAAAGAGGAGGGAGGAGCCGAGCTGGCTTTGAAGCAGGGGCCACAGGTAGAGGCTAGGGGAAGGGAGAGCTGGAAGGCAGCCAGCCTGAGGAGGGGGAAAGCTACACCCCAGAGGGGCACCCCTTGGGGTCTTCTCCCCAGGATGGGTTGGAAGGACTGTCTCTGACTGTTGTACTGTCACTTCTGGGAGAAACTGGGCATCTGTTGCCTAAGAAACCTCTCCTGTCAGACCCTGCTGAGTGAAGTGAGAGTCACTCCCGCTGGGGGACGGGGTGCAGTGCAGGGGGACCCTTGAACCCCATCACAGCAGCATCTCCCGGGGACGGGGATGGGGAACCTGCAGCACAGGGGTGAGGGGACAAGGGCCACTGCTTGGGGCCCACACTAATACCTGTCTCCACTCTTCTTCCCCCGCTCCTGTGTTCCACAGCTGCACCATGGGAAGGACCGGAGAGCGCCAGCGAGGCTTCAGTGGTCCCGGAATCCCCTCCGGGGCCATCGCTCCAGGCCAGCCCCTCGGCGGAGGACCGACTAGCCCCACGGCGGGCAAGACGGCGGACCCAGCACCACCACCCGACAGTGATGGACCCCCAGCTGCTGGCCCTCCACCGCCGGCAGCTGGAGGTCGCGGAGCAGCGCCTGCTGGTGGAGCAATGCCACCTCCATCTCCAGGAGCGGGCGCTGGCCTGGCACCAAGAGGCATGGGGGGCCTACATGGACACCTTCAACCGGCTAGTGGACTACCTGGCCCCCCATGCCACGCCGGCCACCGCTGCATCCACCCTGAGTGCTCCACCCGCCACGCCACCCGCTTCTCTGCTCGTCGCCGTGCCATCCGCCGTCGCCCCGCCACCCACCACCGAGGGCTGTTCCGCCGAGGGAGACCTGAGGCCAGCTGAGACTTGCCGCACGTATCTGCCGGTCCGCCCGGCCCCCAGCCAGCCCCGGACAGGGCTGCGGCCGAGGCGGGGCTCCCGGCTGCCCACCCCAGTGCCAGACTATAGGGGCGTGGGGCACAGGACGTGGGCCCCCCCCGTATATAGTTTGGATTTATTTATTTGTGCCCGCCGTTTGCCCAGTCTGATCCTTCCCCCCCCATGTAAATAGTTCTCCCCTTCCTTGTAATCCCTGTTTTTTTTGGTTAATATATGCATACTTATTTAATATTCAATTATAGTTAGAAGTTCTTGTATATAGTTTAGTATTAGTTAAAATAGTTCAAAGAAAACCACTTTGATTTTACAAACAAGTGCGTGCTTTTATTTGTCCAGGAAAAGTGTGTGTGGGGGGTGTGCTGTTGGGTGCTCCGTGGTGTGGGTGTAGGGGCAGGGAGTGTTGTGGAGGAATAGGGGGTTGCAGTGGGGGGCCTGCCAGCATTCACCCCGTGGCCTCATCGAAATGGGCCCGCAGGGCCTCCCGGACCCGGGTCCCTTCGGGGTCCACCTGGCGACTGGGGGCAGCGGGTGGCTGCACGTCGGCCCTGCCGGCCTCCACAGCCCAGCCCTGAAAGAAGGCCTCCCCCTTGCTCTCCACCAGATTGTGTAGGGCGCTGCACGTACCCACAATCTGGGGGATGTTGGTGGGGCCCGCATCCAGGCGGGTGAGGAGACATCTCCAGCGCCCTTTGAGGCGGCCAAATGAGCGCTCCACCACCTGGCGCGCGTGGTTCAGGCGCTGGTTGAAGCGCTTCTGGCTGGCAGAGACATGGCCCGTGTATGGGTGCATGAGCCAGGGCCGGAGGGGGTATGCCGCGTCTGTGATGATGCAGAGGGGGATGGTGGTGTCCCCAACAGGGATCTCCCGCTGGGGGATGTAGGTCCCCGCTTCCAGCTGGCGGCACAGGCCCGAGTTCTGGCGTCGTGGGTACTGCCAGGCCAGCCCACATAAACATCCTGGAAATGGCCCCGGCTGTCCACCAAGGCCTGGAGGACCACTGAGTGGTAGCCCTTGCGGTTTATGTAGCATCCTCCACTGTGCACCAGGGCGTGGATGGGAATATGAGTCCCATGCAGAGCCCCAAAGCAATTGGGGAAGCTCAGGGTGGCAAAGGCCATGATGGTGGCATCTGGGTCCCCCAGCCTCACAAGCCTGTGAAGGAGCATGGCGTTGATGGCGCGCATGACCTGCAGCGGAAGCACATGGGAGAGCACCAATGAGGGGTGAGCAGGGTGTGCGTGGCCCTCCCCTGCCCTGCCCTGCCCTGCCCTGCCCGGGCCCCCCTGCCCTGCCAGGGCTGCCTCCCCCCTCTCCCCTCGTGGGTCCTCTTACCTCCATGAGGACAGCCCCGACGGTGGCCTTGCCAACGCCAAACTGCTGTCCCACGGATCGGTAGCAATCTGGAGTGGCCAGCTTCCAGACAGCGATGCCGACCTGTTTCTCCACAGGGAGGGCATGCCGCATGGCGGTGTTCTGGTGCCTGAGTGTGGGGGTGAGCCACTGGCATAGCTCCAGAAATGTCTGCTGGCTCATCCTAAAGTTCCTGAGCCAGCGGTCGTTGTCCCACTCCCCAAGCACCAGCCGCTCCCACCAGTCGGTGCTGGTGGGGTAGCTCCACAGGCGGTGGCGTGTGAGGCTGGGGGGGTCGGGGTGCTGCAGGGTTGGGGGTTGAGTCCTCCTCCCCTGCGGGCCGCTCCTCCTCCTGTGTGGCAAGGAGGTGCTCAGCTGCCTCCCGCATGGCGTGGAGCAGGGCGAGCCCTGCTTCTGCAGGGGTGGCTGGGTGGACCTCTGGCTGCTGCTGCTGCTGCTGCTGGGGGTCCATGACTGCGGCGCCCGAGGTCTGCGTGCCTATGGCTCTTCAGACCGCGTGCTGTGCAGGCTGAGTGTGTCTGGGAGGGGCCCTTTAAGGGAGTGGCTAGCTGTTGCCCCGGAAGTGCTAGTTCGCCCTTTGACCCTGTCTGCAGCTGTGTCTGGCACCCCTATTTCGATGTGTGCTACTTTGGTGTGTAGACGTTCCCTCACTGCGCCTATTTCAATGTGGTGCTGCGCAACGTTGATGTTGAACATCGATGTTGCCAGCCCTGGAGGACGTGTAGATGTTATTCACCGAAATAGCCTATTTCGATGTCTCCACATCGAAATAGGCTACTTTGAAGTAGGCTTCACGTGTAGACGTAGCTTTACTGTGTCTTTTTTATTTGGGGTATACGTTTAAGTTGGGCCTCTAGTATGGTGTCTTTAAACAGTTTCCATGCAGCTTCCAGGCATTTTAGTTTAGTTACTCTACCTTTTAGTTTCTGTTTAACTAGCTTCCTCATTTTAGCGTAATTCCCCTTTTTGAAATTAAATGCCGGAGTGTTTGACCGCTGCGGTGTTCTTCACAACACAGGAATATTGAAAGTTATTATATTGTGGTCACTATTTCCAAGCGGTCCAGTAACAGTTACTTCTTGGACCAGATCCTGCGTTCCAGTCAGGACTAGATTGAGAATTGACTCTCCCCTTGTGGGTTCCTGTACTAGCTGCTCCAAGAAGCAGTCATTTAAGGCATCAAGAAATTTAATCTCTGAATCCCGTCCTGAGGTGACAAGTACCCAATCAATATGGGGATAATTGAAATCTCCTATTATTACTGTGTTTTTTATTTTGATAGCCTCTCTAATCTCCCTTAACATTTCAGCATCACTATCACTGTCCTGGTTAGGTGGTCGGTAATATATTCCTAATGCCATACTCATATTAGAGGAGTGAATTGTTATCCATAATGATTCTATGGAACACTTTGATTCCTTTAGGATTTTTGGTTCATTTGATTCTATATTATCCTTCACATATAGTACCACTCCGTCACCCACACGACCTGTTCTGTCTTTCCGATATAATTTATATCCCAGTATGATAGTGTCCCACTGATTGTCCTCATTCCACCATGTTTCTGAGATGCCTATTATGTCAACTTCCTCCTTTGATATGAGGTACTCTAGTTCACCCATCTTATTAGACAGACTCCTAGCATTTGTGTAAAAGCACTTTAAAAAACTACCACTATTTATATGTCCGCCTTTCACAGACGCGTTGGATTTTTTTATATGCGATTGTTTCACATCTGATCTTGCCCATATATTATTTCCCACGTTCCCTATCTGACTAACTTCTAGGGAATCCCTATCTACGGAGCCTCGTGTAAGAGAAGTCTCTGTCCGATCCAGGTGCTCCCCCACACCAATCGGCTTTCCCCCACCTCTTAGTTTAAAAACTGCTCTACGACCTTTTTAATGTTTAATGCCAGCAGTCTGGATCCACCTTGATTTAGGTGGAGCCCATCATTCCTGTATAGGCTCTCCCTACCCCAAAAGTGTCCCCAGTTCCTAATAAATCTAAACCCCTCTTCCCTACACTGTCTCATCCATGCATTGAGACTCTGAAGTTCTGCCTGTCTATCTGGGCCTGCGCATGGAACTGGAAGCATTTCAGAGAATGCCACCATAGATGTTCTGGATTTCAGTCTCTTTCCCAGTAACCTAAATTTGGCCTCCAGAACATCTCTTCTACCCTTCCCTATGTCATTGGTACCAACATGTACCATGACCACCGGCTCCTCCCCAGCACTGCCCATAAGTCTGTCTAGATGCCTCGAGAGATCTGCAACCTTCGCACCAGGCAGGCAAGTCACCATACGGTTCTCCCGGTCATCACGAACCCAACTACCTATATTTCTAATGATCGAATCCCCCACTACTAAAACATGCTTCTTCCTAACAGCTGGTGCTCCCTCCCCCGGAGAAGTATCCTCGGCACCAGAGGATACAATAGCACCCTCTGGAAGGAGGGTCCCAACTATGGGATGGTTTCCCTCTGCTGCCATTGACTGCTCTCCTTCCCTGAGCCTTTCATCCTCCATAACAGCACCAGGACTGTCAGATTGGAGGTGGGACAGCCCTACTATGTCCCGGAAAGTCTCATCAAACACCTCTGCCTTCCTTAGCTCCTCCAGTTCAGCCACCCTGGCCTCCAAAGCACGCACTCGGTCTCTGAGGGCCAGGAGCTCCTTGCATCGAGTGCACACATATGCCACCCGCCCACAGGGTAGGTAGTCATACATATTGCACTTGACACAATAAACAGGATAGCCCCCACTCTGCTGCTGGGCTTCTGCCTCCATTTCCTACTCTAATTATATATGAGGGTTTAATTAAATGTTACAGATAGAGGTTGTTATAAAGGATTTAAGTTTAAGGGCAATAGAAGTCACTGGCTCCCTCCAAGCTCCCCCTCTAAACTCCCCTCTCAAAACTCCCTCCTGTTAGCACTCACCCTGTTCGCAAGCACCCGGTCACAAAGCTCCCTAGTTGCTTACTAGCGGGGTTTAAGTGCTCAGCCTCCCTGATAGCTCCTCCCTCTGCCTACAGCTCAGCCAATCAGCACACGGTGTTTCGATTCAAACCTAATCAAGACTCACAGCTTCCAACTGCCTGCCTGAGCACATAGCCTTTCAAACAAACACTTTCAAATGTATGTAAATGTTTCAAATGTATGTAATCCAGAAGCGTTTAAGGGGGAGACTTTGTCTGGCTACAGATAGTGTATTTTAACTCCAGCGTGTGTTCAGTACTGAGTATTGCCCAGAGGAGGGTAAAGTTTGAAGAGAAACTCCCTTTCAGAAGAAGGTGAAAACATTTCTCAGGCAAGTTGACTTTTTTAAAACTAGAGGTTGTTTGCAGCTGCTCACAGGTTTGGAAGATTAGAATAAATACCAGGAGACATGGATTTATGGGCAGAGGAGAAGTGAGGCTATCATAAGATTATTTATCTTATGCTTGTCTCTACCACACATGCAATATATTTGGTCTCATCTATCTGCCTGGCTATTCTAGTTTTAAATTTGCTTTTGATATCAAGAAGTTGAATAATACATTAACATGTAAAAAAACTCAACACCAGTAGAGTTATATGGCTATGCTCTCCTTTTAGATAATAGGAAAATATGGTTGGGGTAGGAGCAGAAATTGCACATCTTCAACACAAATGTGAAGAGTGTGCTCTTGTATGGATGTGAAACCTGACACACTAAAAAGTCTTCAAATCACAAGCTACAGACATTCATAAACAGATGCCTGAGGTACATCCTTCACATCAAATGGCAAGACTTCGTCACAAATTTGACATTCTAATCAAGGGAAGAAAGTGGGGATAGCTAGGCCACACTCAGAAAACCATCATCCAGCATAGTCCATCAAACTCTCACATGGAACCCAGAAGGCAAACACAAAATAGGAAGATGTTGGAAAACATCGAGAAGGTCTATTGAGATTGAAGAACAACAACTGGGGTACTCCTGTAGCCAATTAGAAGTTTTATCCCAAGACAGAGTGAAGTGGAGGAGACTTATAGAGGACCTATGCTCCATGTGGAGTACTAGGGTTAAATAGTAGTAATAGCAGGAGGAGCAGAAAAGCTTTTATTACATAGGAAGAATTTGCTGCATTTCTTAAAGGTGATCAGGCTCTGGATTTCTCTAAGACTGAATCTACACTACAAGATAAAATCGAATTTCAAGGCATTAGCTCAATATTAAAATGCCACGGTCTGCACAATTAATGCTATTATCTCAATTTATTCAGCCATAGCCCAAAATATCGATATTATGGGACAGGTATAACATCAAATTCAAATGTAAAATCTTGAATCAAGGCTAGTGTGGAAGCGCCATGTCCTTAATTCAAATTTATTAGCTTGCACAAGTGTCCCATACATATCCCACAAAGCTATGCGGTGACCCTCCATGTATGGCCACTTTGTTGTGCACTGTTCTCCATCCAGGTGTGCAGGAAGAAGGTCAAAGGAAGCCCTCAAAGATTTGATTGAATTTGAATTTGAATTAGAATTTGAATTGGAATTCAGCAGCCCAGCCCTGCAAATATAAATTCCTTTGCCCATTGCATTGCACCGCATCAGTAGCCATCGCACTGTCTTGGTAGCAATTATCAGTAGCCCTTTACTGCAGTCATGAGCACTCAGGGTAGTGATCTGACTAGTACTTCTCAGGCTTACAAGTGAGCCCCAGCTTGGACCCACCAGGAGATTCTGGATCTCATTGCCATTTGGGGAAACCTATCAGTGGTGAAGTCTTTTGATGGCCAAGAGAAATGCAGCAATCTATGAGCAGATGTCATGTGATGTGACCGCCTGAGTTTACTCCCAGGACTGTATGCAATGCCGGGTGAAGGTGAAAGAACTGCATCAGGCCTATCAAAAAGTCTGGGAAACCAACCAGTGATCAGGGCAGCTCCACAGAACTGCTGCTATTATCAACAACTGCACATGCTTATAGGCAGCAACCCCACTACAGAGTCAGGTCTGAATTATGACACTTCTGGAGGCCCTGGTATGGAGTTTGGGGTGAGCCCAGAGGAGGTGGGTGGCCCAGAAGAAGAGGGCAACAGCGAGGAGGAAGGGGGCAACGAGCAGGGGACAGAGGAAGTTGTGCCAGCCAGCCCGGAGCTCTTCACCATAGACCTGGAACAGGTCCCCTCCACAGCAAGGCCCTCCACGCTGGTCACCTTCATGCAGGTCCCCAAGCCCCCTGGACCAAGTGGTTTGGGTAAGTATGTATTCTGCATGCTGGAAGCAGGTGGGGGGTGGGTGTAGCTATAGGGCTGTGTCTGCATGCAGATTTGCTGGGTATGGTTCTGTTCCTCTCAGAACATCCTGTTAATGTTTCTTGGGCTGGAGCACTTCTCCTTTTTGGAGATCTCCTTGATGGTCTCATCCAGGCACTCTTGTATTTTTTCATGAGGTTCTTGAGCAGGCCTGACTTATTGCAACTTCCACATTAGCACACCTTGCCATGCCAGGTAACCAGATAGCGATCTGGTATCATGGCACCATACATCATTTTAGTAAATTTTCCAGGATTTTGGTCACACAGCAGGAGTAGCTGTACTTTCTCTATATCTGTTAGTTTTAGGAAGGTGAGGTCTGCTTTGGCAACCTGCAGAAGCACGGGAATTTGCATTTTTTTAACATGCTTCCGTTCCCCACCCGCCATTGTGGTTTACAGGCTCAGTGGGGCTTCCCTCCCACATATGTCTCTTTCCATCCAGCATTTCTTTTAATTTTTCAGGACTCCTCCATGCCCTGTGGCTGCCGGGCTCTGCTGGGCATTTCCCCTCCCATGTCCCTTTCCCACAGCATTTGTCTTCATTTTTCAGGAATCCCCTGCACCCCATGGCCATAGGGCTCTGCTGGGCTTTTGATTTTTCATGACTTCCCAGTGCCACGCAGCTGCTGTGCCTGCTGGGTGTTTCCCCTCCCATGTCCCTTTACATCTAGCCTTTCTTTGGATTATTTATTTTATTTTTATTTACATTTCTTTCATTAAAATTCGAACTCTCACCCATGCAGCCATCCAAGTAAACGACATGATATGATTTATTGACATTGTGTCAGAGAAATACATTGGAAGAATGTGTGTTACAGATTATTCATGAAGGTATTTTTAAAGCTTCCCTTATTGCTGCTGCCTCAGTGCGGCTGCTGGAGGATGGTTGTGTATGCGGCTGTGAGTGAGCCCTTCCTATGGCTTTTGCTTCAGAATTCCAGCTAGATGGGAAAGTCTCCCACCTGGATTCACAAATGTTGTGCAAAATAGCTCATGCTGTGATAATGTTGGGGATGTTAGCTTCAGAAAGGTCCAAACGTGTCAATAAACAGCTGAATCCCACTTTTAAATGATCAAAGTAGCTGTACTTTCATCACCATTCTGCACCTGCCGAGTCTGTGATTATAAACTTTTCCTTGCTGCAGTCCAGGGCTCCTGTGTAGGGCTTCATAAGGCAAGGGAACAGAGGATAAGCATGGTCACCCAATATAACAAAAGGCATCTCCATGTCACCAGTCATGATTTTCTGATAGGGGAAAAGTGTTCCATCCAGGAGCTTTCTGCACAATCCAGAATTTTGGAATACGCATGCATCACGAACCCTCCCTGACCAACCAACATCGCCGATGTTGGTAAAACGACCTTTCTGATCTACTAATCCCTGCAATACCATGGAGAAATACCCCTTTCTGTTTACATACTCTGAGGCCAGGTGGTCCAGGGCCATGATAGGGATGTGTGTGTTATCTGTTGCCCCACTGCAGTTAGGAAATTGCTGAGCAGAAAAGACATCCACTATTGCCTCTACGTCTCCCAGGGTCACAGCCTACCTGAGGAGACACTGACAGATTGCACGGGCCACCTCCATCACCAGGGACCCCACTGTAGATCTGCCCACCCCAAATTGATTTGCCACTGACCAGTAACTATCATGCATTGCAAACTTCCACAGTGCAATTTCTACTCACTTCTGAATTGTGAAAGCTGGCGTCATTTTGGTGTTGCTTCGCTTCAGGAAGGTTGCCAGCACATCACAAAGTTCCATAAAAGTGGACTTGCACAAGCAAAAGTTCTACAGACACTGCTGGTCACCCCAGGACTCCAAAACGATGTGGTCCCAGCTGTGTGTGCTGGTCTCTCGAGTCCAAAACTGCTGCTCCACTGTCAGCAATGCAGTCATGGCAACCAGCATTTGTGAGTTCTTTCACAGCATTTGGGAGAGTTGCTCTTTCAAAACATCGTTGTCATCATCATTGTAGCAGGTTTGGGGCTCCCAGAAGGGCTCCTCCCCTTCTGGGTCAGTGGGCGGCCCTTCTGCCCCACTGCTACAGGTATCCCAATAACCACCAGGTTGCTAGTCCTTAGACCACCTTGGCTCAGGTGGGTGAGAGGTGACAGTTTAATATCCTGGCCTTACTTCAGGTGGGTGCTGGAGAGATTAGCTCAAGTCTTACAGAAATGAGGCCAGGCCCTAGCTCCGTGGAGGGCAGCAAACAGACAGTTCAGGAGGCCCAGGCCCAAGCTCAGGGCAGGGCAGCACACAAACAGACACTCCGTCCGGGATGGCCATGGGGCAGGGGAGAGTGCTACCCAGAAAGTGTGGTGGGGGGATGTGGACTCACACACTCCATTGCATCCTGGCCCAGTGGCCCTGGTCACAGCAGCATCATCTGCTGCATGGGTCAGTGAGGAATCCAGACCACAACATAATGACCCATGGACCTTTAACAGTCCTCATTATTCCCCTGGGCCAGGTTCTTTATTCCCTTCTGCTCATACCTGGGTGTTGGGTTGGGCTCTTGGGGCCTCACAAAATTCCAGGTCTGGCTGTGGCCTGGGTGGCCCGATCCAGGGCTCCGCAGCCTGTAGGTCCTGACGCCTCAGCCTAGCTCAGGGTGCAGGCAGAGGCTGGTGCTCCAGTAGGTCCATGGGGTCAGGCTGGTCTTCTGGCCCCAGCCAGTTCTGAGGGGGTACCAGGGGTACCAGGACCGGCAGAGAGCCCAGAGCAGCCCTCTGGTTCCTCTGGAGGCTGGGCTTTTATGGTCCTGGCCCCACCTTCTGACTTCCAGTCAGGTGACTGGGAGGGGACAGACAGTCCAAAAAGGTTCCTGGAAGGGCTCCTCCCCTTCTGGGTCAGTGGGAGGTCACTCCGGCCCACTGCAATCATCATCAGCATCATTATGATACTGAACCATCACTGAGCTTTGTAATTGAAGGAAAAATTGCATGACAGCCAGCATGATTGTGAAAATGATGTGTGCTATGAGTTGAAGTGTTTGGGGATCAATGCTTGTGCTGGAATTCTGCAGCAGGAAATGGCACAATCTCCAGTTCATTTTTCACGTGGTTACTGGTCCTTTGAATTCTGGGACACTGCTTGGAATTCTGCGATTAAAACATAACCCCGCCCCCAAGCAACTGGGACTAAGACACTGTGGTATAGGTAACCACAATGCACTGCTCACGCTGTTGAACTTGCATAGGGCAATAGGGACAGAGAGACTTGACATGAAAAAAGGGTGGGTCAAATTTCAAGAAGCTTTGTAGACACATTTTGAATTCATAATATCAAGGTTTAAAAATCGAATTTATTAAAAATCAAATTTACCTCGTAGTGTAGACACAGCCTAACCTTCTCCAGATGTTAATCTGACAGCTGGATCCCTCCCACTGAGGATGCTTTCTCCCTGGTTTCCTCACACTTTGTATTAGACTTTGTGATATTCATTGTCCCAGAAGATTATTCTGTTTTGGTTGCCCACAGATAGATTACCATTGGTATTCCATTTTCGCTGTTAAGAAAAAAATATAGTTCAAGTTTAGGTGGAGCCTTGATTCATCAAATTCACCCACAATCAGATGCCAAAGTAGACTATTCAGGAGTTCTTAATCTTTTTCTGGGTTACTTTGATTAGCAGTGAAATAATGAACACTAGTGACATTTAAATTGTCATCCATAAACTATGGAGTTTATGCCCCTTTAAATGAGATGAAGCTGGAATCACTGATGTATCACAGAGCGTGAAGAAAAAAGACAGTTTACCTGTTAATGAACCAAAAGAAGCTTGTGTCCAGCTAATATGGATCGACTAGTTCAGGACAATGCAGAAACCTGCTTTGCAGTTGTTTTGAAGGTGTATCTGAGCGGAAGAACATTTGTGAAGAATACTGTTCCGAGGTGATAAAAATGATTTTATAATATTGTCTGCTTTACACTCCTAGGCACTCTCTATAGAAGCTCTAATGCAGGTTTGTCTGCATCCTTAAGTGGCATTACAATCACTATTGTGCTGCACTGCATATTAAAAATTAAAAGTTATAGGGTTTAATTATTGAGTTTAATTCTTAAATAATGAGTTTAGAAATGACTGAGACTAAAAGGTACCTTATGCACCAACTATGATGGCATGGCAGGTTCTAATTAAAAATAAAATATTCTTAGACATGAAATTGCCAGGGAAACTATGAGTTTCATTACTGCTTTAACTGCCACTTCTTGGAAAATACTAAAAGATGTTAGCTGTTTAATGTGCTAATTTATATGTTTTATGGAACGGAAAACTCAGTACACTAGCCTCATAAAGAGAAGTTAACCATGAAGCTGTACCAGCAGCAAGTTTACCATTGTATTTTTCTTCAAATTGTGAATGTATGCTCGAGCACCATCTGAATGTACTATTGACACATGAGTGAGCCAAATCCTGATTCATTCCATGAAGCCAGAAAGGGACCCCTAGAGGACTGAAGAAACGGGCTGTATTTCAAGTTGATCAGTCTTAGGGATGGCTGGCCCTGGTACTGATTTCAAAGGGAAGGAGATAGAAATGGGATATAGCAGTAGGACAATTTTTTAAGCTTTCTCACTATTGCTATCCCCAGTTCAGCTTCACCTGTGGTAATGCTGCGTTCTGCAGACCTGTCCTGAGCAGGGTCAGACAACAAAGGGCTTAAAACACCATACTCCTCTGAAGCCTGGTGTACTTGACACTCCATCTGCCAGTAGAAATGAAATGACAGTAGGGATGGTGAGAAATTTTAGCAAAAATTTCCTGGTGTGTGGGGGTGGGGTCCAAATTCTTCCGTGGTGTAAATGATGGCAACTCATTAACTTCAGTGGGAGCTGCTCCTCCTCAAAGCAAGGAAGTAGTTGGTGAATAGTCTCAGAGATACCTATGTTAGTTAATTAGTTAGTAAGTATTCTCCAGATCTGAAGAAGTGGGCCTGTCCCACGAAAGCTGGTCACCTAATAAATAACATTGTTAGATTTTGAGATGCTACAGGACTGTTTGTTTCCTTAATTTTACATAAGTACAGTAAAGATAAGCCTACTGTTGTGGCATAATTTTAGGCACTTACCCTAACTTACAGAGGTTTTTTTCCCAAATAATTTATATTTTAATATATAGAAAGTTAAAATGGAAGAACTCAAATCCCACTTAAGTCCCATGTAGCAATAGATTTCCCTCCAGAGTTACAGAAAAACTATAGAGGACTTTGTTTTTTGTTTATCCTATATAATTATGCTAAGATATGCACCACTTGATGGCTGAGAGCTTGTTGATCACATGGTACTGGTTTGCTTCCTCATTTCCAGTTGGTGAATTGCATTTGAGATAGGTAAAAATATATTACATATTATCATAATATTACTTTAGCATGTAAACAATTGTAGTATTTGACACAAGGAATTTGTGTTATACAATACAGGAGTTCTCCACCAGTCTCCTTGAAATAATCATGATCCTTGCTATGAATATATTTGAGAACCAATGTGCTACCAAATCAAATGCCCTGTAAATTTAAACTTTGTTAAATTTTACTTTCTACAGGCATGACAAAGTATAATTGCATTATGATGATGTTCAAAGCCTTTTTTCAGGATTATATGATGATATAAGTCATGCAGCAAATAAATCATGATGGAACATACCATAAGCAATCATCAGTGCCTACGATCCAGATGACAAAAAGTATAGCTTTCAAAAAAGCAAATAATGCAATAACTATATAGTCCCATCTTCCATATCACATACGAGCACCAAAGTCACCAAATGTAATGTTTGACACATGCCAGATGCAATTCTTGATGTCCTCCAGTAAGTTTGGTGGCAGGAAAAAGCAATGATGATAAAGGCCATGCCACTCGTCATAGTACTTTTCGGTTGAAATGCAATCTCTTTATTCCCTTTTAACAATAAGCAAAGACCTAATTTTGCATATGATCCGGTTCCTATTGAAATCAGTAAGAGTTTGCTATTAATGCCAACAAAAGCGTGATCAGGCCTTTAGTGAGATGGTGAATCCTTTAACACCCACTGAAATCACTAGGAGTTCAGGGCATTCCACACACCCTGAAGGACTGGGCCCATAATGACTTCAGCAGAGTTCTGAGAAATATTTGTCTAAATATTTTTTCCTTTGTTTGCTAATTAGCAGATCTGGTCCTAGGGGCAGGTAAGCTGGGCTGTTGTCTAGGGTCACCACTTTCAAGAGGCAGCCGAAATGGACCAGTCCATGTGAGGCCAGAGCCAGTGGCTGCTTGCCATGTGGGGATGGGACAAGGGCAGGGTCACAGCTGAGTGGCCTGGCAGCTGGGGTGTGCTGCAAGCAGCCAGGGGTATCGAAGGGCCCAGTGGGAGGGTGCAGCAGCCAGGAGGGCGCCCCTGCTGACTCCCCCGCCTGGTGGCCCCAATTTGCCTGGGGCTGCCAATTAGTTAGGGTAGGACCAGCCCTGCTAACTAGCCATGTGGGATGGCTGTTCCCTTGCTAACCTGAAAAGACTTTTGATTCCTTTGTGCTTCTGCACTACTGATTGTACCTCTTTATTTTAACAGGCTGTTTAAAACAACTGAAAGAACTCAATGTAAGTTTTAATAATTTGAAGAGCATCCCTCCTGAATTGGGGAACTGTGAGAATCTGGAAAAACTGGATTTGGCTGGAAATCTAGAACTTACAGAGCTCCCATTTGAAGTAAGATCTCGAACTGCATTTCCTGTATCTGATTTATTTGGGTTGTAAGACATTTGCTCACACACAGCATAAACAGAGACTCTTACAAACAGATTTCACACGCTGCTCACACACTTCAACAATACAGTTTTAGTAGCAATGCCACTGAAAATATCTTAGAACAGGCAAGGAGGGGTAGGAGAGACTGTCTGATTGCCAGTTGACAAATGACTAAATCCTGTCTGTTCGTTCTGGATTTTGCATAAATATTTTGTGGGTGAGGGAAAGACGCTGAAGGGTTCCTGCCATGAAACTCTGCTATGTCGACAGCTATTTTACCCATGTAATGTCTCAAGTTGCAACCCCAAATTTGTGGGTAATGGTTTGTTAAAGAACACTGTACTGTCCCAAACCAGTAATATTGTATGTTGCCAGGAGCAGTGAAAACTGACTGGTGGAAATGTAGGTCCTTACATTACTCCTGAGGCTCAATAAGCTCTACTCTGAAGAGCATTATGGTGGCCCATGGGGAGACACCTAGCCCTGCAACCAAAAAGTACATCCCTTATATTCAATATGTGGTTGTCTACTCACTCCTGTACATACACTTGACAGATGTTTGCTATTTAAGGCAGCAATTTGGTCTAAAAGTTTTATGAAGAAATTAAATGAAATTTCCTTATTTCATTTCTTATCTAGAAATTTCCTGTATTTTGCCAATATCACCTTCACTACTCTAAACCTAGAATTTTTTCAAACTTCTTGTTGCTGTTGTAAGTCACATGTTTGAGTGAAAAGTCGGTGTTCAGTAGTGTGTGCAAAACTGAGGCAAACACAATTACATCTCCCAAAGCCTCATTTCACAAACATACATTGTATACAGTCATAAATTATAGCATCAGGCTAGTCAGCAGATCTCTCTGTCTTTATAATCTTTAGTCTAGGGACCTGCCTGGAATGTTGAGCTGCGTCTACACGTGCACGCTACTTCGAAGTAGCAGCACCAACTTCGACGTTAGGCGGCGAGACGTCGAAGTCGCTAACCTCATGAGGAGATAGGAATAGCGCCCTACTTCGACGTTCAACGTCGAAGTAGGGACCGTGTAGACGATCCGCGTCCCGCAACGTCGAAATTGCTGGGTCCTCCATGGCGGCCATCAGCTGGGGGGTTGAGAGATGCTCTCTCTCCAGCCCCTGCGGGGCTCTATGGTCACCGTGGGCAGCAGCCCTTAGCCCAAGGCTTCTGGCTGCTTCTGCGGCAGCTGGGGATCTATGCTGCAGGCACAGGGTCTGCAACCAGTTGTCAGCTCTGTGTATCTTGTGTTGTTTAGTGCAACTGTGTCTGGGAGGGGCCCTTTAAGGGAGCGGCTTGCTGTTGAGTCCGCCCTGTGACCCTGTCTGCAGCTGTGCCTGGCATCCCTATTTCGATGTGTGCTACTTTGACGTGTAGACATTCCCTCACTGCGCCTATTTCGATGTTGGGCTGAGCAACGTCGAAGTTGAACATCGACGTTGCTGGCCCTGGAGGACGTGTAGACGTTATTCATCGAAATAGACTATTTCGATGTCACAACATCGAAATAATCTATTTCGATGTTGGCTGCACGTGTAGACGTAGCCTTGGTGACCTAAATTTTAATCCTCACTCTACAGCATATACTTGAACACAGATCTCACCCCTCACCTAGGTGAGTGCTCTAACCAACAGGCTGTGAGCTAATCTGAGGTGGTTGCTTTCAGTCTGTCCTACGGAAACTTTCACTTCACGGAAAAACAGAAATATTCATTGGCTCAGGGAAAGACAGGATGATTAAAGCACTCGCTTGTGGGGTAGATACATGGATTTAAATGTGCTCTGTCTGATTCTAATATACACGCACGAACAGGATATTTGTCTGGGAATTTTTACATATTAAACCTGCATCACTTTGATCAATTGGTTCTTCAGCCCTGATTGCACTGATCAAAACACGTCTTTCATTCTTCTCATATCCTGGACTTCCTTATCCATGTGTGGTCATGTCTTGTCAGGATAAAATCTTCTAATCTCTTTGCAGGTTGGCTAAGTGCTAAATGCCCAGCCCATTGCATTTAACTAAACCTGCTCTCAACAATGACATCCTGCATTGCACTCTGCTGTCTAATCACTTTACCGGGGATTCTTCTTTCCACCGCCCCCTCTGTAACAGACAGTTGCTGCTCCTCTGTCAGCACCCATATGTTAGTACCATATAGCATTGCTGGCACTACTGTTGAGTTGAAGCAGCTGGTGCACGTTGTTTTGCTGATTTTTTTTTTTTAATCCTCAGAGGAAATCCTTGAGAGAACTGAGAGTGCATCAATCTGCTGTCTTTCTTTGCAAGAGTTCACCTTCTTGATTAAGGCACATGTTAATTACTTGGCCTAAATAGACATGTTGCTTAACTTGTATGTGTTCTCCCCTGATTGTTATATGGGCATTTGACAAGGTATCAGACCACATAAAATTTGCTCTGGAGTCATTAATTTTCAGTCCAATTTGGCTGCTTGTTTTTTTTTTGTGTGTGTGTGTATTTGAGTTCTCACATCATTTCATGTAGTTTGATAGTATTTTCAGTAATAAGTGTAATATTGTTTATGAATCTGAGGTGGCTTAGCTGCTGTCCATTGACATTGATTCCATTCTTCTCATTCATTCACCTAGTTACCATTCTGAGGAAGGCTGTGAAGGTTTTAATGAAACTGTGTCTCCTTTTTTCACACCTTTATTAACTGGGCTGCAAAGGGGAATAATCAAATAAAGTCATATTTGTAGTGTAGTCAGAATTTGCTTTCTTTAATAGTTCTATATAAAAACAACAAAAGCCCTGTGACACCTTATAGACTAACAGATATTTTGCAGCATAAGCTTTCGTGGTCAAAGACCCACTTCACCAGGTACATGAGGGGGCGTTCCAGAGGAGGATCCAAATTTCTAGGCTCCCGAAAAGGAGGGAGTAACAGTCAAGAGGAGGGCCAGAGCTGACAAAATAAATTCAGTGTTTTATTTGACTAGTTGGCACCCATTGACTGCACTTGAAGTGCCAGGGAGGGGAATCAGCTGTGACAGCCTTCTTCTTAAACCAGCTGTTACCAATCAACATTTCTTGTGTCTGCCAGAGTTGCCAGCTGCTCTTCTCATGGATTCTGTTCAACAAAGCCATACCTTCCAATGAACTTTTCACTTCCTTTTTCTTTTCCAGCTTTGGTGTTGAAATCTCCCGTTGCAATAGTATATGTGGACTTTTGAGCAAGGGTTTCTTTGAGCTCATGATAGAATTCTTCCACACTGTCATTTTTGCTTGTGGGGCATAGAACTGCATAATCTGAAGGTTGCTGCTCCTGTTCAGTTGGAGGTGTAGCGCTCTGATGCACGAAGATTGGAACTTGCAGGAGATGAATTCTGAAGACTGTTCCTTGTTGATGATGAAACCACTTCCTCGAGTGGTTCTCGCATCTTGTTTTCCCAACATGATGATACTTTTATCTCTCCATTTCCTTTCTTTGTCATTTTTCTCAGAGACTAAGGATGTCACCATTGTCCTTGCCTTCTCCTCCATCATAGAACAGATCAAGGCCTGCACAAGGAGTTGGGCCATATTTATTCATGTTTTTTAAACCACAGTTGTTTAAAGTAGTAACATTGTCCTTGCTAATGTAATACGTGTCTGACATCTGATTGTTAAATGGCCAAGAGATGATAACTGGGGTGATCAGATGTCCAGATTCCTATAGGGACAGTTCTGATAGTCATAGCTTTGTATATATAGATGCCTATTAACCTCTTTTGTCACCTGATTGGGAACTGACAAGAATTGTTTCTACGTGAATGAAAAATGTTGAAATAATTTGCACTGATTTTGGAATCTGAAACAGATAGAGAAAGGGAAAGAGATATTTTAAAATGCTTACAATACTTGAAAATTACTTCTGAAAATTACCAATCGGACTAAAATGAATCATTCACAAGAGAAACATCACATTGCTATGATTATAAAGATTAAAAGGGACTCTGGGTGTGGGAAAGGAAGGTGGGCATGGAGGTGGGTGGACAGAAAAATTACCTACAAAATATTAATAGACTGTAATTTGGAAAGTACAACTTTTATCTAACTTTCCAAATCTAACTTTCCAAATTCTTCCATGGCAGGTTATAAAAATGTACACCTTAAAGAAAGCAGGTAATATCCTCCACTGTAAACTTGCTTGAGAGAAATAATGGAAAACTTCAACGTAGCAGAAATGATTAAAGTCTAATTTTACCTTGGTATCGTACATAGAATAATGGCCAGGGAGAACCTGATAATATATTTGAGGATAGATTCAGGGAGATTGATAACATGTCTGTAATTCAGGCAAGAGTTTCTGATGGTAACATAAAAATTTTATGAGATCATCAGAACTCTGAGACTGAATTACATGTTCAGTAATCAAGTCTCTCTACTTTCTTTCTATCCATTTTCTTTATGACAACTATAGACTAGATAGAAGTTTTTGAGCTTTTAAGGCAATTTATTGAGGAATTTTGCAAGGAGAGGATTCTGGATTTTTAAACAGATACAGAAAGAAAATATTACACACTGGCTGATTTAGAGGGGAAAATGTCAGCTCTGTACACACATAATACCAATTATCACCTTCTACTTAAAGGTGGCAAAAGCATTGTGCACAATCAGACCAATCCACCCTCAATTCCATGTATAAATCATGTACTTGCACCACGAAGCACCTACTTGACAACTAGTGATCCAATCTGTGGCACAACTGCTATGTTCTGGGACTGCAGTATGTGTTCACAGATTTCTGCAGGTGCACCAGATGTTCCCATTTTTAATATTTGGTTCACAAAGAAGGAGGATGTGTGTAAGCCCCAGAATTTTTGGTACTTTTATGGGTTCAAATTCTGGGAAGTGATGATCCCCTGCAACGCACATTGACTTTAGTGTAAGATCCAGCTGCTGGCAGATGTGCAGCACCTTTAAAGATAAGGACCATAAATAGGATACCATCAATTCTGCTTTGGCTGGGACAGTTCTGAATTTCAGGTGCCAGGAAGGTGTCCCAACTTATTTTAACAAAAGGGCTGATTGTCCCATATTCATACCACCGGCTGAGCTGCCCTTCCCCTAGGTCAGCACAGTCGCATCTGCAAGTACCAGGTGCTGGCTTAAGAGCACATGTAGCATGTTCTGACCAGCCAGGTATGCACACAGCAGCAGGAGAGGGAGCCAGCAGAGGCTGTGCCATAGGGTACAGCAGGGTACGTTGGGGTGGCGGGAGGTAGTGTGTGTCCCTCACGGTCCTTTTTGCTACCCCTCCAACCAGGGAGACACTCCTCCCCCCTGGCAAAACAGGGCTTGCAGCCCTCTTGCGGGTCTCACGCAGCGCAGGGAGGCTGGGAGCAACACGTGCAGGGCTGCAACCCCATTCCTGGTGCCTTGCAGCACGGGGCAGCTAGGGAGCACCCCACCTGCAGGGCAGTATCTCCCACAGGGCAAACATCCTAGTGTTTGGGAGCTCTCCTGCAGGACGGCAGCCCCAGTTTCATGCAGCACAGGGCAGCCAGGCAGCTTTCCTGCAGCAGGAAGAGAGCCAGTTCCCAGCACCCAGCAGACGTCATCATCAGACACAACGGACTACCTACTACTAAAGCATAGGTCCAATTTCCATTGAACTTGCTAGAGTCCAAGCAATTTTACCAGGCATCTCATATTTGGCATAGGGAAACATGGTCACCCGAACTATAAAGAGTAAAATTATGACTGTTTTTCTTACATTCAGCTCTGAGCATGGTATAGAATACTCTAGAAACAATACATAGCTAAGTCTTTTCACAGAACAGCTCTGCTTGAAGCTGAGGTTCACTATAGCCAATTATAGTGTAGTGTGAATATTGATATTATTCTACACTTTTATATCACTAGTCCAGACAAATATAATCCTCCTCAAGGCCCCTGAAAGTCTACTTTAAAAGAATGTTATGGTTGCAAACTCAAAAGTTAGGAAAGATCAGAATTAACACACTTAATTCTGTCCCCATTTCCAGATGCATTATAATGTACATTTTAATGACACAAACTTATACTATTTTTCCGCAGGTAGCTTGTGCCTTGAATGTTTTATTAGTATAGGAATACCTGAGTACTATCCTGGCAAATTGCTTTGTGTGCTTGCAGCTGCCCCTATGAGAGAAACTAGCTAGCTCAGTGTGGGATGGTTTTGCTGGTATAGCAGCATCTACATCAAGGGCTTCTGCTGGCATAGCTATGTGCATAGGCACTGAAATTTGGTGTTTGGTGGGAAGGCTGCTACAGCACCCTCAGATGTTGCCCCTTGGTGTTCCAACTGCTGGATCTACTACTGTTTGGCAATTTGCTGCTGGTCCTGGGTCCCGCATGGCTGCTGACCCCAGATGCTCTGCTGCTAACCCAGGTCCCAGCCACACAACCATCATGCAGGGCTTCTGGCTGCCAGCCCCGCTGCTGGCCTGACAGGCTCTGCTTGTGGGGCTCTGCTCAACCCACCCATCTGCCAGCCCCAGGGGCTCTAGCCACTAGCAACAGAGTCCCTGCCTTTGATCTCTCAGGTGAGATTCTGGCTGCTGGTGCCAACTGTAGGGAAGAGAATCATAGAATCATAGAACAATAGAGCTGGAAGAGACCTAAAAAAGCCATCAAGTCCAGCCCCCTGCCCTAAGCAGGACCAAACCCATCAGATCAGCCCAGCCAGGGCTTTGTTGAGGCAAGACTTAAACACCTCCAGGGATGGAGACTCTACTACTTCCCTGAGTAGACCATTCCAATGCTTCGCCACCCTCCCAGTGAAAAAATTTTTCCTAATGTTCAACCTGGACCTTCCCAACTGCAGTTTGAGACCATTGTTCCATATTCTTCTATCCGTGACCACTGTGAACAGCCTCTCTGCAGCCTCTTTGCAACCTCTCTTCAGTAAGTTGAAGGCTGTTATCAAGTCCCCCGTCATGGCTCCTTCCCAACTCTAGTAAGTCAAATGCAGAAGTGGGGGCCAGCAAAAGTACCTCCAAAACCTTATCTACCAGGTTTTGGTATAAACTTCCCCCCAAAAGTCCTAAAAACCTTAGATTTTGGGGCTAAAATTCACTGCCACCACCCAAGTAATAATAAGGAAACCAGGGAGAGACTACTTGGGGAATCTCAGCCCCAAAAGTAAAAAACCAGGACAAAAACATTAACCAATACCAGGTTAATAAAAAGAAAAAGAGAGAACTTTTATTAGTACAACAATATTCGTGTTGCAAGCCTCATGACTAGATGGAAGAGTCACAAAGTAAAACACATGGGGAGTCTCCACCATAAGCCTAGAACTTAGTTACAAGGAGAGTAAAAGAACATTTCTAAAAAGTGCAGAGACATCAGATCCCACTTCCCAAACCATAAAACAATAAAGTCTAACGGACTTTTCTAAACTTTACCCTACTTACAGAAGATTGGAGGGCCTGTTCTTGGAGGGAGATATTCTGTGTCTGTCTCCCTCATGGCTGGAAAGAAGAAAAAGAAACAGAGAACAGAAAACGGAAGGAGCCAAAAAATTCAATTCTTACCTACATTCCTATAGGCCAACCCCACCTGGCTAAGGAGGTTAACCCTTTTATTCCCAGGCTGCTGGCTAACCCTCATGATCATGACATCCCCCCTCAGTCTTCTCTTCTGCAGACTAAACAGTCCCGATTCCCTCAACCTTTCTTCATAAGTCATATGCTCCAGCCCCCTAATTATTTTGGTCACCCTCCAGTGGACTTTCTCCAGTGTATCCACATCCTTCCTATAATTGGGGACCCAGAACTGAACACAGTACTCCAGATGTGGCCTCACCAAAGCCAAATAAAGAGGAACAATCACTTCTTTGGATCTATTGGCAGTGCTCCTCTTGATGCTACCTAATATGCCATTAGCCTTCCTGGCTACAACAGCACACTGTTGACTCATGTCCAGCTTCTTGTCCACTACAACTCCCAGGTCCGTTTCTGCAGAACTACTACCAAGCCAGTCAGATCCCAGCCTGTAACAATGCTTGGGATTCTTCTGGCCCAAGTGCAGGACTCTGCACTTATCTTTACTGAAACTCACCAGATTACTTGCATCCCAGTCTTCCAATTAGTCTACGTCACTCTGGACCCTATCCCTACCCTCCAGCGTATCTACCTCTCCCCCTAGCTTAGTGTCATCTGCAAACTTGCTGAGGGTCCAATCCAACCCCTCATCCCGGTCATTGATAAATATGTTGAACAGAACAGGACCCAGAACCGAACGTTGGGGCACTCCACTAGAAACCGACTGTCATCCCGACATCAAGCTGTTGATCACTGCCTGCTGGGCCCAACCTTCTAGCCAGCTTTCTATCCATCTTACTGTCCATTTATCCAATCCACATTCCTTTAACTTGCTGACAAGAACATTGTGGGAGACTGTATCAAAAGCTTTGATAAAGTCAAGATAAATCACATCCATTGATTTTCCCTTAGCCACAGAGCCAGTTATCTCATCGTAGAAACTAATCAGATTGGTCAGGCATGACTTGCCCTTCATGAATCCATGCTGACTATTCCTGACTATTTCCCCTCCTCCAAGTGCCTCAAAATGACTTCCTTGAGGAGCCCCTCCATGATTTCTTCAGGGACTGATGTAAGACTGACTGGCCTATAGTTCCCTTTTTTAAAGGTGGGCACTACATTTGCCTTTTTCCAATCATCTGGGATCTCTTCCGATCGCCATGACTTTTCAAAGATAATGGTCAAGAGCTCATCAACGACATACGTCATCTCCCTCAGAACCCTCAGATGAATTAGGTCCGGGCCCATGGATTTATGTATGTTTAGCTTTTTTAGATAGCTTCTGACCTGTTCTTTCCCAACCAAAGGCTGTCCACCTTCATCCCACAATGCAACACTTATCACATTAGTCAGGGAGCTGTCCTTGTCCGTGAAGACAGAGGCAAAGAAAGCATGAAGTACTTCAGCTTTCCCTACATCATCTGTCACTGGGTTACCTCCCTCATCCAGTAGGGGCCCCATGCCCTCTCTGATCACCTTCTTCTTGCTAACATGCCTGTAGAAACTTTTCTTTTTATCCTTCACATTCCTTGCGAGTCGCAATTCCAGTTGCTCTTTTGCCTTCCTGATAACTGCCCTACATTCTTGAGTTATACATTTATATCTCTCCCTAGATATCTGTCTAAGTTTCCACTTTTTGTAAGCTCCCTTTATGTGCCTAAGTTTTCCAAGGATTTCCCCAGTAAGCCAGTCTGGTCTCCTACCATATTTACTTCTCTTGCTGTGCATCAGGATGGTTTCTTTCTGCGCCTTCAATAGGGCTTCTTTAAAACACTGCCAGTTTTCCTGGAGTCCTTTTCCCTTCATGGCAGCATCTCAGGGGTTTCTGCCCATCAGGTTCCTGAAGGAGTCAAAGTCTGCTTTTCTGAAGTCCAAGAGTGAGGGGCACAGACAGGGCTAAGCAGGGGAAGTGGGCAAGGCACTTGGGTGCAGCTCAGCACCTCCACTCCAAGAATTGTTCCAGCACCACTGGCTGTGTCAGTCAGGGATTATATCTCTTCACTCCCTTGAGTGACATAGCTGTACGGTCAGAAGTCCATAGCATAGGCTTGCCACAAGAGCCAATAAGGATTACTTTGTGAGAGTTGAGAGTTTGTAGTATCATGGCCTTTCTCTCTGTTGTCTGTGTGTTTCTCCCTCTCTATCCTCCCTAGAAGACAAGTCCTCACCTGGTATAAATGATTCTTTGTCTTCTGTGGAGCTGTGACAATTGATGTTGTGTCCTGTGATGTCTTTTTTCTTCAAAATCATGCTCCCTTCACATTAGGGTGTATCTGCACTAAAAAGAAAGATTTAAAAAACAAAACAAAATACCACCACCTTCCCACATTTTGGTAGCACATTTTAATGGACACATTTTATAAGTCTCATGAGACAGACCAAGTTATATTTTAACATGTCTTATCTGGGTCAGAAGAAACTAAGCTAAGGCTACAATGCTAATTTTTAAAATACTTTTATTGCAGTCTGGACATACCTTGTGTGTGCATATACAACAGACCGGAAACACCTTGAATACTAACGCCTAAAGCTCTGGGATTGAAGTGACAATGGTTTGGAATCTCAGTGCTTGAGACCTTAGATTTCAAGTCATTTTAACTTCGCCTTAATAGACACACAGTAGGGCAGCAAACTATGCAGGGTAGAGGAGTAAATTTTACTATGCCTTTAAAACAACAAGAAAAATCTGAGACTTATGGTATCTCTGGTCTGATGCCTCGGTAATTGGCTCCTTATATTATTTTGCAGCAGTGTTCTTTACTGGGAGATAATGATACATTATGGCTCAGACACAGAACCAATAGTCTGGAGATTGAGATTGGGGAATTGTAAAAATAAATTAATTAATGATCACAATGTGTTCTGAGAATCTAAGAAGGAATGAACTATATAGACGCAATTCTTCTCTCACTGACACTGATGTAAATTAGGATTAACTCTGCTGAAGTCGATGGAATAAAATGTATGTATGAGAAGAATTAGGACCAAGAAATGTGAAGAATTATTCGAACTACTGAGTCCAAATCAGTGGTGGGCAGCCTGCAGCCCAAGGGAAACATGTGGCCCGTTCATGTTCTAAGTGTGGCCCATGAGGCATTTGTTCACTGTTCCCCTTGCACAAGATTACCAGATTCTCCTGGGTTTTGTCTGCATAGTTTTTGTCCTACCTGTGTTACAAAAGTGACACACACTTAAAGCAAGGGCTTGCGAAGTGACGTGTGTGTTGACTGCACAAATATTATGAGAGCTGTGCACTTCCTTTGCATCCAGTCAAAGCACTGTTACAGTTCAATGGGCGCACCCTGCAATTTTTAGGTACAGAAGCACAGTTAGAAAAACTATATTATCTCAGGACACCATCTTGCATACCACAATCTTGCGGCCTACTGAGATGAAGGAGGGACACTCATGAGGCCCACTCACTAACCTAGGTTGCCCTTCATTGCTCTAGATGCTGTTGGTATGTTGTTCCACATTAAGTTGCAACTAATTTGTTTTCCTAAGAATTATAGATAAGAATATACTTGAAATACATATGATAGTGTGCTTTCATATATCTGTGTGTGTAGAAAAACTGATCTGGCTTCAATCCAAAGTGTACAGCTTTCAACAGGCAATTTTCAACTTTTATGTTATTGCATCACACGGTCAACATTTCCGGTGCTGCAACAGCTCTTCTTAAGTGCTCTTTTTGTGCTGGTATTTCATACAGATACCTGCACTACTTGGAAGCACCAGAACTCAGATCAAACTTCCTTGCCTTTAGAGGCATTCCTATTACTTTTTTGATTTATTTTAATTTATTCAGTCTGTCTCTGCTAGGAAATATTTAAGGAGAGTTGTAAGCAGCTATTTGGGATTTGCTGTGCAAGCGAATCAAATTTAAAAATAACTGAGGATGCAGCAACGGTTTTCTGAACTTCATATACCATGAATATTGTATGTTTTTGCTATGGGGCATCCCAGAAGGTTACTTGGATGTTGTTTCCACTCCCTTGTGCAGCCTCAACAATGCAGAGTAAATGAAAAGGGATAGATAATCTGCTTCCTCTAGCTTGTGAATATTTTATCAGAGAAAAGCATCTTAAAATATAATGAGAGGGAGTGAAAAATATGTGTGTTGTGGCAGGGTGAGGCCAGGAGGAGAAAAATTGGACTATCCTGAGCTGGCAATCAGAGTGGAACAGCTGGGGAGGAGGCTGCCCTAAATGTACTTGGGCCAGCTGGTCCCTCTTAAGGCTACCTGTTAAAACCCTTTCTCAAGGAGGGCAAGAGGGGAGGAGTGGAATAAGGCATGTTTGAAAGGGGTTGAAGAGAATTTGAGGAACACCAAAGGCAGCTGAGGGGGGTGGACTTTCTAGTTCTGGTATCTCCCAGGATCAACTGCAGGCTGGGAAGAACTGGTCATCCAGGTGGTGCAGACCAAGAAGGAGGATTTGCTGCTGCTGTGGTCTGGAGAAGGTACTGGGGGAGAGGAATTGTCTAGGAAAGTGGTCCAGGGAAAAGAGCTGTAGCATTATGGGCCCAGGGAGACAGCCCTCCCCAGTAGCAGCCACATAAGGTCTTTGGGCCAGAACCTGGAATGAGTGGTTGGGGACTGCGTTCCCCCCAGGCCAATCCTCACCCCAGTGAGGGGGAGGACTGGGACCTTATAATGGAAACTTGGATAGAGACCTGGAGCCCAGGGGTGAGACAGACTGGGCCACCATGTATATATAATATTTTGTGCGTCTTGAAAAATTAATCAAAAATAGTAAATTTTGCTATGAGCAGCATAAGAAACTATTGTGTGATTTATTTACTTTTAACACTAAATGCAACATTTCTGCAATATGCATGTTTGTACGTGCCCTTGCATGTGTTCCCATGTGCATACATATGTTTTTTAATGGTTATCACTTAACATCCAGCCTCTAAAGTTCAGAGGGCTGAGAGATCATAATTTCTTGTTGGCATGCCATACTCTCTGTGTAACAGGTGATAATCTTGTTTTACATTATTGCTGCACAGATAAGAACCCAATATAAGTGAGAGCAAGCTTTGTGAACCCAACTCAAAAGTATGTGAAGCTGTATGCAATAATGGATTCTACAACCAGAAAGGACCACCAAGATAACCTGATCTGCCCTACTGGCTATAGAATTTCCCCTAAATAATTCCTAGAGCATTTGTTTTAGGAAAAACATGCAGTCTTATCAGTGAATGGCTCTCCCAGCACAGTCCTCGGTAAATTCTTCTAATGGTTAATTACACTCATTGTTAAACACTCATGCCTTTATTTCCTAGCCTGAATTAATACTCAATACAGTTTTTCTGGTTTAATAATGGTTTGAAAAAATACAAATGTAATTATTCCCCCATACTCCCATAATCAACCTCTCTGACGCACCTTACCTACAAATGGAAACAATGGATTTTTTTTTCCTGTTACCTAGAACATAGGCAAAGGACTTGAGGACTGGTGGTGGATCATGATAGTGGGAAAAGTTACTTCAGTAAAAGCTTGGGAGGGGGATGTACTTTAGTACAAGTCACCTTTGTCCCTCTAGAAAAGTACCTGAGTAAAGCCCACATGCACTCCCACATACAGGTGCACACATCATATCCAGATTTTACTTAAGTATCCAGAAGTGAAAGCAGCTGTACTTTTACTTAAATAGAATCTAAAAGCACACTGTGAAATGAAGATTTAACCAGAGCCTTTGATGCTCAGAACCTGGTTCCTGGTGTGACTTTGTAAGCAATCTGATTGCATCCTAGAAGCAAAAATGTAACTGGTGTGGGGATCCTGTTAGCCGATGGTCTGGTGAGATACCACATGTGCCCTTACTTCATCTGAGTCTTTAACTGCTAGGACAGACAGTCCCTTCGCAGCAGACAGCCGGGGTGGCTGATGGATGCCCCAAGGATTTATCACCTGAGTCTTTCACTGCTAGGACAGACAGTCCCTTCGCAGCAGGCAGCCAGGGAGGCTGACGAGTGCCCCAAGAGTCTGCCCCGTGGAGGCGGCACGACTCAGCGCTCGGCTCTCAGTATGCCTTGCCAGTGACTATGCTAATACAGCCAAAAACTGTCTGGGGTCTTTATTTGTGTTCGGTTTGCACAGTAACAGGAGGAGTCAGGCTAAAACTTAAACAGGTACTATTTATTCGATAAGAAAACTTAACTTTTATGGTTACAAGGCTTATATTTCACTTCTTAGTTACAAGCAGCTAACATATAACAAAGTACTTTAATTCATGATCTATTATTAAATGCGTACAAAAGCAAAACACATAGCAGGTCTTATTCTCACCCTTGCGTTACCTGGCTTGGCATGGCCAGCGTCTGTCACTCAATCCTTCAGGAAAAAGAGTACGAGGAGGGTGTCCCCTGGGACCTTGGGAGGCAAAGACCTTCCTGACCAGCAGGTATAGGTAATTGGAGCTCAGTTAGAGGGGGCTTCCGGACCCTTCTTTATACCGCTTGGGTCACGTACACTCTTCATTATCTTAAAGATGCCAATTGTGTTAGATCGTCTCATGATGCTAGTTCTCACAGGGGAGTTTCAAGGACTTAATTCACACCTGTGAGGTGGAGATAATTTAGACATTCTTTTCTTATGGGCGTGAGATTCCTCTCCTGGGACAACGTGCAGGTGTATTAATCACCAGTACTAGCCAAGGGCAGCCTGAGGCCCTGGTTGTCTGCTAGCCCGTTTGTCTTTTGTTGTCTGGTTTTGGCCCATTTAGGGTCATCATGAGGCAGTACATCTGTGCTCTGAGGCATCAAAGACTGTGCTTGAGATTAGTACATCTGTGCTCTCAGGCATTCCAAGACTGGGCTGTTTCCTTTGGTCCTTTGTGCTCTGAAGCACCTAAGAGGGGCAAGATGGAGTCGAGCAGGGGGATTCTGTCTGGCTACAGATCCCTGACCCTGTTCCACCTATACTCCACCTTCTCCCTGCCCCCACTCCACCTCACCTATCTTCCATACCGTAGATGCCCCAGATTGCTTCTGGTGAGTGCGGGAGCAGTCACTCCCCTCCCAGTCGCTCACACTTCTCTCAGGCTGCGCTGCTCTGGGGAAGAAGCAGGACTGCCCCTGCACTCACTAGATTTGGTGAGGTGCTAATAGTGTGTGTGTTGGGGGTGGGGGGATGGATGACATACTGGGGGTGCATGTGACCCCCTCCCATGATCTTCACCTCTGCCTGGGAGTATTTCCAAAGCAAGCGATTTCTCTGCCTGAATCAGGCCCTATGTAAGTAGGAAAACGACTGGACTTAAAGTACACCACTGGGATGTTTTCTGGTTTCAGTTTGCTTTTCATTTTATTTTTTTGAGAAGTGGGGGTAATAGCCTGTGATGTTTTTCTCTCATTAGTCAAGGACAGACCATGCACATCTCATTCAGTCAAAACTCCTATTCGTGTCAATTGGAGTTGAATCTCGTGTGCGGTTTCACAATTGGTCAGGGAACATAAATAAAGGTTTAAATCCCTTTGCTTCTAAAGCCCTTTCTTGTTATCCCTCAAACATCACAAACTGGAAACAGTGGAATAGCTCTCCAGAGGCCTCCTTACTTTAATCAGACAGAAAAGAAAAACGTTCAGAGGAAAGGTGAGCTTCTCCTTGCTTTTATAGTTCTCCTTCAGCAGCCATGTTTTTTGTCTGATCACTGCTTAAAAGATGCAAGACCTTTATCTTGTTACAGGAATTTTGCCTAAGTAAGGAGTGAAATATTGGATTGTAAATGTAAAAAATTAATTTTCCACTAATAACATTCAAGTTTGGTCTGTCTGGGTACATGTTCAGGATGACAACTTTGTGCATGGGCTATTACTTCAGCGAGGAGGTAGCAAGTGGGTGTCAGAATGTCAGAATGACTCAGGGTGAAAGCTTGCTTGTATTGCAACTGATTGCAATGGGACCAGCATTTCAGTGTGTATTTTGCAGTTGCTTAGCCTCACTGACGGTCTGTTGGAGAGACTTTTATCTTGCTTTTGTTGTTGAATGCTCATACACTCCTGCAAAGAAGAGAAGTTTCTTGTATGACTAATCCTCATGCCAAGTATCAAACTATCATAACGTTTGCCAAAATCCTGTCAATCCAAGGTAAGGAACAGCTGCTTTGTGAAACTGGCATAAGCTATAATACCAAACATTAGCAGAAGTGTGAAAATTGAAAGCGGAGTGGGTGCGAAGGTGTTAAATTTCAGAGGAAATCTACAAACGCATTAGCACTGTGTGAGGGTTTTTTTTTAAAGGTTTTTAAAAGATGAGTAAAAAAGACGTTGCAAATGTGTTAGAAACAGGATTATATAGTTAGATAAAGAAATGTCTGTCAGATGATATAGTTCTTCACAATGTAATTAAACATTATAATATCACTTCAAAGACATTACAGTCTTTACCACAGCAAATTATTTGCAGTAATAGCTTTGCTTGCTGGAGAACTGATACATTTATATCTTTTATATTGTGATATTATTGACCTCTATCTTTCACTTGAATTTTAAACAAAAAAGCATCTTTCTACAAGCACTGAGTTTAAATGGCACCAACACCCAACCCTCCAGAGAAAACTTGTATAAACAAAAAAATTACCAGTGATGACCAAATGCTATCAAAAACTGGAAAGGGGTGTGGGTGGAAGGACTTACGTGAACATTAGAATGTCACTAATTCATTATAAAAATGATTAATAATTTTAAGAGGTTTTGTTCTAAGCGAAGGATGGGGTTTTCAAAAATGTTCATCATTGGCTTAATTTTTCTGTCCCTTGAAATAATTGACTTCATTTTCAAAGTTAGGCCAGCTCCAAGTGCTTATGGAACACAACAGCAAGCACCATGGCCAGCAGGCTGGCGACAGTGGAAAGAAAATTCCCCGCTGGGGTAGCAGCTGACAAGGCATCTTGCTTATGAAAATCTTACCCTCAAATGTTGTGTTCACACAAGCTAGAAAGTCAGAGCCAGGTTCTATCTTACCCATAAATAAGTGTACAGTGATGTAAGAGGAACACGATCTCCCCTCACTTGCATAGCCAACATAAAGAACACAGGAACTGTTTTCCCTGTGTCTTCCCCAGTGGGGCTGACAGCCACTGTGGGCCCCAGGAAAAGGTGAAAGAGGGGTCCAGTTCCATATCCCCAGAAGGGATGGGGCCTAGAGCAGTTAGCCCTTGGCCCGGTGTTTCCCAAATGGTGTTCTGCGAGAATTCCTCTGGAGCTCCCTGCCCTGCCACCACTGAAACA
Organism: Carettochelys insculpta; assembly: GCF_033958435.1. Taxonomy (NCBI): domain Eukaryota; kingdom Metazoa; phylum Chordata; order Testudines; family Carettochelyidae; genus Carettochelys; species Carettochelys insculpta. The sequence goes on along the minus strand of NC_134141.1, from coordinate 55,298,848 downwards.
GTAGAACTAAATTTGACAGCTGGCAGGGGGACAGTGGGAGGGATCCAGCTGTTAAACCTACTGAACTTAGTTCCATTATTTCAGCGGAGCACAGCAGGAAGCAGTGTCCTTGTCTGTGCTGCTTTCCACCACTCCCGCTAGCCAGGAATTGGACTAAACTCTGGTCTGATTTGTGGTTTTCTCTTTTTAAAAAAAAAAAGTTATCCATCTGTGATAGAGCACCTTGCATAACAGGACCATGTTGCTGAGGGGGCGGGGTCTTTGTGTGCTACTGTGATAGAACAAATCAATTTTATTAAGAATTTCACTAGACTTTTTCAAAAGCACTCTGCTCCTGTAGTTCTCATGCAGACACTGTGGCTGCGTCTACACGAACAATGAACTTTGAAATAGCCCCAAACTTCAAAATTCACTTTGAAGTAGCGCGTATAGTATCTACACGCTGTTACTTCGAAGTAAGGGAGACCACTTTTGAAGTTGTTACTCCATTTCAAAATAGGCTGTAATTAGAAACTCTGCAACTGATATTTTGAAATAGTGGGTCTGCCATGGGGGCAGCCCCACAGGAGCACAGAGGTGCTCTGGCCAGCCCACACAGGGCTCTATAGTCACTGCCGCCACATGTCAAGAAGCAGCTACCCAGCAACCCCAGGCAGGAAGCTGAGAGCATGCCCGAAGCAGGAGGACCATGAGCTTTCTGCTACACACACTTCAAGCCAGGAGCCCCATGACCCCCTGCAGCCCACCAGCAAGTCCCCTGAGGGCTCACAGAAGCCAGGCAAATAGTGGCAAAAGAGGGGCCCCCTCCTGGACTGAGGATGAACTGCAGGACCTCACCCTCGGAGTGGGAGGGAAGAGGATGTCTTGCTCTATATAGGTGCAGCAGCAGCATGTAGATGGATTTGAGTGTCTGGCCAGGGAGCTTGCTGCCTGGGAGCACCTGTCCAGACCAGAGAGAGTATCCATCCAAGTAAAAACTGTGGCAGGCATATTGCTGCACCATAGATGCTGCCAGCTGTTGGGGGCCACTGCTGCATCACCACCTGGGGCTGAAGGTGCCTTGCCATGTCACCTTAGTGGCACTGCTGCCCCTGAAGACACAAAGGAGGCACCAAGTCTTTTGGGTGCTACCACCAGCTCCCATGTCAAGGGACCAGGGCACAGAGGTTGAAGGCAAAGATAAGGAGTCCAGTGATGGGACCCTCATCATCCTCCCATCTGATACAACCAGCTGGGTCTCTTCGAGCCATGAAGAACCTGATGTCTAGGAGGTAGCATACAGTAGATATGGGCCATTCAGGATGTCATGGGGCCTGGGGGATGGGGCCTGAACAGCTTCACAGTCCACATGACCAGGGAAGGAGGATGGGCACCAAGCCTGGCCCAGCCCTCACTGTGTGGGATCCTCTCTGCACCCAGGCTCCCATGGGGAAGCCCTCCAGACCATCAGCCAGCAGGGTGGGTGCCAATTGAGCAGGGGCCATAGCCCCTGGGGTTGGGACACAGGACTCATGGTCTGTCCTCCTGTCCCCTTCTGTCTCCACATGTCTGTAAGCTGGGAGCTGCTCCAGCCCTGTCTGGGATCAGCCTGCAGCTGTGGAGGGCTGGGAGTACACCTCCTCACCCCAGCCCACATCACCATAGGGTTGCTGCTGCCAATGATGGAGTGATAAGGAGGTGGCTACCAACCGGACGGTCATGCGGGAGATGACTGATGTCCTTCAGGACTGGCTGGCAATGGAGCAAGGAGGTGGGGGGTGGCAGGGCCTGACAGCCTAGAAACCCTCAGTCAAGCTGTGGCCACATGCCTTGTCCAACCACCTGCTCCCTTGCTACCCTGCCACCTGCCTCCTGGAGGACCTCTCCCTGGCCTGCTTGGAAGTGGGTGGGTGGATCATGGCCATTGTGGGAACCCCTGCAGCCCCCCATTACCCTCCCCACATGCCCTGGGGAGGCTGAGCCTGTAGTGTCCTGCCTCTCCCCTACTGCCCCATGGTCCTGGCCCCATCCCAGCCCTGTGTGGGGGCCATGGACATGGGGTGTTAAAGGCATCCCTGGCTCCTGGCCCTCCACCCCAGGGGATGAATGAGCCCTCCCCCACCTAGCCCACTCTGCAAAATTTAGTTCCCCTACCTGTCCCCATGCATCCCTCCTGTACCAAGTTCCCCCCTTGTAAATAGGTTCAGGACTTGTTCTGAAAAAATGTTTATTCTGACAAATCCCTGTAAAAGTTACCATTCTAACCCTAATCCTGAGTCCCTAGTGTGTGTGGTGGGGGAGTGGGAAAGTGAGGTAGGGTGGGGAGGGTGGTTGGGTGCGTCATTGTGGGCTCTTGGCATAGGCCTCATACAAGGCCTCCCAGACCCTCTCACTGTCCCCTGAGGCCTGGTGGCACAGGTTGGCAGGCGGCTGCTTGTACTGGTCCCCCAGGTCCACAGCCCAGCCCTGCATAAAGGGCTCCTGCCTACTCTCTGCCATGGTGTGGAGCACACAGCAGGTAGCGACATTTGAGAGGCTGAAATCCAGCCTCCTGAGGAGACAGGAAAATGTCCCCTTTAGCCTCCCAAATGCCTGCTCAACAGTACCCCTATGTGGTTGAGGCGGCTGTTAAAAAGGGCCATGTAGGGCCTCATAAACAACAGGTGCAGCAGGTGTGCAGCATCAGCCATGATATGGGGGGGCATTGTGATGTCCCCCAGTGGGAGCTCCTGCAAGGGAACATAGATACCTTCCTCCATCTGGCATCCCAGCCATGAGTTGCAAAACACCAGGGTATCATGGGCCTTGCCTGACCATCTCTCTCTCTCTCTCTCTCTCTCTCTCTCTCACACACACACACACACACACATATCCATGAAGTGGCCCCTTGCATCAACCACAGCCTGGAGAAGCACTGAGTGATACCCCTTCCTGCTCACAGAGGCATCTGCACTCTGGGGATGGAACACACATTGCTCCGGGGCCTGGATTGCAATGTGTGTTCCATCCATTGTGTCAAAACAATTTGGGAATCACGACTCCTCAAACCCTGTGAGTGACATCCAGACCCCTGATGTTGATGATGCAGTAAAGGAGCATGTTGTTTATTGCTCAGATGACCTGCATGGGGTGGAAGAGACACATCCATGAATGCCAGGCTGGGTAACCCCTGTCCCCATGGTGGGTCTACGGTCTGAGCCAGGTTTATCTCAAGCAGGACTGCCCTGAGGGTGGCCTTGCCCACACCAAACTGATCGCTGACGTTCCAGTGGCTGTCTGGGGTGGCCAGCTTCCACAACACTATTGCCACCCTCTTCTGCACAAGGAGTGCAGGTCACATTCTCATGTGATAGTGCTGGAGGACTGGGATGAGCCAGTGGCAGAGCTCCTTGAATGCCTGGCTGGTTATGCGGAAGTTTCTCAGCCACCGCTCATCATCCCATTCCCCCAACACTAGCCGGTCCCACCATTCTGTGATGGTAGGGAAGGCCTATTGGTGGCAGATCACTGACAGTGATGCAGCAGGGCCCAGCCCAGAGCCTGCAGGATGGGGCCAATGCAAGTGGCCCTGCCATGCTGCTGGAACACAGCAGCAAGCATTATGGCCAGCAGGTTGGCCACAGTGGAGAGAAGATCCCCCTGGGGGAGCAGCTGGCAAGGCATCTTGTCCCTGGCTAGCTCCGCTCCTTAGCACATGGTCTGCTCTGCTGTGTGTAGCCTGGCAGCCTTGAGCATGTGCGGTGTGGTGGGGGGGGGTGTAGTCTTTAAGTGAGCAGCTGGCTGTGAGCCCACAAGGGCTTGTCAGCCATGTGACCCCGTCCTTGTCATTTCCTGGCCTCTTATTTTGAAATAGGGGCTATTGGTGTATAGATGCTTCCTTCGAAGTACTGGGACACAGTTTCAAAATAAAGGCTGGGGGCTTTGCGTGTAGCTGTGAAACTTTGAAGTCTGTTATTTTGAAGTCCAACTTGGAAATAAGCAATTTTGAAGCTACTGTGTAGTGTAGACATGGCCCTAAAATAATTGGATAGAGTTTAAGCAGTATTGCAATGCCATTGGGATGCCAGCTTCTGAGGAAGAAAACAAGTAGCTACAGGGTGTGGCTAACTTCTGGAAATGAACCATTTTCTAGGTTCCCAAAAAAGAGTTGTAGTTTTTCAAAAATTTGGGCTTGGTTGTAGAAGCTGAACACTTCTGGAAAATCTGGCTCTAAATTTCAAAGCAGGGAGCATCAATGTTAATTTGGAAGCTGTTGACTGAAAGAAACATGGGAGACCCATAATTTGTATAGAACTACTGATGCTTTAATGTATGATTTCACCTTAAGAAAAATATGTTGGTTATGCAGATTTTTAATTTCCTGAGTTTTTTGACTTTGACACTGTTTTAAAACTGAAAGAAGGTTAGGCTTCTTCTGCAAGGGATGTCATTATCTCTCTCTCCTGACTGCTCTTCAGCTTTGATGCAGAAAGGAATACATTCACAGAAATCAGAGAGGACTCAGTGCTTAGAAATGTAGATTTTATTTTCTTAGGCCTCAGTCCAGTACATCACGTAAGCGTATGCTTAATTTCAATGGGAGCAGTCCTACTGCAGTTAAGCAAATGCTTAAAGGCTTTTCTGTTTCAAGGTCTTACTTTTACCAGATTCTACACTGAATGCCAATTCTATGTACATCTGCATCCTAAAAGACTTCAAAGGTTTTAGGCCAAATTAATGGTTGGATTTAGCAAGAAACTCCACAATTTACATCTATAGGGTTATTATCCAGATCAGATCGGTCATTCATCTAGTTCAATATGGTATCTGACTGTAGTGTCTAAGATTCCTCAAAAGATTGTGTTCCTATCTTGGAATCTATTGGAATAAGGAGAATTTTTTTTTCTAGCCCCAAGCAGACAGTGGGTGACATATCCTGAAAAATGACAGTTTATGGCTATCTTTTCTAATTTTATCTGACAGTGGCTGTTTTCTTTATCTGTAAAAATGTCAAATCCTCTTCTGAATCCTGCTAAGATCTTAAACTCAATACATTATAGCTGCTTGTTTCATAGTTTTCTTTACATTAACCTATTTCCTTTTTATCTGTTTAAATGTATTACTTTTTGGATTCATTGGAATCCTTGTTGTTCTTGTGTTTACAAGAGAATATATATATATTTACCATTCTGCTATTGTTCATTGTTTTGAAATTCTTTTTTTTTTATTCATCCCTTTTAAACTGTTGTAGTATTTGCAATCAACCTGGAGAAAAACTGAGATCTTTGGGTATTACTGCAAAGCAAATATTCTGGAAAGATGCAGAATTTCTTTCTGATTACTTTTGTTCATCTCTATGCCTCTCCTACTTTTTCTCTGTATCTTATTTGGAAACAGTGACCAGACATAAACACAGTATTGCAGGTCAAAGTGTACACTCTCTCTCTAAAATATAGTAGCACTATAATAATTTCAGTTCTACTAAATCCCATTCCTGATATATTAAAATTGTATTTTCTTTGCCTACCAGTGTCCTCTGAACAGAAGCTTTCATTCACCTAAATACAGGTTGAACACTTCTAATCTGGAACTCTTGTCTGGCAAACTCAGTAATCCAGCATGATTTTAGTTAGCTGGGCCACGATTTATGATGGTTGTGGCCATGTTTCCTGTGGTCCCATAGAGTTTGTTTTCCAGGCCCCAGTCCTGTCTCTGTGTTCTGTGCTGTTTAGCTGTAACTTATCTCTAAATATCCTCTCAGAGCCCAGTAAGCAGTGGACGTGTTGGGAGGTCATATTGTCTAGCAGTATTACCACGGTCCAGCAAACTCTCTTGTCCGGCACCAGTCAGGACCAGAGTGCTGGACTAGAGAGGTTCAACCTGTAATTCTTTCCATCTCCCTCCGTGTTCCAGTCAATGCAGTAATCAGCAAGTGCATGTTCATAACTGGCATTATTTATTCCAGTGTACAAGTCAACACTAGTTTTCATATACAGTCATAAACTCAAATTTCTGATATGTACCATTAATCATAATCAATTTTGTTCACTTCAATATTCATTCATTAACCACAGTTTTCAACCCCATGTTCAGATATATTCATGCTACACTCTCAGTATTTAATGCTATCTGCACAGAAAATATTTGGTGACAGGATACAGATTTTACACAACCTTGCAGAACTATTTGATTGGCTAATATGGAATAATGGTTGTGGGAATACATATCCTCAGCAATGGCACAGAGCTCAGCAAAGCAAAGTTTAGTCAGCATAATAGGAAAAGGTTCCAAAAAGTGAGAGCACAAGGGTAGTGGAATGAACTTTTCTGGAAGGGCCATATGGACACAGCACACAAGTAGCAGCCCAAGGAGGCCAGGGTAGCTTTGAACCTCAGCTCATCTGGAGGTTGGAGAAGCTTCTGACATAACCCACACACCCCTGGAAGCCTGTCTTATGGCTGCCACTCTGCAGTGCCTGTTGGGGGACAGCACTGCTTGGAATCTCTGAGGCCTTGTATGCTGCAGCTCCAGCTTGAAGTACCCCTCCCACCTTTGGCATGCCCCCATATCAGGGTATGAGAGACTGGCCTGCCAGTGGGGTTGGGGGAGGGAAAGGGGACAGTTGCTCCCAGGCTCAGAGTTTCAAAGGGCCCCAGAACTCCAGCCATTGCTACTGCTAGCTCTGAGCCCCTTTGAAGTACTGTGGCTGCATACAGCTGTGAAGGGAGTGTGCTCCCACCCTGCCATGCACACCGTGTCATGGTCCAAGCAGTGCCAAGAGCTGACTGCTTTTGGCACAACCCCTCTGCTCTTGGCCCCACCCCTTCCCGGGCACAGACCTGTGCTCTCCCTGACCTTGTCCCAGTGCCTACAGTGGCTGTGAGGCCACTGTGAGATTGTCCTTCAAAGGCAGCTTTCTGGCTGGCTGTATGTTGCCAATGCTGGAGAAATTGACTAATGAGCACTATTTCAAAATAACTTTGCAATCATCTATACAATGTAACCACTATTTCAAAATGCTTTTGAAAATCTTCTCTTGGGTCCAGTTTCTTGTTCTTAAATTATCAGAATTCTATTGTCTAGTGAGGAACCTGCCCCCCAAGTTCACTCTTAGGTGTGTTTCCTTATGTTAGTGTCAAGAGTCAAAGACTACATCTACACTATGAAATAAATTCAATTTTATAATGCTGAGTTTCATAAATTTGAATTTGAGTATCTTCACCTCCCCATAAAATCCTTCACCACCACACTAAGTCACCAAACATCGAATGTTGCAGCAGGGAAATTGGGGGGTCTATGCCACAGCTCCCTCAGCCACATAGCATTCTGTCTCACCCCCCCAGTGGTGCAATATGGGGGGGAAAAATAACCTGCAATGGGTTGTGGGTATGTGATGTCATCTTTCCACATTGCTTTCCAGGGGAAGGAATGAGCGCAATACAAAGGGCCATTTTTTTCAGAAGGAGACACCCCCACCCCCCAACCCCAGTGACAGCCAGCTCCCAAAAATCTTTGCTGTGGAAGGGAGACTTTCCCTGCCCCTAGATTCAGCCACCCCCAAATTCTTAAATTCACAGGCTTCCTGTTGCCTTACTTCCTGCGCACCTGGAAAGCAGCAGAGATGCAACCAGCCAGAACAGAAAACTGTATGGTATATATGTGAGACTCCTCTAGAGGCCAATAAAACTGGAATAAACTGGCCAATAAAAATGGAAGCTGTTCCCACACTATCGGTAATCCTAATGCTTACATTTAAACTTGCTGTTAATCCCACTCGGGTTGTTGAAGAATATCTGCTGTAGTGCCCCCTAAATTTGAAATAACAGTATTTGCTTTATGAACAATCACAATTTAAAATCGAGTCAAGAGCCTTTACATTCGAATTTATGCTGTCCTATAGATATAACCTAAATTGATGAAATCACAGGCTCTGACCCTGGGAAGTGTTTTGCCAGTTGCATCCAGAGTCCTATAGTGGAGAATAGGATATACTTTGCTTCTTTCCACTAGTATCTGTAGTGCGGGTTCATTTTAGCTGGATTGGACTCTAATACATGTAGCAGCATGACGGACAATGACAAATTCCAAAGGAGCTGTTAATCATATCCCTGCTAACTGCCCTCCTCTTTTGCAAACAAACAAACAAACAAACAAACTTGGCAATAATATATACAATTTAAAAAAAAAACACATACAAGATTATTAAGGGGGTGATTTAAATGTAAAAGAGCCAGTTAACTAAGAGTTAAAGATAAAGCACTGAACTGAGCTGTTCGTCTCTTGTCATCCATGTATCTCACTCTTACCTGTTATTGACTGTCCCCTGCAGGGTGTTGAGTGCCATCCACAGCTTGCAGGAGAGGTTGGGTGATATCCTGAACTCAGTGATGCCAAACTTAAGTTGACTTCAGTGGAGCCAGCATTTTCTTGCAAATTGGGCTGCTCATGTGTTAGGTCAGAAATTGTTTGTAAAGAACTGAGAGAAGATGGGGGTTCTAATAGCCTAATTCTCTGTATTTCTTGGCTTATGTTGGTTTTAGTCAGATTCTGTTTGAGTGAAATAATATTTGTATTTATTTTAATAGGGTTTTTGGCTAAGTTTTGACATAATTTCAGATCCTTGCACTTACAGGTGTTGTGCTGGGGGCGTCTTGTACTAAAACCACAAGCAACAGACCTTATCAGTAAATCCCTTTCAATGACAAAAATAAAGCAGAAATAAAAACACACCCATTAATCAAACACCTCATTCAACTCAGGGACATTGTGTCCTTTTACTCTCAACTGAAACTTTAACTGCCAGAGAGAAGAGAATCTGTGGAGCTCTGGAATGCTGCAAAGACTATTTTCTTTTAAAGTAAAATTATTAAGATAAAGAGCAATATTGGTAGTTTGTCAAATAAAGATGACAATTATGATTAACAGTAAGGACTGAAATAACTGGTGGCCAGGTAGTTAGGCTGTCAAATATGGCTAGTGTTTAAAATGGATCTTGCATAAAGCCTATATTGTGACTGATTCAAAGTTAGATAACAAATAGCAAAAATAAACCGCTTAAGAAAAATGATAAGGTTGGCAGGCTTGTTTAGAAATGAAATGTTATCAGAGGTGCAAAAATCCATTAGTTTTTCAAAAAGAAATAAATATATATAGATGCCATGATTTGCAGCGTGCCACATCTGCCAGGGGTTTGTTGGTAGCATTTCAGAAACACATTAACTCAAATCTCTATTTTATTGGAACACAGGCTGTGTCTACACTATAAAATAACTTCAAAGTTATACTTAGAAGTAAGTAACTTCAAAGTAGAGCACCTACACACAACATACACCTGCTCTTACTTTGAAGCAGGCTTCCCCCTACTTCAAAATTAAGTGTCTACATGCAATTAGCTCCTACTTTGGAGCAAGGGGCCAGGAAATGATGCAGGCTCACATCCAGCCGAAACTTTAAAGGGCCCCTCCCAACACCCCCATCTTGCATGTGCTCAAGGCCACCGGGCTGCAGACAGCAGCAGAGCACATATGCTGGGGAGAACAGCTGAGCAACAGACCTGTTCCCACCTTCCCCGAGGATGAAGTCCCCTCCATCCTGGCAGCCTGCTGGCCATGCTGGCTGCCCTGATCTTTCAGTGGCATGGCCGGGTTGCCTGCCTGGGACCCAGCCTGCAGGCCCTGGCCAAGGCACTACTGCCCCTCTTCCGTTCCCCTCCCCCCCAATCTGGTGCCAGTGGGCCTTCACTACCACCAGCGAGTGGTGGAACCAGCTGGTGCTGGAGGACTGGGATGATAAGCAGTAGCTGAGGAACCTCTGAATGACCCACCAAACATTCAAAGACCTCTGCCACTGGCTCGCCCCAGTCCTCCAGCTCTGGGACACACGGATGTGGCTAGCTCTCCTCTCCCAGTGTGGAAGAGGGTGGTCATCGCCCTGTGGAGGCTGGCCATCCCCAACAGCCTCCAGTTCATTGGCCACCAGTTTGGCATTGGTGAGGCCACCATGGGAGTAGTGGTGATTGAGGTAAGTCCAGCCCCCACCATGGACCCACCCTGGGGAGAGGGCTACTGGGCAAGGGGCTAGGGCCTCCCGGTCGGGTGTTCATGGACATGTCTTCCTTCCCTCTCTCTCTGCAGGTTGTCTGAGCCATCAACAGGGTGTTCTTACTACAAGTCGTGACCTTGGGCGGACCTGGACACCACCTTCCTGGGTTTGTGGACGTGGGCTTCCCAAATGGTTTTGGAGCTCTGGATGGGATGCACATGGTGATCCGGGCTCTGGACCACAGTGGGGGTGTGTACATTAACAGGAAGGGGTACCACTCAGTGGTACTCCAGACCCTGGTGGACATGAGGGGCCATTTTCTGGACATGTGTGTGGGGTGGTCAGGCAGGACTCACGACACCCAGGTGTTCTGGAATTCATGGCTGGGATGCCAGATGCAGGAGGGCACATATGTCCCTCCACAGGAGCTCCTACTTGGGAACATCACGATGCTCCCCTGCACCGTGGCCAAAAAGTTGTATCTGCTGCACCTGTGGCTCATGCAGCCCTATATTGGATGCACCATGACAGCCCAGGACACCTTTAACAGTTGCCTCAATCATGCCAGGGGCACAGTCAAGCGGGAGGCTTGAAGGGGAGGTTTCACAGCCTCCTCACCAGGATGGATGTCAGCTTCCCAAACGTCCCCTTGATCATCGCCGCCTGCTGTGCTCTCCACAACCTTGCTGGGCCATGGACCTGGGAGCCAGCTATGAACAGCCACCCAGTGCCCCATACCACAAAGCCCAGAGGGATGGGGTCAGGGTCCGGGATCCCTTGTGCCAGGTTTTTACCCAGGTCCTGCCCTGACCGTTCCAGCCACACTTCGCACCATGCACCCCCCACCTCCTCCTCCCCCGCAAATCTCCCACCAAGCACTAGGGACACAGGGTTAGGGTGGGAACAAGAAACTTTACTATTGTGGGGAATAAATATGTTTGGCAAAACAAATCAGGACATGTGAAACTATTTACTGTGCACAGGGGGAATGGTCCACAGGATGGAGGTGAGAGGCTCGTTGGGGGAAGGCTCAGTCACCCAGGGGTTTGGGGAGCCAGGAGCTGCTTTGGCCAGGGCTGCCCCTGCCATCCTGGGTGTGGGCCCCCCGCAGGGCCATGATGGGGTCAGGACCACAGGGAGGTAGGGCTGGGGTGGGGGTGCCCTGGGCTTGGCCTCTGCAGGGTGTGCAACGGGAGACACTGGGGCTTGGCCAGGTGCACCCGCCTCAGCCAGCAGCCACCACGCCAGCTCCATGCAGGCAGATGGTGACAGGTCTGCTGGGAGGTGGACAGCTGCAGGGGGTGGGGCAGCTGCCGGAGGGCTACCTGCGGGGCAGGCAGTTGGGCGAGGCGGGCAGCCAAGGCCTCAGCCACAGCATCCAGGCTACTAGCCAGATACATTTTACATTCTGCTCCATCGCCAGCCAGTCCTGGAGCATCCCAGTCATTTCCTGCATGACCGCATGGTTGGCAGCCACCTCCTTTTCCCTCTAGTGTCATCTGTGGGATCCCCGGCCATGTGGGGGTAGAGGCTGGGGTGATGGGGAGCCTGCTGTAGCTGCAAACTGCTCCAGTGGGCTCTGGCGCCTTCCATGTGATGGACCTGTGGAGACAGAAGGGAACGGGAGACGGTCCATTAGTGCTGGGCCCAACCCTGGTGGGGGGTGGAGCACCCTTTCCCATGCTGCCCGATGGCATAGAATCATAGAACCAGGGCCTGTGATTTGGAAGCTTCACTTAGCTGTCTGAAGAAATCCTCATCTACCTCATCTCCCTGATCTGGCAGTCTATAGTGCACACCAACTACAACATCACCTGTTACTTCTGCTTCTAAGCTTAACCCAAAGTCACTCAATTGGATTTTCTCCTTCCTTATACTGGAGCTCTGAGCAATCATACTGCTCCCTCACATGGAGTGCAACTCCTCCTCCTTTTCTCCCCTGTCTTTTCTTCCTAAACAGTTTATAACTGTTTATCTTAAAGGGTGTCATAAGGAGGAGGGAGAAAACTTGTTCTTCTTGGCCTCTGAGGAGAGAACAAGAGGCCATGGACTTAAGCTGCAGCAAGGGAAGTTTAGGTTGGACATTAGGAAAAAGGTCCTAACTGTCAGGGTGGTCAAGTACTGGAATAAGTTGCCAAGGGAGGTTGTGGAATCTCCCTCGCTGGAGATATTTAAGAACAGATTAGATAGATGTCTATCAGGGATGGTGTAGATAGTGTTTGGTCCTGCCGTCGGGGCAGGGGACTGGACTCGATGGCCTCTTGAGTCCCCTTCCGGTCCTAGTGTTCTATGATTCTATGATTCTATAACTTTCCATGACTGTGCTCCAGTTACGCGAATTGTCCCACCAAATCTCCGTTATTCCAACCACCCCATACTTTAGGGCATCTGATTCTTCCTGTTTGTTCCAGGGCATCTGATTCTTCCTGTTTGTTCCCTAGGCTTCTGGAATTTGTGTGAGCCCTGTGGGTTCCTCAGTGCCCAGAGGCTCCCACTTGGTGATGGTTGGCCCATGTTCACCCCCCCACCAGGCATGGAATCATAGAATTATAGAAGAGTAGAACTGGAAGGGCCCTCGAGAGGCCATCGAGTCCAGCCCCCTGCCCTCATGGCAGGACCAAGCACTTTCTAGACCATCCCTGAAAGCCATCTATCTAACCTCTTCTTAAATATCTCCAGTGATGGAGATTCTACAACCTCCCTTGGCAATTCGTTCCAGCATTTGATCACCCTGACAGTTAGGAACTTTTTCCTAATGTCCAACCTGAACCTCCCCTGCTGCAATTTAAGTCCATTGCCTCTTGTTCTATCCTCAGAGGCAAGGAAGAACAAGTTCCCTCCCTCTGCCTTATGACACCCTTTTAGACACCTGAAAACTGCTATCATGTCCCCCCTCAATCTTCTCTTTTCCAAACTAAACAAGCCCAATTCTTTCAGCCTGTCTTCATAGGTCATGTTCACTAGACCTTTGATCATTCTCGTTGCTCTCCTCTGGACCCTCTCCAATTTCTCCACATCCTTCCTGAACCGCGGTACCCAGAACTGGACAAAATACTCCAGCTGAGGCCTAACCAGCACAGAGTAGAGCAGGAGAATGACTTCTTGTGTCTTGTTCACAACACACCTGTTAATGCATCCTAGAATTATGTTTGCTTATTTTGCAACAGCATCACACTGTTGACTCATATTTAGCTTGTGGTCCACTATAACCCCTAGATCCCTTTCTGCTGTTCTCATTCCTAGGCAGTCCTTTCCCATTCTGTCTGTGTGACACTGATTGCTCCTTCCTAAGTGGAGCACTTTGCATTTGTCTTTACTAAACTTCATCCTGTTTACCTCGGCCCATTTCTCCAGTTTATCCAGATCCTTTTGAATTATGACCCTATCCTCCAAAGCAGTTGCAACCCCTCCCAGCTTGGTATCATCTGCAAACTTAATAAGTGTATTTCTATGTCAATATCTAAATCGTTAATGAAGATATTAAACAGAACCGGTCCTAAAACAGACCCCTGTGGAACCCCACTAGTTATACTTTTCCAGCAGGATTGAAAACCATTAATAACTACTCTCTGGGTATGGTTATCCAGCCAGTTGTTCACCCACCTCATAGTAGCCCCATCTAAGTTGTATTTGTGTAGTTTATTGATAAATATATTATGTGAGACCATGTCAAATGCTTTACTGAAGTCTAGGTATACCACATCCACCGCTTCTCCCTTATCCACAAGGCTCGTTATTCTATCAAAGAAAGCTATTAGATTGGTTGGACATGATCTGTTTTTAACAAAACCATGCGGGCTGTTCCCTACCACCTTACCACCTTCCAAATGCTTGCAGATGATTTCTTTAATTACCTGCTCCACTATCTTACCTGGCGCAGAAGTTAAGCTGACTGGCCTGTAGTTTCCCGGGTTATTCTTGTTCCCCTTTTTATAAATGGGTACTATATTTGCCCTTTTCCATTCTTCTGGAATTTCTCCCGTCTCCCATGATTTTCCAAAAATGATTGCTAAAGGCTCAGATACCTCTTCTATCAGCTCCTTGAGGATTCTAGGATGCATTTCATCAGGCCCTGGTGATTTGCAGACATCTAATTTTTCTAAGTAAATTTTAATTTGTTCTTTTCTTATTTCAACTTCTAAACCTACCCATTTTTCACTAGCATTGTCTATGTCAGGCATTCCTTCAGATTTCTCAGTGAAGACCGAAACAAAGAAATCATTACATCTCTGCCACTTCCAAATTCCGTTACTGTTTCTCCCTCCTCACTGACCAGTGGCCCTACCCTCTCCTTGGTCTTCCTCTTGTTACCAATGTATTTGTAAAAAGCCTTCTTGTTTCCCTTTGTGCTTGTAGCTAGCTTGAGCTCATTTTGTGCCTTAGCTTTTCTAATCTTGCTCCTGCATGCTTGTGTTGTTTGCCTATATTCGTCCTTTGTAATTTGTCCTAGTTTCCATTTCTCATACGATTCCTTTTTTATTTTGAGATCATGCAAGATCTCCTGGTTAAGCCAAGGCAGTCTTTTGCCATGTTTTCTATCTTTCCTACACAGCGGGATAGCTTGCTTTTGGGCCCTTAATAATGTCCCTTTGAAAAACTGCCAACTCTCCTCAGCCGTTTTTCCCCTCAGTTTAGCTTCCCATGGGACCTTACCTACCAGCTCTCTGAGTTTATCAAAATCTGCCTTCCTGAAATCCATTGTCTCTATTGTACTGTTTTCCCTTCTACCCTTCCTTAGAATTGTGAACTCTATGATTTCATGATCACTTTCACCCAAGCATCCTTCCACTTTCAAATTCTCAATAATTTCCTCCCTATTTGTTAAAATTAAATCTAGAACAGCTTCCCCCCAGTGGCTTTTTCAACCTTTTGGAATAAAAAGTTGTCTGCAATGCAATCCAAGAATTTATTGGACAGTCTGTCCCCTGCTGTATTAGTTTCCCAACATATACCTGGATAGTTGAAGTCCCCCATCACCACCAAATTCTGGGCCCTGGATGATTTTGTTAGCTGTTTAAAGAAAGCCTCATCCACCTTTTCCACCTGGCTCGGGGGCCTGTAGTAGACTCCTAGTAGGACCTCATCCTTGTTTTTTACTCCTCTGAGTCTAACCCAGAGACTTTTAACCCGGCTATCTCCTACGTTCATCTCCACCTCTGTCCAAGCGTGTACATTTTTAATATACAAGGCAACACCTCCTCCCGCCTTTCCCTGTCTGTCCTTCCTAAGCAGGCTGTACCCTTCAATACCAACATTCCAATGAGGAGTATTATCCCACCAAGTTTCTGAGATGCCAATGATATCACAGTTGTATTCATTTATTAGTACTTCCAATTCTTCTTGTTTGTTTCCCATACTTCTTGCATTTGTATATAGGCATCTCAGACATTGATTTGGTCTTGCCTCCCAGTTTTGCCCTGGCCCTCTTTTTACTCTCCCAGTGTAGCCCATACTCCCTACCATTTCAGGTTCATCTCCCAGGTATCCATGCTCTCCACTTACCTGCAGGCTTTGCTCCCCTGACCCCGTCGAACCTAGTTTAAAGCCCTCCTCACTAGGTTAGCCAGCCTGTGTCCGAATATGGTCTTCCCCCTCCTCGAAAGGTGAACGCCATCTCTGTCTAGCAGTCCTTCCCGGAAAAGGATCCCATGGTCAAAGAAACCAAAGCCTTCCTGGCGACACCATCTACGCAACCAAGCATTCACCTCTAGGATACACCTGTCTCTGCCTGGGCCCCTACCTCTGACAGGCAGGATTGAAGAGAATACCACCTGTGCCCCAAACTCCCTGACCCGTGCCCCCAGAGCCCTGAAGTCGCTCTTGACCTGCTCAGTGTCACACCTTGCAGTATCATTAGTCCCCACATGGATAAGAAGCATGGGATAGTAGTCAGAGGGCCGGATAATCCTCGAAAATGCCTGCGTAACATCTCAGATATGGGCCCCCGGCAGGCAGCACACCTCCCTAGATGAAATGTCAGTGCTACAGATGGGCGCCTCCGTCCTCCTCAGAAGACAGTCTCCAACCACCACTACTCTACGTTTCCTTCTTGCAGGGGTGGCAGTAGACTTCCCAGCCTCAGGGGTACGAGGTTTCTCCTCTTCTGTACGGGATAATTCCTGGTCTCCTGTATTGAGTACAGGATAACGGTTTTCCAGTACCACGGTGGGAGGGTTCTGAGCTGGGGTGGGACACTGCCCACTGCGAGAAGTAACCAGCTGCCAGTGTCCACCCTGGTCCACCTCCTCCAGCGGTTTATCAGCCGTCCTGTGCACTGGGACAGTTACCTCCACAGTCTCCACCTGAATACTATCCAGGAACTGCTCATGGACTCGGATACTCCTCAACCTGGCCACCTCCTCCTGTAGCTCCCCCACCTGCCGCCTGAGAGATTCCACCAGCAGGCACCTTTCACACTGAATATTCCCCTCAGCCTGGGTATCAGTAAGTGGGAACAGCAAGCCACAGTCCTTGCAGAACCACACCAGGATCTGGGTAGAAACATCCATGGTCAGGCAGTCTGTCTGGCTACAGGCACAAGTGGAGGAGACAGCAGTAGTGCTGGCACAGGTGTTGCGGGTCTTCCTAACCATTATAGTCCTCTCTGTGACACTCCCTCCCAAACTCCTGTAGAAAAATCCTCTTCTGAGGTGATTTATATGTCCCTGTCCATGAGCTGTGGTGTCTGTGTGGTTGCCCTGCATCCTGACCAAACAGCCCTTAAGCTAAGCATTTAAAAATTTATAATCTGCTTTACCAGCAGTGGTGACATATTTCCCTCACAAACCACATCAAAATTAGATAAATTGTAAAGTATATTTACTGTTAAAATGGTGTTTAGATACACAAAATGGCCGCTGGAAAATGACAGTTGCAATTAATATTCGGCGGGCTATGAATATGTATGAAGTTATGGTTTGAAAGGTTTCAAACTGATTGGTTAATTTAGAATCCTTATCCATATGTAATAGTCAAATGCCCCTTTGATACATTGTGGCACTGAGGAGGACCTAGCAGGCAGAAGTTGTCAAACAGGTCCACCCAGGCAGCATATATTCAGGAGAGCAGCCCTGCTTGGGGCATTCCGGACCAGACCTCGGAGGAGAGCAGACAAAGAAGAAAGAAGACTACAGAGAAGGACTGAGCTAAGAGCTGGACTGAGCCTGTAGCCGAACATCGCTGGCGGAAGAGCTGAAGCTGATCTGCGTGTCAGTCATCGCTTGCTAGCCGCCGTGGGCCGACGAAGAACAGAAGAGTTCCAGCCAGAAGACCAGAAGATCTCCAGTCTACCAAGAGCAAAAATCACTAGTAAGGCTCCGGTTCTTTTATCCGGAGGGTTTACCCGGCAGACTGCACCGCCTAAACAACGGTGCCTTGCACGGGGAAACCGCAGCAGCGACCCTGCCCTTCCAGTCACCGACCCTAGCTCAGGCCGGTGTCTGAAATATCACGGTCGTTCCTAAAAAACACAGGAGGTTTTTGTTAACTAAGCCGGTTTTTCCTCCTGGCTCTCTTTTTCTTCCTCCTTTACTATCTGACCTGACGCGGCTGCCGTACAAGCACACCGTGAGGGTCATAACTTCCTAGCTCGAAGAGAACTACAGGCCCAGCGCCTGGATTACAGAGCAGGAATAAGGAGGTATTTGTGGTCTGGGTTTAAAGTCAATATAAGTAATTAGGTGAGCAGTTAATGTTTTTATATAGTTTTGTAACAGAGAGTGGATTGGGACTTCCCCAAGTCCATGATCTACGTCTTATATTTTGTACCCCTTGTCTCTTTGTAAAGGCACAGGAGGCCAATGCTATTGGTCTAGCCCAAAACTATTACATGCACACAGAAGGGTAGTTAGGCAAACTGCTTTAAAATTATAATCCAGAGTTATAAGATCCCCCCTATTTAGGAGGGTAGAGCGGTCAGGGATAACCCTATAAAGGGAAAACCCTGGTGTTCTTAGTAACCCTTTAAGGGTAATGAAGGTCTGCAATAAAGGGCTACCATAACAAGGTGGTCGAAATAGGCAGTACCTTTTTGAGGGGATAACCTTTAACTAGGAAAACCCCACCATTTAACTAAGGGGATAACCTCTCAGAAGGAAACCCCGCATATACTGGGCTCTCCCCTGCTTGGCCAGCAGGGTAACCCACTTAACTAGAGAATTGACCTAGCTTAGCGCAGGCAAATTCTTATTCTAAGTAAGATCTGCTCCCCGCGGTAGTCGGCCAAGGGTTGAGCGACCTGGTGAACCTCAGGAAGATCCAGGAATAAATAAATACAATATTCAGCTCTGAAGTTATCCTTTCCATTTTACAGCACGCATCGAAGGCTGCACGGCCCGTCCTGGAAGCGCAGTAAGTAGCTAAGGGGTTAGATAGCAGTGCTGTTATAGCAGTTACCTATTGTTTAAGGCTATAAGCCAATTAGTATTCAAATCCTGTGCTTATTTCAGAAAAACAAGGGTCCATATATTTTGTGTCACCTAGCTTACCATAATCCACACTTTTACTTTGTTAAATAAACCCTTTCTCCCTGTTTGAACCTAACACCTTGTCCGTATTTCTTCCTTGGGTAAACACACCGCAGCAGCGCAGTTCACACACCCTGAAACCCCATTGTGATTAGACCCACTGTAGATGGCGAGCAGGGTCGCGGGGTAAAATCCTGGGAGCATTGGTAAGGACTCAGTTTTAGTCCAGTCCATTGCTCTGGTGTGACTGACTTAGCCTAATCAATATTCAAATTTATTCTCACGTCACTCACATCCTCGATAACTCCCTCTTAAACTCCCCTGTCTGCAGCTCCCTGACCGCTTCGCTCCCCTGGTCGCTCCTGCCTCTGGCTTTTAAGCCTGCTGGCTTCTCTCAGGCCCTCCCCCTATGAGTGACACAGGGGAAGGCTGATCAAGGGAGCAAAAGGTCAGGCAGGCAGTCCCAACTGCCACTGAAACTGAAACTCCCCCCATGTGGAATCAAAATGGCAGTTCAATCGCCAGCAGTTAAAGCACACGCTCACTCACCCAGAGATCAGCACTCTCACCTGGTAGCTTCTTCAGCGGCGGGCTCACTTGCTCTCCTCGCTCTTAAACTCCCCTGTCTGCAGCTCCCTGTCTGCTTCGCTCCCCTGGTCATGTGGGCTGCAAAGCTGTTCCGGGGGGTGGGGGGGTGTATCCCTGACCCTGGTAACGTCCCACTCATCCTGTATGTACCGGCTGTGAGCTCACAGGGCTCAGGTGAGGTTTGGCTGGATGAGGCTCAGCTTGGTGTCCTGGAGGGAAGGGCGATGATGACGGTCCTGTCACTGGAGACCTTGCCATTGCCCTTGGTCTCGGTTGGCTGCTCCCCATGAGGGTGGCTCATAGTGCTGGAAGGGCCCTCCACATCCTTGCTGTCCACAGCAGGGGGAGCGACAGCATCCACTAGATGCTCTGGGGTGGTGGCCTCCCTCATCCCCAGGAGCCTGTGCAGCTCATGGTAGTGAGGGCAGTGGACAGACCGTGCCCCCGACCAGCTGGCAGCATCACTGGCCTTGATGTAGGTCTGGAAGTGTTCCTTAACTTATCTGCACACTGCTGCCAGTGTGGTCCGGTGGCCTTGGTCAGCGAGGCCACTGGCCATCCAAAGGCCTCTGCGTTCCTCTGCCAGGCACTGGTTTGCCAAAGACCTGCTTTTCTCTCCACCGAGCAGGGAGGTCCTTCAGCTCATCCTCTGTCCATGAGGGTCCCCTCCTGGCACTTCTCTTGCCCAGGTGCTGCAAGCCCTCAGACTCCTCATCCAGGGCCCTTGGAGGAAGCTTTGGCATGCTGCTACAGTGGCCAGGGGTGTGGAGACAGGCTGGTGCTTCGAGCTGGGCCGTCCGAGTGGCTTGCTTGTGGCACAGTCTCAGCTTACTGCCTGGGGTTGCCAGGGAGCTGCTTCTTTTAAGGTGGCCGGCAGGGACCATAGAGCCCTGCCTGGGCTGGCCGGAATGTCTGTCCTCCACAGGGGGCTGTCTCCTTGGTGGACTCCTTACTTCGAAGTAAGGAGTGCAGAGTGTCTACAAGCACTTAACTTCAAAGTTAAACTTAGTAGTAAACCACTACTCAATTTGAAGTAAGGGAAAGTGTGTGTAGACGCTCTGCTTGCTACTTTGAAGTAGCAGCCTACTTCAAAGTTAACTTCGAAGTAAGTTTGTAGGGTAGATGCAGCCACACTATAGAAACAAGACAGATCTGTTAAATATTGCCCTAAAAGAAAGCACAGTGAGGGTTTGTATAACACAATATAATTAGAGCCCACTGTATTTTGTGGTGTGCAAAATCGAAAGTTTTCTGTCAAGACAGTCCATATTTAATATCAAATATTAAAATGATCTTTTGACAGTATAAAATACATGGGAAAAACACCTACACTTATAACACAGGCGTGCAGTATGGATATTCTTTTTAACACTTAATTCAGTAAAACATTTTAATGTGTTTTTTGGTTTACATTGCTGCAGATATTTAGGTTTGCCACAGAATTTAATATTAATACAAAATTGTTTCAGTACAGCAGTTGTCTGGGAAAACTGAAGTACCTGGCCGCTTGTGAGAGGGGTGATGTTAGATAGGTCTGTTCAAAGTGAAAGACTTGGGATCGTGTTACTTGGGGAAGGTTTGCCACCTTGCAGGGGCATCTGGTTGTTTTAGGGTGTGTTTTAACCCTGTCCTTGCCAGACCCTGTGTCAGATCCATTCAGCCTTTCTATTTCAGAACCAGAAATCTGTTTTTAACAATTTAATGTTTTTTTGTTTTGGTTTTTAGTTAAGAAATTTGAACTGCATGTGTAGCAATTATACTTGTGGAAAATGAATGGGAGGGTTTGGAAATGAGACACATTGCTCTTTACATGATGGCTTTCACTCTCTTGTGAGGGGCTTCCATTGAGGTGCTGTTTCAAAGTAGCTTTAAAGTGGGAGTGGGCAGATTTTTAACTTGTATCTTGACTTTCAGAGCCTCTGGGCCTCTATCTTGATTCTGAAGGCTGAATTTAGTAGTACCTTCTGTAATCCAATATTCTTCAATCAAGCTTTTTGACTACATACTGCTGAGTTCTAAAGACTTAAAGTTAGTGGAAGGCTGGCAGCAGTATCAGTTGTATCTGAAAGGAAGCTAGTGCTTTGACACAGAATCTCACTGAGAATATGAACGTAAAGGAGCAGTGTGAAGTTAAATCTTGGCTATATCTACGCTAGCCCCCCCCTTCAAAAGGGGGATGCTAACGAGACACTTCAGAATATGCTAATGAGGCATTTCAGTGAATATGCAGCACCTCATTAGCATAATGGCAGCTGTGGCACTTCGACAGTGCCGCTTTTGATCACAAGCAGCTCATCTGCACGGGGTCCTTTTTGAAAGGACCCTGCACATGTCGAAATCCCCTTCTTCCTATTTGGTTATAGGAATATCCTGAAAAGCAGATTCCTTTACATACATCTCTGATAACACCCTTCATTATTACACATGTACTGATTTTAAAAATCATATTTTCATGTGTTTGCTGTTTATTCACAAAATATCCTCTGCGTTCTAAACCGACAAAGTAGAGGTAATGTTTAGTGCACACCTTACTTCAGAACTGGGGCACATGAGAATATACATGCTTAGAAGTTAGACACAATTTCCATTCTTAACATATTTTTAATTGCTTTGACAGTCACTTAAGATGTTTGCACAGCTTCATGAATACTTCTGTAAATAACTGATGTAGTATACAGAGCCCTTCACTTAACACATTTAATTCTTAAACAGGTCTACTTTACATTTGTATCAGAGAGAAAGCCGTGCTAGTCTATATACTATCAAAACAAAAAAGCAGTCCAATAGCACTTTAAAGACTAACAAAATAATTTATTAGGTGGTGAGCTTTCATGGGACAGACCCACTTCTTCAGACCATAGCCATATTGAGTCTGTTCTGGTATGGCTATGGTCTGAAGAAGCGGGTCTATCCCACAAAAGCTCACCTAATAAATTATTTTGTTAGTTTTTAAGGTGCTACTTTACTGTTTTTTTGTTTTTATGTTTGTAGTTAACTTTAGATACATTAGCAGTTTTGTTGCTGAAAAATATGTAATTCCTTTGAAAGGTCTTCAAATAAAAGGGTTTAGATCTGTTTTTATATACTGCATTTAGTTTGAGACACAGAAAATGTATTTTAGACGCCTTTGCTCTTAAAAAATTTGATCATATTTCAGGCTGACATGAATTGATAAAGTGCGAGAGAGGTAGCCGGGTTAATCTGTACTCCAACAAAACAAAGCAGCAGAAATGTAGCACTTTAAAGACTAACAAAATGATTTATTAGGTGATGAGCTTTCGTGGGACAGACCCACCTAATCAGATCAATTTAATTTCCAATACAGACTGACATTTATAAAGTTCCAGTTCTTCAGTAGTCTTTTATCTATACATCTTCCGTGCAGTTCATGGGTTTGTAGCCAAAGATGTCTCCTTAAAACAAATAGAAGAGATATCGATAAAACCCCCAGGGGCTTACGTCTACACTAGCCCAAAACTTTGAAATGGCCATGCAAATGGCCATTTCGAAGTTTCCTAATGAAGCGCTGAAAAACGTATTCAGTGCCTCATTAGCATGCCAGCAGCCACGGCACTTTGAAATCGCCATGGCTCGCCACTGTGTAGCTCGTCCAGATGGGGCTCTTTTTTGAAAGGACCCTGGCAACTTTGAAATCCCCTTATTCCTATCTGCTGTTAGGAATAAGGGGATTTCGAAGTTGCCAGGGTCCTTTCAAAAAAGAGCCCCATCTGGACGAGCCGTGCGGCAGTGAGCTGCGTCAATTTCAAAGTGCCGCAGCTGCCGGCATGCTAATGAGGTGCTGAATATGTATTTCAGTGCTTCATTAATAAACTTCAAAATGGCTATTTTCATGGCTATTTTCAAAGTTTTGGGCTAGTGTAGACATGACCATGATGTTTTTAAAAAATAACTGTTTCATGTATACATAGTGTGTAATAATTGTCTATTAATTATCAAACAGTTTTATTTACCAGTTGTTAGTTTTACTGTACTATTCTGAGGGAAGACCATGGGCAACACCTTGTCCCCGTTGCTATCTCCCCAGACTCCAGGCATCTCTAAAGGGGAAATAACATAATTTCTGCAGGTCTTGCTGGTGGATTGAGAGATGTTGAAAATTTCTGCTGGGGGAAGGTCTCGTGTTCCCCCTACCTGAACAATGATGGCTGTGACATGCATGGCAGAAAGCTGAGTATAAACTGGAGACTGTGCAATACTCAGTACTCTAAGTGGTCTGGAGTAGCAATCATACTTATTGAATGGTGTCGTGATTCTCAAAATAATCTGTAGAATGTAACTAAAATGCTGCATTGTTTCTTTCCAGCTAAGTAATTTGAAACAAGTCACGTTTGTGGATGTGTCAGCAAACAAGTTCCCTACTATTCCAGTCTGTATACTGAGAATGTCAAGTTTGCACTGGCTGGATATTAGCAACAACAAACTAAGAGATCTCCCACAAGATATAGACAGGTAGTTTCGCACATTTAATAAATAGGTTTATGAACTAGAAAAGTTGTATAGATTTAATCTGACCAATTATTGTTTGAAAGAGTCACCATCACTGGAAAACTCCATTTCCATCTGGAAACGTGTCTAGTATTACAAGTAAAACCTATCATTCCACAATCTGCGCAGCACAGGAGCTTTATGAAAACACCAAACATCACAAGATTCACAATAACAATCATGAGAGTCCTGTGCTCAATATTCAGTTACCATGCCTTCTAGAGCTCAGAGGGAAAGTGAGAGTCTCTCATGCAAACAGATGCATCACTGTTCCAGAAGCAGGACATGGACTGGGTGAAGGAAAAAACCAGTTAATTCCTCAAATTTTTAATTTTTGGCCCTCCACATTCAACCTCAAGGCCAAATGTTCAGCCCCAAATTACTGTTGTATGAAGAAAGGATAAGATGACATAAAACAAACAGAAGAAGCCTATACCCTAAACCACAAGATTTGATACTTTAAATTGATTTTAATAGTACTTGTAGAGTTCTCATATTTTTTGTTCCCACCTATATTTTGGGGAACAAATTAAAGGCCAAATCCTAGTCACATGACTTACAATTAGTTCCCATATGTATTTTCATGACTTTCTAACAGAATGAGGTACATGAGAACTTTGCATCCTGTACACACCTTCACTGTGCCACAGAAGCACATGCTGCTGAATTAGTTTCTGATTGGGCACAAATTTTAGATCTTCTCACAGGCACATTATTAACGTCTATATCATGTTGAACCACAAACAGCATCCTGCTGAAGTCAATGGAGTATTCTGTGAAAATACCAAACAGCATAAGGAAAAGCATGTGGTTCATGTGAATATTCTCCTACTTCTTTCGCGGGGTGAAAGTGTATGAATAGGTACACATATATAACAAAAATAATCAAAATGTATTTTTAAGTTATGTTTCTTTGTTATATTCCTTAGGCTAGAGGAACTGCAGACACTTCTCCTGCAGAAAAATAAGTTGACTTATCTTCCACGAGCTTTGCTCAATATTCCAAAGCTCAACTTGCTGGTGGTCAGTGGGGATGATCTGGTTGAGATGCCTACAGATATTTGTGAATCAACCACAGGCTTAAAGTAAGTAATATTCTCAAAAGTGAAAAAGTAATGTAAGTAATGGTCCTCAAAAACAGTTTTACCCTTTCTTTTTACTGGATTTTGCATCCATGATTGCTGGGCTGGGTATACGGTTACCTGTGCCACTTCCACCCAGCCTGGGGCAAAATTCTGACCTCAGTTATAAGAGAACTACTCTAGGGACAATGAGGTCATTGAAGTTCAGTGTGGAATTGTATAAGCATATTTTGGGGTTCCTGACATTTCGTCTGCTGCCAATCAGTGCTTTTGTATTTGTATTGAGACTTTATTGCCTCATCAGCAGCATTCCCTGTAAGCTGGGCACTTGTACAGCCACTCAGAAGAGATTTATAGCCACCCAGCTGAGTAGCAGAGTGCTCACTGCAAGGTTTGTTTTACTCTTAGGCTACAGGTACATTACTGTGAAAGATAAGTCCACTCAGGATCCATCTTCTGGTGTGCTGTTTTCTGCATGTGCAAAACATTGCTTTCCAGGGTCAACACTGACCACATAATGTCTAGAGAGCCACGAGGATTAAGGAAGGTGGAAAGGAGGAGTGTTCCCATTGACCTACTTTTGCGAAGATAGCCACCAAAGTCAATGGCTGAAAAATTGACAGCTGATTTTGCCGGGGAGGGGTAGCTGAGTGTTTTGAGCATTGGTCCGCTAAACCCAGGGTTTTGAGTTTAATACTTGAGGGTGCTATTTAGGGATTTGAGGCAAATGGAATTAAAAAAAAAATAATATAAAAATCTGTCAGGGATGGTGATAGGTCTTGTTGTGAGGGCAGGGAACTGGACTCAGTGACCTCTGACAGTCCCTTCCAACTCTGAGATAGGTATATCTCCATATTAAATTAAGCAAGCTATGCAATTAGCATAGCAAAAATTGCATATCAGACATCGACTGCTATGTCTAGTGTAGACATAGTCTTCGTGGTGCACATATGCCTATGCCTAGGCGCACATAAAATTTATTCTGCATGTAGATGGGGGAAAATCCACATATGGGTCGACAAGATTAGAGGGAACATTACTCAACATTCAGTGTTTGTGTTAATTTAATAATATGTATATTCTTGGCTGAGAGACTGTATCCCATAGTTTCAGATCGATGGACTTGTCTTTCCCATCTATAACTATCACAATC
This sequence comes from Carettochelys insculpta, assembly GCF_033958435.1. NCBI lineage: Eukaryota > Metazoa > Chordata > Testudines > Carettochelyidae > Carettochelys > Carettochelys insculpta. The sequence goes on along the minus strand of NC_134141.1, from coordinate 55,273,055 downwards.
CTATGTTAGGATTTGACACTCAGAATTTAGGACCTGAAGTCATTAGAGTGACAAGAATAATTCCTTGTAGTGTCACTAGACATATGCTTAATTGGAGAGAGATATTTTGCTTTTGGAAATTTCACTGATTAATGGCCTAGATAGTCAGAATTATACTTACTCACTTTGTGCATGGAATTACTGAGCAGTTTTCAAAGTATTACATTAGTATGTTTACAAATGAGACAAAAATGCACACAGATTGAATTCATCTATTGTAACAGATGTTGTGAAGTAACTGTAACTCCCAGACGTGCATCATCAGCTGAGGAATTCTGACTAAATCCTGGAATGCTCTGAAACATGGGTGGGATAGGGTCTATGTTGAAATAATTTGTTCTGATCAGGAGTCGCTGGGACAATGGGTCAGATGTTGTGAAGTGTGATATGTTGTAGACATCCCAAAATGCTAAAACTCAGTTCCTACAGGAAAAGGTACTGCAGTAGGAATGTACTGAATTATAATAGGGAGAACAAAATGTAAAGATAGTCCTACCTAAAATATTTACTTGCTCCATAATAGAAAGATCATAAAATACTTTTATTCAACTACTTAAGCATAGGTTCCTCGCAAACTCCCCTCTTGCTGCAAGTTGACACTTTTAAATAATGTTGATTGACTAATAAAGCTCAATGGCTAGTTGGTTGCATGCATGAACGGTGTGTGGGAGCCACCTGAACAAGGTAAGTTCATAAATATAATTTCTAGAGCTAATTAATTCAAAGTCTGTTTTTAACCTGAGAAAAAGGAAAAAAGTTTATAACATAACCAGTATTTGACAAAAAGCAAACTACAGTCCACTCATGTTAAAACGTTATCCTTAAGTTAAATATTTCTTTTTCTACAGATTTATTAGCCTTAAAGACAACCCTCTTCAAACAATATTCTACCAAGACACTGAAGACATAGAAAGTGAACGTGATCAGGAACAATTTGAGAAAGAATTTATGAAAGCTTATATTGCAGACATGTGTGAAAGAGGTATATATGCTAAATTTTCAGTACATCTCTCGCTATTTCTGCTATAAATGTAGGTTTGATAAAGAATTCCTAGCCACAACAAAATAATATGCTTGGGTTATACAGTGAGATCAACAGTATCCTGAATTTTTATAAAAACTGCAGACAAGTATAAGAGTACAGTACTATGTAAGAAAACATGAAATACACAATTTTAAAATCTGTTAAAGCTCTGTATACTGCAGGAGAAGGGTAAAAAGTATTTTGTGTCTTTTTTATTTTCAAAATAAGATGAGCTTTCAGGTATGTTTTCATGAGAGATGCCAGAATCATAACAAAACTGTAGAAAGTTCAAAATTAATTATGGTTAATTAGGACCAGTGTTGCCTCTAATTTATTCCAATCCTGAGTGGAATACATTTTCTTATGTGCATTAATGTGGTGGTGATGTGCAACACATCACCTTTATATTGGTGCACATAGCATAATTCATGATGTGGGAGCTAGGCCAAGAAATCTGAGCATGGGAGGGGGCTTAGTCCTGGGGTATAAGGTTGGGGTGCAGGAGTGTGAGGGGTTTGGCTGGAGGTGAGGGCTCTACAATGGTGGGGGGGCAGGGGTTGAGTGACTACAGGCTATGACAGAGGGTTAGGGTGCAAGGGCTCTGTGGGGTGTGGGGCTTGGAAGTGCAACTGGAGATAAGGGGTTTAGGGTGCAGAAGAGGCTACAAAGTGTGGGTGGAGGTCGGGGGCTGGGAATATGGGCTTTGGGTGCAAGAGGGCGTCTGGAGCTGGGGGTGATGAAAATCAGGCAGTAGACTGGGGCTTGGGCTTACCTGGGTGGCTCCCTGCTGAGGCGAGCAGAGAGGAGGTCCTGTCCACTGGCCGCAGCAACTCCATGTTGGGCCAGCAAGGAGGAGCTCCCTTGCAACAGCCATGGCAGCTCCATGCTGGGGCTGGTGGTGAGCAGCTCTTTCCAGTGACTGCAGCAGCCTCAGCTTAATGGAAAGCTATGCTGCCAGTTATGTCCTTACCAATTTCATGGTTCATTTTGGTCAGTTTCAGAGTCATAGGATTTTAAAAACTGCAAAATTAATTACTCCAGTTATTTTAAATTGGAAAGTTCAGTGTTGTAATTTTAGGGGTCCTAAGCCCAAGGAGTGGGGGTGGGAGTTGTTGTAAGGGGTATGTTGTACTGTTGCCCTTACTTTTGCACTGCTACTTGTGGCAGAGCAGCTTTCAGAGCTTGGCGGTTGGAGAGCAGCAGCTGTTGGCTGGGACCTTAGCTCTGAAAGCAGAGCCACCTCTAGAAGCAGCCAGAGTAAGGATGACATGGTACAGTGTTGCCTCTTTTCCTTCTGTGCTGCTGTCTGTAGTGTGGGGCTCTCAGTCAGCAGTCACCACTTTCTAGCACCTAGTTCTGAAAGTAGCAGTGCAAAAATAAGGGCACCTTGGTATGGTATTCCCACCCTAATTTATGTGCTGCAGTTGTTGGGGTGCCAGCTTCAGAACTAAGCATGTCATTGAACCTGTGAAAAAGCCATGAAGTAGTAATTAAAACCACAAAACCAAGCACTCCTGTAGCACTTTAAAGACTAACAAATTTATTTATTAAGTAATGAGCTTTAGTGGGTAAGGCCGACTTCTTCAGATCTTCTAATCTGAGATTAATGAAATCATTTAGAAGGCATGTGCCAACCCTGAATTAACTGCCAAAACCAGTTGTGCATTACTGTGGCTACAGGACCTTAGTTTAAAATTTTCTTTAAATATTTCATTAGTTTGCAGCTGATTCTCTTAAAATCATTTCTCTAAAAAAATCCTTGCATAGATATTTAGATGCCAAATCTGATTATTTAGCTGTATCCTGAAATCCATCAATCTTCAGACATAGTTTTTTAAATAAATTTTTCATCCTTATGTAAAATACACATTTTAATTTTAATTACTAAAACTTGCTTCTAAGATTGCCCTGTCCTTTCTCGCCAGCCCTACTCCTGTTTTCCCCCCACCCCTGCCCACTTGAAGAGAACTCTTAAACAGACAACATTCCCTTTCATCCAGATATCTGGACAAATGAGTTTCTCTTTTGCTTCTGACTTTTTCATCAACTAATTTTAAGAGAACCCTCCACCGAAATCAGTGCCTTACTAACATATAAAATCTTTGATATGCCTAAAATCTTTAGAAATATATTTTAATGTAAACATCCAGTGAAATTTTAATAACATGATAAAAATCACACAAAATAAATTAGTAACAGAGAGGGAGCTGTGCTAGTCTATACACTGTCAAAACAAAAAGCAGTCAAGTAGCACTTTAAAGACTAGCAAAATAATTTATTAGGTGAGTTTTCATGGGACAGACCTTTGCTCATCTCGATCATTTTTTTTCTGATTTCTCCTCCTTGCTTACCATTTTTGGTTCTCTGTGCCTTAAATATTGAGTCAGTTCTGGTATGGCTATGGTCTGAAGAAGTGGGTCTGTCCCACAAAAGCTCACCTAATAAATTATTTTGCTAGTGTTTAAAGCGCTACTTGACGGCTTTTTGTTTTGACAAAATAAATTAGTGTTCCCTTTTTCTAAAAGCAATGGACTTTGTTATGAACATCCTAAACATCTCTGGTTAACTTAAAATAGTGTTGTTTTAGTGAGTTTAAATATGTAATGATCTGGAATGATTAATTTATGAAGACTTAGCAGTATATTTAACACATAAAATCACCTTAGAAATACTGATGAAGAAAATGTAAAACAGAGAATATATGTACCATGCATTCCATAATATTTAATGTTGTGTTCAGCAGGACAACTGACTTGGTAAATCTCTGGTAAACTTCAGGTATAGGTAAACTTGTGACTGACATATTTTTATTTCCAAATTTAGTGCTTTTAATTAGTGCCTTTAATTTCTGCATGTCCAGTCTTCACAATTTCGGCATGCAATGGAGAACACGTTCCATTTAATTTAGGGGAAAAAAACCCACTCTTCTAAAATTTCTATTTCCCAAAAGTCATTTTCTACATTTGGGTTATAGATTTGGGCTAGAACGGGTGAGCAGAGAGAAAAGGGGGACAGTGGGCCTTAGAAGGAGCTGGGTTGGAGTATGGGCAGGGCTGCAGGCTGAGGAGCTTGTGGAAGCTCATGATTTGGGAATAAAAAAAATGCCAGTCACAGTTTTTTTGATATACCTTGAAGTTTTTCAAATTTATTTGCCAAAAATTTGTAGTAAGGGCATGTCTGTTTTCCTGCTGAATGCAACATTAAGTGTTCTGGAATAAATTGATGGAGCTCTTTTCTCTCTTTCTAATCTGATTTTATATTTTGAATGTATTCTTACTCCTGCATAAAGTAATCATTGCAGATTACTACATATTTAACTCACTGAAACAAAGACATTATTTTAAATTCATCCATCAGAGTGGTTTACAAAGTTCATTGCTTTTAGAAAAGGGGAGCACTAATTTATTTTTGTGATCTCCTTAACAATAGACATTTTTATGAAATTTCTCCATATATTTATGTTAACTGTTTCCAAAGCTTTTAGGATTAACAAAGGATTTTATATCTTACTAAGATACTGAGTTTGGTTGATGGTTCTCTTAAAACTAGTTCATGAAAGATCAGAAGTAAAGAAAAGGAAACTCGTGTCTCCAGCTGCTCTGGAAGAAAAGAGATATTATCCCTTTAAGGCCAAGTGTCCCATATGTTTGCCACATGAGGCAAACAGGAGTCCGTGGTGTGATGAATACAGCTCTTGAATCACATGCAACTCTTGAAGCCTTTAAATGAGGCTCCTCCTGAGAGCCACACATGGGGAGTGCCATCTGCCTTCTCTGTGTATGTGTCCCACCACTTGGTGGGAGAAGCATGTGGCAGCCCCAGCAGCAGCTCTGGTGAGTCACCAACATTAAATTAGTCCCCCCCTCCCACCATTCTAGCAGGAGCCTGGCTTGGGAGGGAGGGCATTTATTTAGAGAAGGGTAGTAGTGGGGGGCTGGGAATGCCTGGCCCTGGGGGAGGGCACTTATGTGGGGGGGTGTAATAGGGTGACTATTGAAAGACGACAACCACAAGTGTGGCAATCTTTGAATTCCTGTTGGACACTGCTGCTTAAGGTCTCTCTTCAAGGGGTGAAAGGATTATAGCAGGGATGTACATAAAGGACGGGAAGATTTTAGAAGGAAGTTTTTGTGCAAAAGTAAGTAAAATTAAAAATGTGTATTTTAAATAACAGTGGTCTTCTGACAATTTTTTTTGACTATGTCTGAAGATGCACCTAAAAATCTATGTAAGGATTTATTAGAGATGTGATTTTATAATCTTCAGCAACAAACTAATGAAACATTTGAAGCAATTTTTAAAACTAAGGTCCTGTAGACATATTTACAATAACGCAAGACTGCACAAGTACTTTTGTCAGTACATCTAGAATCTGACAGTATAGACCTCTGCGATATTTTTTGGACCTCTGTGCTGTATAACTAAGTCTGGATTGGAAATTCTGTAGGTCTGAAGAAGTGGGTCTGTCCCATGAAAGGTCATCACCTAATAAATCATTTTATTAGTCTTTAAAGTGCTACATTACTGATGTTTTGTTTTGTTAGAATACAGTCTGACACAACTACTTCTGTTACTATTCAACATGCAAGGTAAGTTTAGCTGTTTGGAATGGAGATCCATCAACTATATGAAAAAAAACTCACTCAGATCTAGACAAACATCTTTTTCTCCAAATGCAAAAAGATGGACATTGTACCCAATGGACTGACAGGACAAAAACCTGTTACAATCAATGTACTACACTGATTATAGTGAGAAGCTATGCCATGCACTCTCTAAGAAACTGAGGAACCACTTGGTCAGTATCCTGTACAGCAAGCAGGAGAGGATCAAGAATGACCTCTCTGAACTTGAAACTTTCATCAATAATCAAGTTTCCATGCAAGACCCCACAGAGTGGGACTTTTCCTACACTAGACAAGATATCTAAAATACACACTTCCACTCTGTACAAAAAAGAGAGGACAATAAACTATCTAAATTACTTCATACCTCAAGACAGTACAACTGCAACAACTACAGCTCACCGAATAATATTATTCACCTTTCCAGCTACAAACTCAGCCTGGCAAAAGAGTCTCTCTTATCCCAAGGACTTTTTCTGCTTTTCCTCCTCCACGAACCTAATACAATTTTATGGTGACCTCAAGGCCTTCTTTCGCCATCTCCATCTAAGGGAATACTTCCAACACAACAATGAACATCAGTCTGACTTGCTCAATTCTCCTCTATCAATACCAAAAGAAGAGGAACTCCATGTGGACTCCCCCGACAGTCATAGTGACAGTCTAGATTTCAGTATTCAATGCTTCCGCAACTGTGCACACTGTTCTGTGCAAACAATATCAAATGAAATACAATCTCAACTGTGCTGAACGCTATGCCATCCAGAGTCTCAAAAATAACTCAGACATTATAATCAAGCCGGATGACAAAGGGGGTGCTGTTGTCATCATGAATAAGTCAGACTCTGAAAAGGAGGCATCTAGACAACTCTCCAAGACCACATTTTGCAGATCTCTTTCCTCTGATCCCACTTTAGAATTCCATCTGCTTAAGGAACTCCCTGCCTCTACTTGGGACCAAATTCACTCAGACACACCATCTGAGCCTTGACCCTGATAATTCTATTTGCTTTCTAAAATCCATAAATCTGGAAATCCAGAATACCCTATCATTGTGGGTATTGGCATTCTTACTACCGGTCTCTCCAGCTATGTATACTCCCTCTTCAAACCCTATGCCACCAGTACTCCTAGCTCGCTTCGAATTACCACTGACTTCCCAAGGAAATTACAAAACATCAGAAACCTTTCTGACAACAGCCTCCATGCCACCATGGATATAGAGGGTCTCCACACCAATATTTCACATGAAGATGGACTACAAGCGATCCCTGATGTTACCATGGCAAATCCAGTTCCTGACCTATGTAACTTATTTCCAATTTGGGGACAACTTATATCTCCAGATTAGTGGCACTACTATGGGCACCTGCATGTCCCCATAGTATGCTAACATTTTTATGGCTGACTTAGAGCAATGATTCCTCAACTCTCGTTCCCTATTACTCCTTCTTTACTTACACTACATCAGTGACAACACTACTCTACCAGAAACCCACTGACTGCTACACTTACCTTCATGCCTCCAGGTTCCATCTAGCACAAACCACACATCATTTATAGTCAAGCCCTTAGATGCAATTGCATCTGCGCTGATCCTACCGACAGAGACCCAAAACTTCAAGATCTCTACCAAGCATTCATAAAATTTAATTACCCACTGGGAGAAGTTTTTTTTTCTTTTTTTAAAAAAAAAGAAGGAACATTGACAGGCCCTGACGAATATCAAGAAACCAGCTACTTCAAGATAGGCCCAAGAAGGTCAATAACAGAACACCACTTGTCATCAGCTATAGCTCCCGGCTCAAACCACTGCAATGCATCATTAAAAACATACAACCTATACTAGATCATGATGCTACACTCCAGAAGGCCTAAGGCGACAGGCCTGTTCTCCCCTGTAGACAAATTCCTAACCTAAGGAAGATTCTAAGTAGCAATCACAGGCTATACCACAGTAATACTAATCCTGGAACTTTTTCCTTGCAACTAACCCTGTTGCCAACTTTCTCCACGTATTTATTCTGGGGATACCATCACTGGACCAAACCATGTCAATTACAAGATCAAGGGCTCATCCTCCTGTACCTCGACCAATATTATATGTGCCTTCATGTGCCAGCAATGCCCCTGTACAATGTACATTGGACAAACCGGGCAAACACTTCACCGAAGAATGAAGGGACACAGAGCAGACATTAGGAATCTCAATACACATAAACCTGTCAGTGAGCATGTCAATGGAGTGGGCCATTCTGTTAAAGACCTGAGAATATGTATCCTATAACAAAGAAACTTTAGAAGCAGATTACGCAGGGAGATTTGTGAACTGGGGTCATAGTCAAATTTGACATTAACACTAGGTATGGAAAAAGACAGCAATTATCTCATGCATTACAAGGACTGCCTCCCTTCCTTTGATGATTGTAATTATCTCAGGTCAGACACTTACCCCTTATCACCACTCCTTCAGTTCTATGCATTTGATTTGTCAGTTTTTATTGCAGTTTTTTTGGACTACTATATATGAGTCTGGACTGGAAATTCTATAGATCTGCAGAAGTGGGTCTGTTCCATGAAAGCACATCACCTAACAAATCATTTTCTTAGTCCATAAAGTGCTACCTGACTGCCAGTTTGTTTTTCTTCCTTGTGATTTAATGACTTTTTCATAGGTTCTGACAAGTTGGAAGGCTTTTCACTTTTAAGTTACACTCATCCCTCATTAAACAAGTATTTTATTTATGAGTACTTGTTTAAACGAGGGACACATTTGCCTACCTTAGTTCACTCTTCGAGTGAACTGCCTCCCTCTCCTGCTAATACAAACCTTACCCCTCTCCCCATGGCTCCAACCCCCTAGTCTGACATCCTCCCCACCAGCCCTGCATCCCCAACCCCCTGCAGCCAGACTCCCTGCTGGCTCTGCAGCCTGACCACTCCCTCCCCACTCCAGGTGGCCCTGCAGCCCCAAACCACGGCAGTCTGATGCCCCTGCTAGCCCCCAAGCCAAACCCCCCCACTTGCTTGACACCCCCCCCGCAACCCTAAACCGCAGCAGGCAGACCCTCTTACCTGCCCCACAGCCTGATCTCCCCTGCTCCGCAGCCTGACACTCCTGCAGGCCCCGTGGCCAGACCCCCTAGCCCCCTGTAACCCCTCTGGCCCCGCCACCTATACCCCCTGCAGCCTTACCCCCCATCACCACCTGTGACCCCCACCTGCCCTGTGGCCCCAGGCCAGGGCAGCCAGACCCCCTTACCAGCCTGCAGCCAGGCCCCCTGTCGCCTGACCCCCCACGTGGCCCCTCAGCCTGACCCCCCACTCCCCACTGGCCCTAAACTGCAGCAGCCTAAACCCCCAAACCCTAACCTGCCACCAGATTTTAACCCTCCCTCCCACTCACAGCCCCAAACTACCCTCAGCCTTTAACCCTCCCCAACCCAAGGTTCACTCGCCTTTCAAAAGCAGCATCTCCTGCTGCCACTCCTTCCCCGAGTTGGGAGCCCCAGGAAGTAAATAGGGACTTTTACATGTAATTTAATAGGAATTTAGTGTCCCTCTTATGAGTTTCTGCCTACAAGCAGAAAGTTGGGAACCAATTGTGCTCGTATAGTGAGGGATGAGTGTACTAGATCCACAGTGGCCTGCTGTGGGATCCTGCAGGAAGGGTCAGACTAGGGATGGGAAGAGTTGAGGGGTGTGCCTTCCCTTGCTTTTTAAACACACCAGCCAAGAATCCTGGATTAGGGAACTGGCCAACACCGCACCTGGTATTGTATTATGGAACTGGGCCACCCACTTGGCTCCCATAATAGTTCCACCGATTCTGGTATTAGTAACAGTGGTATAACTACGAAGGTGGGGGAGTGCGGAAAAACAGAATATAACAAATTAGAATTTGGCGTTACAGGTTTTGGAGATGTGCAAAGAACAAACGTGTAATGATGGTGTTCTGTTTGCATGACTAGTCAGAGTAGCGTGTGAGGAAGTCCATGTATTTGCAATATTCCTGTATTTGTTTTTTATCTGGGATAATTGCCAACATTTCTAAATTAATATAGCCTTTAAAAGTTTTCCTTGAAGCCCAGAGTGAAGGCAAATAAGCACAACATACATTCACCTTTGTTGATGCACATTTTCAATTATAATGCCAGAAGGGTCTATTATGATCATCTAGTTTGGCATTCTGCAAACACAGACTAGTAGACTCTGAAATATAGCGCACAGAACATTTGCTGTTGTAGTTTACCTTTGAAATAAAGACATCAAGCTATTTCTAGTCCAGGTTTAAATACAACTTTATCTGATGATCATACAGCTGAAAATTTAAATATATTTTTCTCCTTTTATAGAATCTATGCCTTGCTATACTACAAAGGTATCATTTACTCTCCAGCTCTGAAGATCAGAAATCTCTAAGACCCAAAGGACTCATATTTTTTGTCTCTGTGAATGGAAAATGTTGAAGTCATGAGGAGTCATAAGCACCTCTTCAAAATTATCACAGAATTTCTTATTTGTTACCATACTTGTTTTCAACAGCTGCTGAAAACTTTGCAAGGGCTAAATACTTTTCATCAATTGCCATTTCACTTTAAATTAATGTATGTATGTTCAAATCAATACCAACAAGTACTAAATTATACACTGCTAAGGCCTCATCTTGCAAAAACTTTTATATGTTGTGAATAGTGCTATTGAAATCAAGGTAAGCAGCTATGTGTTTGCAGGATAGGGCCTTACAGAGTATGTGGTATATACTTTGTTGTGGTTCATCTGAAAACAAGATTTGTTTCTGTACAAGCAGTGGAAATATTAATGCTTTAGAAAATGCATGTGATCAGTGATATTTAAAGACCAAATGATTAAGTCAGTTGTTTGCAATTGCTCTTAAGGGTAGGCTTAAACACATTGTTTATTGGGTGAGACGTTTACTTTCTGCTGTTCAGAAAGGTCCTTCTCTGGTTTTTCAGTTTAAATTCCATCAAGTAGACACTTAGTGTGGAGTGTATGAAAACACTGTTGCTTTTTTCAAATATATTACAAGCATTTAAATGATCACGAATATTAGTACACTAGTGACTAGAATGTTTTGGAGTAAGCAATTTTCTAATAATAGTTTGGCAATGGCTTTATAGGACTTTAAGAAAAATAATCTCTGGGAAGAAATTTGAATGAATAAAACATCATGAAAATATTTAAAAATGAAGCACTTTAATATGCATGGCTCTGAATTACAACATTTTGTTATTTTGTAATCTAATGCAAATGCCTTAGTTGTATAAGTGTGATTTTTGCTGGTTATGATATTTTGTTTTGTCATCTGTTATACATAACTTTGTAAGTGTACATACTGTAGTATGTTTTAATTTAGTTTTGCATATGAATATTTTTCATTTATTAAATCAACTTTATATCTAAATTGAAACTTGAAATAATTTAATTAAAATCATCCTAAACTGTGTAAGTGTGAGTGGGGGAGAAACATGTAAGAAAGAATAGTAAAATCATGAGGATGACTTATTATAGAAGAGTGGCAGCTTTGCTATAGGTGAGATAAAGAACAGTTGCTAGTTAAAGCTCAGCTCTGCTCTGTGCTATACAATCTATGTAACCATATCAGATAGCCTGGAAATTTCATGAGTGCCATGGGCATGCTGACTCATCCAAATTTGGGCCCGTTTGACCCAGGGCTTGCTGAGATACAGTCCCCAGATCTAATGGCTTTTGTCAAATTCTGGCAACAGACTTTTGCTCAAAGGTAGTAGTCAGCATCACAGCAATGTCTCAAATGCTCATGAATTACCCCCTAACAGAGCTCCTGGCACCCACCAGCTGTTTGGGGGAAATTGAATTACAATGTTATTAGAAAAACAGTTTGTGTCTTCAGTTAGGCACCCTAAGGGTCAAGTGCCTATCCGTGACAGCCTAACAAATTACATGGAGCATCTATTGGAAAAGGTGATAACAGGATCACTTGCATGCAAAATTTTACATCAGCTAGCTAGCTCGGGGGGGATATCTAGTAGTAATCCTCTGAACCTGACCTTCCATTTCAATTGAAGCCTTATGTTAGGTAGAAATTTGGGAAAGGCTGGATGGCATACTGGTAAAATCTGCTTGTGTAAAGGTTAACTTTTAAAGCAGATTTAAGAAAGTCCCACACCTGTCACACATAGCATAGCTGTTAATAACTGAGGCTTTACAATCACAATACTTCAAACCTTAATTTGTTATTAAGGAGAAAACACTATTCCTACGTCACCAATAACAGCATAAGATGCACCAAAAATCTGTTTAGTTTCGGAAACCAGCTTTGTTTTCAGGTCATCTGAAAAAATCCCTGTTTGGTTTTCAGAGGTATAGATGTATTAGCTTCCCAAGGGCAGGATGATCATCACCCACATCCCATTACAGAAACTGACAATGTGATCTGCAAACCACTGATGAAGCTCACCAACACTACATGGTGAGCAACAATTATTAGAAATATTAAAGAGGCAACATAAGATATTCTTATTTCATTTCTCAGAACAGTTTGAAAATATGATCTTACACTTAAATTAGTTTTCTACCTTTATTACACTAGTAAAAGTGACAGAGGTAGCCTTCCTTTGATGTTCATGATTATCTTAGGCAAGACACCTAACATCCCCCACTCCTCACTCCCTCCTTCAGTCCATGTATTTGATTTGTCAGTTTGTATTGCAATTTTTTTAGACCTCTGTATTATATATCTGGGTCTGGAATGGAAATCCTGATGAATCATTTTTTGGGTTTTTAAAGTGCTAGATGACTGCTGTTTTGTTTAGTAAAAGTGAGATTCATTCTTCGCCAAACACAGGTTGAAACTCTGTCTTGTGGCAAAATCCCTCATCACAGAGCTTGCTGGACCAGAGAGCACCTGGAGAGAGTACTCTAGCTGCTGAGCTGCAGAGGAGCCCTACTAGTGGCAGGGAGCCCCACTGGCAGACCCAGGAAGGGAGCCTTGCTGGGGAGCCCCACAAGGGGGAGCCCTGCTCCAGTCTGGCACCCCACCAGAAACCCTGCAGTGGGGAGCCAGCTGGGAGCCCAGCTAGGGCACGGACCCCTGCCAGCAGCCCCACAGCCATGGGGACCCTGGCCAGGGCAGGGGGAGCTCCGCAACCCACAGTGGGGAGCCGGCTGGGGCACAGAGCCCTGCTGGCAGACCTACAGCAGTGGGGAACCCAGCTAGTTCAAGGGAGTCCAGCAGCCCTGCAGTGGAGTCCCCACCCCAGGCAACCTGGGGGCAGAGATCCTGCGGCAGCCAGGAGAGCCTGGACAGGAGAGTGGCCATCCACCTGCAGGGCAGCCAAGGGGCCTGACCCTCACTGATCCAGCAAATCCCCATGTTGGGACCACTCAGGTCCAGAGGGAGCCGGACAAGTCAGGTACAACCTGTATCATGTAAAATACTTCAGATAAATAATATAATGTGGAAAATAATACAATTTATTAACCTCTGAGTTCCTGCTTCTGTAAACTGTTAACATGCACAACCTTAACCACACAGATAGTCCTGTGACTATTCATTTGCATCATACTTGGGTAGTCTAGATCAAATCACTAAAACGACATGAGATACCAAAATTACTGCATGACATTAGAAAGGGAGAAAAGGCAAGTTGTGTTTAATACTTTATGGCAAGGGAAGTCATAGAACAGATCAATATTATTTTAGTTTCTCTCCCTTATTTGCTGTTTTTGTGTAAACAACAGTTGTGGAATGCCAGTTTTCAGCAAATACTTATTTTTGTTGCTTATAACCTTATTAAAGCTTTTGTTAAAAGTATTTTGAAGCAATTTTTTTCAGGCACAGATATGTAGTTGATATAATTATCCTCAGACATGTAATAAACTATAGCAAATTTTATATGGGATGTAAAATTAAAATGATTTCTATTAAAATTGGAATCACCTTGCTGATCTTCTAACAAATGCTAGGAAAGAGGTTTTATATATTTATTCATTTGATAATTAAAATTTTATCACACCATCTGGATTGAGGTTTTTAGCCTCTTAGACTTGGGGCAGACCCATCTGTACCACACAAAACAGGTGTACCATTCTCTATCTGCTATTTGGTAATGGGGAAATTGCTGTGATTTTGTTCTCTGCTTAGGTCCTGTATCTTTCACATCAGCAGTGGATAGCAAGAGGTCAATAAAGGTGAAGTTCCACCCCTTCGAGTTGCTAGTAGATTCTGATATTTTTTTGTGTCACCCAGAGCCTCCTGACTTCTGTGAGGGGTGCAAAAGTATGGCTATTCTACTCCCCTAAGACCTCCTACTTTTTTGGATCCTCCTCCAAAAGTGAATGAATAACTTTTGTGTTGCCTGCCTCTTGTACGGTTTACAGCTTTCCCAAGTAGCAACAATAAAGTTACACCATCCCATTTCTTGGCAGCTGAGATACCCATGATTGCTTGTAATGTCAAGAGTATTTTTTACATTCTTCTTTGAGTAGTGTTCCCATGGGTGCTCCACTCTGGGTGTCGGTGCGTCCTTGTGCCAGCACTCAGAGATTCTTCTATAGCCTTGGTTTTCCTTGCCAGGCATGTGCAGAAGCACCTGCTTGTGACATCTGGTGTGCGTGGGGCAGGCTCCTCAGTTCCTACTCTACAGTCCTCCGCTGCAGATCGAGCTTTGTCCTGTCTGTGAAAAACAAAGTTTTAGCCAGTTAGTTATTGAAGTTAGCTCTTTAGCCTGCTCACTGTTTCTGTTATAGTTATTTTATTTTTTTTGGAAGCTAAGTTAGTTTAGGACTCATAAGTGTTTTTTTTTTTTGCTGTGTCACCGTGATGCTGGGCTCTCCCAGATTCAAGTGGTGTGCCATGTGCAGGGAAGCGATGCTGGCCTCTGATGTCCATGCTTCCTGCATCAAATGCCTGGGTAAAGAACATCAGATCAGTTCTGCACCTACTGCTCCAGCCTTACCACATAAGCTGGGAAGGACCAAGCCAACTGACTCAAGATGAACTTGTATGAAAAGTCCCTTCAGCCTGCATCTTTGGAACAAATACCCATGAAAGACCTCACACATGAGGCTAAAGTTATGGATGCCAAAGGTCCCTTTCCATCAGACAGCACCCCTCCTTCCACTGAGGATCGGTCTCATTGCACTCCTGGCCTCTGGTGCTGTCTCCACTGGCCATGCCAGTAAAACAGGTGACCACAGCTTCAACAGCACCCTTGCTGCTGGCACCACCAAAAAGGGCTTTATCAGAACTAGTCTGGAAGCCTTCAAGGCCCTTGATGCCCTCGGCACTGTCAGCATCACCAGCTATGGTTGCCTTGGCTCCAAAGGACAAAGGCTTTCTAAATCTAAGATCTCATCTTTGGCACTGGGGAGAGAGTGGAAATGGCACTAATCTAAATCATCAAACTGCTCGCAGCAATCTCTGGCTATAGCATCACACAGCACAAGGGCTGACTCAATGCCCAATGCCAAATGCAACACCAATGCAGCACTGGGATGCCGCACTGCTGGCACTGTTGGCACTGGAGCACAGTACAGTGTTGAAATGCCGGCAAACTGACCCGCTGCCACAGCATCACTCTCACTGGGTACAGCACCAAATGGTTCTCCACACTGAACATCTCCAGTACCATGTTGTCTCCATGCCTATCTCAAAGGTCAGTGCTCTCCTATGTGTCGGACACCAGATCTCAAACACTGGGAGGAGATGTTTCTGACCATCGAAGCATGTTCTTTTCCCAACTTTCTAGTCCCATGCATTTGACTTGGCAGAATATTCCTTCCACCATGCATACTCGCGACCTCCTCCAACACTGTTTGCATACCATCTTACCCTCGTGATCCAATGCCACAGTGGTCCTAATGGCAAGCCAGATCCCCTCAGTCATATCCACCATCAGCACCACCCCACGTCTCAGGGGTCCATCCCCCCCAACCAAAACCATCCACATTGGCACCAGACCCACCTTTCCAGCACTCCAGCACTGAGAACTATTTGTTAGGATGGGCAGGCATCCCCTTTGCATCCTTCCTTATCCTTACCAGACAACGTGCTGCTGTTAGTGTTGCCTCCCCCAGTGGATGATGCAAAGGTCTTCCATGACTTATTAAGGTGGGTGACCTTAGCACAAGAAAAAGACTTACAGGAGGTGCCTGTGAAGCAACAAGGCTTCTCTGCATCTTACAACCGCCTTCTTCATCTGAGGTAGCATTGCCAATGGATGAAGTTGTCATGGACCCCACCAATATTCTCTGGCAGACCCTGGCTTCCTTTCCCCCAACAAACAAAAGGGTGGATAAGAAATACTTTGTGGCTTCCAAGGATGCAGAGTTCCTTCTCACACATCCCCAACCAAACTCACTTGCTGTTGAAGCCGTCCAGAACAAAACTAAATCCTTTCACTCCACTTGCCAGGACAAATCGGGGAAAAAAATGAGACATCATGGGGCATAAAGTTTACTTGTCGGGCATGCTCTTGCTGCAGGTACCCATGCTGTCTAACTGTGACCACTTTAACTATTTCAAACTCAAAGAGTTGGTCCTAGCTCTGCCAGAACAACAGTGCTTGGCTCTCGTCAGCATGAACTGTGAAGAGCACATCATTGCCTGTTGCAGGCATGGCAGCCAGAGTCAGTGTCTGCAGTCATTATGAGGCATGCATTGTGGCTCCAATCATCCAGGGTCCCTAAAGAATTACAATGTAAAGTGCAGGATGTCCCCTTTGATAAGCAACATCTGTTCACTCAAAAGACTCATGAGGTCTTCCATCCCACCAAGGATTCCTGTACCATGTTCCATACACTGGGCATTTACATGTTGCTGGTTAAACAGGCCTGCACTTCCAAACACACCACCTCCAACAGCAAGGCTTCAAGCTGTATCAACAGAACAGGTCCCATTGATGATGTTCCAATAGGTGGCAACAGTCCTCAGTGTCCAAACCTCCACCTCGCAGACAACAGTTTTGAGGGTGTGGTCTGGAACCCAAGAGATTTTTCAGGTCCAGTCAATTTAGAGTCCAAAGATTATCCTTTTTACCATCACCTTTGCCCCTTTTTCCACCTCTGGGGTGTCGTTACCTCAGGTGAGTGGATCCTGGCACTTGTGGCCAGGGGGTGTTCTACCCCATTTACATCTGTCTGCCTCCCTACCCTGTTCCTCTTCAGGGACCCTCTCATGAGTGTCTTCTTGACCAAGAGGTCCAACACCACCTCTGTTTGGGAGCCGTGGAGCCAGTTCCCAAGGAGTTCTAGGGGAGGGATTTCTACTCCAAGTAGTTCCTGACCCAAAAGAAAATGTGGGGGTTGGAGGCCCATTCTTGACCTCAGAAAGCTCGACAAATATGTCCTTTATTGATGGTTCAAGACAGTGACTCTCATGATCATTATCCTGGCTCTGGAGAGAAATGATTGGCTCTCAGCTAGAACGTAAGAACATAAGAATGGCCATACTGGGTCAGACCAAAGGTCCATCCAGCCCAGTATCCCGTCTGCCGACAGTGGCCAATGCCAGGTGCCCCAGAGAAGGAGAACAGGATGCCTACTTCCACATTACCATTCATCCAGTGCACAGGTGATTCCCCACCATTATCAGTACCAAGTCCTCCCATTTGGGCTCTGCACCGTGCCCAGGGTTTTCTTCAAGACTCTGGCAGTCATAGCAGCCTACTTACACTGACACAGGGTCATTGTTTTCCCCTGTCTGGATGATTTGTAAAAGGGCCGTCATTTACCGAGCCCTTTACATGGTGCAAGTCACCACAGACCTTCTGTTAAATCTAGGCTTCCACATAAACTACAAGAAGTTCACACTTCACCCTCCCCAGCCCCTAGAGTTCTTTGAGGTGCATTTAAACACCACTTCCACCAAGGCCACACTACCACTGCAAAGGTTTCAGGCCCTGCACAATCTCATATTAGTGGTATGTCTATCTCCCACAGTCACAATGCACATATGCCTCAAATTGCTCAGTCACATGGCTGCTACCACATACATAGTCAGACTAGCCAGACTTCACATGTGGCGTCTTCAGTCGTGGCTTGTTGCATGCTACACCCTGACCAGACACCCAGTGACCAAAATTGTGGTCATTCTACCACATGTCCTTGCCTCTTTTCAATGGTGGCCCTGTCTGGACAACATTCTCGCTGGAGTGCCATTCCACCAACCACCCCCATTGATCATACTTACTAAGGACGTTTCCTTCATGGCGGGGGAACTCATCTCAGCTCTCACACAAGGCAGGGCAAATGGTCCTTCACTGAACAGATGCTCCACATCAACTTCAGGCAGTCTATTACATTTGCAAATACTTCCAGAGGTACCTAACGCACAGGTCGGTCAATAACCTTACAGACAACACCACCTGCATATACTATATCAGCTCTCAGGGCAGGGTTTGGTCTCCATCCCTGGGCATGAAGGCCATAAAATTGTGGACATGGTGCCTCCAGCATCACTTCACCTGCTCTGCCTCGTATCTCACCGGAGCATTGAATGTCACGGTGGATACTCTGTCATTCGTTCAGCAATAATCACAAGTGGGAAATCAACACTGCAGCCCTCCATTGCGTGTTTTGGCTTTGCTGTCAACTGTGCATAGACTTATTTGCCACATGAGTCAACAGAAAGTGTCACCAATACAGCTCCAGGGCAGGCCTGGGCAGACATTCTCTCAGGGACACCTTCTCCCTCATGTGGAATGTGCCTCTCCTTTAAGCATTCCCTCCTCTTCCTCTGATTTCACAAACTCCAACTCAAGGTCAGACTTGAGCGAGCCAGCCTCATCCTCAACGCCCCAGCATGGCTGAGACAAACCTGGTACCTTTACCTCTACTGGATGTCAGCAGTGGCTCCTTATCCCTTTCCTCTTTGCCATGATCTCCTGTCCAAGAAGTTTGGATGCACTCTTCACTCAGACCTGTCCAAGTTACATCTCCACAGATAGCTGCTTCATGGTTCTAAAATGTCAGTCATATGCTCTGAAGGAGCAAAAAGGGTTCTTGATAACAGCAGATGGGAATCTATGTACAAATTCTATTGGGTAGACGCCCGCCATTCTATGCCTCCATACTGCACCTCTTCCGGTTCTCCTTGACCACCTACTGCACCTGCATGAGTCAGGCCTGGCCCTTACAACAGTGCAGGTGCATGTGGCAGTTCTAGTAGCTTTCTACCATGCAGAGGATAGGGTGTCATTCCTTGCCCACCATACTACCAAACATTTTTTCATGGGATGGCAAAACACCTTTCCTTCAGTACACTCTCCAGGCCCTATTTGGACCTTAACCGTGTCCTCAAGAGCCTCATGAAACCACCATTAATGCCTTTGGTGATGTGTTCTTGGCTTCACCTGCCCATGAAGGTTTCCTTTCTAGTTGCCATTACCTCTTCCAGACGAGTCTGGGAGCTCACTGCCATAATGGCCGAGCCTCCCTATACAGTGTTTATGAAAAACAGGGTCACCCTTCTTTCTCATCCAAAGTTGCTCCACAAAGTTCCCTCTCTGTTTCACCTAATTGAACCTATTCACTTACCAATGTTTTTTTTTCTTATGCCACATTGTGACCCTCTGCATGCAGTGTGACATATCCTGGTTGTTCACAAGGCTTTGGCCTTTTACACTGATGGCACAAGTCCTTGGCATAAATCTCCCAGACTGTTCCTATCTTTTGCAGAAAGATCTGAAGGCCTACCTGTTTCATCGCAATGGCTGTTCAAGTGGTTGTCCTCATGTATCCACACATGTTATGCATTCCCTCATAGGGAACTCCCAGGTGCCATTACTGCACACTCCACATTGGCCTCCCTCTGCAACTTCAGACCATTGCTCCTTGTTCTGTCATCTGTCACCACTGAGAACAATTTCTCTCCATCCTCTTTAGAGCACCCCTTCAGGAAGTTTAAGGCTGCTATTAAATCACCCCTCAGTCTTCTCTTCTGCAAACTAAATAAGCCCAATTCCCTCAGCCTCTCCTCATAGGTCATGTGCTCTTGCCTCTTAATAATTTTTGTTGCCCTCTGCTGAACCTGCTCCGGCACATCCACATCCTTTTTATACCAGCAGGCCCAAAACTGGACGCAATATTCCAGATGTCAGAGGGAAGGGCTGTCAGGAAGGCCAGAGCTTTTTAAAGCCTGCTGGCAAGCGACTGGGAGCTTGAGACCAGGCGCTTGCAAACAGGATGGTTGCTAACAGGAGGGAGTTTTGAGAGGGGCTCTCCTGGGGAAGGAGGGGGCAAACTACAGCACCTTCAGGTAAGTGGCTTTCTGGAGTGTAGGGGAGTCTGGGTTTGGCGGTTCTGGGCCTGGGTTTGTCCATTTGTTTGGTGTTTGGAGTGCTGAGCTGTCTGTTTGCTTGAAAGGCCATGTGCTCAGGCTGGCAGTTGGAAGCTGTTAGCCTTGATTAAGTTTAGGTTTGAAATCTAAACTCTGCGTGCCGATTGGTTGAGTGGTAGTCAGAGGGAAGGGCTCTCAGGAAGGTCAGAGCTTTTTAAAGCCTGCTGGCAAGCGATCAGGGAGCTTGCAACCGGGCGCTTGCAAACAGGGTGGTTGCTAACAGGAGGGAGTTTTGAGAGGGGATTTTAGAGGGAGCTAGTTACTTCTAAGCCTTGTCTACACATGCCGGCTACTTTTGAAATCAGCGTAAGGCGGTGAGACATCGAAGTCGCTATCCCTATCAGGGGATGGGAATAGCGCCCTACTTCGACGTTGAACGTCGAAGTAGGGCACATGTAGGTGATCTGCGTCCTGCAACATCGAAAGAGTGGGGTCTGCCATGGTGGCCATCAGCTGAGGGGTTGAGAGACTCTCTCTCCAGCCCCTGAGCTCTATGGTCGCCGTGTGCAGCGGCCCCTTAAAGCTCCCCACCCCCGCCTTCCTGTGCAGGAAGCTGAGAGCGCATGCAGGCGGCAGCACTGCCACGCAGCCAGCCTGCACGAATGTCTGCAGCCCCGGGTCACCACACCTGCAGCGATGGCTGCCCGTCAGCCCCCCAAGCGCCCCCAGGGCACTCCCCCAAGGGGAGCCAGGGCTCCCAGCCTGCCAGCCAGCCTGGGAAAAGGCAGCGGGGCCCCTCCTGCACGGAGGCTGAGATCCGGGACCTGCTGGGGTTCTGGATTGAGGAGGTGGTGCTCCAGGTAATGGGGAGCAAGAGGCAGAATGTGGATGCGTTTGCTCAGCTGGCCGAGGACCTGGCCACCCGGGGTCACCCTGCCCGCACTCCTGACCACGTCAGGAGTAAGGTGAAGGAGCTGCGGCAGGGTTACACCCAGGCCCGGGATGCGGCCAGCCGATCTGGGGCCGCCCCCGCCACTTGCCCCTTTTACAGGGAGCTCAGGTCCATCCTGGGCCCCCGGTACACCTCCTCCCCGCTGGCCACGCTTGACACCTCGGCCGATGAGCCCCAGCAGCCCCCGGAGGCGGAGTCTGCCCTGGAGGCAAGCCCCGCACCCCAGGGCCCCCCCTAGGAGCCCACTCCTGGGATGCCGGAGGAGGAGGGGGAATCCTCCTCCAGTGACGGGGGGGCTCCACATCATGCTGCCATCCCGGAGCTCTAGCAGGGTGTCCGCCCAGACGGTGTCCCCCGACCATGGGAGCGGACCGTCAGGTATGTACCCCCCCCGGTGCACACCCCCGGGGTTAAGGGGCGGGGACAACAGACAGGACCAGGGCCCTCCACATGCACAGATGACCATGGCCCCAAGGACAGCAGTGGCATGTCCCTCAGAAGAGTGCATCAGCCTCTGCCCCCCAGCAGGACAGCACCATGCCCCATCCCTGGGGATGGGGGGAGCGGAACCTAGGGTCCACTGGGGGTGGGGGATGGGACACAGCAGCATCATCTCCCAGGATGGGGATGGGGAACCAGCAGCAGAGGGGTGGGGGGACAAGGGCCACGGCTCGGGGCCCACACTAACGGCTGTCTCCACTCTTCTTCACCCCTGTGTTGCTCAGGTGCACCATCGGAGGGCCCAGAAAGCACCGGCGAGGTGTCAGTGGTCCTGGAGAGCCCACTGGGGCCATCCCAGCAGGCCAGCCCCTTGGCGGAGCACCAACCAGCCCCAGAACAGGGCCACCAGAGAAGGAGCCACCACCAGAGGACGGCGACGGAGCCCCAGCTGCTCGCGACCCTCCGGCGTCAGCTGGAGGTGTCAGAGCTGCGCATGCGGATGGAGAAGTGGCAGCTGGAGCTCCAGGAACATGCGCTGGCCTGGCGCCAGGAGGCATGGGGGGCCTTCATGCGCACCCTCGACCACATAGCGGACTACCTGCCCCCCCATGCTGCGCCGCCCGCTGCTCTGCCTGCCCTGCCCGCTCCACCCGCCGCTCCGACAGCTGTCCCACCACCATCCGCTGCCCTGGGGCCTCCCGCCGAGGGGGACCTGGGACCTGCTGACACCCGCTGGCCATACCTGCCAGTTCGCCCAGCCCCCAGCCAGCCTCAGTCAGGGCTCAGGCCGAGGCGAGGGTCATGCCCGCCAACCCTGGGCGCCGGACAGTAAAGGGGTGCGGGGCCCAGGACGTGGGCCCCCCTCCCCCTATGTACATATCCCCCATCATACCTATTTGTTGTATATAGTTTGTGTTACACCCCTGCTCTGTTTTATATGGTACCTGCCCCCCCATGTAAATAGTTCCCCCCTTTTATTTTGCTCTCTCTCTGTATATATATATTTATTTGTACTATTAATAATAAGAAAAATCACCGGTTTTGGTTTCAAAAACAACAGGTCTATTTTTATTTGCAAGGAAAGTGTGCGGGGTGTGTGCTCTTGGGAGCTCTGTGGTGTGGGCGTGGGGGCAGGGAGTGTTGTGGAGGATGGGGGTGTGCAGTGGGGGGCCTGCCAGTGTTCACCCCACGGCCTGGTCGAAATGGGCCCACATGGCCTCCCGGATCCGGATCCCCTCGGGGTCCACCTGGGGGCAGTGGGTGGCTGCATGTCAGACCTGCCAGCGTCCACAGCCCAGCCCTGAAAGAATGCCTCCCCCTTGCTCTTGACCAGGTTGTGGAGTGCGCTGAACGCACCCACAATCTGGGGGATGTTGGTGGGGCCTGCATTAAGGCGGGTGAGGAGACACCTCCAGCGCCCTTTGAGGCAGCCAAAAGTGTTCTCAACCACCTGGCGTGCATGGTTCAAGCGCGTGTTGAAGCGCTCCTGGCTGGCTGACAGATGGCCCATGTAAGGGTGCATAAGCCAGGGCCAGAGGGGGTATGCCGCGTCTGCGACGATGGAGAGGGGCATGGTGGTGTCCCCCACAGGGATCTCCCTCTGGGGGATGTAGGTCCCCGCCTCCAGCCGGCGGCACAGGCCCAAATTCCTGAACACCCAGGCGTCGTGGGTGCTGCCAGGCCACCCAACATAAATGTCCAGGAAGCGGCCCTGGCTGTCCACCAAGGCCTGGAGGACCACAGAATGGTAGCCCTTCCTGTTCAGGAAGCATCCTCCGCTGTGCTCCGGAGCGCAGATGGAGATATGGGTCCCATCCAGAGCCCCAAAGCAATTTGGGAAGCCCAGGCTGGCAAACCCCGCGATGGCAGCATCCGGGTCCGCAAGCCACATGAGCCTGTGGAGGAGCAGGGCATTGATGGCGCAGACGACCTGCAGGGGAAGGACATGGGAGAGCACCAGTGAGGGGTGTGCAGGGTGTGTCTGGCCCTCCCCCCAAGGGCTGCCCTCCACCCCAGGGCTCCCCCCCGCCCCCGTGGGTCCTGTTACCTCCATGAGGACAGCCCCGACGGTGGCCTTGCCCATGCCAAACTGTTGCCCCACGGATCGGTAGCTGTGTGGAGTGGCCAGCTTCCAGACAGCGATGCCGACCCCTTTCTCGACACTGTGGGCATGCCACATGAAGGTGTCCTGGTGCCTCAGTGCGGGGGTGAGCCGCTGGCAGAGCTTCAGGAATGTCTGCCTGCTCATGCGAAAGTTCTGGAGCCAGCGCTCATTGTCCCACTCGCTGAGCACCAGCCGCTTCCACCAGTCAGTGCTCATGGGGTAGCTCCACAGCCGGCGGCGTGTGCGGCGGGGGGAGGGGGAGCAGAGGACAGCAGCTGGGGCTGCTTCCTCCTCCCCTGGGGGCAGCTCCTCTTCTGTGAATAAAAGGTGGTCAGCTGCCTCTTGCACAGTATTGAGCAGGGCAAGCACTGCTCCTGCAGGGGCAGCTGTGTGGACCTCTGGCTGCTGCTGCTGCTGCTGGTGCTGCTGCTGGGGGCGGTCCATATTGCTTCGATGGGTGTGCTTGGCTATGGCTCTGCAGACCACGTGCTGTGCAGGCTGAGTGTGTCTGGGAGGGGCCCTTTAAGGGAGCAGCTAGCTGTTGCCACGGAAGTGCTAGTCCACCCTGTGACCCTGTCTGCAGCTGTTCCTGGCACCCTTATTTCGATGTGTGCCGCTTTGGCATGTAGACGCTCCCCTGCAGCACCTACTTCGATGTGGTGTTGCCCAACGTCGACGTTGAACGTCAACGTCACCAGCCCTGGAGGACGTGTAGACGCTATTCATCTAAATAGCTTATTTCGATTTTGCTACATAGAAATAAGCTATTTCGATGTAGCATACACGTGTAGACGTAGCTCTACAGGGGTAAGGGGAGGCAAGATGGCTAATGTGGCGGCGTTCCCAACTGCTGGCTGGAGCTGAGGGACCTGCCGCCCCCAGGGTACAGCATGGACAGCGGGACGCAAGTGGGCTTGGGGGAGTGGGGAGGGCGGGGGGGCGAGACAGAGGGTTGTTGGTGGTGGGCATGTGGTTTGGGGGTGTGTGGTACGGCTGTGCGGATGGCGGCACCCACGGAGACTGGTGGTGGCGCGCCCGGCTCAGATTGCCTGGGCTTACAGGCCCAGTCCTGCGATCCCTGCACACGCAGCCAGCAGCAGCTCTGTGGGGCTCCGGGGGCAGCCGCAGCCAGAAGAAGAGTTGGTAGCTTTGGCAGGGACTCAGGGTGTGGCTGGGCCGTGAGATCGGCACCTTCCTGGAGGACGTGGGGCTGCAGCAGCGCGCGGCCAGGTGCGGAGAGGCTGGGGGGTGGGCGGACCTCGGGGTGATGAGAGCTGATAGGGGACAGTGTGGTGAGGTGGGGGAACACGGGAGTGGATGGGGAACAAGGGGGTGGGGAGGGGGGATCTGGGGGTGATGGTAGCTAATGGGAGGCAGAGGGGTGGGGAGGAGGGTCCTGGGGAGGTGAGGAGGTCGTCAGGCCATGGGGAGCTTTGGGGACATGTGGTGCCAGGGAGGTGCAAAAGGTAGTGGGATCATTACCCACATTCTCCATGCCCCACTGCCTTGTGGGTTATCCTGGGAGGGAGCAAGGCTAAGGGAGTAAATCCTGACAGAAAATCTGGAGGGGAGTCCTAAGGCGGTTCTGTGCCAACTTCTGGCATTGACCCGGCAACTCCTGCAGCTGAGCTGGTACCAGACATAGAAGCTATCTTCTCCTTTGGACTATATCAGTAAAGCCGAGAGGGGGACACTGGCATCTGGGCAGCCGGGGTCCCAAAAAATTGCCCAGGCTCGCTCCTGGAGAGGTACTCCAGCATCGCTTAACAGCGTTGAACCAACATGGGAGGTAACAGATATCAGTTATAAGCTCTTGCTCGATTGGCATACAGAACGAGCGCCGGGGTTGCCTTCGACAGTGGGAGAGATCGTCACATCTCACTGGACAGTCACCGCCTGCCTCAAGCTGGGCAGCCCCCAGCCAGTAGGGTACTGTCCCACCACAGTTCACCTGCCTCACTGGTTGTGTGAAGCTTAAGGTTCCCAAACCTGACAAGTGACTGAAATTTGAGCACCAGGCAAACCAATAAGAAAATCAACAACAAAAGGAAACCATCAAAGTTTTAAGCTTGTTTGCTGGAATGTGCAGACCATGCTGACAGGTTTGACTGAAGATCTTCAGGACATCAGCGACACCTGAAAGACCGCTGTCATCAATGAGGAACTTGAAGAGGCTCCAAGTTGACATTGCTGCTTTGCAAGAGATGCGATTCGCAGATTCGGGATCTCTAAAGGAAAAGGACTACACCTTTTTCTGGCAGGGTAAAGCCCAAGAAGAACCTAAGGAGCATGGTATTGGCTTCGCCATCAGAAACACCCTTCTACAAATGGTGGAATTTGTCACGGGTGGATCAGAAAGACTCCTTCAGGTCATTCTTCAAACTCGCGCCGGTCCTGTCCACCTGATCAGCGTTTACGCTCCAACCCTGTACACCGCACCAGAAGTAAAAGACAAGTTCTATGACGTGCTTAATGCTGCCATAGAGCAAATACCTGCTCATGAAAAACTGTACATTTTGGGTGACTTCAATGCGAGAGTTGGAGCCAATCGTGACTCATGGCCTTCCTGCTTAGGCCACTTCGGTGTGGGAAAAATGAATGAAAACGGACAGCATCTTCTCGAATTTTGCACATATCACAATCTGTGCATCACAAACACATTTTTCCAAACCAAGCCACAGCACAGAGTGTCATGGAGACACTCATGCTTGAAACACTGGCATCAACTAGACGCGGTCATCCCTAGACTTGATAACTCAAAAACATCCTTCTGACATGCAGCTATCATAGTGCTGACTGCGATACAGATCACTCGCTAGTTTGCTCCAAACTCAAGGTAATTCCCAAAAAGCTGTATCACTCCAAACCAACTGGAAGACCCTGCATTGATGCCAGAAAGACAGCAAACTCGGAGAGAGCCGAAAAGTTCAGTGAGACCCTTGAGGACAATCTGCACAGCAGCCCTGGGGGTGCCGATGTGACATCCAGATGGCAGCATCTGAGGGATACAATTTACAGCACGGCCTTGTCAGTGTTTGGAAGAAGAGCTAGAAACACAAATGACTGGTTCGAAGGTAACTCCGATGAGATGATTCCAGCCATCAAAAAGAAGCGCGCTTCACTCCTGGAGTACAAATGCTCGCCGAGCCAGAGTACCCTGCAAGCGCTCAGAGCAGCGAGGAAAACAGTACAGCAAAAGGCCAGGTGCTGTGCCAACAACTACTGGCTTAAGTAGTATCCAGCAGTATCCAGACCTGTGCTGACTTTGGTAATCTTAGGGGAATGTGCGAGGGCATCAAGAAGACATTAGGACCCACCCAGAACAAGATGGCACCTCTGAAGTCCAAATCTGGTGAAGTCATTGGTGATAAAGCCAAACAGATGGAGTGCTGGGTCGAGCACTGCTTCGAGCTGTACTCATGCGAGAACATTGTGGTTGATACAGCCCTCGATGCCGTCGAGCTCCTACCAGTAATGGACGAACTGGACCAGGAACCAACTGTGGATGAACTGAAGAAAGCCATCGACAGCATTGCAGTAGGAAAGGCCCCAGGCCAGGATGGCATACCACCAGAGGTAATCAAGTGTTCCACTTTCCTGGAACCCCTACCTGAGCTACTGTGCCTGTGCTGGAGAGAGGGAGAGGTTCCACGGAATATGTGCGATGCTAACATCGTAACCTTGTATAAGAACAAAGGAGACAGAAGCAACTGCAACAATTACCGTGCAATCTCCCTCCAAAGCATCACTGGTAAACTGTTTGCTCACGTCATCCTCGGCAGACTCCAGAAGATTGCTGAGAGGGTGTATCCTGAATTACAGTGCGGATTCTGCACAGAGAGATCTACCATTGACATGGTTTTCTCTCTGAGGCAGCTGCAGGAGAAATGCAGGGAGCAGAGGAAGCCACTCTACATTGCCTTCATCGACCTGACCAAGGCCTTCAACTTGGTCAGCAGGGATGGACTGTTCAAACTTCTCCACAAGATAGGCTGTCCACCACGGTTACTCAGGATGATCCAGTTTTTCCACGAAGACGTGAGAAGAACCATCCAATATGACAGCACATTATCGGATGTTTTCAGCATCAGGAGCGGCATCAAACAAAGATGTGTCCTTGCTCCAACATTGTTCGGGATCTTCTTCACACTCCTCCTGAAGCACGCCTTTGGATCTTCAACAGAAGGCATCTTTTTGCACACAAGATCTGATGGGAAACTGTTTAATCTTGCAAGGCTGAAAGCTAAATCTAAGGTGTGGGAAGTCCTCATCAGAGATATGGTGTTCGCAGATGACGCTGCTGTAGTGTCACACACAGAAGACCAGCTTCAGAAACTGCTGGATTGGTTCTCCAAAGCATGCAAGGACTTCGGGCTTTCCATCAGCCTAAAGAAGACAAATGTACTTGCTCAGGACATTGCTGAACCTTCATCAACCAACATTGACAACTATACCTTAGAGGTCGTCCATGAGTTCGTTTACCTTGGGTCCACCATCACTGACACCCTGTCATTGGAGTCTGAGCTAAAAAGGAGCATTGGAAAAGCAGCCACCACTCTTTCTAGACTCAGCAAGAGAGTGTGGAATAACATCAAGTTGTATACCCACACCAAAATGCAAGTCTACAGAGCCTGCATCCTCAGCACCCTCCTTTACAGCAGTGAGTCTTGGACCCTGTATGCCCACCAGGAAAAGAAGCTGAACGTCTTCCATTTGTACTGCCTCAGGCACATCCTTGGAATATCATGGAAGGACAGCGTGTCCAACACCGCCATCCTTGAGCAAGCTGGAATCCCAACCATGCACACCGTCCTCAGGCAGCGGCGGCTCCACAGGCTTGGCCACGTCCACAGGATGAATGATGGAAGGATCCCAAAAGACATCCTGTATGGAGAGCTAGCCTCTGGCAAAAGACCTCCCGGATGCCCCCAGTTGCGCTACAAAGATGTTTGCAAGAGGGACCTCAGGGAGGTAGACATCAAGCCAGACAGCTGGGAGGACCTGGCAGATGATCGCAGCAGATGGAGGCAGGAACTACACAAGGGCCTTCAGAAGGGTGAGATGAAGATCAGACAGCTAGCAGAGGAGAAGCGAGCCCACAGAAAGCACAGTCAGGACCTGCCAGACACCCATTACACATGCAACAGATGCAGCAAGGACTGTCACTCTCTTGTGGGCCTTCACAGTCACAGTCGACGCTGCAAATGATGATCCCAAATGGAACTACGAAAGGTGCGATCCATAGTCTACGTAGACTGAAGCATGCTACTTTTCCAGATGTAGCTTCACCAGTGCCGAATAAAGGGGAACAACCACTTCTGTAGATTTGATGCAATGCTCCTCCTAATGCACCCTAATATGCTGTTAACTTTCTTGGCTCCAAGGGTACACTGTTTACTCATATCCAGCCTTTCA
Source organism: Carettochelys insculpta (assembly GCF_033958435.1). Classification (NCBI taxonomy): domain Eukaryota; kingdom Metazoa; phylum Chordata; order Testudines; family Carettochelyidae; genus Carettochelys; species Carettochelys insculpta. The sequence goes on along the minus strand of NC_134141.1, from coordinate 55,244,174 downwards.
TCCACCATAACATCTAGGTCCTTTTCTGTTGTACTGCTGCTGAGCCAGTCAGTTCCCAGCCTATAGCAATGCTTGGGATTCTTCTGCCCCAGCTGCATTACTCTATACTTCTTCTAGTTCAACCACATCAGATTTCTTTTGGCCCAGTCCTCCAATTTATCCAGGTTACTCTGGATCCTATCTCTACCTTCTAATATATCTACCTCTCCCCCTAGTTTAGTGTCATCTGCAAACTTGCTGAGGGTGTAATTCAGTCCCTCATCCAGGTCATTAATAAAGATGTTGAACAACACCGGCCCCAGAACGGAGCCTTGGGGCACTCTGCTTGAAACCAACTGCTATCCAGATATTGAGTCATTGACCACTATCTGTTGGGCCTGACCATCAAGTCAGCTTTCTATCCATCTTATAGTCCATGGATCCAATCTATACTTCCTCAATTTATGGGCAAGAATGTTGTGGGAAACTGTATAAAAAGCTTTGCTGAAGTCAAAGTATATCACATCCACTGACTTCTGCATGTCCACAGAGCCTGTTACCTCATCATAGAAGCTAATCATAGTGGTCAGGCATGACTTGCCCTTGGTGAATCCATGTTAACTACTCTTGGTCACTTTCCCCTCTTCCAAGTGTTCCAAAATGGATTCCTTGAGGATCCCCTCCGTTATTTTCCCAGGGTCTCAAATAAGGTGACTTGTCTATAGTTCCTTGGATTGTCCTTCTTTTCTTTTTTAAAAATGGCACTACATTTACCATTTTTTCCAGTCATCTGGGATCTCTCCTGATATCCAAGAGTCTTCAAAGATACTGGCCAAAGGCTCAGCAATGGCATCTGCCAATTCCTTCACTACCAGTGGGTGCATTAAATCCAAACCCATGGATTTATGTACATCTAGTTTTTCTAGGTAGCTCTTAACTTGTTCCTTTCTCACTGATGGCTGCCCTCCACCTTCCAATACTGCATTGTCTAGCACTGTAGTGTGGGAGCTGTCCTTGTCCATGAAGCAAAAAAAGCATTGAGTACTTCAGCTTTTCTTATATCATCCCTCATTAGGTTACCTGTTTCATCCAGAAATGGCCCCACACACTCCCTGATAACCCTCTTATTGTTTAAATGCCTATAGACACCCTTCTTGTTACCCTTCACATCCCTTGCAAGCTGCAGTTCCAGTTGTGCTTTCTCTTTCCTGATTACTGCCTGGCATTCTCCAGTCATATATTTATACTCCTCTTTAGTCAACTGTCCACGTTTCCATTTCTTATACGCATCCTTTTTCAATTTAAACTGACCAAAATTTTCCCCATTAAGCCAAGCTGGTTGCCTACTGTATTTGCGTTTCTTACTATGCAGAGGGATGGTTTGTTACTGTGCCTTCAGTAAGACTTCATTAAAATACTGCCAGTTCTCTTGAACTCTTTTCCTCTTCATCTACATTTCCCAAGGGATCCTGCCCATCAGTTCTCTCAGGGAGCTGAAGTCTGCTCTTTTGAAATCAAGTGTCTGTGCATTACTGCTCACCTTTCTTCCATTTGTCAGCATCTGAAGTCTACCATGTCATGGTCGTTGCAGCCCAGACTGCCACTACTGCCTTCCTGAAAAGTGTATCCCCTACAGACATATGCAAGACAGCCACATGGTCTTCTGGCAACACATTAGTACAGAATTATGCTCTCCTCTTCTCTTGCTTCCGCTATCTAAGTGGGGCAAACGGTGTTATCTACTGTGGTGGTTACTCAGCTCAAAAACCACCTGTAAAGTGCAACCATTGTTTTATTGTCACCCGGAGTGGAGCACCTCAAGGGGACACTCCTTGAAGAAGAAGAGGAAGTTACTCACCTTATGCAGTAATGATGTTTCTTAGAAATGTGTGTCCCCATGGTTGCTCCACTTCCCTCCCTCTTTCCCCTGCTTTGGAACATCCTGCTCTTTTGTTAGGTAGAGATGGAACAGGGAGCCCTGAGCCACATGCATGCCAGAGGGCACAAGGAGGTGCTTCTATGCATGTGCGGTGTGGGAAACCACAGTGATAAAAGAATCTCTGAGTGCTGCAATGAGGATGCACTGACACCCAGAATGAAACGCTCATGGGGGGAACATCTCAAAGAACCATTGTTACTGCACAAGGTGAGTAACTTCCTCTTCTTCATAAAGTGTGTGGAGTTGACTTACATGTCAAATACACATTTGTGCTGCTGCTATTCCAGTTTACAGCAGGGTCAGAATTTTTGGGGGCAGGCAGAGTGATGATATTGTTCTTTGTGTACTTAGGGCAGCACTCATGCTCTGTGATGCATAAGGGTGCAGAGATGCAGCCAGTCATTTTCTAGGTGGGTGATGCACTTGTGGGCAAAACTAGACAGGATCCCACTTCTACCTTTTGAGTTACTCTAGATTTATCCAAGCGTGACTAGGGGCAGTGCTTCACTGTTGCCAGTTATAGTAAACCCTTGAAATGTGTGAGTTCAAGTTGCACTTAACTCACACTAACACAAGTTAAGTGCAACTCAAATCCCACTCCTTCCCTCACCCCCAGCTCCCCTCTGCAACCCCCCTCTGACCTGGCTCACCCCTCTCTGGCCTGGATCAACCCCCCACCCCAGTGCTCAGCTCTGGCTCAACCCCACCACCCTAGTGCAATCCCCCACTTGCGGCTCCAGCTCAACCCCCTGCTCCAGTTCAATCCCCCGCTCACAGTTCTGGCTCACCACCTCCATGTGCCTCTGGATCAACTCCTCCCCACTGCCCCTGTCCTATGGCCGCACCTCCCTACCTAGCTTAACCATTCCCATCTGCCCCGTCCAACCCCAGGACTTACCTTCCAAAAGGAGTTCCAGGTGCTCCTGCTGCTTCCCTGGCTGCAGAATGTGTGTTCTGCTGGGGGAAAAGAGCCCCCCCACCCACTTACATGAACTTCAAGTTACACAAAGGTGCATGGGAACGGAACCCTTGCTTAACTCAAGGGACTACTGTACTTGGTATTTTTCCTTTAAGCCCATGCTCTTGTAGCCAAGTAAAAGGGATTCTGCTTATCAGCAATCTGTTAGTTCCCAGCAAAAACTTACTATTGTTCAAAAGTTGCCAGCAGGTGGTGAGGTAGTATCTTTTATTGGACCAACTTTTCAGGGTGAGAAGACAAAACATTTGATATCCTGGAGACAACACTGCAATAACATTGCATACAGTAAGTGCAAGGCAGCGTGGTGAGAGTTGAATCAGGGAAGAATGTTAGGATGTGCCTTCTGTGATTTGCAAACCAGCTTGTGCTGCTCTGGACTTGTGTTTCCCACAAGTGTTATCTGACTGGGGCAACTGCATCATCACCTAATACATCAGAGCCTCTGCCTGAGTCCTAGTGCTGTGAGCTGGGAAGGTAAAACACAGGCTGGGTAGGGGGAGTGTGGTGCGGGAGATCTGTGGAGATGGATGGCACCCCTATGGACCTTTGGGCTCCATAAATCCCAGCACTTCCTTCCCCGGCTGTAGTCCTGCAAACCTAATGGCAACCAGGACCTTGCTTGCAAAAAGCTGTTACTGAGCAGCATGCCTGTTGCCAATTTCCAAATCACGTTCATGTTCAAGTTAATCGGATGGGCAGAATATTGCTACAGGTTGCACCTCAGTGGTCCTGAATGAGGGATTTTGCTGGACCAGGAGAGATTAATGCCTCCTGGCGACCACCACTGGTTGCCCTGGGGGATGCTGGCACTCTACCCCCAGTCCTTGCTGCCCCCTGCATGAGTGCCAGGAGGTTGGCTTGGCTTGCCCTCCTGCTCCAGCTCTCTGGTTGAGGAGCATCGCTGGTCTGGTTGCCTGACCAGAGTGTGCCCATTTTAGGAGGTGCAATCTGTATTAGGGAAGCATAAACATAGGCATTGCCAGGAAAATAGAGCCAACCTGGCTGGGGAGAGCTTATCTACCCACCCTGACCTGGCTGTGAAGAGGAGCTGGGATTTCTCATTTATGCTGCAGGCTCAGGAGTCCCCACATGCATGACATTTCAAAGACTCTCCTGGTTCCTAATCCAGCGCCAGGCTGGCTGGGGCTGCCTCATGGCCAGGTTAGCAGGGCCAGAGTCGGCACCTTGGCCATCTCTTTCTTCCCACACTGCACTTGTGGGGATCCAGGAATTAAGGCATGAGGAAGGCAGCCTGCCTGCAACCTTAGAACCCCACCTGCTCTGAGCATTGGGAAGCCAGCACCAAAGCCCAGGGGAAGTCAGGGGAGATGGGAGCAGTGGCCAGGTGAATCCCTGCACTGGTTTGATGCAGGTGCAGGCAGGGAGCAAGGATGTTGAGCGGGGTTGATTGCTCCCAGCAGCATGGCTGAGCAGCTATTCTGTCAGGCAGTGGCTGCACTGATCAGCTGTGTGGGCTGCGAGGAGACGTGAGGGGTTTTGCATTTGGGTGGTCTGGAGCTGCAGCCAGAGCCGGGGAGCCCAGCTGTCACTTCCCAACTCCCTCCCCACCAGCTGGGCTGGGCAGGGCAGAGCAAGGCATGGGCCTGGGCCCTGGCTGCTCCTGGGCTCAGTGGGGCAGCGGGCTGTCCCCACTTGGAACTGATCTCTCTAGCAGGGGTCCCAGAGGTAGCTCACCCTCACCATTCTGCCCCTGCTTTGCATTCCCACTTTGTGGTGCATGGAGCAGGAGGGAGCCCTGGCATAGGTGTGCACCCAAAGTCCCAGGGAAGGGTTGCCAAGGCACCCAGGGGATTTAGGAGCTCAAGGCCCATGGACATCTATTGGAAACCTGCTGCTAAGCCTCTTACAGGCTTCAGAATGTTGGGCTAGGATCATGTGGCCAACTAGTTCTGAACCAGGCCGTGTTATTCTGAAAATGTGTTTATTGTTCAAGCCAACTAGCCACACTCAATAGGCCAAAGAACCACATGGGGCTAGTGTGTCAGACACAAGGGGAATAGGTAGTGATAATGCTAATTGGGGTCACTACCCCCAGCTGCCTCAGCCATGCTGGCAAAGTCAGACCACTTCACTTCCTCTTCTACTAAACCCCTGGCATCATAAATATAATTGCACACCTTAAAGGCTTTTAGCAAACAACTTCAGAAGTTCACAGCTGTGAACTGTAAGCCTTCAGGACTCCTGAGTTTGAGTTAAAGATGCTTTTGTCCTGAAATGGTAAATTTTGCATTCTCTTTATCTGCTTTTTGTGTTTGTGAGGCTGTGGGGGACCACCAGTGTCAAGTTTGCACCAAAGGCATGGCTAGATTTTATTTTTTAAAATAAAAGTTGAGGTTTTTACTTAACCATACAACTACAGGACTGTGTGTGTGTGGGAGGAGAAAAGGGGCCGTTCAGAAACACCAAATGCGAGACTCATGAAAATAGCGTGAGCATTATCATTTGCTTGACAGTGACATACTTTTCACTTCTGTGTAGACCATTTTAAGTCATACATTCTAAAGCAAAATCTTGAACTACACTAGTTTGAGGAGCAGTGTGCAGTGAGCTGTTTAGGTATCTGGAGTTAGAAACTCACAGTTACACTGGGATAGGCGTTGATGCAGCTGATGAGATCAGTCTTTATTCAGGCCCTGTATATGTAAATAAAAACTAGTTGCTCCTAGGCCATCTAATTTTAAGAATAACTAAAATGTAGTAATATTAAGAAGTTGAACTGTGCACCAACATTGGATGGACCAGTATTATGTAACCTTACAGAAGGTGACAGCCCTAGAGCAGGACGTTCAAACTTCATTACACTGCGACCCCCTTCTGACAACAAAAATTACCAGGAATGGTAGTGGTGCAGGGGATGGAAGCTTGAGCCTGCTTGAGTCCCACTTCTCTCGGGGGTGTGGGTAGGGCAGAAAGCTGACTCCCCAGGGCTGCAGCTCCAGGTGGTGCCCCCACAACTTGAGCCCCATCACCCATCCCTAAAGCTCTGGGGCTGTGGCCTTGAATGGTGGGGGGTCAGGATTCGGCCTCAGGCTGGGGGACATGGTGTTTGACTCTTTGGGCCTGGGACACATCCAGTCCAATGACAGTCTGATGTTAAAACAGATTGCGACCCACTTTGGGATCCTGACTGACAGCTTGAGAATGGCTGTGAACCCTAGTTTTTTAGTTCAAAATGTTACTTTTCTCATCTTTGCCCTTGTGAACTGAACCCAAAGACTGGCCAATGGCATTTCAAGCTATAAAATAGTAAGTTGTGGCAGTTTCTCACTGTCCCTTGAAGAGCTTGACCTCTGAACAACTGCACTCACCACTCACTACTGTGACAGGTAGCATGAATATATTGTCTATTATATAATATTGTCTGTTATACTGAATACAGTGAATATTATTCAGATAACTGAAAATGTACACTATAGATAAACTTGACTACAGTTGAGAATGTGATTCCCCACTCACTGATCTGCTATTATTTACAAAAACCAACCAAACAAGAAAAAGTAACAACCAAACCATGGGTGTGATAAAATTCCCACTTCAGTCACCTTGTACTTTGTATCTTAATTGTAGTTTATTTGCTTGTTTAGTAAATGTAATTTTTTTTACATGCATCATGTCTACTGTGCGCTTTTTGGTGCCAAGCAGCATGCTCTTAATGTTCAACAAATTATGTTAATGTAATTCTACTCTAACTTTGACAGGAACTTACTGTGTGTATTACAGATGATGAGGATCCATTATTCTTGTATTCTCTTGCTGTAAGAGAAGACTTTCAGTAATTGCTATCTTGCTGCTTTTTTTCTTCTAAGAAACAGTGGAACATTCTATCATTAACTGTGAATGTTGTTTTAAGAATAACTATGTGCTCTACGTTTTATACTTATTGTTACTACAAACTCTTTGAAGTTTATATAACAGCTGCATTATGTTGTCATTTTAATATAATATATTTGTTGATGCAGATGTCAGCATTTGAGTTGGGAAGCAGATTCTGTTCTGAAAGATTTCTTTATATCATAAAGGAGAATAAGTATAGGAAATCAGATGCTAATCATTTAAAGTATTATAGTAATAAATAATGTAAATCTTCTGTTAGCATAGTGTAAAGCTGGCCTTGTTTGGTATACTTCCTAATAAGTTGAACACAGTTCTTTTAAAATTTTGTTTTCTGTTGCTGAACATTAATATAAGTTGCACTTCCTTCAGCCAGCACCCTCGGGACCTGACTGATCCCGAACAAGGGAATTTGCCAGATGAAGGGAGGTTCCCTGCCACTGGCCATCCAGTCTGCTGCCCTTCCCTGCTGTCGGCTCTGAATCCTGCCCCTCCCCCAGCCCCAGGTCCCTCCTACCTCATGTCTGGAACTCTGCCCTTGCTGGGCTGATACCAGCCTGGCCATGCTCAGGATGCCAGGTGTAGCACTGGCTCCAGTCCGGGACATGGCCCAGCCCCACAGAGGCAGGCTTCTGCCTACAGCCTACCTTAATCCCTGACTGAGTTGTCAGACATGGTCCCAGCCCAGTGGGTGCCACTGGCTGTGGCTGTAGCCCCACGGCACAGCTCTGAACCTACCATGTCCCCAGTCCTGCGAGTACTGCCAATGTAAACTCGTGGGCTTTGGGTTTAGCCCCTGCCAGGTTGCCAGCGCAGCCGTGGCCCTGGCTGGCTGCCACCTCCTGACAGGGACATAAACACTGCCCAGATCCCCAATCCAATGCAGCTGGGCTCCCCTTACTTGCCTCCTAACCTAGGGTCTCTGGTCCAGTAGCGCCTGTGATCCTGCTGGACCAGGGATGTTGCTGAACCAGAGAATTCCTGTTTTCTGAGGTTCAACCTATATTGTGAATGTTTGACTTATGTTCATGTAGTGCCTGAAGTTACTGTTCATATAGTATTGCTGTCTTTAGTAAAGTTAATGTCAGGCGGCTTCGGTATTAAAATAGAAATAATATTCTTTTCTATTAAATTGTTTGCAATAGGTAACTTTCTGTGTGTTCTACAAGATGTTGTCTCATTTACTACTCAGATCATACTTTCACACTGGGGGGAAGAAACTAGAATTTTCTAATAAGAAAGCAAAGGGAAAAGTATGCTCAAGTATGGGAAACAACTAATGACAAAAATGTTATACTTGAGTAATATAGTAATGCCACCCAGATCCCAGTTAGGAAAGCTAATTTATTTTACAGACTGACAAAGTTTCAGGATAAATATTGTTGTCCCTTGACAGGTATCCTTTACCATTGGTAACCTTTTGTTTCCTTTGCAGTTTAAAGAGCCAACAAGGACTGCTTGTACGTATTTCAGCTTTACCTCAGACATTCATTGATTTGTTAGAACAATGCATTTTGGAACAAGGAAAACAAGTGCCTTGGTAAGAGCAGTTTAATTGTTTTGATAGAATTTGAATCAGAAAGGGACATTCCATAAATAGAAATTCTTACTCGAGGGGACCTTCTCAGTGCAACCTCCTCAGTTGGTTGTACAAGGGATGGGTGCTTGGATATCATAGCAATGAGTAGTGCCTTTTCTAGTGACAAAGCTCTGCTAAGAAAAAATGGTGGAGGAAGACGTCTCTGCTTTGTCAACTGTACCATTCTCTCTGCCACTCAGGCCTGCAGTGTGGGTGTTAACTTGATTCCTCCATTTCCATTGCCTTGCACATTCAGACCATAGCTAAATCTTCCTACTTCCTTGTCAGCTTTTCCAAGATTTCTCTTTCCATCCTCTCAACATTCAGACCCCTCACTGTATCTTACTTTGCCTACTGCAATAACTTCTTCTCTGCTCTCCCTGAAATCCGCATTGCTCCTGTCTGTCCTCTAGAAGATATTTTAGGGTATTTTTATTGCATCTTGCTTTGATCATGTTACTGCCCACTTTCAACCCTTCCACTTTTTCACCCCATTCACAATTCCATCAGGTAAAGACCTTGTTATAGTCTTCAAGGGTCCACATAACTCTGTCCTCTCTTACACATAAACTGTACTTGCTTCACTATACGATCCATTGTATACAGCCAGGCACTAAGGTACAACCGTATTTGCTCCAATCCGTCACACAAGGACAAACATCTACAAGACCTTTAATAAGCTTTCCTTAAACTACAATACCCACCTAAGGAAGTGAAGAAACAGATTGACAGAGCCAGACAGGTACCCAGAACCACATGCTACAAGACAGGCCGTGCAAGGAAAACAAGAGAACACCACTGGCCATCACATACAGCCCCCAGCTAAAGCCTCTCCAATGCATCATCAGTGATCTGCAACCCATCGTGGACAATGATCCTTCATGCTCACAGACCTTGGGAGGCAGGTCTGTCCTTGCCTACAGACAGCCTGCCAACCTTAAACAAATCCTCACCGGCAACTACAGACCACAACATAGTAACTCTAAATCTGGAACCAATCCCTGCAACAAACCTCCCTGCCACCTCTGCTCACATATCTACACTAGTGATATCATCAGAGGACTTAACCTCAACCATACCATCAGGGGCTCCTTTACCTGCACATCTGCTAATATAAGATATGCCATCATGTGCCAGCAGTGCCCAACTGCAATTTACATTGGCCAAACTGGACAGTCTCTTTGTAAAAGAATAAATGGACATAAATCAGACATCAGGAACGGTACTATACAAAACCTGTAGGAGAAAACTTCAATGTTCCTGAACACTCTGGACACTACAGGTTAAACGTAGCAGTCCTACAACAACGACAAAAACAATCAAAAATAAAAGGGAGAGAGAAATCTCTGAGCTGCAATTCATTTGCAAATTTGACTCCATTAACCAAGGATTAAACAGAGACTGGGAGTGGCCGGCCCCTTACAAAAGCAGCTTCTCTGCCCTGGGTGTTAATATCTCCACATTAGATTCTGACAATGGGCCACATCCCACCCGATTGACCTCACTTGTTTTCTCCTCTCTTTATGAATACCACTGATAATGGGCTATTTCCACCCTGACTGAGTAGACCTTGTCAGCTCTGACCCTCTCTTTTACAGGGAACCCCCCTTCTAAATACTTCTTTGAAACTCCCCCTCCCCCCACACTCGTGCATCTGATGAAGTGGGTCTTTACCCACAAAAGCTCATGCTCCAAAATATCTGTTAGTCTATCAGGTGCCACAGGACTTCTTGTTGTACTTGCTTCAGTTTGCTTTACCTATTATCCTTGACAACCTGTTCTCTGCTTTGTCGGTAAGCATCAATATTCCCTCTAATCTTTTCCATCCATGTGCAGATATTTTCTATTCACATGTGGAATAATTTTTTAATGTGCATTGAGGCATGTGCAAACAACAAAAAACCTACCTGTGAGCATTCTGCTAATCAGCTGGGTGGCCTTTGAATCTCTCATAAGTGGCCTCACAAACACAGTTTACAAGAAACACCTGTTAAGCATCTATGGATATAAATATACTGCAGTCAAGAGGTGTGATTGTAGCATCAAAATGAGCTCAAGTAACAAAAGCAATGAAGAAAAGGCAGCATAAGCAGCTGCATGAGCTAGTCCTGCCTGCCGATGTCTCTAGTAGGTGAGTGGTCAGTGCCCAGACTGCTGCTGCTTTACTGTTTGTTACTTGAGCTAGCCTTAATACTGTAATCACATTTCCCAGATGCTCCATGTGTTATTTTTCCTGCTGCCCTTCTGTGTCATATCTTGGAACAGATGTTTGAGAAGTATTTAACCTAGCTTTTAACTGCATTATCTGTGAAAAGGAACTGTGGTATGGAGCAGGTCTAGAGGCTTTTAGTGTTTGTGTATGTTAGCAGGTTGAGGTAAACACAAAGGCTACATCTATACTAAAAGCATCTCTCTACAGAAGTTACTGCCAGAAGAGATGTTTCTACAAAACCTCAACAGATCACATCTACAAATTAAAGCGGATTGATCTTTTGATCGTCTCTGCCAACAAAATGTCCCCCTGGATCATCTACACAGCTTTTTTGTTGACAGTTTCTGTCGACAAAACACATTTTGTGTGTAGACACTCTCACAGTTTTTTGTCTACAAAACTCCCTAGTGTAGCCATAGTTTACCTTGACTGTTAGAGCATGTTAAAACTATGGTTTTCTTGTCTTTACTAGAATTTTGTCTTGTGTTATCTTGTATGTTAGCAGTCACACAACACACCTTTTCCTAGTGAAGACAAGTTCTGAGGGGCCACAAACTGGCACCCAACAGTGTTGTGTTAAATTGTGTATGCTAGATATTAAGCAGTGGGTCAAATCATGTTGGCTAACTCAGAAAAAAAATAAACACTTTGGCTACAGTTACACTAGAGCCATGTGTTGACAGAGATCACAGTTGGGAGATATTCCCTGACAAAACCCCTGAAGACAGAGCATGGCCAAACACCCAAGTGGCTTGACGGAGCAAACCATCCTGTTGACAGAAAGTGGCCAGATGCCCTGGCTGCTTTCTTGACCCAACAAGGCCCCAGAAGCCCCACAGACAGGGTCACAAAGATGTGAAGCCCTTCTGGGTGCTCCAGCGAGACACACCTCTAAAAGGCCCCCTCCCCAGGGTCAGTGCCTACCCATGCTGAGCCTTGCACACTCCCCCTGAGGGATTTCAGAGTGCAGTCACTACAGGACCCTGAGTAGCCTGAGGGCTGGCCCCTTGCTGTCCAGAATCTGCTGAAGGTCCTGATGTGCATGGTCCTGGACAACTTCCTTGTCGTCTGGGGAGAGCTGCCAGACCATGAGGCTGGTGAAGATGTCCCTGCTGCCCCAGTGTCCCATCTACTCTCGCCCCCCTGGATGCCATGGTGGGTTTGGCAACTCAACACAACTGATGATTGGTGGGAGCACCTGGTTATGGGGGAATGAGATAATGACCAATGACTCCAAAACTTTTGAATGAGAAGGGACACCTTTCAGGAGCTGTGCATGTAGCTCACCCCTGCACTATGGCGCTAGGACACTTGAATGTGGACAGTCATCCCAGTAAAGAAGCATGTATCCAGTGCCCTGTGGAATCTCACCACCCCAGATAACTATCACTTGGTCGCTAACCAATTTGAGGTGGGAATGCACACCATCGGGGTCATCTTGATGCAGGTAAGCCACCCCTCGGGCTGCAGGCTTAGTATGGTGGGTAAAGGGGAAGGACAGGCACTGATCCAAGGAGGGACCTAAGGTGGTGAACTGGGGAACAGAGGAGGGTCCAGAAAGACTCATCTTTGGAGTGCTAGGCAGTCTTGCCATCACAGAGACCCATGGCTGAAGAGGGACCAACACACAGGAGATTCCATGGGAAGGTCTCAGGGGCAGGGGACAGGAGGGGGTGAGGGAGAGCACTGGGGCCCAGGGCCACCTTCCACAAGCCCTCACATGTGTGTTTTCTCTCTCCTGCTTCCAGGTAGTGAGGGCTATCAAGAGAAACCTGCTGAGGTGGCTTGTCTGGCTCAGCGGCCTGGACATCACTGTGCCTGGATTCTGTATCCTGGGATTCCTGTACTGCTCTGGGGCAATCGATGGGACACACATCCCGATCCATGCCCTGGCCCACAGCACAGCATGCTATATCAATGGGAAGGGATACAACTCCATCCTCCTTCAGGCCCCAGTGGACAGTTGTAGCCATTTCTTGGACATCTACGTTGGGTGGGCAGGTGGGTAGCAACTTGTGCTGTAGGATGGCAGAGGGCACAAACATCCCCCAGCATGACATAGCCATGGGAGATGTCCACATGCCATTGTGCATCATGGGGGATGCTGCCTACCCTCTCTTTTGATGGCTAATGCAGTCGTAGACAAGCCACCTGGACCAGTCACAGGAGGTTTTCAATAACTGCCTGAACCAGGCATATCTCCCTGTTGAATACACTTTCAGTCATCTGAAGGGAAGGTTTTGATGTCTCCTCACACTCCTGGACATGGGAGAAGACTTCATCCCTGCTGGTGGCTGCTTGCTGCACCCTCCACAATCTAGTGCGGGGGTCCACTTCTTTCAGAGGTGGTGGCTGGATGCAGACTGTGGCTACAAGCAGCGGCCCTGGCCTGCCAGACAGATGTTGACAGGGAGGCCCTATGGGAAACCTTCTCCCACTGATGCCACCAATCACTTTGCCAAAGAATGAATGGACACAAAGCAGACATGGGAATCTGAATATGCATAAACCTGTCAGTGAGTATTTCAATATAGTGAGCCATACTGTTAAAGACCTGAGAATATGCATCTTTTAACAAAGACACTTTAACAGTAGATTACAAAGGGAAATGGGTGAACTGCAGTTTCTGCTCAAATTCCTTACACTGAGGCTTGGCCTTAATAGAGGTAGCAATCACCTCTGGCATTACAAAGATAGCTTCCTGCTCTTCAATATTCACAGTGATCTTGAACAGGACGCTTAGTATTTTGCTCCCCTCCTCCCCACCCTTCTGCCCCCTCCCCACCTTTCAGTCCTATGTATCTGATTTGTCCCATTTTTTTTTTTTTTGGATCTCTATATCGTAAAACCATCAGTGCTGAATTTGAAATGACTTATCTCCAGATCTGAAGAAGTGGGTCTGTCCCTCGAAAGCTTAATACCTAATAAATTATTTTATTAGTCTTTAAGGTGCTACATGACTGCTTGTTTGTTTTGTTAAAATACAGACTAACATGGCTACCTCTCTTAGGCCATTTCTACACAGGCAGGATCTTCCAGAAGAACAGTGCCTTCTTCCGGAAAAGCCACAGAGTGTCTACACACTCAAGGTGTTCTTCTGGAAGAAATCCAGAAGATTCTTCCAGAAGAAGGCATGTGTAGATGCTCCTGGATCACTTCTTCTGAAAGAAGCGGACCGCCATGGTGGCAGCCTGCTGGAAAGCGGGGATGCTCTCGACGACCCCGGCAGGCCTCTATGGTCTCCAGGTCCTGCAGCTTTTAAAGCTGCAAGGAACTGGAGACCCTGTAGCAGGAAGCTGAGAGTGTGAGACAGGCAGCAAATGCAGGGCTGCCTGCCACACTGCCCCGAGGCTTTGCAGTGCCCACTGAGCCCTAACCTGCAGAGATGGCCAGCAGGCCAGCACCCTGCACTGCTCAGGGGAGCCCCAGGAACCTGCACTGTGGCAGCCAAGACCCTGACTGGGCTCCATAATGGAGGGCCCCCTCCTGGACTGAGCCAGAGCTCCAGGACCTCCTGGGGCTCTGGCATAATGAGGAGGTATTCCAGGACACCAGTGGGCAGCAGAGGGATGCCCCAGCCTTCTCCCGCCTCACCCATGGCCTGGCTGCCTGTAGCCACCCCTCCCAGACACCAGAGCAAGGTGAAGGAGCTGTGGCAGAGGTAAATGAGGGCCCAGGACAGCGCCCGCAGATCCGGCCATGCCCTGCCAGCTGCCCCTTCTACCAGGAGCTTCAGGACCTGCTGGCTGCGGCTGACGCCTCACCACCCTGCGCCACTGTGGAGACAGCTGCACCCAAGCCCCCTGCCACACCAGAGGAGAAGGAGAGACCCACCACTGTGGACATCCCATCTGATGGGGAGTCCACAGCTGGGTCCCTCGTCATTGTGCTGCCATCCACCGCCAGCAGCCAGGCCCCCTCCAGTCAGGCATCATCTGACATATACGAGGCCACCTCGGGTATGTGCACACCATGGCAAAGCCCCATGGGCCTTAAACAGCTCCTGGGAGGGTGTGAGGTGGCCCATGTATGGGCACATCAACCAGTTCTGGAGTGGGTAAGCAGGGTCACACATGAGGGAGAGGGGCATTGCAACATTCCCAATGACAAGCTCCTGCAGGGGCACAAATGTCCTGGGCTCCATCCTGCAGAATAGGGCGGAATTACACAGGATCCTTGCATCAAGTGCACTGCCCAGCCAGCTGACGTAAATGTCCATGAATTTCCCATGGGCATCCACCACTTCCTGGAGCACAATAGATTGGTACCCCTTGCAGTTGATATATCGGCCACCACTGTGGTCTGGGGCCCTAATGGGGATGTGTGTCTCGTCAATCACCCTGAAGCACTGGGGGAACCCAAGCATGGCGAAGCCTTCAACAACTGCATCCAGGTCTCCGATGTGCACAAGCTGCCACACCAGCACATGGTAGATGGCACTCATGACCTGCCCAGGAATGGGAAGGGGTGCACTTGTGGGCATACACAGGTGGGGCCCTGCCCCCCTTCCCCTTCCACCCAATCCCTCCCTACGTGGCCATCCTCCAGCAGCAGCCATGTGGTATCCCCTCTGGGCTAGGCCTGCCTGCCTGCCCCCTGGCCTGGCTCTCTCTCAATAGGCCCAGGGTCTCCCAAGCCCACCAGCCCCCTCTCTCCCTCCCCTGGGTGAGGCTAGGCTTGGGCTTACCTGGAGGACGACGGCCCTGATGGTGGACGTGCCCACCCCGAACTGCTGCTCAATGGACTGGTAGCTGCCTGGGGTAGCCAATTTCCATATGGCAATGGCTGTGCACTTCTCCGGAAAGAGGGCTGGCTTCATCCAGGTAACCTGGCATCGTAGCATGGGGGCGAGCCAGCTGCAGATCTCCAGCAAGGTCTCTTTTTTCATTGGCAGGTTCTGCAGCCAGTGGTCTCACTCCCCCATGATGACCCTGTCCCACCATCCGTGCTGGTGGTGTGGGTCCAGAGGTCCTGGATGGTCGAAGGGGGCCCTGCAGGGGTAGTGTGGGTTTGGGACCCATGGGCCTGAGCCTCTGTCTCCACGGGAGGCCAAGGAGGGTGGCCAGGAAGATGGTTAGCCTGTGGGTGAGGGCAAGCCTGCTGTCCTGCAGCTGCTGGGGATCCATGCCTGCTGGTTGGCTAGTGCTGGTCAGGGACCTGGGTCTTGCTTGCTGTGCACAGAAGTGGCAGGCCTCAGCAGCGTTTGCAGGGAGAGGCTGTTTGGGTGGGACCCTCTAAGGGCCATTGGCCAGTGGCCCCGGCAGGGCGCCCTAGCCGTGCAATCCCCATCTGCGCTGTTTCCTGCCCTGTACTTCTGGAAGAGCACAAGGACGTGTGTGGATGCGCTCTTCCAGAAGAAGGGGTGGCTCTTTCAGGGGCCTGTTTGCTGTGTAGATGCACTCTTCTGGAAGATGATCCTCTGGAAGATGTCTTCTGGAGGATCATCTTCTGAAAAAAGTGGCATGTGTAGAAATGGCTTTACTGTCTCTTCTGGTGGCATCCCCAATAAGAGCTGGTCAAGAGGAGTCTCTTAGCTGAATTCTCAGATATCTCAATGTATCTATAAAATACTGATGAGAACCCAGGAAGTCAGTGAAGTTTAAATGGCCGTGACCTTTTTGATTCAAGAGACTGCTGTTTTAATACATACCTTTTGTTGATGAGGTTTTAGGTTTTTAATTCAACTTTTAACTTCTTCCCCTGCATTCGACTGCATGCCTGCATATTTAAAAGTAGTGGAGACCAATTCATTCAAACACCTCGCTCACTTATCCTTAAAGCTTTTGGCAGGAAGCAACACTGACATCAAGAAATATCTTACCATCTGCATTAAAAAATTAAAGTTTTGCTTTGTCTTTCTTTCATCAAGAAATAACACCAGTACTTTCAGTTAAAACTGAATATATCCAGTAGAACAAGCTAAGCCTTACATCTTGATATAATATAAGAAGGTCCATCCTTCCATACAGAGCTCCAGGTACCATATTTATAACCTGTAAACCTGTTCTCATGTCATTGGGTGTAACTCAGTTGACTTCAAGAGAGGTGCCCTAGGCTATTTTACCAGCTTTTAAATGAGATAAAAATTGGCCCCAATGTCTTAGATGCATATAAATGTAAGTTTTTATCTTTTTTATATATTTATGTTTGAAAACAATAAACTAACATTAGAAAGCTTCCGTTTAATAGGCTTGTCTGGTATCACTGCAGGGGCTTGAAAATTGTACGATGAGAAGGGAAAACAAGAGATGCTGAACGTGTTAAGCCTATGGTTAGTTCCAAACTCTTTCCTGGGTGTTAAACTAATGAATTTCCCTCAACTCTGTGTGAGGATAATTTGTAGTTAAAGGGAAATTTGTTCTGTTGGAAAGAATTCCCTCCTCTCTAAATCTAGGCTGGTGCAAGTAGGTCCCTTGCAGATGGTATATTTGCTGTTTGCTTCAGAAGTATATTTTCCCTCACTCCTCTACTATTTTTAATTCTCCTAATGGAGTATGCAAGCAATAGCATCTGAGTTTAACTTTTAAAATATGATGAGCAATTGTGTTTGAGGTTAGGCAAATTCTTCTATTTCCAGAAAAATAGAGAAATAAATACATAACACCAGCAAATATACATGAAAAATAAGAACTATTCCTTTTGAAATCAATACCGTGAGCAAATGTCTGTCCACCATTCCTTCCTCCACCAATCATATAACTTATTGATTTGTATTATCTTCATCTTAAATTATTTATTAGTACAATATTTGCTGTGTGGCAAGTGTCATGATTTTTTTCCTCTTTATTTTGCTAGTGGTTTTGGAGGAGACTATCAGGATTAATAATAATACACCCCTCCCTCACTATAGCCGTGTCTACACGTGCACGCTACTTCAAAGTAGTGGCACTAACTTCGAAATAGCGCCCATCACGGCTACACGTGTCGGGCGCTATTTCGAAGTTAACATCGACGTTAGGCGGTGAGACGTCGAAGCCACTAACCCCATGAGGGGATAGGAATAGTGCCCTACTTCGACGTTCAATGTCAAAGTAGGGACCGTGTAGTCGTTGCGCATCCCGCAACATCGAAATTGCGGGGTCCGCCATGGCGGCCATCAGATGAGGGGTTGAGAGACGCTCTCTCTCCAGCCCCTGCAGGGCTCTATGGTCATCGTGTGCAGCGGCCCTTAGCCCAGGGCTTCTGGCTGCTGCTGCCGCAGCTGGGGATCCATGCTGCATGCACAGAGTCTGCAACCAGTTGTCGGCTCTGTGGATCTTGTGTTGTTTAGTGCAACTGTGTCTGGGAGGGGCCCTTTAAGGGAGCGGCTTACTGTTGAGTCCGCCCTGTGACCCTGTCTGCAGCTGTGCCTGGCACCCTTATTTCGATGTGTGCTACTTTGGCGCGTAAACGTTCCCTCGCTGCGCCTATTTCGATGTGGTGCTGCACAACGTCGATGTTGAACATCGACATTGCCAGCCCTGGAGGACGTGTAGACGTTATTCATCGAAACAGTCTATTTCGATGTCGCTACATCGAAATAAGCTACTTCGAAGTAGGCTTCACGTGTAGACGTAGCCTATATGAGCACAATTGGTTCCAAAATTTCTCCTTGTAGGTGAAAACTCATAAGAGCAACACTAAATTCCCATGAAAATACTGTAAAAGTCTCCAACTGATTCCAAGTGCTTGTAACTTGACATAAGCCAGTTGAATTTAGGTACTTTTCTGATGTATTTGAATAGTTTGGCACCAGAAATAGGATGTAGTATATGTATGTAGAGCAGGGATTCCCAACCTATGGGTCTCATTAGATTTGTTAAAGGTCACTAGCAGGGCAGTTCCCAGTTGCATGTGGCTATTAAAGAAGCCATTTGCAGTTTCTTAACACTGCTGCCTCAGCCAGATACCTATCAATAGAAAGAGCTGCTGGAGATGGCAGATATCTCTATCACTAGAGATAGCAATTACCTTATGCCTAGGTGCTGAAACCTTAACACTTGAGTTTATTGCTGGGAGCAGGAGGGCTCAAGGAGCCACCCAGCCTAGCAGCCCCACTGAAGAGACTACAGGAGGAGAAGTGTCTAAGGCTGGGGCTGTTGAGGGATGCAAGCGGGGTCTGAGGCTGGGGGCAGTTTGGGGCTGCAGGGAGGGTGTAAAGCTGGAGGCAGTTTGGGGCTGCTGGGGAGCTCTAAGGCTGGGGTGGTTTGTGGCTGCTGGTGGAGTCTAAGGCTGGGGGTGGTTTGGGGCTGCTGGCTGGGGTTTAAGGCTGGGTGTGGTTTGGGGCTGCTGGAAGGGGTTAAGGCTGGGGGCATTTGGGACCTTGGAGGCAGGGGTTAAAACCTGGCCAAGAATGAGGTCTGCAGGAAGGAAAGGAGGGTGGTCTAATACAGTAAACCCTTGAGTTACACAGGGGTTGTTCCAATACATTATACCCTCGAGTTACCCAGGGGCTGTTTGTGCAACTCCTTCATAACTTGAATTTTCCTGCAAGGGCAGGGGAGCCAGGAACCACTGGGGCTGGTCAGTCTCCTGACTTCCAGAGTGGCAGGAGCTGGGAACCAGGGGCAGGCTGGTTCCAGTCTCCCCATGGCTTGCAGGGCCAGGAAACTGATCAGCTCATGGCTGGTAAGTTTCACATGCCCGCCATTTCAGGAGAGGGAACTAGGCTAAGAGCCTTCTCCTGCTCGTCCCTCAGCCTAAGGGCTATAAAACAGCTGCATGTCTGAGGGAAGGGAGGGAGAAGGCTCCAGCCGCAGGGCTGTGGGTCTCCCCGCCCCCCACCTGGGACTCCATGGCTGGCTCCACTCCAGCTGTGGGCCTGTGGGTCTCCCCTCCCCCTGGCCAGCGACCCCACTCATATGTGGGGGAAGTTCACTCGTATAAAGGTACATAGGTATATATGTGCCTCGTTTTAGTGAGTACTCATTAGTAAAGTACTCGTTAAGTGAGGAATGAGTGTAATAATAATAATCATTAATAATGATATGGTCATTTAACACATTGGTAAAAGTTCTTATTTAACAAAGGAATAGTCTCTGATTTTAGTGTGGGCTGCTTAACTATTATAGTTTTCTCATGGTTTGGTGTTTTCAAGAAATGCAAAATCAGTGCCAAATACAAAACTTCCTTAAAATTCAGTTCTGATGTGCCAGCTGACCTTCCCCACTTTCCTTCTCAGAAAAAGAAGTTGGTCCCAGGAAAAATAATTATATTGTCCACCTTGTCTCTCTCATGTTATGGGACTGACATGGTTACAACATGTTTAGTATCAATTTTTGTAAAAAGTTTCCATTTAAATTAGCAATTAAAATACTCAGTGTTTTGTATACTGCAGAGGTTGTTAGTCTGTGACCCCTGAAAAATATCACACATCCAGGTACATGAGGCTACCTTGAGGAAGGTGGTCTAGTCTTATCTAGATGAAAGTCTAGGGATGCCAACAATTTATGGAAAACTTGACACACGCATCCTGAAAATACCCAGCTGATTGATGGGATTCTTTTCCAACAATTAGTTCCTCAACATTAATTCATCAATCAACAACACAAAAATTAAGCTTGAACTCCTTACAAACTGTATCTTTCTTGCAAATCAGACTGTACAGTAATCTTTCAACTGGGTTGTAAATCAAACAGCTTGTCTTCTGTAATCTTCAACTTGATAGACTTTTAGAGAAAAATTGTTTTATCAAGATAAAACCCATTTAGGAAATAAAAATGTTTGACGTTTTGGTATTGCCATATAAGCTGCCTCTCCAACACGTTTATTGAAGCACTGGGGAGAGACTGAGATGGAAGGGTGAAGAGAGGATCTCAAGCTACAGAAGTTATGCTGGCCTTTTGTATATAAATAGTTCTGAGTCATTCACTAGCCAGCAAGAAAGATAATGAGAATGAAGTGCTTATTCAATAATAATAGTAATAAATTTGAAGATGTTGCCTATTAACTAGGTAATAGCCATGGGTCTTTGCCTATACTTCAATGACAAACCCATGGGAGAGGTACCAAAGGAAGGAAAAAAAATCATTTGTTGAGAGATGAGCTGGGGCTCCCTTCTGGTAAAATAAGCTGTAGCTGTTTCTTTTAGTCTCACTTAGTAAAGCAAGGGCCAGAGCCTCAGGGTCTCTGTGCATCTGGCCTTGCATGGGGTGTTAGTTGGCAGGAAAGGGATGAGCAGGTGGAGAGAAAGGAGAGCTTCTTGAAAGGCCTCATGCTGGGGTGACCATTGCCCCATGGCAAATGCAGGACACCAGCCTCTGGAGATGGGGACGGGGCTGCTGTCCCTCCTCTGGGCTCCTTGGAGATGGGGCCTGCTGCTCCAGGGTGGGCCACCAGGAATAGCGGATTTGCAGCCTCCAATGGGGAGGCAACAGGGAAGAAGGGGATTGGAAGATGGAGGCTCCAGAAACCTCTGGTGTGGGAGTGTTCCAAAGCTTCCCAGCTGGGGGGCAATGGAATGAAGCATGGGAGGACAGGAAATGAGGCTGCTTCCCCTACGTGTAGGGCACCAGGGGAAGAGTAAACTGACCCTTTGTGGAGTTTGCCAGGCTGACAATATGGGGTGACAGGGAATCGGACAGCTGCCCTATAGAGGTGCTCCACTGCAGCAGGAGCTGCTGCCACAAGGTGCAGAGCTCATTTGAACTGGGCAGCCACCCAGCGAAGGAGCTCTCTGGAAGGAGAGACTGCCACCCCAAGCCACAGGGTGCCAGGAAACAAGAGCCCCACAAAATACAGGAAACTTTGCCTATTTTCTTAAAAAAGTCAGGATGCCTGTGAGACAGCTTAAATAAGGGACTGCCCAGTAACAATGGGATGGATTGTCACCCTACTTCATTCAGAGTAGGGCTACAACACTGTCATGTAAGAGAGGAGATTGGAACATGCACATGTTGGAGATTTCTGTAATTAATCCCTTTTGAATGTAAACCAGTTTTAAAATGATGTGGTGTTAAGGTGAAGATTATGGTTTAAAAGAAAAAAAAGTCTTACTTTGTCAGGGTATATATGTGGGCATGTCCACCTTATAAACATATGTCATCCTGTGTTAGGCCAACATGCAGCTGCAGTGGTTCACAGTCACACCATTCTTCTTCTGTCTGTGGTGCATGTCCTCACCAGCAGTACAGTCACTGAGTTAAGAGAGCAGTGTGGGGAGCTGCTCTGTGTGCAGATCCCTACTGAGAGCCAAGCACCCAGCTCTCCACCAGGCTTCTTGGCTCCCCACTGGGCTCAGGGTGGCTACACCAGTCTTCTTGTTTGCTCCTAGAGCAGGGAGTGGGGAACTGAGAACCTTGTGGGAGGGGTGATGTGGACTCAGGGTGCAGCTGTGTTCCCAGGATGTAGCTGGGTGCCCGGATGCCTGGTGTGATTGCCCTGTTCCTGACAAGGAGACATGAAATTGGCAGCCAACAGATATGCGTAATGCAGTGTCTCCATGGGCACTTGTCAGCCTTCCTTCACCAGTGTAAGCTCTATGCCTCCTGCGGACATGGCCTAATTATGTTGTAGAGCACCACAAATAGTAGGGCACATATCAATGGGAGCATCTCTATAGTGTATACAGTGACATAAGTAGGTCAATGTAGGTTGCCTTTTGTTGACCTAATGCTCTAGTCTAGACCAAACTCGTGTTTACATAGCTATAATTCCCTTCCTCCCCTCAGCTCTTACCAATTGAGCTTTTAAAAACACTGTTACTGTTAAACTTGGAACAATTCAATGTAGTTACATTCAGATTGTTTGTTTGTTTAATTTTACTTTTTAAAACAAAAATGCATTAATGAATTCAGTCTTCAGGAAAGAGCTGATAGCCTGAGACAATGAGATCTTATTTAAAGACTAGGCAGCACCAGCAGCGACTACTTCCTCATGCTGCCCTTCTCACATATGTTAACCTTGAGATGGAAGATCTACTCTGATGTGCCCCTTTCTCACCAGGTGTTCCCTGGAAACACAGCTTGTACTCTCTTTCTAAATCTACCAGCAAAGAGGACAACTGAGATGATGCTTTCTGAGACAGACACTTCTCCACCAGGCCTGAGCTGACACAGATGATCAGAGTCACCTTCAGCTGATATTTTTGTTTTTTACTTTAATCAGATGAGACACCGACTTTCTGGTTTGTTGGGTGGTGCTTGAGCCCCACTCCACCCCTTTTTCCCCAAGGTCCAGCCTGTGCATTTTCCTGCCCTGCTACCAAGTGTGCTCTGCTTTTGCTCCATCTCTTCCTGCTCCTGCCCCTTCCAGTGCCTCCTGCTTGCCATTGAGCAGCTGATCCTCATTGCGTGGGAGGCACTGGGGAGAAGCTGATTGGCTGGCAGGACATAGTGTGGAGAGTAGGAGGAGTTTGATGAACATCCACCATTTTTTTACACTACTGCTCTAGTCCCATGTCACCTGCAGAGTTAGCACCTGTGTTAAGCAGATCTTCTTCACAGGCTGTCAAGAGTTGCCACTGAGTAGGGCTAATTTCAGTTCCTGACCTTGAGATATAATGTTCATTCTCTCTCCTATTACTAATTCTTGGAGTCTTGCAGTCACCATTTGGTTATGCTGACATTGTCCACTCATGAATACAAAACTAGACTTCAGAAAAAGGTGGAAAACTCTCTGGAGATGAAACAGATTCAAATGGGAAAACTTGAAACCACTGTGAAGTCTTTTTCCAAAGAGATTCTGAAAGTAAATCATATGTTAAATGTTACAAGGATTTGTTAAATTTAATCTATGGGTCAGGTTTGCTCACTGGATTTTTGGGGGTGGGAGGGGAGGCTAATGAAATTGTCAAAAAGCTCCAGGGAAAGATGAAGAAACCAATGGAGAAGATGAAGTTAAAAAATGCAGTGATAATGCAACAGAAAAGATATTAGGAGAAAAAGAGCAAATCATTCAAAAGGAGAGTAGAGCTTAATAATGTGGAAGAGGAAGAGGTAAAATCATACAGATGTATGTCTACACGTATATGTTGCATGGAGAAGTACAGAGCAAAGCAAATATTTAGTGTTTACCTACTGCATGCAAGCTTTACAACAATCTCTTGGATTGAGGGTTGTAAATTTTACGAAAAGAAAAATTGATAATTGGACCCGTCCTGTAAACATCAGTGTGTTGTATTGGTATCATAATGCTTGATTGTTTTGGGAAGAATTTAGGACTAGAAACACTGTCGGTGTTTGGATCTGGTGCAATTCTTCCTCACCTGGCAACAGTATTTTTTTTTAATTCTTTTACGCGTCTTATGAATACTAAATTGCTTGGAATAAAGAATTATTTACTGTGTATTCATTGCTGGACTCAGGTCTTGGAGCTGCAAAAGTAGTTGAATGCTACTGTTCAGGTATTGGAAGAAAGCAACAGCTGCTGAAAATGAACGAAAATGATAAGGAGAGTAAAGATACTCTTTAATATGGTGATATAAACTCTCTAATAAAGCAAGCTTTTAGTTCAAAACATTCTCTACTGCTACTTCTCCACTTTATGAGCTGAAACCAATTTCTGAACTGGAAAAGGTGGGTATTGAACTTCTCTGTGTGCATATCTAGGCATGAGTCAAATTCTGATTTGTTAAAATACTATAAAACTGGCTCAACTCCTCCGTAATACGACTATAGTATATTGCTGTTTGAGAGGGGAAACCAAGTATATTACAATTAATAATACACATAGCTGTATGCAAAGTCATATTCAAGATAATTGAATAACAATTCTGCTACCCCAATCTCATCCAAGACCTAGCTGTCAAGTTGAAGGTGCTTCACACATCACAGCTACATGGGTAGGCTCTGCCAACAAAATTGTGCTTTTGTTGACAAAACTTACCGAGCATCTACATGGTTGTGTCCCAATTATATGTGACGATTATCCCTAGAACTTCATTTAATTGACTTTTCAGTGAACCTGAATTCAGCCCTTAGTGTTGTAAATAACTTCTGTGCAAGTTTAATATAAAATATGATGTAATGATAGATGTAGTTGATACTATTGGCTGTTGAAAATATATATGCTGTATAATTAGTGTAATTCCATTTATTTTGAAATTCACTCAGTTGGCCTTGCTTGCTTGAGTCCACCAAGTAATGATTCATTGTCCTGTCTTTAGAGCTCGGTGATTCAGATAAATCAGAAATCTGTTACCTTTTATGTAGAGCTGAATGTTCATTTCATGCATTTTTTACCTTGTAGTAATTTCCTGGCTAAATAAACAACTGAATGAGAATAAAATTGCTTCAATGCCTGGGGCATCAGGTCACAGTGATATGCTATGTGCTGTAAGTGCTGCCAATTCAACAGCCTTGCAGAATGGCATGTTGTTTGTGCTCTGCTACTCTCGACTATGGTTGGGAAACCTTTTCATTATTTATGTGCACAAAGCTACGAGTCTGGTATCTGAATGGAAACAACAAAGCCACACAGTTCTAAACATTCTGTCTCTTGCTCCAGAGCCTAGATTCTTGACCTTGCTTGTAGCTGCTTTGCATTGTCTCAGCAGCACAAAGCCCCTGTAAAGCTGTTCTATGGGGACAGTGGAGGATTCTTTCTGAGTCCCAAAGAGGGTTTGTTGAGGGCCGAGTGGAGTGTTCAGTGAAGTTTTCCTCCATTTGGAAGAATACTAGTAGAATGAAAGGGAGAGTTCCTACATGTAACCTGAAGGATATGGCTGAAATGGTTGAAAACTATACAATGGGTACACTTACATAGTTTCAGTGGACACAGGAGGAAATAATAAATTGCCTGGCTTCCTCTTCATTTAGCAGATGTTTTTCCAATTTGGCATTAGATATTGTCCTGTATGTAGGACTGCTGAACTTGGATACTGCTGAAGCCAGGAAAAAATTTTTCAGAAAGTTGACAATTACTGGCATATATTTATAAATTTAGTATGCTGTTCTTAAGTGATTGCTGTACAAAGTTTTATCACTTCAGAATCAGAAGAAAAAGATATGTAGCTTCTATCCAATACACGTTGGCTCATAATGCAAAGAAGAAAGGATTACAAATTGTGAGCAAAATAGTTAATAGAGAAACATTAAATGAAATCTGAGGTTGTGTAGTGCTTTCCAAATTATACAGACACAAAAGGGGATTTCTATATATCCAAATGATACTCACCTGAAGAAAAGAGTTGTTTTGTTTAGGAATTTGGAGGTGTGTAACAGATGGCACTAAACTGAAGCTGTGGATGATATTCAAAGCAGAAGAAAAAAATCTTAAGATTGTATTGACAGGTGGTAGAGGAGTGAAAATGCATCCCAGTGGCTCAGTGAAAAATGTAGCAGTGAAGTAATAGACTGATGTACTACGGAAAATTAGACCAGGAGGGCATGTTAATTAGCATGTTGCTTCTTTCAGGGCCATCTGGAAGATGGTTTCTCACAAACGTTGGGGGAAAAAAAGGGAAAATCAATATGCTTGTTAATGCTAAGACCTGACTATGCTTACACAGTCGCTGCAAATAACTGACCAATCATTAATGAGCAAGCACTACGCAGCTGAAATATCAGAGCGACTGGTTAGATGGCTAATGTAAGTTTGGCTCCAGCCTTTAAACTGTTTCAGAAATAATATGTAAATTTAAAAACCGTTGCCTTCAAAATTCAGCTATAACAAATTGTGAAGTAAAATTTTCTTTAAATGATAATATTGTGGCTATTATACATGCAGTACAGTGGAGCAAGACTGTAGAAAGAATTTGTGTCCTTCAGTGGTCCAGCTCTGAAACCACTTTTTGCTAAGAGCTAGATATTTTAATTTCCAACCCTGTCTGTTTCTTGAAAACACTCAACCTAAGTCTGAAATGCCACCAAACAAGTCTGTGGATGGGAAGACTTCCTCTAATATCAATCTAATTTATAACAAAACTTTTTAGGAGCTGCCCAGTTATCTGTTCTGAAAGTGTTGCCTCAATTTTCTTCAGTCCTATTTGGCTTTTTCTTTTATTGTCTTTTTCTAAGAAACTGGGGATTTAAAAGCTTCATGATCCCTCTATTTACAGAGTAGTACTTTTGCTCTGCTGTAAGTTTAAGATTCTTCTCCCTTCCAACCTTGCTGACAGTCATATGAGAGGTTAAGGACCAGCTACTAGGGATTCTTTGAATTTACTGGGTCCCTCAATAGCAATACCAAGCACAGGATTGCCATATACAGAGCTCCATACTTAATTTGGTATTCTATAGATGCTAGAGTGGGATTATGTTATCCCTTTAGGAATAGTGAACCAACTCCACTGCCGTGAATCCCCAGAGGATGGCTAGAGTTTCATGGTCTAGGAGAAAAATGAGGTAATTTTCTTGTCAAATTACAGTCCCAAGGAGGAGTTGTCGTAATGGGTTCTTGTTACTAAGGGTTTCCACATTACAATCACCCTTGGTTTGAATTGAAATTAAATTGCAATTTATGAATCTGTGTACCTCTCTAGTTAGTTCACTGCTGTCAAAATATTTGCAAGAAAATGAGTTGGGTAAAACTCTTCAAGCTGTTCTCTTGATGACAGACACAGCTGTATGGCTCTATTATCTTTTACCACTTGACATTTTGTTTTGGTTGACAAGAATTTCTTTTCTTGAATATTAGACTGCTTGGTGCTAGCTGGGTTAAGATGTTTTGCAGGATGCATGTGCGCTAAGATGCTTCTGAAAATAAGTAATACATAATTTATTTAGTATATGATTTAATAATATTTATAAAGGAACATGAGTTAATGTGGACAGTGTTGTCATCAGGCGCAGCTCTGTTCACCCTCCCTCTCTTGCTAGCTGCGTTTCTGGGTGGGGGGCCTGAGGGAAACTGCCACTGCCATCACTGTCTCCAGGGTGTGGCCTGGCCCATGCACAGCACAGGCCAAAGTACATGGAAACCCTGCTCCCACTCCAGGGCCCAGAGCCTCCTTTGAATCATAGGCAGGGCACATGGGCACAGTGGGCATGGAGCACAGCCTCCTGGGCCACTATGGGTGACTGACTCCCCCTTTCCCTTCCCCGACTTTCGTTACAGCTGTGGCACCTGGGGGATCCCTGGCACACCTCCTGGGCTGGCCAACCCCATCCAGCCTAGAAGGGCTCTGGAGCCTAGAGCAGGGATCAGACCTGCCCCACCACCTGCACCCAGCAAGCCCATACTCTGACACCACAGCTGGGACGAGGAGGCTGTGGCCTGTACAGCTTTCTTCCACCACCAGAACATCCTGGAGGAGCGGCAGCAGGCCCTGGACAAAGCAGAGTTGGCCTGGCGTCAGGAGATGAGGATGGAAACGTTGGACCTGCTGCACACAGTGTGCATGTACCTGCTCGAGCAGCCAGCACAGCCTCTGGCTGCCCCCACACCAGGCTCCCCTGCTGTCCCCCCTGCACTAGCTCCCCCACTGCACCCAGGGCAAGTCATTCATGACTAATCTGATTAGCTTCTATGATGAGGTAACTGGCTCTGTGGACGTGGGGAAGTCAGTGGATGTGATATACCTTGACTTTAGCAACGCTTTTGATACACTTTCCCACAACACTCTTGCCCATAAGTTCAGGAAGCATGGATTGGATATATGGACTGTAAGATGGATAGAAAGCTGGCTAGATGGTCATGTCCAATGGATAGTGATCAATGGCTCAATGTCTGTTTGGCAGTCAGTTTCATGTGTAGTGCCCCAAGGATCATTTCAAGGTCCAGTACTGTTCAACATTTTCATATTAATGGCCTGGATGAGGGGATGGATTGCACCCTCAGCAAATATGCAGGTGACACTAAGTTAGGGGGTCAGGTAGATACATTGGATGGTAGGGATAGGGTCCAGAGTGACCTAGATAAACTGGAGGATTGGACCAAAAGAAATTTGATGAAGTTCAACAAAGAGAAGTGCAGAGTCCTGCACTTGGGATGGAAGAATTCCAATCACTGTTACAGGCTGGGGACCAACTGACTAAGTACGAGTACAGCTGAAGAGGACCTAGGAATTGCAGTGAATGAGAGGCTGGATATGAGTCAACAGTGTGCCCTTGTAGACAAAAAGGCTAATGGGATATTAGGGTGCATTAGAAGAAGCATTTCCAGCACATCTAGATAAATTATTATTCCCCTCTACAGGGCACTAGTGAGGCCACATCTGGAGACTTGCATCCAGCTCTGGCCCCCCAAGTATAGAAAGGATGTGGACTCATTGGACAGGGTTCAGTGGAGGGTAACAAAAATGATTAAGGGGAAGAGGCACATTACCTATGAGGACAGGCTGAAGGATTTGGGCTTATTTAGTTTGCGGACGAGAAGACTGAGGGGCAATTTGACAGCAGCCTTCAACTTCCTGAAAGGGGGAGGAGGGCTTTAAAGAGGACAGAGAGAGACTGTTCTTGGTGGTGACAGATGGCAGAACAAGGAGCAGTGGTCTCAAGTTGCAGAGGGAGATGTGTAGGCTGGATATTAGGAAAAACTATTTCACCAGCAAGGTGGTAAAGGACTGCCACCAAAAGAGGTGGCGGAATCTCCATTCCTAGAGGTTTTTAAATCCTGGCTTGACATAATCCTGTTTGGGATGATTTGGTTGGGGTTGATCTTGCTTTAGTCAGGGGGCTGGACTAGATGACCTCCTGAGGTCCCTTCCAGCCCTAGAATTTTATGATTCTATAATATTTATTCACAGAGGAACAGAGCCTTTATAGTTATTAGAAAGAGAAGCAGTGCTAACTGGTGGAGGCATCAGAGAAACAGAAAAAGGACAGTTATGAAATGGAAGCCTGCAAAGATCTAAGCATAGGAGGGAAAAGAGGTCAGTTTTACTTTAAAAAATCACAAACACTTCACCAACACACTTTTAATGCCTCCACAGATGACCCGTATATGCCCCTCAATGTCCCACAGTTCTCTGCTCTGGCCTCTTTCATCTCCACTGCTCCCAGGTGCACAGGAATTAAACAAAAGGAAGACTGTTTCAATCTGGCACCTGGAACTCCATGGCTGTAGGTTCATGAGAGGCTGAAAAATCTGCTCTTTCTTTCTCTAGTCTTTGAATAGTATAAAAAAAATCTTGACCTCAGCCAGCTGCAGTATTTTGGGCCCTAAAATTGCAACATTTGATACTTAGTAGTCTGGTTTAGAAGTTGTAAAATGTAGATCAAATAACAACTCCCATTTCCAGAGTTAGACTTGAAGCCAAAATTATTTTAGTATTCATGGTTGGAAGATATGAAAAGCAGACTTTTTTAAAAAGAGGCTTTATCGGTAGATCATATGAAAACAATAAATTGAGATTTCTTAACACTAACAATTGTAGAATGTGACATAAGAAAAATAAGTAAATGTGTGCGCTGATTGGAACCTTCTACAGACACGTGTGAGGAAATGTTGAAGAAATGCAGTAATCTCGTATATGCCCCAGTCAAGCTTTATCCTCCTTCAAAAGCTCTTATTGTTAGCTTACTGTTAGGTTAACTAGTCATATAGGCTATGTCTACACTAGGGCACTACTTCAAAGTGCCTATTTTGAAGTAGCTACATCTAAACAGGCTACTTCGACGCATGTTGTCCACACATCCTCCAGGACTGGTTCCCTCAATGTTCAACATCAAAGTAGCAACGAGGAACATCAAAAGGAGCTTCCCCAGAAGGAAATGTGGAGTGTCCACACACACAAGCACTCCCTGTTGAAATAATGGGCCAGGAAAGCCTGCAGATGGGGTCACAGGCTGTACTAGCCCTTCCAGGGCAACAGCAAGCTGCTCCTTTAAAGGGCCCCTCCCAGACACGCCCAGCCTGCACAGAATGAGGTCTGCAGAGCGCTAGCCACACTCTCACAGACCAACGCACAGCAGCCATGGACCCTCAGCAGCAGCAGCAGTAGCAACAGCACCTGGAAGCCTTCCAGGTAGTCACCTAGGGAGCAAGTGCCCTGCTAGGTGCTGCATGGGAGGCTGCCCAGCAGCTCCTGGCAGGGGGCCCTCCCTAGTGTCAGATGGAGACACCCCGACCACTGGAATCCCCTGTTCCTCCCCCGCTGGCTGCTCCACCACCTCTGGAGCTACTCCACCAGCTCCGAGTGGCGGGAGCAGCTGGTCATGGGGGAGTGGGATGACATGTGGCTGTGGAACTTCCACATGCATCGGCAGACCTTCCTGGAGCTCTGCCAGTGGCTCACTCCCCCACTGAGGCACCAGGACACCAGGATGTGGCATGCCCTCCCTGTCAAGAAGAGTGTCACAATAGCTGTCGGGAAGCTGGCCACTCCAAACAGCTACTGACCCATGGGACACCAGTTTGGAGTGGGAAAGGCCATGGTTGGGGCCGTCATCATGGAGGTAAGGAGGCCTGAGCATGCACCCACTGGGGGGGTAGGGGTATGGGGAGGGGGGCCCGGGTGTGGTGCTGGGGAGGGAGGGGTGCCTGGGAGGGGGTTGCCTGGGGGGGTTGGGGAGGGAGGGGTTGGGTGGGGGAGTGCCTGGGGAGGCACACACTTTCATGGGCACTTGTGTCCCCTCTCCTCAGGTGGTCTGTGCGCTCAATGTCATGCTGCTCCAGAGGGTCATCTGAGTCAGGGACCTGGACGCAGCCATCACCGGATTTGCTGCCATGGGGTTCCCAAACTGCTTTGGGACCCTGGACGGGACCCACATCCCCATCAGCGCCCCAGACCACAGTGGGGAAAGGTATATCAACTGGAGAAGCTACCACTCCATGGTCTTGCAGGCCATGGTGGACAGCCAAGGCTGCTTCCAGGATGTCTACGTGGGCTGGTCCAGCTGTACACATGATGCCTGGGGTCCACTGGGGGAGTGTGGGGGATCCCAGTTGTGTCTGGTGCCCCCACCCTGTGGCCTGGGGGTGTGTGCCCTGTGGGGTACGTACCTGACCATCCACTGCCACAGTCAGGGGAACCCCGGTGGGTGGATGCCCAGCTGGTGCTCCGGGAGGGGAGGTCTATGAAGAGCCCCCCCTCCTCGCTGCTGGACCGCTCCTCTGCCGTCCTGAGGGGTGGCTCTTCGGGTAGGCCCCAGGGTGCGGGGCTGTCCTCTGGGCCAGACTCTGGCTCCGAGGCCTGCTGGGACTCCTTGGCTGCAGTATCCAATGTGACCTGAAGGGAGACGGTGTCTCAGGGGCCCAAGATGGCCCTGAGCTCCCAGTAATAGGGGTAAGTGGCAGGGGCAGCCCCAGGCCCCCTGGCTGAGTCCCGGACCCGAGCGTAACCCTGCCGCAGCTCCTTCACCTTGCTACGGACATGATTTGGAGTGTGGGCAGGGTGACCCAGAGTGGCCACGCCCTTGGCCAGCTGAGCAAATGCTTCTGCATTCTGCTGCTTGCTCCCCATCACGTGGAGCACCTCCTCCTCACCCCAAAACCCCAGCAGGTCTCGGAGCTCAGCCTCTGACCAGGAGGGGCCCTGCCACTGTTTGGCCCCTTGTTTGGCTACCAGGGGTCCCTGGGTCCCCTCAGGGGGGATCCCTGGGGATGCTCAGGGAGCTGGCTTGATGCCATGGTGCTGGGTGGTTGGGTTGGGGTCCGTAGAAGGCGTGCAGAGTTAGCACGTGCGTGTGCTGCTGCCTGCACACTCTCAGATTCCTGACACAGGAAATCCAGGTCTGTGGTGCTTTAAGGGGTGCTACGCACGTGACCATAGAGCCCTGCAGGGGCTGGACAGCATGTCTCAACCCCTCAGCTGATTGCTGCCCTGGAGAACCCCATTCTTTTGAAGTGGCGGGATGTGGATCGTCTACACATACCCTACTTCGACGTTGAACATCAAAGTAGGGCACTATTCCCATCTTCAGATAGGAATAGCGATTTCGATGTGTCACCCCCGATGTCGATTTCAACGCCGAAATAGTGCATGGCACATATAGACGTGAAGCATGCTATTTTGACGTTGTGTAGACTCACCCATAATGTATTAAAAACTAGCTCATCACCTAAACCTCTGGTTGCCTTTACAGCAATAAATTCAATTATACAGATACCTTGCTCTTCGAGAGCTAGTACATCAGGCATTCCCTCACAGAGGTAGTTCACTTTGAAGAAACTGGTGGCCTTCTCTTGCTTCTTGAATTCAATGAGAGTTTTGTCATGGAGTTCAGCTGCAGCAGAATCTGGTTCCAGAAGCCAATGGGCATGACTGCACTACACCAGTTTTGAGTCAGGTATTTCACTGAAAACAAAGTAGTTTGCCCTAGCACAAAACTGATGCCCCCGGGCAATTACCCACATCATCTTTTTAAAAATAAGGCACTTTCAACGTCACAAAATATGATGTAATGCTCTAATGATGATTGTGTTATATTTGGGAGAAGAAGCTGTATAAACACACAGAAGTCTTGTCCAATGTTTTTCATTGTCTAAATTGCATAGCTATGCATCAACTAATGAGCAAATTCCTGGTCCACTCTGTTACCTGTGAAAAGACCTTGTCCACCAACCTTAGTGTCCTCTAACTCAGCCCATGTGTAAGTTTTTCTTATTTTACTTTTTTGTGAGTGACATAACAAGGTAGATAATTTTATAATAACTTCTAAAGACAGAGATTACAGAAGTCTTATTTTCACTTTAAACTTTCATGAAAACTCACACATTTGGCCAATACCAAATTATTTCTGTTAGTGGGAAGTGTATGGTGGGAGTTGGAGGAGGGCTATAGGGTCCCTGGATTGTTTGCCAGGAGAATGTTAAAAAATGCCAGGGAAGATCTGGAGAAGAACTAAGCCATGCATGGAAACCTATTTCTTATTATTTTTAATCTCCCTCTTGAGGTCCAACCATCCCGGCAGTTATTTTCTGTCTCTAATATCTGAACACTGATTCAGTGACTGGCATTTAGGAATTCCCACTGAGAGAACCTTTCATGGAACTTATGTATTTTTTAATTCAAAATGGTGCCAGCTAATTGGATCTTACTTGGCTACATCTGTAAGTAACTTCTAATTCTCATCAGTATGATCTGGTACAAGGGCAGTTCTAAGATGACCTGAGCTTCCTTTTAATCAGGCTTACAACTGACAACCTCCTGATTAGAAATATAAGTGCCAAGAGCAAGGAAAGTAAACAAAATGTTAGAGAATAACAGAAGGGAGCTGTGCTAGTCTATATACTATCAAAACAAAAAGCAGTCAAGTAGCACTTTAAAGACTAGCAAAATAATTTATAAATAAATTATTTTGCTAGTCTTTAAAGTGCTACTTGACTGCTCTTCGTTTTAAAAGGTTAGGGAGTATTCTGCCTCAAGAAATGCTTTCCAAGATACAATGAGAAGTCCTGTGGCACCTTATAGACTAACAGATTTTTGGAGTATAAGCTTTCGTGGGCAAAGATGAAGTGGGTCTTTGCCAATGGAAGTTTATGCTCCAAAAAATCTGTTAGTTTATAAGGTGCCACAGGACTTTTCATTGTTTTTGAAGGTACAGACTAACACAGCTACACCTGTGATGCTTTCCAAGAAAGTGAATTGTCTGGCTTGGAAGCAGATAGCATACTGTTTCCAAAGTCCAACACACTTTGATGTCACCTAGGCAACCTCCCCCATCACCTGAAGAAACAACTGGAAGAAAATGTTAGGAGGCTGTACTGCTTGTCTGAGATCTGGGTTGTAGAATCTAACTTTTCAGCCATCTCTGTGGCCATTTTCAATCAGTGACCACTGCTGTCTTCTCCTGCCCTGACCACAGTAAGAGCTTGGAGCTAAATGGAAGACTCTACCAAGACCAAACAAAAACCCTTTCTGAAAAGCAGAGAAAATGGAAGAAAAAACCTAATGGCTGTGACATCCGCCAGAATATTTTAGGAGTGTATATTTTTTAACAAACTCCAGTGTCGTACTTTTTGTGAGGCAAGAATAGAGCTGTTCATCTCAGCAGTAAATGATTTTTTCATTGGTTTTAAAAGATTATAGCCCATTTCTGACCTAAATCCAAGCTTAAAAGGAGAAAGAAGTTTGTGAATGCATGAAGAGCTGTAACAGTAATTTTTACAAATGTAACCCTTCTGCCATGAGTTGGCAGCAACCAGGGCTGGGTTCAACAACTAGGGGTTCCTTTTCACTCATCTCACATAGAACCAGACTGAGACCCCACCCAGTAGCCTGGGAAATTCACATACCCCTGGGCATCTTGGAGAGGCAATGCTTCCCCATTGGCAAGCACAAAGTCTGAATATAGAAAATAAACTTTTGATGAAAAAGGCAGAAAAGTCATAATGCATAAGTTTGGGAAAATACCACACCCAGAGTTCATAACCAACCCTCAAGTAACTGTCCCAGATCAAATAGCTTAAGCAGTGTCCTTTGCCTCTCAGGATCACCATTCCAATACTGTAAGGATCCAATCCACATACACAAACTTTCTCCATACCCGGCTTTAAATGCTCCACTTTCAACTCTGTCCAGTCCGTGCTAGCCCTGACACATCACCCTGATGCATTCCCTCATTGAGCCTGATGCAATGCCACCTTTGTGCAGGTCTGGCGTTCTGCTTGCCCCTGCCAGCTGCCCCACCAGCCACCCACTGGTTGCTCCTGCCAGCTGCCTGCCACTCACTTCTGCCAACTGCCTGTCTGCTGTCTTGTGGGTTTTGCTGTAGGCAGAACCCTGAGATTCCAGGTCTCCATGCTTCAGCTACCAGTGATTTCAGCTCATAGAGGTATTCAGCTGTAGGCCTAGCTACAGAATCTCAGTATCCACCAAGGTGGATTCTCACAAAATAACTACACAGCCAGCTTTCGATCTATCTTTGAACAGTTGGCTGGAGGTGGGGGATAACTAGTTAAACCAGTCTTACAGCTGTATGGCAAAAAGGCTCCTAGCTAGCTGATTCAACCACTATCACTCCCACCTTCCACCTCACAACGCTTAGATGGAGGAGCCCTGTGTGATCCATATCTTACACAGAAGTGATAACTGCCTTGTACCTCCACAAAAACTTCAAGCATTGGTGAGACTCCACAATTCTTAGTCTGGGTGATAGCATAAATTGTGACTTTACAACATGTTGTTTACAATAGATGAAATGCATTGCTTCATCTGCTACCCATCAGGCTTTATTTACAAGGCATTACATATGCACACCTTTACATTTTCACACAAATGATCCCTAAACGACAAATTCACCAAATCCTTTAGCAGCATTAAGCTCCTACTGGCACATTCCTTACATAAATATTTTTTCTCCTTGTTAACTTATTCTGCAGGGTAAAGACAGCAAAGATTTTTATGATCAGTTGCTTGCTCCATCACAGTTTGAAGTATAGAAGCCTTTTGTGGTAACAGATTCAATTCCAACACCATATCACAGCCTATTAAAATAGAATAAAAGTGATAAGCCTTGCAGAAAGCATATGCATAATATAAGGTGGCCAGCTTCATCCTCCATGTATGACATATTTTCAGGTCTCTACAAAAATAGACCCTAAACTTTTCTGTTAGTCTATAATGTGCCACAGGACCTTTCGTTGCTGCTACAAAAATAGAGATTCAGAGTGAGATTTTTTTCAAAAGCACTTGTTATTTTCCTAATTCTTTTCTCCTTGAAGTCAATGGGAGTTCAATGGCTGCAGAATTATCCCAGGGGAGACTGGCATTTTGAAAGCATCAAGTGATTTACCTTGTGTAGCAGCTGTGGATGATGTGATTCCTCAGTGGCTTGTTTTTTCTTCTCAGTAACAAATGTCTTAAGTATTACATGAATCCATTAGGTTTCTTTTTAGCTTATTAGGTCAGTTCATTGCTTACAATATTTCACTATGGAAATTGTTGGAGATTGAGCATAGGGTCCCAAACTGGGGAGTGTGCCCCCCCTTGGAGGGTGTGAAGAAATTCAAGGTGGGTGCAAGGCAACCAGCCTCCTCATTAATCTCCCCCACCCCAAGAAAGAGCCTGCACTGGCATTACCTTCTGCAAAACTGGAGGTCGTGCTGGCTTCCTGAGGTGTGTAGAAGTCCCAAAGTTGCATGCAGGAGGCAACATCTCAGGAAGTGTGTATGCTGCTTCCCCTTCCCAAAAAGCTGTTGCGTTTCCTGAAAAGCTAGGTCTATTGTCTGCCAGCAATGTCCTTCTGCCTCCTGCCTTCCTGTGGCAGCGGGGGAGTAGATACCCTGGATCTATGCCAGGTCCAACTGCTCAAGCAGTGTGTGCCCTGCCCAAGCAGTTGGAGCAGGTGTGGGCCCAGGACTTCTCCCTCGTCCCCCATGCAGGAAGGCAGGAGGCAGAAGGATGTCACCAGCAGACAACAGACCTGGCTTTTCAGGAAATGCACTGGCTGTTTGGTGAGAGGAAGCAGTACTAGCTGAGCTGTCCCCTCCCCTGGCCAAATACCGATGAATACCCTGACTTTCTGCCCAGTACACCCACAAGTACATTACCCCTCTGCCCAGGGCTCTACCAGCACCCTGGCCAGGATCCCAACAGCACCCTTCCCCCTTGCCCAGGATCCTGCTTGCCCCCATCCCCTGCTCAGGGCCCCACCTGCCCCCTGCCCCTCTCCCACCAATACCCTTCCCCATGCCCCAGCTCTGACCAGCACCTTCCTCCTGCCTGCTACCTCCTGACCAGATGCCTACTCCCAGCTTGCTCATGTACCCTATTTTCCACCCAGATTTTCCACCCCATCCCTATCCCACTCACTGGCAGCCTTGTCCCACACACTGGATCCCTCATTTTTGGCCCAACCTTAGAGTGCAGAGGGGCCCACACATTCCACTAACCTTGGAACCCCAGAAGAATTAATATGGTCTGAGGCCTTGAACCTCAGTCCGACCTACCCTCCTCCCCATAGTACTGGGGTGCCAGGACAGGATGGCTACGTCTACACGTGAAGCCTACATCGACATAGCTTATTTCGAAGTAGAGACATCGAAATAGGCTATTTCGATGAATAACGTCTACACGTCCTCCAGGGCTGGCAACGTCGATGTTCAACTTCGACGTTGCGCAGCACCACATCAAAACAGGCGCAGCGAGGGAACGTCTACAAGCCAAAGTAGCACACATCGAAATAGGGATGCCAGGCACAGCTGCAGACAGGGTCACAGGGCGGACTATCGCTTCCGGGGCAACAGCTAGCCGCTCCCTTAAAGGGCCCCTCCCAGACACACTCAGCCTGCACAGCACGCGGTCTGAGGAGCCATAGGCACACAGACCCCAGGCGACGTAGTCATGGACCCCCAGCAACAGCAGCAGCAGCAGCTAGAGGTCCACCCAGCCCTCCCGGCAGGAGCAGGGCTTGCCCTGCTCCATGCCATGCGGGAGGCAGCTGAGCACCCCCTTGCTACACCGGAGGAGGAGCTGCCCCCAGGGCAGCAGGGCTCAACCCCCAACCCTGCAGCACCCCGCCCCCACCCCCACCTCACACGCCGGTGGCTGTGGAGCTACCCCACCAGCACCTACTGGTGGGAGCGGCTGGTGCTTGGGGAGTGGGATGACGACCGCTGGCTCAGGAACTTCAGGATGAGCCGGCAGACATTTATGGAGCAGTGGCTCACCCCCGCACTCAGGCACCAGGACACTGCCATGCGGCGTGCCCTCACAGTGGAGAAAGGGGTCGGCATCGCTGTCTGGAAGCTGGCCACTCCTGACAGCTACCAATCCGTGGGGCAGCAGTTTGGTGTTGGCAAGGCTACCGTCGGGGCTGTCCTCATGGAGGTAAGAGAACCCACGGGGGCGGGGGGGAGGGCAGGGCAGGGGAGGGGAGGGGAGGGCGGGGGAGTGCAGGGCAAAGGAGGGGAGGGCAGGGAGGGGAGGGGAGGGCAGGACAGGGCCATGCACACCCTGCTCACCCCTCATTGGTGCTGTCCCATGTGCTTTCCCTGCAGGTTGTGCGTGCCATCAATGCCATGCTCCTGCACAGGCTCGTGAGGCTGGGGGACCCAGATGCCACCATCGCGGCCTTTGCCACCCTAGGCTTCCCCAATTGCTTCAGGGCTCTGGATAGGACTCACATCCCCATCCGCGCCCCGCATCACAGTGGAGGACGCTACATGAATCGCAAGGGCTACCATTCTGTGGTCCTCCAGGCCTTGGTGGACAGCCGGGGCCGTTTCCAGGACATTTATGTGGGCTGGCCTGGCAGCACCCACGATGCCTGGGTTTTCCAGAACTCGGGCCTGTGCCTCCGGCTGGAGGCGGGGACCTACATCCCCCAGTGGAAGATCCCTCTGGGGGACACCACCATGCCCCTCTGCGTCATCGCAGATGCGGCATACCCCCTCCGGCCCTGGCTCATGCACCCATACACGGGCCTTCTCTCTGCTAGCCAGGAGCGCTTCAACCAGTGCCTGAACCACGCGCGCCAGGTGGTGGAGCGCTCATTTGGCCGCCTGAAGGGACGCTGGAGATGTCTCCTGATCCGCCTGGATGCGGGCCTCAACAACATCCCCCTGATTGTGGGTGCCTGCTGCGCCCTGCACAATTTGGTGGAGAGCAAGGGGGAGGCCTTTTTCCAGGGCTGGGCTGTGGAGGCTGGCAGGGCCGACGTGCAGCCACCCGCTGCCCCCAGTCGCCAGGTGGACCCCGAAGGGACCCGGGTCCGGGAGGCCCTGCGGGCCCACTTCGATGATGAGGCCGCGGGGTGAACTCTGCCAGGACCCCCACTGCCCGCCCCTTCCTCCACCACACTCCCTGCCCCAACGCCCACACCATGGAGCACGCAACCGCACCCCCCTCCCACTTGTGGCTGAACTTAAACTGCTTTTTCTTTTAGAACTTTTTTTTAACTATAAATATAAAACAAGAACAAACTATATGCAACATGTGTGGAACCAAAGTAATATGTACAAATAAAACAATAGTAATAAAAGAAAACCAGGGAGGATAAAGGGGAGAACTATTTACATGGAGGGGACGGGGCAAACGGGGGGCACAAATTAATAAGTCCCAACTATATACAAGGGCGGGGGGGCCATGTCCCGGGCCCCTTGCCCCTAAAGTCCGGCACTGGGCATGGGCGGCCGGGAGCCCCGCCGCGGCCGAAGCCCTGTCCGGGGCTGGCTGGGGGCGGGGCAGACCGGAAGATATGCCTGGCGAGTCTCAGCTGGCTCCAGGGGTCCCTCGGTGCTCCGGCCCTCGGCGGTGGGTGGCGGGGCAACGGCAGAAGGGACGGCGACGTGCGGAGCAGCTGGTGGTGCGGCGGGTGGAGCAGGCACGTCTGGCGCTGCGGCGGCCGGCGCGGCATGGGGGGCCAGGTAGTCCACCAGGCGGTTGAAAGTCTCCATGTAGGCCCCCCATGCCTCTTGGCGCCAGGCCAGCGCCCGCTCCTGCAGCTGCAGACGGTGGATGGCCAGGAGCTGGGGGTCCGTCGCCGTCGGCTGGTGGTGGCGCGGGGTCCGCCGCCTAGCCCGCCATGGGGCCGGTCGGTCCTTGGCCGAGGGGCTTGCCTGGAGCGATGTCCCCGGAGGGCTCTCCGGGACCACTGATGCCTCGCCAGCGCTCTCTTCCGGTGCTTCTGATGGTGCAGGTGCAGGACACAGGAGAGGAGGGGGGAAGAAGAATGGAGACAGGTGTTAGTGTGGGCCCCGAGCCGTGGCCTTTGTCCCCCCAGCCCTGTGCTGCAGGTTCCCCATCCCCATCCCTGGGAGATGCTGCTGTGATGGATGGGGTTCAGGGGTCCCCCTGCACTGCACCCCGTCCCCTGGTGGGAGCGACTCTCACTTCACTCCGCAGGGTCTGACAGGAAAGGTTTCTTAGGCCACAGATGCCCAGTTTCTGCCAGGAGTGACAGCACCAGCTGTCAGAAGAGACAGTCCTTCCAACCCATCCTGGGGAGAAGACCCCAAGGGGTGCCCCTCTGGGATGCAGCTTTCCCCCTCCTCAGGCTGGCTGCCTTCCAGCTCTCCCTTCCCCTAGCCTCTACCTGTGGCCCCCGCCCTCCCCCCCCAACTCAAAGCCAGCTTGGCTCCTCCCTCCTCTTTGTTCAGGGCAGAGGTGTCACCTGCCAGCTGTAGCCCCACGATCATCCTTTGCCCCTGGGAGCTATTCGGCTCTTGTTGATCATATCTCCCTTTTGCACTCCCCCCACTCCATCACATGCTGCTGCTGCTGCTGCTGCTGTTGCTGCTGCTGCTGCTGCAGGGTGTCCCACCCCCTCCTCCTGGGGGACCCTTGAGTTTCCGCTCCCCCCTGCCCCGGGGATGGGGCATGGCACTGTCATGCGGGGTGGGGTGGGGGCAGGGGCTGATGCACTGCTGTGAGGGACATGGCCCTGCTGTCCTTGGGGCCATGGCCATGTGAGCATGTGGGGGGCCCTGGACACATATCTATTACCCCCCGCCCCTCAAGCCCAGGGGTGTACGCCAGAGGGGGGTACATACCTGTCGGTCCACTCCCACGGTCCGGAGATCCCCGGGGGGCGGAGGCCCGGCTGCTGCTCTGGGATGGCAGGAGGAGGATCTGCAGCCCGGATTCTACAGAGGAGGAGCCCCCCTCCTCCTCCTCCTGCCTCGATGTCCCGGGGGTGGGCTCCGGGGGGCGCCCCCGGGGTGCAGGTTTTACCTCCGGGGCAGACTCCGGCTGCAGGGCCTGCTGGGGCTCGTCGGCCGAAGTATCAAGGGTGGCCGGAGGGGAGGAGGTGTGCCCGGGGCCCAGGATGTCCCTGAGCTCCCTGTAAAAGGGGCAAGTGACGGGGGCGGCCCCAGATCGGCCGGCCGCATCCCGGGCCTGGGAGTAACCCTGCCGCAGCTCCTTCACCTTACTCCTGACGTGATCAGGAGTGCGGGCAGGGTGACCCCAGGCAGCCAGGCCGTCGGCCAGCCGAGCGAACTCATCTGCGTTCTGCCTCTTGCTCCCCATTACCTGGAGCACCTCCTCCTTGCTCCAGAGCCCCAGCAGGTCCCGCAGCTCGGCCTCCGTCCTGGAGGGGCCCCGCTGCCGCTTGCCAGCCTGGCTGCCTGCCTGGCTGGGCTGGCTGTCCTGGCTCCCCTTGGGGGGGTCCCCTGGGGGCGCTGGGGGGGCTGCCGGGCAGCCATCGCAGGTGGGATGGCTGGTTTGGATGGCTGAGGGACGTGCATGCTGGCCGCGTGTCTGGGCTGCTGCCTGCATGTTCCCTCAGCTTCCTGCACAGGAAGGGAGGGGGAGAGGACCTTTAAGGGGCCACTCCATGCGGCCACCATTGAGCTGACGGGCTGGAGAGAGCGTCTCTCAACCCCTCAGCTGATGGCCGCCATGGAGGACCCAGCAATTTCGACATTGCGGGACGCGCAACGACTACACGGTCCCTACTTCGACGTTGAACGTCGAAGTAGGGTGGTATTCCTCTCCCCTCATGGGGTTAGCGACTTCAACGTCTCGCCGCCTAACGTCGAAGTTAACTTCGAAATAGTGCCTGACGCGTGTAGCCGTGACGGGCGCTATTTCGAAGTTAGTGCCTCTACTTCAAAGTAGTGTGCACGTGTAGACACGGCTGAGGTGTCTCAGTTGAGGCCACATCAGTGGGACTTGCGGGAGCTTGGAGGTTTCTTTTTTTTTTTAATTGCATCTCATTTATAGAATCATAGAATCACAGAGCTGGAATGGACCTCAAGTCCAGCCCCCTGCTCCAAGCAGTATCAGTCCCAGCTAAAACATTCCAGCCATGGCTATGTCAAACCTCTCGGGATGGAGATTCCACCACTTCACTAGGCAACACATTCCAGTGTTTCACCACCCTGCTGGTGAAGTAGTTTTTCCTAATATTCAACCTACGCCTCTCCCTCTGCAACTTCAGACCATTAACCCTTGTTCTGCTGTCTGTCACCACTGAGAACAGTTTCTCTCCATCCTCTTTGGAGCAGCCCTTCAGGAAGTTGAAAGCTCCTATTAAATCACCCCTCAGTCTTCTCTTATGAAAATTAAATAAGACCAAATTCCTCAGCCTCTCCTCATAGGTCATGTGCTCCAGACCCTTAATCATTTTTGTTGCCCTCCACTAAACCTGCTCCAGCACATCCACATCCTTTCTATACTGGGGAGGGGGCCCAAAATGGACGCAATACCCCAGATGTGGCCTCACCAGTGCTAAACAGAGGGGAACAACAACCTCTCTCAATCTGCTTGAAATGCTCCTCCTGATGCCCTCTATTATGCTGTTAGCCTTCTTAACTACAAGGGCACACTGTTTACTCATATCCAGCCTTTCATCTGCTATAATACCTAGGTCCCTTTCCTCTGTCCTGACTTATTTCTCTGTGGGTCAGTGACCTCTGACTCAAAACAGGTTCCTCACCCCTCCCACAAATAAAGACAATACTGAAACATTTGTGTTGGGCATATTTCATTTTAAAATGAAGCCTGGCCAATGAGCCCTCATTTGGGGCGAAGCCCCCATCAGCATAACACCCCTGCATCTCCACACACACCTCAGTCCTGAACCTATCATACACCGGAACCCTTTGTCCTGTGCCTCTCACATCCCCAGTCTTCTGCCACACACTGCAAATCATAGAATCACAGAATGCTAGGACTGGAAGGGACCTTGAGACATCATCGTGTCCAGCCCCTGCCCTCACATGACAGGACAAAGTACTGTCTAGACTATCCCTGATAGACACTTATCTAACCTGTTCTTAAATATCTCCAGAGATGGAGATTCTACAGCTTCTCCAGGCAATTTATTCCAGTGTTTGACCACCCTGACAGTTAGGAACTTTTTCCTAATGTCCAACCTAAACCTCCCTTGCTGCAGTTTAAGCCCATTGCTTCTTGTTCTTTCCTCAGAGGCCAAGAAGAACAAGTTTTCTCCCTCCTCCTCCCTTTAGATACCTGAAAACTGCTATAATTTCCCCCCTTAATCTTCTTTTTTCCAAACTAAACAAGCCCAATTCTTTCAGCCTTTCTTCATAAGTCACATTCTCTAGACCTTTGATCATTCTTGTTGCTCTTTTCTGGACCCTTTCCAATTTCTCCACATCTTTCTTGAAATGCAGCGCCCAGAACTAGACACAATACTCCAACTGGAGCCTAACCAGTGCAGAGTAGAGCAGAAGAATGACTTCTCGTGTCTTGTTCACAACATATCTATTAATGCATCCCAGAATCATGTTTGCTTTTTTTGCAACAGCATCCCACTGTTGACTCATATGTAACTTTTGGTCCACTATAACCCCTAGACCCCTTTCAGCCACACTCCTTCCTAGACAGTCGCTTCTGTATGTGTGAAACTGATTGTTCCTTCCTAAGTGGAGCACTTTGCATTTGTCTTTATTAAACGTCATCCTGTTTAGTTCAGACCACTTCTCCAATTTGTCCAGATCATTTTGAATTTTGACTCTATCCTCCAAAGCAGTTGCAACCCTCCTAGCTTGGTATCATCTGCAAAACCCCACAGCTCCAAAGAGACCGGAGCCTAAATCCAGTGCCTTAGACCACAGCCACACTACCCAAATCTATGTCCTCAGCCCATCATACTCATAGCCCCCTACCCTGAGCCCTTCATACACCCCAACCTGAACTTCTGCACCTTCACATTCACAAGCCTGTGGTTTGCTCAGCACCCAAACACTCCACTTGACCCCAACAGCCTCCAGCCTGGAGCCTCCTCCCAGAGCTAGCAGCTCCTTCTCCACCTCTTCCTGCACCCAAATTCCCTCCCAGAGCTTGGACCTTTTGCCTTCTCTCAAACCCAAATCCCTCATTCCCAGAGCCCGTACCTCCTGTCTCAACCCAGTGAGAGTGAGTAAGGGCTGGGAACAGCAAATGTTTGAGATGAGGAGAATAGAGAAGGTGGGGCTTCTAAGAAAGGGTGGGGTCTTGGGGTCTGCCCTGACATTTAAAAAGTTATAGTGGGTGTAAAAAGAGACCACTGCCATTAAAAATTTTTTTTTCAAATTTCATGCCACAAAATGTGATTTTTAAATTTATTTATTCATTTATTTATTTTTGCCTTTCAACATGTAGGGGTACCTGTTTGGTGGATGGGGAGGCCGAAGTATGATGTAGAAGGCAATAGAACTTTTTCAAACTTTCTAGCAAGCTAGTGGGAATGTTTAG
The DNA here is from genome assembly GCF_033958435.1 of Carettochelys insculpta. Taxonomy (NCBI): domain Eukaryota; kingdom Metazoa; phylum Chordata; order Testudines; family Carettochelyidae; genus Carettochelys; species Carettochelys insculpta. The sequence goes on along the minus strand of NC_134141.1, from coordinate 55,199,748 downwards.
GCTTGTTCTATCATAGGAGAAGGTAGCCAGTCTTGCATAGATCATAGATCATAAAATCATAGGGCTGGAGGGACCTCAGGAGGTCATCTAGTGCAGTCCCCTGCTTCAAGCAGGATCAACTCCAACTAAGTCATCCCAGCCAGGACTTTGTCAAGCTGGGACTTAAAAACCTCAAGGGATGGAGAATCCACCACCTCTCTAGGCAACACATTCCAATGCTTCACCACCCTCCTGGTCAAGTAGTTTTTCCTAATATCTAACCTATACCTCTCCCTCTTCAACTTCAGACCATTCATTACTCCTTGTTCTGCCATCTAACACCACTGAGAACAGTTTCTCACCTTCCTCTTCAGAGCTCCCCTTCAAGCAGTTGAAGGCTGATATTAAATCACCTCTAAGTCTTTTCTTCTGTAAACTAAAGAAGCCCAAATCCTTCAGCGTATCTTCATACGTCTTGTGCTCCAGCCCCTTAATCATTTTTGTTGCCCTCTGCTGAACCTGCTCCAGCACATCCACATACTTTTTATACCAGCAGGCCCAAAACTGGACACAATATTCCAGATGTGGCCTCACCAGTGCCGAATAAAAAAGAATAACTACTTCTCTAGATCTGCTCGAAATGCTCCTCCTAATGCACCCTAATGTGCCATTAGCCTTCTTGGCTACAAGGGCACACTGTCTACTCATATCCAGCCTTTCATCCACCATAAGCCCTAGGTCTCTTTCCATCGTACTGCTGCTGAGCCAGTTGGTCCCCAACCTGTAACAATGCTTGGGATTCTTCTGCCCCAAGTGCAGGACTCTACACTTCTCCTTATTGAACTGCATTAGATTTCTTTTGGCTTAGCCTTCCAATCTATCCAGGTCCCTCTGGGTTCTCTCTCTACCCTCCAATGAATCTACCTCTCTCCCTAGTTTTGTGCCATCCGTAGACTTGCTGAGGGTGCAATCCAGTCCCTCATCTAGGTCATTAATAAAGATGTTGAACAACACCAGCCCCAGAACCGAGTATTGCCGCACTCCACTTGAAACAGACCGCCATCCAGATATTGAGCCATTGACCACTACCCTTTGGGCCCGACCATGAAGCCAGCTTCCTATCCATCCAATAGTCCAAGGATCCAATCCATATTTCCTTAACTGATGGGCAAGAATGTTGTGGGAGACTCTATCAAAAGCTTTGCTGAAGTCTAGATATATCACATCCACTGACTTCCCAATATCCACAGAGCCTGTTACCTTGTCATAGGAGCTAATCAGATTGGTCAGACAGGACTTGCCCCTGGTGAATACATGTTGGCTACTTTTGATCACTTTCCAATCTGATTAGTTTCTACCAATCTGATTAGTTTCACCAATCTGCTTAGTTTCTGTGATGAGATAATTGGCTCTGTGGATAGGGAAAATCAATGGATGTGATTTATCTGGACTTTAGCAAAGTTTTTGATACGGTCTCCCACAATATTCTTGTCGGCAAGTTAAAGGAATGTGGATTGGATAAATGTAAGGTAAGGTGGATAGAAAGCTGGCTAGAAGGTTGGGCCCAGAAGGTAGTGATCAACGGCTCAATGTCGGGACGGTGGTCGGTTTCTAGTGGAGTGCCCCAAGGTTCAGTTCTGGGTCCTGTTCTGTTCAACATATTTATCAATGACCTGGATGACAGATTGGACTGCACCCTCAGCAAGTTTGCAGATGACACTAAGTTACGGGGAGAGGTAGGGACAGGGTCCAGACTGAGTTAGAGAAATTGGAAGACTGGGCTGCAAGAAATCTGATGAGGTTCAATAAGAGCAAGTGCACAGTCCTGCACTTGGGCCAGAAGAATCCCAAGCATTGTTACAGGCTGGGATCTGACTGGCTTGGTAGTAGTTCTGCAGAAACGGACCTGGGAGTTGTAGTGGACAAGAAGCTGGACATGAGTCAACAGTGTGCTGTTGTAGCCAGGAAGGCTAATGGCATATTAGGTAGCATCAAGAGGAGCACTGCCAATAGATCCAAAGAAGTGATTGTTCCTCTTTATTTGGCTTTGGTGAGGCCACATCTGGAGTACTGTGTTCAGTTCTGGGTCCCCAATTATAGGAAGGATGTGGATACACTGGAGAAAGTCCACTGGAGGGTGACCAAAATAATTAGGGGGCTGGAGCATATGACTTATGAAGAAAGGTTGAGGGAATCGGGACTGTTTAGTCCGCAGAAGAGAAGACTGAGGGGGGACTTGATAACAGCCTTCAACTTACTGAAGGGAGGTTGCAAAGAGGCTGGAGATAGGCTGTTCACAGTGGTCACATATGGCAGAACACAGAACAATGGTCCCAGGTTGTGGTTGGAAAGGTCCAGGTTGAACATTAGGAAAAACTTTTTCACTAGGAGGGTGGTGAAGCATTGGAAAGGTCTAACCAGGGAAGTAGTGGAGTCTCCATCCCTGGAGGTGTTTAAGTCTCACCTCGACAAAGCCCTGGTGGGGCTGATCTGATAGATTAGGTCCTGCTTAGAGCAAGGGACTGGACTTGATGGCTTTTTCAGGTCTCTTCCAGCTCTATTGTTCTAGGATTCTGTGATTCCCCTCTTCCAAGTGCTCCAAAATGGATTCCTTGAGGATCCCCTCCATTATTTTCCCAGGGACTGAGGTAAGGCTGACCAGCCTATAGTTCCCTGGATTGTTCTTCTTTCCTTTTTTTAAAGATGGGCACTACATTTGCCTTTTTCCAGTCAATGCATGGTTGCTGGCAGTGATGTATATATAAGGCAGCACAGTTCCGTACATAATAGTAGTAGTAAATAAGCATTTGGAATAACTTATCAAAGTAACTTGAGTCCATGAAATTTATTCTAATCAGGAAAATTATTTTTATAGATTTTTTTAATTAATATATTATGACTGTGATTAAGAAAAAGAAATACGATGATTACCTTAAGTATGGCTTCACTGTCATGGAAAAAAATGGCATCGATCATCCTCAATGCATAGTATGCTACACAGTTCTCAGCAATGATGCCTTGAGACCTGGTCATCTTGAGTGACACTTGATGAAGCACCACAGAGCTTTGCAGACAAACCAAAAGAGTTTTTTGTCTGCTAAACTTCAAAACTTGAAATGCATGAGTCTGGACACCACTGGAGCTTTTCATCAAGTGTCGGCCAAAGCGGTAGAAGCATCTTATGACCTGTCATTGCTCATCACTAAAGCCACGAAAGCACACATAATCTGAGAAACTCTTGTGAAGTCTTGCTTGTTGAAAGCAGCTGATATTGTAAGTGGTGTTGAAAGCAAGAAAAGACAATCAGAAATTTCACTTTTTGACAATTCTGTGAAATGTCGCATCGATGACCTGTTGAAAGATCTTAAACTTCAAGTTGTGGAGACAGTGTTGGCTTATGCTTTTTAAACAATTCAGTGTGACAATACCACTAATGTAGCACAGGGTTGTCAGTTGCTTGTGTACATTCGATTCATTAACAATGGAATTGTGAAAGAACTGCTTTTTTCGAAGGAATTGACTACATCAAAGGCTTCTGATGTTATGAAAATGATTTCTGACTTTTTTGCAGAAAATAGTCTTTCATGGGGAAAACTGATTGGTGTCTGCACACACAGTGCTTCAGCAATGCTTGGCTCTCACTCTGGATTTGTGGCATTGGTGAAAGAAAAAAATTCAGCTGTAACCACAACTTACTGCATCATACACAGACAAGCATTGGCTACTGAAGCCCTTCCACAGGACCTATCTAACTCATTGAATTTTGCCATCAAAGTTGCCAATTTTGTGAAGAACAGTGCTTTAAATACGAGACTTTTTGCTGCTTCTTGCATGGATTTGGGAGTGGATCGTAAAACTCTTTTGTTTGTATGATGGCTTTCCAAAGGTAACGTGCTTTTGTGATTTTTGAATTGAAAGATGGAGTGGAAATTTTCCTCAAGCAATAGAAAAAAGAAGAGTTATATCATGCGTTTATGGACCAAACATTTCAACATTCATGGGCATACCTTGTGGATATTTTTGAATCTTTGAACAACCTCAGTTTGTAGCAGCAAGGAAACAATGCTGCCAACAATATAGCACGCCATGATGTCATCAAAGCATTTACGGAAGAATTCCAGCTTTGGAAATGTTGAACACAAGTTCAGGCACCTAACTTTTAATCTTTTCTGAAATTTTCGTCACTCACTGAAAATGAAGGTTTCTGAGAACTTTATAAAGAAGATGTGAAGAAAAAAATTGTTTCATCTGGACTACCTTGCTGATCAATTCAGCCGCGATTTTCCAGAAAAATTTTCTGGTAACCCCATTCATAAATTAGTATGCAAACCATTCAACCTTGATGTCAATTCATTCCCAGAAGTATTGCAAGAACAAGAACTCAAAATAAAGTATGATTCAAGTGCAAAACAATTTTGAAAACTCAAGCTTGGAGGAATTTTGGATAAAATATTTTCCAATGTACTGAAAAGTTGGAGAAGTGCTACATTTTTTAATTATGTTGTCGTCTGTGTACCTCAGTAAAAAAAGCTTTTCAAGTTTAGTCACATTAAAAATGAAACAAAGAAATCGACTGGATGTCAAAAACTATTTGCTTTGCTTGCTCTCATCTTTCAAAACTAGGCTTTCCCAACTTGTGAAGAAAATGCAGCAGCATCCTTCACATTACATTCATTTTGTTTCTGCTATTTCTGATGTTAAATTAAATTTGTATTAAATTTTGGGCCAAGAGAACTATTTTAATTTATTTATTTTATTTTAGTTATTTTATTAAACTTATTTTTAATTTAAAATAAAAATTTCATCCCAAGTTTTTGTATTTATTTTTAATTTTAAGTTATGAACTGATTTTTATTAAAAGGGGGATTGGATGATGGTAAAGAAGAGATGGGGGGCATGAGGGTTTCTCAAAATTAAAAAGGGGGCGTGATGCTGAGAAGTTTGGGAACCACTGAGATAGTCAGAGACAGGAAATCTATTCCTTTTCTGATACAAAGAGTACTTCCAACTGTAGTGTAAATTCCAAAATCCCATTTTTGTGAATGTTAGGATGGTGTACATTCCATCACCACACCCTAATACAGGTCTTCATAAGCAGGAAAATTGTGTTGTGATGTTGTGTGGTGAGAGTGGCTTGATTGTATTTTAGGATGTGAAGGAAAAGTTCTGAATGATCCCATCATGTGAGGCAGGAAATACATTAAAATATGTGTTAGTTATTTCTATTGTCCAGATTTGTAATCTGCTTTTTTCAATCAGATAGTTTTTTATTAATTTTGTTTAGTGATTTTACTGTTTATCTGAAATTGATAATTTGATTAATATCAGTAATGTCCTTGTGCACAGTAGCAGTACTTCATCTCCTTTTCAAATGTATCCTGACTGTAAGCCTTTGTTACTAGCCATAGCCTATAAAAGATGGTGAGTGTGGTAGGCACCCAGTTTATCTAAGGCTAAGAAATCACTTTTTTTTTTAATTCCTAGTCAGAGTCCAAAAAGATAAAATATTTCAGTATCTGTGGAGTGAAAGGGATGATCTCTATAACTTACTATGTACAGATCATTGTTCTGCAACTGAAGTTGGTTAAGTATGCAATAATTTTATTTTGTGCCGCTTCTCCTAATTAAAAAAAATAAATAAAAGCCCAATAGCTATCAGGGATACATAGTACTATATTATTTCCACACATTTTAAGAACAAAGGCTAATAACTAGAAAATGTGGGAGAGGGGAGATGATAGAAGAGACCATATACTTTAACAAGGATATTGATTACAGACAGCTTGTTCTCTTTTGAATATCATTTTTTGCTCCAAACACATTTTGATATTACAGTGAGCCACCTGGATTAGACCTGAAATATTTGAAGAGAGATGACAACTTGCCTTTGAGTGGACTAAAATCATTGTCTGTAGCAAGCACAAGTACAATAATTTATTTGACCAATTTACCAGCAGTTCAGTGCTGATGTATGCCACAGGTTGAACTTCTCTCGTCTGGCACACTGGGGACCTGACTGATGCCAAATGAGAGAATTTGTAGGACCAAGGGAGGTCAATACTGCCCAGCAGCATTGTCAACACTTCCACTGCTTACTGGGCTCTTAGAAGACATTGGGCTTGTCTACACTACCTCCCTACTTCGAAGGGAGGATGGTAAGTAGGGTGTTGGGAGTTTATTAATGAAGTGCTGTAGATTAATGAAGATTTGTATTTTATGTGAAATTCAATGGAATGAGCCTATTTTGTGAGAGATTCAAGGTGACAGCAGAAGAGCCTGCCTTTCACCTAAAAAAGATTTGCCCAAATGTGCTCCTTTGTATTGACAGGTCTTTTCCCCTCCCCGCAAATAATCTTTTTTCCTTTCTCCTACATAAAATGTAGAGTCCTCATCCTGTTTTCTAAGAAATACTATAATGATATCTGTATTCTATCCTCCCTTCTTCAGACAGCTCTAGCTTGATATGTTGTGAATAAATATTTGCAATCTCAACAGAAAGCATAACTTGCAGTTGTTACTCAATTAGCATTCACGTATGATCATTTTTCTTCCCTTTGATTCAATAGCTACTTTTTGGGAGAAATGAAATTGGTCATTGTCTTAAAGTGAGACAGATCTGTTCAAAATTGATGCTCTACTGTAATCTTCAAATCAATATTACAGTGTAATACCTGAAATGCTGATGTTTTATTTTCCTATTGGTGTTTTCAGAGAATCACAGAATTCTAGGGCTGGAAGGGACCTCAGGAGGTCAGCTAGTCCAGCTCCCCATCCAAAGCAGGATCATCCCCAGATAAATCATTCCAGCCATGACTATGTCAAGTATCGGAGGGTAGCTGTGTTAGTCTGGATCTGTAACAGCAACAAAGGGTCCTGTGGCACCTTATAGACTAACAGAAAAGTTTTGAGCATGAGCTTTCGTGAGCACAGACTCACTTCATCAGATGCATCTGATGCACTTCTGAAGAAGTGGGTCTGTCCCACGAAAGCTCACCTAATAAACTATTTTGCTAGTCTTTAAAGTGCTACTTGACTGCTTTTTGTTTTGATAGTGTATAGACTAGCACGGCTTCCTCTCTGTTACTATTCAGGTGAAATAGTTTTTCCTAATATCCAACTTACACCTCTCCCTCTGTAACTTCAGATTATTGCTCCATTGACAACAGCCTCTCTCCATCCTTTTTAGAGCCCCCTTTCAGAAAGCTGCAAGGAGCTCCTGGCCCTCAGAGACCGAGTGCGTGCTTTGGAGGCCAGGGTGGCTGAACTGGAGGAGCTAAGGAAGGCAGAGGTGTTTGTGGATGAGACTTTCCGGGACATAGTAGGGCTGTCCCACCTCCAATCTGACAGTCCTGAGGCTGTTACGGAGGATGAAAGGCTCAGGGAAGGAGAGCAGTCAAGGGGAGCAGAGGGAAACCATCCCGTAGTTGGGACCCTCCTTCCAGAGGGTGATGTTGTATCCTCTCGTGCCGAGGATACTTCTCCGGGGGAGGGAGCGCCAGCTGTTAGGAAGAAGCAGGTTTTAGTAGTGGGGGATTCGATCATTAGAAATATAGATAGTTGGGTTTGTGATGACCGGGAGAACCGTATGGTGACTTGCCTGCCTAGTGCGAAGGTTGCGGATCTCTCGAGGCATCTAGACAGACTTATGGGCAGTGCTGGGGAGGAGCTGGTCGTCGTGGTACATGTTGGTACCAATGACATAGGGAAGGGTAGAAGAGATGTTCTGGAGGCCAAATTTAGGTTACTAGGAAGGAGACTGAAATCCAGAACATCTTTGGTGGCATTCTCTGAAATGCTTCCAGTTCCACGCGCAGGGCCAGATAGACAGGCAGAACTTCAGAGTCTCAATGCGTGGATGAGACGATGGTGTAGGGAAGAGGGGTTTAGATTTATTAGGAACTGGGGACACTTTTGGGGTAGGGGGAGCCTATACAGGAAGGATGGGCTCCACCTAAATCAAGGTGGATCCAGACTGCTGGCATTAAACATTAAAAAGGACATAGAGCAGTTTTTAAACTAAGAGGTGGGGGAAAGCCGATTGGTGCGGGGGAGCACCTGGATCGGACGGAGACTTCTCTTACACGAGGCTCCATAGACAGGGATTCCCTAGAAGTTAGTCAGATAGGGAACGTGGGAAATAATATATGGGCAAGATCAGATGTGAAACAATCGTGCATAAAAAAATCCATCACGTCTGTGAAAGGCGGACATATAAATAGTGGTAGTTTTCTAACATGCTTTTACACTAATGCTAGGAGTCTGTCTAATAAGATGGGTGAACTGGAGTACCTCATATCAAAGGAGGAAGTTGACATAATAGGCATCTCAGAAACATGGTGGAATGAGGACAATCAGTGGGACACTATCATACCGGGATATAAATTATATCGGAAAGACAGAACAGGTCGTGCGGGTGGCGGAGTGGTACTATATGTGAAGGATAATATAGAATCAAATGAAGTAAAAATCCTAAAGGAATCAAAATGTTCCATAGAATCATTATGGATAACAATTCATTCCTCTAATATGAATATGGCATTAGGAATATATTACCGACCACCTAACCAGGACAGTGATAGTGATGCTGAAATGTTAAGGGAGATTAGAGAGGCTATCAAAATAAAAAACACAGTAATAATAGGAGATTTCAATTATCCCCATATTGATTGGGTGCATGTCACCTCAGGACGGGATTCAGAGATTAAATTTCTTGATGCCTTAAATGACTGCTTCTTGGAGCAGCTAGTACAGGAACCCACAAGGGGAGAGTCGATTCTCGATCTAGTCTTGACTGGAACGCAGGATCTGGTCCAAGAGGTAACTGTTACTGGACCGCTTGGAAATAGTGACCACAATATAATAACTTTTAATATTCCTGTGTTGGGAAGAACACCGCAGCGGTCAAACACTCTGGCATTTAATTTCAAAAAGGGGAATTACACTAAAATGAGGAAGCTAGTTAAACAGAAACTAAAAGGTAGAGTAATTAAACTAAAATGCCTGGAAGCTGCATGGAAACTGTTTAAAGACACCATACTAGAGGCCCAACTTAAATGTATACCCCAAATAAAAAAACACAGTAAGAGACCTAACAAAGAACCACCATGGCTAAACAGCCATGTTAAAAAGGCAGTGAGAGAGAAAAGGGCAGCTTTTAAAAAGTGGAAGTCAAATCCTAGTGAGGAAAATAGAAAGGAACATAAACACTCCCAAATTAACTGTCATAATGTAGTAAGAAAAGCCAAAAAAGAGTTTGAGGAACAGCTAGCCAAAAATTCAAAAAACGATAGTAAAATGTTTTTTAAATACATTAGAAGCAGGAAGCCTGCTAAAAAAGCAGTGGGGCCCTTGGATGATAAAGATATAAAAGGAGCGATCAAGGAAGACAGTGCCATTGCGGAGCGATTAAATGATTTCTTTGCTTCAGTCTTCACGGCTGAAGATGTTACAGAGGTTCCTAAATCTGAGCCAGCCTTTTTAGGCGACAAATCTGAGGAACTCACTCAGATTGAAGTGACATTAGAGGAGGTTTTGGAATTAATTGATAAGCTGAATAGTAACAAGTCTCCAGGACCAGATGGCATTCACCCAAGGGTTCTGAAAGAACTCAAATGTGAAATTGCGGAGTTATTAACAGTGGTTTGTAACCTATCCTTTAAATCCACTTTGGTACCAAATGACTGGAAGACGGCCAATATAACACCAATATTTAAAAAAGGCTCTAGAGGAGATCCTGGCAATTATAGACCGATAAGTTTAACATCAGTACCAGGTAAATTAGTAGAAACACTAGTAAAGAGTAAAATTGCAAGGCACATAGAAGAGCACGAATTGTTGGGCAAAAGTCAGCATGGTTTCTGCAGAGGGAAGTCGTGTCTGTCTAATCTATTAGAATTCTTTGAAGGGGTTAATAAACATGCGGACAAGGGGCACCCAGTGGACATAATATACCTAGATTTCCAGAAAGCCTTTGACATGGTCCCACACCAAAGGCTTTTATGTAAATTAGGTGGTCATGGGATAGGAGGAAAGGTCCTTTCATGGATCGGGAATTGGTTAAAAGACAGAAAACAAAGGGTGGGAATAAATGGTAAATTTTCACAATGGAGGGGGGTAACTAGTGGTGTTCCCCAGGGCTCAGTCCTGGGACCGATCCTGTTCAACTTGTTCATCAATGATCTAGAAAATGAGGTAAGCAGTGAGGTGGCAAAGTTTGCAGATGACACCAAGTTGTTCAGGACAGTCAAAAGCAAAAGGGATTGTGAAGAACTACAAAAAGATCTCAGCAAACTGAGTGATTGGGCAGCAAAATGGCAAATGAAATTTAATGTGGGTAAGTGTAAGGTAATGCATGTTGGAAAAAATAACCCAAATTACACGTACTACATGATGGGGTCAAATTTAGCTACGACAGATCAGGAAAGGGATCTTGGAGTTATAGTGGATAGTTCTCTGAAGACATCCACGCAGTGTGCAGCGGCAGTTAGTAAGGCAAATAGGATGTTAGGAATTATTAAAAAAGGGATCGATAATAAGACAAAAGATATCATACTTCCCTATATAAAACTATGGTACGCCCACATCTCGAGTAGTGCGTGCAGATGTGGTCTCCTCACCTCAAAAAAGATATATTGGCATTAGAAAAGGTTCAGAAAAGGGCGACTAAGATGATTAGGGGCTTGGAAAGGGTCCCATATGGGGAGAGGCTAGAGAGACTGGGACTTTTCAGTTTGGAAAAGAGGCGATTGAGGGGCGATATGATAGAGGTATATAAAATCATGAATGGTGTGGAGAAAGTGAATATAGAAAAATTATTTACCTTTTCCCATAATACAAGAACTAGGGGACACCAAATGAAATTGATGGGTAGTGGGTTCAAAACTAATAAAAGGAAATTTTTCTTCACACAGCGCACAGTCAACCTGTGGAACTCCTTGCCCGAGGCGGCTGTGAAGGCCAGGACTCTATTAGGGTTTAAAAAAGAGCTTGATAAATTTTTGCAGGTCAGGTCCATAAATGGCTATTAGCCAGGGATAAAGTATGGTGCCCTAGCCTTCATAACAAGGGCAGGAGATGGATGGCAGGAGATAAATCACTTGTCTTCTGTTCTCCTTCTCTGGGGCGCCTGGCATTGGCCACCGTCGGCAGATGGGATGCTGGGCTTGATGGACCTTTGGTCTGACCCAGTATGGCCATTCTTATGTTCTTATGTTCTTATGTTCTTAAAGCTGAAGACTGCTATCATAAAGCCCCTCAGTCTTCTCTTCTGAAAACTAAATAAGCCCAAATCTCTCAGCATCTCCTCACAGGTCATATTCTCCACCACCTTAATCATTTTTGTTGCCCTCTGCTGAACCCTCTCCAATGCATCCACATCTTTTCTATACGGACCCAAAACTGGACTTAACACTCCAGATGTGGCCTTACCAGTGCCGAGTAGAGGGGAATAATAACTTCTCTAGATCTGCTGGAAGTGCTTCTCCTAATGAACCCCGATATACTGTTAGACTTCTTAGCTACCAGGGCAACTGTTGACTCATATCTAGCCTCTTATCCATAGTAATCCCCAGGTCCTCTTCTGTTGCACAGCTGCTTAGCCAGTCAGTCCCCAGCCTGTAATAGAGTTTGGGATTCTTCCATGCCAAGTGCAGGACTCTGCACTTTTCCATTCTGAAATTCATCAGATTTCTTTTGGCACAATCCTCCAATTTGTCTAGGTCACTCTGGACCCTATCCCTACCCACCAATGCATCTACACGACCTTCTAGCTTAGTGTCATCTGCAAATTTGCTGAGGGTGCAATCCATCCCCTCATCCAGGTCATTTAATAAACATGTTGAACAGTCCTAGCCCTACAACCGATCCTTGGGGCACTCCACTTGAAACCGACCACTAACCAGACATTGAGCCATTGACCACTACCTGTTGGGCTCATCCATCAAGCCAGTTTTCTACCATCTTCCAGTCTGTGTATCCAATCCATACTTCCTTAACTTATGGGCAAGAATGTTGTGGGAGACTGTATCAGAAGCTTTGCTAAAGTCAATATATATTACATCCATTGATTTCCTCGTGTTCAGAGGCAGTTACCTCCTCACAGAAGCTAATCAGGTTGGTCAGGCATAACTTGCCCTTGGCGAATCCATGTTGACTACTCTTAATCACTTTCCCCTCTTCCAAGTGCTCCAAAATGGATTCTTTGAGAATCACCTCCATGATTTTTCTGAGGACTGATGTAAGGCTGACCAGTCTATAGTTCCCTGGGTTGTCCTCCTTTCCTTTCTTAAAGATGGGCATTATGTTTGCCTTTTTCCAATCATCCAGGAGCTGTCCTGATCTCCATGAGTTTTCAAAGATAATAGCCAAAGTAATAGCAATGACAACTGTCAATTCCCTTAGTACCCTTGGATGCATTAAATCTGGACCCATAGATTTGTGTGTGTCTAGCTTTTCTAAATAGCTCTTAACCTCTTCTTTCCCCACCTAGGGCTGCCCATCTCCTTCTCATACTGCATTGCCTAGTGCCATAGTTGGGGAGCTGACTTTGTCCATGAAGACAGAGGCAAAAAAAGTATTGAGTACTTCAGCCTTTCCCATATCATCTGTAACTAGGTTACCTCCCTCGTCCAGTAACAGCCCCACACCCTCTCTGATCACCCTCTTATTATTAATATGCCTGTGGAAGCTCTTCTCATTGCCCTTCACATTCATTGCTAGCTGCAGTTCCAACTGTGCTTTTGCTTTCCTGATTATCCCCCGACATTTTCCAGACAGATATTTACACTCCTCCTTAGTCTGTCCAAGTTTCCACTTCTTTTTCGTATCCTTTTTGGGTTTAAGCTCACCAGTGATTTCCCTTGTAAGCCAAGCTTTCCAATATTCCAGGTCTGGATGGCAGATAGATGACTTCTTCCCCCTTAGGAGGGACTTCCCAACCACCACCATGCATCTTCTTCTCTTGGGGTTGATGGTAGTAGAACTGCCATCCCTAGGACTACACCTCCCATGCCTTCCAGTCAGTGGGTTGTTCTTCTGATTCATTCTCTGAGAGGTTTCTGCCATAGCATGCTCCACCACATCACCCGTGCAGAGAGCTTGAAAGTGGTTACTTATCTCTACAGGAATTGGAGATATCTGAACCGGTTGTCTTCTCTGGGAGGTTACGTGCTTCCAGTTTTCTTCTTCGATTTCTACTGCCCACGTTGGTTGCTCAGCCTGCTGTGCCTGCACTACTAAATGATGCCTTCTATCGAGGAAGTCTTCATCATCTTAGATGGACCAGAGGGTTGATATTTGCTCCTCAAGTCCTCTAACCTTTTTTTTCTAAGATGGCGACCACCTTGCACTTGGTACAAACAAAATCACTTCTATCTTCCAGGAGTAAGACAAACATAGCACATACTGTGCAGGTGCAGGTCACAACAGCTGACTTGTCAGTAGACTTGTCAATGTCCGTTTTTTCCTTTCTTCAGAGAATTCCCTCAGAAGATATTAGAGCTGCCTTGAAGTGCAGAAGAGGGAAAAAACTATATAAAAAAAGAAACCAAATAATAATATGGGGCTACCCACAAAGCGAACTAAGCAAACTTCCCTGTTACCAGCTGCCCTAGCTGGTCATGCTCCTGCTGGTTCCTAGGCTTGGGCTTGTGAAGGCTTCTCTAATTTGGTCCCTCTTACCCCTGGTGAGTCACAGGGGGAGGGGTTCATGCACACACACACATGCGCGTGCACACACACACACACACACAGAGTTATTAATGTTAACCTTTTTCTAAATTTACTTTACTTGTATACCATGTGTGGGTTACTGGGAGTCACAGTGGTGTGGGGGATCACAGCCTGCAGCATAATATAGGCTACGTCTACACGTGCACCCAACTTCGAAATAGCTTATTTCGATGTTGCGACATCGAAATAGGCTATTTCGATGAATAACGTCTACACGTCCTCCAGGGCTGGCAACGTCGATGTTCAACTTCGACGTTGCTCAGCCCAACATCGAAATAGGCACAGCGAGGGAACGTCTACACGGCAAAGTAGCACACATCGAAATAAGGGTGCCAGGCACAGCTGCAGACAGGGTCACGGGGTGGACTCAACAGCAAGTCGCTCCCTTAAAGGGCCCCTCCCAGACACACTTTCATTAAACAGTGCAAGATACACAGAGCCAACAACTAGTTGCAGACCCTGTATATGCAGCACGGACCCCCAGCTGCAGCAGCAGCAGCCAGAAGCCCTGGGCTAAGGGCTGCTGCCCACAGTGAACACAGAGCCCCGCAAGGGCTGGAGAGAGAGTATCTCTCAACCCCCCAGCTGATGGCCGCCATGGAGGACCCCGCTATTTCGATGTTGCGGGACGCGGATCGTCTACACGTCCCTACTTCGATGTTGAACGTCGAAGTAGGGCGCTATTCCCATCCGCTCATGGGGTTAGCGACTTCGACGTCTCACCGCCTAACGTCGATTTCAACTTCGAAATAGCGCCCAACACGTGTAGACGTGACGGGCGCTATTTCGAAGTTACTGCCGCTACTTCGAAGTAGCGTGCACGTGTAGACGCAGCCATAGTGACCTTAGGGAGGGCAAATACGTGGGCAGTTGGGTTGGTGCCTTTAAGTCTCCCTGGAACTGAGGCTTGTCAAGGATCAGCCTGCAGCAGCAGGCTAATCCAGCTAGGGCTAATCAAGCACTTCTAGCCAATTAAGGCCTGTGGAACCTTTTAATAAGGCTTCTCTTCAGGTAAGGAGAGGAAGGAAGAAAGGGAATGGACCATGAAGGAAGAAAGAACTGCAGAAGAGAGCCTGAAAGAGGGAAGGGCAGCAGCCAGAAGAAGGTACTGAGGAAAATGTCCGGGGAAGTGGCCCAGGGAGGAGGCTGATGAGGGAGGCAGCCCCTCCAGCAACAGCTACCTAGGGTCCCTGGGCCAGAATCCAAACTGAGTGGAAGGGGACAAAATTCCCCCCAGACTGCCCCACACCCTCTGGGGCAGTTCAAAAGGGCCAGGAGGAGACCTGACCTCCCCACATTTGTGTCTGTGCCAATGATGAGAAGGGCTTAATAGTCTATGCCCCACCCCTGGGAAAACTGAGAGGCAGAGCAAAAAGGGAAACAGTGCTCCTCTGAGGCATTTCTTTAACTGCCACAAAGTGAAGGACCCACAAAGAAAGCTCAGGATTTTGTCACACTGGTATTGGGAGTGGGATTTGTTTGGTTAGGGTGGCTGTGAGAAACATAAAAAACTCCTAAAAACACATGAGGAAAAACAAAACAAAACAAAACACCTGGGTGTGAGTGGTTTGGATTGGTTAGTACGTACTGTCCTCCACCCTGTCCCCTCAAACTCCAGCTTTAGGTAAGGAGTTGAAGGGGCACCCAGGAGCACCAAGATAGAAAATGTGGTAAAGGTATTGGTGCAGGCCATGGCCGCCCAACAGAAAACCATGCTGGCACAGAGGGTTGCCTTACAAGAGGTGACCTAGCTCCAGAAGAAGACAAATGAATTGTTAATAAGGCTGGCCACCTCAGATCAAGCTTGTCTCTGGGACAAGGTTGAACATGTGAAGGTACTTGTGGCCTGGGCCCCTGGAGCTGGAGCACCTCCTACATAAACAGCCATGGGCTGGCTCCCTAAAATGATGCCAGCAGGTGACGCCAAGGCCTACCTCCTGGCCTTTGAGCGAATGGCTCAGTAAGAAGCTTAGCCTATAGGGCAGTGGGCCAGCATCCTTGCCCCATTCTTATGTGGGGAGGCCCAGAAGGTCTTCTATGACCAGTTGCTTGAGGAGGCCTCAAACTACCCTCAACTCAAGGTGGAAATCCTGGCCTGTTTAGTAGTGACCACAGCCGTCTGGGCCCAGAGGTACCACGGGTGGAGATACCAAGAGAGAAAGCCCCCATGGGCCCAGCTGGCTGAATTGACCCACCTGGCCTGGAGGTGGCTGCAACAAGAAGCTCGCAACCCTGAGGAAGTTCTGGAGGTTCTGGTCATCAATCAATTCACAAGGAAACTGCCACTGGACCTCCAAGCCTGGGTGAGCCAGCATGAGCTCAGCACCTATGATGAGGCCATAGCACTGGCTGAAAGGCACCAAGCCACAAGGGATTACTTACAGCCTCATAAGGGGAGGGGGCCCATTGGGAGCAGGTCACCTACATTGCCCCAAAGGGGTGCAGTGCCCAAAGGCCTGGGGACCCCTGGAAGAAGGGAGAAGCATGTGGGAGACCTCCAAGGGGCATGGGAGGAAGATAGGGAGCTATGCATGAACAATGCAGAGGTGAGGCCCTTGTTGCCTCCCCGGAGTCAGAGAAAGGACTCCTGGTGCTACAGGTGTGGGGAGCTGGGGCACACCGCAGCCAAGTGTCCCCAGTACCGAGGAGCCATGCAATGTGACTTTGGGAGTTGGGGCAAACAGTGCACCCTGCTTAATCTGGTGGGGGTGGGAGTCATCACACACAACTTTACTAGACTAATCCAAGTAGGAGGGAAAGAGACCACAGCATTGGTAGACTCTGGAAGCGCTGTGACGCTCCACTCCGGGAAACTGATGAAACCGAACCATTTAATACTAGTGGCCTGCGTTGGGGTCACCTGTGTTCATGGAACAGTGATTTACTACCCTACAGCATGGGTGGAGGTGGAAATTCAGGTGACTTGAACTAGAATACGAGCAGGGGTGTTCTCACACCTACCCTATCCGTCCTCCTTGGGAGGGATTCCCCAGGTATTCAGGACTTGCTTCCCCCCACATGGCAGGATGACGAGGAACAGCCCAATCCAAACAGCGATGATGCAGGGGACCTTCCTACCCCTATGTTTGATGAGATGGCCCAAGAGCTATTCTCTACCTTGGGGTCAAGGAGGGAAATCAAAGAAACAGAGCAGGGAGGCCAAGTCCCTGGGCACCCAGATCCTGTGGCAGGCTGGACAGGCTGTGTGTGTCAATAAAGGCCCCCTGGCCTCCCAAGGGCAGGGATCAGAATCAGGAGGGGAAAATGCCGAGGCAGAAGGAGAGCCAGAAGTGTGTACCAATCCAACCCAGAAGAGTCAATGTAGGGAGAGGAAGATGGCCCTTTAGGATTTGGATTAGCTAACCTGGGGCGGGCAACTTTCGTCTGGAAACAGGCTGAGGATCCTCGGTATGAGACTGCCTTCAGGGAGGTCGCAGAGATAGACAGGGTGCCCACAGAGATTCAGGCCCAGGGTCTGGGACCCTATTTTACTCTTGAAAGACCTCCTGTAGTGGGTTGTACAGATAAAGGGCCAATAGGTGCTCCAGCTCTTGGTCACAGCAGCACCAATCGGCCATATTGCAACTAGCCCACATTTATTTGTTTGGGGTGCATCTCGGTGCAGAGAAAATCTTGGTGAAAATCCTGTGCCAGTTCTATTGTCCAGGGGTGCATGAAGATGTACACCAGTACTGTGCACCTTGCCTGGAATGCAAGCTGCACTGCCCACGTCCCCACATGAAAGCCCCCCTTGTGCCACTACCCATCATCAAGACTCCATTTAAGCGGATTGCTGTGGACCTGATGGGCCCCCTAGATAAGACATCCTGAGGTCACCAGTACATACTGGTTGTGCTAGACTATGCCACTCGTTAACCAGAGACTGTATCACTATGAACTGTGGCCTTGAAGAACATTACAAAAGGGTTACTGGGAATTTTTGCTGGGGTTGGTTTTCAAAGGAAATACTGATGGACCAGGGAATGCCTTTTATGTCCAGACTAATGAAGCGCCTGTGCTCCCTTCTCCACATCCAGAGGCTGCATACTCTGTGTACCATCCCTAGACTGATGGGCTGGTGAAAAAGTTCAATCAGACCCCCCAAGGCTATGATTAGGAAGGTAGTTAGCAAGGATGGTAAGGACTGGGACATGTTATTACTAATCCTGATGTTAGCCATCCTGGGGGTGTCCCAGGCCTCCACCAGATTTCCCCGCTTTGAACTCTTCTACAGGTGGCACCACTGAGGCCTCATCAACATTGTTAAGGAAAGCTGGGAAGAGCAGGCAAATGAAGGGAAAAACATAATGGACTATGTACTGCAGCTAAGAAGCCGGATAGAGTAGGTCACCCCTATAGTGAGGAAACAGATGGAGAAGGCCCAGGGGGCTCAGAAAACATGCTATGATCAACAGGCCAATGTTTGGCAGTTGCAGCCTGGGGATGACATTTTGGTGCTAGTGCCCACCTCTGAGAGTAAGCTGTTGGCCCAGTGGCAGGGCCCTAAGGTGTGATGGAATGCACGTAAAACTATACAGTCCAATGGCCGAGGAGGAGGAGGCAAGAACAAATATAACGTGTCAACCTCTTGAAACCCTGGCAGGAGAGAGAGGCCTGTGTGACCGTCCCAGAGTTGGCCATAAATGTCCCACTGGGGGACCCAGTACCAATCCGAGTAGCGCCAGAACTTACACCATCCCAAAGGGAGGAGGTCACTGATGTAATCAATAGGAACTAGGATGTGTTTTCAGAGAGACCAGGGCAAATGATAGTGGCCATCCACCATATCATCACCAACCCAAGTAACGATGAGACCCTACTGGGTGCCAGCTGCCAAGAGGAAGGAGATATTGGCAGAAGTGAAACGAATGTTGGAGATGGGGATCTTTGAGGGCTCCCAGAGCCATTGTGCTAGTACTGAAGGCCGATGGCACTATGCATTTCTGTAATGACTCCCAGAGGCTAAATGAAATCTTCCAATTGATGCATATGCCAAAACTTCGAAAAGGCCATGCAAATAGACATTGTGAAGATTACTAATAAGGCACTGAACTAAATATTCAGTGCCTCATTAGCATTAGGACACTTCCAGCCACAGCGCTTTGAATGCTTGCAGCTTGGCGCAGCTACATGGGGGTCCTTTTCAAAAGGATCCCGCACCTTTCAAAATCCCTTTATTCCCCTCAGCTGATTTGCCAATAGCCCTTGTTCAAATCCAGGGTGGTCAGGTACTGGGCATTACCTAATCGGTCCACTAGTTTGTTTATATGCAGGATGGCATAGGCAAATCCCCCTAGCTGAAGATGCAAAAGAAAAGACCATGTTTTCCACCCCAGATGGGCTGTTCCAAGATACAGTCTTCCCTTTTGGTCTTCACGGAGCCCCAGGAACCTTTCTATGCCTAAAATATAAGCTGTTGCTGCCCCAAACTATGTACACCACTGACTACCTTGATGATGTCATCATACATGCCCCAGACTGGAGAGGGTAGAAGCAGTCCTGGATACCTTAAGGCAAGCCAGTCTTACTGCAAACGCATCCAAGTGTGCCATCACGTTTACAGAGGTGAGGTATCTGGGGTATATAGTGGGTAAAGGAATGGTGAAACTACAGAGGAACAAACTAGAGACCATTCAACAATGGCCCCAGCCACAGCAGAAAAAACAGATCTGTGCTTTCCTAGGAGTTGTGGGGTACTACAGGGGGTTCATCCCACATTTCGCTACACAAGCCAGCCCACTGACCAATCTAGTGAAGGCTCGTGGCCACAGTCTGGTGAAGTGGTCAGAGTTGGTAGAGTGCTTTATTTACCAACAACAGTAGCATTATCCTGTAAACTTGTTCTGTATTTATATTTACTTTCACTACACTGTACTTATGGAAAACCCAACTAAAATTTACTTATGGTTTAAAGTGCAGGTTGAGAGTTCTGGATGATATACTGCTGGATATGAAAGCGGTCACTGTAGTAATTCTTTATTGTTCTGTACTTTAAGTTTTAGTGTTTCTTTAGAAAGGGGGGCACTTGTGAGAATTTAAAAAATACATATTTTGTAACAACACCAAGAATTCTTTGGGACACTGTAAAGGTGAGGGTTTGGGGGGCTCAGGCCCACCCGCTCCACTGTGCCCCAGCCTGGGGCCCTAACAACAGCTCTCACCAGGAATGGGTCAGCGGGGATCCAGATTGCAACACACTGCCAGGGGCTCCAATGGAGCTTCATCCAGGGCTGCTTCCTCTGTCTACCCCCATCAGTTTCTGTTGCCACTCAGAGTCCTTGGGGATGTTGGGAAGGCAGATGTCCCTGGGGTATGTAGCTGTGGGGCAGGTCCAGTCAGTCGGGCATCTCTGTGTAGTTCAGGTAGTGGATGGGAGGCAGGACCATGCAGGTCCAATGGTTCAGGGTTACTGGTGGCAGGTAGGCTCACAGGCTTGGGCCAGTCATGGCCTTTGGTGTAGCTGGCAGTGAGTAAGCTCATGGGCTCGGTCTGATCCTCTGGACACAGGGTTTGCCTCAGGCCAAAGGACCAAGGTAGATCCAGGAATTTCGGGTGCCAGGCCAAAGGCAAGCTTTATTGTAGTTCTACGGTGCATTCAGAGTGGCTGGCTGGTTGCCCTGGCCAGTCTGGCCTGGCGCAGGCCTGTCAGCTCCTAGCCAGAAGCTTGCACTCTGCTTGGAGGCCAGCCTATTACTGAGCCCTGGCTCCCACCTCTGGCGCTTCCAGTCCCAGGTGTGACTCACTGTGTGTGTGTGGGGGGGGGGTGGCACAGGTGTTCTAGGTCCTCCCACCAATGGGGAGGTCACTACACC
This sequence comes from Carettochelys insculpta, assembly GCF_033958435.1. Classification (NCBI taxonomy): domain Eukaryota; kingdom Metazoa; phylum Chordata; order Testudines; family Carettochelyidae; genus Carettochelys; species Carettochelys insculpta. The sequence goes on along the minus strand of NC_134141.1, from coordinate 55,179,229 downwards.
TCACTACAGGTGGGTGTGCTTCTCCTGCTGCTACCCTGGAGGAGGCCCTCCCACCCCACCCCACCTGCCTGCCCAGCTGGGCTGCTGCTCATCTGCTGCTGCTACAGATGCTTTTCCCCAGACTGCTGCACCACCACTGCCACCACCTGCTGTTGCTTCTTCAAGCGGGAGGGGCTCACTGGCTGCCCCCCCACCAGAGGGGGGAAGAGAGAGAGAGGACCCCAGCAACACCTCCACTCTCATCAGTGGATGAACAGCCGTTCACTTCCACCATGGAGGGCTGGCTGCTCGTCTGAGGGGAAAAGACCTGTGGCTGCCACCCTGTCACTGATGCTGCTCCACATCACCTGCAAACTGCACCCCCCCACCACTGAGGGGCTGAAGAGGACCTCATCCCTGGGCTGTAGAGGGGTCACTGACTTTGTTTACTTGTCTGTTTCTGGGGTGGTGGAAGGGACTTCCCTGCCCCCCCTCAGCAGGTAGAGAGGCAGGGAGCCCTCACCCCAACCTAGCTGCCCACCCACCTTTTTACCACCAATATCCCCTCCACCATCATCCAATTTGCCATCTAGACAGCCTCTTCACCCCTCAGTGGGGCTGGCTACCACACACTTCTTTTTCACCTGGTACTGCTTTTCCTGCAGCAGCAAGTGTGGACACCCATGACAGCTGGTGGATGCACCTTCTCCTTCCCCCTGGACTTGGCTCCACAGCCTCAGCTACATTAATCTGGGGGGCCCTACCCTTGTTCTCCCCCTGCAGTAGCTGGCCCCCAGTCCTAGCCCCAGGGTTTGTTTGCTCCTCACTGATCCCACCCTAGTCCCAAAGTTTGCTCCCGTTTGCCCCACCCACCTTGAGTTTCCTTTTATTGCCCCACCCTACTTGATTGCAGCACAGCCCTAGCACCTGGTCATGCCTCCCCTCTACTCAGTTTGTCACCCAGCCTCACAAGCCCACTGCCACACCTGACCTGCCCCTCCCTGCCCTGCCTTGCTCAGCATACTCTCTCCCACTCCCATGTGCACCCATCCCTTCCCCTAGGATCTCATGCCCTCTTCCCTCCCCTTTGAGTTACCCCCTTGATCAATAGTCAACCCCCACCCTAGTGCAGCTGGAGGACTTAATCCCCAGCCCTGCACCCATTCCTGTTCCCTGGGTCCCCTTTTTGCCACCAGCCTAGTGGGGAGGATTTGTTGCCTTTCCCCTTCTCTGCCCTTCCTGCCTACCTCCACCCCCTAACCTGCCCTCCTGGGTGCCCTCCCCCCGCTCAGGAGGGAGCCAACCCCCACTTCCCTCAGCACTCCCACCCCTCTCCTTGGCGCCCTCCTCTGCACACTGGTAGGCAGGGTGGAGTGGTACGCCCCATCCCCATTGCCCTGCCCTCTCTCACCTGTTGATGCCCTCCTCCTCTGCCTCACAGGGAGGAGCAGCCAACCCTTCCACTGGAAACCACTATCCCCCCACCCCCACCACACCCTTCCTCTCTCAGGAAGGTGTTGTACCCTCCCACCCCCTGGCCATCCCCAGCCCCTTCCTCAGCACCTTCCTCCTCCACAGGGAGGAGTGGTAAGTCCTCTCCCATCCCCTGGGACCTCCCCCTTCCCACTCCCTCCACACCCTCTTCCTCTGCTCGCTGTCCCTCAGGGAGGAGAGGCTGAGCCCCCAAGCTGTGATACCACTGCCCTCCCCACTCTACTTTCTGCAATGGAGGACACCTTTGCCCCCACCCCTGCCAACCCCACTGACCCCACGAATGCCCCTAAACCTCTACCCCCAGAAGTCCCTGAGGCAGACGTCCTGACCCCCAGCCCAGGCTGCGCCACTACCATGGCTGACACCTCCTCTATCCTGGGGAGGCTCCCCCTCAGCCAGTAAGAAGGGAACTTCCCAAGCCCCCAGTGGCTGCAACAACTCCATCTGCAGACCTTTCTTCCTTTGCTGTCCCCCTCCACCAGCTCTGTCCCTGAGCCACCCTCTGCCCCCTGCACTTATGCCCAGATGGCCACCGCCCCACCACAAGCTGCAGCGACATCTGTCCTGATTGCCACCTCCAGTTCTACCTCGAGTGTCTGTGGGGCCTTCCCAACCTTGACTAGGAGTCACAGCATCTATTACCTCCTGGTTCCTAACTCACACAACATGGAGACCTACAAGTGGGCATTGGCAAGGGTGGTGGGTTCCTTGGCCACGGTGGCAGCCTCCAAGATATATGATAAGGTACTGTTCTTCCTTGCCTCGGAGGCCACTGTACAGGAGGAGGTGGAGAAGGGGCTGGTGACAGGGGACATCTATGTACCCCTGGAGCTCCTGGAAACCTGGGCACGCAGATGGTACTGACCTTGGTCCCACCTTTCCTCCCAAATTCTGCCATCCTGCCTGCTCTCTCCACCCTATGGTCCATTTCCACCATCAGCCTCCTCCCACTGGGCTGCAAGGACCCTGCCTTCTGTCATGTATTATCATTCCGCCATCAGGTACAGATACAAGTGCCACTGGTGGCACATGATGGAGTGGCTTTGGTGGGGTCCTTTCTGGTACCCTTCCAAGGATTCACTTACAGGGTGCACTATTCCATGGGGGAGCCCTGGTGCTTCCGGTGCTAGGCAATGGGGACATGTCTAGAGGGACTTCCCCCTGGCCCACCTGGATGAGGTATCTTGGCCCCCTGTGGAGCACAAGGGCACCAGCAACGCCACCACCAGCAGCCCAGCAGTCCCAGCTGCCATGGTTGCCCCTCCTCCTGTTGCTGTCACTCTACCCAGGAACTGCACCCCCACCCCCAGGCTAACTCCAATGGGTTGGCAGAGGAGAGGGTGGTGTGGTCACCACTGGGAGAGGGGGACGGCCTGACCTGGGAGGAGATTTCCCCAACCCCAGGCCAGTTCCCTGCTGCCACCTTCTGCCCCAGGCCCAAAACGTCTGCACCCTGACCCAGACGAACAACCCTCCACCTCCACCACGGAGGTCTGCGTGTTCCTCTGGGGGAAAAAGAAGACGCATGGCTCACGGGCCTGGTCCCTGCCCTGTGACAAGAAGGATCATAGGCTCCCCCACAAGCTGGCCCAAATGAGGATGAGTGCTGGCAGCTGGAAACCCCCAAAACTGGACATGTTGATGGGTGGGTGATTCAGAAGCCCCTCTCACAGAGTCTGGGCCACTGGAAGCCTCAGATGGAGCTGACCCAGTCCCTGTCCCATCTGTGCATGCTGCTGCCACTGCAGCCAAGGTCACCTCTAGGACTGGCAGGGAGGACCCAGGGGCTGAGGGCATGGATTTTGGCTCCAGCTTTGAAGAGATTGAGACCTGCGGTCTGACCCTGCTCTTGCAATGGGCCTCGATCTGAGCAGCAGCTCTGTTCCACCACCCCCTTCCCTTCCCTTCCTTCCCTTCCCTTCCCTTTCCGTGATACCCAGGTGGCCTCTCTCACCCTAGCTGTGTCTACACGTGCACGCTACTTCGAAGTAGCGGCACTAACTTCGAAATAGCGCCCGTCGCGGCTACACGCGTCGGGCGCTATTTCGAAGTTAACTTCGACGTTAGGTGGCGAGACGTCGAAGTCACTAACCTCATGAGGGGATCAGAATAGCGCGCTACTTCGACGTTCAACGTCGAAGTAGGGACCGTGTAGATGATCCGCGTCCCGCAACGTCGAAATTGCCGGGTCCTCCATGGCGGCCATCAGCTGGGGGGTTGAGAGATGCTCTCTCCAGCCCCTCAGCTCACTGGTGGCCGCGTGGAGCGGCCCCTTAAAGGTCCCCTCCCCCTCCCTTCCTCTGCAGGAAGCTGAGGGAATGTGCAGGCTGCAGCCTGCACATGCGGCCAGCCTGCACCACCGTCAGCCCCACACAGCTGCGATGGCTGGCCGGCAGCCCCCCCAGCGCCCCCAGGGAACCCCCTCCAAGGGGAGCCAGGGCAGCCAGGCTGGCAAGCGGCAGCGGGGCCCCTCCAGGACGGAGGCCGAGCTGCGGGACCTGCTGGGGCTCTGGAGCAAGGAGGAGGTGCTCCAGGTAATGGGGAGCAAGAGGCGGAAAGTGGATGCGTTCGCTCAGCTGGCCGACGGCCTGGCTGCCCGGGGTTACCCTGCCTGCACTCCTGACCACGTCAGGAGTAAGGTGAAGGAGCTGCGTCAGGGTTACTCCTGGGCCCGGGATGCGGCCAGCCGATCTGGGGCCACCCCCGTCACTTGCCCCTTTTACAGGGAGCTCAGGGACATCCTGGGCTCCCGGCACACCTCCTCCCCTCCGGCCACCCTTGACACCTCGGCCGACGAGCCCCAGCAGGCCCTGCAGACGGAGTCTGCCCCGGAGGCAAGCCCCACACCCCTGGGTCACCCCCCCGGAGGCCACCCCCAGGACATCGCGGCAGGAGGAGGAGGAGGGGGAGGAGGGGGGCTCCTCCTCCGCAGAATCCGGGCTGCAGATCCTCCTCCTGCCATCCCGGAGCAGCAGCAGGGCCTCCGCCCCCCGGGGATCTCCGGACCGTGGGAGCGGACCCACAGGTAGGTACCCCCCTCTGGTGGACACCCCGGGGCTTGAGGGGCGGGGGTAAGAGATATGTGTCCAGGGCCCCCCACATGCTCACATGGCCATGGCCCCAAGGACACCAGGGCCATGGCCCTCACAGAACTGAATCCATCAGCCCCTGCCCCGCCCCACCCCGCATGACAGTGCCATGCCCCATCCCCGGGCCAGGGGGGAGCAGAACCTCGAGGGGCCCCCGGGAGGAGGGGGTGGGACACCCCGCAGCAGCAGCATGTGATGGAGTGGGGGGAGTGCCAAAGGGAGACTCAGGCTACATATGAGCAACAAGAGCCAAATAGCTCCCAGAGGCAAAGGAGGATCCTGGGGCTACAGCTGGCAGGTGACACCTCTGCCCTGAACAAACAGGAGGGAGGAGCCGAGCTGGCTTGGACTTGGGGGCCGAGGGCGGGGCCCACAGGTAGAGGCTAGGGGAAGGGAGAGCTGAAAGGCAGCCAGCCTGAGGAGGGGGAAAGCTGCATCCCAGAGGGGCACCCCTTGGGGTCTTCTCCCCAGGATGGGTTGGAAGGACTGTCTCTTCCGACAGCTGGTGCTGTCACTCCTGGGAGAAACTGGGCATCTGTGGCCTAAGAAACCTCTCCTGCTCTCAGACCCTGCAGGGTGAAGTGAGAGTCGCTCCCACCAGGGGACGGGGTGCAGGGCAGGGGGACCCCTGAACCCCATCCATCACAGCAGCATCTCCCGGGGACGGGGATGGGGAACCTGCAGCACAGGGCTGGGGGGACAAAGGCCACGGCTCAGGGCCCACACTAACACCTGTCTCCATTCGTCTTCCCCCCCTCCTCTCCTGTGTCCTGCACCTGCACCATCAGAAGGACCGGAAGAGAGCGCCGGTGAGGAGTCAGTCGTCCTGGAGAGCCCTCCAGGACCATCGCTCCAGGGCAGCCCCTCGGCCGAGGACCGACCGGCCCCACGGCGGGCTAGACGGCGGACCCCACGCCACCAACCGCCGACGGCGACGGACCCCCAGCTGCTGGCCATCCACCGTCGGCAGCTGGAGGTCGCGGAGCAGCACCTCCAGCTGCAGGAGCTGGCGCTGGCCTGGCGCCAGGAGGCATGGGGGGGCCTACATGGACACATTTAACCGCTTAGTGGACTACCTGGCCCCCCATGCTGCGCCGGCCGCAACATCGCCCGCCGTGCCCGCTCCTGCAGCCCCACCACCAGCTGCTATGCCTGTCGCCGTCCCGTCCGCCGTTGCCCCGCCACCCACCGGCGAGGGCCGGAGCGCTGAGGGACGCCTGGAGCCACCTGACACTCGCCAGCCACCGTACCTTCCGGTCCAGCCCGCTCCCACCCAGCCACGGACCAGCCTGCGAGCTACAGGAAAAAGGTACCAGGGAAAGACTCTGGGGAAGTGTCCCAGGGAGCAAGCTGTTGCCCTTTTGGCTGAGGGAGGCAGCCCTACAGAAGCAGCTGCCAAGAGTCCTTGGTCCAGAAACCAGATTGAGTGGGAGGCGACTGGGTTCTCCCCAGACCACACCCACACTCTTCAGGACAGCTTGGAAGGAGCAGGGGGAGCCTCAACATCCATGTCGGGACATCCCCCATTTAAGACTGTGCCTATGATGAGTACAGCTCAGTAGGCTGTGCCACTTTTTGTCCTGCCTCCAGGGCAGGGCACAGCAAGCCTCTGAGGCATTACCTTAACTGCCCCAAAGCACACGACCCACAGGGAATTGCTCAGGACTTTGTCACAATGTTTAAACATTGATAACTGTCAAAAGTTAGAGCAATCAAGTATGCATAGCTTTAATTCACTTGGGCAGGAAAATAGTAATTTTTCCTCTGCAGTTTCAGTGAAGTAGAACAATTGAGAAAAGTTTTTTTTTTTTAACTAAAAAGTGGAAAAAAATATGGATTTTTAAACCTTTCGGTATCTTTATATGTGTGTGTGTGTATGAACACACCCACCCTATAAAGTCATGGCAACTGGGCTGTTTACCAGAGCATTTAAGGCAATTATTCAGCTACCTCTACTTTTGGATTTTTCTTTATCATAAATAATGAGCTTTTTGGTCTTTCAAAATGAAAACTGGGATTGTATAGGCTAAAATTTCTAACTTGGGTGACAAAATTTAGTTACTTAGCTTATTGACCAGATCTTTGCTCAAATGTGCTGAGCACCTGTGATTCCCACTGAGCACAGGTGTGAGTATTCAGCACTAAGAAAACCAGGCCATTTGTTTAGGTACATCATATTTGCTTTAGCTATCTAATTTTAGGTTCCTACATTTGAAAAATTGGGGCATAAGCTTTGACTGTTCTGCTTCCCCTTTGTGTAGCACTACCCTTTTATGCAAGGCAGTTGTTGAATAAATAGGGATTGACTTCAAAAACAGGCTTGTACTGAATATAGAAGCTAAAAATTAAATGAAGGATTGGGTCCATTGTTGGTATTTTTGAGCTAGTAGCAGATACAATGCCCAGGTACCATGTATTCTGTTTGACATCTCCAAGGTAACTAACTGTAAAATTGTTGGGCTCGGTGAGCTTCTTTCTTAACTTACATTCCGCTGCTTAAGATGGTTACACCTATAAATCATGTACTTTAACAAATGTCATAGTAGTAGATGCAAGAGTATATTTTATCCAGTTATTGGAACTGGCATGCTAGAAAGCACGTTTAGGGGTTTATCTTTTTCTTTAAAAAAAGGCACTTCTGCTGTCTGAGCTGAGCTGGCTGTTCAAGCATATCATGAAACACATCCTTGCAATTTTTATCAAAACAAAAAGCAGTCAAGTAGCACTTTAAAGACTAATTATTTTGCTAGTCTTTAAAGTGCAACTTGACTGCTTTTTGTTTTGATAGTATATAGACTAGCATGGCTCCCTCTCTGTTACTATTCAACTTGCAATTGTTAGCTCTTCTTGACCTAGTGTACTTTGCAATGTGTACAAAGTTGTGTAGATAGTAATATATTTTGTGCATATGAAACCAATGCTATAGATATGAAGACTGATCTATAAGGTCTGCAAAAGGGCTCGTCATATCTTGCTATCCCTGCCTGTATTGAACATCTGGTTTATTTAGGTAAGCAATTTTTTCTCCTGGCCTAAGTGGCTCATTTGAATAAGTAGATTGGGACAACACTTTTTTTCTTTATAACGTCATGGTGTGGGCTCTTGACAGTATTAAGCTATGTCTACACCACGAGATAAATTTGAATTTAGGGAAGTTTCCTTGATATTACTACGTGAATGTTTTCACTGTAAATACTACTAGCTCAATTTAGCAAGCACTAATATGATTCAGGAAATACGCCAACTATGTAATATAGTATGGAAAGAAGGGAAGGCACCTAAGGAATAGACAAGATCAATGCTTGTGACAGTACGTAAGAAAGGAACTGCACTGGAGTGCAAAAACTACAGAATAATTTCCCTAAAAAGTCATCTAGGTAAGGTGCTGATGATGATACTGATGGAGAGACTGAGATTGCAGATAGAAGAACATCTGGTGGATGAGCAAGCAGGATTCAGGAAAGACAGAATTACTATACAGCAAATACTGGCACTAAGATTGATAGTGGAGAAAGCTTGGCAAAAGAACAAGAACATCTACAATTGCTTCATTGATTTACAGAAGGCATTTAACAGTATAGATCACTTAGACAGTGTTGGAGTCATACGGAGTGGATAGCTGACTGACACAGTTGTTGAAGGATATCAATGACAGTGCAGAGGCAGTGGTGAGAATGTGCGGAGGGCTGGGAAGTTGGTTTAGAATAAGTAGCAGTACGAGACAAGGAGATCCAATATCACTGAGTATCTTCATCCTGCACCTAGAGATAGTGATGGACAAGATCAAGGAAAAGGTGGAAGGAATATCTGTGAACAGGATGGGAATCAACAACTTGAGGTTCATGGATGATATAGTTATTGAAGAAGATGAAGAGAATCTAGTGAGAATGGTACAGGTGCTAAATGAGGAAGAGAAGTGGTACGGATTGATTATGAACATTAATAAAACAAACAGTGGTATTTGGAGATAAGGAAATAGGACAGAAGATCAGTGTAGATGGGATCAAACTAGACAACTTACAGAAGTTCACGTATCTGGGGAGCAACATAATGTATGATCTAGACTGTAAGAAGGAAATAGCAACTAGAATAGTGAAAGCAAGGATGAGTTTGACGGTGATGGAAAAGATCTGGAAAAGCAAAGCAATTAGCTTAGGAATGAAGCTGAGAATCTTGAAAATGTGTGTGTTAATCAGCAGGTTGTACGGATATAAGACATGGGTGATAAAGAAAGATTTGAAGAGAAGGATATTGGCATTCAAGAGGAGTTGTTATAGAAAGATCCTGAGAATAGAATGGATGCAGGTCACCAGGGAGGAGTTACATAGGAAGATACAGATGAAAGGAACCTACTTGTATGGATTGAATACGTGGACTATAAAATGGATTGAAAGCCGACTTATTGTTCGGGCCCAATGGGTAGTGGTCAATGGATCAATATCTAGATGGCAGATGGTTTCAAGTGGCGTGCCCCAAGGCTCAGTTTGGGGGCTGGTGTTTGTTCAACGTCACAGAATCACAGGGCTGGAAGGGACCTCAGGAGGTTATCTAGTCCAGCCCCCTGCTTCAAGCAGGATCAACCCCCACTAAGCCATCCCAGCCAGGACCTTGTCCAGCCAGGACTTAAAAACCTCAAGGGATGGAGAATCCACCACCTATCTAGGCAACGCATTCCAATGCTTCACCACCTGCCTGGTGAAAGTAGTTTTTCTTTATTAATTATATGGATGAGGGACTGGATTGCACCCTCAGCAGTTTGTGGATGACACCAGCTAGTGGGACAGGTAGATAGGATCCAGAGCGACCTGGATAAATTGGAGGATTGGGCCAAAATGATTAAGGGGCTGGAGCACATGACGTATGAGGAGAAGATGGAGAGAAATTGTTCTCAGTGGTGACAGACAGAGGAAAAAGGGGCAATGATCTGAAGTTACAGAAGGTGACGAGTTGGTTGGATATTAGGAAAAACTACTTCACCACAGGAGGGTGGTGAAGCACTGGAATGCTTTGCCTAGGGAGGTGATGAATGTTAAGGGAAAATCATTTATATGTAGTTTTATATGCATGTTTTAAAGAGTTTGTTCTCTTAGCTTAGCACTAATAGCTAAAGTAGTTGAAGCCTTAGGCCCAGGTCAAGCTGACCTGGAAGGAATGCTGAGACAGCAGCTGCAGGACTGGTGAAAACTGCCCAAGATCGTGCTAATGGGAAGTTTGCAAAATGGAGATAAAAGAAGGTGTTGCGATAACGGCCTCCTGAAGAAGATCAAACACCCAGCAACAGACTGTCCTCTTAGCAACAGAACCATCCAATGGGGAAGAGTAAAGACCCCTACTCAAATTAGGGGATTGGACTTTTGACAGGGGTATGGGCGGTGTTACAAACTGTAAAGGATATAATTGCCAGCGATTTCTGGGGGGCGGGCTCCCTCTCCAGAGGTACCCAGGTTGTGCTGTACTCCTGTACATCAATAAAGGATGCTTGTGTGGATTGGACTCTGAATGTAAATTCTGTGGGATCCTAGAGTTGAACCCAACACCTGTAGTGGTGAGGAGGTAAACTTTCCTTTACAATGGACTGTCCATCCCTGGAGGTTTTTAAGTTCTGGCTTGATATAGTCAAGGCTAGGATGACTTAGTTGGGGTTGATCCTAGCTTGGGCTAGAGGGCTGGATTTGATGACTTCTTGAGGTCCCTTCCAGCTCTGTGATTCTATGAGTGAGAGGAAGGCTGGACAAAGCAGGGGTTAAACAGGACCTGTTTGCCCAATTAGCCCCACCCCAGTTCACCTGCAGCCAGCGTCAGGCTTGGAGGCAGTATAAAGAGAATGTAGCCCAGTTCAGGGCTGACCAGCCTAGGGCAGGAGCTGGATCTGGTGCATGCTAGCCCTGAGTCAGAGCTGCCACCAGGTTGGCCATCAGAGGAAGGAGCCTCCAAACCCTTCCCCAGGCAGAGAGGGGAAAGAACCCCAGAGAACCCCCCTCTAGAGAGGGGAAGATGGATTATTGGGGCCATGCCCCAAACTGAGACCACAGCTGTTAGGGGTCGGCTGAAGACCTACACCCTGGGCCTCTAGGCTTCACAAGCGGCCTAGCCACTAGGCCACCCTGCCATTAGGGGGAACTGCTTACACTACTGCAGAAGGTTATAGAATGGAAGTTACGGCTGTTTGGGCATATATGCAGAATGACCAAGGAACGAAAAATCAAGACCCTCGCATTCCGCATCCTGCATGGTTTGAATAAGAGAGGCAGAACTCGCAGAGAATGGGTAGATGATATAGGAGAGTGGTGTAAAGCTAGTCTACAGAATCTAAGCCACTCTGCACTACACAGCAAAAGATGGAATTAAATAGTGAGGGAGACACTGGACACCAACGGGCGCTGAGCCCATAGCTGTTGTAGATAATCTATATCAATATCATAGTATTGTCAGAACCTGCTGGGTGTAACATCAAGTTTGAATTTTAAAGTTCAAATAAAGGCCAGTGTAAGTGCCACATCTTAAAATTGAATGTATTAGCCTCCAGAGGCATCCTGTATATAACCCACAAGGCCCACCTTGCTCTGCTCTAGCCACTGCTCTCCAGGTGCACAGGAATTAGGTAACAGGAAGTCTATGAATTTCAAATCAGGACCAGGAAGCCTGTGGCTGTAGGGTCATGTTTGTACGAGAGGCTGGTAATTGTCTTTCTTTGCTGTTAGTGCTCTGAGGTTATCTACCTATTACAAATAGCCCCAGCATGGAGTTCATGGTTCTGTCTCTACATTTGGTATTTTTTTCTGTGCTGTCTCCCCCAGTGGCTACAAATTGTGGGGCCTGACTGCCACCTACAGTGAACAGTTCAAGTGGCCCTCAAGCCACAGACCTTGCATCGCCCAGCACACCCCGCCCCAAAAATGTTCTGGGATCATGTCAAGTAGCCATTCAACCTCCCAGATACAAAACCGCTTCACAATGGCAATGAAATTTGGCAAGCCCCATCCCCTGTGTTGGCAACGTCTGTCTAGTGAAGAGGGAAGATAAAAATCTTTTTTCCTAGCCTTTTCTATCCCCTTTCTTCTATCTTTGGACCCCTTCATTCAGGGAATAGTGGGTGGAGGTCCAGCTGAGAATACAGACCGTGCACAGAAGCTGTATAATGAACTGGGAAGCCAAATACCCTCTCCTCAACAACTCTTTTTTCCCCAATTCTTTGTATTTACTCTTTCCACATGCTTTTCATTGTTACTGTACTATTTTCAGGGATCAGATGTAAGCAAGGGGGAGGGGACAGTCAGTGGAGGGCCAGATAAGAAGACACACACCTGCTGATTTTTATAAAATCCTTAGTAATTCAGTTACAGCTAGTTTTAAAAAGCAAGTCAGTCATGGAAGAAAGATTTATGTTAATTTGGCAATCTTTGATGATGACCTACTTTTTTTCCTATTGCCTGGAAAAATGGATGTTTGCTTACCACAGGAGGGGAATGAGCGTAATGCAAAGTGGGAAGATGATGTCAAATACCAGCAGAAATATCTAGAATGATATGGGGATGAGGGAACTGTGGGATAGGTTCCAACAATGCACTGCTGCAACAGTAGATATTTGAGGGTGGCAGCAATGTCAACTTTGTGAGGAGCATGTGGGGAGGTGAGGATAGTGAAATCTGAATTAATAAAATCCATCATTACAAAATGAATAATAAATTCAAATTTATCTCATAGTCTAGACAAAGCCTTAGATGCTATCCCTTTTAATAAGTAGGATTAGCTTGCTTTTCTACACTTAAAAAGATTTTGATTCAGCAAAACTGACCTATGCCAGAATGCTGGTATGACTTTACATAAGTGTAAGGCACTTGAAATCGAAGCACTTTGTGCTTTATATCTTCAACCTACTTTAAGAAAAGTAAATGTCACAATGGTTAATAAGCATTCTGTGCATTATGTGTGGGGAAACTGGGGCAGACATTTCTGCTGTTTGAATAGAGATCATATGTTTCTTTAGATGATGTTGATACAAATAACATTCAATAATTATTCAGTGGCTATGGCTGTACCTACAATGACCAAATATTTTACATACACATAGAGCTATGTTGTAAACCACCAGAGCAGGCAGAGTTTGAGAAATAGATCATATTATAGTCACATTTAAATTGCTTTTTAATACATAATTTTAGGATAGTTAATAAATCCCTAATCTCTAGTCAATACCCCTTCAGTTAGTGCCAACAAAAAAATTTACAGATCTGCTGGCAGCTGCTCATGGAGATACAGTAGCATGAGACAACCTGGGTCAGAAGAGTCTGAGCTCTTGTCAATGAAGTCAATTTAAGAACAACTTCTTCCCTGTGTGCCCCAAGACCAATACAACATTATCAGGTGTCAGGCCAATCCAAACTGACACTCCTGTCCAATTAGACCTGCATGGATAAGAAAATAAAGAATCTATTGATGGAACAATTTATGCTCAGGCATTAAAGCTGCGTCTACACGTGCACGCTACTTCGAAGTAGCGGCACCAACTTCGACGTTAGGCGGCGAGACGTCGAAGTCGCTAACCTCATGAGAAGATAGGAATAGCGCCCTACTTCGACGTTCAATGTCGAAGTAGGGACCATGTAGACGATCCGCGTCCCGCAACGTCGAAATTGCTGGGTCCTCCATGGCGGCCATCAGCTGGGGGGTTGAGAGATGCTCTCTCTCCAGCCCCTGCGGGGCTCTATGGTCACCGTGGGCAGCAGCCCTTAGCCCAGGGCTTCTGGCTGCTTCTGCGGCAGCTGGGGATCTATGCTGCAGGCACAGGGTCTGCAACCAGTTGTCAGCTCCGTGGATCTTGTGTTGTTTAGTGCAAGTGTGTCTGGGAGGGGCCCTTTAAGGGAGCGGCTTGCTGTTGAGTCCGCCCTGTGACCCTGTCTGCAGCTGTGCCTGGCATCCCTATTTCGATGTGTGCTACTTTGACGTGTAGACGTTCCCTCGCTGCGCCTATTTCGATGTTGGGCTGAGCAACGTCGAAGTTGAACATCGACGTTGCTGGCCCTGGAGGACGTGTAGACGTTATTCATCGAAATAGACTATTTCGATGTCGCAACATCGACATAAGCTATTTCGATGTTGGCTGCACGTGTAGACGTAGCCTAAAGGTGATTAAAATAAAAGTGATGGGTTTGTCTTATAAGCACAGTGATACCCCGTATAAAACAAACAGGTGGTACTATTTGCGGGGGAAGGGGAAGGAGGAGGGCTTATTCAATATCATTCTTGTATGTCAAAATAGGGGTGTGCTGACAGTGGAGAGGGTACGTCTCCACTTGGGAATAAAGTTGAATTTGTTAAAGTTGACTTTTTAATACTAGATTTTATAAAGCCAAATATGAGTGTCTTAAACTGATCACAAAGTTGATTTAGTGTGTTCCCATAAGGTAGCTGAAGTCCAACTGTGGAAGCAGTGCATTATGAGCACTTGACCCACTGTTCCTGCAGACCCATTTGTGCCAGTGTCTTGGTGGGGGGGAGGGAAGTTGCTACTAGTGGTTCTGGGTTTCTGATGTCATCATCTCAGAATGTATTTCCCTTGCTTCCTGCTGAAAACAAGTGACATTTTCATGCGGTTTTATATTGACTATCTGCCATTAAAAACACTAACATGGACACCAAGTCACTTCAAAGTTGGTTGCTATGTTTTGTGCTCAGTTCTCACTCTGTGATGCAGTATCTTCTGAACATACTGACAATGCAATATCAGCTCATTGCTGCTGGGCGCACTGACAAATGTGAAGACCTGGAAAGAAACACTGCAAAGTTGCTGGAAGCCCTGGAAGTACTGCACAGTGTGGAGCACAGGTTCGGGACTCACAAAACCAGCTCAGATGGGTGGGATCACATAATTTTGCAGTCATGGGATGATCAGCAGAGGCTCTAAAACTTCCACATGTGTAAGGCCACTTTTAAGGAACTTTGGCCGTGTCTACACGTGCCCCAAACTTCGAAATGGCCATGCAAATGGCCATTTCAAAGTTTACTGATGAAGCGCTGAAATGCATATTCAGCGCTTCATTAGCATGTGGGCGGCAGCAGCGCTTCGAAATTGACGCTCCTTGCCGCCGTGCGTCGCGTCCAGACGGGGCTCCTTTTTGAAAGGACACCGCCTACTTCGAAGTCCCCTTATTCCCATGAGCTCATGGGAATAAGGGGACTTCGAAGTAGGCGGGGCCCTTTCAAAAAGGAGCCCCGTCTGGACGCGCCGCGCGGTGGCAAGGAGCGTCAATTTCGAAGCGCTGCTGCCGCCCGCATGCTAATGAAGCGCTGAATATGCATTTCAGCGCTTCATTAGTAAACTTTGAAATGGCCATTTGCATGGCCATTTCGAAGTTTGGGGCACGTGTAGACGTAGCCTTTGTGAACTACTGTTTCCTTCCCTGAAGCACATTGATACCAGAATGAGACCTGCTTTGACAGATGAGAAGTGTGCATCTATTGTTCTGTGGAAGTTTGCAATACCAGACAGCTATGAGTCAGTGGGCAATCAATGTGGAGTGGGCAAATCTACAGTGGGGACTGCTATCATCCAGATAGCCAAAGTAATCAATAAGCTTTTCCTATGAAAGACAGTGACTCTGGGGAATGTGCAGGAGATAGTGGATGGCTTTGCTGCCATGGGGATCCCTAACTATGATGGGGCCATAGATGGAACAAACATCCCCATCCTGACACCTGACCACCAGGCCTCAGAGTACATTAACTGAAAGGTGTGCTTTTCTATGGTGTTGCAGGCTTTGGTGGATCACAAAGGTCATTTCACCAATATCAATGTGGGGAGCATAACATGTGAATCGTTAGAAATTCTGGTCTGTTTACAAGGCTCCAGAGTGCAATTTTCTTCCCAGACCAGAAAATTAACATTGAGGGCATGGAAATGCCCATAGTGACTCTGGGTGACCCTACCTACCCTGTGTTCCCTTGGCTCATGAAGCTATACACAAGTGCCCTGGAGTCCAATAAGGAGCTCTTTAACTAAAGGCTGAGCAGAATAGTGGTAGAATATTTAAAAACCAGGTTCAGGTGCCTTCTGACTTGCTTAGACCTCAATGAACTAAACACTGAGTCATTGAGGCCTGCTGTATTCTTCATAACATTTACAAGTTAAGGTAGGAAAGTTTAATGCCTGCATGGGGGGCTGAGGCAGAGATCCTGACAAGAAATTATCAGCAACTGACCCCAAGGATCCAGAAAGCCCAGAAAAAGACATTGAAAATCAGGGATGTCTTGAAAATCAAGTTTGTGAATGACTGTGATGGGCGTTAACTGTCAGGCCCCCTTCAGACCCATGCTGTTTCTTTGTCCTTTATGAATTCCCTCTCCAACTGCATGACAGCCATCACCACCCACCCAACCCCAAAGCGTGTTAACAATAAAAGAAACTCTTTTTCCAAACTATAATGTTTTTATTTAGGGGGCACTAATGGCATAGTGGTGAAAATAGGGAAAACATAAGGATAATAGGATGATGGTTCATCAGAGGTTAACCATCTGCTAGGGCTGGCCTTTTGGGGCTAGAGTGCAGGGCTCTCCATGACCTTTCCCCCTCATTCTGGATCCACAATGAGAGGAGGGGGGATGTGTGGGGGGAGAAGGTATGGAAAAGGGCATAGATTGGATGGAGGATACAGTGCGAGGAACAGGGGAGTGAAGTATGTAGGTTGAGGGATGTCTAAAATGCTAGTGCCTGGAGTGGCTTGGGGATACAGGGCACGGTAATGTATAAGGATAGGGTGGCATGTAATGGGGCACGTGTAGAAGGTGGGTACAGAGTTTGCTGCCTTTGCTTTCTCAAGTACTGCTTCAATTAAGGCAGAGGTCACTGATTGTGATTTCTCAGTCTGTGACTCAGTCAAGTCCGTCTTCCTGTTCATTACAGAGAGGAATGAAGCATGCATTTGTGCTTGACAGTCCATTATGGTTTTCCTCCAGTCTGTCAAGTCTCTTTTTTCCTTTGTTACAACATCAAAATAACTTTCCAACATTTCATGCTGGGACTTCTTCCACATTTGGGGCAACCTTTTACTGGGGGGACCGGAGCCTCTCTGTCATCTAGCAAGGTCAGGTCCTGATAAAATAAATGTAGAAATATTAATGGCATTGTCGATAGCAACATTTTTATCTTTACTTGGAACAATGACTGACGGAATGACTGTCTGTCTGTCTGTCTCTATGGAAGAACATATTACAACTGCAAAGTGCCTCTGGTAACTCTTAAGACTGCAGAAAGCATGATTGCAATCATGACAATTTAAGCTCTTCTGTGGCTGAGGTTTACCTTCAACACCATGGGAAGCAATCTTGGTTCACGGGAAAAAAATGTACTGCTTGCCCGAGCCCAGCCTTCTTAAAGCAATGCCAGGGCAGTGGGTGGGATGCTGCATGTCATAGTGGACTACTGCCCAGGGAAAGTGGGTGGCTGCATCACTGCATTCTTAAAGCAGTGCCTGGATTTTAAAGCAGCTGTTCCTGGAGTTAAGAAATCATTAAAAGTCTCTCCAGGTGTGCATGTGAACCAGGGAAGGGGCCAATTGTCCACCAGACTAGCAGGGGGTCGGAGCTGCCTGGAGCGTGTGCTGCTTAAAGGAATGCCTGGATTTTAAAGCAGCTGCTCCAGGAGATGTGTGATATTTGCTCTGCACTGGGTAGGTCACAGGCAAAAAATCATTAGTGACTCACAAAAGTTCCCATGCATTCTAGGTTGCCAAATGAGACATCAGACTCCTCAGAATAAGAAAAAGGCATAAGGAAAGATTGTACCCAGACAGAATTGTTGGAAAATTTGTACCCAGAGCAATGTTAGAAAATTTGCAAGAATGCTCTGTGGGACCATGCAGGAACAAGTCAGATCTCCCCAAAAATCTCATGAGAAGAATCCTAGAGTGCCTGTCTAAGACATTCAGCTTTTTGTGCAAACAGGATCAGTGCTCCAATCCCAGAAATATTAACAAGCTGTTCTAAGGGAAATAGGTATAGACCCTCCACTGCAAGATTGCAACATATTGTGATCAGTGTTTTTTTAAAACAAAACCAAAAACTCTACTTACCAGTGCCCTCTCCAGGATTCAGGTTTGCCTACAAAGCAGTCTCCTGAGTTAAAGGGACAGTTGAGAAACAGCTCCGGGCTTTCAGGCTCTGCTTCTATACTCGACTGGAGCCCACTGTCATCCACCTCTTCCAAATCAGGACACGCTTCACAGAATCATAGGGCTGGAAGGGAACTCAGGAGGTCATCTAGTCCAGCCCCCTGCTTCAAGCAGGATCAACCCCCACTAAGTCATTCCAGCCAGGAACTTGTCAAGCTGGGGTTTAAACCTCGAAGGGTGGAGAATCCACCACCTCTCTCGGCAACACATTCCAATGCCTCACCACCCTTCTGGTGAAGTAGTGTTTCCTAACATCTAAACTACACCTTTCCTTCTTCAACTTCAGACTATTACTCCTTGTTCTGCCATCTGACACCACTGAGAACAGTTTCTCACCCTCCTCTTTAGAGCTCCCCTTCAGGAAGTTGAAGGCTGATATTAAATCACCCCTCAGTCCAGAAATTGAGCTATTGACCACTACCAGTTGGACCCAACCATCAAGTTAGCTTTCTATCCATCTTATAGTCCAAGGATCCAATCCTTATTTCCATAACTTATGGACAAGAGTCTTGTGGGACACCATACCAAAAGCTTTACTGAAGTCAAGGTATATCACATCCATTGACTTTCCCATGTCCACAGAGCCTGTTACCTCATCATAGAACAGGCGTGTCCAACCTGCGGCCCGTGGGCCGCATGCGGCCCTGGACAGCTAGTAATGCGGCCCCCACAAGATCGTAAACTTTTAACATTATTATGAGATTTATATACATTAACTATATTATATATTCTGTATGCGGCCCAAGACTATCTTCACTCAATGCGGCCCAGGCAAGCCAAAAGTTTGGACACCCATGTCATAGAAGCTAATCAGATTGGTCAGGCAGGACTTGCCCCTGGTGAATCCATGTTGGCTACGTTTGATCACTTTCCCCTCTTCCAAGTTGTCCAAAGTGGATTCTTTGAGGATCCCCTCCATTATTTTTCCAGGGATTGAGGTAAGGCTGACTGGTCTAGAGTTCCCCGGATTGTCCTTCCATCATTTTTTAAAGATGGGCACTATGTTTGCCTTTTTCCAGTCATCCGGTATCTCCCCTGAGCTCCAAGAGTCTTCATAGATAATGGCCAAAGGTTCAGCAATGACATCTGCCAATTCCCTCAGTACCCCCGGATGCATTAAATCCAGAACCATGGATTTGTGTACATCTAGTTTTTCTAGCTTGCTCAGAACTTGTTCTTTCCCCACGGATGGCTGCTCTCTTCCTTCCCATACTGCATTGTCAACTTGTGTGGGAGTTGACTTTGTCTGTGAAGACTGAGGTAAAATAGGCATTGAGTACTTCAGCTTTTCCTACATCATCTGTGACTAGGTTACCTCTCTTATCTAGTAACAGCCCCACACCTTCTCAGATAACTCGTTTATTGTTAACATGCCTGTAGAAACCCTTCCTGTTACACTTCACATCCCTTACCAGCTGCAGTTCCAATTGTGGTTTTGCTTTCCTGATTACTCCCCGGCATTCTCTAGCCATATGTTTATATTCCTCCTTAGTCAACTGTCCATGTTTCCAGTTCTTGTACGCATCCTTTTTGAGTTTAAGCTGACCAAGGATTTCCCTGTTAAGCTAAGCTGGTTGCCTACCATGTTTGCATTTCTTACTATGCAGCGGGGTTGTTTGTTCCTGTGCCTTCAGTAAGACTTCTTTAAAATACTTCCAGTTCTCTTGAACTCTTTTCCCCTTCATCTTCATTTCCCAAGGGATCCTGTTCATCAGTTCTCTCAGGGAGTCAAAGTCTGCTCTTTTGAAATCAAGGGTCTGGACGTTACCGTTCACACGTCCTCCTTTTGTCCAGATCCTGAAATCTACGATCTCATGGTCGCTGCAGCCCAGGTTTCCACCCGCTTCTATTTCTCCTATCAATTCTTCTCTTTTTGTGAACAGGTCAAGTTGCGCACAGCCCCTGGTCGCTTCCTTCAGCACTTGTATCAAGAAGCTATCCCCCAGCATTCTCCAAAAACTTGCTGGATTGTCTGTATGCTGCTGTATTGGTCTCTCAACAAATGTCTGGATGATTAAAGTCTCCCATGAGAACTAGGGCCTGTGATTTGGAAGCTTCACTTAGCTGCCTGAAGAAAGCCTCATCTCCCTGATCTGGCAGCCTGTAGCAGACATCACCTACAACATCACCTCTGTTACTACCCTCTCTAAGCTTAACCCAAAGACTCTCAACTGACTTTTCTCCCTCCATATACTGGAGTTCTGAGCAATCATAATTCTCCTTCACATAGAGCACAAGTCTTCCTCCTTTTGTCCCCTGTGTGTCCTTCCTAAACAGTTTATAACCTTCCATGACTGTGCACCAGTTATGTGAATCGTCCCACCAAGTCTCCATTATTTCAACCACCTCATACTACTTTGACTGTGCCAGGGCCTCTAATTCTTCCTGTTTGTTCCCTAGGCTTCTGGCATTAGTGTACAAGCATCTTAGAGAAGTGGCTGATTGGCCCACTTTCTCCTCTTCACCCAGGAAACCCACTTGATTGTCCTCTCCTCCTTCCCCACTTACCTCAGAGCTTCATCATTCTCCCAAGGAACATTCTGTAAGGTGGAGTCAAGTAATCTTCTGGAGGAAGAGGTTGCATCTGGCCCCGCAGAATAGCGTGATGCTCATCATGTTATCAGCATTTCTGGGGGAGATGCCCCAGACTGACCATTCACTTGTTTGCATTTCTGATAGCTCTGCCTCATCTCTTTGATTTTTTTTACTTTGCACTGCTGAGTGTTCGTGGCGTATCCTTTGAGAATCTTGCCTTTTGATATTGTAGCATAAATACCAGCATTTATCTTGCTGACTTTGAGCTGGAGGAAGATAGCTTCTTCTCTTGACACTGAGATGAAGTCCAAGATCTCTTGGTGGCTCCAGGCTGGGGCCCTTTTGTGGTCCTGGGAACTCATGATGGCAAGGTGAGCTGAAGAAATGTAATGCACATTTCTGCTCACCACGCTGACCAGAGAAGAAAGGAAATCTAAACAAAATTACTGGGCTGATGAACAACGCTTCTTGTCACCTAATTCCTGCTCACAGGGGAGTTTAAGAGGGAGGAGAGCAAGTGAGCCCGCCGCTGAAGAAGCTACCAGGTGAGAGTGCTGATCTCTGGGTGAGTGAGCGTGTGCTTTAACTGCTGGCAATTGAACTGCCATTTTGATTCCAGGTAGAGAGAGTTTCAGTTTCAGTTGGGACTGCCTGCCTGACCTTTTGCTTCCTTGATGAGCCTTCTCCTGTGTGACTCATAGGGGGAGGGCCTGAGAGAGGCTAGCAGGCTTTCAAAGCCAGAGGCAGGAGCGACCAGGGAGCGTAGCAGACAGGGAGCTGCTGACAGGGGAGTTTAAGAGGGAGTTTGACAGAGGGAGGTTGGCAGAAGGGAGGCCTATGATGGTCAGGAAGACCCGCAATACCTGTGCCACCACTACTGCTGTCTCCTCCACCTGTGCCTGTAGCCAGACAGACTGCCTGACCATGGATGCCTCTACCCAGACCCTGGTGTGGCCTTGCAAGGACTGTGCCTTGCAAGTTCCAGTTACAGATATCCAGGCTGGGGGGACCGTTCAGTGTGATAGGTGCCTGCTGGTGGAATCTCTCAGGCAGCAGGTGGGAGAGTTACAGTAGGAGGTGTCCAGGTTGAGGAGTATCCGAATCCATGAGCAGTTCCTAGATAATATTCATCTGGAGTCTGCTGAGGTGACTGTCCCAGTGTACAGGAAGGCTGATAAACCATTGGTGGAGAAAGAGGTAGACCAGGGTGGGCACTGGCAGCTGGTTACTTCTGGCAGCAGGCTGTGTTCCACCCCTGCACAGAACCCTCCCACTGTGGTACTGGAAAACCGTTATGCTGTACTTGCTACAGGAGATGAGTCGCCCAGTACAGAAGAGGAGAAGCCTCGTACCCCTGAGGCTGAGAAGTCTCCTGACACCACTGCAAGAAGGAAACGCAGAGTAGTGGTAGTCGGAGACTCTCTTTTGAGGGGGACGGAGGCACCCATATGTCGCCCTGACATTTCGTCTCGGGAGGTATGCTGCCTGCCTGGGGCCCGTATCCGAGATGTTACAGAGGCATTGTCGAGGATTGTCCGACCCTCAGACTACTATCCCATGCTTCTCATCCATGTGGGCACTAATGATACTGTGAGTTGTAATGCTGAGCAGGTCAAGAGTGACTACAGGGCTCTGGGGACACGGGTGAAGGGGTTTGGGGCTCAGGTGGTATTCTCTTCAATCCTTCCTGTTGTGGGTAGGGGCCCGGGCAGAGACAGGTGCATCCTAGAGGTGAATGCCTGGCTGCATGGATGGTGTCGCCGGGAAGGCTTCGGTTTCTTTGACCACTTGATGATATTTCAGGAAGGACTGCTAGGCAGAGATGGCGTTCACCTTTCGAGGAGGGGAAAGACCATATTTGGACACAGACTTGCTAACTTGGTGAGGAGGGCTTTAAACTAGGTTTGCCGGGGACAGGGGAGCAAAGCCTGCAGGTAAGTGGAGAACATGCAAACCTGGGAGATGGGTCAGAAGTAGGAGGGAGCATGGGCAACAATGTCAGAGTAAAAAGAGGGCCAGGAAAAAACTGGGGGGCAAGTTCAAATCAATATCTAAGATGCCTATATACCAATGCAAGAAGTGTGGGTAATAAGCAGGAAGAACTGGAAGTGCTAATAAATAAATACAGCTATGATATCATTGGCATCACAGAAACTTGGTGGGATAATACACATGATTGGAATGTTGGTATTGAAGGCTACAGCCTGGTTAGGAAAGATAGACAGGGAAAAAAGGGGGGAGGTGTTGCCTTATATATAAAAAATGTACACGCTTGGACTGAGGTGGAGATGGACATAGGAGATGGACGTGTTGAGAGTCTGTGGGTTAGTTTAAGAGGGGTAAAAAACAAGGGTGATGTCCTGTTAGGAGTCTACTACAGGCCACCTAACCAGGTGGAAGAGGTAGATGATGCTTTTTTTAAGCAACTAACAAAATCATCCAAAGCCCAGGATTTGGTGGTGATGGGGGACTTTAACTATCCAGATATATGCTGGGACACTAATACAGCAGGGCACAGACTATCCAATAAGTTCTTAGACTGCATTGGAGACAATTTTTTATTCCAAAAAGTTGAAAAAGCCACCAGGGGAGAAACTGTTCTGGATTTGATTTTAACAAATAAGAAGGACTTGGTCGAGAATTTGAATGTGGGAGGCTGCTTGAGTGAAAGTGATCATGAAATCATAGAATTCACAATTCTAAGGACTGGTAGGAGGGCAAATAGCAAAATAGAGATGATGGATTTCAGGAAGGCAGATTTTGGTAAACTCAGAGAGCTGGTAGGAAAGATCCCATGGGAGGAAAACCTGAGGGGAAAAACAACTGAGGAGAGTCGGCAGTTTTCCAAAGAGACATTATTAAGGGCCCAAAAACAAGCTATTCCCCTATGTAGGAAAGATAGTAAATATGGGCAAAGACCGCCTTGGCTTAACAAGGAGATCCTGCATGATCTCAAACTAAAAAAGGAATCCTATAAAAATGGAAACTAGGACAAATTACAAAGAATGAACACAGGCAAATAACACAGGAATGCAGGAGTAAAATTAGAAGGGCTAAGGCACAAAATGAGCTCCAACTAGCTACAGGCATAAAGGGTAACAAGAAGGTCTTTTACAAATATATTAGAAACAAGAGGAAGACCAAGGACAGGGTAGGGCCATTGCTCAGTGAGGAGGGAGAAACAGTAACGGGGAACTTGGAAATGGCAGAGATGCTTAAT
This sequence comes from Carettochelys insculpta, assembly GCF_033958435.1. Lineage (NCBI taxonomy): Eukaryota > Metazoa > Chordata > Testudines > Carettochelyidae > Carettochelys > Carettochelys insculpta. The sequence continues at coordinate 55,155,746 of NC_134141.1, read as the reverse complement.
GACTTCTTTGTTTCAGTCTTCACAGAGAAGTCTGAAGGAATGCCTGACATAGTGAATGCTGGTGGAAAAGGGGTAGAGTTAGTTTTTGAAATAAAAAAAGAACAAGTTAAAAACCATTTGGAAAAATTAGATGTCTGCAAGTCACCAGGGCCTGATGAAATGCATCCTAGAATCCTCAAGGAGCTGATAGAAGAGGTAGCTGAGCCGTTAGCTCTCATTTTTGGAAAGTCATGGGAGACAGGAGAGATTCCAGAAGACTGGAAGAGGGCAAATATAGTGCCCATCTACAAAAAGGGGAATAAGAACAACCCAGGAAATTACAGGCCAGTCAGCTTAACTTCTGTGCCAGGAAAGATAATGGAGCAGGTAGTTAAGGAAGTCATCTGCAAGCACTTGGAAAGTAGTAAAGTGATAGGGAACAGCCAGCATGGTTTTGTAAAAAACAAATCATGTCAAACCAACCTGATAGCTTTTTTTGACACGATAACGAGACTCGTAGATAAGGGAGAAGCAGTGGATGTGGTATACCTGGACTTTAGTAAAGCATTTGATACGGTCTCGCATAATATTCTTATTGACAAACTAGGCAAGTGCAACTTAAATCGTGCTGCAGTAAGGTGGGTGCATAACTGGCTGGCTAATCGTACCCAGAGAGTAGTTGTTAATGGCGCTCAATCCTGCTGGAAAGGCATAACAAGATGGGTTCCGCAGGGGTCTGTTTTGGGACCAGTTCTGTTCAATATCTTCATTAATGATTTGGATATTGGCATAGAAAGTACGCTTATTAAGTTTGCAGATTATACCAAACTGGGAGAGGTTGCAACTACCTTGGAGGATAGGGTCATAATTCAGAATGATCTAGATAAATTGGAGAAATGGTCTGAAGTAAACAGGATGAAGTTTAATAAAGATAAATGTAAGGTGCTGCACTTAGGAAGGAATAATCTGTTTCACACATACAAGCTGTGTCTACACGTGCACGCTACTTCGAAGTAGCGGCACTAACTTCGAAATAGCGCCCGTCGCGGCTACAAGCGTCGGGTGCTATTTCGAAGTTAACTTCGACGTTAGGCAGCGAGACGTCGAAGTCGCTAACCTCATGAGGGGATCGGAATAGCGCCCTACTTCGACGTTCAACATCGAAGTAGGGACCGTGTAGACGATCCGCGTCCCGCAACGTCGAAATTGTGGGGTCCTCCATGGCAGCCATCAGCTGGGGGGTTGAGAGACGCTGCCTCTCCAGCCTGTGCGGGGCTCTATGGTCACCGTGTGCAGCAGCCCTTAGCCCAGGGCTTCTGGCTGCTGCTGCTGCAGCGGGGGATTCATGCTGCATGCACAGGGTCTGCAACTCGTTGTCGGCTCTGTGTATCTTGTGCTGTTTAGTGCAAGTGTGTCTGGGAGGGGCCCTTTAAGGGAGCGGCTGGCTGTTGAGTCCGCCCTGTGACCCTGTCTGCAGCTGTGCCTGGCACCCTTATTTCGATGTGTGCTACTGTGGCGTGTAGACGTTCCCTCGCTGCGCCTATTTCGATGTGGTGCTGCGCAACGTCGATGTTGAACATCGACGTTGCCAGCCCTGGAGGACGTGTAGACGTTATTCATCAAAATAGCCTATTTCGATGTTGCCACATCGAAATAGGCTACTTCGATGTAGGCTTCACGTGTAGACGTAGCCACAGAATGGGAAAAGACTGTCTAGGAAGGAGTACAGCAGAAAGGGATCTAGGGGTTCTAGTAGATCACAAGTTAAATATGAGTCAACAGTGTGATGCTGTTGCAAAAAAAGCAAACATGATTCTGGGATTCATTGGCTGGTGTGTTGTGAACAAGACACAAGAAATCATTCTACTGCTCTACTCTGCGCTGGTTAGGCCTCAGCTGGAATATTGTGTCCAGTTCTGGGCACCCCAATTCAAGAAAGATGTGGAGAAATTAGAGAAGGTCCAGAGAAGAGCAACTAGAATGATAAAAGGTCTGGAGAACATGACTTATGAAGAAAGGCTGAAAGAATTGGGCTTGTTTAGCTTGCAAAAATGAAGATTGAGGGGGGACATGATAGCGGTTTTCAGATATCTTAAAGGGTGTCATAAGGAGGAGGGAGAAAACTTGTTCTTGGCCTCTGAGGATAGAACAAGAGGCAATGGACTTAAGCTGCAGCAAGGGAAGTTTAGGTTGGACATTAGGAAAAAGTTCCAAACTGTCAGGGTGGTCAAGTACTGGAATAAGTTGCCAAGGGAGGTTGTGGAATCTCCCTCGCTGGAGATATTTAAGAACAAATTAGATAGATGTCTATCAGGGATGGTGTAGATAGTGGTCGGTCCTGCCGTTGGGGCAGGGGATTGGACTCGATGGCCCTCGAGGCCCCTTCCGGTCCTCGTGTTCTATGATTCTATGATTCTATGGACAGCAGCGGACATGGAGCAATGACCAGAAATGACACACTGAGGGGCATTGTGATACAATTTCAGAGGCTAATAACATTTACTTTAATAACAATGCCATCTGTACTTGTGTAGTTCAACATTACAAAATCGACTTTTAGGTGTATGGGGAAATCAGCATGACAAAAGTTGACATTAAAATCCGTTAAAATCAACCTATTAAGCACTGACATGTAGACTGATAGTTTATAAAATCAACCATAAACTCCTAAATTTGACTTAATCTCCTACTGTGGACTAGGCCGAAGAAATGAGGCAGATTCTTAGACTGAAAACACTCCTGTTTTTGATACATTCTATGACCACTTTTTCATACGCACCGAACTATATGCAAAAATACTAATGTAGTGCTGTCTTTTTCTTGAACGAAATGCCACTAGGTGGAGCAAGTGTTGTTTAGTATTCTTCCTTTAGTATTTTTTTTTTCAAGTCCCATGCTAAATTCTGAGAAGGCTACATGAGCAACTCATTTAGAGTTGCAGCAGCTTTGTTATTGTATGTTATGTGTTAAACTCTTGATGCTTAATGTAGTTGAAATCTGTCTGATCAAGAAATTGTTTGCACTTTCTAACAGATATCTTAATAAAAATTATGTTTAAAGCAACCTGAATGTGAGGGGTTAGGGGATGGGAGGACAATTGAAAAATCCATCATGTACAATCTTTGAAGATGCTATTTCATACAGAAGATAATTGGGATACCATCATTAAATATTTTTAGATAATGAAAAACAAGCTTATTAGGATATTTCTCACTATGGCTGTATCTACAATGGCCCAAATCTTCGAAATGGCCATCCAAATGGCCATTTCGAAGATTACTAATGAGGCGCTGAAATACATAATCAGCGTCTCATTAGCATGCTGCTGGCCGCAATTGTTCAAAATTGTTGCTTTTTGCTGCCTCGCAGCTCATCCAGACAGGGGTCCTTTTCGAAAGGACCCCAGGCACTTCAAAATCCCCTTATTTCTATCAGCAGTACAGGTGCACTCTGTAATGAAAAATAAGGATGAGGGTTACCAACTGCTGAAAAGGATTTGTATGGAGAGTACAGGAAACAAATTATGGACAACCAAACTTTTTTTACAAACAGGTTCTTACATATAAATATAAAGATGGCTAAAAAGATTAAAAGTGAACATTTAATATTTTTATTCACAATACTCCTGCATTTCAGCTGAACTGACAGTGATAACACCCACGACGCCCCATCTCAGTGGGAAAACTGAGCCCAACACAGGCAGGCAGCTGGGGAAGGAGGGAGCCTGTGTCAGTCAACTGGGCCAAAAGCAGATTGGTCAGGCCTGTGGACCCAATTCTACTCCTAATACTGTCCTTCCACTCACTCTAGCCCAAACCATCCCTGCTTCTGGACCTTCCTCCCACCCTGCAAGGTAACTCCCAGGACACATACCTATCTCATGGAGCTGGAGGGGTCAGAGGGTCATTGAGACTGTCCCCTGCCCTCTTGGTAGGATCAAGCACCATCTCTGACAATTTTTTTTTAAATCTATTTGCCCTAGACCCCTGAATGGCCTCCTCACAGACTGAGCTCACACCCTGAGTTTATCAGGCCAATGCTCAAACCATTGATCTATCCCTCTCCTTAAACCAGAGATTCCCCAGGTTCCACTGGCATTTTGAACAAGGATTGCTGGATTCTGACTCCAGTATGCTAGCATTCCATCATGGAACCTGCTGACCACCAGTGACCACCCTGCCCTGACTTACTGGCAGGAAGCATGTGTAAGGCTGCTGCACCTGGCCTGCTTTATCCTGCCCCCTGCCTCCCCCAGCTGCAGGGAGCCGAGCAGGGGTGTGTGTGGCAGGCTTGCCCACCAAAAGTTGCTGCTCTGCTGACACTAGTGACGCCAAAGAAGAGTACAAGCCCGAGGTGGAGAAGAGCAGCCCACACCAGCCTGCAGCAGGTCGGAGGGAGCTTCCACCAGGAGTCACTGTAGATGCTCTGCAACATGGCGCTAACCTGGGGGCCAAACGAGAGGGACTCCTCTACTCCACTACAAAGGGCTTTTTAATTGACATAAAACGTTTGTACAGTTTCTGCAGATAAATGCAATTTTAGCTCTTTTTTACATACTGTCTGTGCATTTACTGATGGTTGGCAATCACTGATCCTAAATCTCTCTACTCTTCGTTCCATTAAGCTCACTACCTTTTGTGACAGGGAGGATTAAGAAAATTCTATAGTGAGTACAATGAAGTAGAGGGTGCACAGCACAAAGCAATGATGAACTGGGTCTCTTAGAAGTTTCTTAAAAAAAAGAAAAGGCTGGGAGGGTAAGGCATTTTGAAGCATTGTAGTGTAGCTGTGGAGATGTGGGTCTTCCTCTCATTATACTATTCCACACACACACATTATAGGTATGTAATTGTAATATTTCACACTCCCTCTTCCCATCCCCACCATATGGATGAAAAACCCAGATGGAGCAGCCCTCATCCATAGGGGCCCTGGGGAGCTGGGCAGTTGGGAGGGAGGCAGGGGCAGCTGGGGAGGCCACTCCAGTGACCTTCCCAGATGCCCCTTCCCCTCTCTCAGCCACATACCCTTCCACTCACAAATCCCAAGACCACTACAGATGAAGTCTACTGTGGCCCAACTGGTGACCCCCATCCAAGGAGGCCTAATAGGCATGGAGCTGCTCCAGCCCTTATGGTTAACTGTAAACAATAAGCCTCATCCATTGAGGGTGAGGTTAACCAGTTAAATATTAACAGCCCTACCTACCACCCCTGGGCTTTCGAGTCATGTATCAAACTAGACACACTCTTGTATAGGTTATTTTTTTTAGGACAAACTTTAGCTCCCTCCAGGGATGGGACTATGGAGCCCTAATAATAATAGCATGACGATGGAATTTTTCGTTAAGATTTATGAATATGCAAACAAAATATAAGGGAATTATAAAATAGTTATTTGCAGACTGATGAGAGCTCTTTGTTGAGGTGCTCATTGCCATATATTGAGTGTCAATGCAACTCTAGATCCTATTCTCTTTACCTTATTAGGAACTCTTACCTCTTTGTAATATTTTTTTATTTTCTGTCATAGCAATTAAGGCCAGAAGGGACCACCTGATCATCTGCTCTAGCCTCCTGTATGTCTCAAGATGGCAGGATCATAAAACACTTGCACACTAAGCCCACAATCCAAATAAAACCAAAGTATTACAGTTCACCAGTATCTCCCCCACTTTCTTGATCTACATTAAATTACTGTCTGGACCACAGGTAGAACCTCTGAAATCTAAGACTTTCTGGTCTGTTGGTGGAACTGAGAGCCCTAGTGTCCAGAAAAGGTGGCCAGCTGGGAGTCCATGGCTGGGAGCCCTGGCTGAGGCTAGGCAGCTGTAGTTGGGGCTGGGTTGCTGCAGAGGAACCAGGCAGCCAGAAGTGGCCAGGCAAGGGAACTGGGAGCACAGCCTGCAAGGGAGCCTGGGAGCAAGGCTGGTGGTCAGCAGGGAAGCATTGATCGCCCTTGATCCAGCAAAATCCCTAGTCCAGGACACTCAGGTTCAAAGGTTGCTGGTCCTGGAGGTCCAACCCGTGTCTGCTTAACAGATTTATCTTGCATTAAACTGACATACCTCTTACAGCCACTCATATATCTACTTCTCTGACACCCCCACACCACCACTCATGCATCTGACGAAGTGGGTCTTTGCCCATGAAAACTTATGCTCCAAAATGTGTTAGTCTATAATGTGCCACAGAACTTCTTGTTGCTTTTGAAGAGACAGACTAACTTGGCTACCTTGCTGATAATGTTATGTTAGTGCCTGCTACTATTCCACCTTCATTTTATTTCTTTCTTGGAAATAAATTATGTGAGGCCCTCTGCTTCCCATGCCATGTTATCTATTCTCTGTTTTAAGTCACTCAACTGGATTCTACTCCGTCCAAGAAATTATTGCTACATGACTCGGATACTTGACCTCCATCCCCTACTTCCCCATGTGTTGAGTGATTTGAGACCAAGGGCTTGTTACTCAAGTTGGCAGATGTACTAGGAAGCCATCAGTGGGTGGCATTACAAATGGGCCCCAAACGACTCTCTACTTTCACTCTTATTGCAACGAAACAAGATTTTTAGTGCTTACTCAGCAGAGTTTTCAAGACACTGAGGCCCTGATTAAAGTGTCATTGGAATCAGTAGGATTCTTTCTACTAACTGAAGTCAGCTTTGGACCAGATCCCAGCTTAACTTTTGCCTGCAATATGGTGAGGACTCAATTATACTTCTCCTATCACGGAGCCATCCTGAGGAGTGGAAAGACTTGCACAGCTGGAGCTCTATTTCCAGGCAGCAATATTCTTTTCAAAAGCATGATGCCTCCATGGAATTGGGGAAATGAACACATCTTTAATGACAATAGCAAATACTTCTGCCAGGAGCCAGGAGTAGCTCTGCTAGCTGAGGCTGCTAGCTTTGTTCGAAGTGCTAGCAGTGCTGCTTTTTCTAGAAAAAAGGGTGCTGGAACTCAAGTCTGATGATTCCTCATAGGGGTTAGGGTGTTGAATTTTAATGCCTTAGTCCCTGTGCTGCTATGGGACTGGTGAGGGCTCCCACCCCAGTTCCTGCTCTGCTGTGGGACTGGTGAGGGGTCCTGTCCTACTCCCCGTGCTGCCCCTGGACTGGCAGGGGCTCCTGCTCTGGTTCCTGCACTGCTGTGGGTTGGCAGGGGCTCCTACTCTGGTTTCTGCACTGCTGTGGGACTGGCTGGGGCTCCTGCTCTGGTCGCTGCACTTCTGTGATGCGTCAGGGGCTCCTGCCAAGTCCCCACTCTGCTGTGGGGCAGAAGGAACTTCTGTCTTGGTGCCTTTGCTGTTGCAGGACCAGTGGGGCCTCCTGCCCAGTCCCCACACTGCTGCAGAACCAGTGGTAAAATTTTTTTTTGGTATTCTAATGGGAAAAAGGTGCCAGAACTCAGTTCCAGTTTGTTCCGCCAGAAGAAAAGCTCTGTGTGTTAGTAGCTCCTTCACCATCACAGCTGTAGCTGAATGTTGCAAAGTAGTCCTTAACTGGGGCACCTAAAGGCTACGTCTACACGTGCACGCTACATCGAAATAGCTTATTTTGATGTAGCGACATCAAAATAGGCTATTTCGATGAATTAATGTCTACACGTCCTCCCGGGCTGGCAATGTCGATGTTCGGCAGCACCACATCGAAATAGGCGCTGCGAGGGAACGTCTACACGCCAAAGTAGCACACATCGAAATAAGGGTGCCAGGAACAGCTGCAGACAGGGTCACAGGGCGGACTAGCACTTCCGGGGCAACAGCTAGCTGCTCTCTTAAAGGGCACCTCCCAGACACACTCAGCCTGCACAGCACGCGGTCTGCAGAGCCATAGGCACGCACACCTCGGGCGACGCAGGCATGGACCCCCAGCAACAGCAGCAGCAGCAGCTAGAGGTCCACCCAGCCACCCCTGTAGGAGCAGTGCTTGCCCTGCTCCATGCCATGCAGCAGGCAGCTGAGCACCTCCTTGCCACAGAGGAGGAGCTGCCCGCGGGGGAGGAGGACGCAACCCCCAACCCTGCAGCACCCCGCCTCCCCTGCCTCATATGCTGCCGGCTGTGGAGCTACCCCACCAGCACCGACTGGTGGGAGAGGCTGGTGCTCAGAGAGTGGGACAACGACCGCTGGCTCCAGAACTTTTGCATTAGCCGGCAGACATTTCTGGAGCTATGCCAGTGGCTCACCCCCACACTGAGGCACCAGGACACCTTCATGTGGCATGCCCTCAGCGTGGAGAAATGGGTCGGCATCGCTGTCTGGAAGCTGGCCACTCCGTGCTACCGTGGGCTGTGGGCCAGCAGTTTGGCGTCGGCAAGGCCACCGTCGGAGCTGTCCTCATGGAGGTAAGAGGACCCATGGGGGGAGGGGGAGGCAGCCCTGGCAGGGGAGGGGGGCCTTGGCAGGGGAGGGCCACACACACGCTGCACACCCCTCATGGGTGCTCTACCATGTGCTTCCCCTGCAGGTCATCCGTGCCATCAATGCACTGCTCCTCCACAGGCTTGTGGGGATTTGGGACCCAGATGCTGCCATTGCGGGCTTTGCCACCCTGGGCTTCCCCAATTGCTTCGGGGCTCTGGATGGGACCCACATCCCCATCCATGCCCCGGAGCACAGTGGAGGATGCTACTTAAACAGGAAGGGCTACCACTCAGTGGTCCTCCAGCCTTGGTGGACAGCCGGGGCCGTTTCCTGGACATTCATGTGGGCTGGCCTGGCAGCACCCACAACGCCCGAGTATTCTGGAACTCGGGCCTGTGCCGCCGGCTGGAGGCGGGGACCTACATCCCCCAGCAGGAGATCCCACCATGCCCCTCTGCGTCATCGCAGATGCGGCATACCCCCTCCGGCCCTGGCTCATGCACTCTTACATGGGCCATCTGTCAGCCAGCCAGAAGCGCTTCAACCTGCGCCTGAACCATGCACGCCAGGTGGTGGAGCGCACATTTGGGCGCCTCAAAGGGTGCTGGAGGTGTCTCCTCACCCGCCTTGATGCGGGCCCCACCAACATCCCCCAGATTGTGGGCGCGTGCAGCGCCCTCCACAACCTGGTGGAGAGCAAGTGGGAGGCCTTCTTTCAGGGCTGGGCTGTGGAGGCCGGCAGGGCTGATGTGCAGCCACCTGCTGCCCACAGTCGCCAGGTGGACCCCGAAGGGACCCGGGTCCGGGAGGCCCTGCGGGCCCAGTTCGACGAGGCTGCAGGGTGAATGCTGGCAGGCCCCCCACTCCACCCCCCGCATCCTCCACAACACTGCCTGCCCCTACGCCCACACCACAGAGCACCCAAGAGCACACCCCCCTACTTTTCTTGTAAATAAAAGCAGACATTTGTTCGTCAAATCAAATATCTGTTGAACTCTTATTATTATTATCAAGACTAACTATTTACAGGCAAAATCAAACATATATATATATGTATTATAAATAAGGATAAGATGAAAGGGGAAGACAAGGAAGGGGAGAACTATGTACATGGGGGGCAAGGATCAGCATAACAACAGGGGTCTCATACGAAAACTATTTACAAAATTACTTTAAACTGGGGGGAATATATACAAAGGGGGGGGCACGTCCTGGGCCCCACACCCCCTAATGTCCAGTGCTGGGGGTGGGCGGCCGTGACCCACGCCTTGGCCTCAGCCCTGGCCGGGGCTGGCTGGGGGCTGGGCGGATCGGTAGATATGGCCGGCGGGTGTCAGCTGGCCCCAGGATCCCCTCAGCGGAAGGGCCCTCGGTGGCGGGTGGCGGTGCGACAGCGGGTGGCACAGCGGGTGGAGCAGGCAGGGCGGGCGCAGTGGCGGCCGGCGCGGCGTGGGGGGGCCAGGTAGTTGGCGATATGGTCGAAGGTCTGCATGAAGGCCCCCCATGCCCCCCGGCGCCAGGCCAGTGCCCTCTCCTGCAGCTAGAGGCAGCGCTCCTCCACCCGCAGCTGCTGCTTGGCGACCTCCAGCTGCCAACGATGGATGGCCAGCAGCTGGGGGTCCGTCGCCGTCGGATGGTGGTGCTGGGTCCGCCGTCTTCCCCTCTGTGGGGCTGGTCGGTCCTCTGTCGAGGGGCTGGCCTAGAGTGATGGCCCCAATGGGCTGTCTGGGACCACTGACACCTCGCCGGCGCTCTCCGGTCCTTCCGATGGTGCAGCTGCAGAACACTGGAGGGGGAAGAAGAGTGGAGACAGCCGTTAGTGTGGGCCCCGAGCCGTGGTCCTTGTCCCCCCACCCCTCTGCTGCTGGTTCCCCATCCCCATCCCCGGGAGATGCTGCAGCTGCTGCTGATGGGTGTCCCACCCCTTCCCCCCGGGGGACCCTAGAGGTTCCGCTCCCCCCAGCCCCGGGGATGGGGCATGGCACTGTCGTGCTGCGGGGCAGGGGCTGATGCACTCTTCTGACGGACATGCCACTGCTGTCCTTGGGGCCATGGTCGTCTGGGCATGTGGAGGGCCCTGGTCATATCTTTTACTCCCACCCCTCAACCCCGGGGGTGTGCACTGGGGGGGTACATACCTGATGGTCCACTCCCACGGTCGGGGGACACCCGGTGGGCGGACGCCCGGCTGGAGCGCCACAATGGGATGGTGATCCGCAGGCCAGTGTCGCTGGAGGAGGACTCCCCCTCCTCCTCCTCCTCCTCCGGTGCCCTGGGGGTGGGCTCCTGGGGGGGCCCCCGGAGTGCGGGGCTTGCCTCCAGGGTGGACTCAATCTCCGGGGCCTGCTGGGGCTCATCAGCTGAGGTATCAAGCGTGGCCGGAGGGGAGGAGGTGTGCCGGGGGCCCAGGATGTCCCTGAGCTCCCTGTAAAAGGGGCAAGTGATGGGGGAGGCCCCAGATCGGCCGGCCGCATCCCGGGCCCGGGCATAACCCTGCCGCAGCTCCTTCCCTTTACTCCAGACATGATCCGGAGTGCAGGCAGGGTGACCCTGGGCGGCCAGGCCCTTGGCCAGCCGAGCGAACGCATCTACGTTCCACCTCTTGCTCCCCATTACCTGGAGCACCTCCTCCTCGCTCCAGAGCCCCAGCAGGTCCCGAAGCTCAGCCTCCATCCAGGAGGGGCCCCACTGCCGCTTCCCTGCCTGGCTGCTGGGCTGGGAGCCCTGGCTCCCCTTGGGGGGGTCCCCTGGGGGTGCTTGGGGGGCTGGGGGGCGGCCATTGCGGCGGGTGGGGGTGTGTGTGTGCGGAGGAGTGTGCAGGCCAGCCACGTGGCAATGCTGCTGCCTGCAAGCTCTCTCAGCTTCCTGCACAGGAAGGCAGGGGTCGGGGAGCTTTAAGGGGCCGCTGCACATGGCCACCATTGAGCTCAGGGGCTGGGCAAAGCGTCTCTCAACCCCTCAGCTGATGGCCGCCATGGAGGACCCTGCTATTTCGATGTTGCGGGACGCACAACGACTACACGTTCCCTACTTCGACGCTGAACGTCGAAGTAGGACGTTATTCCCATCTCCTGATGGGGTTAGCGACTTCGACATCTCGCTGTCTAACGTCGATGTTAACTTTGAAATAGCGCCCAACACGTGTAGCCGTGACGGACGCTATTTCGAAGTTGGCGCCGCTACTTCGAAGTAGCCAGCACGTGTAGACATGGCCCAAGTGTGACATGCCTTGCCACATGGCTATGATTCATGTTTTTCAGCACAGCCCTTCATTTTTGCTTTTCCAGAAACCTTTTTGGTTCCAAATTGGTAGGTGTTAGCTGCTACACTAATTTTTTTCCAAAGGGTGCATGGGCTGACATGGTATTACTCTTGTCACTGTCTTTTACAGTTTAGGGCAATAAGGATGTTCAAAAAGAGCAATTTGCTTTTCAACTTGACAAAGTCACTGCGCATTTCACAAGGTTTCATCTTTGGGAAACACTGACACCTCAAATCCTGTTTTGACACCTGTCAAAAGCATTTAATAAAAGCAGACTTTGCCCTTAGCAAGACTGTCAAAACTCAAATGTTAGATGGAAGCCTAAAGTGGGAACTAAACACGTTCAATTCCAATTCTATGCCTTGCCCTCCCCTCCCCTCCACCAACTCCCCCCATGCATGATATAAGATGCAGAGGGCATGTAAGGCATTCAGATACTGTGGAGGTTTGGACTGTAGGAGAGAGTCCCAAGCTGGGACTCTATCTGAGGAGGAGGAGGACACACCCCAGACAGAGGGGAAAGCCCCCACTGCTGCTGAGTGAAGCCTGTGGCAGCACAAGGAGCAGCCACACATACAACAATGAGAGAATGGAGAAGAGCAGGCTCCTGCCCAGGACTACAGGAAGGAGGAGGAGCTGCTGACTATGAGGCAGGTCCTGGCTGCTAAATGGCTGCTCTCTTGCTTACCCAAGCTCTGGATTATCTGAGTAAAATTCATGTCCTCCATGTGATGTAGATAATTGGGAGTTGTAGGTCGTGTCTACCCTACAAAAATAACTTTGAAGTTGCTTACTTTGAAGTACAACTTCGAAGTTGAGCATCTACACACACCCTACTTTGAAGTTAAACTTTGAAGTAGGCCACTACTCCATTCCTGGGAATGGAATAAGGACTTTGAACTTGGGCTTCCTAATTCGAAGTTAATTTTGAAGTAAGGGAATGTGTGTCGACTCTCTGCTGGCTACTTTGAAATAGTGCCTAACTTCAAAATTAACTTCAAAGTTAGTTTCTGGTGTAGACACACCCATAGAGTACTGGATCTATGATGACTTTTAGAAAGTGAGACAGATTCTGAGGTCTCTGGAAGATCAACATAGTCTTGCAGATAATGCCTTATTGTACTGGAATTACTCCAGAATGGGGCGGGGGGGCTATAACTTTAACCAGCCTCTAGATTAGAATACTTTTTTTAGAAGATTGCTTATTGAAAATACGCAAGACAAATTAAATAGTATCAGCATCAAAGGAGAGACATCTGCAGAAGATAGGGCTGAATGGCACAAAGGCCTGAGAACTGCCCTAGTAGAGATGCAAGACACATTGTATGTCCATGCATCAGAGTTTCTGGGTGCAGAGCCTGTGTGCTATGTTTGGACTAGGTGCAGCATGTGTGCCTGGCCACTTGCCCGAACAGTATGTTGGTGAAGCTTGAGCACTTCAGCACTAAACAGGAAAAGTCATGTTGTCCATAGAAGCCCATACAATTCCTTCTGTGACTAATGGGCATGCACAATCTCATTCTTGCACACTTGTGCAAAGGCTTGGCACAATCTTGTCCGTATGTAGTCCATAGGACATATTGAAAGATCTCATCTGTTTTGGCATAACCGTACAGGTTCTTCTGGGGATTAATTGTGTACACACGTGACAGACGTGTAATTTCAGACATGAAACAAAACAAGAGCTGAGGTTACAGTTAGAGAGAAGTTATTTGAATAGGAGAGATGGGGAAGCACTGGCTCCAACATTAGCCTTCAGCCTAATCAGAACTTGAAACTACTTAGTGGTCTGGATTGGTTCAGAACCTCAGAAACTATTCATTCCAAAGGAACTCAGGTCAGGATCAGGAAAGGGTTAATCTCAAAAGGGCAAGTTCCAGACTGATGGATCAATCACCACAAAAGGTCTCATTTTTCAAAATTTTATCCTTCAGGGTGACAGTTCTGCGTTTTCAGTTATGAGAGTTCATGACTGAGAGCTGGAAAATGATCTTTCACATAACCTGGGTCTGCCCTGGCAGTGTTTGGAAAATGAAGGTAATGTCCTGAAGTTTGACTTGGGACTTTATTAGGGAAACACTGAAAAGAGCCCACGCAAGTTGTTTTAGCTTTTTGGAAAATTCACTGTTGGCTTGTCACCAGGTAGAGGAGGAACCTGCATCTCATATGCACACACATGCCTGTTCAGAAGTATTTTAGTTTATTATGCAGTATACTCTTCCCTCACAACCAGTGGACCAACCCTCCTGATTTAGGTTAGCCGGGCTTGGTACAAAACCTGGTGTGCAGGTAGAAAACAGGGGATTTAAACCAACTTTTCAGTTGCTTCATCCTTGGCCAACCAGGGATTGTGATATAACTCAGAAATGCTTAAAGCTGCTGTTCTAAGTTCTGCCACAGACAGCAATCCTTTAGGGACTACAAGAGCCAACCCAGCTGTGCCCAGCATAGGGGACAGAGACAGTTACACTGGTGTTATTCCAGCTGGGGATTACCCATATATAAAAGGAATCCCTGGCTCCCTCCTAGGGCCACTGGCCTTCGTTAACAGAGAGGCACAAAAGTGACAGGACAGAATCTGGCCCAACATTTCACTGACTGCAGAGGGTAAGTATGGAATTTGAGAAAGAACAGGCAAAAGATAAATCAAAAAAGCATTGCCCATGTTTAATCATTCACGATCATAAATTCACAATAAAAATGCCATGAAGGTTTTCCTGAGTACATAGTGATTTATCTCTCAACAATAGTCAAAAAAAAAGTAATTGATGGACTGCATCAAGAGAGAACTGCAGAGTAATAAAAATGATCTTTCTCCATGCCTTTTGAGATAAAATGTATTGGGCATTTTCCACAATTCATAAACTTAATTGCTGTCTTATTCACAGTAGCGATCTTCTCTGTTACAGCTATTACTGGGTACCCTAAAATACAACTCCTAATGTGCCATTTCACCATGCATGCTATCTGACATTAAGTAACTGAGCTTTGGCAACGCAGTTAACATGCAGTGATTAGAATACGTATGAAATCCCCTCTGTCAAGTAGTGTGTGTACTATAATAACAATTGTCAGCTTCAGGCTGGATTGAGGTGAGTCCTTATGTGTCCTTATGCGAGGTGGGGAGGAATGGACTTTCCTGCTTTCACAGACATATAAAGGCTAGCCACAATCACAGCCCCTGTATTAGGATGGCCACAGGGGCTCCTTGCTGTTCCCTCTTGGCTCCAAATGAAAAGGAGACTGAGGCACAGAGGAAGCAGAAACACAGCTTCAACCCTCCTCCCTACATACCAGCTAGTTAAAGGGTGGGGGGAAAGGGAGTATGCTGCACTCATTAAATAATTGTGACTAGGGAGGTCACTCACAAAACATGGGCATGAAATAATTACAGCAAGCAGGTGGTGAGCTGCCCGGAGTCTGATAATTATTCATCTGACTATTTCAAATAAATACTCTAAAAATAACTATGTTGGATTTGGAGGAAGAGGGAATATAAGCTGTGTCTACACGTGCACGCTACTTCGAAGTAGCGGCACTAACTTCGAAATAGCGCCCATCGCGGCTACACGCGTCGGGTGCTATTTCGAAGTTAACTTCGACGTTAGGCAGCGAGACGTCGAAGTCGCTAACCTCATGAGGGGATCGGAATAGCGCCCTACTTTGACGTTCAACATCGAAGTAGGGACCGTGTAGACGATCCGCGTCCCACAACGTCGAAATTGTGGGGTCCTCCATGGCAGCCATCAGCTGGGGGGTTGAGAGACGCTGCCTCTCCAGCCTGTGCGGGGCTCTATGGTCACCGTGTGCAGCAGCCCTTAGCCCAGGGCTTCTGGCTGCTGCTGCTGCAGCGGGGGATTCATGCTGCGTGCACAGGGTCTGCAACTCGTTGTCGGCTCTGTGTATCTTGTGCTGTTTAGTGCAAGTGTGTCTGGGAGGGGCCCTTTAAGGGAGCGGCTGGCTGTTGAGTCCGCCCTATGACCCTGTCTGCAGCTGTGCCTGGCACCCTTATTTCGATGTGTGCTACTGTGGCGTGTAGACGTTCCCTCGCTGCGCCTATTTCGATGTGGTGCTGCGCAACGTCGATGTTGAACATCGACGTTGCCAGCCCTGGAGGACGTGTAGACGTTATTCATCGAAATAGCCTATTTCGATGTCGCCACATCGAAATAGGCTACTTCGATGTAGGCTTCACATGTAGACGTAGCCATAGAGGCACAGAATCACTTGCTTGACAAACTGACCAGAACATCACAGCAAAGATTACATTGTCTGTAACTGAGGCTTCCTTAACTTCCCTGTTGTAAGCTCTTCTTTCTTCTACAACTTACTTTGTGTTGAACCTTCTTTGCCCTGCATTTCTCTGACTGCTAGTATACCCAAAAAAGGAAAAAAGTCTCCCAGTAATTTTGAGGAACCCTCGCTTCAACAGTACCTGAATCTTATTACCTTTTCCCTCTTGCCTAAGTGCCCACAATGCTGGCTTTCCAAAGATGTGCAACTGCTCTGCCATATGAGAGTCAAAATGAGAAGTTCCCTGCCACTTTATTCAAGGTTGGAACCAGAACTCACGTTTTAACTTCCACTTTGAACACAATTCTCTATTGTAAACATGTTTTTACAATACGTGTTGTTGGCACAACACCACATCAGCCCTTTTGATGGCTTCCCAGCCTTTACCTTCTCTAAATAAGCTTTTACCCTGCTTGCCTCTCTGGGATTGGCCTTTTATGTTTGACGGAGCTTAGTAGCTATAGGTCCAAAGTGGCCATTTTAGATTTGGCAGTTGCTACTGTATTTTCTGTTCCATCTGGTAAGTACCTGTTATGTGCTCCTTTTTTCATTACAAAAGACATGGCACACTCTCATTTTATACTACAATTATTACTTCATGAAAATAAATTCCCTTACCAAAAGTACAGCCTCATTCTTCTATGGCTGTACTCAGAGAATTACCACTAGCTTGTGAACAACATGGTAACTATAAAGAAAGCCAAATGTGTAACGAATATGATATGTAATGAGGGCAATGTGTTTCCAGGTTCCAACCAGAAGCATTTTGAGGGTTTGAGTTATGGGGCCCTGTGACTCCACCATTACAAGGATTCACCAGGCCACTTCTTCCTCTGTAGGAGTTAGAAACTATGCAATATTACATTCCTGAAGCTCCATTCCTCTGGCACTGCCTCAAAGCACAGTGCTGGAACTAGGGAGGCTACTGCACCCTCTGTCTTGAAGTGGTTTCCATCATATAAAAAGGTTACGGATTGGTTCAGTGGCACTCAGCACCCTCGCTTTCTAAATTTTTTCAGTACCCTCACTTATAAGGGATTTCCCCCCTCCATTCTGCAAACATGGAACTCCCCATAGCTTTCAGGTTTGGATCTTTAGAAATGTACCTTTCAATAACTATGGCTATGGCTAACCTAAGTTAATGCTTGTAGGTAAGTGCCTGCAGTGTGTTCAAACTCATTGGCTAACTACTGCCAGGCTGTTTCCATGTCAAAACTTTAATGCTTAGCCCTGTTTTGTGCATGTAAACCATATTTCCTGTTTTAGAATTAAATTTAATTGGTGATCATTTAAATGGTTTTTATAACCCAAATGTGATCTGCTTTAAATGGGTAGAATTTTAAAATGAATTTCCTCCAGACCTAAATCATGTGTCCTGTGCATATATATTTTAAATCTAATACTTCATTGATGACAGATCCAATCCAATAGTTCTTATTGAAAGAAAGTTTTGTGTTTCCTTTGCTAGTATGCAGGATAAATCAATAAGAGAAAAATATTCCCAGAACATGACATTCATAGCCTTCTGATCATTCTGCATAATAATATACTGTAAAATAATTCTCCAGTAATTCTAAATGGGTGCCTCTGGGTATAAATAAACAGTCCTCCTTAGTTTTTCTGTAATTCCTAATAATCTCAGATTGTTTAAATGACCACTGTTCACAGTTTTACTGTTTTCAGTCTGAATAAATAAAGTAAAATTTACTTTTAAGGCATTTTACATTTTATTCTATTTAAAAAAAAAAGCTGACACACATTGGCTTTGTTTTAAAGAAAGTAAATATGGTCCTAGAAACAGATGTTTTGCAGTGTTTATATAACCTGGAAAGGCCATGGGAGGTGTGCCTGGTAATTTGAATACTTGTAGCAATGTTGTGATGGCTACTGATGCTGTTGTACAAACAAGGTGTTTTGTTAGGATAAGGTTCTAGCTAAATTGAAATTGCTATAGGAAAGAAACACGCTAATTTCTGATGTTTTCAAAAGACATAGAGGGAAAACAAACAAATGCTTGCCAAATAAAAAGGGACAAAACTATGGGATTTTGAGCATACGTATTTTCAAGTATTTAAACAAGCAGGGCAAAAATGGAAAGGTCATAAGGGAAATTCCAGCAGCTGGACCACAGCATGGAGGAATTTTAAATTTCTTAAAAAAAAAATCCTCGACTGTATCCTTTTCAGTGAAGGCTGGTGTATTAGTACAGTTGAGTAAAATATCTGCTATTACATTGTGACAATTATTTCAGTTGATCAGCATATACTTCTACAGAAGGAATTAATTCCCCAGTGCATATCATGGGCACTAGAAGGAAACAGTGAAAGGAACAGCAGTACTCTAGGTTTTGCTCTTGGCTCATTCTCAGTATGACTCTTCTGGTGTGGCCCTTGTTAACAGGCAGATTGAAATCATGCTGGATTATGGTTAAGCATTTAGCTGGATGACCATTTATCATGGGTGTGGCCAAATTTAATTTTAGGGATTAGTTTGAGAGACAACATCAGTGCACCAACAATATTAGTTAAATGAGAAGCTGAGCAGATGAGAAGAGATCCAAGACTACCTAGTTTAAACATAGAGAAAGCCATGCTAGCCTATATACTATTAAAACAAAAAAGCAGTAAAGTAGCACTTTAAAGACTAACAAAATAATTTATTAGGTGAGCTTTTGTGGGACAGACCCACTTCTTCAGATCATAGCCATACCAGAACAGACTCAATATTTAAGGCATAGAGAACCAAAAATAGTAATCAAGGTTGACCAATCAGAAAAAAATTATAAAGGTGAGCAAATCAGAGAGCAAAGGGGCGTGGGGGTGGTGTCAAGAAGTAGATGAAGCCAAGTATGCAAAAGAGCCCCTCTAGTGTCCCAGAAAATTTGCATCCCGGTTCAAACCACATGTTAATGAGTCGAATTTGAATCCTGAATCCTACTGACAGAGACCAAAAACTACAAGATCTTTACCAAACATTCATAAGCCTGAATTACCCACCAGGAGAAATAAGAAAAACAAATTGACAGGGCCACATGAATACCCAGAGACCAGCTACTCCAAGAAAGGCCCAAAAAAGCAAAGAACAGAACACCACTGGTCATTACCTACAGCCCCCAACTCAAACCACTGCAACGCATTATTAAAGACCTACAACCTATCCTTAATCAGGATGCCACACTCCAGAAGGCTCTAGGTGACAGGCCTGTTCTCTCTTACAGACAACCTCCCAACCTTATGAGGATTCTCACCCACAGCCACAGTCTATACTGCAGGAACACCAGTCCTGGGACTTTTCCTTGCAACAAAGCCCGCTGCCAGCTTTGTCCACGTGTCTATTCTGGTGATGCCATCGCTGGACGTAAACCGGTTTGTCATAGAATCATGGGCACATTCTCATGTTCCTCAACTAACATCATATATGCCATCGTGTGCCAACAATGCCTAGATTTTTTGCATATTGGACAGACTTCAAACTCTCTGACAAAGAGTTAATGGGCACAAAACAGACATCAAAACACTCCTGATCCACAAACCAGTTAATCTACATTTTAATGGAGTGGGCCATTCTGTTAATGACTTAAGAGTTTGCGTCTTATTGAAGAAGAATTTTCACTCTGCTTTGGAGAGAGAGACTGCTGAACTCTCTTTCATATTCAAATTTGACACATTAACACATGGTTTGAACCGGGATGTAAATTTTCTGGGACACTAGAGGGGCTCTTTTGCATACTTGGCTTCATCTACTTCTTGACACCACCCCCATGCCCTTTTGCTGTCTGATTTGCTCACCTTTATAATTTTTTTCTGATTGGTCAACCTTGATTACTATTTTTGGTTCTCTATGCCTTAAATATTGAGTCTGTTCTGGTATGGCTATGAAGAAGTGGGTCTGTCCCACAAAAGCTCGCCTAATAAATTATTTTGTTAGTCTTTAAAGTGCTACTTTACTGCTTTTTTGTTTTAATAGTTTAAAATTAAGACAGTAACCTAGTTTGGGCTTGTGTATATATATATATATATATATATATATTTGGTGACTCTAAATGTCACAGCAATAATTCCCATAATTAATCAACTAAGCCTTTCTGATGCCCATTAAAATGTTGCATGAGGTAGATTACTGGTTCCTGTGGTATATAATTATGGTGAAATGTGTGGATGTGTAGCCATTCTCTCTTGAGCTCTGGGTTTTAAATTTTTAAATTTTTATCTTTTGGTGCAGTTTCAGTAGGCAGATCTTAAAGAGTTTGCTGTGTTGCTCTGTTTTTTAAAAGCATGAACAAAGAAGAATAAACTGCCAAGAGACAGGGACTACAACCACTTCTAATTTCATTCTCACAGCAGCTGAGCAAAATGTTTATCAGAGAAGTTCAAAACATGCAGAGCACAGGCACATAAAATGCAGATGAGTTTATGCTTTAATGCATTATTTAGTCTATTTTTTTCTCCAGTGAACACAACAGTTTCTTTGAGAGATCACTTATCCAGCTGTTTATAGCGCATACACTGTAGCAGTGACTTTATTATACCATGTGACTAACTGCATTCCATATATCTTATGCTATTTTTTTTCTTATCAAGATATTAATATATATGTCTGAGAGTCTTCATTAGAATCTGCTGGTAGCGTTTGTCTTCCTTGACACCCATTATTAGCTTGGCATCATCAATTTGGCACAACAGGGTTGCTTTCATCTGGTGTCAATAAGAGAAATTTAAAATTCCTCCATGCTGCGGTCCAGCTGCTGGAATTTCCCTTATGACCTTCCTCACTAGGTAGGTTAGTATTGTTGGCATAATATTGACTAAATTTATTCATTTGATTTCTAGCAATGAATCTGGTTTCCAGACTTGATATGTGTTTCCTGACACTTCTTGAGTATCTAAATGAATGATTGAGTACTGCCAGTTCTTACTGTGCAGAAATAAAAAACTCTATGAAAGCAACTGGAAAAATACTTCAAGTCAAATCTGAGTGGTGGTAATTGCACGTTGGAGACCTCACTTTGGTAAAACAGGATTTTTGTTCTGTCTACATTCTATTTCATTTCAGTAGGTAAATCTACCTAGTCATGAGGTCACAAACTTAATTCTTCCAAAATTTAGATTGTGCAGAAAATCTCTTGATAATAGAATTAAGACTAACCTGAAACATGTTATCCCTTCAGATTGTGAGGCATTTGGGATCTGGATTCAGAATTTAACTATAAAGCAAGCTGAGATGTTCCTCTCCACTGTCTCAAAAGCGAGATCTATATCCAGGACCAAATCTCTCAGCTCATCTTTTCTGAACAATAAAGAAAATGTAGAAATTGCTGTACTGGATTGGACTGAGACTATTATGGAATGAACTGTCCATAACAAATGAGTCTGTCCTGTGAAAGCTCATCACCTAACACACTATATTGTTAGTCTTTAAAGTGCTACAGGATTGTCTTTTTGTTTTGTCAATGGGAAAGTTCTTAACTTTTGGCAGCTTATTGTTTCTTACTCTGGGATTTATATCCCTTATAAATTTTTATCCTATCTAAAACAACTATAGAATTTCTCAGTAAATTCTGAGCTCTATGTGATAGGATCATAATCTTGTGGGTTTTTACACTATTACAATGGGGTCCTGGTATGACATAAGATCTTATGTGTTATGGAAGTACAAATACTAAAACATATATGTCATATTCTATCATAATAGCTGAAAAATAGCAATTCCATGAATGGCTAATGTTAATTAAAACTTTGAAGTTCAGGGACTGTGAGATGAGACATTTTAGCTGAAGCCTAGGCCTCAATGATGATGTGAAATTGTGTTAAACATCGACTGCAGTCATTCAAACAAGAACATATTTGTAACAAAGCTTAGTTCAAATATGTACAATTTCCTTTTTTGTGACCATCAACAATTTATTATGAGAAATTGACACTTTCTGCTGGGTTTGATGTATGCTTTTTGTATGCAGTTGCAATTCTCAATTTCTTTAAAATGCAGTCAAGAATTCAGACAACATGGCGTTACATGTCCTAGTTGTCAAAACTTGTATTTAAATCATACAACTCACTTCTGTCCTAATAAGTATACTGTGGAAGGCAGCATACTCTTACGATTACATGATTGCCTACTTAAACTTCTCAAAACTTACCTAGACAGCTAGACGATTAGACAGGTAATTAGTACTTTGCTTTGTTTGATATGTCCTGGCTATTTTGCTCCAGTATTTATGTATTTCATAAAATCTAATTATTTTAGCCATGCATTTCCCATATGTCAGTTGTGATATGTTTTCTCATTAACAAATAGGCTTCCATGTACCACAGCTTGGAGATATTTTGTAATGTGTACTTGCCCATGTGTACATGCACATTCAAATGCCTAGATGCAGACTTGGGAGTGAACCATAGTTTTCTGTAAAAGAATAAAGTCTTGTAAATTCTTAGTTTTCTTTTAGGCATGTTGGCTAAATTCTGCCCTCCGATTCATATACATACTAATAAAGGATGCCTTTCTATAATGTCTAGGCAATCTTGGCATTCTTAAAACACATAAATAATTTTGTTAGTCTTAAAAGTGCTACTGGACTGCTTTTTTGTTTTGATAAGGCACATCAGTATAAGTCAGCAGAAGTCATATGCAGCAAAAAATGGTAATTCCTATGCTGAAATACCCTTCCTCCTCCTGAAAGAGCCAACCATTACAATATACCTTCCTCACACAATTTGCAAATGTCGGTCGGGGGAGGTGTGGGGAAGGGAAGCTTTGAAGCATGTCCTGAAGGTAATCAGATCTGATTATTTTGGTAGCATGATTGGGGAGCTAATTATAGAGCTGTGTATGTCTTCACTGAGCACCTAAGCAAACAATATCCCTCTTTTGTTTATACCAGTGGGGCCTCGATCTGAGTACTGTGTGATCTCAGATGTGTTGGTAGGGCACCAGGGGAGATAGGTCTTAAGCTGTTCTGGACTTCATATCTCAAACAGCTTAATTGTACACAACATTCCTACTGAAGCTAATAGGTGTATGCTATGAGAGCAGCTTGTCCTTGTATGTTCTGATAACACTTCTAGCTTTGGACGAGCATCTGCAACCTTTACTTAACATGAGTAGTATCTAAATCTGCTAATAACTTATGTATAATGCAAGGTAAGTAGAGAATGTTCGCAAATGTCCTTAAATAGATCTTCTTTAACTTTTCTCCTGTCCAAATAAAAATGTGATTTATCTAAAGACTGTGTTGAGTTTTATTGTAGCTCAACAATAAGTTCAACCAAAGGGCATTTGAAAGTTTTATACAGCTATAGTAGGAATGGACTATTCAGATTTCACACCTGTTACTGTACAAATATTTCTGAGACTTCTTAAATTCTCCATGAAGGAGTACATCTAAGTCAAATCATAATTGTGTCTTTGCATATAAAAAATGCCTGGGTCAGCCCAGATTTTGTTGTCCATGTAACTCAAATTATATTGAGAAAAGCAGAAAGTTTAAAGGGATCATCAAATGAAGACAATGAAATAATTCCTCATTAAACAGTAAAAGTAGGCCCTCACAGGCCAAATTCTCATCCGTTTGGAAGGCTATAGTAAATGGCAAAATTTATGCTAAATTCATTGATACTAGGATTTAGCCCCTAGAAAGAAACTAACAGCATGAGTCAATTACAATACGTAAGCTCCATACAACTCTGCTAATGCATCAGAATCAAAGCAGAAACATGTTTATTATAACAAGTTGCTGGGATTTTATTTGTCATCATAAAAGCAACAGCAAATTATATGATGGCTTTGGGACATGCAGAAATAAAATTAATCAAACATGATACAAACTAATTATCATTTGTATGAGCTAAGCTAGGACACTAGTTCTGTAGGAGAGTGGAGAAGAAGTGTGGCTTTACATCCAGTGGTGAGAGTATTGTATGTTGGAGCCCGTTTGCCCCTAGTCCAGTTGTAGCGGCTTCCATAGCCATCTATCCTCTCCCTCAAGAGACCTTTCCAGTAACCAGGATTAACTGGGCCTGGACTACTCACAGCATTATTTACTTTCTTGGGGAGGAAAAATATTTGCAGAGGGTTGTCCATTGGATTAGTTCATTATAAGCAGTGAGAAATATTGTTTTAAATCTTTTTAAATGACATTTTATTTCTCTCTCTTCATTTATATAAACATACAGTACATACTTAAAAAAGTCCTGCCCAAGTAGTCAGCCAATATTTGGGGCTTGGGGGTTTGTTTGATGATGGACTCATTTTTTGATGCAATCCTGTTTGCCATGTGCATTTTTTATAAAAATCCCATTTCCTCAAACACAGCAGGAATCAAATAGTAGGAAACAATTTCTTTACTCACAGTTATAAGACACTTTCCAAATCAGCACTCCATCCCAAAGCTCTCTGACCAGGCTTTCTGGATGCATAGGCTCTGGCTCCAGGGGTGCAGTGGAGGGTTTCTGAGTGGTGAGGACTGGAATGGGGCTAGGGCCTGGACAGAATGAGGGTTGAGGACCATCCCACCATGACAACTCAGAGAGATGGCACCTCTGAGGGGATGTAGGTGTCACAACACTCAGTACTGGAGTGTCTAACTCTTAGATTCCCTGCCATCTAGCGGAATTCACCACTTTGAGATAAGCACCCAGGTTTCCTATACAATCCATGGGTAGATTAATTGTCTAAAATTAGAATTAACAAAACACCAGTAGGGAGTTGCCTAATCTAGAGTGTAGTCTGAATTTTTCCCCTCACAGGGAGTCAGGCACTTACCACTTGGGCTGCATCTACACTACATTCCTCTTTCAAAACAGGAATGCAAATAAGGGAAATTGAAAATTCAAATGAAGTGCTGATTCACAAATCTTGCTCTTCATTTTCATAGTGTCACCCAATCTGCTTTTTTGAAAGAGATTTATTTGGGGGAAAAAAAGTAGTGTAGACCGGATTCTTTTGAAATAAAATCCCTTTTTCGAAAGAACTTGGAAACCTCTTGTTTTTTCAGGAACAAGGGTTCTTTCAAAAAGGGTTTTTTTTTTCAAAAGAACCCCATCTATGCTGCTTTAAAGAAAAAAAACTCTTCCGAAAAAAGAATCAGACGAGATTATGCAAATGAAGTGTGATATTTGTAAATCAGCACTTCATTTGCATTTTTGTTTTCCCTCATTTGCATTCCTCTTCTGAAAGAGGAATGTAGTGTAGCTTCAGCCTCCAGATTTACAGCCATACACCCTCTCTTGGAGTTAGGCATGGAAGACAGTGTCAGCTTGTCCTGTGGTGGTGCACAAGTACAAGAAGCAGAACACAAATTCCAAACTGCCTCTTAGTTCTACATTTGGTTTTCACCAATCAAGTATGAAGTCTAAATGTGTCCAGCACTATAACAAGCTAATTATGGAGTCACAGACCCCCTTGGGTACTCTGTACTATCTGCCAGCTAGGCAAGCTTGCGTTTGTGACAGGTGTTCCCTCACACCAAAAATGAGAGCAATATTCAGCTTACTCCCAATCCCAGAGGACCAGTCACTTACCCCAAGTCAATTTCATTTTAGAGCTTACACCAAAGAGCACGTTCGTAGCCAATACTATAAGTGTAAAGATTTATTAACCAAAGAAAACATGAGTTATTTATAACCTAGTGAGACAGTTCCTATGTTTTTATAATCCAAGAGTTACGGAGAAGCAAAGTTGTTTTGTCAAGTCACATTGAATGATGTAGTTCTATCAGTGTAAGTTCTTGTGTAGACAGCACTATGTCAAGGGGAAAGCTTTTCCTGGCAACGTAGCTACCACCTCTTCGGGAGGCAGCTTAACTATTATCAACTGGAGAGCTGACTTCTATCAGCCTTGAGAGTGCTACAGTGGTGCAACTGACCTGATGCAGCCTTTTAGATGTATATTTGCCTTTAAGGATTTTTATTCCCATCCCTACAGAGCTCAAGCTGGTAGCATGAGTCCATGTACCCACCTTTTCTCCATGTATGTGTAGGCTGGGGAGGAGTCCAGTTACAGAAATCTTGGTACTTTAATTTTCCAAAGGCTCATTTGGTTTCAGTGGACCTTATTGATGAGGAGGACTTAAGACCTTCTCTAGGAAGCCAGCCTTTTCCATTAATCTGTGCTTCTTTCCTGTTTGACTCTGGGTTTGTCTTCATGTACAGCACTACAGCAGGGCAGCTTACTCCTGTAGCACTTTAGGGGATACACTACAACACTGATGGGAGAGTTTTTCCCTGAGAGGTAGTAGCTATGTCAACAGCAGAAGTTACCACATTTGCTCATTACTCTGGGATATGCTCATTTATTTGGGGTTACAGGGATGCAGGGGAGGTGAATAATTCTATCAGTGTGAAGCTTGTGTTAGTAGTTTCCCTAAACAAGAAGAAGTCTTGTGGTACCTTCTAGACTAACAGATATTTTGGAGCACAACTTTTCATGGGCAAAGACGAAGCATGTCCTTGCCCATGAAAGCGTATGCTCAAAATATCTGTTTGTCTAGAAGGTGCCACAGGACTTCTTGTTATTTTTGAATATACAGACCTAACTTGGCTACCTCTCTGATAGTTTTCCTGAGGTGCTTTAATTCTCCCTTCTGCTAATTCCAGTGGAGCTATTCTGCCCAATCCAGGGTCCACAGGATTAAGTTCTTCCCACTCTGGGCTCAGATGAACACACACACACACACACACTGCCTGAGCTCCATTTAGAAGACTGGTTAATCAGCACTTACAAGCTGACACCTTACATGCCCCTGTACTCAGTAGGCTTCGTGGCACAGCAGTGCCAAGCTGTGGCCTTTATGTGCCCTTGGACTCAGTGGCTGAATTAAATGGTACTCTCAGGTGACACCCTTATATGCCACTGTGGTTCAGCACCCCTCCCTAATCCCCATTTTCATAGCACAATCATTCTACTGGTAACCCACTCGATGGGCAAACCCCACAGAAGTTCTGGGCACCACAGGGATCTTTTAGCTTAGGCAAAAGAAGCATTGTTGCAGCGTGAATAAGGAAGCCAAAACAACACCCTGAGGAAGAGTGATCCAGAAAGAAAGAAAAAGAGAGAGAAGCAACCAGTGTGACAATGAAAGTTATTTATTTCTGGGTGGTGAATATATATTTAACAATTATTATAGTAAATAAACTGATTACAAACTTTAGGTCTATCAAACCGTATACCTAATTACAAGAGGCAAGATTAGGAGACTATGCCTAGAGAGAGAGACATCTCACTGCTCCATGGAGCTTGCACTGATCGGGGGTCCCAGATGGTGATGGTAGCCAGGGGACACAGAGGGCAGGAGACAAGCAGAGCCCCCAGCATGTTCAGGCAGGAGATGATGATGTCTCAATGGAAATGATGTAAAGTTTACATCCAGGCATCAGAACAGTTTCTTGAGCAAGGGTAGGTGTTGAGGCAGAACAATAGTTCAAGAAGAATACTGGATTTGATTATGGATAAACAGAGGCGAGACAATAGAAACAGATAATGTCTGGCTATGGGTCATGTTCCTTGAACAAGCTCACAATGTAACTAGTGTTTTGGACATCAGTAGGATCCTTTACTAGAATTGGTCTGATAATGACTAATTTGGGTGTGAGCAGACCTGGGTTCATTTGCATTTGGAGCAGAGATTTCCCATCAGGCAGGAATTTTCTGCTTTTGGTATCCCACTGTTCAGTGCAGTTCCTGCTTTGAAAAGTTGTTCTCCATTCTGTGTGCTAACAAAAATGTCTTTCTGTTCTATCCTCAGTGCAGATGATCCAATCACTCTTGTTGGTGGGATTTAGGTGTGTCTACCCCTGCCAGTTTCAGTGATTTTCTTTTTTGGTTCCAACAGAAACCTGGGAGAAGGTGTGTGTGTGTGGGGTTATATTCCACGAGTATCACTACCTGGGTCCCCAAGAGCACAGGGCAGACAGGTGGTCATGCTCTGGTTCCCCCAAAACACAGAGCTGGTAGGTAACAAAGTGTACATGAGATCAGTCTAACTGAGCAGCACATTGTTACTGATATAGGTCCATGCTGTAGATCTAGCCTTACATAGCTAGAGGTGATTACAGTACAAATCACAAAATACTTTAGTAATATGAGATACATCTTGTTATAAGCGGGATTAATATATGCAGCATCCTACAAGCATTTCACGGGGTACAAACATAGTCTTATAAACTTTAAAATCTATTTTAAACTGATACATAGGTGAGCCAGATTAATTCAGCTCTATATTGGTCAGTGTTGAGTTGAGATCCAGGGCACCTGGTCTGGCAGCATGACACCCAGGTCACTGGGATATTTTGGGGTAGATCTCTTGGTCTCGCCTGTTAAAGGGGAAGAGCTTCATAAAAAAAATTCTTGGTCACTTGAGCAGAGAGGGTGAGAAAATGCTTCTATAGCCCACTGTTCAGGTAACTCATCTGGGAGAGGGGAGACCCTGGGTTGGTTTCAGGGGCAAGCGAGCAGGAGATTAGATATGAATGTAACTCTTGGGGGAGCTGTGCCTTTTTTTTTTTTTGCTGCTTGGCTAGGGTTATTTATTTATTTATTGTGTTCAGCGTTTGGGGTGTAGATAGGTTGGCTGGCAAATTCGCAAGGCCTGGATTCAGGCTCCAGTGAATATTTAATTTTTTTTACATAAAAGGAACAGCTCCTACAGGAGAGAGACCCAGCCCAGAGTGCCCCATAGATGAAAGAATGTTCATTTTCCTATGCCATAAAGGAACTTAATTATTTGTAACATCTGTTGTGAATGAACGATGGCTGGCTTTTATTGCCCACCAGCTTCAATGCATTTTCACCCAAACCCCAGCATAACACTACAAAGAAAAGTACTGCTTTCTCAAACATGAATTCTGCAGAGAAAGTTGGAGATCTATATCTTTCCACATGTTCTTTCCCATCAACTGTCTAATAGGCTACCAAATTACACTTTTTGGTAGATGTCCTATAGAACAGCCGCAAACATGTTGTTTGTAACCCACCCACTTGTGGTTTGTGCATGCTGGTAAAGCTGTGCTCAGCATAACTGCATATATGTGGGATCCTGAGAAACTAAGGGGACCTGTCATTGAGGACAGGAGTCATGTATTATCTCAGTCACTAAAGCCGCATATTGGCTTTAAATGCAAAAGAAATGGCGGGGGGGAGGGGGGAGAAAAAGCAATTTGTTTGTGCAACACTTTTAATATATTGGCTGTTCTGTGCTGTTTAAACAGCTATAGAAAACACACTTCTTCCTATCAAAAGGTCCCAGGCTCAGTTGAAGTGACCTGAACAAGAATGATGGCTCTATTATTTCACCCTCCTTGAAACAAACTGAGAAAGTCAATATAAGTAGTGAAGTAAGGATTGACAGGAGTAACAATACACTGCCTGATCTTGTATTTCTCTCTTGTGTATAGCTGCATTGTTTAAGGTGGCTTGTGTTTTGAGTAAAAGCTGACTGGAAGGGTTGGGCCCATAATGAATGTAGGGGTTTATATCTATTGAACATAACTCTTTATCCAGTGCATGTCCTAGTAGCTTATATCACAGGATTACAAAATTCCCATGCTGACAACTACACTGTAATATTGACATACCATTTATTTTATGGAGCTTAATCCATGGCACTTAGCTACTTGTGTGAAGTGTTGAATGGCCTCTGCTCCCACTGATTTCAATAAGATAGAATCAAGCCACTTGCTTCCATTGAAAGTGTTGCTGATTTTTGCCTCTTGTACCATACCACTCTCAACACTATTAATTCATCAACATTTACAAATAGGTTGCTTGTACTCTTAGTTTCATATCGTTAATATACTTCTTCCTTCAAAGAAACCCTAAAACTCACTGACCATGGCTTTTACAAATGTCACTGCTATTAGTGTCGAAAGACACAGCTACTTGTTTTAGGGCTAAAACGTCAACAATCTTAGCAGGCATGTTAAGTCTGTTATAGTACACACTTTTCCAGGTTGCACAGGAAAATAATATATAAAAGGAATTGGCTGGGAAATGTGCACAAACTCTCTTCTCTACCAAGATAACCGATGAAAAATCTAAATAGTTAAAATCCAAATATATGTGTGTGTGTGTGTGTGTGTGTGTATATACATATTTATATATATATATATTTATCATTAACTGTAATGATATCCACAGTTGCCACATGACAGCAAAAGACCTCATGACTCCAGCTCAGATCTCATGACCCCAGTCCAGATAGCATGCCAGTGAATCCTGGTTATCCCTTGTCTACATTGGGGTGTTTGGAGCTGGCCATGCTTGGCGCAGTGTTGTACCATGCTGCTTCCTTCTCAGGGTTGAATTTCAATAGGATTTGTGTGCTTAACTCCTTTGAAAGTGCCAGCCCAAATCTATTTATATTCCTTTTCTCTCTCTCTCTCTCTCTCTCTCTCACACACACACACACACACTTTTGCACACAAATGTGCGTGCATGGTTGTGCACCCAGGTGCACAGTTCTAAACATTAACAGAGAGTTCCAGAACTGTCATATGTAAATAAATAACTGGATTTCCACATATTCCTTCAATGGAAGCAAGTGGCTTGATGGAAGAATGGACAACACCTGCCTGACCACCAAATGAACTTGTTGTGATTACTGGATGTACAAAGCACAGCTCAAGAATTCAGACTGCCATGTTGCCTCAGCGGCAGAGTAATATTGGAAACCTCTGTCCTGAACATGACTTTTGAGATGAAGATGAGATTTTTTTTTGAGCTATAAATTTTGTCATTCCTCAGAAGATTCCTTTGAAGCTACTGAACTGACAAAAGGTAAGAAGCTTTTAATTAATTTGTGATCATTCAATTAATCATAGCAAAATGCTAATTAAATAATTAATCTGGATTCCTTAAAGCTGGAAGTCATTAAATAATTTAAGCAAAATCTTTTAGTCAATAATACCTGTGAGCAGCTGTGATTATTCTCCAGTCCAGTGATGCAGAAAACAAACAAACAAACAAATAAATGCAAAACCATATCTCTGTAAATCTGTATGAGCATTCTGCAGGGAAAAAACATTGAAAGATTAATATGGATGGTTTTTTTAAAGCTAATTAAATGACACACTTCTATTTCTCATGATGAATGGGTAATTATGGAACAACTGAGGTGGGTAGATAAGAACTATTCTGTGTTGTAAGGGCAATCAATACAGCTGAAACAACTGCAGATGTGTCTCTGGATTCCAAGATATATTAAGTAAGAATATTCTTTGTAGAAAATCATAATCACTGCCACTAAATTCAAATTTATATTCACTTTCAAGTATCCATCACTGAGAGTGACAAAACCTGTTCATTGTAGGCATCTCTAGGTGTGCTTGCATGTTGGCCAACTCTGAGATCTGATAAATATTTTGGCAATGACAGTTATCTTCAGAAGGCCAAGAAGTTACTTTTCATTAGAAGTAGCTGGATATCAGATACCAGTATCAAAATACAGAGGCACAACTCCCTAACACTTCTACAATATGTAATCAGACCTTATGAAAAAAGCACAGGCTGATAAGGAAAACCTGGTGGTGGCACGTCACTTTAGAAGTGGAAATAGCTGCAGTGGCAGTCTGAAACAGAGTTCTGTGGCCCTCACATGCTGGTCTGTTTCAATCAAGTCTCATGGGAGATGTGCACCTAGAAGGATGGCAGGGTCAGGTGCAAAAATAAAGGCTTATTTTGCAAACTAAGCTCTCCCTTACGGTTTGATGTGCATAAATCAGTATAATAATTTATATGGAACAATTGCTACATGGCTGTATGATTACTTCCTAAACTGATAATCTGTGACTGTTTGCATTGCAGTACTTGCTGATTTACCCATCAGAATTTTAATGGCTCAGGGGAAGCAAAACAGAAAACCTCCTGCCTATAATAGCAATTTTTAGCAATTCTGTTACTGTAGCGTAGGGGCATATGAGGAGGCTATTTGCAGAAGAGGTGAAAAGCTGCTGCAGCTGTACATAGGTCAGTGAATGATTATGCTTCATCTGTTTTAAAGTGGAATATAAGTGACAATGGTTAGAGCCTTGACTGAATCTCCCCTCTGTTACTACCACTGTAGACAGACTGCTGTATTGGATCCAGGGGTGCAATAAGGGGGCATGCAAGAGAGGCTGTGCATGTGGGCCAACAGCCACAGGAGGGGCCCAATTCAAAGCTTGGCTACAGCTTCTCCCAGCTGGGCTCACAGGCCTTCCCTCAGAGCAATTCCATCCATAGGATGAGGACCCCATGCCTCTCTGGGAGAAGATGGGGGACAGGGAAAGGGCCAGAAGGGGCTGCTGTCCACAGCAGGGATCAGTCCTGCACCTGCTCCCCCTCCACTCCTGGTATTCTTCTCTTTCCGTCTTTTCCCTGCAGCCCCACTGCAGTTCAGTGCCTCCAGATACAGGGCTTGTCTGCTGCCAGGTCCTAGTGCTCCTCCCTCTCAGAAGTGCCACTCCAGCCAGTATTCTGCACACTGCAGCCTGTCATGTCCTGCTTCTGTACCTCCAGACTTCTGCCTTGGAGAGGCAGACACTCCTTTTTCCAGTAATGGGACTCTCTGCCTGTCCAGGAGGCTCACCTCCTAGCACAGGTGAGTGCCAGTGGCCAGTCTCCATCAGGGCCCATAGCCTAAAACTGTTGTCCTCCTGTGTCGCATACTTCCCACTTCCATTGCTCTTTTTCCCCTCTCCCAGCACCGTGGGGCGGGGGGCGTGTTTCTTGAGGTTCCCCTGGGGTTCTCCCCTCTGTAATATGAGGACCTAGGATCCTACAACACCTCCCTCCCACCAGGGCTGGCAAATTATAGAAAAACAGCAAAGGGTTTCCATCATTTTATGAGTTTTAAAACTGAAGCTTTCTAAGTGAGCTAAAATCCAAAAATTTTCTGGTTGCTTGGAAATCTGTCTCCTGGATGTAGAGAAGCACTAGTGACCCAAATTTGGGGTCATTTGAACACGGGACTCCTGAATTAAAGGTTGCTCTCCAAACCTGTTTCTTTTTGATAAACAGAGAATGAGGTATTACGCATGGATGAATCACAGATGGATTTAATTGAGATAGATGGTTGTGAACTCACCTCCAGCCTCAGTTACTAAAACTAAGAATAAGTTAAGCACAACCCCATTCAATAACAGGAATTTGGCAACAGAAGTGCTACAATTTCTAATTCATGGATGCTGGCAATTTGATTTGGATGAGAATGTATTTTGTCTTGGAGACGGGGGTTGGAATTGAGCTTGTGAATGTTTCCTGGGCACAGACCAATATCAGGAGTGAGATAAGTGGAGAAATTACAGGGAGAGTGGTGTGTTGAGGGAGAGAGAGAGAAGTGGGGATAGGTGGGAGGGGAGAAAGCTAGGGGGTTCAGGTGAGGAAAACATAGCACCACCCAGCTCTTCCAGTGCACCCTGCAGGCCCCTGCAGTCTGCTGCTCTCCCAGGATCCAGTGTGCCCCAGCTCTGGACTCCAACACACATCTGTCATGTATATATATACTGCATATAATGGCTAGCACTAGCAGTTACAAAGACAAATCAAGAAAATGTAGCTTCAGGTGCCAAGAGAATTCAATCCTGAGTGAACAAGTAATGCACTTCAAGCCCTTTAATTTCTTAAGTCACTTGAGCCTTTCCAAACACAGCAACAGCACACAGAATTATGCTGACAATCCCAGTAAGGGGAGCAAGGATTTTCCAAATTAAAAATTAAGAGCTACCTACAGCCAATTTTCTCACTAATCCTTTCTATTTGTGTGTGGATTATTTCCATCGATGTGCAGAATATTTTTTTTCCTGTGGACTGAGGAGTATGTGGACGTACACCACCACAGAAAACATAAATTATAGAAAAAATATAAAACTTAGCTGTGGGTGCTCTGTTAATCAGCTGGGCAACATTTAAATCTCTCCTGCACAAGCACACTGACTACAGCCTCCCACGTCTCAAGAGTGGCTGGGTGGATTTGCCATTTTGTCCATTGAGAAGGAAATAGCATGAAACCTGCATTACCGTGATTAGACAGCAGAGTTTTCTGAAAGGAAGCCCAAGAAGGTGGATTTCAGAATGATGGTGGTGTGATCATGATCAGTGAGGTTTTTTTAATTATATGAACTAAAATATAATTATAAAAAAAAGCTGCAATATAATAGCATTATAATTATAAAGCAGGGCCTTATCAATATTTAACCTGCAGGCAGCAGGTGCCTTTGAAATTCACTGTAACTAGATTTCATCTGTATAAAAAATGTTGAAGCGTGGCCCCCATGTAGGTGACTTGCCCCAGGCCCTGCACCCTGCTAGAGCCATCCTGGCTGTCCTGCAACCTGCATTGCTATGAAGCAGGAAGCCAGGCAGGTGAAATGGGCTGGTCAGAAGTGTACAGGACCCCCTCTCTCCCATCTGGGGTTGTTCCAGCTGGTAGATTCTTGGGTGTTGGTGCTGCAGCCACATGTCCCTGTAACTCTAGGGCTGCTGTGGTTTCAGTGTAAACATAGTCTGAGTGACAGACCCTATCTAGCTGATGGGATTGTGAGATGGACTGATGTGTCCTTCTAAAAGTATTATTAGGTTTGGGAGGAGTTAAGAGGCTAAGGGATGGTAATCTGGCCAAGAACTTTGAATTCAGAGCATATTTTGACAGTTCTGAATGTGCTGTGACAAATGGGTACATTCTGATGCTGTTTACATCCATCATAGTTCACAAGAGTATATAATTTGAAGCTGTTGGCTTGTATTTAGCAACAGACTATATGTCTTAGAGCTCTTTAATCCAAAGTTCTCATGAAGTTTTAGAAACGTTTATCATTTATCAACTTCTTTGTGAAGGAGGTAACAGATATATCTGTTTACAGGGGAATGAGCTGTGACAAGAATTACATGATTTGCTCATGTCACCCAGGAAAGTGGTGTCAGAGCTCCAGCTCTTAATTTTCATTAAGTTTTAGGAAGAAATGACATGCCAGTAATTAGGGCACTTTACTGTGAGACATACCTATCTTGTAGAACTGGAAAGATCATGGAGTCCAGGCCCCTGCCCTCACAGCAGGGCCTAGCATCAGCCCTGATATATTTTTTTTTTTAAACCTGTTCCCAGTCCATTAATGGGCCCCTTGAGGGCTGAACTCACCACTCTGGATTGAGCAGGCCAATGCTCAAATCACTGAGCTACCTGCCTACTTGGGATGTTGTTCAGTTCTCTCTTGTGCCAGAGGCTTCCTGTTTGAGCAAGTAATTTGATGCTTTTGTGCTCCGCTTTTCTTTCTGTTAAATGGGGACTGTAGGAGGTTCACAGCACCCTGAGCGGTAGAGGAAGTATTTTAAAGATTGTGATGTGTTTAGAATTCCATTAATGGGAGCTATGCTCCTAAGCTAGACAGATACCCTCTTTCTAAAAGAACAAAATTTCTTTAAATTCAGATGATACATATTTTTAACTTCTAGTAAGCAGCATTTTTTTAAAATCACCCTATTAAACGTGTAATAAAACATGCATTGGGCATCTGCTACAGGAACATTTTTAGGTACATTTATTGTCTAGTGCTTTTAGATATGTGCCTATCTTATATACTTAAGTTTGATGTCCACCTGATAGCACATGTCCTGTCATGTCTTATATGTCTTTTCCTTTGTCTTCCTTGTTATTACATGGTCATTACATTTGGTCTGCAATAGTATAAAAAGGTCCTGAGAGTTTCTCATAGTTCCTACACAATTGGGTAGTATTCTACTAAATTAAAATTTGTAATGCTGATGTTGCATTGCAGAATAACTAATACTTAATGGGAAAAAAGGGAGCAAATCTAATGAAGAAATTTATTACATGTGAATCAGATTATATTGTGATTTTTGCTGACTGTATAAGCAGCTTGATCCATTTGTCATTTCACTCATTTATTTGTGTCTCTTTCCTTCCATCCTAAATTCTGGCATCTTGACCAGATACCAAAATTAATTGAATGTTTTTGTTTGATCTATTTAAAATGGAAAGTAGAGCTGGACCAAATAAGTACGCAAAAACAGTTTTCAATCCTGGGCACTGTTCTATGCAAATTGTCAGAGAATACATTGCACTATAACTCAATCGGGCCCGATATACTTATCCTAACACACTGTTGTGATAATGTGTATCTGCAAAGCCTTGTGAGGTATCAAATGCAAATTGGTAACATGATGACTGTTGATATTATTGTGTGGTGTATGAAAGGGTGGTGTATAAAGAGTTGTAGTGTGTGATAGACTTATTTTTAAAAGGTATTTCACAAACAGTGTTTGAGCCCAGCTAGTACTAGACAAAGAATGGTGTTTCAGCTGTTTTCCTGTATCTCCAATGTAAATTGAGTGAGGAAGACAATGAAAAGTAAATCTCCATATAATGTCAGCAACTCATTCAGCTAAACAAATAAAGAGGGAGGACACTTACAATAGTAAAAATGGGGGATGGAGCCTGCAACCCCAGGAAGCCTTCCTGGCTGTTGAAAGAGAGACAATAGACTTTGGAAATACAAATGAAGGTAGAAAGTCATTTTTTGTATTCATCATCTGGGTGACAAAGGGGAAGTAGTGCCCCATGAACTCATGAAAAACGGATCCCCTTGGTCTGAAGAAGACGAGTAGCTGGAACTGACTATACGTGAGAAAACTTGCTTAGACAAAGATGATTACTTGCAGAAGTAATTTTTGTTTTGTTTTACTTGTAACCATATCTGTGTCTTCTGTTCTTTCTTACTGTCATTCAATATTCAATATTGACATTCCTTATTAATAACCTATTCTTGTTTTATTATAAAACCATTTAAATTCTGATTGTTAAACTGAAAGATGTACACTTCAGCTAACTGATGAGCCTGGTGTCTGCCCTGTCTCTTTGGAGGCAGTGAATGTAACTTCTGTGAGTAAACAGAGGGCTTGGACATGGCAACGGCCAGGTCCACTAATGCGTAAGGTAGGGGATAAAAAGGAGGCAGTTGCCCTGAGGTCCAGTGACAGAAAAGGGAGCTCCCAGCTGCTGGGTCAACTTCAGCTGGCTCTTTGAGTTGGCTGAAGAGGTGGGAGTGACACGTGACACCCTCAAGGCAACTCTGAGGGCTGGGAAAGGGTGACATGCAATAGCCTGGATGATGCTGAGGGCTAGATACAACCCCCTTTGCCACTTCTGCCACAGTATCTGCCCCTTCTGAGGGTGTGGGGCAGCTCCCCCTTGCCTTGCCCAGCCCAATAATGGCAGCAGTAATGTGTTTGGGGGAAACTCAGGATAATAATGTAACCCTTCTGTTAATGCCAGATGCCTGCCAGAAGGGCCGGGTTCAACTCTTGTGGGGTTTTCCTATCAAGGATACAACCAACCAGCTCGAGCCCCCACCCAGTGGCCTGGGACAATTTCACCCCCGTGCTGGGTGCCTGTAAGGCGGTTCTCCCCCCCCTCGCAAGCACAGAGTCTGAGATAGAAATGGCTTGTTTAATGATCGTAACCTACCCCAAGTTTACAGCGACAGATGCAGCATATCTCAGCACAGAAGAGACAAAACCCCTTTTACCCAGATACCATCCCCATATGCAGCAGAACCCAGTCTCTTGCTGGGGCTCTTGGCCCTTTTCCACACACACACAGTTACAGGGTGTACTCTCTGCCGTGCAGTCCCAAACTCAAAGCCCAAAGATACATCACCAGGGCAATACTAGCTGTCCACTTGTCTGTAGCCTCCCCTTGCTGTCACCAGCCGTCTGCCAGTCGCTGTCGTCTGCCGCCGCTCCTACCAGCCGCCCGCTGGTCACCATGATCTACCGCCGCCGCCGCCCCTACCGGTCGCTGTCATCTACCATTGCCGCCACTCCTACCGGCTGCCTGCCGTCATCTACCACCGCTCCTACAGGCCGCCCGCCGGTCCTATCCCCACTGCTTGGGACTGCCCTAAGGCAGAACCCAGTGATTTCAGCTCTCAGTATCTCTAATGTGGGGTTTCACAAACACCCTAGTATCCAGCTCTATCTTTTAACAGGTGGGGAGGGTTAGTCAAGCCAGGCTTATAGCTATATGGCCAAGGCATAGGCAGGGCCAAGGCACTCAGCAAGCTGGCTCAACCAGTACCCCTCCCCTCTCTCTCACAATGCTTTAAACCAGGGAGCCCTGTGTAATCAATGTCTGACACAGCTAAGGCGACTGCCCTGTCCCCCACAACAACCCAGAGCATTGGTGAGATCTCACAACTCCCACATTAAGTGTCAGCTTAAATTGTGATTTTACAACTACATGTTTACAATAGACCAAATCTCATGGCTTACTTGCGACCCATTAGGCTTTGCCTGAAAAGGTATCACACATGCACACCTTTTGCATTCTTATGCAGATGACCTCTGGGAGACTCATTCCTCCCAGCCTTCAGCAGCACTGCATTCCTTCTGCCACATTCCCTACAATAATATATACCTATCTCATAGATCTAGAAGGGAATCTTCAGAGATCAGAGTCTTGTCCCTTACATTCACAGCAGGAGCTATCACCATCCCTGCCTCCTACTATTGCTATTTGCCCCAGATTCCTAAATGACCCCCTCAAGGATTGAGCTCACCATTCTGGTTTTAGCAGGCCAAAGCGCAAATCGCTGAGCCATCCATCCCCCACAATTACAACTGGAAAAGCTGTTCATGTCCTCCAGCAAAGAGTAAGGATGCTAGTGCAAAACAAGGTAAGGCCATTGTGTTGTAAACAGGCTGCTCTTGTTAGGGCTCTGAAGCCAAACTGCACATAACAGTCACACCCAGGATTTCAGGGCGGATGGTGCCACAATTGCTAACTTGATGAAACCCAATACTGTCACATGTGCATAATAAAATTAAAGTTGTTTAAGCTGACAAGAATCATCACTTTATGGGGCTTTGCCACCACCAGCCCAGCACAGGTGGACTCTGTGTGTGGCAGGAGAAGAGTGGCCCATTTATCCAAAATGATGTACATCAAATAGCCCCAGGTGTTTCCCCCTTGCCCCTGCTGGCATCTTTGCATTTTTGAACATTATTAGGGGTGACTGATGCCTGCAGGGGAGGGAAAGCAGGGAGAGACACCATTAAATTAAAATTTTGGCAGGGACATGGGGGATGATGCACCCTCTGAGTGCTATCACAAGTCACCTATAGGTGTGAGAGAGGAACCCTACAGCTCCCAGGGCAGAAGGACCTCTCTTGGCACTCTTCAGAAAGAGAGAGAG
Organism: Carettochelys insculpta; assembly: GCF_033958435.1. Taxonomy (NCBI): domain Eukaryota; kingdom Metazoa; phylum Chordata; order Testudines; family Carettochelyidae; genus Carettochelys; species Carettochelys insculpta. The sequence goes on along the minus strand of NC_134141.1, from coordinate 55,116,669 downwards.
AAGGGGAGAAAAATCACACAGTTACTGCAGCTCTCTCTGGGAAGTGGTACTCAGTCACTACCATTCCAGCTGGGGTGTGTGGAGAAGGCAGTGTCTCTGAATGAGCCATGTTGTGTCCTGTATCACGGTGTAGCCATGTACCCAGCTTGAGCTGGACGCTGGGAGCATTTGCATTTCACAAGAGCTTGTCAGCCCTTGCAAAGATTATGGGCCTGGATTTTGCTCTGGTTTGAACTAATATGTTCTGTTTATGAAACCATTTCTTTCTCCTGGTATGGAGAGTAAACTGTGGACAACTTTAACTCTTCACACAGCCATGCGAGGAAACATTATACTGATATGTGACTTGTATTTTAGAATCAAAAACAGCTTGTTTATTGATTAGCTGTGTCCAATAGGAAGGAACATATCCCTCCCTTTACTGTAATATCCTACTGTAATCAGACAAAGTCAAAAGTCTATTTTTATCATAGTTGATTATGTCAGTCTTCATTACATTCTGCAGTTTGTAAGGCTTACATTTCCAATACATTTTTCTATTATTGAAACACAGGAAGGATTCAGTTGTTAAATTTACTTTTTTACTTATTCCAGACCTAACATTAATTTCTCCAGTCATACCAACATCGAAAGCTGTAACAGCACACTGCCATATGATGTCTCAGAAGTGTCTTAAATTGTTAATGACCTGTTGTTACTCAAGTTCCCCAAGGTGTATTCTGCTCCTTTTCTAGAGTGCTCACTGCAAAGACTAATGAAACCTTTTTGGCTTGCTTAACAATTTCTTCTGAAAATGTTAGTTCTACTGAGTGCAATGTTATGGGGAACACATGAAAATAAGGATGTTGGAAGTTACAGATCCCAGAAGAACCACAACTCATCATTTCCCTTGTGTATATGCAAGTACAGGTTTTTTATTGCAGTGTTTGCCTTCAACTATGATCCCACAATATATATGTGCAGTGTAGCCAAGTTATTGTTGTTCTGGGAAGCAGCAGTCTGAATTGCTTGAACTTGGAGCATTTAAGTTCTCATCTGTGATGGCTGCATTAGCTCTTTTCATAGCAAACTCATTATCTGAAGACAGAGTAAAAAGAATGAAGAAATAACAGTGAGTAATCATGTCCAAACTGTCCACATGAGGATGTTCGTTTCTTCAGGTGCACCATTTCCCATTCACTGAATAAGAGGTGGTAATAGCACAAACTATGAAAGGCCAAGAACAAGAAGGGCAGAATATAGGCAGAAAGGTGAGCAACAAATGGTAGGATGGGGGGGCTAGAGTGGCCCTCAGCATAACTTAGTGGTGTGAAACGATCTAAGTTACTATGGTAGGTGGACAGCAGCACCTCTCGAATCACCACAGCATCAAGTGTGTCTGCCTCTACTCCTCCCATAGCAGGTTCCTGAAGCCAGACGAGTAAGGAGTTCTTGGTAGACAGCCTGTGGCTTTCTGTCTCTGTTTCTGCATCAGAGGAATTTCTACAGTTGGATCCAGGGCTTTATAGGACTCTTTTTGTTTGTCTCTTTTATCCAGTGTAAAGTGACTCGACTAAGCCAGAAAATTTCACTCTAAGATTCTAAAATATCTGGAAACTGTCTTCTCTGTAAATCCTTGTCTGCATTGTACTGAGTACAGCAAGAAGCCTTAGCTGGGACTCCTAGGTGCTATCATATTACTAATCAAAAATAGCAATAAGATAGAGGTTTGGAGGACACAGCCAGAGAGTCACAGAAGGATAAATTTTGTTCTTCTGTCCTTTACTGAAGCCTGTCTGTGTTTTACTCTGAGTGGCTAACTTGGCAGAGGAAGGGAGGGAAGGGAACGCATTCTGGAACTTACCATAGTAAGTGGCCTTAGGTATATGAGTGTGTAATCAAAATCTCTGTTCACAATTTCAGAGGCTGGTTTCAGAAGCTTTTCTTCTTTGTTTTTGTTTTAAAAATTATGGGCTTGATTCTGTGACGCCTAACTAAGCAAAACCCCCATAAAAATCCAAGGTCCCACATCAATTATAGCCTATAAGTCTTAACACCATAGATCCTGATTCAGTTGCCTTTATTCACATTGGAGAGATAACATTAGCAAACATTTAGGCATTCGTAGCTTTTCCTAGATTAGTAGCTGTTGGAAACATGCAGGCAGGCTAGTACCATGTGATGAAACAAATGTCTAAGATGGCCACAGATGCTCAGCAGCCTTCATTTGCCACTGTATGGAAGTCCATGATCTCACCAGCCATGTGGCTTTCAGGCCGTAACCACCAGGAAGCCGTGTCCTTTAGACATTGAGCCACCACTTGGGGCCGGGTGCCAGCAGGAAAAGGCTACGTATGGAACTGGTTTTGATATATCTCCGAGTATATCCTGAGCCAATGCAGTATGGCCACTTTCACTGTCCCATAGTCAGCTGCCACCACATCATCCAGCATTCAATAAGCAGCCTGAGCCTCTGCAGAGAGGAACAGAGCCAAGCACACAGTGCAGATGGTTTGGTCCCAGCCAGCAGTCAAGGCTACTTGCTCAAAGGTTACCTCTGGGTCCTCAAGCAGCCCAAGCTTGGCCAATGGTATCCTAGGTCCTGAGTTGGCTCTGGTACCAGGGATTGGGGCTGCCAATCAATGGAGTAGGACCTCCTGAAACTAAAGCTTTCATTGTTGCCACTCCAGCTCCAGCAGGAGAGGCATCTCCAGGAGTATATTCTGTTGCTGGAGGGCCACTTTCTGAGCCTCCTGCTGGACTTCCTGTAGGGTACTCTATACTTCTGCTGGGCCAGCACCTGCAGCAGCTCCTCCATTACCCTGTTGGTATGGGGGTGGTTCAAAACCCCACTTCTGGCACCAGTGTAACTGGGTCAGTCTGCTCTTGAGCATCCCTTTGCATCCGAGGCACTCCATGTGGTCTTGACCTCTTCCTTCTGAGTCTCGAGAGTGGGATCTGATGCACCCTGTCCAGGTTCTTCACCAGGTTTGTGGTCAGTCTCCAATCACTGGACCTGGGTCAACCCTGGTCAAAGCTTAGCACTCACTCAAAACTGTCCAATCTGGGATGTTACAGAGTCTCTTCCAAAAATCATCAAACCCGCGGGCTATTACACCCTCCTGGTTCTCCATGTAGGAACTAACGATACAGCCAAGAGAGACCTTGACAAGATCACTGCAGATTACATAACCCTAGGAATTAAAATCAAAGAATATGGAGCACAAGTGGTGTTCTCATCCATCCTCTCCTTGGAAGGAAGGGGTAAGGGTAGGGATCATTGAATCGCTGAGGTAAATGCATGGTTGCATAGGTGGTATAGCAGAGGAGGATTTGGTTTCCTTCTTTGACCATGGGATTCTGTTTCAGAAACAAGGACTGCAAGGACGAGATGGGGTACACCTAACAAAAAGAGGAAAGAGCATCTTTGAGGGCAGGCTCGCAAACCTCGTGAGGAGGGCTTTAAACTAGGTTTGTTGTGGGACAGTGACACAAGCCCTGAGGTAAGTGGGAAAGGAGTAGGGTACAACAAAGTAGGATTCCTAGGTGAAGAGGAGAAAGTGGGCCAATCAGCCACTTCTCTAAGGTACTTTTACACACGTGCAAGAACTATGGAAAACAAACAGGAGGAACTAGAGGTCTTTGCACAGTCTAAGAAGTATGAAGTGTTTGGAATAGCGGAGACTTTGTGGGATGACTCGCATAACTGGAGCACGGTCATGTTCAGGAAGGACAGGCAGGGGAGAAAAGGAGGAGTTGCCCTCTCTGTGAGGGAGCATTCTGGTTGCTCAGAGGTCCAGTATAAGGAGGGAGAAAAGACAGTTGAGTGTCTTTGGGTTAAGCTTAGAGGTGGAAGCAATAAAGGTGATGTTTTAGTTGGTGTCTGCTGTAGACCACCAGATCAGAGAGGTGAGGTAGATGAGGATTTCTTCAGACATCTAAGAGAAGCTTCCAAATCACAGGCCCTGGTTCTCATGGGAGACTTTAATTATCCAGACATATTTTGGGAGACCAATACAGCAGCACACATACAATCCAGAAAAAAAAAGCAGTCAAGTAGCACTTTAAAGACTAGCAAAATAGTTTATTAGGTAAACTATTTTGCTAGTCTTTAAAGTGCTACGTGACTGCTTTGTGTTTTGATAGTGTATAGACTAGTACGGCTTTCTCTCTGTTACAATCCAGAAAGTTTTTGAAGAATGTTGGGGATAACCTCCTGGTACAAGTGCTGATGGAACTGACCAGGGGCCATGTACAACTTCACTTGCTGCTCACAAACAGGGAAGAACTGGAAGGAGAAACAGAAGTGTGTGGCAACCTGAGCTATAGTGATCCTGAGATGGTAGATTTCAGGATCTGGACAAAAGGAAGAAAGGTGAGCAGTAATATACAGACCCTTGATTTCAAAAGAGCAGACTTCAACTCCCTGGGAATTCCCTGGGAAACAAAAATGAAAGGGAAAAGAGTTCAGGAGAACTGGCAATATTTTAAAGAAGACTTGCTGAAGGCACAGAAACAAACAATCCAGCTGCATAGTAAGAAACACAAATATGGTAGGCAACGAGCTTGTCTTAACAGGAAAATCCTTGGTCAGCTTAAACTCGGAAAGGATGCGTATAAGAAGTGGAAACTTGGACAGATGACAAAGGAGGAGTATAAATATATGGCTGGAAAATGCCGAACAGTAATCAGGACAGCAAAGGCACAATTGGAATGGAAGCTGGCAAGGGATGTGAAGGATAACAAGAAGGGTTTCTACAGGCATATTATCAATAAGAGGGTTATCAGGAAAGGTGTGGGGCCATTACTGGATGAGAGTGACAAATAATATAAGAAAAGCTGAAGTCCTCAATGCTTTCTTTACCTCAGTCTTCACAGGCAAGGACGCTCCCACACTGTGGTGCTAGTCAATGCAGTATGGGAAGCTGGAGGGCAGCCCTTGGTGGAAAAGGAATGAGTTAAGAGCTACTTAGAAAAACTAGATGTACACAAATCCATGGATCTGAATTTAATGCACCCAAGGGTACTGAGGGAATCGGCAGACGTCATTGCCGAGCCTTTGGCTGTTATCTTTGAAGACTCTTGAAAAGTGGGAGAGATCCCGGATGATTCGAAGAAGGCAAATGTACTGCCTATCTTTAAAAAAGGAAAGAAGTAAAATCCAGGGAACTATAGGCCAGTCAACCTTACTTCAGTACTGGGAAAATAATGGAAGGGATCCTCAAGGAATCCATTTTCGAGCAGCTGGAAGAGGGGAAAGTGATCAAAAGTAGTCAACATGGATTCACCAAGGCCAAGTCCTGCATGACCAATCCAATTGGCTTCTGTGATGAGGTAACTGGCTCTGTGGACATAGAGAAGTTGGTGGATAAGATATACCTTCACTTCAGCAAAGCTTTTGACACAGTCTCCCACAACATTCTTGCCCATATATTAAGGAAGTATGGACTGGATACATGGACTATAAGATGGCTAGAAAACTGGCTCGATGGTCGGGCCCAACAGGTAGTGGTCAATAGCTCAATATCTGGATGGTGGGCGGTTTCAAGTGGAGTGCCCCAAGGTTTGGTTCTGAGGCTGGTGTTGTTCAACATCTTCATTAATGACCTGGACGAGGGACCGGATTGCACCTTCAGCAAGTTTGGGGATAACACCAAGCTAGCGGGAGAGGTAGACATGTTGGAGTGTAGAGATAGGATCCAGAGTGACCTGGATAAATTGGAGGATTGGGCCAAAAGAAATCTGATGCGGTTCAACAAGGAGAAGTGTAGAGTTGTGCACCCGGGATAGAAGAATCCCAAGCATTGTTACAGGCCAGGGACCAAATGGCTAAGCAGCAGTACAGTAGAAAAGGACCTAGCGATTATAGTGGATGAAAGGCTGGATATGAGTAAACAGTGTGCCCTTTTAGCCAAAAAGCCCAATGGCATATTAGGGTGCATTAGGAGGAGCATTTTGGGCAGATCTAGAGAGGTTGTTTTTTCCCCTCTATTTGGCACTGGTGGGTCCACATCTGGAGTATTGTGTCCAGTTTTGGGCCTACCCCAGTATAGAAAGGATGTGGATGTGCTGGAACAGGTTCAGCAGAGAGTAACAAAAGTGATTAAGGAGCTGGAGCACATGACCTGTAAGGCAAGGCTGAGGGATTTGGGCTTATTTAGTTTACAGAAGAGAAGAATGAGGGGTGATTTAATAGCAGCCTTCAACTTCCTGAAGTGGTGCTCTAAAAGGGATGGATAGAAATTGTTCTCAGTGGTGACAGACAGTAGAACGGGGGTAATGGTCTGAAGTTACAGAAGGAGAGGAGTAGGTTCGATATTAGGAAAAGCTACTTCACCAGGGGGGTGGTGAAGCACTGGAATGCATTGCCTAGGGAGGTGGTGGAATCTCCATCCCTGTAAGTTTTTAAATCCCAGCTTGACATAGTCATAGCTGGGATGACTTATTTGGGGTTGATCCTGCTTGGGGAAGGGGGCTGGAGTTGATGACCTCTTGAGGTCCCTTCCAGCTCTGTGATTCTATGATTCTACAAAATGCTGCTGGACTCCCAGGCAGCATAGGAATCTGCCTGGGTCAAGCCCTAGCCAAACAGCTTCTTTTATATTGGCCTGGCAGGTCCTGGTTGGCTGCCGCTGGGACAGCCACTCTATCCTCCCTGAAGGATCTCTTGTCTGTTCTTCACTGGGGTGTGGTAAGGCCTTTGGCCTCCTTTAGAGGGCATCAGGGCTTAGTCCACCCCATCACAACCATCTTATGCTGTGGCCTCTTTATCGTCATGGAGAACAAAAATAAAACAAATGATAGCTTTTGTATCATTTGCCATAATTTCCCCAAAACTCCAAATCAAACATTTCTGTGGATCACTTGCTATAGAATTATTTTATGGTGTTGATGCTGCACTTTTTTAATCCTTGAACAGAGCAGACATTCTGATTCAAGCCATTCTATAATACCTGTATGGCCACATCTACACATGCACGATACTTCGAAGTAGCGGTGCCAACTTTGAAATAGCGCCCGTCACAGCTACACGTGTTGGGTGCTATTTCGAAGTTGAAATCGACGTTAGGTGGCAAGAGGTCGAAGTCGCTAACCCCATGAGGGGATGGGAATAGCGCCCTACTTCGAAGTTGAACGTCGAAGTAGGGCACGTGTAGATGATCTGCATCCCGCACCATCGAAATAGCAGGGTCCGCCATGGCGGCCATCAGCTGAGGGGTTGAGAGACGCTCTCTCTCCAGCCCCTGCGGGGCTCTATGGCCATCCTGTGCAGCAGCCCTTAGCCCAGGGCTTCTGGCTGCTGCTGCCGCAGCTGGGGATCCATGCTGCATGCACAGGGTCTGCAACCAGTTGTCGGCTCTGTGGATCTTGTGTTGTTTAGTGCAAGTGTGTCTGGGAGGGGCCCTTTAAGGGAGCGGCTTGCTGTTGAGTCTGCCCTGTGACCCTGTCTGCAGCTGTTCCTGGCACCCTTATTTCGATGTGTGCTACTTTGGCGTGTGGACGTTCCCTCGCAGCGCCTATTTCGATGTGGTGCTGCCCAACGTCGAAGCTGAACATCGACGTTGCCAGCCCTGGAGGACGTGTAGACGTTATTCTTTCGATGTCGCTACATCGAAATAAGCTGAAGCGTGCACGTGTAGACGTAGCCTATATCTCCAGGGTTGTACTATGTTAAGGCCTGTAAGTGATACCTGCCTCTTTATTTTGGGGTCAGACTGCTCCCAGATTTGTGAATGGTGATTCTTCTTCACATAGAACAGTGTGGATATCCTTCCCCCCTTTTTTTCTATGCTTCCCCACACTCCACTGACCACAAAGAGTCCACTGTGTAGTCTAGGTTCATGCCTGGGAAGGAGGTGGAGAATGGTTGGGCTGGATAGAGGGAAGCTGAAGGTAGGTTGGATGCAAACATAATCTGCTTCAGCCCTATGGCTATAGTGTCTTCCCTGTGTGACCATTATCTTGGTTCTCAGGGAAAGATACAGTCAGGAGGAGTGCCTGATAGTGCAGCTGAAATGGATATGTGTTGCATGGTGTCTGGGGATGGAGCTCAGCAGGCGCATTAGGCACCAGTGTTAGTATGGAGGGGCGGACTTTTCTTCTTGATGGCTCCAGCCTCTCAAACACCCCCACGCTGTGCACAGGTGCCAGCTCTGTCAGTGCTTTGGAAGCACTGGAAGGGTGGGATGGGGAGTTGGTCTTTGGGCCACCAGCAGGTCAGAAGCTTGTGGAAGGATTGAGAGAGAGGCAGAGGATGAGCTTGGCTGCCAGTGGGCATTCTGCACCCACTAAGTCAGAGACTGGGTTCTGGGTACAGGACAGTATGGGGTGAATGGGTGGCCCTAGCTGCATGCTTTGGGCAAGTCACTTAGCCCAGATTTTTAAAGGTTTTTAGGTATCTGCAAGATATGGATAGTGTGATTCTCAGAAATAACCCAAGTGGCCATCTGCATCTTAATGCACTGAAATGCCTTTACAAATCTGGCCCTTTGCTTCTCTATATCTCAGTTTTTGAGCTGTAAATTGTGGCTACTAGAGATTGTGAGGCACTGGGGTACTCTTGAGATAGAGACTATATTAGAATTCTAGTGGGCTCTCAGCATTTCACAGCTGCAGGCCTCAAAACAGAAACAGGCCTGAGGAAGCTCCTTTGTTTAGAGGAGGGAGGGAGGGAACGGAGGGAACAAGTTATGATTAAATGTAATACAGACAGCATCTCTGACAGAAATATTAAATGACTTTTTCTTTTCATCTTTGTTACCTTTGGAATTAGAAATGTGTTGATACTGTCAAACAAGCACTGACAAGCAGGGAAACAATGTGAATGTATTGGTTCTTGCCTGCCTATTTTTTTATAGGTATATGTTTTGATATTCAGAGTTAGGATGAAATATGTCAGACTTACCTCCTACCCACTCTCATCATTTTCAACAAAGGCAATTTGATCTTATTTTGTTATGCCACTTTCATCTCCTCTTTTTTTTCTTTTACAAATGCTAAACTATAGAATTTGTTTGTGCTGTTTATGAAACAGATATAAATGTTAACCTAAGAAGGCACTGACTCATTTCTGTGCAGTATATTACCTCAGTAGATGATGGACAAAAATAATTGTTTTCTTCTTTTATCCAGCATCAAAGAGATGTTTAATACATATTATAATTTGCCTTGCAAAATTTTACCAATCCTGGCACAAAATCTTGACTGACTGATGATGAAACTACTACTATTTTACTTTCCAGTCTAAGAGAAATTACTCTCCTTGGCTGAGTGGGGGAGTGAATTTGTTAAGGCTCATAGCTGTGGCCTGTGTGACATCCTCAGGGCCATATAGATAGTGTATGTGTGTATCAGATTACAAGTGGAACTCTCATCTGGTAACATCAGTAATCTGGCATGATTTTGAGTTAGCCAGACACCACTTAACATGGGTTTGGCCAAATTTTCCCTGGTCCTATAGAGTTTGTTTATAGCCACCAGCCCTGGCTCCATACTCTGTGCTGTTATTTAGCTGTAATTTATTCCTAAATGTCTTCTACGACATCAGTAAATAGTGGAAGTGTTGGTATTGCAGCTAAGAAATACTGACCTCCTGTGGTTTGGCAAATATTCTTGTCTGGCACCAGTCAGGTCCAAAGGGTGCCAGGCTAGTGAGGTTCAACTTGCATATATCTATGTTAATCTCAATTTGGAAGTGGCCTACATAACCCAGAGAAAGTTGCATGCGCAGCCCACAATGGCAAGTAGTTTGAGAACCACCGCACTAGCTCGTGGCAGAGCCCACTTCTTGCCTCTGTACCTTCACTCTGCTGGACACAGTGCAACTGTGCTATAGGAAGAAATATATTTTGGCCGGGCACATCTCTGCTGAGCAACTGCAACCAAATTACTGCTCTGCCCCACTGTTAAGATGCAAGCTGTCTGAAGACTTGGACCCTTATTTTTGTGCTAGCACTCCTGTGTGTCAGAACAAGAGCAGGTAGCATTTTTTTTAAAAAATAGATCTTCCTTTGTTTATGAAAATGTTAACAGAAAATTAGATTTTCATCCAAAGAATTGGTGGCATTATCAAAATGGTTCATTTTTTCATGATTTTTTAAAAAAACAAAATGTTTTTTCTATACTAAAAATTAAAATTAAAAAATCGATGACTTTGAGAACCACTTTGAATAAAACACTGATAGCAAATTTCATAGATAAGTCCATGAAAAATGGGGGTCTATTTCAAACTCTGTGAAACTAAAATAACATCAGTATTTTCGCTTTAACCAGCACTAATCCAAACCTTTTTGCACTTAACAAGATGGCAACTGCTCACAACTACCACTAACTTCAACAGGAGTGAAGGGATTTTGTTATCTTGTAGATAAAACACTATCTGAAATTCAAAAACTATACTTTATACAGCCTGAGCTCCTGCAGCTCCTGCTGACTCCTGTTGGTGTGTAGGATACTCAGAACCACTGAGAAATAGGATATAATCTTGTGCTTTTTCACTTTCACACTTCTTGATATCAACAGGGACCAGGAGATGAAGTATTAAAAACATCAACAAATGTTGCTTATATAATATTAGCCTCATTTTACAGATGGAGTGTAGTGGCACAGAGAAATGAGGAGAAAATGTTTCTTCTAATTCTGGGTATCCAATCTGAGACACTCTTGTCCTGATTTTTTTCAGAGTTCTTATCATATAGGACTTCTTAGCTGCGTCTACACGTGCACGCTACTTCGAAGTAGCGGCACCAACTTCGACGTTAGGCGGCGAGACGTCGAAGTCGCTTACCTCATGAGGAGATAGGAATAGCGCCCTACTTCGACATTCAACGTCGAAGTAGGGACCGTGTAGACGATCCGCGTCCCACAACGTCGAAATTGCTGGGTCCTCCATGGCGGCCATCAGCTGGGGGGTTGAGAGATGCTCTCTCTCCAGCCCCTGCGGGGCTCTATGGTCACCGTGGGCAGCAGCCCTTAGCCCAGGGCTTCTGGCTGCTTCTGCGGCAGCTGGGGATCTATGCTGCAGGCACAGGGTCTGCAACCAGTTGTCAGCTCTGTGGATCTTGTGTTGTTTAGTGCAAGTGTGTCTGGCAGGGGCCCTTTAAGGGAGCGGCTTGCTGTTGAGTCCGCCCTGTGACCCTGTCTGCAGCTGTGCCTGGCATCCCTATTTCGATGTGTGCTACTTTGACGTGTAGACGTTCCCTCGCTGCGCCTATTTCGATGTTGGGCTGAGCAACGTCGAAGATGAACATCGACGTTGCCGGCCCTGGGGGACGTGTAGACGTTATTCATCGAAATAGACTATTTCGATGTCGCAACATCGAAATAAGCTATTTCGATGTTGGCTGCACGTGTAGACGTAGCCCTTATGTTCAAAGCACAGCTTCCATTGAATTTAGTTGCAGCTCTGGATGCTCAGCACTTCTGTAAAACAGCCCCTACAGTCTCAAGCCAGGCACCTAGAAAATGAGACATACACAATAAATTATCACCTGAGAAAATCTTGATATAAGTAAGCTACCCCTCTGGTATTTGTAACTTGACTAGTGTCACATGGAAACTCTGGAAGAGAAGCAGGGATAAAATCCAGATCTGCGTGGCAGCATTCAAATGACTTAACCATGAGAAAGTAATTTTCCCCCTGCACTCTTTCCAATTTCTGTAACAAATGAAAGTTCCCACAGGCACGGAGGGAGGCCCGTGCCCACACAGGAGTTAGGAAAGGAAAATTGTAGGTGATTATTTGAAACTAATGTGTGTTAGAAATTTTGAAATCTGAGATGCACTAGAGTTTAGAGATCTTCATTTGAATAAGGTATGGTGTGAATATGCATTGCTTGGCAGCTGGGGTCAACTACAAGACTTTGATCATCATCTCCGGTCTCTTCACTCTGGTCACAGTTCTGCTGTGGAATAGATGCTCCAGTGATAAAAGTATTCCATTTCCACAAAACCTGAATGATGGCTTCAGAGTAGACGGATTGAAAAAACAAACAGCTGCCTCTGAAAGTAACAACTATGTAAACAGCCTAGCAAAACAGCAGAGTGAGAAGGCATAGCTCCAAAAGCAACAGAAAGCAACCCCTGTTGTTGGAAGGTTCATCAGCAATGAAAACAAAGTGTTGGGACTTAAATATGAAGAAACTGACTGTCTGATCAATGATGAGCATACAATTAAGGGAAGGAGAGAGGGCAATGACGTTTTTCTGCCCTTCAGTTGGGTGGTTTATGAGAAAATTGAGGTTTATGGGAAAATTGCTCAATATGATGGCTATGACAGATTTGAGTTCTCTCATAGCTACTCCAAGGTATATGCAGAGAAAATGCCTTGCCACCCTGATAGAGCATACATGTCCTTTGAGGGCTACAGTGTAGATGTTCAAGACAGGGGTGAAGTGCATAAGTGGTGTTGAAGGTGTGCCATTATCTACATGGTGGGGACCTCAAGGCTATTTCTACCCAATCCAGATTGCACAATATAGGCTAAGTCATTACAGTAAAAGTCTGACTGAGAACCATCTCACACAGAGGTATATGAAACAGCTGAAGACAAGGACAAAAACAGCAGACCTATAGACTGGACTGTATCAAAATGTTGTTCTGTTTCGACAGTACCAGATAAATCCAGGTTCACTAATGTTAACAGTTTGTCACATCAGAAAATACTGAAGAGGCATCTCTGCAGCTCGGGAATTCAAAAGATTTTATTATTTCTTTTGACATCAAATTCATCACAAATGGAAGCACATATGTGGTTCTGGAAACAACTGAAAAGAACCAGCTCTTCACCATACACACATCTCAAACACTCAGCTGCTAGCTTTTAGAGACTGAGAAATATTTGTTATGGCATTGGACCTAGGATCATCTGGATCACTGTCATGAGAGATCTGCTAATTGATTTAAGGAAAGGCATTTGTTTGTCCAACACAAAAGGTGTGAAGCATACAAAAATAATGCCTAAGAAACTGGTTAGGTTGATCATTAAGGGAAAAGATTTCACTGATAACATCACTATATCCATGACTGCCCACATGGCATCTTTCTTTGCTGTAAGTGACTGGCTAGTGTGGAACCAGGATGAAAAAGGTGGCTGGCCAGTTATGGTGACAGTGAAGTTAGGGGAAGGGTTTAAATCCATAGACCCTGGCTAGTATTCTGCAATGGCCCCAGGGCAGGCCATTTCCACCTTAGTCAGGGCCTATCTGTTAACAAAAGACCATGCATTCCTTAACAGAGCTTTACAGACAATGGCACCTTACAAACTCCTGGCAGAGCATCATGGAGCGAAAAGTGTCTTTATGAACAAACATGACTGGTTATGAAGAGTACCCAACCTCGCCTAGCTCATTCATTTTAAACAGTTTCATGTACTCTTTGATTGGATTGTATGACTTAAAAGAAACTGCAGGTGAGAAACTAGGAAAAGAAGTATCAGAGAGGTAGCCGAGTTAGTCTGTATCTTCAAAAACAACAAGCCTTGTGGCACCTTCTAAGCTAACAGATATTTTGGAGCATAAGCTTTCACGGGCAAAGACCCACTTTGTCTGAAGAAGTGGGTCTTTGGCGATGAAAGCTTATGCTCCAAAATATCTGCCAGTCTATAAGGTTCCACAGGACTTCTTGCTGTTTAGGGAAGGAAGCAAGGCTCTCTTTGATTGAGGCCTGGAGTTCCTTGAAGCCATGGTTCCACTCTATGATACTAGCTCAGGAACCATCTACAACCTCTGTCATTTCATACCTGGCTCTGTTCCCAATTTGGCCCAGTGGCACTATCACACCACCCACATAAACCAACTTCCGCTGTTGAGCATGATTAACAAGTCCTCAATTTTCAAAGAGTTCATCAAGTGGTGGAAGAGCTACCTTAAAGGTGGCAGGGCAAAGCACAACTAGAGCTCTCAACCACATCCACACTTCAGCTACCTGCTGGTGACAGGAGATATTGGACTCCTGAAAGCTAAACAAAGGTACATTTTAAGAAGGTTGCATACTAAGTTTATGTGGACTCTTTGAAAGAATACCTCAAAATTGATCTCTGGAAGTAATTGCATTCCAATGTGAGCTTACTTCTGTCTGGGAAGGGGAATTCAAAACAAACATCCAGTCCAAGGACGAATAAAAACTAGTAACTTTACTGTGTTTACCTCCCTGTAGTGTTCCATAGCGTAAGTTTGTGGGAGAAGTTCTTATTTTTCCTTTTTGTAGGAAAATGATAATTTACAGAAGCCATATTGGTGCCTAAAGTCCAGTACTTGCCTGAAAATTTAGTATGTGGCCTCTTTTAAAATAGAATAATCTCTGTATAAGTTGGAAACAGAATTACAACTCATGTGACATAATGCAGTAAATTATGCTTGGGTAGTTGATAGTGTATCTTTTTAAAAGTGCTTCTTTTCTGCAAATTCTTTTCTTGGGGGAGTGGTGAATACACAAAATTTGTTTTTAAATTGTATATATTGATAAATATGTTGAACATAATGGTTTCTTTAAAGACGTGTAAACGTAAAAACATGCAGCCAGTGTTCAAGGTCATTATGATATGTAAGCACAAATCAAAGTAGGACTAGTTGACTCCACAAAAACTGCAGGCATATCATTTAAATTGAAATCTACAATCCTGTTGGAGGCTTGTTAATCAACATTCCCTCCACCCCCCCAGGTAGCTGGAATCTGGTTGTGGAATACGTTATTTTGTGCTATATTTTCACCTACACATCAGAAGTTGCTGTATATCATGGCAACTTCATTCCTTAGGAGATTTCTATTGGAATTCTAAAAATGTGGTGAGGGGCTAATTAACTAGTTCATAGATAAATTGACTGAAATGAAATTATCATCAATATGATTTCTCTAGTGATTTGATTTTTAAACTGTTTTTAAAAAGTGGATCAAGTATTTTAAGTGTTAAAAATGCAATCTAGGTCTCAACTTAGTTATACCTACAACACAGGCTTAGTTTTTTTATATTAATTCTCAGTGTTTCTGACAAGTGAGGAAGAGTACATGTGCAATAACTGAACAAATGTGGCAGTGACAAACATTATTGCTCAGAATTTAATACTTTTTGTACAAAAACTCCACATCTCCAGTTCTGGGCCCCCCGCTATCAAAAGGATGCGGACACTTTGGAACAGGTTCAGCAGAGAGCAGCAAAAATGATTAAGGGTCTGGAGAACATGACCTATGAGGAGAGGCAGAGAGATTTGGGCTTGTTTAGTTTGCAGAAGAGAAGAGTGAAGGGTGATTTGACAGCAGCCTTCAACTTCCTAAAGGGGGGCTCTAAAGACAATGGAGAGAGACTGTGGCAGAACAAGGAGCAATGATCTGCAGTTACAGTGGGAGAGGTGTAGGTTGGATATCAGGAAAAACTATTTCACCAGGAGGGGGGTGAAACACTGGAATGCATTACCAAGACAGGTAGTGGAATCTCCATCCTTAGAGGTTTTGAAGTCCTGGCTTGACAAAGTCCTGGCTGGGATGATTTAGATGGGGTTGATCCTGCTTTAGGCAGGGTGCTGGACTAGAGGACCTCCTGAGGTTCCTTCCAGCCCTAGGATTCTATGATTCTATAATTCAAATGCCTTCTTTATCACACAGCCCTGCTTCATTTCTTGAGCAGGTCCAGGCTGTGCACTAAATGAGGCAGAGGTCCTGTGAAAAGAAAACAGTATGGCTGCATCTACACTAGCAGGTTTTCAGAAAACCCAGCCCTTTGTCTACACATAAAATGCACTCTTTCAGTTGGAAATCAAAAGAACATGGCTCCTCTTCCAGAAGCACTCTTCTACTCTCGGATCAGGAAGAGTGCCTTCTTTTGAAAGGTTCTTTAAAAAAAAATATGTGTAGACACTCAGTGGGCCCTATTTTCAAAAGAGCATTATTCATGGTGATGAATTTTTCGATCTCTGTCCTGCTCTTTCAAAAGAGTGGGGGCTGTGTGGACAATCTCTATCGAAAGAGCATATTGATCTTTTGATCCGCTTTTTTTTTTGTGTGTGTGTATGTGTGGATGCTCTCTTTCAAAAGAAGTTTTTATGGAAGAGATCTTCTGGAAGTAGTGTAGATGTAGCTTATGTGATCATGTAATTTCAGACTTTATTATAATCACACAAAAGATATCAAATTAGGTTTACTCATGCAAAGTGCGCACAGTGGGCAGCAGGTGTTTCTACTGGGGTGCACATCCACACATGCCTTGGTTCACATAAAATTTAATCTGCCCATTCATGGAAAAAGTTAGAGGGAACAATACCCACCACCATCAAAATGAATGGAAGATGGAGTATATAGTAACATTCAAGGAGTCTGTTTACAAAAATGAAAGTGTAATCGCATATTATTGAAATAATTATTTTCAGTTCTTCTCTGTACCCCTAATTTCTATTATAAATTCCTTTCTGCAGTATCCTAAAATCACTCCAGTTGTCATCACTGCTCTTTCTTGAAGGTCAATGCTTAAAATAACTGACAAGCCTGTTACCTAGCAATCATTTTCTGCTTTGAGGTTGTTCCTTCTACATTCAGTTCCACAAAGTGTACAATTATAAATGTCTGAAGTTATTTCTATTTGCCCTTCATATAACCTGAGGATGCTGAATATATGAGATTGTTCATTTTTATACATAAGTGGTTACAGTTCTGCAGCATGTTAAGCTGAGACTGCAATACATGCAGAAATATTGGACACCGTTTTGCAGACAGATGAAAATATGTCATAAAATGTAGTTTTTGACTGCAGAAATAGATTTGCTCTAGGCTGGGTTTTTTATTCCAGTCCAGAGTCAACAGCTTTTTCACAAAACTGGAAAGTGTGGCAATGGATCTTTACTAACCCAAGCAATATAAATCCTCAGAAACTTTGCAATCTGATTTGAAGAGGAAAGAAAGTAAGAAAATCAAGCATGAAAAGAACATAGGTAAATTCTTATTCTTTACTGATTTACATTCTATAGTTGGGGGGTTTCTTCACAGAGGATTCCTCTCAATTTTTCTCTTCCTAGTCTTCTCCACTAATTTGAATTTGTGCATTGCACTACTGTTAATAGTAGTGATTTATATTATAGTGGGGGTCTAGAGGCTCCAGTGTGCTCAACACTACACAAACATGGTAAGAGATGGTTTCTGACCAGAAGACTTTACAAGCTAAACAGAGAAGAAAAACAAAATAAGCTTTCCTCCCCATTTTACACATGGGAACGGACTCAAAAAGGCCGAGAGCCACAAAGACCTATATACTTTTGAGGACTTATGCCAAAGAGATTCAGACTTGCCCAATGTCACCCCAAACAGTCTTTGGCAAACCTAGGAGTTGAAATCTCATGTCCTCCTGAGCTCCCATCCAGAGCTTTAACAACAATTGTCATCCTCTTCCATTGTAGTCATCTCCCTTCCAGTGAGTGTAGCTAGATGTAGTTTTCTTAAGAGCACAGTAACACTTTTTCTGCTCTATCCACAGGAGTTGCTGCAGAATAAACTGCTGGGTCAGGTTTGGAATCAGGGATTGTAATGATCCAACTAGTGAACAAAAGTGATGCATCCTGGTCATGGGCCAACTGAGGCATGTTGCACATAGGCTAAGAAGACCAGAAATACTTTTCTCTGTATCCCTGTAGCTGCTCCTCCCCTCTCTGACCTCTACTCCAACTGAAATTCAAAGGGGTTTAGATGTGAGGTTCTAGTTTTAGCTTATTTCCATTTGTAATACAGGAGTGATGGACCAGAAGCCAGACCCTTATCAGCTCTGTGTCTGGGGCAGGGGAAGAGGCAAGCAAAACTTGGGCTCTGCATTAAATATATGAACACAGTTAAAGTATCTTTAATTATTCACCAGAAAGAAGCTTCTGGTAAACAGCAGTAAAGCCTGCAATCAGCCCCTTTTACTAGGCCCTGTCTCGAAGCCCCTGCCCCAATTCTTTCCCTGCACAGACCTCCTGTAATTGAACCCAGGTTTGCATAGCTTCAATCACTTGTTGAAACCTTCAATCACTTGTTGAAATCTTTGTTTTATTTTGGCAAGCCATGGTAGGTTGTGTCTGGATCCTTCTTCATAAATCAAAGATGATAAAATTAAAGCTGACAGACACGGAATTGCTCTGTGTTCAGTGAACACTGAGTTTAGTTCACTTGTATTTCAGAAGACATTTATGCTAATGAAAATGTTTGCAGAGCAATATCATAGTCACACAATTCAAACTGTTATAATCAAGATTGTGTCAGCACTTCCAGTCTAAACCATGTTTAAGGTATTATAATTTAGCAGGGGAAAAAAATTGCTGTCATCTAAAACTTGGCACCACGTCTGCGAGTAATATTTTAAAACAGATTTCAAAACAAAGTCTCATTTATTCTTAAGTCTAACTGTGGAAACAAACTTGGACTGTATAGGCAAATAAATTCCCAGGCCTGGACTCTTGCTTCCAGGGCTAACAAACGACACTCCACTAAGGCGGTATGCTTTTGCCTTGATGGGAAGGAAACATTTCTTGTCACTCAAACAAAACCTCTCTCATTGATCCTTCTATTAATATCAATGAAAGTTCTACAGCTGACTTGAATGTGAGAAGGACAAAACCCATGAAGATGAGGAACCGTTATCAGCATTCTGTAAAGAGATGACAGGAAAACTTCAAAAGGTCCAGAGGTTCAGTTTGGGTAAACAAGGAGAAGATAAGTTATTTGAACTTAGTCACATTCATTAGCTGGAATTTCATTAGGAGAAGTTCTTATGAAATGTCTATCATTTATTCTTGTTTCAAATCAGGCTGGAAAAGTTGTGAGAATACCTTCTCTTGTATTTCTGCAGCAATTCCAATTCCATCAAAAAGGGAAATAAAATGAACATTTCTCAATCTCAAAGAAGATTTGGATAAAGTTGAGATTTCAAGTTTTAGAAGAAAATATTCAGCTTCATAGATGTTTAAGGCCAGAAAGGATCCATTATGATTATCTAGTCAAGAGGTGGGCAATAATTTTTGCAGAAAGGCCACTCCAGAATTTTGGGCTGCACTTTTCTGTTTATATTAATGGAGGGGGTTTGAGATGGAGTTGGGTGCAGAACGAAACTCTGGGCATGGATTGGAATTCAAGTTAGGGTGCAAAGTCTGGCTGGGAGTTTGGATGCAGGAGAGGATTCTCATCTGGGCAAGGATGTGGTCAGTTCAAGGCCTAGAAAGGAGTTTGGTTTTGGTATGGGGCTATGACCTGGGGCAAAAGTTGAGGTGTGGGAAGTGGTGACAGGTGTAGGCTTTGGCCGTGTCTGGGAGATGCTTATCAGAATAGGTGGCTGCTGGCTGATTTCTGATCACTTGGAGCTGTGAGGATGATGCTGGAACAGCAGCCACATTCAGAAACTGGCTGCCTTCTTCCCCACGATGGATGCACAGAGACATGCTTGTCAGTAGCCTCTTCACAGAATCATAGAATTCTAAGGGTGGAAGGGACCCCAGGAGGTCATCTAGTCCAGCCCCTGTCTGAAGCAGGATCAACCCCAACTAAATAATCTCAGTCAGGACTATATCAAGCTGAGACTTAAAGGCTGCATCTACACTAGCCAGCTACTTTGAAGAGGCAGCCACAATGTTGAAATAGTGCACATCACGTGTGCACATGCCGTGTGCTACTTCGAAGTTGAAATCAACGTTAGGCGGTGAGACGTCGAAATCGCTATTCCTCTCAGAAGATGGGAATAGCACCCTACTTCAAAGTTAAACATTGAAATAGGGCATGTGTAGATGATCTGCATCCCGCTACTTCAAAATAGCAGGGGTCCTTCATGGCGGAAATCAGCTGAGAGGTTGAGACGTGCTGTCCAGCCCCTGTAAGGCTCTATGATCGCCACGTGCAGCAGCCCTTAAAGCATCACAGACCCCAATTTCCTGTGGTAGGAAGCTGAGACTGTGCAGGCAGCAGCACATGCATGTGCTAGCCCTGCACGCACTCCATGGACCCCAACCCATCCACCCAGCACCATGACACCCAGCCAGCCCCTTGAGTGCCCCCAGGGCTCCCCCACCAAGGGGACCCAGGCTCTCCTGCAGCCAAACAGGGCCAAAAAGTGGTGGGGCCCCTCATGGATCGAGGCCAAGCTCTGAGACCTGCTGAGGCTCTGGGGTGAAGAGGAGGTGCTCCACGTGATGGGGAGCAAGTGGCAGAACACAGAAGCATTCACCCAGCTGGCTGAGGGCCTGGCCTTCCAGGGTCACCCTGCCTGCACTCCGGACCACGTCCGGAGCAAGATGAAGGAGCTGTGGCAGGGGTATGCCTGGGCCCAGGACTCAGCCAGCCAGTCTGGCCCCTTCTGCTTGCCCCTATTACAGGGAGCTCAGGGCCAGCCTGGGCCCCCAGGACACCTCCTCCCCCCATGGCCACACTGGACACCGCAGTCCCAGCAGGCCTCACAGCCGAAAGTCTGGCCTAGAGACCAGCCCTGCACCCCAGGACCCACCCAAGGAGCCAGCCCTCAGGATGGTGGAGGAGGGGTCCAGCAATGAAGGGGGAGCTCCTCATTGACCCTCTCTCCCGGAACACCAGCCTGGCATCTGCCTACTGGGTTTCCCCCAACCTCAGCAGTGGACGGTCAGGTACATACCCCAAAGGGCACACACCCCTGGGCAATAGGGGGGGGGGCACCAGACACGACTGGGGGCCCCACACACCCAACTCACAACTGCCCAGCCACAGCATGGTCCCAGGATGGCAGCATGGCCATCAGTGCCTTTCAGCACCCACACCCATGGACAGCATTGTGCCCTAACCCTGGGGGGAGGACACTGCAATGGGGCCACCAAGAGAGCCACCACACCCATGGATGGGGGGACAGAGACCCAACACCCAAGGGTGGATGGGGGCATGGGCCATGGGCCAGGACACGGTACTAACAGCCTTCCCCTTCCTCTCTCCCCCTTTCTGCAGCTGCACCATCGGAGGCCCCAGGCAGCCAGTCACCCTCAGTCATGGCAGAGAGCCCGCTGGAGGTCAGGCACTGCCAGCACCTGGGAACACCGCCAAGGCAGGATGGGCACACCACCACCAGACCTAGGAGATGGCCCCCATAGATTCCCCACTCCTGGCGGCTCTCTGGCGGCAGGCAGAGGTGGCCGAGGAGAGGCTGCAATTCGACAGGGAGGAGTCCACCTGGCACCAGGCAGCATGGCAGGAGTTTATGGGGGTTTTCTGAGACATAGCTGGGTCTTTCCAGGAGGCCATGGCCGTGGCCTGGTTCCCGCCCCCACTGCTGCCCCCACTGCTGCCCTCCCTGCTGCTCCACCTGAAGCCCCACCTGCCTCACCTGCTGCCCTGCCTGCCAGCCCCCCAGGACTGGAGCCCACTGGGGCTGAAGACTGGCCGGGGGCGGCATCCTGGCCTTACCTGCCAGTCCTCCCGGCTCCCAGCCTGCCATGCCAGGGACCACGGACAAGGGGGGGGCCATGACCCGAACTTGCCAGGGGTCGTGCACCTCTACCCCCACCCCAGAGTGATTGGCCAATGACTGAGCCCCCCATTTGTACATAGTTGTCCCCCCTCCTTTGTATATAGTTGTCCTCCCATTTATATATAAGTTCCAGTTTTTGTTGTTCACATACCATGCCAGACAGTTTTATCAGTTATTCAATAATCCACTGTTTTATTTTTCAAAGAACCTTGTGAGATGTGTGTTTGTTGGGGGAGGGTAGTGTGCAGGTGCTGGCGGCGGTGTGCGGGAGGCCTGCTGGGGTTGGTCAGGGAGGTGCTCAGGAGTCTACCTGATCAAAATGGGCCCACACAGTCTCACGAACCCAAACCCCCTCGTGGTGGGCCTGGCCACTGGGTGCAGCGGCTGGCTGGGGGAAGCCTGTGCTGGTGTCGACTGCCCACCCCTGGACAAAGGCCTCCCGCTTGGTCTCAACAATATTGTGGAGCATGTAGCGTGTGCCCACAACCTGGGGAAAGTTCTGGAGGCCAATGTTCAGGTGAGCAGGCACCGCCACCAGCCCTTCAGGTGGCCGGAGGTCCTTTCCATCACCTGGCAGGCGTGGTTCAGGAGACCATTGAACTGCTCCTGGGTGGCATTGAGGTGGCCAGTGTACAGGTGCATAAGACAGGGCTGGAGCGGGTAGGCCACATCTGCCATGAGGCAGAGGGGCACAGTGGTGTCCCCCAGAGAGATCTCCATCTGGGGGATGTAGGTCCCCACCTCCAGCCAGTGGCACAGGCCTGAGTTCCAGAAGATATGGGCGTCATGTGTTCAGCTGGTCAGTCCACATAGACATCCTGAAAGTGGCCCTGGCTTCCACCATGGCCTGCAGGACCACAGAGTGGAAGCCCCTCTGGTTTATGTATCGTCCTCTGTTGTGGTCTGGGGTGCAGATGGGGATATGGGTCCCGTCTAGGGCCCCGAAGCAGTTCAGGAACCCCATGGCAGGGAATCCTGCAACATCCGCATCCAGGTCCCCAATTTGGATGACCCCCTGGAACAGCAAGGCATTGACTGCACAGACCACCTGTGGGGAGGGGACATGAGCACCCATGAGCGTGTTCAGGGTGCCCCAGGTCCCTCCCTCCCCTGGCACCCCCCTCCCAGACACCACTCCACTCAGCCCCTCCCCTCCCTCCCACGCCCCCCCGGCCCCTCCCTGGGCACCCCCCCCCAGACCTCCACCTAGTCCCCTCCCTCCCAGGCACACCTCCTTCCCCAGCTCCACACCTGGGCCCCCCCTCCCTGGTCCCCCATCCCCCAGTGGGTGCATGCCCAGGCCTCCTTACCTCCATGACAATTTCCCTGATTGTGGAGTTTTCCACTCCAAACTGGTGGCCCATGGAGTGGTAGCTGTCTGGAGTGGCCAGCTTCCAGATAGCTATTGCGACCATCTTCTCCATGAGGACAGCATGCCACATCCAGGTGGCCTGTAGCCTCAGTACGTTTGTGAGCCACTGGCAGAGCTCCAGAAAGGTCTGCTGACACTTGCAGAAGTTCCACAGCCACATGTTGTCGTCCCACTCCCCCATGACCAGCTGCTCCCACCACTCAGTGTGTGGAGTAGCTCCAGAGGTGGCGGAGCACCTGGAAGGGGAGGAACAGGGAGCCCAGTGGTCAGGGGCATCCCCATCTGCTCCCGGGTTGGGCCCCCCTGCCGGGAGCTGCTGGGCAGCCTCTTGTGCAGCACCTAGCAGGGTGCTTGTTCCCTGGATGACAGTCTGGAAGGTTTCCAAGTGCTGCTGCTGCTGTGGGCCCATGCCTGTTGTGACTTGGTCTGTGAGAGTGTGGCTCGCACTCTGCAGACCTTGTGCTGTGCAGGCCGGGTGTGTCTGGGAAGGGGGTCTTTAAAGGAGTGGTTTGATGTTGCCCCAGAAGGGCTAGTCTGCCCTGTGACCACATCTGCAGGCTTTCCTGGCCCGTTATTTCAAAGGAGTTGTGTGTGTGGACACTCTGCTTTTCGGTCTGGGGCGGTCTCTTTTGATGTTCCCAGTTGCTACTTCAACGTTGAACGTCAACGGCACCAGCCCTGGAGGTTGTGTGGATGATACACATTGAAGTAGCCTATTTTGATGTGGTTACTTTGAAATAAACTACTTCGACTCAGTGTCCTGGCGTAGAAGTAGCCAAAACCTCTAGGGACGAAGATTCCACCAACTGGCTTGGTAACACGTTCCAGTGCTTCACCACCCTCCTGATGAAATAGTTTTTCCTAATATCCAACCTATGCCTCTCCTGCTCTAACTTCAGACTATTGCTCCTTGTTCTGCTGTCTGTCACTTTCCGGATAGAAGACAACAGATAATATTGCAGGAACAGCAGGCTACCCAAAATGAGGAGGAGAACTGGAAGCATGTTACCTCCAGGAGAAGACCAGTTGCATTCTCTCCAATTCCAGTGGAGTTAAGTAACCGCTTTCAGCCTCTCTCCACAGGTGATACGGCAGAGATAATTGGGGCTGATACTTCCCAGGAATTGTATCTGAAAGGGTCCCTACAGTTTAGAAGGCATGGGATGCGCAGTCCTAGGGATGGGAGTTCTATGACCACCACCCCTAAGAGAAAAAGACGAGTGGTGGTGGTTGGGGACTCCCTCCTAAGAGGGACGGAGGCATCCATCTGCCACCCGGACCTAGAATCCAGGCAAGTTTGCTGCTTGCATGGAGCTAGAATTTGGGATATTACAGAGTCGCTGCCAAAAAGTCTTCAAGCAGTCGACTATTACCCCTTCCTTCTACTTCATGTAGGAACCAATGATACAGCCAAGAACAACTTTGATGAGATCACGGCAGACTACGTAACCCTCGGGAGAAAGATCAAGGAATACGGAGCACACGTGGCCTTCTCGTCTATCCTCCCTGTGGAAGGAAGGCTTCCGCGGAGGGATCATCAAATCACAGAAGTAAATGTGTGGTTGCGTAGGTGGTGTAGCAGGGAAGAATTTGGTTTCTTTGACCATGGGATTCTGTTTCGTGAACAGGGATTGCTGAGAAGAGACGGGATCCACCTCACTAAAAGAGGAAAGAGCATCATTGCAGGCAGGCTTACAAACCTAGTGAGGAGGGCTTTAAGCTAGGTTTGTTGGGGGGAGGTGACACAAGCCTGGAGGTAAGTGGGGAAGGAGGAGGGAACAATCAAGTGGGTTTCCTGGGAGAAGAGGAGAAAGTGGGCCAATCGGCCCCTTCTCTAAGATGCTTGTACACTAATGCCAGAAGCCTAGGGAACAAACAGGAAGAATTAGAGGCCCTGGCACAGTCACACAAGTATGAGGTGGTTGGAATAACGGAGACTTGGTGGGATGATTCACATAACTGGAGCACGGTCATGGAAGGTTATAAATTGTTTAGGAAGGACAGACAGGGGAGAAAAGGAGGAGGAGTTGCGCTCTATGTGAGGGAGCAGTATGATTGCTCAGAGCTCCAGTATGAGGAAGGAGAAAATCCATTTGAGTGTCTTTGGGTTAAGCTTAGAGGTGGAAGTAACAGAGGTGATGTCGTAGTTGGTGTCTGTTATAGGCCGCCAGATCAGGGAGAGGAGATAGATGAGGCTTTCTTCAGGCAGCTTAGTGAAGCTTCCAAATCACAGGCCCTGGTTCTCATGGGACACTTTAATCATCCACTATCAAAACAAAAAGCAGTCAAGTAGCATCATCCAGACGTTTGTTGGGAGACCAATACATCAGCACACAGACAATCCAGGAAGTTTTTGGAGACTATTGGAGATAACTTCTTGGTACAAATGCTGAAGAAACAGGCCAGGGGGCGTGCGCAACTTGACCTGTTGCTCACAAACAGGGAAGAACTAGTAGAAGAAATAGAAGTGGGAGGTAACCTGGGCTGCAGCGACCATGAGATCATAGCTTTCAGGATCCGGATGAAAGGAAGAAGGGTGAGCAGTAACATACAGACCCTTGATTTCAGAAGAGCAGGCTTTGACTCCCTAAGAGACCAGATGAGCAGGATCCCTTGGGAAACAAAGCTGAAGGGGAAAAGAATTAAAGAGAACTGGAAGTATTTTAAAGAAGTCTTACTGAAGGCACAGGAACAAACAATCCCGCTGCATAGTAAAAAATGCAAACATGGTAGGCAACCAGCGTGGCTTGACAGGGAAATCCTTAGTCAGCTTAAATTCAAAAAGCATGCATACAAGAAATGGAAATGAAGACAGTTGACTAAGGAGGAGTATAAATATATGGCTGGAGAATGCCGGGCAGTAATCAGGAAAGCGAAAGCACAATTGGAACTGCAGCTGGCAAGGGATGTGAAGAGCAACAAGAAGGGTTTCTACAGGCATGTGAACAATAAATGGGTTATCAGAGAAGGAGTGGGGCCATTACTGGATGAGGGAGGTAACCTAGTGACAGATGATGCAGGAAAAGCTGAAGTACTCAATGCTTTTTTTGCCTCAGTCTTCACGGACAAAGTCAAATTCCCAATGACAGTCCTAGATGATGCAGTATGGGAAGGTGGAGGGCAGCCATCTGTGGGGAAGGAACAAGTTCTGAGCTATCTAGAAAAACTAGATGTGCACAAGTCCATGGGTCTGAATTTAATGCACCCCAGGGTACTGAGGGAATTGGCAGAGGTCATTGCTGAACCTTTGGCCATTATCCTTGAAGACTCTTGGAGATCGGGGGAGTTACCAGATGACTGGAAGAAGGCAAACGTAGTGCCCATCTTTAAAAAAGGAAAGAAGGACAATCCAGGGAACTATAGACCCGTCAGCCTTACCTCAGTCCCTGGGAAAATAATGGAGGGAGTCCTCAGATAATCCATTTTGAAGCACTTGGAAAAGGGGAAAGTGATCAAAAGTAGCCAACACGGATTCACCAGGGGCAAGTCCTGCCTCACCAATCTGATCAGCTTCTATGATGAGGTAACAAGCTCCGTGGACATGAGGAAGTCAGTGGATATGATATACCTTGACCTCAGCAAGGCTTTTGATCCGGTCTCCCACAACATTCTTGTCCATAAGTTAAGGAAATATGGATTGGATCCTTGGACTATAAGATAGATAGAAAGCTAGCTTGATGGTTGGGCCCAATGGGTAGTGGTCAATGGCTCAATATCTGGATGGCGGTCTGTTTCAAGCGGAGTGCCGCAAGGCTTAGTTCTGGGGCCGGTGTTATTCAACATCTCTATTAATGACCTGGATGAGGGACTGGGTTGCACCCTCAGCAAGTTTGCGGATAACACAAAACTAGGGGGAGAGGTAGATATGTTGGAGGGTGGAGAGAGAATCCAGAAGGACCTGGATAAATTGGAGGACTGGGCCAAAAGAAATCTGATGTGGTTCAATAAGGAGAAGTGTAGAGTCCTGCACCTGGGGCGGAAGAATCCCAAACATTGTTACAGGCTGGGGACCGACTGGCTCAGCAGCAGTACGATGGAAAGGGACCTAGAGGTTATGGTGGATGAAAGGCTGGATATGAGTAAACAGTGTGCCCTTGTAGCCAAGAAAGCTAATGGCATGCTGGGGTGCATTAGGAGGAGCATTTCGAGCAGATCTACAGAAGCAGTTATTCCTCTTTATTCGGCACTGGTGAGGCCACATCTGGAATATTGTGTCCAGTTTTGGGCCCCCCAAGTATAAAAAGGATGTGGATTTGCTGGAGCAGGTTCAGTGGAGGGCAACAAAAATGATGAAGGGTCTGGAGCACAAGACCTATGAGGATAGGCTGAGGGAGTTGGGCTTGTTTGGTTTAGAGAAGAGAAGACTTAGAGGTGATTTAATAGCAGCCTTCAACTTCCTGAACGGAAGCTCTAAAGACGAGGGTGAGAAACTGTTCTCAGTGGTGTCAGATGGCAGAACAAGGAGTAATGGTCAGAAGTTGAAGAAGGAAAGGTGTAGGTTAGATATTAGGAAAAACTACTTCACCAGGCAGGTGGTGAAGCATTGGAATGCGTTGCCTAGAGAGGTGGTGGATTCTCCATCCCTTGAGGTTTTTAAGTCCCGGCTGGACAAGGTCCTGGCTGGGATGACTTAGTGGGGGTTGATCCTGCTTGAAGCAGGGGGCTGGACTAGATGACCTCCTGAGGTCCCTTCCAGCCCTGTGATTCTGTGTCACCACTGAGAACAGTCTCTCTCCATCCTCTTTAGAGCTCCCTTTCAGGAAGTTGAAGGCTGCTATCAAATTGCCCCTCACTCTTCTCTTCTGCAAACTAAATAAGCCCAAATTTCTCTGCCTCTCCTCATATGTCATGTGCTCCAGCCCCTTAATCATTTTCATTGCCCTCTGCTGAACCTGCATGAATGCATCCACATCCTTTTGAGAATGGGGAGCCCAGAACTGGATGCAATACTCCAGATGTGGCCTCAGCAGAGGTGAGTAGAGAGGAATAATAACTTATCTAAATCTGCTGGAAATGCTTCTCCTAATGCACCCAATATGCCATTAGCCTTTTTGGC
This sequence comes from Carettochelys insculpta, assembly GCF_033958435.1. Lineage (NCBI taxonomy): Eukaryota > Metazoa > Chordata > Testudines > Carettochelyidae > Carettochelys > Carettochelys insculpta. Next base: position 55,088,832 of record NC_134141.1, on the reverse strand, counting down.
TACAAGGCCACACCATTGACTCATATCCAGCCTCTCATCCACTATAATGCCCAGGTCCTTTCCTGCTGCACTGCTACTTAGCCAGTGGGACCCCCGGCCTTAACAGTGATTGGGATTCTTTTATGTCAAGTTCAGGACTCTGCACTTCTTGTTGAACTTCAAATTTCTTTTGACCCAATCCTCCACTGTGTCTAGGTCATTCTGGACCTTATCCCTATTCTCCAATATATCTACCTGACCCCCTAGCTTAGTGTCATCTGCAAATTTGCTGAGGGTGCAATGCATCCCCTCATCCAGGTCATTTTAAAGATGTGAACAATACTGGCCCTAGAACCAATCCTTGGGGCACCCCACTTGAAATCAACCACCAACCAGACATTGAGCTGTTGACCATTACCTGTTGGGCTCATCCATCAAGTCAGCTTTCTATCTTACAGTAGCAGGCATCCTTCAGCCTGCATAGACTATGGATCGCGCCCTTTAAAGTGTCAATTGAGGACTTCATTTACAGCATCTATTGTGACTATGAAGACCCACACGAGAGTGACAGTCCTTGCTGCATCTCTTGCAGATGTGGTGGGTGTCTGGAAAGTCCTTATTGTGCTTTTTGTGTGCTCGCTTCTCCTCTGCTAGCTGTCTGATCTTCATCTCACCCTTCTGAAGGCCCTTGTGTATCCCCTGCCTCCATCTGCTGCGGTCATCTGCTAGTTCTTCCCAGTTGTCTAGCTCGATGTCTACTTCTCTGAGGTCTCTCTTCCAGATAGCTTTGTAGTGCAACTGGGGGCGTCCAGGAGGTCTTTTGCCAGAGGCTGGCTCACCATACAGGATGTCTTTTGGAATCCTTCCATCATTCATCCTGTGGACGTGGCCAAGCCAGCAGAGTTGACGCTGCCTGAGGAGGGTGTGCATGGTTGGGATTCCAGCTTGCTCGAGGAAGGCGGTGTTGGTCACTCTGTCCTTCCATGATATTCCAAGGACGCCCCTGAGGCAGCACAAGTGGAAGACGTTCAGCCTCTTTTCCTGGCAGGCATACAGGGTCCAAGTCTCGCTGCCATAAAGGAGGGTGCTGAGGATGCAGGCTCTGTAGACTTGCATTTTGGAGTGAGTGTACAGCTTGTTGTTATTCCACACTCTCTTGCTGAGTCTGGACAGAGTTGTGGCTGCTTTTCCGAACCTCCTATTTAGCTCAGTGTCCAATGACAGGGTGTCAGTGATGGTGGACCCGAGTAAATGAACTCGTGGATGACCTCTAACGTATAGTTGTCAATGCTGATTGATGGGGATTCAGCAACATCCTCACTGAGTACGTTTGTCTTCTTTAGGCTGATGGTAAGCCCAAAGTCCTTGCACGCCTTGGAGAACTGATCCAGCAGTTTTTGAAACTGGTCTTCTGTGTGAGACACTACAGCAGCATCGTCTGCGAACAGCATGTCTCTGATGAGGACTTCTCGCACCTTAGACTTAGCTTTCAGCCTTGCAAGGTTAAACAGTTTCCCATCAGATCTCGTGTGCAGCAAGATCCCTCTGTTGAAGATCCAAAGGCATGCTTCAGGAGGAGTGCGAAGAAGATCCAATCCATACTTCCTTAACTTATTGGCAAGAATGTTGTGGGCGACTATCAAAATCTTTGCTAAAGTCAAGATATATCACATCTGTTGATGTCCCCATGTCCACAGAGCCAGGTACGTCATCATAATAGCTAATCGGATTGGTCAGGCATGACTTGCCCTGGGTGAATTCCTGTTGACGAATTTTGATCATTTTCCCCTCTTCCAAGTGCTCCAAAATGGACACCTTGAAGGTGCTTCTGGGACTGGTATGGTCAGGGCCACAGCAGGTGGGCAGGGGTGTTTGAGCACCACAGGATGTTCTTCTCCAGTTCTGGCCCAGAGGGTCGTGGTGGGCCAGAGATGAATATCTGATGGGCTGAATCCAGCCTGAGGGCCATATTTTGCCCACATCTGATCTGGTCTTACCTGCATAATGGAAGCCAGGGAATTTCACCCAGTCATTCCTATATATAGCTCATCAACTCGTGTTTGAACCGAAGAATCTATTTTAGAAACTCATTCAGCCTTCATTTAAACAAGTCAAGTCAGAGCATTTACTGCATCTCTTGGTTGTGTATTCCACAGGTTAATTACACAAGGTGGTAAACATTTGTGTCTTATATCTTCAGAAGAAGTTACGTTTTACCTTCACTTCAAAAAACTGAATAGAAGAGTTTTAGAAGGCTTTCAGTGTAAGCCATGATTTTCTCTCAGGTATTTATCGCCCACACTTTTGCCACATTTCGAATTGTGGCTTTGATCCTGCATTCAGTATACTGTAAAATTCATTTGCATGAGTAGTCACGAAGAGTTAGGTTATGCTCATCATCAAATGTATAGGTGTGATTGGGGTCTCCCATGGTGATTTCTTTAGTTCAGGGGCAGAGTTTATTTTTCTCTGTTTTCTGTGAAGTGCCTAGCATACCTTTTGGGAGTGATAAATGAATGAAAAGTCATAGTAATTAATCAACTGATCTTGATAGATGGGCATGCTAATGTATATTGTGGTGGGGGAAGAGGCAGAATTTTCATTGTTTTTGAAGAAGGTAGCAGAAAATTGTACTATCTTTAATTATAGGTTATCTTAAACTATTAAATTCCAGTCACGGAGGGCAATAGATGTAATGAGACTATAACTTTTGCCATTGAGGTTTATCTGTGATGGAGACAGCATAGATCAACCAATCTGTCTGAGAGAAAAGTTAAGGTAATGTTATATCTTTGATCCAGTTAACGTAAGTTGGGCAAAAATAGCTAATGCTCTGGTCCTGTTCACATTTTTATTACAAAAAGATAGCAGAATGGCAAATAAGTGTGTCATACATAATGCATTGACCTTTTTAGTAATTTACTTAGCTGGCAGCTGTATTTCTTAACCTGTTTACAACTTTGCTGACTTGTCAAGCAGAAGTGAGATGGCCAGCCAATCAAAGTGTAGGGAACTGAAAAGGTCAAAGTAGTATTCTCTTATAGCATGCTATTGTTAGAAATTAAATTTGTAATGCTTCCTGTAGTGGACAGAGATAGTGAAGAAAACAGTAAATGACACCTGATTCATCTATTCTCTGCTGAGCCTCTTTTTGCCACACCTGATATGCTCCAGAGCATATGTTACACGAGTCCATTTTCTATTCTGTGGTGGAAGCCTGAAGTTGACAAGGATTATAGTTAAATTGCTTTTATAATGACTGCCTGGATCAGAAAGATCCTGTCATGTGCACTGGACTATGTATTATATAAATGGAGAGAAAGAAATTAATTGGTTGGGTTGGGTAACTGATAGTTATATATTCTGTACTTGCCTTTTTCAACCTCTTTTCAAAAATATTCAAATTATCAAACTATGACAAGGAATCACAAAAGAAGAGGAGAGCAAGAAAATAACTAGGTACAACCAGGCAGTACTCAAAGAACTGCTACCAGTTTGCAAAAAAGGTGTAGGAGGAATGTTGGTGACACCGAGAGCTGATTGAAAAACTTGGATGGAACAGTTTTCCATCAGAAAACAATTCTGTCGAAACTGAAATATTTCACAAAATTGTGTCAATTTTACTAAAATTGCATGTTGGGTTAAAGACTAGAATTTTTTTTCCATTTGACAAGCATTTCAGTTTTTCATTTTGAAACAATTTTTTAAACTTTGTGTTCTATTGTATTTTTTAAAAATAGACAAAATTGCAAAGAACTGTTTAATCTGGTCTGAAAAAGTTTCACAGTGCATATAGTATCATACGAAGCACATTGGGCTCCTACCTCTCTTTTCAAAATTCCTTTCTGAAATAAACTGAATATTTTCACAATTAAAGGTGTGCTAGGTTTCAGATCAAATAAACAATGTAACAAGCATGCATTTCCCCAGGGTTTGTCCACATGGTACATTAATCCACACCAGAATAGTATAAATTAAAGTGTGCACTATAAAATTTTAGTAAAAATAACAATAATAGTTAGAATATTCAGATGACACTGGAAACTGTAAAAAATGGAAAATTATGGACGTTGTGTTAATGAAGCTCAGAAACACAAAAAAAAGGTACTATATTTTACAAACGAGTGTACACTAGCATGCAAAGCACTAACTGGCCTGTGGACCCTGTTAATGTGTGTTAAAGGTCCCCTAGTATGCAATAATGCTCTCAAATAAAAGCGCATTCTGAAATGTGTAAAATATAATACTTTTTCTGTGTTTCTGAGCTTCATTAACATAATGCCCATTCCGCAAAAGAAAGGGTTTTCCACTTTTTTCCCAGTTTTCCAGTGTCTAAGTGTTATTCTATTATAGTTATTTTAACTAAAATATTATTTACAGAGCAAGCACCATGTACAATTTCTCTTCAGTGCCATTTAATACAGGACTGGGAAAAGCAACTGATCTGTCCTCTAATCTTTCTGTAGCACTAAGTGTTTTCTGCCAAAATTCATATGATTTCACAGCTCTAAAACATACTAAGCTTTCAACTCCACATATTTATCTCAGGTAGAAGTTGGAATATCTCAGATTTAAATGGCACTAGGCAATGCAGTATGGGAAGGAGATGGGCAGCCCGCAGTGGGGAAAGAACAGGTTAAGATCTAGTTAAAAAAGCTACATGCACACAAATCCATGGGTCCAGATTTAATGCATCCAAAGGTGCTGAGGGAAGTCACAGATGTAATTGCAGAGCCTTTGGCTATTATCTTTGAAAACTCATGGAGATTCAGAGAAGTCCCAGCTGATTGGAAAAAGGCAAATGTTGTGCCCATCTTTAAACAAGGAAAGAAGGACAATCCATGGAACTATAGACTGGTCAGGCTTACCTCAGTCCCTGGAAAAATCATGGAGGGGAACCTCAAAGAATCCATTTTGAAGCCTTTGGAACAGGGGAAAGGGATCAAGAGGAGTCAACAGGAATTCAGCTGGGGCAAGTCATGCCTGACCAATCTGATTAGCTATTATGATGAGGTAAGAGGCTCTGAGGACATGGGGAAGTCAATGGATGTGATATGCCTTGACTTTAGAAGAGATTTTGATACAATATCCTACAATATTCCTGCCCATAAGTTAAGGAAGTTTGAATTGGTACACAAACTGTAAGATGGATTGAAAGCTGGCTAGATGGTCAGGTCCAAAAGGCAGCGATCAATGGCTCAATGTCTGGTTAGCAGTCAGTTTCAAGTGGGGTGCCCCAAGAATCGGTTCTAGGGCCGGTATTGTTCAACATTTTTATTAATGACTTGGACGAGGGGATGGATTTCACCCTCAGCAAATTTACAGATGACACTAAGCTAGGGGGAGAGGTGGATATGTTGGAGGGTAGGGATAGGGTTCAGCATGACCTAGATAAATTAGAGGATTGGGACAAAAGAAATCTGATGAGGTTCAACAATGAGAAGTGCAGAGTCCTGCACTAGGGATGGAAGAATCCCAAGCATTGTTACAGGCTGGGTGTCAATTGGCTAAATAGCAATGCAGCAGAAAGGACATGGGGATTACGGTGGATGAGAGGCTGGATATGAGTAAACAGTGTGCCCTCGTAGCCAGGAAGGCTACTGGCATATTGGGGTGCATTAAGAGAAGTATTTCCAGCAGATCTAGAGAAGTTATTATTCCCCTCTATTCAGCACTGGTGAGGCCACATCAGTATAATTGCATCCAGTTCTGGGCGCCCCAGTATAGAAAGGATGTGGCTGCATTGGAGCAGATCTAGCAGAAGGCAACGAAAAGGATTAGGGTGATGGAGCACATGACCTATGAGGAGAGGCTGAGGGACCTGGGCTTATTTAGTTTGCAGAAGAGAAGAGTGAGGGGAGATTTGTTAACAGACTTCAGCTTCCTGAAGGAGGGCTCTGAGAGGATGGAGAGAAGCTGTTCTCATTAGAGATGCATGACAGAATAAGGAGCAATGGTCTGAAGTTAGAGTGGGAGAGGTGTAGGAAAAACTATTTCACCAGGAGGGTGGTGAAGTACTGGAATGTTTTAACAAGAGAGGCAGCGGAATCTCCATCCCTAGAGGTTTTGAAGTCCTGGCTTGACAAAGTCCTGGATGGGATGATTTAGAGGGGGTCGATCCTGCTTTGGGCAGGAGGCTGGAGTAGATGACCTCCTGAGGTTCCTTCCAGCCCTAGGATTCTATGATTCAGCTGAAGTGGCATCCAGCACATGTGGTGGTGTTTTGGTTTTTTTTTTCCTCTTCACAGTTGTGTAAGTTTAATTGGAAATGTTTCAGAGCAGTGTAATGTCCTTCCTAGAGTTTTATTAATTAAATGTGAATATTGGCTTTTTTGCAAGGTGTCCTACTTTTAAATGGCATTTAGCTGATCTGCAGGGGCTGAGTTGATTTGTTATTAAAATTTAGAGACTTTTGTGTGTGTTTGTATGTTTGATTTCCATGACAGACCTGTTTATTTCATAGCCAGCAGATTTCCTTTAGAATTAGGCCCCTGCCACTATATTAATTCTTTGTTACAATCTAATAGCAGCTGTTGAGTATTCTTCTTGCCCTAATGGTGAGATAGAGTCCTTATGAAGCCACACTGCTTATTCCTCTCCTATTAATTTTAAGTAGTTGTATGGCTCATTCCTGGACAATGAAAGCTGCAGAAAGTGGTGTGGATTAGGACACCACTTCCTGCAGCTCCCGTTGGACAGGATTGGTAATACGTGGCCGGTGGAAGCTATGAGTTGCTGTACCTGTGGATGAACAGGGAAATAAAGCATCCTGTGGCCCAGAGGCTGCTTATTGCCTACCCTGACACTATGGCTAAATCCTGCTTCTGGACTTGCGGGATTCTTTAATGAATGGCTGAAGGAACTGGGAAGAATGAGAGGCTGGACATCATGTTAAGGGTAACATCCTCAGAGGAGCTTATAAAGTAAAGATAATGTAGCATAGGTTGTATTTCTGTTCCCGTTGAGTTTCTTCCTTGGTAGTTATGCCTGCTTAAGAGGTGTCCTTAGAGCTGTCACAGCTAGGGTGAGGCTCTATTAATTCAGTACCAGTGAAACTATGGTGCCAGAGCAGTTGAAGGCACAAAAATAGTGGAGATAGCTCTGGCTCTCCCAGCTCTCTCAGTGGTCTCCATTCCCAGTTGCACATCAGCCTCTTCCAATAATTCTGTGGCATACATTTCTGAAGTCTGCTCACAGGTGTCCAACATATGTGACCTACCACATCAATTGCCATTTCATCTTGGATACTGACAGGTCTAGGTTTATCCCATCAGCTATTAAATCTGTCTCTCTATATTTTTCCTATTCAGATTTAAAGCATAAGGATATATTCTGATTATCATTTACTAGAAGCTTATAGAAGTCACATGTCTGAGTTGCATAGTAACACAGATCTGTGAATGGTTTTTATATAAAGGCCTCTGTGATGAAACTTCTAAGCTGGCATTAACACATTTTGCCAGCACTGTCTCCATTGGAAACATTGCCCCAACTCAACATCAACAAATCTTTCTCTCTCTTTGTAAATCCATGAATGACAAGCATAAATCTGCAAGTCTTACCATTTCCCTTTTCAGTCCAAGAAGAGCAATTACGCACTTTCTGTGCTGCACCAGTGGCTTAGTTATTCCTCACACAGGGCTAGAAAGAAACTGGTGTGCTGTAGTGTAGCATACTGGGACTAATGGACAACATGCTGTGATGGAGTGGGGGATACCTGTGTGTGGCTCACAGAGGGTGTGGGGCTCCTGCTGAGGGTAACCCTGACAACCAGGTAACACCTTTGTACTGCAGACAAAGGAGGAGGTGGAGCCTGAGGGGTTTGAATTGGAACTGGGAGTTGCAAGCAGTTAGTCTGGGCTGAGGGAGAGCGAGACAAAGGAGGGGGCCAGGCCCCAGCTCTGGGGGCCCCTCGGGGCCTCCTCTCCTCAACATGGATGGGACTGGCTGTCTCTGCCTGCTGCACTGACTCCTCTGTACGATGCTGTGTCCTGTCGGCTAATAAACCCGCTGTTCTCCTGCTGAGTGAGAGACTCTCCTGCCTGCGGACAGGGTGCACAGCTTGGGGGACCCCAGAACCCCATCACACTGGTGTCAGGAGTGGGATGTTCTGCACCCTGAGGATGGAGCATCCAGCAGTAAGTGACCGGGGCCCCGGAAGAAGTGGGGCCTGCGAGACCCAGGTGTGCTGAAGGGCAGTGAGGTGCAGCTCCCCAAGGCGGAGGGGCCTGCGGCCGAACCCAAGCAACTGTGGTCGTGGTTCTCGAGAGCGGGTGTCACACTGAAGAGGGGGTTCCTCTGAGAGTCTGTTGGAGTCGGTCCCAGAGGGCAGAGGGGCCTACGGCCTAACCCCGGGGAGCTTGTGACCCGCAAGGAGCCTGGCACACTGAAGGGATTCTTCCAGGAAGTGTGGGGTGCAGAGGGCATCAGCCTGAGAGCCTGCAACCACGCTGAGCAACTCCGCTGTGAAGTGGCAGCACCTGGAAACCGAATCGAGATTAAAGAAGCTGGACAAGGCAGCGTGGATGTGCAGTGGCAGAGCTGAGGGTTAAGGAAAATCCTGCAGAGGTGAGCCCGGATCGGGGCAGGGAACCCTGGACTGCATGGAGCTCTGAACCGAGTGGCCTGCCACAGCTCAAGGAGGGAAGGAGCGATTCCAACCCATCATCTACTAGTGGCCAAGACAGACCTGCGAAGAGTTTTCCAGGCCTGGGCCGAGGAAGGTGCCTGTGTGTCTGTGCAGGAAAGCAGCTTGTCCACTGGGAATGGCAAGTTGTCTGTGAGAGAAGCTGCTTCACCTTCTGTGTGTTTGTGGAGACCAGCCGGGGGGCTGGGACAAAGGAGAGAGTGTCTCCCATTGTCTGTCTGTGTTGAACAGCAGCAGCAGCCTGGGGAGAGAGCAGAGCCTGCATTTGGAAAAGGTGCCAATGAGGAAACTAGCCCATTGTCTGAGGAAGATTCACCAGCCTGGGGTGGCTGGAGAAGGATCCACCAGGAAAGAGCATTCCAGGTGTGCCTAAACCCAGCCATGGGGGCTGGAGCAGAGGGAATGGCTCTGGGATGGGCAGTGGTATCCCTGCTAAGGACACTGGTCCTTGGTTCAAGAAAAGTGCTTCTGCTTCTGGGGAAGTGAATCCTTTGCCTGAGCCTGTGGGGGCTCGAGATGGAGCCAAGATCCCAGAGCTGGATCTGAGGGCAGCTGAAGCCCAGATGGGAAGTGGGCCTACCTCTGTGTCTCTCAGGGGGGATGATGCTTTAACTTGGTCTAATCCAGTTAGTATCATCAGGGAATCCCAGAGACCAGACGATTCTGGTACTTGTTCTTTGCCTGATGCTGAGGTGTTACTGGGAGGGGGTGAGAGGACTCTGTCCTACCAGAGTCATCCTCTCGCCAGGACACAAGAACAGACGGGCAATGGAGTTATGCTGACTGATGAAGATAAAGGAGCTGGTAGCAGAAGGGAGGAAAGGGACCCTAACCTTCTGTCCAGTGGTACTAGCTGTCTGCCTGGAGGGGGATTACGTGGGAATCTGCCTGATGGGCCAGAAGTGATCCTGGGTGTAGGTGAAACCCAGGAGCTGGGTGTGGCTCGAGGGAGCAGTGCCCCTGTGGAGCCAGACAGGGGTGAGTTGTTGTTTGCGGGAGCTCTTGAGGAAGAGAATTTCCCTGAAACTTTTCCTGACCCGTCTGTGGGGACTGCAGACAATGGGAGTGAGGTGAAGGACAGTGAACAGGAAAGGTGCTTGTCTGTAAGAGCCAGAGCAGCCCTTTGCCTGGGGAGAAGTTTGTTTCAGCTCCTGACAGCCAGGACCTGCCTGAGTGTGAAACCACTGGCTGTGCTCTGGAAGGGTCCAAAGCAGGCAGGGTAAAAGTTTCTCAGGAATTGGAAGTTGATGCAAGTAAAGTGAAAACTATCAGGTAGTGTGAGCAGCCCTGTGAGAACCAAGTAAAACAGCTGCACAGTCAGTCTCTGTAGGATGCAGGAGAGCGCCAGCAATTCCCCATCTCCAGATGGTGGAAACACTTATATTCTCATACTGGATTCGACTTCTGATTCCATGGGGAGGCAGTAGTTGGAGGTGGAAGGGCAAAGGAGCTTTGGGCCTGGTGGGCCAGTAAGGGATAAACAGGGATTCCTTCATGTGGATTCTGCGTCTGGGACTCACAAAACAACTCTCAGAAAGCAGTTTGGTTTGCAAATTTCCAGACTCGCAGGGAGGGGGCCGTCTCCCTGAGATCATCAATGGCCCAGCTCTTGTTAGAAGGGAGGGCACAGCCAGAGAGATCAAATTTCCACCCCAGGGGGCAAGGGAGAAGATTAGAACTTGATGGTGCTAAGAAAGGCCTCAGCCATTTATCCCCAAAATACCAGATTCTCAAGGATGTTGCACAAAGGTTGTGGTCTACCACAGAGCAACGTAAATGTACAGTTACAATGGGTTTGTTCTGTTACTCACGCTGACTGCTGTAACCAAGGGGTGCTGCTACCAAAAGCTGTACAATTGTACCATGTACTGAATGTTTGGAAAGAGCCATTTGACATGATGACATTGATGTAGAAGCATGAATTGTATGTTGAAGGAGTCTAACTCTGAAATGTCACCATTGTTCCCTGTAACTAGTCTTGCAACCTCTCACATGAGGAGGAACATTCCAAACCTATTGTGTGGCATGGAAGGGGAAACTGAGGCACACAACCATTTTGGTGGTCTGGCTAAATGCCAAGGGTGGAAAGCATTTGTACCTTCTTTTACTGGACTGTAACTGAATTCCAAACATGTGCCGGAGCAGCTGTATGGGCTGGTGGTCAGACAGGGCAGAGCCCAGACCAGAAAAGAATTTTTGATCTGTTGGTGCTGCAGCATCTGTATGGGCTCTGCCTGCCCGACTTGAGAATGTGGCTGATGGACCAGAGGCAGAAGCAGGGAGACCGACCAACCTGAGGGAACTAAAGGGACTTGCCCGGCTGCATCACATGAAAAGGGCCAATACCAAGCTCCTGAGTTGGAGCCTCCCCCAGCAGGATTATGACATGAAGGTGGTGCACATCAAGGGGAGCACTGAGGGTACAGCCGATGCCCGATCACGAGGGGAGGGCCCCGAACTTCCCCAGGTCACTGGCTGAGTGACCCCGCTCAGTTCGGTCTGGAAGGGGGGAGAGATGTGATGGAGTGGGGGATACCTGTGTGTGGCTCACAGAGGGTGTGGGGCTCCTGCTGAGGGTAACCCTGACAACCAGGTAACACCTTTGTACTGCAGACAAAGGAGGAGGTGGAGCCTGAGGGGTTTGAATTGGAACTGGGAGTTGCAAGCAGTTAGTCTGGGCTGAGGGAGAGCGAGACAAAGGAGGGGGCCAGGCCCCAGCTCTGGGGGCCCCTCGGGGCCTCCTCTCCTCAACATGGATGGGACTGGCTGTCTCTGCCTGCTGCACTGACTCCTCTGTACGATGCTGTGTCCTGTCGGCTAATAAACCCGCTGTTCTCCTGCTGAGTGAGAGACTCTCCTGCCTGCGGACAGGGTGCACAGCTTGGGGGACCCCAGAACCCCATCACACATGCCTACACCATTGCCTGTCAGCGCTAGAGCTTCCTTGTCTTCTCTGTTTTGTGTGGTGAGATGGAAAAGACTTCTGGAAGGGAAGGAGCAAAGACAGAAACAACTACCATTCACTGAAATGTAGCTTCCTCCTAGATGCCTCTCTGAACAATAGGACTGAATGAAAAGAAACACATTTTAAATCTCTACTAAGTCACCTGCTCTCTATAGCACACTTTTCTGAACATGTGAAAGCTGAACAGTCCTCAAATGTATGCAAGTATAAAAGCCTTCACAGCATGGACTTAGGAACCACAAACTCTCTCAGGTTTGAAAGGAATTAATACAAGTGTTAGGTTGGAAAATAGGAAGCCTCAAGGAGAGTGCCTACTTTGTATTTAGAACTCCCTCTTTCCAGTCAAAGCCCCTGAGCAGTAATACATGCACATCTCCTAGAACTGGAAGAGACCATGAGAGGTTATCAAGTTCAGCCCCCTAGAGTACCTATCACCATTCCTGACATTTTTTTTAATTTAATCTGCCCAAAGCCCTTGAAAGGCCCCTTCAAGGATTGGGCTCACGGTCCTGAGTTTACAAGGCCAATGTGCTAACCACTGAGCTAGGCAGTCAAGAGCCCAATGCAGCCCTTTTCTTTCAGTTTAGTGTCTTCAGGAACTGGTGCAGTTAGAGGCAGGGGTGGCGGGAGGAATCAGTTTACTGCATGAGGGAGAGCTTGGAGAAAAGGTGAAGTAGGATGCAGTTTCATAGAATCATACGGCTGGAAGGGACCTCAGCAGGTCATCTAGTCCAGCCCCCTGCTTCAAGCAGGATTATCCCCATCTAAGTCATCCCAGGGACTTAGAAAGCCTCTAGGGATGGAGAATCCAGCACTTTTCTAGGCAACGCATTCCCGTGCTTCACCACCCCTCGGGTGAAGTAGTGTTTTCCTAATATCCAGCCTACTCCTCTCATTCTGTAACTTTAGATTATTACTCCTTGTTCTGCCATCGGTCACCACTGAGAACAATTTCTCTTCATCCTCTTTAGAGCACCCCTTCAGGAAGTTGAAGGTTGCTATTAAATCGCCCCTTAGTCTTCTCTTCTGTAAACTAAATAAGCCCAAATCCCTCAGCCTCTCCTCATAGGTCATGTGCTCCATCCCCTTAATCATTTGCGTTGCCCTCCGCTGAACTTGCTCCAGCAAATCCACTTCCTTTTTGTACTGGGCAGGGGAGGGAGGGGCAAAACTGGACAAAATATTCCAGATGTGGACTCACTAGTGCTGAATAGAGGGGAATAACCACTTCTCTAGATCTGCTCGCAGTGCTCCTCCTAATGCACCTTCATATGTCATTAGCCTTCTTGGCTAAAAAGGCACACTGTTTAGTCATAAGTAGCCTTTCATCCCCCAAAACTCCTAGGTCCCTTTCCGCTGCTTAGCCAGTCAGGCCCCAGCCTATAACAATGTTTGGGATTCTTCTGTCCCAAGCACAGGACTGTACACTTCTCCTTGTTGAACCGCATCAGATATCTTTAGGCCCAATCCTCTAATTTCTCCAGGTCACTCTGGATCCTATCTCTTCCCTCCAATGTATCTGCTTCTCCCCATAGCTAAGTGTAATCTGCAAACTTGCTGAGGGTGCAGTACAGTCCCTCATCCAGGTAGTTAATAAAGATGTTGAACAACAACTGGACCCAGAACTGAGCCTTTGGGGCACTCTGCTTGAAACTGACTGGCATCCAGATATTGACCACTACCTGTTGGGCCCAACTGTCAATCCAGCTTTCTGTCCATCTTATAGTCCATGGAACCAATCCATACTTCCCCAACTTACGGGTAAGAATGTTGTGGGAGACTGTATCAAAAGCTTTGCTGGCTGACATCCACTGCCTTCCCCACGTCCCCAGAGCCTGTTACCTTGTCATAGAAGTTAATCAGATTGTTCAGGCATGACTTGCCCTTGGTGAATCTATATTGACTACTCTTGATCACTTTCCCCTCTTCCAAGTGCTTCAAATGGATTCCTTGAGAATCCCCTCCACTATTTTCCCAGGGATTGAGGTAAAGCTGACTGGTCTATAGTTCCCTGGATTGTCCTTCTTTTCTTTTTTAAAAATGGACACTACAATTGCCTTTTTCCAGCCATCCAGGATCTCTCCCCAAGAGTCTTCAAAGATAATGGCCAAAGGCTGCCTTTTCCTGGATCAGTCTTGCCTCTCTCAGTATTCCCACATTCTGAGTAAAGAGTAGGTGATTCTTTGAAAGCCACTCTGTATTCTTTCATGACTTACCTCTGCGACACCTCCTCCTGATCATTTGGGGAATCAGCTTAGTCAAGCCTCTGGAGCACCATCACCAGGCCAATGTTTCAGCCCCTCTTACCTCCTGCTATTAATGGCTATGCCACTTGCACCAGGACCTGTGTCACTCCCAGAGTGTGGTTCTCTTTCCCTCATTGTACTGTGCGTGGTAGAGTCTCTGCACTCTTGAGTTCTCCCTTACAGGAAACCCCAACTTCCTATGCCTACCTTGCCTTAGTGAGCCAGTCATCTAGCTCTTGCCTCAGGGGCAAACTGCAGTCTGAAATGGCCACTCATCATTGGCAAAGGGGAGTGGGCCTGCTGCCTTCTTGTAGTACTGATGCCCTTCAGGCCTTGTTGATGGCTCTCAGAAGCTACGTCTATGCTGGTATGCTACATCGAAATAGCTTATTTCGAAATAAGCTATTTCGATGAATAGCGTCTACACATCCTCCAGGGCTGGTGCCGTCGATGTTTAACGTCGACATTGGACAGCACTACATCGAAGTAGGCACTGCAGGGGAGTGTCTACACACCAAAGCAGCCCACATTGAAATGAGGGTGCCAGGAACAGCTGCAGACAGGGTCACAGGGCGGACTAGCACTTCCGGGGCAACAGCAAGCCGCTCCCTTAAAGGGCCCCTCCCAGACACACTCAGCTGCACAGCACGCGGTCTGCAGAGCCACAGGCATGCACACCCCATGGAAGCAGCATGGACCCCCAGCAGCAGCAGCAGCAGCAGCAGCAGCAGCAGCAGCAGCAGCAGCAGCCAGAGACCCACACACCCGCCCCTGGAGGAGCAGTGGTTGCCCTGCTCAGTGCCATGCAGGAAGCAGCTGACCATCTTTTATTTGAGGAAGATGAGCTCTCCATGGGGGATAAGGAAGCAGCTCCAGAACTTGCTGCCTTCCCAGCCCCCCCTACCCCTACCGCACAAGCCGCTGGCTGTGGAGGTACCTCACGAGCACGGACTGGTGGGAGCGGCTGGTGCTCGGCGAGTGGGACAGTGACCACTGGCCTCGGAACTTCAGAATGAGCTGGCAGACATTCCTGGAGCTCTGCCAGTGGCTCACCCCTGCCTTACAGCACCAGGACACCCCCATGTGACGTGCCCTCACCATAGAGAAACGGGTCGGCATCGCTGTCTGGAAGCTGGCCACTCCAGATAGCTACCGATCCATAGGGCAGCAGTTTGGCGTGGGGAAGGCCACCGTCGGGATTGTCCTCATGGAGGTAAGAGGACCCAGGGAGAGGGGGGGAGCCCGGGGGGGGGAGCCCGGGGGGGAGGGCCACACACACCCTGCACACCCCTCACCGGTGCTCTCTCATGTCCTTCCCCTGCAGGTCGTCCACGCAATCAATGCCCTGCTCCTCCACAGGCTCATGCAGCTTGGGGACCTGGATCCTGCCATCACGGGGTTTGCCAGCCTGGGCTTCCCAAATTGCTTTGGGGCTCTGGATGGGACCCATATCCCCATCCGTGCCCCAGAGCACAGCGGTGGACGCTTCCTCAATTGGAAGGGATACCATTCCGTGGTCCTCCAGGCCTTGGTGGACAGCCGGGGCCGCCTCTTGGACATTTATGTTGGCTGGCCTGGCAGCACCCACGACGCCTGGGTGTTCAGAAATTCGGGCCTGTGTCGCTGGCTGGAGGCGGGGACCTACGTCCCCCACTGGGAGATCCCTGTGGGGGACACCACCATGCCGCTCTGCGTCGTCGTAGACGCGACGTACCCCCTTCAGCCCTGGCTCATGCACCCTTACATGGGCCATGTCACAGCCAGCCAGGAGCGGTTCAACATGTGCTTGAACCATGCGCGCCAGGTGGTCGAGCACACTTTCGGCCACCTCAAAGGGTGCTGGAGGTGTCTCCTCACCTGCCTGGATGCAGGCCTCACCAGCATCCCCCAGGTTGTGGGCGCGTGCAGCGCACTCCACAACCTGGTGGAGAGCAAGGGAGAGGCCTTCTTCCAGGGCTGGGCTGTGGAGGCTGGCAGGGCTGATGTCCAGCCACCCGCTGCCCCCAGTCACCAAGTCGACCCTGAGGGGATCTGGGTCCGGGAGGAACCTGCGGGTCCATTTTGACCAGGCTGCGGGTTGAAAGCTGGCAGGGCCAGCTGCGGGTGAGCCACCCACTGCACCCCCCCATCCTCCACAACACTCCCTGCCCCTACACCCACACCACAGAGAACCCGAGAGCACCCCCCCCCAACACACACTTCTGTACAATAAAAAAATTGAATTTTTTTTAAACAAAACCCTGCAACCGTTTGCATTATTAACATGAAAACAGAAGAATAAGGGGGGAACTATGTGCATAGGGCGGCAGTTACAAAACAGGGGTAGAACAAAAACTATTTACACCAACATGGGGGGAATGAGTCCAAAGGAGGGGGCCTTGGAGGGTAACATCCTTGGCCACGCACCCCTATTGTCCTCTGCCTGGTGTTGGGGGGCGCAACCCACGTCTCAGCCGGAGGCCTGGTTGAGGTTCCGTGGGGGCTGGGAGAACCGGCAGATATGGCCGGGCAGTGTCCGGAGGTCCATGGTCCCCCTCGGTGGCAGGCCCCAGGATGGCTGATGGTGGAGGGACAGCAGGCAGACCAGCAGGTGGAGCGGCAGGTGGAGCGGCGGGCGGAGTGGTGAAGCGGCCAAGTGCTGCGCAATGTCCTGGAACATGCGCATGAAGGGCCCGCAAGCCTCCTGGCGCCAGGCCAGCGCTCGGTCCTGGAGGTGGAGCTGCCGTTCCTCCACCTGCAGGCACTGCTCGGACACCTCCAGCTGACGCCGGAGGGTGTCGAGCAGCTGGGGGGTCTGTGGATGCCTGCAGATGGCCCCACCACTGTCGGCCTCGTCCTGGGGCTGGTCCGTCCTCCGCCGAGGGGCTGGCTTGGTGGGATGGCCCCGGTGGGCTCTCTGGGATGACAGACGCCACGCTGGTGCTCTCCAGGCCCTCCGATGGTGCAGCTGTGGAACAGAGGGGGGAAGAAGAGTGGAGACAGCCGTTAGTCTGGGGCCTGATCTGTGGCCCTTGTCCCCCCACCCCTCTGCTGCTGGTTCCCCATCCCCGTTCCCTGGAGATGCTGCTGCTGCTGCTGATGGGTGTCCAGCCCACCCCCCCGGCGGACCCTAGGTTCCGCTTCCCCCATCCCCAGGGATGGGGCATGGCGCTTGTCCTGCTGCGGGGCAGGGCTGATGGACTCTTCTGAGGGACATGCCACTGCTGTCCTCGGGGCCATAGTCATCTGGGTGTGTGGAGGGCCCTGGTCATGTCTCTTGTCTCCACCCCTTAACCCTGGAGGTGTGCACCAGGGGGGTACATACCTGACGTTCTGCTCCCACGGTTGGGGGACAGCCATCGGGTGGACGCCCTGCTGGACCTGTGGGAGGGGAGAGCGATCTGGAGCCCCCCATCGCTGGAGGCCCCCTCCTCCTCTTCCTCCTCCGGTGTCCCGGGGTGGGCTCCTGGGGGGGCCCTGGGGTGCAGGGCTGGCCTCCGGGGCGGACTCTGTCTCCGGGGCCTGCTGGGGCTCGTTGGCTGATGTGTCAAGGGTAGCTGGGGGGGAAGGAGGTGTACCGGGGGCCCAGGATTTCCCTGAGCTCCCTGCAAAAGGGGCATGCAGCGGGGGTGGCCCCAGATCGGTTGGCCATGTCCCGGGCCCAGGCGTAACCCTGCCACAGCTCCTTTACTGTACTCCTGACGTGGATGCTGCCTTACGTCGACGTGGTCAGGAGTGCGGGCAGGGTGACCCCGGTAGCCAGGCCCTGGGCCAGATGAGCGAATGCATCCGCATTCTACCTCTTGCTCCCCATTACCTGGAGAACCTCCTCCTCGCCCCAGAGCCCCAGCAGGTCCCGGATCTCGGCCTCCGTCCAGGAGGGGCCCCGCTGCCTCTTCCCCCTCTGGCTGGCAGGCTCAGAGTCCTGGGTCCCCTTGCGGGGGTGCCCTGTGGGCACTTGGGGGGCTGTTTGGCTGCCATGGGGTGCAGGGTGCTGGATTGAGGCTGTGGAGGGAAGTGCAGGCTGGGCACATGGCTGTGCTGCTGCCTGCACGAGCTCTCAGCTTCCTGCACAGGAAATAAGGGGGTGGGGAGCTTTAAGGGGCTGCTGCACGCGGCGACCATAGAGCTCAGGGGCTGGAGAGAATGTCTCTCAACCCCTCAGCTGATGGCTGCCATGGAGGATCCCGCTATTTTGATGTTGCGGGACACGGATCGTCTACACGTACCCTACTTCGACGTTCAACGTCAAAGTAGGGCGCTATTCCCATCTCCTGATGGGGATAGCGACTTCGACATCTCACTGCCTTGCGTCGATTTCAACTTCAAAATAGCGCTCGCCGCGTGTAGATGTGGCGGGCGCTATTTCGAAGTTGGCACGGCTACTTCGAAATAGCTGGCTAGTGTAGACGCGGCTAGACTGTGTCTTACTCAGGCTGAAGCTCCCCTGGCTCACTCAGGACTGTTCTGCCCAAGGTACCTCCCTACCACACAGCTAAGTCCTTTCCCCTTCAGAGCTGGAGTGAGAAGTGAGTTCCTTCTGCCCAGGAGCCCTTCTTTTAAGACGCAGCCAAGCCCTGACTGGCTTTCCCCAGGGCTGTTTTTAGCCCTTTTCATTCTGGTGTGGGATAACCACCCCATCACACACACTCACATAAGCGCCATGTTCTTCTGCTGGTCCAAAATGCAATCTGCTCTTGAAACAATTAAAATATAGGCCTTTGTGCTCTGACATGAGCTTGCTGCTCCTGTGGTGAACTATTCATTAACAAAAACTCAGTGTTCCAGCAAAATAGGTCTAACAGCCAAGCAGCACATGTATCCATCTAATAATTAGGGAAGAAAGCAGCTGAGGAACAGGAGGGAGAGCAAACCACCAAAAAGGAGGAAAAGGAGATGCCAGAGATAAAGAGGGTGGGACAGAAAAAGGTGGATAGATAAAAAGAAAGACAGTGGCAACTTTACTGTGAAAGAAGAGACCTCTGGTGGATGGAAGGGATCACCCATCCAACAATCCATTATAAAGGTACTTTCACGAAAATGGGGTTGAAAAGAGGGTGACCAGACAGCAGCTGAGAAAAATTGGGACTGGGCTGAGGGGTAAAAGGTGACTATATAAGACAAAGCCTCAAATAACAGGACTGTCCACCCTAGTTGAGAACCAGGGTTTTAGCATTTCAGGGAGTAAGGATGATGCATCATTTTGTCCCTAATACATGCGCAGAACTGTGGTTTTGCTTTGCTTTTGGATGTTTGTTTTTGGTACTTATATGAAATTTCAGTTATGCGAGAGTGCATGGGAATGCAACCTCATGTAATTCGAGGGGCTACTGTACAGGTTTTTATTTTGTCCCTTAATTTTATTTTACAAGTAATACATTTTGACAACGTATTAATATAACATAGACATTGTTTTGCATCTCATACTTGTTCCAACACCTCTGCTGGCTGTGAAATGATATTTTCCTTTAGCCTTTCCCATTTTCCTTATATTTTAAAAAAATGATTTCAGCTTAATAAAATATATTTGCTTTGAACTATATGTAAAGCTCAATGGGCCAGAGAGGCATCAGTGTAGAGTGGGGACACTGTATCCCCTGTCATCAGTACCACAACAAGTTGGGGATCAAGCATCCTAGGAATCCTGGGCCCAACTTTGTTGGGATTACGAGGACTCTGCCACACTGGAGAGTGGAAGAGTAGTTCTTGTGGGCAGGTGGGCGGGCAGGCCTGTGAGTAAATAAAGGAAGTGGAAGCGAGGACTCAGATCCTTTTGCTAGCCCATTTCACCAGAGTAATGTAGGAGCCAGGAAAGTTCCTCAATAGTGGGACCATTTTCTCAATTACATAGACATCAGAAGACCAAGTCAAAAACTATTCTATACATTGACCCCTACCACCAGTAACAGAATACATTTCATATGTTACTCAGAAAATTCTAAGGCCATACCTCCTGATGTTCTATTGATTTCACTGAACATTCACTTGAAATTTCAGGAAAGAAATAAGCAGAAGTTGTCCAATAGCAGTGGGCAGCACACAGACTTCAAAGGAAGTGCACCTACAAGTTCATACCATGGTGTACAATAATTAAAATCAGATTTACTCACTGTATGTTTTCTTCAATTAAAAATTATAAAGAAAAAAAGTAGGAAGTAAAGGCAGAGAAAGATAGCCAACAGAAAAACTAATGAGAATGACCTAAACCATAACATTGCAATAAAACACAGAAATCAGAGAGGTAGGAAAATTGGAAAAGATTAGTTACTGGGAGAAATTTTAATAGTAAAGGCTGAGATACTATAAACATATAACTGCCTCTATAAAGCTGAAAAAATCTTTACATGTATGTGAATAGGATCTTTTTGAATGAATTACAATTGTTTAAAATAATTATTTCAAAAGATAGTTCAAAAGAAAATGGCTAGCAATATTTTCTCACCCTTCTTTAACTAATTGTGCATGCAAGCAATGTCTTCATAGTTTCATTAGAAAGAGTCACAGACTAAAAAGGCATCTGATGAGTTTTTCTCTGATGGAAAAAATAAACAGTGGCATTAAATTAAACAAAAAGTTTTGAAATTATGGTTTTTGTTGAGTAGCTCAGTTATAATGAGAAAAGTTCGCATCACTTTATTTCACTTAATGCTTAATACGAATTGTAAACCATTCAGCACTGTGGTTTATTCATGTCAATCCCTGCCTCCAACCCCCTTGATAGGTATTAATTTAAAAATAATAATTCAGGTCTATGTTTTAAGCCATTATGTTGCTAACAGATGGTTTTGAAAGACAGCAAGTAACTTTTTTATTGTCATTTAAAAGCAAGTCTCATGAAACAGAAAAACAGGCCATGGATATGTTACAGAACCACTAGAACATTTTTGATAAAGAGCAACAAGAGATCTACATTGACTTAAATGGGAGCTATGAATCGCCAAAGTTTGCGCCTGCTTCACTCTTCAGTAGACAACAGTTTTATTATTTGTTTGTGTCTATAGCAAGTTAGAAAAAGGCAAGAACTGAAAAGCAAAACAATTGATTTCACTTTTTTTAGTCCAGAAACTGAATACAAATGAGTTGCTCTTCTTGGATTTATATTGGTGGCCTTTCAAAAAAGAAAACTGTAAATGTTTACCCCAATCATTCTTAGCAAAGACTTATTGAAATTGCTGTTGCACAAGACAGTCATATTAACAGTTATTACTGTGGCCTCTCATTTCAGCTTTCTTGCTTTCAGTGTAAAGATTTCTTACTTGAATGGATTCTGCTGCCTTCATAAGGTATCAAAATCTGTCAGAGGATGAGATTAGAATCCTAACAGCTTGCAGATGACATTCAACCATAGCAAACCCTTGTCCTTTGTTGACAGTTTGTAGACAATTACCAGACAACAGTGACATTTAGACAAGAAGAGGCCTATGAAATGCACACACTTAGAAAGTGTAGCTGAGGTTAATCTTCCATTTATTTGAGGGTTTTTTTCTCTTTTAAGTGTGGTTGCAAACTTTTAAGGAAGGAAAATCATAACCTAACCCATTAAACCACAAGCCCATCTTTGAAAATAGTTTTTCAGCAGAACAGAACTAATAATTCATGGCAAATAAATTTGCCTCATTTTCTGCTTAGAAATTGATCACAAGGAGATTCATAGCCTGTTTTCTTGATTTATTCATTACTCAATTTTGTTCACATAATTTCTGAAACTAACTTTCTTGTGAACAATTGTGCGCATTTGATAAACATGACATTTGAGCTGTTTCAGTTGGGCACATAGCATCTCTGCTATGTGCCTATTCCTTGTCTGGATGAGCATAACTCATAGACTTTGCTTTCTGGCTGAGTACTTCTATATGAACTTGAAATTAGCTTTTCTTGAATATTTGTACTGGCTTAAAATCCATTGTTTGAGAAATGTTCCAGCCATCAAATTTTCTTGCTTACATTTTCAGGAAAAGGGCAAGGATGCAAACATAGACAGTTGATTCTTTTTAAAATTCACGTGAACTTTCAGAAAACTTACATGGAATCTGTTCATCCCTAATTTTCAGTCATCACATATGGTATAAAGCACACTGTTCACCATACTATTATATAAGCTAGCGGGGTGGAATGGGGGAAGAACGTGAAATGTAATGGTAGAATCAACCCTTCCTTCAAAGCCAATTCTAGTTGTCATTTCAAGTCCACATTTAGAAGGAAAATAATAAAACACAAACAGCATGAAAGCCTCCCCACCCCCCAAAAAACACACCCAAAAAAGAGTAGCAAATCTACTAATATATTAATTGGGTAGATAGTCAGTCATTAATAAAAATGATCAAGTATTCTCAGACTATTTATCTAGTTTATATACTTTTCACAGAAGGTTTATAATGAAAGACACCTTGGAAAATTGTAAAATTCACAATATATTTCAATACTGTCATGCTGAAATTAAAAAAAAAAGATTCTTTCTCCTCTTTTTAGTGTGATTTATGATTCTTAAATCACACGAGAGCAGCACTATGGATGTATCATACTAACAGCCTGTTTCTTAAATGAGGTTATTCTTTGACTTGAGGCTTTTGCTCAGCTAATTGAGGCTTATAGCTTTAGTAACACAAATCTCTAAAAACTGCTGGTGGAAAGCTGCTTTTTAAAATTTCAGTACACCATTAAAGGCAATTGTGCTTTGAACGCTGCTGGTTAACTGAATAATTCACACAGAATTCTGGTTATGGAGATTCATCAAATAATCCACGAAGCATGAAAAAAACCTACTGTGCAAATGCTTCTTTGTGAAACTGTGTGCACATATATCAAGAATTAACAAGCCATCAGCTTTGCTTCAGAATTAAATGCTGTTTTTAAAAAAAGTTAAATAAAAAAGTTTCTTGGTTTGGCAATGTACAGTATAGTTTCTTCATCTCCAAGTGTAGGCCTCTCACCAGAATATTTGGTTTGATAGCAAGAAATATAATAACGCCTATATAAGAAATATTGATATAGACACTTTAAAACAAATAACCACTCTAGCAGATCCAGAGTGACTCTTCTGGGGCCCAGGACTATTAGATTTTGTGGGGTCCTGGAGGCTGCAGGGTGGAGCCAAAATGAGACATTCAGTTTTTGTGAGGGAGCTGCAGGATGAGGCAGGAGGTCGGGTATGGAAGGAGGTGAGGTCTCTGACTGGGCTCTGGGGTGGAGCTTGGGATGAAGAATTTGGGATGCAGGGGGGTACTCCAGTCTGAGACCAAAGGGGGTGGGTTCAGGGCAGGAGAGTGGGGTTGAGGTGCAGGATCTGGAAGGGAGATAGTGTGTAAGTGGGGTCATGGATGGGGCTTGAGGTGTGGGAGGAAGTTAGGGTAGGGAAGCAGGTTGAGTGTTGGGGGCAGAGGGTTGGCAGAAGGTCACTTACTTGGGCTGGTGGGCAGGAGGAACAAGTGGCTCCAGACAGCCCACATTCACCTGGAGACACCACCAATCACACTTCCCATTGGCCATGATTCCCAGCCTATGGGAGCTGTGGGGGTGGAGCCTCCAGGCAAAGGCAGCCTTAAGGATGTGCTTTACCTGCCCCTCCCCAATTTTTGCAGCAACACAGCTCCAGCTTGGAGTGGTGGTAGGAGGAATGGCAGCATGTGGAGCTGTGAGTGGGTGTAATATAGAACAATTTCTTGAGTTGGTGGCTGAGGAAGGGAGCAAATGTGTTACTGCAGATTGTTTTGTGGTAACTCAAGTGAGACAGCTGTAGCTCTTTGATAGCCACTTTAGGACAGGGTTGCCAAAAGTGTTGCCAGGAGTCTCCCAGAATCAGGTCTTATCTCATTAAGGTCTACCATAGCCAAACCAGGAGATTTTGGGTGCAAACTGTCCAGCAGCACAGCATGACAAAGCTTTCTGCCCACCCTAACTCTACAACTCTCCCAGAAGTGGCTATCACCATGCCTGCAGACCATAGGGACGGTGAGTGTGCCTCTGCATGCTGCCCCCACCCCAAGGCTGGACTCCATAGCTCCCATTGACTAGAAATTGTGGCCAAAGGGAGCTTCATGGGTGGTGCCCGCAGACGGGGCAGTGCATGAAGACCCTCTGCCCTCCATCTAGGATCCACTGCCAGAGAAATGTTTTGGTCACTTTTGGGAGCTTCTGAAAGTAAGTGCTGGCCCTGTCACCTACTTCTGCACCACCTCATGGACCCCCACCTTCTGCCAAAGGCTCAGCCCAGAGCCACCTCTTACAATCTGAAACACTTGTTCCCAGCGAGCGTCCACATCCTTTTGCAAACCTCTGCACTTGTTCCCTGGGATTCAGGATGCACTGGGAAGAAGAGGGAGGGGTTGATTAGCAGAGCCAGCAGATCTCCTCGGGTACCCTCCTGTTAGAGAAATGCTCCTATAGATCAAAGTGATGTTTTTTAAACTTGATTTGGTTTGGAAAACTAATGGGATGGTACATGTGTTGTTTTCACTTAGTACCCAGTTGCAAACATGTAAATTGCATATACCCCCAGTAACTAAATACGCCATCAAAAGGGAAAGACAAATCTTCTGTGAATTTAAGCAAAAAGGAGGCTTATAAGTAATGAAAACTTGGACAGATGACTACAGATGAGCAGAAAAATACTGCTCGAGTGCACAGTAAACCCTGGAAATGCATGATTTTGAATTGCGCTTAACTCACATTAAAATCACTCAAAATCCCACTCAAAAATCAAAAAAGCACTCAAAATCCCACTCCCCCTGGCTCTGGTTCAAGCCCCCCAGCCCCACTCACCACTCACACATCGCTCTGGCTCAGCCCCACCCTGGTCCAAACCCACCACCTGCTCACCAGCTGCTCGTGCCTCCAGCTCAACCTCCATTGCATGCAGCCCTGGTTCAACCCCCCAGCTCCTGTTCAAACCCCCAAGTGCAGATATGGCTCTACCCCCGCACACCTTTATTCAAGCCCCCCTGCACATGGCCCCAGTGCCATCCTCCCACGCAAGTTCAAACAGCCCAGTCCCAGTTCAAACCCTCTGCATGTGGCTCTGGTTCCATCCTCCCACTCTAGTTCAAACCCCGCATGGCTGTCTCACCTCCTAAGCATGGCTCTGGCTCAAATCCACCCATGCATAGCTCCAGCTCAACTCCACCCCCTGCAGCCCTAACCCACCCCAGACTTAACCCTCCTGCCCCCTTCCCACAGCCCCAACCCACCTGCTCCCGCACCACCAAGACTTACCTTTCAAAAGGAGCTGCAGGTGCTCCTGCTGCTTTCCTGGCTGCGGAATGTACATTCTGTTAGGGGAAAAAACTGACCCCTGACCTATGCGAAATTTGGGTTACGCGAGGGTGTGTGGGAATGGAACCCTTGCGTAAGTTGAGGGACTACTGTACCAGGGGCATAATCAGGAAGGTCAAAGTGCAATTAGTGTTGCAACAAGCAAGGGATGTGAAGGACAACAAGAATTTCCACAGTAACAGAGAAGTAGTTGTGTTTGTCTGTATACAACAAAACAACGCAGCAGAAATGTAGCACTTTAAAGATTAACAAAATGATTTATCCGGTGATGAGCTTTCATGGGACAGACCCACTTCATCAGATCAGTTGAAATCGATCTGATGAAGTAGGTCTGTCCCATGAAAGCTCATCACCAAATAAAGGATTTTTACAGCTATGTTAGCAACAAAAAAATCAGGGAAAGTGTGGGACTCTTACTGAATGGCGAAGGCAGTGTAGTATCAGAGCGTGTGGAAAAGGTTGAAGTACTCACTACTTTTTTTCTTTGGTCTACAGAGACAAGGTCAGCTCCCAGACTGCAATGAGAAGCCCTCCATAGTGAAAAAAAAGCAGTTTAAGGAAATTTGAAAAAGCTGGATATGCACAAGTCCATGCAGCTGAATCTAATACCTCCAGAAGTGCTAAGAGAGCTGACTGATGTGATGGCAGAGCCATCTGCCATTATCTTTGAAATTTCACAGCAATCAGGGGATGTCCTAGATAACTGAAAAAAGGCAAATATAGTGCACATCTTTGAAAAAGGGAGACTCTGGGGAACTACAGACTGGTCAAACACATCTCAGTACCAGGGGAAGTCATGAAGCAAGTCCTCCAGAAATCCATTTTGCAACACTTGGAGGAAAGGCAGCTGATCAGGAGCAGTCAAAATGATTTCACCAAGGACAAGTCATGCCTGAAGAATGTGATTGCCTGCTATGATGATATTACTGACTTTGTGGATATGGGGAAAGTGGTGGATGTGATAGACCTTGACTTTACCTAAGCTTTTGATATGGTCTCCCACAGTATTCTTCCATCAAGTTAAAGCATTCTGGATTACATGAATGGACTAGGACACTGATAGAAAGCTGGCCAGATCTTTGAGCTCAATGGCTTGATGTCTATCTGACAACTGGAATCAAGCAAAGTGTCCCAGGGGTTGTTGCATAGGTTATTTTGTTCAACACCTTTGAGGGAACTGTGCTGATTTAGTCTGCAAAAGAGATGAATGAGGGGGGATTTAATATAAGCCTTAAATAACCAGAAAAGAGTTCTCAAGAGGATAGAGCCAGGCTATTGGCAGTGCTGGCAAATGAGAGAATAAGAATACTTTGGCCTCACTAGTGCCAGATAAAGGTGAACTTGTAGTGAGGAAAGTCTTGGGTGGATATTAGGAAAAAAACTACTTTACTAACAAGGTATTGAATCATAGAATCCAAGGACTGGAAGGGACCTCAGGAGGACATTGGGTCCAGCCCCTTCATAAAGCAGGATCAACCCTAACTAAATCATTCCAGACAGAACTTTGTCAAGCCAAGACTTAAAAACTTCTAGGGAAGGAGATTTCATCACCTCTCTAGGTAATGCATTCCAGTCCTTCACCACCCTCCTGGTGAAATAGATTTTCCTAATATCCAACCTATTCCTTCTCCTCTGTAACTTTAGACTATTGCTCCTTGTTCTGCCATCCACCACTATTGAGAACAGCCACTCTCCATTGTCTGTAGAGCCCCCTTCAGGAAGTTGAAGGCTGCTACCAAATCACCCCTTACTCTTTGCAAACTAAATAAGACCACATCCCTCAGCCTCTCCTCATGTGCTCCAGCCCCCTAATAATTTTGGTACCCTCTGCTGGACCTGCTTCAATGCATCCACATCCTTTCTATACCGGGGGCGGGGGGGACAAAACTGGATGCAAGACTCCAGATGTGGCCTCACTAGATAACTTCTCTAGATCTGCTGGAAATACTTCTCCTAATGCACCCCAATATGCCATCAGCCATCTTGGCTACAAAGTGCACTGTTGACTCATATACAGCTTCTCAATCATTGTAATCCCCAGGTCCTTTTCTGCTGCACTGCTACTTAGCCTGTCACTCCCCAGCCTGTAAAAATGCTTGGAATTCTTTCTTCCCAAGTGCAGGACTCTGCACTTCTCCTTATTGAACCTCATCAGATTACTTTTGGCCTAATCCTCCAATTTATCCAGGTCACTCTGGACCCTATCCCCCAATGTATCTACTTCCCCCCCACCAGCTTAGTGTTATCTGCAAATTTGCTGAGGCTGCAATCTATACCCTAATCCAAGTCATTAATAAAAATGTTGAACTGTGCTGACTGAAGAACCGATCCTGGGGTACTCCACTTGAACACTGATTGCCATTGCTTAATGGCCCTGACTATGTAGTCAGCTTTCTATCCATCTTACGGTCCATGTATCCAATCCATACTTCCTTAACTTATGGGCAAGAATGCTATGGGAAACCGTATCAAAAACTTTTTAAAGTCAAGGTATGTCACATCCATTCACTTCCCCATGTCCACAGAGCCAGTTACCTCATCATAGAAGATAGTCAGATTGGTCAGGTGTGACTTGCTCTGGGTGAATCCATGTTGAATCCTCTTGATGACTTTCCCTTCCTCCAAGTACTTCAAAATGGATTCCTTGAGGATCCCCTCCATGATTTTTCTTTGGACTGAGGTAAGGCTGACCAGTCTATAATTTCCTGGATTGTCTTTCTTTCCTTTTTTGAAGATGGGCATGATATTTGCATTTTTTCAGTCATCTGGGACATCTCTGGATCTCCACAAGTTTTCAAAGATAATAGCCAAAGGCTCTGCAATGACATCTCCGCCTTACCTCAGTACCTTTGGATACATTAAATCTGGACTCATGGATATGTGTGCATCTAGCTTTTCTAAATAACCCTTAACCTGTTCTTTCCCCACTAAGGGCTGCCCAACTCCTTTCCATACTACACTGCTTAATGCCATAGTCAGGGTGCTGACCTTGTCCGTGAAGACCGAGGCAAAAATACCATTGAGTACTTCAGCTTTTCCAACATCGTCTGTAATCAGGTTACCTTCCTAATCCAGTAACAGCCCCACACCCTCCCTGATAACCCTCTTTTTGTTAACATGTCTGTAAAAACCCTTCTTGTTGCCCTTCACATCCTTTGCTAGCTGGAGTTCCAATTGTGCTTTCGCCATCCTGTTTACTCCCCTGCATTCTCCAATAATATATTTATACTCCTTCTTAGTTATCTGTCCAAGTTTCCATATCTTATATACACTCTTTTTGAGTTTAAGCTCTCCAAGGATTTCCATGGTAAGACAATCTGGTTGCTTACCATATCTGCTTTTCTTACTGCATATCGGGATGGTTGTTCCTGTGGTTTCAGTAAACCTTCTTTAAAATACTGCCTGTTTTCCTGAACTCCTTTCCCCTTCATATTAACTTCCAAGGGGATCCTACCCATCAGTTCTTTCAGGGAATCGAAATCTGCTGTTCTGAATTCAAGGGTCTGTATTTTACTGCTCACTTTTCTTCCTTTTGTCAGGATCCTGAAATCCACCATCTCATGACTGCTGCAGCCCAGGCTGCCACCCACTTCTATTTCTCCAACTAGTTCTATCCTGTCTGTCAGCAGAAGGTCAAGCTGCACACAGCTCCTGGACAGTTCCTTCACCACATGTACCAAGAAATTATCCCCAGCATTTTCCAAAATGTTCTGGAATTATCTGTGTGCTGCTGCATTCATCTCCCAACAAATGTCAGGGGGATTAAAGTCTTCAATGAGAAAGAGGACCTGTGATTCGGAAGCTTCTCTTAGTTGTCTGAAGAAATGCTCATCTACTTTATCTACCTGACCAGTGGTTTATAGCAGACACTGACCACAACATCACCACTGTTGCTTCCACCTCTACGCTTAACTCAAAGACTCTCAACTGGCTTTTCTCCCTCCATATTCTGGAGCTCTGAGCAATTATACTGCTAGTGCCATTCTTCCTTTTTTTCTCTCCTGCCTGTCCTTCCTGAATAGTTTATACCCTTCCATGACAGTGCTCCAGTTATGCGAGTCTTCCCACCAAGTCTCCGTTATTCCAATCACATCATACTCCTTTGACTGTGCCAGGGCCTCTAATTCTTCCTGTTTGTTTCCCAGGTTTCTTGCATTTGTCTACAAACACTTTAGATAACTAGTTGATTGTCCTACTTTTTTCTTTTGAATTATCTCTCCTCCTTTGTTGTACCCTCCTCCTTCCCCACTTACCTCAATGCTTGTGTCACAGTCCCCCAACAAACCTAGTTTAAAGCCCTGCTCATTAGAGCTGTGTCTACACGTGCACGCTACTTCGAAGTAGCGGCACTAACTTCGACGTTAGGCGGCGAGACGTCGAAGTCGCTAACCTCATGAGGGGATCGGAATAGCGCCCTACTTCGACGTTCAACGTCGAAGTAGGGACCGTGTAGACGATCCGCGTCCCGCAACGTCGAAATTGCTGGGTCCTCCATGGTGGCCATCAGCTGAGGGGTTGAGAGATGCTCTCTCTCCAGCCCCTGCGGGGCTCTATGGTCACCGTGGGCAGCAGCCCTTAACCCAGGGCTTCTGGCTGCTGCTGCGGCAGCTGGGGATCCATGCTGCAGGCACAGGGTCTGCAACCAGTTGTCGGCTCTGTGTATCTTGTGTTGTTTAGTGCTAGTGTGTCTGGGAGGGGCCCTTTAAGGGAGCGGCTTGCTGTTGAGTCCGCCCTGTGACCTTGTCTGCAGCTGTGCCTGGCACCCTTATTTCGATGTGTGCTACTTTGGCGTGTAGACGTTCCCTCGCAGCGCCTATTTCGATGTGGTGCCGTGCAACGTCGAAGTTGAACATCGACGTTGCCAGCCCTGGAGGACGTGTAGACGTTATTCATTGAAATAGCCTATTTCGATGTTGCTACAGCGAAATAAGCTATTTCGATGTTGGCTTCACGTGTAGACGTAGCCTAGGTGTGCAAGCCTGCCTGCAAAGATGCTCTTCCCTCTCTTTGATAGGTAGATCCCATCTCTTCCTAGCAATCCTTGTTCCTGAAATGGAATCCCATGGTCCAAGAAACCACAGCCCCTCTCTCTGACATCACCTACGCAGCCATGCACTTATTTCTATGATTCAACAATCCCTACCCAGACTCCTTCCTTCAACAGGGAAGATGGACGAGAACACCACTTGTGCTCCATATTCCTTGAGCTCTAATTACAGAGTTACATAATCTGTGGTGATCTGCTCAAGGTCATTCTTTGCTGCATTATTGGTTCCTCCATGTAGAAGTAGGAAGGGGTAATAATCCACAGGTTTGATGGTTTTTGGAAGACTCTCTGTAACATCCTGGATTCTAGCTCCTGGTAAGCAGCCAGCTTCCCGGGATTCCAGGTCTGGACAGCAGATAGATGACTCTGTCTCTCTTAGGAGGGAGTCCCCGACCACCACCAGCCATCTTCTTCTCTTAGTGGTGGTGGTCACAGAACCCGCCACCCCTAGGACTATGCATCCCATGCCTTCCAGTCAGTGTGGTCTTCTTCTGAGTCCTTCTTCTTGGAGAGGTCTCTGCCACCACATTCTCTACCATATCACTCGTGCAGGGAGCCTGAAAGCAGTTGCTTACTGCCAGTGGAGTTAGAGATACCTGAATTGGCTTTCTTCTCCTGGAGCTTACATGCTTCCAATTTTCTTCCTTGGCTGTACTGCCCTCTCTGGTTTCGCCCATGGAGATGGGACCTTCCGAAAGGACCCCCCCCACCAAGTTTTCTAAAGCCCTTCTTCCTATCTGGTGTTAGGAAGAAGGGCTTTCATAAACTCGGGGGAGGTCCTTTCGAAAGGTCCCATCTCTGAGGGCACAACACAATTCAAAAAGCCTCACTTTCGAATCGCCACGGTCGCCATTATGCTAATGACGTGCTGCATATTCATTGCAGTCCCTCATTAGCATCTTTCGAACCTGCTCATTAACATGCTTCTTTTGAAAGGAAGGGGCTCGTGTAGACAAAGGGTAAATCTTGTGTACGTGAAGGCAAGTCATTGTCATGTGTGATGATGATAAAGGATCAAATCCTTTTAAGTTCACTCCACTCTTTGTCCACCACTCAAAAAAAGAGCTCACATGTACTGTGGTCCTGTTAGCTTGTCTTCTGAGAGAAGAAGCTGTAAGTATGGGCTTAGGGATACAGCCTGCATCTTTGGACTGTCTTGAGTCTAACAGGGCAGAATATCTGAATGAGGTACAGAGTTGTCCTGGGTAGCCATGACTTTTGGGAAATTAGCAGATTATTACATCTCTGATTTTAATTAGTAATTATAGACTCTGACTCGCCTATGCATATATTTTACCTGCTTTAACCTCTCAGTAACTCTCATTACTTTTTCTTAGATAATAAACCATTAATTAGTTTATTATACAAATGCATACTAGTGTTTAATGTTGCTGTAAAGAGGAATCTATTTGCAATCCATGAATTTTATAGGTACCCCAAAATTCCCAAACTAATCTTCATATTTTAGAGCACCCGTTACAGGGACCTTATCTATTAACTATTGACCAGAGCTGATTAGGAATTTTTTCTTTGAAATGGTCTTTCATGAAAAATGCTAAGTTGTTAATAGCAATATTTTGGTGGAAACTAACATCTGTGATAAAGATTTCATGGGAAGAGTTTCTTGGATTTAGGATGGAAATGAGAAAGAGAGGAGCACACACATGTGTGCATGCTATCCCTCTCTTGCTCACCTCCCCCTGCACTCAGAATTGCCAGTAGGTTGGGGCACTCAGCTGGGATGCGGGTGACCCAGTCACATGTTTGCTCCAAAACAGAGCAGGGACTTATGCCAAGTTTCTCACATACCTGGTGAATTCCTTAAGCACTGGGTAGTGGAGGCAAAGGGAAGAGGAGAAATTGGGAGATAGGGGAATAGCTCAGTGATTAGCACATCAGTCTTGTAAACCCAGGGTTGTGCATTCAACCCTTAAGGGAGCCATTTAGGGTTCTGGGACAAGTAGATTTAAAAAAAAAAATCTGTAAGGGATGGTGATGGGTCCCGCTGTGCGGGCAGGGGACTAGACTTGATGACCTCTCAAGGTCCCTTCCAGCTCTATGAGATAAGTATGTCTCCATATAGGTAAATCTCTTATTTAACCAGTTTTTGGGAAAGCCTTCGATTATGTTTCAGTGAAGAATGACAACAAAATCTGAAACTTCAACAGGTTTCATGCAATGGAATTCTTATTGTCCAATCAGTCCTTCTATTAACACCCATACAGATGTAGAGTACCCTTAAAATACAGATTTCTTATAGATCATGAAAATTAAAGTCTGAAATCTACTTCAAAAATATGACACTTGCAGATTTTATATAACTGGAAATGATCTTCTATTTCTACATATAAAACCTGAGGGCCAAATACTTGAGAGGTTCCCATTCAGCAGTCAGATTTCCATATGTCCAGCTGGCATAATTCATAGATTCCAAGGCCAGAAGGGACCATGGTGATCCTCTAGCCTGACCTCTTGTACAACACAGGCCATAAGATTTCCCCAAAATAATTCCTAGAGTTTATCCTTTAGAAAAGCATCTGATCTTGGTATAAAAGCGGTTAGGAATGGAGAATCCACTGTGACACCGTGTAAATTGTTTCACAAGTTAATTATTCTCAGGCTGTGTGTACACTTGCATTCCTCTTTTGAAAGAGGCATGCAAATGAAGGAAATCAAAAATGCAAATGAGATTCAGGTTGACATATCTGGTGCCTCATTTGCATGTTCTTCTTTTGAAAGAAGAAAAGCAGTGTAGATGTAGCTCTTTCGAAAGAAGTATATGCAAATGAGGTGCCAGATATGTAAATCTGAACCTCATTTGCATTTTTGATTTCCCTCACTTGCATGCCTCTTTCGAAAGAGGCATGCAAGTGTAGACACAGCCTCACTGTTAAAATATTATGGCCTATTTCCAATATGAATTTGTCTAGCTTCAACTTCTATATTATATTTTTCTCTGTTAGGCTGAAGAGCCAATTGTTAATACAGCCCTGTGTAGCTACAAAATTATTATCCACATCTGCAAAAAATGATCTGTGGATAGCCACATCCACATCTGTGGATGCACATACCCTTGAATATGAAGTGAATATCTACAAATTTGCAGAGTTCTGTATGCAAAATTTGCATCTGCATCTGTATGCGCAAAGATGAACTGCAGCCATCCACATCCATGTATGCAGGTACCTGCAGATATAAAGTGGATATCTGAAGATTTGCAGGAGTCTAATTATTAAGTATTCTGCCTGTTTCCACTTATTGATGGTAATCAAGTCACCTCATAACTTTCTATTTCTTCAGCTGGATAGATTGAACTCTTTGACTCTAAGACACATTTGCTAATCTTTTTATCATTCTTGTGAATCTTCTCTGAATCCTCTCCAATTTATTAACATCCTTCTTTAGTTGTATGCACCAGAAGGGGACACAGTTTTCCAGCAGTGGTTGCATCAGTGTCAAATACAGAAGTACAATAATCTCACTACTTCAGTTCAAGATTCCTTTTCTTTATGCAAACCAATCTCATGTTAGCTTTTTCAGACATAAAGTCATACTGAGAGCTGAGAGCTGATGTTCAGCTGATTAGTCTTAATAACTCCCAAATCTTTTTCTGAGTTTTGTTTCCTAGCATAGAAGCTTCCTTTCTGTTAATATGACCTACACTCTTTGATCTTAGATACATACATTTATACTTACTGTATTAAACACACATTATTATACCCAGCTTACCAAGTGAGTGAGGTCGCTGTCCTCTCTACCTTTATTTACTATTCTCCTAATTTTTGTGTTATCTGCAGACTTGATTATTTTATGTTTTCTTCTGGGTCATTTTAAAAAATTGTAATATAGCATGGAGCCTAGAATTATCTTGATGTGACTCCACTCCCCCAGAAACTGACAATTCTCCATTTAGATTGATGATTCCCCATTTACAGTTACATTCTGAGAACCATCAGTGAGCCAGTTTGTAGTTCATTTATTGGGTGCTATGTGTTAAGTTTATATCATTCCAGGTTTTTTTATCAAAATGTTTGTAATATGAAGTCAAATGTCCTCACCCAAAAGGATATACCATTTGACAAGATCTATTTTCTAAAAATCTATGTTAATTTTCATTCATTACTCTTTATTTCTTTTAATAATTGAATCCCTTAACAATTATGTCATTTTATTGCCCTGAATTGATGGCAGATTGAAAGGCTTAAGTACCCCAGTCATCCTGATTACTCTTTTAAAAATTAACTCAGTATTATTATTTCATTTCGCTGAAACTTCCCCAGAAGCATAATGTAACAAGCTCATCAGTCAGATCTTTTTATAACTCTTGCCAGCAAGTTACATGAATTTGCTAAACATGTCTAATGTCAGTAACTCCTGTTTAATGTACTATAGACATAGTAGTTGAACTGAAAGAATGTGATCTCCATATAAGATTATATTATCAGTTTTCCCCCAATACAGGATTTCCTCAAATTTACTGAACACTTCTGACATTTTTGCATTGATACGGATAATTGTGTCATTTCCATTCAGTAGCGCACCAGTACCATTGCCAGGCTTCTTTTTCTTACTACTATGATTTTTAAAAAAACTCCTTATTTTTCTTAACTCTGTTGGCTATTAATTTTATGTCCCTTTTCTTCCCTTATTTTTACAGTTTCTAACTTCTGATTTATATTCATCATGACCCCTTCCTTCCTTTTTTATATATTACAATTTTATGGGTGCTTTTCCTAATCCTCTAAACCAGATTATTTTATTAACGTGCAAAGTCTTACTTGAAGTTTGGGGTTGTGGCTTTTTGAGCATCTAGCGAGGGCTTATTATTATTATTATTATTATTATTCATATTTGACTTATTAATATTTTCGTCCCTAATTTCGCTCATAACTGTTTTCAGTTTTGTGGAATTGACTCTATTAAAGCGCCAGAAATAAGTACATTGCTGGTCTGTACTTCTATTATGCCTGCACACTGTAAATATGATCAAATTAGCATCATTTGTACCTATGCCACTATTAATATTGGCTGCATCTACACTTGCATTCCTCTTTCAAAAGAGGCATGAAAATGAGGGAAATTTAAAATGCAAATGAGGTGCAGATTTACATATCTGACACCACATTTGAATATTCTTCTTTCAAAAAAAGAAAAGCAGTGTAGACACTACTCTTTCGAAAATAAACCCCACCTTCTAAAAAACCCTTCTTCCCTTTTTTTATGGGTAGAAGGATTCTTTCGAAGATGGGGTTTACTTTTGAAAGAGCTTTTCACTGCCTTTTCTCTTTCAAAAGAAGAATATACACATGAGGTGCCAGATATGTAAATCTGAACCTCATTAGCATTTTGATTTCCCTCATTTGCATGCCTCTTTTGAAAGAGGAATGCAAGTGTAGATGTAGCCATTAAGTTCTGTGACCAGTTCTTCTTTATTTGTTATAACAAGGTCTATTATAATATTCCCTGTCTTGGAATTAACTCTTTTTGAGTTAGGGAAGCGACATCTGTAATGTTTGAAAATGTTGGAGTCAAAGATGAAGGTAAGCCAGTGTGCCCCTGTGCAGTGCACTGGTAAGAAACTGGCTGGGATAGGACTCTGGATGCTGCTAACATCCTAGGTGCACAGCCTCAGCACATCCAGCTTCAGTCCTAGTGCTTGGACAGCTGGGCAGCATCGTCCCAACCACTCTGTCCAGCCCTGGGGATCCCATGGTTGGGCAGTGAGCCCCCACCATCCTGGCCAACCATGGGTTCCCCCTACATACACTCACTCCCCTTTCTTGAGCCTCCTCTGCACCACATTCTCCCGTCCTGATTCCTGACTCCCTAAGGTTATAAATAGGTTATAAAATTTAGCCAAATGTATCTTGTGATTGGTGGGTAAATCACAAATAAACATTGTATTGTCGGATACTTTTGCAACAAGGTGTTCGTGGAGCTAGATACATTGATATATTGAAACTCTTGGGACATTAATTGATGCAGATGAGTATGAAGCAAAGTTTAATTTTGACTAGCCCATGTATTACTATTATTATTATTATTATTATTTAGAAGACCAAATTCTTGTCAAATATAGTTGCAGACATGTATGGGTGGAATAGAAAAAACATATTGAAGAGGAAGTTATCTTGCTGGCACACTGGGAAGGTGACAATGGATTATCGGGTAGACACTCTGGCTCAATGCCTTTTTCTCAGGATGATCTTCACTTTTTTTTTTTTTTTCATTTTACTTCTCACAGTCTCCATAAGTTTGTATGTATGCATAATGTAAGACTAAATATGAACAATGAGGGAAACCACTTTACTGTATTTGTCTTATTTTTATGTATATTGATTTTTCCTCTGATTTAAATTGTGTCTGGCTGTATTAACTAATGCTCAGAAAGCATCTGTATGTGCTTTTCTAATTCCATCTTCTTAATTAACTTTAAGTAGCTTCCTAAAAATGACCTGTGACAGGTGCATCCTAGAGTTAACAATAGATAATTCTTGTCTTCTTTTCATGTCCTTGGATCACTTGATTAATTTGCTTCTCAACAGCTCAATTTTGTGCTAAGTGATTGTCTTCTCTCTTTTTAACATTCCTTAGTTTAAGCATATCCTGACTAATCTAGTAAACCTGGCCCAAGACTGGTGGTTCCTCATCTACTTCAGTGGATGCCATCCAAATTGTACAGCCTCTTTCCTCATAAAAGATGAACAAGGTGTTTCACAAAAAGACCAAAACACTAACGACTCCTCTCACCTGCATTTCATTTTCAATATCTTCTGTCTGTTCTTCTCCCTTACTTATGGGCCATGAAGGAGCTCACTGAATATTGTTTGAATGTTCTTCGTGTTCAACATGTTCTGAGTTCCCTTTAAATCATCTACTATTCCAGGGATGAAGCAAACTGGGACCTTGGTGATCTATTGGCAACAGATTTATCAGAACATGCTCTGAGATTTAATGGCATTCATTTAAATGATTATCTTTCACTACCAGAAACACCAATATCTAGTTAAGTAGTGGTGGGAAAAATATTCTTTTTTTACGCTGGTGTAAATTTCACTGAAGTCAGTAGAATTACAATGGTGTTAAAAACCTCTTTAACACCATTCAGAGGGGTAACCAAGTTAGTCTGTACCTTAAAAACAACAGAAAGTCCTGTGGCACCTTATAGACTAACAGATATTTTGGAGTATAAGCTTTTGTGGACTAAGACCCGCTTCATCTTTCAGAGGAGAATTTAAAGAGGAGTCTCAGTCAAGGGGAGGGCCAGAGCTGACTAGGTCTATTCAGTCATGGAGGGTGTGACCCATTATCAGCAGTTAATTGTGGAGTTGTGAACATCAAGAGAGGAGAAGTCAAGTCAGTTCAGTCAGGGGGGGATGTGGCCCATAATCACTAGCTAATGTGTAGGTGTGAACACCAAGAGAGGAGAAACTGCTTTCATAATGTGCCAACCACTCCCAGTATCTGTTCAATCCCTGGTTGGTGGAGATAAACTTGCGAATGAATTGCAACTCTGAAATTTCTCTTTGCAATTTACTTTTGAAGACCTTGTCAACTCTGGCCCTCCCCTTGACTGAGACTCACTTTTTAAATCCTCCTCTGAAACCCCTTTAAATCCTCTGAAACCCCACCCCCACTCATGCATCTGACAAAGCAGGCCTTTGCCCACAAAAGCTTATGCTCCAAAATATCTGTTAGTCCATAAGGTTCCACAGGACTTCCTGTTGTTTTTTAAGGTACAGACTAACTTGGCTACCCCTCTGAATTGTGTTAAAGAGGTAAAATTTATTGAGGGGAAAAAATAGGGCTCAATATCTCTTGACATATTCCAAACACAGACTTGGTGTTGTTCCTGTGAAAGACTTGGAAGGCCAATAGGCAAATTCAAGTGCAACATAAGACAACAAAACACTGATAAGGTGTAGTTTTTTTCTTGTTTTGTTTTGCTTTTTTTGTGAGAGACAGAGAGCCTTCTCCTTCCTAAATTTTACAGACCTATTTTTTGCAGCTGCTATGCTGTGGATATCAAAGTGCTGACAGCAATGCGAAGGTGTTTTGCTTATTCCATTTCGCGATATGGGAAGCAGAGGTGGCAGAGTACCATAAGTGGTGATATTATAAGGAAAATGAAATAGCTGCACAGTAGGCCACAGTTTTAAATGGTGATCTGCTTTTCTTCAGCTATCCAGGATTATATGTCTCATCTGTCTGTGACCATTGAATTAGTATTGTCATAACAAAACAAACCAGTGGTCATGCAGCACTTTAAACACTTACAAAATAATTTCTTAGATGATGAGCTTTCATGGGGCAGACCCACTTCTTCAGATCTGTAGATAGTGCTATACTGGAAATAGTGCTAAAGTGAATTGCCATGACTATTATATAACAGAGAGATACCAACAAAAAATTGAAATGAAAACTGACAAATCAGTATGTGGGACAAACGCACGGGTAAAGGGTGGGGAAGAGTGGGAGAGAAAATTACTTACTTCAAGTGTTTATTAAGTTAAGTGACTTGCCTGAGATTACTACAAATATCAAAGATGGGGAAGCTGTCTCTGTAGCGTGTAAAGTAATTGCTTTCTCTATTGAGGCCAAGGAGCAAAGTATCGAATTTGATCTTAAATTCCAGCTTAGATGTCTCCCATCGTAATATGATGTTAAAGTCTCTTTGATTTAGGATACGTATTCTCAGGTCTTTAACAGTATTGTCCACTCCATTGAAATGCACAATGACAGATTTATGTGTATTTAGATTCCTAATATCTGCTTTGTGTTCATTCATTCTTTGGTGAAGTGATTGTCCAGTAAGTCCAATATACATAGCAGAGGGGCATTATATAACATTGGCTGAGGTATAGGCATATGAGCCTCTGGTCCTATGATTGACATGATTAGGTCCATTGATGGTGTCACCAGAATAAACATGTGGACAAAGTTGACAGTGGGGTTTGTTGCAAGGAAAAGTTTCAGGATTAGTATTACTGTGGTATGGTGGACAGTAAGAATTTTGCTTATATAATAATGAAACCCTGACTTAAAAACTTAAATTATTTTGAATGCACATCAGTGAGGCACATAGCAAAGGATGACAATCAAAGTTCCCTCTAATCTTTTCTATCCATATACATGGATTTTTTCCATCCACGTGAAGAATAGTTTTATGTGCACTGAGGCATGTGAAAATGCACACCACTAGTGGAAACAAAAAAAACTAGTTGTAGGTGTTAGGCTAAACAGCTTGGCAGCATTTGAATCTCTCCTTAGCATCCCTATAAATCCACAGCTTACAGAGAACATTCATGTGAACCCTGATTCCTAGATAATGACCTAAAAATAGTAATGGTCTCATGAGTACTTTATATATCTTCTTGTAATCATAATCAGGATTAATCCAATATACTAATATAACTGTATTTTATTGAGCCAGTCCCAGTATCTGTCCATCTCAGAGATACCCAGAGCATTAGTTTGGATCCCTGACCATCTTGGATATTAATGTACCTGTGTTCCATGAACGTATCTATTTTTTTTGAACCCAGTTATACTCACAACAGCTACAGGCAAAGAGTTCCCCACTTGACTGTGCCTCATGTGAAATATCTCCCTGGGTTTATTTTAAACCTGCTGTCTATTATTTTTATTGTGTCACTCCTGATTCTTGTGTTATTTGAAAGAGTAAATAACATCTCCTAATTTGCGTTTTCCTCATGATGTCTTTATAGATTTATATCATATCTCCCACCCTCCCCCCTGTGTCTTTTTCCAAGATGAACAATCTTAGTCTTTTTAATCTCTCCTCCAGTGGAAGCTGTTCCATACAGCTTACCATTTTTGTTGTTTTTCTCTTCATCCTTTCCAATTTTAATATACCTTTTTAGAGATGAGACCAGAACTGCACCCTGTATTAAAGATGTGGGTATATCATGGCCTTATATTGTGGCAGAGTGATATTTTCTGACTTATTATTTATGTGCTTCCTAATAGTTACTTACTACTGCTGAATATTGAGAGGATTCAAAATACTAACCACAATGACCTCCAGGTCTCTTTCTTGAGCAGTAACTAATTTACACCCTCTCATTTTTATGAATAGTGGTGATTTTGTTTTTGCATTTGTCAACATTGAATTTCACTTGCCATTTTGTTGCCCAGTCACTCTATTTCATGAGATCCCTTTGTCATTTTTTGCAGTCTGCTTTGGACTTTGATGCTTATATTGGAAATCATTCCTGAAGCCAATCTGTCCAGTGCCTGTAGGAAATTTAATAATGGGATTTTTTGCTTGAGGACTGACGTGGGTGCATTTAATACAACAAAAAGAAACAAGCAGGATACCTTAACTGTATGGTACTTTTTTCCTCTTCCACCTAATTTCTGTTGACATACAGGTTAAGCCTCTCTTGTCCAGCACCCTTGGGAAATAATTGGTGCCAGACAAGAGAATTTGATCAATATTGCTAGCACATTACCAACATTTTGACTGCTTACTGGGCTCCTAGAGGACATTTAAGGGTTCATAACAGCTAAATAACAGCACAGAACAATGAGCGTTAGGACTGGTGTCTGTAAACAAACATTATGGGGCCGTGGGAAGCTTGGTCACAGCCACGATAAGTGGTCATCTGGCTAATTAAAATCATACCGGACAAGAGAGTTGTGGATTAGAAAGGTTCAATCTGTACTTGTTCACTTTTTCATTTCTAGACAATGAGCTTCCTGGGACAGGGATTTTGTTATCTTCTCTATATTGATTGTGCCCAATACTTTGTGGAGGCTACTAAAATAAATAATAATATGATCCCTGCCCCTTAATTGCAGTAGAGGTAAGCAACATTGTTAGTAGCTTCAATGAGGATTTAACAGGATACGGAGAACACTTGGGAAAACTTGCCTGCCATTGCCATGCTCTACTATTTTTAAGCAGTCAGTCCTGAGACTTGTCAATCTCACACTTTAGCTGCATCTGCATTATACCACGCTTCTGAAATTTGATTATCCAGAAGATATCCCTAGAAGATCGCCTTTCAAAAGAGCACGTGCACACACAAGCAGCAAACCGTTCTTCTGATCTGCTCTTTAAAGAGGGCATCTCTTCAACCAGAAGTTCTTTTTCGAAAGAGTGGGACAGGAAACACTGTGGACAGGGTTGCTTGGCCCATCCCAAGCGCCTACACTCTGCTCACACTGTGGGCTGCTGAGCTTTCCCAAGGCACAGCAGACCCCATGCATGGCAGGATGGACCCACAGCAGTAGCTCCTCCTCCATGAGCTGGCCATCATTGAGGCCCTGGTCACCCAACTAGCCATGGTCCTCATGGCCATCATAGACCTTCTCCCTGGGACAGTCCTTCCAGCTGGGGCTTCAGAACCCCTCAACCTGGTACCCTCAACCCCAAGCACCCGGTACTTGTGGAGCCACCCCAGCAGCTCAATTGGTGGGAGCATCTGGTGGTGGGGGCACTGGAACAATGCCAGATGGTAACAGAGCTTCCAGATGAGAAGGGCGACATTCCAGGAACTCTGTCACTGGCTCGCCCACACCCTGTGTCATCAAGATACCTGCATGAGACCTGCCCTTCCCCTGGAAAAGAGGGTAGTATTTGCTATCTGAAAGCTGGCCACTCCAGATAGCTACCAATCTGTGGGGCACCAATTTGGGGTGGGCAAGGCTACCATCAGGGCTGTCCTCATAGAGTTTCATGGCACACCTGAGTCAGGCACCCACCATGGGGAGCAGGGAGGGGGCTCTCAGGAAGTGGGGCCCCTGTGCTGTTGGGAGCCTGGGGGAAAAGGCCTGGGGCAATGGGACCCACCTCAACCTTGCATGCCCTCATGGGAGTGACTTCCCTCCATCCCATGCAGGTCGTGATGACTATCAATGTGATGCTGTTCCAGAGGGTCCTTTGTGTATGAGACCTGGATATGTCCATCACCAGCTTCAAGGGGTTTGGGTTCCTGAACTGCTTCAGCACCCTGGACTGGACGTATATACCCATCCATGCCCCAGAACACAGCACTGGGACCTATATAAACTGCAAGGGCTACCACTCAGTGGTGCTCCAGGTGCTGGTGGACCCAAGTGGTCACTGCCAGGACATCTATATGGGGTGGGTGGGCCAGACCCACAACTCCTGTGTACTCTGGAACTCCGCCCTCTGCCACTGTATGGAGGCCAGGACATATGTCCCCACCCCCCGGGGGCTGACATCTGGGCACCTGACAATGCCCCTCTGCATGTTGGTTGATGCTGCTTACCCCCTGACTGAAATAACCTTACACCGGCCACTCTGACCCCAGCCATGAGGTCTTTAATGCCAGGCTGAACCAGGCCCACAACATGATGGAGTGGGCTGTCTGCTCATGTAGCTGGAGGTAGGGCTCTGGAACATTGCCCAGGTGGTGGGAACCTGCTGTGTCCTCCACAATACCTTGGAGGGGTAAGGTGAGATGTCCCCTCCCATGTGAGCACCTGAGTCTGGACCCAGTTATAAGCAGCCGGTCCCCACCCTAAGCTGCCAGGCCTATTGGGATGGGCTCTGCATTGGGATGGGCTCTGCATTAGGATGCCCTCCAGAAGAGCTTCATGCATGGCTCCCAGTGGCTGCCTCAGCCACAGGCACCCCATACAGGTGCCGTTCCTCATACTTCCCTCATCACCCCCCCCCAGCATGACCCCCCACACACCTGCACTGCCCCATCAGCTCCCCATGAAGAGCACATGAGACAGTGGTGGTTCAAAAAAACCTTTAAGTAATGCTAAGAATTGTGTTGTGTGTTCAACCAGCATACAAACACTATGTGCACCTACGTACATTGGGGGTTAGGCAAGGAGGGACCTCAACCTGGACAGGGGGCACTACTCTGGGGATGGGGTGTATGGTTGTGAGCCATGTTGGCCCCGGGATCTCCTGCCACCCCTGGCACAGGGTCTGCAGTGGGGCTGGGAAATGCAGGCATCATGGGGAGGTAAGGCCATGGGGGAGGGGGCTGGTGGGAGCAGACTCAGTCAGGGAGGCAAGAAGGGGGAAGAGTCAGCAGGAGGTGTAGCAGCTGGTGCAGCAGGGTGGAATAGATGGGCCAGGAGCCCCATGAGCCTTGCAGGACCACTATGATGTTGTCCAGGTGTCCCATTATGACCCAATGCGTGGTCAGCCTCGTCCATGTGGAGGCATTGCTCTGCAACCTCCACGTGGTGGTGGGA
This sequence comes from Carettochelys insculpta, assembly GCF_033958435.1. Taxonomy (NCBI): domain Eukaryota; kingdom Metazoa; phylum Chordata; order Testudines; family Carettochelyidae; genus Carettochelys; species Carettochelys insculpta. The sequence goes on along the minus strand of NC_134141.1, from coordinate 55,045,495 downwards.
AGCATTGTCGTCTGCAAGCCTCCACTGTGCCCTCCTGCTGCTCCTGGCCTCTCATGCTGTTGCTGGGGGTATTGACTGGCGCTCATTCTCCCCCTGGCTGACTGGGATGATGGAGAGTTAGGGCTCTCTCAGCCCTCCTAAGCCATGTCTACACGTGCACGCTACTTCGAAGTAATGGCACTAACTTCGAAATAGCGCTGTTCATGGCTACACGTGTTGGGCGCTATTTCGATGGTAACATCGACGTTAGGCGGCGAGACGTCGAAGCCACTAACCCCATGAGGGGATGGGAATAGCGCCCTACTTCGAAGTTGAACATCAAAGTAGGGACTGTGTAGTCGTTGAGCGTCCCGCAACATCAAAATTGCGGGGTCCGCCATGGCGGCCATCAGCTGAGGGGTTGAGAGACGGTCTCTCTCCAGCCCCTGCAGGGCTCTATGGTCACCGTGTGTAGCAGCCCTTAGCCCAGGGCTTCTGGCTGCTGCTGCTGCAGCTGGGGATCCGTGCTGCATGCACAGGGTCTGCAACCAGTTGTCGGCTCTGTGGATCTTGTGTTGTTTAGTGCAACTGTGTCTGGGAGGGGCCCTTTAAGGGAGCGGCTTGCTGTTGAGTCCGCCCTGTGACCCTGTCTGCAGCTGTGCCTGGCACCCTTATTTCGATGTGTGCTACTTTGGCGTGTAGACGTTCCCTTGCAGCGCCTATTTCGATGTGGTGCTGCACAACGTCGATGTTCAACATCGACGTTGCCAGCCCTGGAGGACGTGTAGACGTTATTCATCGAAATAGCCTATTTCGATGTCGCCACATCGAAATAGGCTACTTCGATGTAGGCTTCACGTGTAGACGTAGCCCTATGGTGTCATGTGGGAAAGGGGAAGAAGAGACAGTCAGTCCCTTGTTACCAGCACAGAGACGAGCCCCTCCACCCATACCAGCCCCCGTTCAGTGGTGGGTGGCCACGGGGTGTCACACATGCTGCAGGTGTCCCTGTGGGGTGATCCCTGGGAACAGTCTGGCTCTGCCCACTTCATCCCCACAATTGTGGCTCATGGTGCTGTCCACGGGGATGGGACCAGTGTCACCAGTGGCCAAGACAGCATGCTGGGAGCAAAAGCAGGATGAACTGTGTATGGCTGGAGGCTGTGGTGCCCCTGTCCTGCGATCCAGATGTGCACCCCACTGGGTACATAACAAAGAGTTCTTAGCCTGTTGCCCTGCTTGAGGACTGGGAAGACAAGTCAATAATGAGGTCCTCCTCCTCACTGGAGGCCTCAGTGGCCTGTTCTGGCTCAAGATGCATGAGCTGATCCTTGGCTTCTGGCTCCTGCTGCTCACTAGTGTGCAGCTCATCTGCCAACGTGTCCAGGATGGCAGGTGGGGGCAGCTATCCCTGGGTCCCAGAAGGCTGTGGAGCTTCCAGTAGTAAGGCAGGATGCAGGACCTGCCCTGGAATATCCAGCAGTGTCCTGGGCCCAGGCATAGCCCTGTTACAGCTTCTTCACATTGTTCGGGACCGGGTCAAGGCCAATGGTGAGCTGGGCAAAGGTGGCCACATTGCGGAACATGGTGCCCATCTCCCTCAGGACCTCATCCTCGTGCCACAATCTGAGGAGGTCCCGCAACTCAGAGTAGGTCCAGGCAGGGGGGCCATCGTTTGGGGGGCTGCCCAGCCTCCTGTGAGCCCTATAAGGCCTCTAAGCATGGGCCCTGGGGCTCCCGGGAGTCTGGCCTGCAGTGAGGGCTGGGAGGGTGTGCTGTGCCTGGCTCATGAGCTCCCTGTACCTAGCATGCTCTCAGCTTCCTGCCATGGGGTTTCTGGGTCCCTGCAGCTTTAAACATGGCTGGACGCAGGGACCATAGAGCTCTGCTGCCGCCAGCCAGGGTGTCTCCGCGTGCCAGCTGGCCAGTGTTGTGGCGGACTCCTCTTTCAAAAGAGTGGGCGGAAACACATCTCCACACTTCCGGTTTTCGAAAGACACTTTCAAATGGGGCCGCTCTTCCTGATCCAGGACTAGAGGAGGGCTTTCAGAAGGGGCACCTTGTTCTTTCAATTTCCTTTTGAAAAGGGCGCACTTTGTGTGTGGATGTGCCGTGGGCTTTTTCAAAATTAGCCTGTTTTTGATTTTTCTTTTCAAAGACCACGTTAGCGTAGACTCAGCTTTTCAGTATGTGCTAAACTCACTTTGATAAATATATTTTTAGAACGGTTCCGAAGCGCCTTTTTTGGATTAGCCCCTTAAGGGGTATAAACCAATGTAGCTGTTTTACTTTAGTGCATGCAGGAAGATTTACATAGCTAAAGGGATTTTTTGTCCACCCTTCTACTTTATAATATTCATTTAACTTATTTTCCTTTTTAGATGCACTCCAATGGAGTAAAGAATGCCCTGTGTCAATGTGGGATCCAAAGCACTTCCAGACAAACAAAGTAACTCCTTTTGGAAAAAAATGTAGGAACTTTGGTACAGGTATATCGTTTCAGCAAAACTTTTGTGTTCGTGACTTTATGAAACAAATAATATTACTGGCAATAAATATCTCAGAAGCAAACCTTCACAAAGAGCTGAATGTGAGTGTATGAGATTACTGTATAATATTTTTAATGCTAGTAAGAACTGAGACTAGTGGAGGAGCATCTTTACCACTGGATTTAGCCATTTATATTTTGTATTATTCAGATAATCAGAATGTATCTTAAATATGTCCAGAATGCACCAACATAACCAGACCTCTTCGGGCCTTCCAGATATGCATGGCTGATTAATCTAAAGATAGAATTTGTCCCTCTAATTTAGCAACTTCTAGAACACCTATCATCTAGTAGCTATATGCTGATGTATGTGCGTAGCAAAAGATTAGACCTCACCTTTTCTCCAGTTTTCTCTGACTGTCTATTGGCTATGCAACAAGGAACAGCTACAAATTTGTATTAAGATTAAAGAAGTCAATTTATTATTGATTATACTGAATGAAATATATAAATCTCATTACAGTAAGGGAACGGGTGAGAAAGCCACAAGGAAATATATTATGGAATAATTGTACCAAAGATATACTTTTCCAATTCACTCAAACACTGATTTCTGAGGCTGTAGAATCTCATTTCACTTTATACAAGTCCCACAGATCTAAAAACTTTCATGTAACTGCTTGGAGGTTATAAAATGTAAACATATTATATATAATATAATTATCCTAAGTGTTTCTTTGCCTTTATATTCTGAATCCAAATTATCTTCCCACCACATTAATCTGCCTTTTTTTAATGTCAACACACTGAAGAAGAAATGTCTATCACTGACAATTCTTCAAAGCATGTTGGGACTGAACAATTAAGACCCTTTTTTATATGAGCGCTCATAGTTCCTTTCGGACGATGGCCAATACATTAAAATATAATTGTATAAAACATAGACCATATACATACCTCAGAAAGCACACCACTTGCAACAATGGACAGTATCAAATGTTCCGAGGTAGGAGACTGGGTGTAGACAAATCTTAGAAGTGTGAAGTTCTGATGAGATACTGAGTATGGTTATAAAACTGGTTGACAGCTGAGTGCTTGTCGGCAGCACAGAGGAAGTGATTTCAGAGCTGCATTTTAATAAGATTGGCAAATGAGTGAGGCAAATGAAGGCAGGTAGGTAGCTTCCAAGCAGGCCTGCTGATGGGAGCAAAGTGGGCACTATGGAAGCAGTGGCCAACACCCCACCCCAGGTGCCTTTAAACTGAAGCCTGAGTGTCACAATGCTCACCCCGCAGGCTGGGAAGGGAGGCCCAGCACCACGGTCCATGTGGTGCTAAGGTCTAGCTGCCCTGGTCTTCTGCTCAAGGCCCAGTTCTTCCAGAGGCTCACAGCTGGGCTGCCCCTAGACCTTGCCCAGGGCCTACAGAAGCTATTGGCTTCCCTGCTTCAGATAACTGGTGGAACAGTAAGTACACCAAAAGAGAGAAGAGACTAGGATACCGAAGGTAGGATAGAAGCAATAGAGTGGCAAAAGGAAGAGATCTGGAATGATGACAAATATTTTTGTATCATAAAGGCTACGTCTACACGTGCACGCTACATCGAAATAGGCTATTTCGATGAATAAAGTCTACACGTCCTCCAGGGCCGGCAACGTCGATGTTCAACTTCGACGTTGCACAGCCCAACATCGAAATAGGCTCAGCGAGGGAACGTCTACACGCCAAAGTAGCACACATCGAAATAGGCGCAGCGAGGGAACGTCTACACGCCAAAGTAGCACACATCGAAATAGGGATGCCAGGCACAGCTGCAGACAGGGTCACAGGGCGGACTAGCGCTTCCGGGGCAACAGCTAGCTGCTCCCTTAAAGGGCCCCTCCCAGACACACTCAGCCTGTACAGCACGCGGTCTGAGGAGCCATAGGCACACAGACCCCGGGCGACGCAGTCATGGACCCCCAGCAGCAGCAGCAGCAGCAGCAGCAGCCAGAGGTCCAAACAGCCCTCCCGGTAGGACCAGGGCTTGCCCTGCTCCATGCCATGCGGGAGGCAGCTGAGCACCTCCTTGCTACACCGGAGGAGGAGCTGCCCCCAGGGCAGCAGGGCTCAACCCCCAACCCTGCAGCACCCCGCCCCCACCCCCGCCTCACACGCTGGTGGCTGTGGAGCTACCCCACCAGCACCGACTGGTGGGAGCGGCTGGTGCTTGGGGAGTGGGACGACGACCGCTGGCTCAGGAACTTCAGGATGAGCCAGCAGACATTTCTGGAGCTATGCCAGTGGCTCACCCCCGCACTCAGGCACCAGGACACGGCCATGCGGCGTGCCCTCACAGTGCAGAAACAGGTCAGCATCGCTGTCTGGAAGCTGGCCACTCCCAACAGCTACCGATCCGTGGGACAGCAGTTTGGTGTCGGCAAGGCCACCGTCGGGGCTGTCCTCATGGAGGTAAGAGAACCCACGGGGGGAGGGCAGGGCAGAGGAGGGCAGGGCAGGGCAGGGCCACGCACACCCTGCTCACCCCTCATTGGTGCTGTCCCATGTGCTTTCTCTGCAGGTTGTGCGTGCCATCAACGCCATGCTCCTGCACAGGCTCATGAGGCTGGGGGACCCACATGCCACTGTCGCTGCCTTTGCCACCCTGGGCTTCCCCAACTGCTTCGGGGCTCTGGATGGGACTCACATCCCCATCCGCGACCCGCATCACAGTGGAGGACGATACCTGAATCGCAAGGGCTACCATTCTGTCGTCCTCCAGGCCTTGGTGGACAGCCGGGGACGTTTCCAGGACATTTATGTGGGCTGGCCTGGCAGCACCCATGACGCCCGGGTTTTCCGGAACTCGGGCCTGTGCCGCCGGCTGGAGACGGGGACCTACATCCCCCAGCGGGAGATCCCTGTGGGGGACACCACCATGCCCTTCTGCGTCATCACAGATGCGGCATACCCCCTCCGCCCGTGGCTCATGCACCCGTACACGGGCCATCTCTCCGCTAGCCAGGAGCGCTTCAACGAGTGCCTGAACCACACGCGCCAGGTGGTGGAGCGCTCATTTGGCCGCCTGAAGGGACGCTGGAGATGTCTCCTGACCCGCCTGGATGTGGGCCCCAACAACATCCCCCAGATTGTGGGTGCCTGCTGCGCCCTGCACAATTTGGTGGAGAGCAAGGGGGAGACCTTTTTCCAGGGCTGGGCTGCGGAGGCCGGCAGGGCAGACGTCCAGCCACCTGCTGCCCCCAGTCGGCAGGTGGACCCCGAAGGGACCCGGGTCCGGGAGGCCCTGCGGACCCACTTCAATGATGAGGACGCAGGATGAACTCTGCCCAGGCCCCTCACTGCCCGCCCCTTCCTCCACCACACTCCTGCCCCAACGCCCACACCATGGAGCACCCCACCGCACCCCCCTCCCACTTTTCCTGGACAAATGACAGCACGCACTTGTGGCTGAACTTAAACTTCTTTTTCTTTCAGAACTTTTTTTTTTAACTGTAAATATATGAAACAAGAACAAACTATGTACAAACATGTGGAAACAAACTAATATGTACAAATAAAACAATACTAAGAAACAAGTGTCCTCATTAATAAAAAGAAAACCAGGGAGGATAAAGGGGAGAACTATTTACATGGGGGGGACAGGGCAAACGGGGGGCACCAAATAATAAGTTTAAACTATATACGGGGGGGGCCACGTCCCGGGCCCCTCGCCCCTAAAGTCCAGCACTGGGCGTGGCCGGCCGGGAGCCCCGCCGCGGTCGCAGCCCTGTCCGGGGCTGGCTGGGGGCGGGCCGGACCGGAAGATATGCCCGGCAAGTTTCAGGTGGCTCCAGGGGTCCCTTGGCGCTCTGGCCCTCGGCGGTGGGTGGCGGGGCGACGGCGGACGGGACGGCGACGGGCGGAGCAGCTGGTGGTGCGGCTGGTGGAGCAGGCACGGCGGGCGCTGCGCCGGCCAGCGTGGCATGGGGGGCCAGGTAGTCCACCAGGCGGTTTAAAGTCTCCATGTAGACCCCCCATGCCTCTTGGTGCCAGGCCAGCGCCCACTCCTGCAGCTGCAGGTGCTGCTCCGCGACCTCCAGCTGCCGTCGGTGGATGGCCAGCAGCTGGGGGTCCGTCGCCATCGGCTGGTGGTGGTGCGGGGTCCGCCGTCTAGCCCGCCGCGGGGAAGGTCGGTCCTCGGCCGAGGGGCTGCCCTGGAGCGATGGTTCCCAAGGGCTCTCCGGGACCACTGAGGCCTCGCCAGCACTCTCTTCCAGTCGTTCTGATGGTGCAGGTGCGGGACACAGGAGAGGAGGGGGGAAGAAGAATGGAGACAGGCGTTAGTGTGGGCCCCGAGCCGTGGCCTTTGTCCCCCCGGCCCTGTGCTGCAGGTTCCCCATCCCCGTCCCCGGGAGATGCTGCTGTGATGGATGGGGTTCAGGGGTCCCCCTGCCCTGCACCCCGTCCCCTGGTGGGAGCGACTCTCACTTCACCCCGCAGGGTCTGACAGCAGGAGAGGTTTCTTAGGCCACAGATGCCCAGTTTCTCCCAGGAGTGACAGCACCAGCTATCGGAAAAGACAGTCCTTCCAACCCGTCATGGGGAGAAGACCCCAAGGGGAGCCCCTCTGGGATGCAGCTTTCCCCCTCCTCAGGCTGGCTGCCTTCCAGCTCTCCCTTCCCCTAGCCTCTACCTGTGGCCCCCGCCCTCCCCCCCAATTCCAAGCCAGCTCGGCTCCTCCCTCCTCTTTGTTCAGGGCAGAGGTGTCACCTGCCAGCTGTAGCCCCAGGATCCTCCTTTGCCCCTGGGAGCTATTCGGCTCTTGTTGCTCATATGTAGCCTGAGTCTCCCTTTTGCACTCCCCCCCGCTCCCTCACATGCTGCTGCTGCTGCTGTTGCTGCTGCTGCTGCTGCGGGGTGTCCCACCCCCTCCTCCCGGGGGCCCCTTGAGTTTCCGCTCCCCCCTGCCCCGGGGATGGGGCATGGCACTGTCGTGCGGGGTGGGGTGGGGGCAGGGGCTGATGCACTGCTGTGAGGGCCATGGCCCTGCTGTCCTTGGGGCCATGGCCATGTGAGCATGTGGGGGGCCCTGGATACATATCTATTACCCCCCCGCCCCTCAAGCCCAGGGGTGTACACCAGAGGGGGGTACCTACCTGTCGGTCCGCTCCCATGGTCTGGAGATCCCCGGGGGGGTGGAAGCCCGGCTGCTGCTCCGGGATGGCAGGAGGAGGATCTGCAGCCCGGATTCTGCAGAGGAGGAGCCCCCCTCCTCCTCCTCCTCCTCCTCCTGCCACGATGTCCCGCGGGTGGGCTCCGGGGGGGCCCCCGGGGTGCGGGGCTTACCTCCGGGGCGGACTCTGGCTGCAGGGCCTGCTGGGGCTCGTCGGCCGAGGTATCAAGGGTGGCCGGAGGGGAGGAGGTGTGCCGGGAGCCCAGGATGTCCCTGAGCTCCCTGTAAAAGGGGCAAGTGAAGGGGGCGGCCCCAGATCAGCTGGCCGCATCCCGGGCCCAGGAGTAACCCTGACTCAGCTCCTTCACCTTACTCCTGACATGGTCAGGAGTGTGGGCAGGGTGACCCCGGGCAGCCAGGCCGTCGGCCAGCCGAGCGAACGCATCCGCGTTCCGCCTCTTGCTCCCCATTACCTGGAGCACCTCCTCCTTGCTCCAGAGCCCCAGCAGGTCCCGCAGCTCGGCCTCCGTCCAGGAGGGGCCCCGCTGCCACTTGCCAGCCTGGCTGCCCTTCTGGCTGGGCTGGCTGCCCTGGCTCCCATTGGGGGGGGGTCCCCTGGGGGCTCTGGGGGGGCTGCCGGGCAGCCATCGCAGCTGGGTGGGTGGCTGTGCTCACTGAGGGACGTGCAGGCTGGCCGTGTGTCTGGGCTGCTGCCTGCACGTTCCCTCAGCTTCCTGCACAGGAAGGGAGGGGGAGGGGACCTTTAAGGGGCCGCTCCATGCGGCCACCATTGAGCTGAGGGGCTGGAGAGAGCGTCTCTCAACCCCTCAGCTGATGGCCGCCATGGAGGACCCGGCAATTTCGACGTTGAGGGACGCGCAACGACTACTCGGTCCCTACTTCGACGTTGAACATCGAAGTAGGGCGCTATTCCTATCCCCTCATGGGGTTAGCGACTTCGACGTCTCGCTGCCTAACGTCGAAATTAACTTCGAAATAGTGCCCGACGCGTGTAGCCGTGACGGGCGCTATTTCGAAGTTAGTGCCGCTACTTCGAAGTAGCGTGCACGTGTAGACACGGCTAAAGTGATGTAGCTGCAATTGCATGTAAGGGTGAGAAACTGTGCTACTGCACTCTGAAGAGGTGCCAATTTGGTTCTGAGTGGGTCTGGGCAGGAAACAAGAATTCTTTTTCCAATTTCTGTTGCAATTTTTTGTGTTCTGCATTAAACAAATTTCTTTAAAACAACCCCCTCCCATCACCCTCCTAATAAACCAATACTCCAGTGATCAGCATGCTTACCTGGAATATGGGAAACCCTGATTAAAGTCCCTACTCTGCCTCATTTGGAGTCAGGACTTTAACTTATATCTCCCATCTTCTTGGTTAATTTACCAACCACCAGGCTATAAACCCTGGCTATGCAGTTTTCAATGCTGTAGCTACACTTTTGCAATCTTTATAGTGTAGCCACTCTAAACCCATGGGATAGAGCTCTAATTCAATGGCATGGCTGCAGCTGTAATGACAGGAGAAGCTCTCCCTTGCTAAGTCTACTCTAGCCTCCCGCTTTTGAAAGGGGGATACTAATGAGACACCTTGGGATATGCTAATGAGGCTCTGCAATGAATATTCAGCACCTCATTAGCACAATGGTGGCCACGGCACTTTGAATGTGCCACTTTCAATTGCGTGTGGCTCACCTACATGTGGTCCTTTTTGAAAGGACCTTGCACACTTCGAAATTCCCTTATTTCTATAACCAAATAGGATGCTGAGAGAGTTGGTTGATATGATTGTAGATCCACTGGCCATTATTTCTTAAAACTCCTGAGCTGTGTTTACACTTGCATTCCTCTTTGTAAAGAGTCATTCAAATGAGGGAAATTGAAAACACAAATGAGACACAGATTTACATATCTCATGCTTCATTTGCATAACCTCTTTTTCAGAAGAGATTCTCTCGAAAGAAAAAAAGCAGCGTAGACGGGGTTCTTTCAAAGAGAAACCCCATCTGTGAAAGAAGCCTTCTTCCTACTTTTTCAGGAAGATGGGTTCTTTCGAAGATAGAAGTTATCTTTGAAAGAGCCCTGTGTACACTGCTTTTTTTCTTTCAGAAGAATCTCTTCTGAAAAGAGATTATGGAAATGAAGCATGAGATATGTAAATCAGTGCCTTCTTTGCATTTTCAATTTCCCTCATTTGCATTCCTCTTTCGAAAGAAGAATGCAAGTGTAGACTGAGCCCTGGGCCACATCTGGGCTACGTCTACACATGCCCCAAACTTCGAAATGGCCACGCAAATGGCCATTTCGAAGTTTACTAATGAGGCGCTGAAATGCATATTCAGCGCTTCATTAGCATGCGGGCAGCCGCGGCACTTCGAAATTGACGCGCCTCGCTGCCGCGCATCTCGTTCAGAAGGGGCCCCTTTTTGAAAGGACCTTGCCTACTTTGAAGTCCCCTTATTCCCATCAGCTCAAATGCTAATATTCTTCTATTCCAATCTTTCATTACCACCCATGTCTCATATCCGTGCAATATTCTGCTGAATACACATTGTCAAGATGCTGAAGTTCATTCCTAAGCTAATCGCTTTGCTTTTCCAGATCTTATCCATCATTATCAAACTCTCTTTCGCTATTCCACTTGCTATTTCCTTCTTACAGTCAAGATCATACCTTATATTGCTCCCCAGACATGCGAACTTCTCTACATTCTCTAGATCAAGCCCATCTACAGTGATCTTCCTTCCTATTTCCTTATCTCCAAATACCATTGTTTTTATCAATTTTCATAATCAGTCCATACTGTTTCCCTTCCTCGTTTAGCACCTGCACCATTTTCGCTGGCTTCTCCTCATCTTCCTCAATGATAACTGTATCATCTGCGAACCTCAAGTAGTTAATTCTTATCCAGTGCACAGATATCCCTTCTACTTCTTCCTTGATCTTGTCCATCACTCTGTCTAGATGTATGATGAAGATACTCGGCGACATTGGATTTCCTTGTCTCGTACTAAACCAACTTCCCAAGTCTCCACATGTTCTCACTGCTTCCTCTGCATTGTCACTGATATCCTTCAACAACCATATCAGTCTGCTATCCACTCTGTACAACTCCAACACTGCCCAAGTCGCTTTGTGATCTATACTGTTAAATGCCTTCTGAAAAATCAACTAAGTGTAGATGTTCCTGTTCTTTCATCATCTCTCCCATGATATTATTTCCAGGACTCTTGTTGTTCTTTAGTCGTTTCACTGCTCTTTCTACTTCCTCCTTTGAAATATCATTCTCACTTTTGATGCACGATGGAGCAATCTGTTTCTGTTCTTTGATCAGTCTCTCTGAGACACTTGGGTCCAACTGTTCTTTGTCTAGGTCAGTGCAATATCTTGTCCATAGCTGCACGATCTTTTCCTTGTTCATGAGTACCTCTTTCTTCTTGTCTTTTATCACCATCTGCTTCAGCTGCCATTTCCTATTAATATTCCTAATCATTTTATACACCTCCCTCGTCTTATATTTGCTGTAATACCACTCTGTATCCTTACACTGCTCCTCTATTTCACCTTATCCTTTCTGGTCACTTTCCTTACCTCTTTGCATTTCACCCTATATTGCTGTTCTACCTTCCCAGAAACATACCTTCTGATCTCCAATGCTCTCTTCTTTTGGACGAACTGCAGGGTCTCCTGCATAATCCACTCCTTATTCATCTTCTGTTCTTCTGGAACAGTCTGCTCAATTGCTTCTTCTGTCACCGTGGCTATCCCTTCAACTCTCTTATCTAGGTCTTTCTCTTTGGCCACATTCCTAATCTTCTCTTCGAGTGCTGTTCTGTATGCACTCCCTATTTCTTCCTCGCTGAGCATTGGCACGTCTCTTCTCTTCTTAAACTGTGCCTTACATTTTCTCTTGAGTTTCATCTTGATGTTTGTGGTCAGTAGACTGTGGTCCAAGTCTATATCCGCTCCTTGGAAAGGTTGGTACTGCTGTCGTGATGCTACCCATCTTCTTATCAAAATCATATCTATCATGCTCTTGGACTTCCTGTCATTTGATCACCATGTCATCTTTCTACAGCCCTTTTGTTGGAATCTTATGTTGCAGATGACCATCTCATGGTCAGTAGCAAACTCAAGTAGTTTCTTTGCCTTGTTTGTTTCTTTCTCCTTATCCAAACCTTCCCATGACTCTCTCCCAACCTTTGTTATCTGTTCCAGACTTTGTGAACACTCTTCTCCAATGATCAACACATCTCTCTTTGGTATCTCCTCCAGCATCTTTGTCAAGCCTTTATAGAATAGCTCAATCTCTTCCTCTTTACTGTCCGACGCAGGGGCATGCACCTGAATGACCGAGATGTTGAACGGTTTTTCATCAAATCTTGCTACCGTCATTCTTGCACTCTCCGGTTTAAATAAATGAGTTTAAATTAATTTGAGTGCTGTCTGCAGGTACTCAGCTCCTGTAAAACACAGGCTGCTTCTACTTAGATGAGTAAATATGAACTTACGCGTCAAACTTTAGTCAACCTCACCTAAAAAAGTGGCTTAAGTCTACGCTACAGTGATTTTTCAAAAGAAGTCCTTCTATAAGAGCTCTTCCGAAAAATCTTCTTTCAAAGGGGACCACATATTTCCATGTTTAGCGCATGTATAGACACAGCTATAAAGTGTTCTGTTGACAGAGTCTCGACAGAACTTGCCGGCTGGGTCTATGCTAGAGAGTTTTGTAGACAGACGGGGCATCTACGTCAGCAGAAGTACAGTATAGACATTTCTGTCGACAGAGAGAGCTTCTGGTTCCCAGAGGCAGCCCTGTTTGCAGACCTGCCATTCCGCTTTCTGTCAACAGAGCAAGTTGTGTGTAGCAGCAATCCATCGACACATGTGCTGTCAAGATTTCTCTGTCGACAGTAACATCTGTTGACAGTTGCTTCTAACATAGGCTATGTTTACACTATAAGCATCTGTCAACAGCAGTTACTGTTGTCAGAGATATCTAGATGGTACCTCTGTCAACAAGCAAACTCACATATTTGCGTTTCCCTCTCCCTGCAAGGGACAAAGTAGGTGAGGTAATACCTTCTACTGCACCAAAGCTATTGCTTTATCCATCTTATATTTCTCACAGCATGGCTACGTCTACACGTGCACCCAACTTCGAAATAGCTTATTTCGATGTTGCGACATCGAAATAGGCTATTTCGATGAATAACGTCTACACGTCCTCCAGGGCTGGCAACGTCGATGTTCAACTTCGACGTTGCTCAGCCCAACATCGAAATAGGCACAACGAGGGAACGTCTACACGGCAAAGTAGCACACATCGAAATAAGGGAGCCAGGCACAGCTGCAGACAGGGTCACGGGGCGGACTCAACAGCAAGCCGCTCCCTTAAAGGGCCCCTCCCAGACACACTTTCATTAAACAGTGCAAGATACACAGAGCCAACAACTAGTTGCAGACCCTGTATATGCAGCACGGACCCCCAGCTGCAGCAGCAGCAGCCAGAAGCCCTGGGCTAAGGGCTGCTGCCCACGGTGACCACAGAGCCCCGCAAGGGCTGGAGAGAGAGTATCTCTCAACCCCCCAGCTGATGGCCGCCATGGAGGACCCCGCTATTTCGATGTTGCGGGACGCGGATCGTCTACACGTCCCTACTTCGATGTTGAACGTCGAAGTAGGGCGCTATTCCCATCCGCTCATGGGGTTAGCGACTTCGACGTCTCGCCGCCTAACGTCGATTTCAACTTCGAAATAGCGCCCAACACGTGTAGACGTGACGGGCGCTATTTCGAAGTTACTGCCGCTACTTTGAAGTAGCGTGCACGTGTAGACGCAGCCCATGGGAGCAACATGGCTACAAAAATACTGCATACTTCTCTCTCCGTCTCTTTTCCACCTGTCCTCTGCAACAGGTGAAGGAAGAGGGAAACACCTAGCCAGACAGTGAGAACCCTTAAGAGTTTCAGATGTCATAGCTTTCTTCAGCTTCTGACATTGCCCCCTGCTGGGAAGAGAGAATTCGGCCTTCTCTCCTAGTTGCTGGGTTTTTTTTTTCCCAGTTTAAAATAATGTCTATGTCATATGTAATTTCTAAATAATAAGCCTGGCTTGTATCTTTCTGCAGAGCACATGGTGGTGAAGGAATATGGTAGTGAAGGATATGGTAGGATGCAATAGGAATAGACACTGTGTCTTCATAGCTAATACATTGGGCAATGAATCAGATTTCCAGAGATAAAAGCATGAGCTGTAGGGCCAAGGATCCGCAGCTGTGGCTGTAACCACTTGGGTCTGTGGATTGGCACAGAGGGCAACTTGTAACACACATTCATCAGTGGGTTACGTATGGAAAAGAGAGGAGTAGAAGGAGACTGGTGGTGAAGGAAACTAAGAATACCTGGTGTTCTTATTGGTACCTGGTGGGGGATGAATATTGGCTGGTCCAATTAGGTGGCTAAGGACAAGATGAAAAGGGTTATCTGGATGGGTGGCCCCAGTGATGGCCTGTCATGTTGGTGCTAGAGCCTGTGAGGACTCTGCTGTGGGCTGCCCATGAAAGAAAGGAGTTGCTGCTGCCAAACTGGAGAGGCCCATATGGGAGTTTCAGCCACTAGAAGTTAATGTGCCTTGATAATACGAGATGCAGACTAAAAGGCTCTTCTTGCTTCTCTATTGCCTTTCTGCTGCTGTTAAAATTTACAGCCTGTACCCACCACTAATTTAACTAGTAAGTGGAATATGCTTCTAATGTCCAATAATACTTTCCAGCATGTTCCATTACAGATGGCTTTTGTACTCTCTAATATGTGTGGATTTGTGACCTACCTCTCCCAGTACGGCTGCACCAGAAGAAGCAGGACCTCAGACAGAAGGGATGAGGCCAGGGAAGCCAGTATAATTTGCTGCCCGGACTCATACTCCCTCTCTCCTATGACCCTCAATGCTGTTCAGAGCATGCTTGGGGAATTTTCCCATTTGCTTGTGCCTCCACACAGTCCAGAACAATGCAGATGAAAGTCCTATAACTTTCTATAAGCTTTGCAACAGCACTTTGCAAAAGCACATGTAACCCTTCTGTTAACGCCAGATGCCTGCCAGAAGGGCCGGGTTCAACTCTTGTGGGGTTTTCCTATCAAGGATACAACCAACCGGCTCAAGCCCCCACCCAGTGGCCTGGGACAATTTCACCCCCGTGCTGGGTGCCTGTAAGGCAGTTCTCCCCCCGCCTCGCAAGCACAGAGTCTGAGATAGAAATGGCTTGTTTAATGACCTTAACCTACCCCAAGTTTACAGCGACAGATGCAGTATATCTCAGCACAGAAGAGACAAAACCCCTTTTACCCAGATACCATCCCCATATGCAGTAGAACCCAGTCTCTTGCTGGGGCTCTTGGCCCTCTTCCACACACACAAGCTGCGTCTACACGTGCATGCTACTTCGAAGTAGCGGCACCAACTTCGAAATAGCTCCCGTCGCGTCTACACGCGTCGGGCGCTATTTCGAAGTTAACTTCGATTTTAGGCGGCGAGACGTCGAAGTCGGTAACCTCATGAGGAGATAGGAATAGCGCCCTACTTCGACGTTCAACGTCGAAGTAGGGACCGTGTAGACGATCCGCGTCCCGCAACATCGAAATTGCTGGGTCCTCCATGGCGGCCATCAGCTGGGGGGTTGAGAGATGCTCTCTCTCCAGCCCCTGCGGGGCTCTATGGTCACCGTGGGCAGCAGCCCTTAGCCCAGGGCTTCTGGCTGCTTCTGCGGCAGCTGGGGATCTATGCTGCAGGCACAGGGTCTGCAACCAGTTGTCAGCTCTGTGGATCTTGTGTTGTTTAGTGCAACTGTGTCTGGGAGGGGCCCTTTAAGGGAGCGGCTTGCTGTTGAGTCCGCCCTGTGACCCTGTCTGCAGCTGTGCCTGGCATCCCTATTTCGATGTGTGCTACTTTGACGTGTAGACGTTCCCTCGCTGCGCCTATTTCGATGTTGGGCTGAGCAACGTCGAAGTTGAACATCGACGTTGCCGGCCCTGGAGGACGTGTAGACGTTATTCATCGAAATAGACTATTTCGATGTCGCAACATCGAAATAAGCTATTTCGATGTTGGCTGCACGTGTAGACGTAGCCACACAGTTACAGGGTGTACCCTCTGCCGTGCAGTTCCAAACTCAAAGCCCACAGATACATCACCAGGGCAATACTAGCTGTGCACTTGTCTGTAGCCTCCCCTCGCTGTCACCAGCCGTCTGCCAGTCCCCTTCATCCGCCGCCGCTCCTACCGGCTGCCCAGCGGTCACCGCTGCTCCTACTAGCCACCCCCTGGTCCTGCTGTTGTCCGCCAGTCCTAACCCCACTGCTTGGGACTGCCCTAAGGCAGAACGCAGTGATTTCAGCTCTGTGCGGCCTCAGCTGCCACTCTGTGATTTCAGCTCTTGGTAACTTTAGTGTGGGGTTTCACAAACACCCCAGTAGCCAGCTCTTTTTTTCAACAGGTGGGGAGGGTTAGTCAAGCCAGACTTATAGCTATATGGCCAAGGCACAGGCAGGGCCATGGAACTCAGTAAGCTGGCTCAACCAGTACCCCTCCCCTTCTCCCTCACAATGCTTTAAACCAGGGAGCCCTGTGTAATCAATGTCTTAAACAGCTAAGGCGGCTGCCCTGTCCCCCACAACAACCCAGAGCATTGGTGAGATCTCACAACTCCCGCTTTAAGTGTCAGCTTAAATTGTGATTTTACAACTACATGTTTACAATAGACCAAATCTCATGGCTTACTTGCGACCCATTAGGCTTTGCCTGAAAAGGTATCACACATGCACACCTTTTGCATTCTTATGCAGATGACCTCTGGGAGACTCATTCCTCCCAGCCTTCAGCAGCACTGCATTCCTTCTGCCACATTCCCTACACACACAAGGTTTGTAACAGTAGCTATTTTGTAGATTTTGCTTTCTTCTATGTGGTTATAATTAGTGTCCTAAGCTTTATTTTGTAACGGCTGCTAGAAATTTTTTATAGATACCATGAGTCTGTAAGAAATCCTGGCTGTTAGAAACTTAGGTGTGTCTGCAATTTCATTTAGAAGTATGAATGTGTGTCTGTGCAATGGAATCAATCTCCAAAAACAGCCTTTCTGGAACGAGGTACCAGCAGCAGGAGCTGAGTCTTGCAAAAAAAAAATCTACCCAAGCAAGAGAAAGAGGTCCCATCAAGAGAAGATAAAAGTCCCATCTGCTGTTAGCTGATGACATGTGAGCATACAGAGTCCTGGAGCACTGGTGCTGATTCATGGTCCTAGAGCATCCTGGGGTAGTGGGCCAGGAAAATTGTTATTGGACTGAGACATGTAAAAGATGGGTGCAAAGCTATAGGAGTGCTTCTTGACATCACCACTCTGCAGGAAGTAGTCTCAGCTGGTTGGGGAGGCAGGAGGAGGCCCATCTCCTCAGGAAGGATGGTGCTAACTGCTCCTGAATACTACGCTGTCAAGAGAGCAAGCTGACAAGGGTGTCATACAATCAGATTTCCACCCTAGAGTCATGACTGCAGCCAGACACAGTGGATCCAGTATGCCTTGGCTTTCTCCGCTGTTCCCTATGCGACTTTTCAACTGTGAGAGTTCACCTGTGCAAGGGTATGAGTGCAGGAGAATCTGAGAGTATGCAGATGTGTGCTTGAGAATTATTCCCCTTTTCCTTTAATCCAATAGTGACATTTAATGAAATACATGAGTGTAACCCTGGGGTACACTCTAGTGTAAAATAAGGGAACACTGTCCTCACTGGCACCCATCAGCAGGCCTGTTGGAGGCTTGCAGTTCCTCTCAGAATTGGATACTCTGGCTAAGAACCAAAGGAGCAAGAAGATTACTCTGAAAGTTCAAATTTAGTCCATTTTTGTCATTTCATTTAAATTCTGGTTTTTTTCTTTTGAAGAAATATGAAGACAACATTCATAGTCTACCAATGAAACCAATTAAGGAGTTACAACTGAGAATGAGTTGTTTTCAAAATGAAGAGGATATGAGGTGCCAGAAGAAAAGTCTAGATGTCGGTTTGAAGCATATGCTATCAATCTGCTAATAAAAAATATTTATAGAATGTCTACAAAATAACAATTAGAGGAAGGGGGGAAAACCCACATTAAACATGAGATGACAGTTTTGATTTCCTGTTGGGATGTAGATTAATATTTATTAATACAAGTTTAGATCCTGAAAGGTCTGTCTAATCAAGGTGAGAGGCAATTTTCATCTGGTGATCTTTAAAAGGGATAAATATGCATGAGAGCATTCAATACCCAAACCACAACAATGTTGTAATACATTCTCTAAAAATATCATCTGGTGGTCCACTAAAGAAAACACCATTTTGTTCCCTTTCAGTTGAGAAGGCTGAAGTTGTAAAGGAACAGGGGCTTATGTAAAGGATATGGCAGGGATAAAATATATTTTTTCTTCTTTGCAAGATAGCTCAAATTATTTAGGAATAAATTGTATAGTGAGTGCTCCATTGTATTAACTTACTTATTCAGTGCACTTCAATTTAGTACAAAATAAACAACTTTTCATTCTCAATCTAGCCCCTTGGTATGCTGTGCTGTTGATTATTCTGTTATAAGGCTCCAAATTCCAGGCCTGATTGCATCCCCTACTGAGGACTTCTTGGCCTCCCTCCCAACTGGGGAGTGAGAGACAACTGCTCTTTCCTTGGTGAGGGAAGACAAAGCCACTCTGTCCCCTCGCTGGAAGTGCCAGGGCAAACAGAAAGTATAAAAGGAAGACTAACTCACTTGGGTCAGAGCTAGCAGAAGAGATGGATGCCTCTGCCTTGCAGTGACACCTGGCAGTTGAACCTGTGCCCAGCCACATCTTGATCCCAGAGAATGACCCAAAAGAAGAGTTGCCTGCTCTATTATTGGCCATAAATCCCAAGGAGCCTGAGGACTGCTAGACGCCAGAAGTACCAGTCCCAAGGGAAGCAAGAAGTAGCCCAGGGACAAATGATGTCTGTCCGGCTTCAGGGCTGGCCGCATCTCAGTCAGCATGTTGCAGCTGTATCCCTGCTCACACAGTGGCAGACCACTCTACCATTGCTAGGGTCCTGAGCTGAGATACAGGGGAGTAGGGAGGACCTGTATCCCCCCCGTCATCCCATCCTCGGCCTTTGTCCAGGAGGCTGTGCTCTAGGACTCCTGCCTGCTAGCACCTTAGATTCCTTGCCAGGTTCACAAGCTTTTTTTCCAAGCCCCCAGATTAGGTGGTTTTCTCTCCTTTCTGAATCCCAGTTGACTAAGCTGGTCTGCCAGCTGCCTGAGCCTACAAGCCCAGTCTAGAGCCTACTCTTTGCCTGGCTCTATCTCACAGGCTAGGGCTAATTGACTGTGTTAGGTTGCAAGCTTCCTGAGCCCACAAGTCCAGGCTAAAGCCAGCCCCCTGCTCTACCCAGCTGCTTGAGCTAAGCAACTGTGTATGATTGCTGGCTGCTTGTGCCAGGAAGCTTAGGCTGCAACCTGCTACCACCCAGTCCTAGCCAAGGGCTAGAGCCTTAGTCTTATGTGCGGTCAGCCTGACTGCAGGGTTGTGAGATAGAAACTCTGCAGGGAACTGCCCTGCCCAGCCCAGAGGTGAGGACATCCTAAGTCTCGTGTGTGTGTGTGTGTGTGTGCGCATGCACCAGGCTGGCCCAGAACTCCAGTCTGTGTATAGCTTGTTCCACCTGTCTAGATTCTAGACTCTCTCTTGGCTCTAGACTTCATACCAGACTGACTCAAGGCCCAGGACTAAAGTGTCCAAGATAAGGCAGAGTAACCTCCTTCCTGACTGGAGAGCTAGGGAACATGACATCCATTTTGAGCAGTCATATTATAAATTATTGTAAAAGGTCTCTTATTACAAAGTGATCAAACAAAACCTTGTGGTCAAAATCTTTATTGCAGTGTGGAAGCAATGTAGTGGTTTGAGAAGAAAACAGAATCATGTTCAAACCGAGTATGTTGTGACATTGTCCATTTTGCCATAATTTAAAATGACCTAAGAAAGTTCATGTCTATGGATAATTCATTATCTCCATCTCTATGTCAAGTAGAGCACAGACCCTGTATTATTGCCCTTTGTACAAAACATTCTTTTAATACCATTCTTAAAATGTCAATATTATGCTGAACGTTGTCCTTTGCATAATACCATGTCACTTGATTATAAAAATAGTGTGGTGATGCTTGAGTATAACCAAATAAATTAACCGAAATCTCACTCAATAACTTGTCCTGAGTATGCACTATTTCTCTATAGCTGTGTCTACATGTGCACGCTACTTCGAAATAGCGGCACTAACTTCGAAATAGCGCCCGTCACGGCTACACGTGTTGGGCGCTATTTCGATGGTAACATCGATGTTAGGCGGTGAGACGATGAAGCCGCTAACCCCATGAGGGGATGGGAATAGCGCCCTACTTCGAAGTTGAACGTCGAAGTAGGGCACATGTAGACGATCCGCGTCCCGCACCATCGAAATAGCGGGGTCCGCCATAGTGGCCATCAGCTGAGGGGTTGAGAGACGCTCTCTCTCCAGCCCCTGCGGGGCTCTATGGTCACCGTGGGCAGCAGCCCTTAGCCCAGGGCTTCTGGCTGCTGCTGCTGCAGCTGGGGATCCGTGCTGCATGCACAGGGTCTGCAACCAGTTGTCGGCTCTGTGGATCTTGTGTTGTTTAGTGCAACTGTGTCTGGGAGGGGCCCTTTAAGGGAGCGGCTTGCTGTTGAGTCCGCCCTGTGACCCTGTCTGCAGCTGTGCCTGGCACCCTTATTTCGATGTGTGCTACTGTGGCGTGTAGACGTTCCCTTGCAGTGCCTATTTCGATGTGGTGCTGCCCAACGTCGAAGTTGAACGTCGACGTTGCCAGCCCTGGAGGACGTGTAGACGTTATTCATCGAAACAGTCTATTTCGATGTCGCTACATCAAAATAAGCTACTTCGATGTAGGCTTCACGTGTAGACGTAGCTTGTGTTAGTCATAGACTCCCTATACCACACAATTGTCACCACTAGCAAGTCATTCTGAAGAACAGTGAAATTTATCCAGTGCTAGAAAAATGAAGCTTCAAATAGTTCTACCTGAAGCATTTCAAATTTTTCTGAGGGAAGGATGATGTTTCATTCAGAGGAAAGGCTGGCTTTGAAGATTTTTCTTTCTAGATGGGTGGGGCTGGGGAGGGAAATTTTCTCCTTAAAGAGATTATTTTTAAAAAAATTAAAAGATGTTATGCTCCCCAGAATTGTCACCTTTCCTGTTCAGCTCCAGAATTGAGGTTTCAATTCCATCTGAGGTAGAGGGAGCAGAAATAGTCCCTCTATTTTTTGCCATCCATGAGAGCAATACATTTTTATTATGTGCACCAAGGCACGTGTGGATCTGCAACACCAGTAGGAACACATGCAACCAGCTATGGGCACTCTGCTAATCAGCTGGGCAGCAGCTGACTGTCTGAGTGTCCACCCAAGTATTCAGTTTACAGAGAACTCTAGTAACCAGATGTCCCAATTTTATAGGAACAGTCCTGATAGTCAGCATTTTGTCTTATATAGATACCTAATGCCAGCCCGCAACCATGGTCCCCTGTCCTGATTTTTCACACTTGCTATCTGATTACCCTAATCTGAGTAGGTTAATCTATGCTAAAAACAGCAGAGGGAAGCAGATTCAGATGCCAGTTCATAAGAGCAGCATGGTGGAAAGTCAAACACCTTATTTAAAACAAATCAACCAACCCCACCCCTCCCATTTCCAAACAACTAGGGAATGATGGGAATGCATTCAAACTAAGGGTAGGGAGGACCATGAGCAGGGGGCAATCCTATAAGAAAATTTTCAGTGAAGGAAAATGAGAAGCATGTTTGTTGTCCATGCCATTTTGTAACTATCCTCCATGGAATACCAGCAAAATGCTTCCTTCTCTTTAATTTTATTTTAATTTAATTTTAATTTTAATTAGTGCGCCAGGACAGTTTGTAAACATTTGTCTTCTGTATTTGTTTGTTTTTATAATGATAATATTTACATCTGAGTCCAGCTGTTCAGATGCAATTCAGGGTGTTGACAAACAAAGAGCACTAGGCATTTTAGAATTAATTGCAAACCTTTGTGTGCAGTTTTGTGTGTGCCATTGCTGTATACTATCACTTATATATGCTAAATTGTCCATCCCATGGAATCTTTAACTCAAGCCTGTCAATCTTTGTGAAAAAATATGCTTCAGTTCAAACATAATTTGGTTTTAGATGCAGGAATCGCTGAATGACATTTTTTTTTTTGTAATGCAGGCATCAGAAAATTAGCACAATGGGCTCTTCTGGCTTCAAAAAATTGTATAAATAATAAAGTCTATTTTTAAACATTATATGCATTTTTTCTGTGGTCAGAAATGGGCTTTGGGTGTGTACAGTCAATCATTTGTGTGCTTAGGTAATAAAGTATAAAAACCTCCACACATTTTACACATTAGGTAATAATATGTAAAAACCTCCATCACAAATAGAGGCCAAAACTTGACAATTTACATTTAAATCTTTATAGTATTAATAATTGCTTTCTGGAATAACAATTGCTTCTGACTGTTGTACAAGAAATATCCAAATTATCTTTCCCTACAATGAAGCCAAAGCTGTTATGTTGCTTTTAGTTCTCCCTGGTTACCTGACACATTACATTACATGTAACTGTTACACAGCTCCTGTACATTTTTTAAAAAGGGAACGGTGCAAAAGCCAACCTTTAGTCAGGAAGCCTAGAAAAACAGTTATCAGCATGTAAACTAAGTAACAGGATGTCAAAGTATTTAATGGCCCATCTTTCACTGTCAGCTAGTCCAGATACCACTTTCATAGATATATAGGCTAAAGATGTTTGACCGGGAGTGTGACTCACTGGGGCAGAAGAAAGCAGTATTTTCTCTGTAAGCAATATTCATCTTTGACAGAAGATAGTTCAGCAAATGTATGACAAACTAGAGAAACTGACAAAGTGAATGCATTTTGACCCACACTGACTGCAACATTTTCAAATAGAGGGTGACTTCTTATAAGATTTTGTGACAACAGAAAAATGTATCTTAAATCAATAGTGGATCACTGATAAACTCTCCACTGTTAGTGAAATGTAACATGAACCAAAGTGTAAGGGGAAGTCAGTTCAATATCGGGGGGAAATTCATGCTATTGTGAATTATCACTAGTTATAAAGGGGAGCAAAAAGCTGAAACCAAAATCTGTTACAAGCAAGTTTCAATAAATAGAATGTACTCAATCAAGCAAAAAAAAAAATTACCAAAATGATCATGTGATGTAAGTGAAGCCATAGACACACAAATAAAACAATAGAGAGCTGAGCTGTTTTAGACCAAGAATCAACCTAAATCAGAAATGAACCTATCTCAAGATAGATACAATTCTGGTTTCATAAAAAAGTGTGTGTTTTTTATCTGCTTCTCTGTTTCCTGCTTCTGAAGTGTCATAATAACACAAACAAGGAACTTCTGTTGGTTGATGGTGGAAAAACATTAGGAAATGTCCATTCAAATGACTGAAGAATCAAATTTTGCAGGACAAGTCTGTTCTTGGAAATCATTGCACAAGCATTGTTGGTACATTATCAAGCAACATAATTTATATGACTTAAAGACAGAAGTGATAATTAGCCTAAAATTAAACTACTTTACTGAAATATAAGTAGATTTCAGGTTTAAAAATAACATAAAATTAGGTTTAAAACAGAGGTGGTCATTGTGCACAAACTTCTTTGATCTTATAATTCATAAGGCTGAAAAAGAACCACCTGCCCAGTGACATTCCAATGGCTCCATTTTAAATAATATTCAAAAACATTTTAGGGTTGAATGGGTCTTTCAGGTGGGAGAGAAATGAGCATGATGAATCTTTCTCTGCCACTGGTATCTGTATATGGGGTAGGCACAATGTCAGTTCTAAGCTGCGTCTACACGTGCACGCTACTTCGAAGTAGCGGCACCAACTTCGAAATAGCGCCCGTCGCGTCTACATGCGTCGGGCGCTATGTCGAAGTTAACTTCGACGTTAGGCGGCGAGACGTCGAAGTCGCTAACCTCATGAGGAGATAGGAATAGCACCCTACTTCGACGTTCAACGTCGAAGTAGGGACCGTGTAGACGATCCGCGTCCCGCAACGTCGAAATTGCTGGGTCCTCCATGGCGGCCATCAGCTGGGGGGTTGAGAGATGCTCTCTCTCCAGCCCCTGCGGGGCTCTATGGTCACCGTGGGCAGCAGCCCTTAGCCCAGGGCTTCTGGCTGCTTCTGCGGCAGCTGGGGATCTATGCTGCAGGCACAGGGTCTGCAACCAGTTGTCAGCTCTGTGGATCTTGTGTTGTTTAGTGCAACTGTGTCTGGGAGGGGCCCTTTAAGGGAGCGGCTTGCTGTTGAGTCCGCCCTGTGACCCTGTCTGCAGCTGTGCCTGGCATCCCTATTTCGATGTGTGCTACTTTGACGTGTAGACGTTCCCTTGCTGCGCCTATTTCGATGTTGGGCTGAGCAACGTCGAAGTTGAACATCGACGTTGCCGGCCCTGGAGGATGTGTAGACGTTATTCATCGAAATAGACTATTTCGATGTCGCAACATCGAAATAAGCTATTTCGATGTTGTCTGCACGTGTAGACGTAGCCCTACTGTCCAGGGAGCAGTACAGTGTGCCAGATTCCTCTCATTGGAGGAGAATGGGAACCTATTCTGTACAGGCCAGAGTTGCTGGCCCCATGAACAGGAGAAAGCCACACTTCACTGTGTCACAAGTATAGAGTGGCTGAACAGCTACACTCTTCTTGTAGTCACACAAGCATTTAGCTTCAGCCAGTTTTAATTACAGTCAATCTCAGGGAGTCAGCTCTGTCTCACTGTATGATCTGAAACAGGGGTGGTGGATATAAGAGGTAGAGGAAGGCATTGCTTTCCCAAACTGCCAGTCCAACCCCAAGCTCAGCTAGACTATGGGGAAGATCGACCCATTCAGGGTCAATCTTCTGGAGTTTGATATCTCATCTATGGTAGAGACACACAAAATTGAACTATCTGGGGTGAGAAGTTAACCCCTGGGCTCTTTGCTAGGGTGAAGAGTGAGGGGGGTTGACAGTAGAGTTTGTCTCATTGTCCTTCCTCTGTGTGAACAGCTAGGTAAGTCAGTTTCAAATAAATTGATTCTAGCTACTCAATTGCTGTAGCTAGAATTGTGTATCTGCAATCAACTTATCTGCCTACTAAAAACGAAACCTCTCTGGATTCAGAGGCCTAAATGCCAGGGCAGGAGACCGAATGTGCCCACCCATCCTCCCTGTGCTCCAGGACTGGAGAGGCTGCCACGGGAGACTGGAGGCCTGCCTCTGTGTGTGTGTGGGCTTGGGGTGTGGCCAGTGTGGGGTGGGGTCTCAGGAGGAAGGGACAGAGGTAAAGGGGCTTGCCTCCTTAGTCCTAGATTCACTCATTGGTCATTACCCAAAAGAAGCATGCCACACAGTATGCTTCTGCACTGGCTCCACTGTAAGCGACAATTATCTTCAGGAGGAGGCAGCATTCACATTTGGTAAAAGCCAACAAGCTTTGGATGTATGGAATGTAATGGTAATGATAGTTATAATTCAGAATTACAACTGCTATTTATTCTGTACTACAATTTTGTGAGAGAGTGAAATTTTACTTTCTAACAAAAATCTCATTAAAATTTATTGTTTTAAAAACTATTTATGCATTGGGAAATTTAATAAGGTTTATAAATCCTTGACATGTAAATATCAGAGACACAACAATGATCATTACTGTAAAATACAGCTGTATTCTAAAATATTTTTACCCATTAAAATGATCCATTTCAACAGTCCCATTGACACTGCACACCAAGACTTAATTTATGGTGAAACAGTTCCCTAACTGCATTTGACTGCGCACCTCAGCTACTGGGAATGTGACCATAAATTAATGGGATTTATTTACAACACAGGGATGCAGTTTCCAAAAAATAATGTATTTGTAGCCCTCAGGCTGTTTCCATTTATTAGTATTAAAGGTATCTCCTGAATTATCTCTTCATGATAATAGATATAGAACCTCTAAAAGAAGGCAAGGGATATCAGTTTGGGTTTTTCTTAAGACTTCAAAACTTATGGCATGTCATACAGTATTTAAAATTTTCATCTGACCTTGTATGCTTCCTTGTTTCCAAAATGATGTGAAGGTGGCTTATTACCAATCAGGGTGACACACATCTCATAGAGCTGGAAGGGACCTCAAGAGGACACTGAGTCCAGTGCCCTGCCCTGGTGGCATGACCAACCACCCTCCCGTTTTTTTGGATCTATGTGCCCCAGATCCCTAAATAGCCCCCTCAGGGACTGAGTTCACAACCCTGGGTTTAGCAAGTCAAGGCTCAAACCACAGAGCTACCCCTCCCCCTTTGCTTACAAGGCAAAGTGTTTTTTCTCCCTCTCTTGTGTTTCCCTCATTACCCATATGAACTACCATGAATCACAGGACACTAAAGAGCATATTGTCCAGGTTTTGAATTCCAAAGGTTTAAAATTTACTGGCAGCCACCAAAACCTAGCCCACCTAGCAAAAAGCCCTCCAGAATCCTCATTATATTCTCCCACATTTACTCCACTTCTGCATACATCTGTCCCCCCTGGATTCTTGTCCTGCTTTTTTTGCACTTATGTTCACTATGTTAGTCACCTGTAGGAGAACACTTCAATCTCCCTGGACACTCAGTAACAGATTTAAATGTAGCAGTCCTACAACAAAAAAAAATTCAAAAATCAAAAGGAGAGAGAAATCTCTGCGCTGCAATTCATTTGCAAATTTGAGTCCATCAACCAAGGATTGAACAGAGACTGGGGGTGGCTAGACCCTTACAAAAGCAATTTCTCTGCTCTGGATGTTCACACCTCCACATTAGAATTTGATAATGGGCCACATACCCCTGACTGATCTGACTTGTTTTCTCCTGTCTGGATGTATACTACTAGTAATGGGCCATTTCCACCCTGACTGAATATTCAGCGCTGGCCCTCCCTTTTACTGGGACCCCCACTCTTTAAATAGTCCTCTGAACCACCCCCCCATGCATCTGATGAAGTGGGTCTTGACCCATGAAAGTTTATGGTCCGAAATATCTGTTAGTCTATAAGGTGCCACAGGACTTCTTGTTGTTCTCTGAGTAACACAGCTATTCCAAATTAGTATTCCTGTATGGCTACGTCTACACTAGCCAAAAACTTCGAAATGGCCATGCAAATGACCATTTTGAAGTTTACTAATGAAGCACTGAAATACATATTCAGCGCCTCATTAGCATGTGGGCTGCCACGGCACTTCGAAATTGACGCAGCTCGCCTCCGTGTGGCTCATCCAGACGGGGCTCCTTTTTGAAAGGACCCCAGCTACTTCGAAGTCCCCTTATTCCCATCTGCTCACAGGAATAAGGGGACTTCAAAGTAGGTGGGGTCCTTTCGAAAAGGAGCCCCATCTGGATGAGCCGCACAGCGGCGAGCCACGTCAATTTGGAAGTGCTGTGGCTGCCCGCATGCTAATGAGGTTCTGAATATGTATTTCAGTGCTTCATTAGTAAACTTCGAAATGGTCATTTGCATGGCCATTTCGAAGTTTTTGGCTAGTGGAGACATGGCCTATGTTCCTTCCCTATTCCAGAAATGTTGAATCAGCTGCAGCAACAGCATATGGACTGTCTAGGTCATCATCAACCAGATAATTATGCTTTTATTTTGATGTCCACAATAAAAGGATTCACAGCATCTTCTATGCATACAATATCTCCAGCCTACTAGGATTTAATCACACAGGCGTGTCGTTGATTCTAGCAAGTTGTAGGACATGCAGCGTTTCCAGATGATTGCACAGGACTTTGAAATAACTTGCCATTAAAAAATTCAGATCTTGACAACACGCTTCTTTTAACAGGTATCACAGCAAAGCCGCGTCTACACTAGCTGGCTATTTCGAAGTAGCCGTGCCAACTTTGAAATAGCGCCCGCTGCGTCTACACGTGGCGAGCACTATTTCAAAGTTAAAATCAACGTAACGCGGTGAGACGTCAAAGTCGCTATCCTCATGAGGAGATGGCAATAGCACCCTACTTCGACGTTGAACGTCGAAGTAGGGTACGTGTAGCCGATCTGCGTCCCGCAACATCGAAATAGCAGGGTCCTCCATGGCGGCCATCAGCTGAGGGGTTGAGAGATGCTCTCTCCAGCCCCTGAGCTCTATGGTCGCCACTTGCAGCAGCCCCTTAAAGCTCCCCGCCCCCTTATTTCCTGTGCAGGAAGCTGAGAGCTCGTGCAGGCAGCAGCACAGCCACGTGCCCAGCCTGCACTTCCCTCCACAGCCCCAAGCCACCATCCTGCACCCCATGGCAGCCAGCCAGCCCCCCAAGCGCCCACAGGGCACCCCCACAAGGGGACCCAGGGCTCCCAGCCTGCCAGCCAGAGGGGGAAGAAGCAGCGGGGCCCCTCCAGGACAGAGGCTGAGATCTGGGACCTGCTGGGGCTCTGGAGCGAGGAGGAGGTGCTCCAGGTAATGGGGAGCAAGAGGCAGAACGCGGAAGCGTTCGCTCGGCTGGCTGAGGGCCTGGGTGCCAGGGGTCACCCTGCCCACACTCCTGACCATGTCAGGAATAAGGTGAAGCAGCTGCTGCATGGTTACACCCAGGCCCGGGACACGGCCAGCCGTATCTGGGGCCGCCCCCGCCACTTGCCCCTTTTACAGGGAGCTCAGGGAAATCCTGGGCCCCTGGTACACCTCCTCCCCCCTGGCCACCCTTGACACATCGGCTGACGAGCCGCAGCAGGCCCCGGAGATGAAGTCTGGCCCAGAGGCCAGCCCTGCACCCCAGGGGCCCCCCCAGGAGCCCACCTCTGGGACACCGGAGGAGGAGGAGGGGGCCTCCAGTGAGGGGGGGGCTCCAGATCTCCCTCCCCTCCCGCAGGTCCAGCAGGGTGTCCTCCCGATGGCTGTCCCCCCGACCGTGGGAGCAGAGTGTCAGGTATGTACCCCCCGGTGCACACCCCCGGGGTTAAGGGGCGGGGACAAGAGGAACGACCAGGGCCCTCCACACACCCAGATGACCATGGCCCTGAGGACAGCAGTGGCATGTCCCTCAGAAGAGTCCATCAGCCCCTGCCCCCCAGCAGGACAGCGCCATGCCCCATCCCTGGGGATGCGGGGAGTGGAACCTAGGGTCCCCCGGGAGGGGTTGGACACCCATCAGCAGCAGCAGCAGCATCTCTGGGGGACGGGGATGGGGAATCAGCAGCAGAGGGGTGGGGGGACAAGGGCCACAGGTCAGGGCCCAGACTAACGTCTGTCTCCACTCTTCTTCCCCCCTCTGTTCTGCAGATGCACCATCGGAGGGCCCAGATAGCACCAGCGCAGCATCTGTCGTCCCAGAGAGCCCACTGGGGCCATCCCACCAAGCCAGCCCCTCGGCGGAGGATGGACCAGCCCCAGGACGAGGCCGACAGCGGCGGGGACATCTGTGGGCATCCACGGACCCCCAGCTGCTCGCCACCCTCTGGCGTCAGCTGGAGGTGTCTGAGCGGCGCCTGCAGGTGGAGGAGCTGCGGCTCCACCTCCAGGAGTGAGCGCTGGCCTGGCGCCAGGAGCCTTGGGGGGCCTTCATGCACAAGTTCCAGGACATTGCATGGCTCTTGGCCCCCCACTGCCACTCCGCCCACCGCTCCACCCGCCGCTTCACCCGCCGTCCCTCCACCATCAGCCATCCTGGGGCCTGGCACTGAGGGGGACCATGGGTCTTCGGACACCGCCTGGCCATATCTGCCGGTTCTCCCAGCCCCACACAGCCTCGACCAGGCCTCCGGCAAAGACGTGGGTCGCACCCCCCAACACCAGGCACAGGACAATAGGGGTGTGTGGCTGAGGATGTTGCCCCCTCCTTTGGACTCATTCCCCCCATGTTGGTGTAAATAGTTTTTGTTCTACCCCTGTTTTGTAACTGCCCCCCCATGTACATAGTTTCCACCTTATTCTTCTGTTTTCATATTATTAATAATACAAAGGGTTGCAGGGTTTTGTTTAAAAAAAATTCAATTTTTTTATTGTACAACAGTGGGGGGTGGTGCTCTTGGGTTCTCTGTGGTGTGGACGTGGGGGCAGGGAGTGTTGTGGAGGAATGGGGTGGTGCAGTGGGTGGCTCACCCGCAGCTGGTCCTGCCAGCTTTCACCCCGCAGCCTGGTCAAAATGGGCCCGCAGGGCCTCCCGGACCCAGATCCCCTCAGGGTCGACCTGGAGACTGGGGGCAGCGGGTGGCTGGACGTCAGCCCTGCCAGCCTCCACAGCCCAGCCCTGGAAGAAGGCCTCTCCCTTGCTCTCCACCAGGTTGTGGAGTGCGCTGCACGTGCCCACAACCTGGGGGATGTTGGTGAGGCCTGCACCCAGGCGGGTGAGGAGACACCTCCAGCACCCTTTGAGGCAGCCGAAAGTGCACTCGACCACCTGGCGTGCATGGTTCTGGCTGGCTGTGACATGGCCCATGTAAGGGTGCATGAGCCAGGGGGTATGTTGCTCCAGGAGGGGGTACGCCACATCTGCGATGACGCAGAGAGGCATGGTGGTGTCCCCCACAGGGATCTCCCACTAGGGGATGTAGGTCCCTGCCTCCAGCCGGCGGCACAGGCCCGAATTTCTGAACACCTGGGCATCGTGGATGCTGCCAAGCCAGCCAACATAAATGTCCAAGAGGCAGCCCCGGCTGTCCACCAAGGCCTGGAGGACCACCGAATGGTATCCCTTCCTACTGAGGAAGCATCCTCCACTGTGCTCCGGGGCGTGGATGGGGATATGGGTCCCATCCAGAGCCCCAAAGCAATTGGGGAAGCCCAGGCTGGCAAACCCCGCAATGGGAGCATCCGGGTCCCCAAGCCGCACGAGCCTGTGGAGGAGCAGGGCATTGATTGCACGGACGACCTGTAGGGGAAGGACATGAGAGAGCACCAGTGAGGGGTGTGCAGGGTGTGTCTGGCCCTCCCCTCTCAGGCTCTCCCCGCTGCCCCGGGTCCTCTTACCTCCATGAGGACAGCCCCGATGGTGGGCTTGCCCACGCCAAACTGCTGCCCTACGGATTTGTAGCTGTCTGGAGTGGCCAGGTTCCAGACAGCGATGCTGACCCGTTTCTGTATGGTGAGAACGCGTTGCATGGGGGTGTCCTGGTTCCGTAAGGCAGGGGCAAGCCACTGGCAGAGCTCCAGGAATGTCTGCCGGCTCATCTGGATGTTCCGGAGCCAGCGGTCATTGTCCCACTCACCAAGCACCAGCCGCTCCCACCAGTCCATGCTCGTGGGGTATCTCCACAGCCGGTGGCATGTGTGGTGGGGGTGGGGGGAGGCTGGGAGGGCAGCAAGGTCTGAGGCTGCTTCCTCATCCCCTCATCTTCCTGAAATAAAAGATGGTCAGCTGCCTCCTGCATGGCACTGAGGAGGGCAACTACTGCTCCTCCAGGGGCGGGTGTGTGGGCGTCTGGCTGCTGCTGCTGCTGCTGCTGCTGCTGGGGGTCCATGCTGCTTCCATGGGGTGTGCGTGCCTGTGGCTCTGCAGACCGCGTGCTGTGCAGCTGAGTGTGTCTGGGAGGGGCCCTTTAAGGGAGTGGCTTGCTGTTGCCCCAGAAGTGCTAGTCCGCCCTGTGACCCTGTCTGCAGCTGTTCTTGGCACCCGTATTTCAATTTGGGCCGCTGTGTAGACGCTCCCCTGCAGCACCTACTTCAATGTAATGCTGTCCAACGTCACCATTGAACATTGACGGCACCAGCCCTGGAGCATGTGTAGATGCTAGTCATCGAAATAGCTTATTTCGATTTTGCTACATCGAAATAAGCTATTTCGATGTAGCATACCAGTGTAGACGTAGCTCAAAAGTGTTTTGGGGAAAAAATGCTAAGGAATAAGATACTTAATACTTAGTCAAGTCTTAACCAAGGTGGTGATGTTTTCAAGGATAAATTTGTGTTAATAAAAACTTGCACCTGTGCATGATAGGATGTACAGGTCTCTTGGGGTCACAGTTATAGTCCCTAATTATGGAGGTCCCACATAGTTAGATAATTGTACTGCAGTTCTTGAACTTAAATATAATCAGTGGTTCCAGATTGTGTTTTTCACCCATTAATGGAAATGCCATACACTGTCTATGTATTGCCAGGTCACAAGAAAAAAAAACAAAACAATTCACTCGACTGTCATGGAACATAAATACCAGTTTCCTCTGAGGTTGTTACATTTGAATTCCAATCACAAAACTGAAATTTGTCCATCACTGTGTTGAATTCAGCTTGAAAACTACTCCGCAGAGAAAAATCTTCCCATTAAAAGGAAATATAAAGAAAATAGCTCTGCATTCCCATCAAATGAATAATTCATCTGCAGGATACTTGCATCTCTATGCAACGTTAGGTCAGGTGTTTAGTTGAGTTATAGGAGGATTGATCAAAATGGAAGGACATGTTTGTCCTACTACTTTGTAGAGCTTGCAAAGGCTATGAATGCTTCTTGTCAAGGCCATTTTAAACATCAATTATCACAAGGTAGCAAGCAGTCGTATTCACACATCTGCTATAGGTAGGCATCTAATTCTTTGCAGCTGTAAGAAGCTGTGTCTACACGTGCATGCTACTTCGAAGTAGCGGCACTAACTTCGAAATAGCGCCCATCGCGGCTACACGCGTCGGGCGCTATTTCGAAGTTAACTTCGACGTTAGGCGGCGAGACGTCGAAGTCGCTAACCCCATGAGGAGATAGGAATAGCGCCCTACTTCGACGTTCAAGGTCGAAGTAGGGACAGTGTAGACGATCCGCGTCCCGCAATGTCGAAATTGCCGGGTCCTCCATGGCAGCCATCAGCTGGGGGGTTGAGAGACGCTCTCTCCAGCCCCTCAGCTCACTGGTGGCCGCGTGGAGCGGCCCCTTAAAGGTCCCCTCCCCCTCCCTTCCTCTGCAGGAAGCTGAGGCAACATGCAGGCTGCAGCCTGCACACGCGGGCAGCCTGCACAGCCCTCAGCCACCCAGCCAGCGGCGATGGCGAGCCAGCAGCCCCCCCAGCGCCCCCAGGGGACCCCCCCAAGGGGAGCCAGGGCAGCCAGCCCAGCCAGAGGGCCACCCAGTCTGGGAAGCGGCAGCGGGGCCCCTCCTGGACGGAGGCCGAGCTGCGGGACCTGCTGGGGCTCTGGAGCGAGGAGGAGGTGCTCCAGGTAATGGGGAGCAAGAGGCGGAATGCGGATGCGTTCGCTCAGCTGGCCGATGGCCTGGCTGCCCGGGGTCTCCCTGCCCGCACTCCGGATCATGTGAGGAGTAAGGTGAAGGAGCTGCGGCAGGGTTATGCCCGGGCCCAGGATGCGGCCAGCCAATCTGGGGCCGCCCCCGTCACTTGCCCCTTTTACAGCACACCTCCTCCCCTCCGGCCAACCTTGACACCTCGGCTGACGAGCCCCAGCAGGCCCTACAGCCAGAGTCCGCCCCGGAGGCCATCCCCGGGACATTGCGGCAGGAGGAGGAGGAGGAGGAGGTGGTGGAGCGCACATTTGGCCACCTCAAGGGGCGCTGGAGGTGTCTCCTCACCCGCCTTGATGCGGGCCCCACCAACATCCCTCAGATTGTGGGCACATGCAGCGCCCTCCACAAGCAAGGGGGAGGCCTTCTTTCACAGCTGGGCTGTGGAGGCCGGCACAGCTGATGTGCAGCCACCCGCTGCCCCCAGTCGCCAGGTGGACCCTGAAGGGACCCGGGTCCAGGAGGCCCTGCGGGCCCAGTTTGACGAGGCTGCGGGGTGAAAGCTGGCAGGCTCCCCACTGCACCCCCCCCATCCTCCACAACACTCCCTGCCCCTACGCCCACACCACAGAGCACCCAAGAGCACTCCCCCCCGCACTTTTCTTCCAAATAAAAACAGACATGTTTTTCGTGAAACCAGAATATATATGTTGAACTCATTATTATATCATAACTATGTACAGCCAAAATAAATATTATATATATACATATTATAAGATGAAAGGGAAAAAAAAGGGAAGATAAGGAAGGGGAGAACTATTTACATGGGGGGGCAGGTATCATCAGAACAGAACAGAACAGGGGTCTAATACAAACTATTTACAAAAGATAGGTGAAGGGGATATATACAAAGGGGGAGGGGGGGCCATGTCCTGGGCCCCACACCCCCTAATGTCCAGTGCTGGGTGTGGGCGGCCGCGACCCATGCCTCGGCCGCAGCCCACGCCGGGGCTGGCTGGGGGCCGGGCGGACCAGGAGATATGGCTGGCGGGTGTCAGCTGGCCCCAGGTCCCCCTCGGCGGAAGGGCCCTCGGTGGCGGACAGCGGTGCAATAGTGGGTGGAGCAGCGGGTGGAGCGGCGGGTGGAGCGGTGGGTGGCGCGGCATGGGGGGCTAGGTCATCTGCGATGTGCTCAAATGTGCGCGTGAAGGCCCCCCATGCCTCCTGGTGCCAGGCCAGCGCCTGCTCCTGGACTTCGAGGAGCGCTCCTCCACCTGCAGGCACTGCTCGGAGACCTCCAGCTGCCGACGAAGGATGGCCAGCAGCTGGGGGGTCCGTCGCCGTCCTCCGATGGTGCTGGCTCCTCCATCGTCCCCGCCCTGGGGCCGGTTGGTGCTCCGCCAAGGGGCTGGCCTGGAGTGATGACCCCGGTGGGCTCTCTGGGACTACTGACGCCTTGCCGGCGCTCTCCAGTCCTTCCGATGGTGCAGCTGCGGAACACGGGCAGGGAAGAAGAGTGGAGACAGACGTTAGTGAGGGCCCCGAGCCGTGGCCCTTGTCCCCCCACCCCTCTGTTGCTGGTTCCCCATCCCCGTCCCCGGGAGATGCTGCTGCTGCTGCTTATGGGTGTCCCACCTCCTCCCCCCGGGGGACCCTAGGTTCTGCTCCCCCCATCCCCAGGGATGGGGCATGGCACTGTCGTGCTGGGGGGGCAGGGGCTGATGCACTCTTCTGAAGGACATGCCACTGCTGTCCTTGGGGCCATGGTCATCTGGGCATGTGGAGGGCCCTGGTCATATCTGTTAGCCCTGCCCCTCAACCCAGGGGGTGTGCACCGGTGGGGTACATACCTGATGGTCCACTCCCACGGTCGGGGGAAACCCAGTGGGCGGATGCCCTGCCGGAGCTCTGGGACGGGATGTAGATCCAGAGCCCCCCGTCCCTGGAGGAGGATCCCCCCTCCTCCTCCTCCTCCTCCTCCGGTGCCCCAGAGGTGGGCTCCTGGGGGGGCCCCTGGGGTGCGGGGCTTACCTCCGGGGTGGATTCCTCCTCTGGGGCCTGCTGGGGCTCGTCGGCCGAGGTATCAAGAGTGGCTGGAGGGGAGGAGCTGTGCCGGGGGCCCAGGATGGCCCTGAGCTCCCTGTAAAAGGGGTAAGTGATGGGCGCAGCCCCATATTGGCCAGCCGCATCCTGGGCCTGGGCATAACCCTGCTGCAGCTCCTTCACCTTACTTCTGACGTGGTCAGGAGTGCGGGCAGGGTGACCCCAGGTGGCCAGGCCCTTGGCCAGCTGAGCAAATGCATCCATGTTCCGCCTCTTGCTCCCCATTACCTGGAGCACCTGCTCCTCACTCCAGAGCCCCAGCAGGTCCCGAAGCTCGGCCTCCGTCCAGGAGGTGCCCAGCTGCTGCTTCCCAGCCTGGCTGCCTGTCTGGGAGCCCTGGTTCCCCTTGGGGGGGTGCCCTGGGGGTGCTTAGGGGGCTGGGGGGTGGCCATCTCAGCGGTGAGGGGTTGATGTGGCTGCAGAGGAGCGTGCAGGCTGGCCACGTGGCTGGGCTGCTGCCTGCACACTCTCTCAGCTTCCTGCACAGGAAGGCAGGGGGCGGGGACGTTTAAGGGGCTGGTGCACGCGGCAACTATCGAGCTCAGGGGCTGGAGAGAGCGTCTCTCAACCCCTCAGCTGATGGCCACCATGGCAGACCCCGCTATTTCGATGTTGCAGGACGCGCAACGGCTACACGTTCCCTACTTCGACGTTGAATGTCGAAGTAGGGTGCTATTCCCACCTCCTGATGGGGATAGCGACTTCAACGTCTCGCTGCCTTACGCCAATGTCAACTTTGAAATAGCGCCTGCCACGTGTAGCAGTGACGGGAGCTATTTCGAAGTTGGCGCGGCTACTTTGAAGTAGCCGGCATGTGTAGACGCAGCTCAAGTGTGGGGTAAGGTCAATGAACTGTGGCAGGCCTACTGCTGGGCCCATGATGTGGCCAGCTGCTCAGGAGCAGCAGCCACCACTTGCCCCCCGCCCCCGCACTTCCAGGAGCTCAACTGCCTCCTGAGACCAAAGGAGGCTGTACCACCTACCCATGTCCTGAACACTGCCAGGCCAGACATGAAGCCCAACAGTGGGCTTGAGGAGGTGCCAGGAACAGAGGCAGAACGCAGCCCCCACTTGATAGGCACTGAAACCAAAGCCCAGAGCAATGATGGATGTTCCAGTGAGAGGACCCTCATCATCACTCTGGCCTCAGAGGTCTCCAGCCGGGTCCCCTCCACCTGGGCATCCCCAAGTTCCTGTAGGGGCACCCTGGTAAGCCTTGCGCATTAGACAGCTTGGCGCATGTAAAGTGGGTGTCCACCTCTGCCACAGCTGGCAGTGGGACTCTTACACAGCTACCAGCTCCAGTTCAGCTGTACCCTGGTCATGCTCCTCGGGTATCAGTGGGTGTCACAGGTGGCTCTCAGCATTCTCCCCCATGGACAGCACCACAGGGTGCATGCCCTGGGGAGGGGGCTGCCTGAAACCTGCATATGTCCCACCCATGCAGGGACCCCCAGCGTTTGGGTGCCCACAGGTCCCCCGGGCCACCGGACAAGGTGGTGGTGGGGTCATGGGGGGCCTATCCCCTGGGGCCAGGTCACAGTACTGATGGCCTGTCCCTCTGTCCTCTTCTGTCTCAACAGCTCCACCATTCATGGGCTGGCCAAAGGTGGTACAGGGCATCTGCTAGCTGCTTGTAGCCATGGCTGGCCTTGGCAGCCCACCCCTTCATGAAGGGCTCATGCTTCACATCCACAATATTGTGGAGGGTTCAGCAAGCACCCACCAAAGCTGGCATATTAGGGAGGCTGACCTCCAGTCTCACAAGGAAGCAGCGAAAGCATCCCTTCAGCTGCTCAAATGCCTGCTCAACTATGTTATGAGCCTGGTTCAGGCGCTCATTAAAAATGTCCTGGCTGAGCTCAGTAGGTCCCATGTAAGGCTCCATCAGCCACAATCAGAAAGTGCACAGTGTTGGCCATGATGCAGGGTGGCATGGTGGTGCCCCCATTGGGAGGTCCTGCAGGGAGATGTAGGTCCCCTCCTGCATTCTGCAGCAGAGCATGAGTTGCAAAAGATGTGGGTGTTGTGGGCTCACCCAGACCAGCCCACACAAATATCCATAAGCCACCACTTGCCAACCATGATGGCCTGGAGCGCCACAGAGTGGTACCCCTTGCAATTTATGAAGGCACCTGCACTGTGGTCCGGGGTGCAGATGTCAATGTGAGTCACATCCGGAGCCCCAAAGCAGTTGGGGTAGCCCAGCTCCTCAAATCCCATGAAGGTGATGTTGAGGTCTCTGATGCCAACAACATGGCAAAGTAGGACATTGTTGATCACCCAGATGACCTGCATGGGGTGGAGGGAGAAGACGCCTGTGAGTGCATTGTGGGATGCTCCATGCATCCTCATCTCCTCCCACCCACCTAGCTCCATCCCGTGCCCCAGCACCTGTTCCCCTTCCCCTGTGTCCTTTCCCTCTCCCATCTCCCCAGTACCTGAGGGTCCCCTGTGGGGGGTGGGTGACCTAGGCATGCCTTACCTCCAGGAGTATGACCCCAACAGCGGCCTTGCCCACCCCAAACTAGTGGCTGCCTGAATGGGGACTGTGTGGTGTGGCCAGCTTCCATATGGCAATGGCTACCGTCTTCTTCAGGGGGAGCACAGGCCATGTCTGGGTGTTGTGGTTCTGGAGGGTTGGGCCAACCCTGTGACAGCTCCAGAAATGTCTGCTTGGTCAAGCAGAAGATCTGGAGCCATCAGTCACTGTCCCAGTACCCCAGCCATCAGCTGGCCCCACCACTCCATGCTGGTGGGGTAGCCCCACAGGTGCCAAATGACCCACAGGAGGGGGCACAGGCATCACTCCATGAGGGCAGACTGTACCAGGTTGGCCACAGGGTGGCCTCTTGAAATTTCTGGAGGACTATGACTAACAGTATGGCCAGCAGACTGACCCTGGCCTCAAGGGGTAGGGCATCAGGGAATAGTTGGGAGGCCATAGTGTGCCCTGAAGTGGCTCCTCTGTATGGTCAGGGTCTGTGGTGCTCTGAGTGGTAAGCCAGCCCTCAGTGCATGCAGGATGATAGTATGGAGGAGGGGGCCTTTAAAGGAGTGGTGGGCTGCAGCCCCCAGAAGGGCTTGCCCACCTTGCAACCCCATCTGCTGTGTTTCCTGGCCCTTTCTTTCAAATGAGCACCCTGGGGTGTGTGTACACCACCTTTCAAAAGAGGGGCTTGGTCTTCTGAA
Source organism: Carettochelys insculpta (assembly GCF_033958435.1). Lineage (NCBI taxonomy): Eukaryota > Metazoa > Chordata > Testudines > Carettochelyidae > Carettochelys > Carettochelys insculpta. The sequence goes on along the minus strand of NC_134141.1, from coordinate 55,007,262 downwards.
AGAGCATATTACAACCTTGAGCCACCCTTTGCTTGTGGACGCACGCTCTTGAAAGCTGATCCTTCAAAAAGGTGGCTTTCGAAAGTTCACCTTTTGAAATTGTGCTGTAGTATAGACAGAGCCTTAGTGTGCTGTCCCCACTCCAGCACAATCCTCTCAGCTTCCCTTGGCCTTTGACCGCTAATCAAAATCTCGGAATGCCCCCGATATCAAATATTATTGCCCACAATGCTCTTTCCAGTGTCCTTACCTCTAAGGTCCAAGATAGGTTGTTTAATAGAAAGTGAAAGTATAATCTGATGTCACAACCAAATACTTCCTCTGATTTCCAATCCATCCCTGGGAAATATGTTCTGAAAAACATTTGCCTTATGCCTAGCTAAGTGCTACATGACTGCATTTTTGTATGGCTAGAATACAGACTAACATAGCTATCTCTCTGGTACTTCTCTGAAGAGTATGAGAAGGATCATTCAGGCACCTCAGGAAGCACTAACTCTGTATGAGAGCATTTTCTGATGTTTATCTTGCCCCAGTTTTGAAGTACTGTCTGTAAATACACACAAATGCATGACATATAATCCTTCATACACACCTTTGTTAGACTGGTGGTAGCGTCAGTTTTAGGTCTAGGTGAATAATTTATTATGAATCATATGGTCTCCACGTTTATTTTGTCTTGTTCAAGAAATTCTCTATATTCTTGAGGTAAAAGACCAAGAACCTTTTACTGAAGAGATTCATGAATAATTTCTGAATTAAGCAAACTGGTTAGTTAAATCAGATTTGCTTGAGTTTTGTGATTATCCAGCATGAAAGATGAATTTTATAATGAAATTATAAATGTGCTTTTAGCAAAAAAATAAAACCACTTGCATAGAAGCTTAAAATTGAATTTCACACCCAAATATTTGGGGAGAGTGTTTCTGAAAGGGTAGGGCTGCTGGGTAAATGGCAGGTCTCACTACATCTTGCAGATCACAGAAATCCTAGCTGCAGTGCTAGAAATCCCTCAGAGGATTCCTACTGAAGGGACGTAATCCTCTAGTTGTTATAATCTCTAGCAGAAACTTCTTTCTTTAATTTCTCACAACCTTCAATATCATTGGAGAGGGGCCAAATCTAATGTCTATCTATTTCTATTTAATTTTATGAGAGTCATCTGTTCTCATATTAGATCACTAGTAAATCAGAGGTCAGAGCAGAAGGTGGGTTAGTCTGTGTCTTCAAAAACAATGGGGAGTCCTGTGACATCTTGAAGACTAACCAATACTACGAACTCCCTACCCCAAACCTGCCATATTTGTTCTCACACATTGCCTTTTCCTCAGGTTTCCGTTGATAGGGCTTTTATAGTTATCTGTGCCCACAGGCACTGTTGACTTCTCACCCTTCTACCCTTCTTAGCATGGGTCAGCCTCCCCCCCAACCCACCCACACATTCATCAACAGCAGACTTAGAAGAAGTATAACATGGCCCCCAGCTTGCTCTGTTCATCCAGATTCCAGTGACATCATTCCACTTCCTACCAGTGATTGCAGAGACAGTTCCAGTCCCTCACCTGAGCATGTTGCTCTGCTTTTCTCCTACCTCTAAGTACAGTTGGAGGAAACCCAAGGTTGCCACCAGGTCTCTCCCCCACTAAATCCTTGGGGAACTCAGAAGCTCTGGCCCAACCAGCTCCTGGCCCCATGCTCCTCCCACTCACAGTGAAAGGGGCCTATACTCCCTCACTCCCTGCCCCTGCAACATCACCCATGCTCATTCTTCAACCACAGAACCCTGATTTGAACTGTCTCAGCCATTTTTGGAATCTCTGAAATTGTTCTTGCTGTTCAGGCTTAAAAGCCAGAGGCAGGAGCGACCAGGGGAGCGAAGCGGTCAGGGAGCTGCAGACAGGGGAGTTTAAGAGGGAGTTTGGGAGGGAGTGTCATAGAGAGGACTATAATGGTTAGGAAGACCCGCAACACCTTTGCCAGCACTACTGCTGTCTCCTCCACTTGTGCCTGTAGCCAGACAGACTGCCTGACCATGGATGTTTCTACGCAGATCCTGGTGTGGTTCTGCAAGGACTGTGGCTTGCTGTTCCCACTTACTGATACCCAGGCTGAGGGGAATATTCAGTGTGAAAGGTGCCTGCTGGTGGAATCTCTCAGGCAGCAAGTGGGGGAGCTACAGGAGGAGGTGGCCAGGTTGAGGAGTATCCGAGTCCATGAGCAGTTCCTGGATAGTATTCAGGTGGAGACTGCGGAGGCAACTGTCCCAGTGCACAGGATGGCTGATAAACCACTGGAGGAGGTGGACCAGGGTGGACACTGGCAGCTGCTTACTTCTCATAGCAGGCAGTGCCCCACCCTCCCACCATGGTGCTGGAAAACCATTATGCTGTACTCGATACAGGAGACCAACAATTACCCTGTACAGAAGAGGAGAAACCTCATACCCCCAAGGCTGGGAAGTCTACTGCCACCCCTGCAAGAAGGAAATGTAGAGTAGTGATGGTTGGAGAATCTCTTCTGAGGGGATGGAGGTGCCCATCTGTTGCCCTGACATTTCCTCTCGGGAGGTGTGCTGCCTGCCAGGGGCCCGTATCCGAGACGTTACGCAGGCATTGTCGAGGATTATCCAGCCCTCTGACTACTATCCCATGCTTCTCATCCATGTGGGCACAAATGATACTGCGAGGTGTGATGCTGAGCAGGTCAAGAGTGACTTCAGGGCTCTGGGGGCACGGGTCAGGGAGTTTGGGGCGCAGGTGGTATTCTCTTCAATCCTGCCTGTCAGAGGTAGGGGCCCAGGCAGAGACAGCTGTATCCTAGAGGTGAATGCTTGGTTGCGTAGATGGTGTCGCCAAGAAGGCTTTGGTTTCTCTGACCAGGGGATCCTTTTCCGGGAAGGACTGTTAGGTAGACATGGCGTTCAACTTTCGAGGAAGGGGAAGACCATATTCGGACACAGGCTGGCTAACCTAGTGAGGAGGGCTTTAAACTAGGTTCGACGGGGGCAGGGGAGGAAAGCCTGGAGGTAAGTGGAAAGCATGGATACCTGGGAGAAGAACTTGGAATGGGAGGGAGTATGGACTACACTGGGAGAGTAAAAAGAGGGCCAGGGCAAAACTGGGAGGCAAAACCAAATCAATGTCTGAGATGCCTATATACAAATGCAAGAAGTATGGGAAATAAACAAGAAGAATTGGAAGTACTAATAAATGAATACAACTATGATATCGTTGGCATCACAGAAACTTGGTGGGATAATACTCATGATTGGAATGTTGGTATTGAAGGGTACAGCCTGCTTAGGAAGGACAGACAGGGAAAGAAGGGAGGCGGTGTTGCCTTGTATATTAAAAATGTACACACTTGGACAGAGGTGGAGATGGACGTAGGAGATGGAGGGGTTGAAAGTCTCTGGGTTAGACTCAGAGGAGTAAAAAACAAGGATGAGGTCCTACTAGGAGTCTACTACAGGCCTCCTAGCCAGGTGGAAGAGGTGGATGAGGCTTTCTTTAAACAGCTAACAAAATCATCCAGGGCCCAGAATTTGGTAGTGATGGGGGACTTCAACTATCCAGATATATGTTGGGAAACTAATACAGCAGGTGACAGACTGTTCAATAAATTCTTGGATTGCATTGCAGACAACTTTTTATTCCAAAAGCTTGAAAAAGCTACCGGGGGGAAGCTGTTCTAGATTTAATTTTAACAAATAGGGATGAAATTATTGAAAATTTGAAAGTGGAAGGTTGCTTGGGTGAAAGTGATCATGAAATCATAGATTTCACAATTCTAAGGAAGGGTAGAAGGGAAAACAGTACAATAGAGACAGTGGATTTCAGGAAGGCAGATTTTGGTAAACTCAGACAGCTGGTAGGTAAGGTCCCATGGGAAGCTAAACTGAGGGGAAAAACGGCTGAGGAGAGTTGGCAGTTTTTCAGAGGGACATTATTAAGGGCCCAAAAGCAAGCTATCCCACTGCGTAGGAAAGATAAAAAACATGGCAAAGGACTGCCTTGGCTTAACCAGGAGATCTTGCATGATCTCAAAATAAAAAAGGAATCATATAAGAAATGGAAACTAGGACAAATTACAAAGGACGAATATAGGCAAACAACATGAGCATGCAGGAGCAAGATTAGAAAGGCTAAGGCACAAAATGAGCTCAAACTGGCTGCAGGCATAATGGGAAACAAGAAGGCTTTTTACAAATACATTGGTAACAAGAGGAAGACCAAGGAGAGGGTAGGGCCGTTGGTCAGTGATGAGGGAGAAACAGTGACAGGGAATTTGGAAATGGCAGAGATGTTTAATGATTTCTTTGTTTCGGTCTTCACAGAGAAATCTGAAGGAATGCCTGACATAGAAAATGCTAGTGAAAAAGAGGTAGGTTTAGAAGCTGAAATAAGAAAAGAACAAATTAAAGTTTACTTAGAAAAATTAGATGTCTGCAAATCACCAGGGCCTGATGAAATGCATCCTAGAATCCTCAAGGAGCTGATAGAAGAGGTATCTGAGCCTTTAGCAATCATTTTTGGAAAATCATGGGAGACAGGAGAGATTCCAGAAGACTGGAAAAGGGCAAATACAGTACCCATTTATAAAAAGGAGAACAAGAATAACCCGGGAAACTACAGGCCAGTCAGCTTAACTTCTGTGCCAGGAAAGATAATGGAGCAGGTCATTAAAGAAATCATCTGCAAGCATTTGGAAGGTGGTAAGGTGACAGGGAACAGCCAGCATGGTTTTGTTAAAAACAGATCATGTCAAACCAATCTAATAGCTTTCTTTGATAGAATAACGAGCCTTGTGGATAAGGGAGAAGCGGTGGATGTGGTATACCTAGACTTCAGTAAAGCATTTGACATGGTCTCACATAATATACTTATCAATAAACTACACAAATACAACTTAGATGGGGCTACTATAAGGTGGGTGAACAACTGGCTGGATAACCATACCCAGAGAGCAGTTATTAGTGGTTTTCAATCCTGCTGGAAAAGTATAACTAGTGGGATTCCGCAGGGGTCTGTTTTAGGACCGGTTCTGTTCAATATCTTCATTAACGATTTAGATATTGACATAGAAAGTACACTTATTAAGTTTGCAGATGATACCAAGCTGGGAGGGGTTGCAACTTCTTTGGAGGATAGGGTCATAATTCAAAAGGATCTGGATAAACTGGAGAAATGGGCTGAGGTAAACAGGATGAAGTTTAATAAGGATAAATGCAAAGTGCTCCACTTAGGAAGGAACAATCAGTGTCACACATACAGAATGGGAAAGGACTGCCTAGGAATGAGTACAGCAGAAAGGGATCTAGGGGTTATAGTGGATCGCAAGCTAAATATGAGTCAACAGTGTGATGCTGTTGCAAAAAAAGCAAACATGATTCTAGGATGTATTAACAGGTGTGTTGTGAACAAGACACGAGAAGTCATTCTCCCGCTCTACTCTGAGCTGGTTAAGCCTCAGCTGGCGTATTGTGTCCAGTTCTGGGCACCGCAGTTCAGGAAGGATGTGGAGAAATTGGAGAGGGTCCAGAGGAGAGCAACGAGAATGATCAAAGGTTTAGAGAACATGACCTATGAAGACAGGCTGAAAGAATTGGGCTTGTTTAGTTTGGAAAAGAGAAGATTGAGGTGGGACATGATAGCATTTTTCAGGTATCTAAAAGGGTGTCATAAGGCAGAGGGAGGGAACTTGTTCTTCCTTGCCTCTGAGGATAGAACAAGAGACAATGGACTTAAATTGCAGCAGGGGAGGTTCAGGTTGGACATTAGGAAAAAGTTCCTAACCGTCAGGGTGATCAAACACTGGAACAAATTGCCAAGGGAGGTGGTAGAATCTCCATCACTGGAGATATTTAAGAAGAGGTTAGATAGATGGCTTTCAGGGATGGTCTAGAAAGTGCTTGGTCCTGCCATGAGGGCAGGGGGCTGGACTCGATGGCCTCTCAAGGTACCTTCCAGTCCTACTCTTCTATGATTCTATGAAATAGTCTCAGACCTGATGTGGAGTCATACACCCCCCAGGGCTCTCTCCCTGGAAATTCTTCACCTCTCTGGGTCTTTTCAGGCCTTGCTTTTCAGCTGGGCCACTAAGAGTCCAGACCACTCTCCCAGTGGTTGGCAGGGAGGAACTAAGGCACTCCTCTACTTTTTGTCTTCCCCAGCAATCCCAAAGGTGGCAACTGTTCATCAGATCCCTTTAGATAACCTGTACCACTGCTGAAATTCCTTGGGCTATTTCCCCAAGGCTCCAACATGTTCTTTGCCCTTATTGTGGGGCTTTCTCCTAGCCTTTGTCCACACTGTTTTGTCCAAGATCCATAGTTCCTTCAACCATCCGCTCTCGTCACGCTCTAGCAAGTAACTGCCTGCCTGGTGTCCAGTTGGCTGCTTCCCCACCGCCACTCTGACAACTTGGAGGACCTCTCTAACTGCCCTTGTTTTGTGGGGGGCGGTGTTGGGGGGGCAGGGTGTGGCAGGGCCATAAAGTCTTCTCCAGAGGGCCTCAGGATCTAATCCTCTTTATATCACACACACCAACATTAGATACAGTTTGCACCAGTGTAAATGATGACATAAAGGTACATGGTAGTGCAGAAGCAGGCCCTACATTTTGTAAAATAGTTCAGGCTGTAACTGCACATTACAGAGATTCCATGACTGTGCATTCATTTCTCTAAAAAAGTCTTTAAAATTATTCAGCCATGCTAAAAGTATTTTAAGTACCAATCAACATGACATTCAATAAGCTACATTCCTAACTGATTTAATGCTAGTTACATGGCTAACAGCACACACATTCACCTCAGATTGCATGCAGATTTTTATGAAGCCATTTCACAGGTTCTGTTCAGAATCATGATAATCATAATTGCTTAAGAAAACTTAGAAGCACTTAAAATAATTGTTTATGAATTAAGTGCTAAATTATGGAATTAACTTTTGTGTTTTGAGGCAATAAATATATAATATACAATAGGTACTAATCACTATTGCACTGCGTATTTCAACAAACTGTATTCCTTGTTTGACTGAACATTTATGATCAGTGATTTTGGCATAAATGATAATATGAATATAGCAAACAAACCTATATTAAATTAGGACAGGATATGGCTAGGGCTTGATATGTGTCTTGTTTATGCCAGTTTTAAACCAGTCAAACTCCACAGATACTAGAAGGGATGGAGAGGAGAATCTGACCTCAAGTACTTGTTATCTGTAGTGGAAATATCTTCACAGAAACTGAGACACTTTGAGAACAGAAGTGGAGGAAAGGATTCTTGAGATTTAATTCTTATTGGATGTAAGGTCTTGGATGCAGCACTGCTTTGGTTCTCCCACCTGTAAAATGGAGATGATGCTACTGATGATCTGTTTCACAAGGACGTTGTGAAATTTAAAGGGAGAGGATTATCCAAAGTGTTCAATATTGACCTAACCCTGCTCCTGCTGAAGGCAAAGGAGGTTTCACCATTGATTTTTAGGTCAATTCTGAACACTTTTATAAATTCCACCCTAAATAATGAATGGACCTGATCCCCTCTCGCTCTGGTTTGCTTTGGTGTATTCCTACTGAGTCAACAGAGATATTATTAGTAATTATTTTATTCCAGTAAAAAGGGCATTTCCTCAGAAGTTTGCCTTTTTCAGATCATACAATGGGCATAGAGATGTGGGGAGGGCTAGTTCAGTGGTTTGAGCACTGGCCTGCTAAACCCAGGCTTGTAAGCTCACTCCTTGAAGGGGCCATTTAGGGGTCTGGAGCAAATACATTTAAAAAAAAATCTGTTGGGGATGGTGCTTGGTCCTGCCAAGAGGGCAGGGCATTGGACTCAATGACCTCCTGTGGTCCCTTCCAGCTCTATGAGATGTGTATCTCCATATGTATATATAGAAACTGAGCATTCTAAACCAGTTGGCTACATCTCCACTACAGCACGATTTTGAAAAGGCAACCTTTCAAAGGCCACTTTTCGAAAGATCACCTTTCAAAATCATGCATCTACACAAAAAAGTCAATTGAGATCATGAAGCACTCTGTCAAAAGACCAGCCCACTCTTTAGAAAAGGAGAGTTCACACAGCCCAGGGTGTGCTTTTGAAAGAAGGCCAGGAAAAGCCAAGGACTGTGTCGCATGGGGACAAGCCCTTCTGGGGGCTGCAGCCAGCCCCTCCCTTAAAGGGCCCTGCTCCGACACCCTTGTCCTGCACACAGTGAGGGCTGCTTTGCCACACTGATGCTGCACAGTGACAGAAGCCACGTTGGTGAGCACTGTGGATCCCCAGCAGCTCCCTGATGTGCCACCCCTCAAGGTCATGGCCAGCCTGCTGGCCATGTTGCTAGTGGCCATCCTCCAGTGGCTCCAGGGGGCCACCCTGATAGCCACCCTGCTACAGGCTGTCCTCACAGGGTGATGCCTGCTCCCTCCCCTGGGTCATCCAGCACCTGTGAACCTATCCCACCAGCAGTGAGTGGTGGGACTGGCTGGTGCTGGGGAACTAGGATGATGACTGCTGGCTCCAGAACTTCCACCTCCAAGCAGACATTTCTGGAGCTATGTCACTGGCTCGCCCCAGCCCTCCAGCACCACAACACCCGAATGCAGCCCATGCTCCCCCTGCAGAAGAGGGTAGCCATTGCCCTCTGGCAGCTGGCCGCCTCTGACAGCCACTGATCAATTGGCCACCAGTTCAGGGTGGGCAAGGCCACTATTGGAGGTGTCCCCACAGAGGTAAGCCAGGCTCGGGTCACACACCCACCACAGGGAGAGGGAAGGGGGCTCTCAGGCAAAGGGAACTCTGGGGGACCTGGGGGAAAGGCTGGAAAGGACGGCGGGGGGAGTGTGATAGGATGGGGTTTCCCAGCACAGCTAAAGGAATCAATCCATGGTACCTTTGCTTAAAATATGGGCTACTTACAGCCCCAGGCTGGGACTTCCTTCTCACTAAGGCAAATCAAACCAGCCACAAAAATACATCTGCGAGTCCCACTGGCCAGCCAGAAGCCACACAAGCAAACCCACAGACTTCTCAGCTGCTACAGCAGCCCAGACCAGCAACCCCCAATTCAGGTGACGGCTCTTAAGCCTGTTTTACCAAACACCACACAGATTCTTCTAGACTCCAAAGGGCCAAGCCCAGGACCCTGGTCAATATATACTTGTATCTTACCCAAAACAACAGGCTCACCAGTTCTTTAGATCTAAATATCTAAAGATGTGTTAATACAAAAGGAAAGAACAAGGTTAGACACAAGAATTGTCTTTGCAAGCATCTTTTTGAGGGATGGGCCCCCAGTCCAGACAGGTTTAACTCATGAAGACTGAAGAACAAAGAGGGTCCCTGCTAGGGCCCATCTTATAGTTTCTTCTACGAGGAGGGAAAATTCTGTTCTTCTGCCACAGGGCTTCACTGACCACCCGGTGGGTCACTGTGCTGTGTTGCCCCCATGATGCAGCCCCCAGAGGAAAATCCCACCTTCCCCAAATGTGTATTGGCCGTCTGGGCCTCTACTCAGCTTATTATTCTGGCTGGGGTGGAAACCCACCTGCCATTATGAACCTCAGCACTGAAACACTTCTAATTCAGCTACAGAGCTAACATCTATAACTTTACATCCAAATATATCACAGACATACAAGTAGCATACATAGATTCAGGGCATTATCACCTTTCATTAGATACATCACATGTCCCCCCACTGGCACAATAGGTGGTGCCAACAGATACAGTGGACACACAAAATGGCTTCCAGATCCATATAAAATCCTGTCATGTCTCAGGCGGGCTTAGAGCACCCCGCCATGCACTCATGGGCTTGTTCTCCCTCCACCCCATGCAGGACATCAAGGCCACAAACAGCATCCTGCTTCACTGGGTTGTCCCACATTGCCCTCTCAAGGTTCACTGATCTGTGCTTCCCCAACTGTTTTGGGGGTCTGGATGGGACCCACATCACCATCAGGGCCATGGACCACAGCACCAGTGAGTACATCAGCTGTAAGGGGTACTGCTCCTTGGTGCTCCAGGCCCTCATCATAAAAGGGTCATTTTAAGGATGTGTGTATGGGCTGGGCTGAGCTGGGCAAGCCCACAATGCCAGGGTGTTTTGTAACTCTTGGCTCAGCTGCAGGATGCAAGAGGATACATACATCTCCCTGTGGGACCTCCCATTTGGGGACCTGACCATGCCTCCCTGCAATGTGGCTGATACTGCCTACCTCCTGCATCCATGGCTGGTGTGGCCCTACATCAGACATATTGACCCTATCCAGGATGTTTTTAATGAGTCCCTGAACCAAGCTCACAACACTATGGAGCAAGCTTTTGAGCATCTGAAGGGGTGCTTCTACTGCCTCCTCATGCAGCTGGAGGTGGACCTCCCCAACATGCTGGATGTGGTGGGGGCATGCTGCACCCTCCACAATATTGTCAAGGAAAAGCATGAGCCCTTCATGCAGGGGTGGGCTGCCAAGTCCAACCACGGCTACCAGCAGCTGGCTGCTGCCCCATGCCGCCAAGTGTGGGTTAGGGAGGCCCTCAGGGAGGCTGCACCTGAGGGTCCCAGTAATCCCCCCCATACACCCTTAATCATGACCTTCCTCCTGCACTCCCACCCCTCACTGCTCCCCCACCGCAAACCCACTCCTGAACCCCCCCACACACCATACACGAGGGACACAGGTATGGGGAAAAATAAAATATTTACTGGAATGTTATGAAATGACACTAAACTTTTTAAACTGAGTAATAAACTATTTACAAGGGGGCAGGGGGAAAACTATATATAATGGGCTTAGGGTGGGGAAGAGGGCAACAAAACTTGGAAGGGGTCCTGGGGTGGGGGTGGTGAGCCTGACTCCTCCACTGGTGTGGAAGGCCAGGAGCCATGCTAGCTTCAGGAGCCCCTATCACCTCAGTTCCAGGATCCCCATTGAGGCTGGGTCGCAGCTGGACTACGGGGAGGAAGGGGCACAGGAGGGGTCCATTAGGCATGGGCTTGGACTCTGCAGGGGGTATAGGTGGGTATGGTAGGGCAGGGGGGCAGGCTTACCCTGGCCAGCACTAGCCACCAGCAAGCAGCCCAGTGCCAGTCAGGCAGCTGGAGGGATTTCAGGTGGGAGCAGGGCAGCAAGGTCAGTTACTGGGATAGGGGGGTGGGGGGGGCTGGTGAGGGAGTGGGAGACTGGGTCAGGTGGGCAGTCACAACCTGGGTGAAGGTATCCAGGGTGCCACCACCCAATCCCAAGCCTCCCACTCTGTTGCCAGCCACTCCTGCAGGACAGCAATCATCTGCAACAGCATTAGCCTCCCCATCCCCCGGTGGTACCAGCACATACCCTGGTGGAGGCCCTCTATGGGCATGGGAGGTGGTGGGGTCCCAACCTCTTTGATCTCCAGGGGTCAGCTGGCCACTGCGGGGCTCAGCCGACCACCAGATGGTGGAGCTGTGGAGACAGAAGGGGACAGAAGAATGACCCATCAGTCCTGGAACCTAGTCCTGAGGACCATGCTCCCCACCCTTCATGCCCCTCATCCCACCATCCAACTCCTGAGGGCCATGGTCACACACCCTCTCTCCCTTCCTGTGCATGTGACCCATGGCAGCTGTTCATGGGGGTGGGTGCTGAGTGCTGTACATGGCCCCCCTCTGGGCCTCAGGGAGAGTGGCTGTCCAGGGTGCATCTGGACTGGGATTGGTGGTTGTCTGGGTGGCTCACTGCTGGCTGTGGCAGAGACAGGCTGCCCCTCCCCACCAACCTAGTGGTCCCTCCAGGAACTTGGGGGAGGTTCAAGAGAAGGAGTCCCAGTTGAATGACCTGGAGGAGATGGCAATTACAAAGGTCCCATTCCTGGATTTCTTACCATTGCTTCTTGCTTTGACATCTGGGTCCCTTGGCTAGGTGAATGCTGGTTCCTGATTGTCCCGACTGGTCCTCAATCAGTGGCTCCTGCTCTGATTGTGGCTCAGCTGTGTCAAGAAAGGCAACCTGTGGGAGGGGGAGGGCACCTGCTTCGGGCTGAGGAAGTGGTCTAGCTCTTCAAAGTGGGGGCAGTTTGTGGCCTCTGCTCCTGAGTGGCTGGCCTCATCCCTCTCCCGTCAATACATCTGCCTTAGCTCCTTAACCTTGGAGCCGAAACTGTTGGCCATGTGGCTGGAATGCCCCTGGGACGTGAGGCTGGTGAACAGGGGCACAAATGTCCTGGCTTTCCACCGACGGCCTGATGTGTGCAGGATGACCTCTGCCAGCACGTGGGGGCCAGCACATTCGTCCCCCAGCAATCCTGGTGGTGGAGGACGCCACCATGATGCTCTGCATGGTGGCAAATGTGGCATACCCCCAGCAACTGTAGCTCATGCTGCTATACACAAGACACCTCGACCCCACCTGGGAGGCATTCAATCAGCACCTCAACCATGCCTGCAATGTCATGGAGAGGGCCTTCGGGCACCTAAAGGGGCAGTAAAGGTGCCTCCACATGCAGCTGGAGGTCAGGCTCCTCAATGTGCCCCAGGTGGTGGGCACCTGTTGTGTCCTCCACAATGTTGTGGAGGTAAAGGGGGACACCTATGTCCCTTGGGGGGGGGGTCCTCCGGCTGGCACTGGCTATGAGAAGCCAGGCACCGCCCCCATCCACCAGGCCCACCAGGACAGCCACAACGTATGGGAAGCCCTCAGGCAGGCCTTCGCCAACAGCCACCTCTGACCCACATGCCACTTCCCACGTATATCTGCCACCCACCATCCCTGCCACCCCCACCAGTACCTCACTCAAACATCCACCTCCCACCATCCCCCTGAGGAGCACAGCATGGAGTGGTGAACATTAAAATAAACATTTATCTAGACCATTGTCAATAACTATGTACGGGGGGAACCTAATTTGGGGGGGGGAACTTAACTTGGAGGGAGGCAGGGCACTCTTCCGAGGCAGGGGTGGTGGGCCACAAGCCTCATTGGCCCCTCGAGCTCCTGCCTCCCTGGGTGCAGGGTCCCTGGAGAGGAGGAGAGGGTGCGGGGAGCACCGGCTGGTAAGGCCAGAAAGTGGGCCTGGAGGGTGCAGGCTAAGTGTGGGGCAGAGGGTGCAGGCTCGGTGGGGGCAAGGGGGCAGGCTCAGTCGGGGTGGGGGTGGGGAGGCAGGCCTGGCAGGTGCAGGGGGGCAGGCTTGCTGGAGGTGGGGGGCAGGCTCAGCAGGGGCAGGGGGACAGGCTCATTGGGAGGGGGCAGGCTCAGCAGGGGCATGGGGTGCGGGCTTAGTGGGGTTAACTGCTGGGGGGTCCAGGAGGTGGGCAATGTTGGCCGAATGGTCCCGGAGGGTGTGGCCAATGCCCTCCAGTGTGGTCAGCAGACTCTCCCAGGCTGCCTTCCGCCATTCCATCTCAGCCTCAGTGAGCCACAGGTGCTGCTTGGCCACTTCAACCTGGTGTTGGCTGGCTGGGTCCTCCTTGGCCCAGTGGGGGGCCCTTTGGCTGCAGCCCCAACGGCGCTGCATGGGGTGGTGTCCGGGTACTTCTGAGGGCTGCAGGGGAGCTCTTGGGGATGAGGGATGGCGCAGGGCTCTCCCAGCCCATGGATGGTGCAGCTGCATGGAGAGGACAGCAAGTCAGTAATGTGCCCTGGATGAAGGGGACCTGGCTGTGGCCCACCTACCCAAGCCCACCCCATGCGGCATCTGCCTCCCCCCAAAGGTCACTGACCTCCACAAGGGGCATGGACCTGCCCCCCACAGGCTGGGCCTCCCAGCCTGGGTGTGCGTCCAGGGGTCTCTCATGCAGGTGGCCCTTCCCAACCTGCAGTGTGCAGGACCCAGGTGCTGTCCAGCACTGATCAGCCACTGCCTGTTAGCCGGTGGCCCGGTAATGTGCGGTGAGGTACTCCCCTGGGTCCTAAGCAACCCAGTTTTTTACTGTTAGAGCAGGCAGCTCCTAGCACACTCACCCACGGCCAGGCTGTAGTAACCAAACGGTTAAAGTTCTTTTGTTGTGCCGGCTGTGTTGCAGTGACAAAAGGGTTAACAAAATGGTTAGGCTCAGAGCTTAACTAGTTACAAGTTTATTTAAGCTACAGTTATAAGTGTGCGGTTACAAAAGGCTATTGTTTACTTCTTATATGCTAGCAAAGTACAGGTGTTAACAAGTTACGTTACAATCCAATACAAAGATATCTGTTACCATCTAACACAATGATATCTTGACACTAGTTACAGAGCTCTAATTCTTTAGCTGTGCACAAAAAAGCCAGAGACCTAGCATGGGTGTATCTTACCCTCTCTGCGTCTCTCGATACCAGCGTAGCCAAGCCGGATCGGTCACTCAATTCCGACGGAAAGACGAATACGAGGTTGGGTGTCCCCAGCTGTGGACCTCGGGAGGCAATTACCTGACCCGACCAGCAGGAAGTTGGTTGAAATGCACTCAAAGTTAGAGTTCTGCTGGACCCATCTTTTATACCCCTTTTGGGTTATGTATTCTCTTTCTTATCTATGGTGCCAGATCATACTGGTCTGTCTTTGTGACTCCAGTTTGTTACAAGGGCATTTCTACTTAGTTTGCACTTGTAAGACAAGAGATAAACAATTGAGGAGTACAGGACATTCTTTTGTGCGAGCGGGGCACGTCCCCTTCTGGGTGATTGTGTGTGTGCATCATATTGATCAATGCCAGCTGGGGTGATTTCTTGAGGGTCCACCCCCCCTCTCATGTTGACAGTCTGGCCTGTTAGCCTTCTAGCTGCACTTTCTGCTTCTCAGGGTCACGATAAGCCAGCATATCTGGGCCTCAATGAGGGCATCAAAGACTGTGCTGTCAGCAGCCATTTCCGTGCCCTGTGTGCTCCTCAGTGGGGGGGGCAACGAGCAAGCTGGCTTGTAAGGGGGAGACTTTGTCTGGCTACACTGCCCCTTTGCCGCTTGCGTCACTGTCCACTGAAGGCAGGCGCTAGGCATCGCTGGTGGGCCACCACAGGGTACTGCATACCTTGTGGGGCCTGGCCTGTGTGCGTCCCAGGACCACCGGTCCTGTGTGCAGGCAACTAGCCATTGCATCACCCCCCCCCACCCTGTGGAGCAGGTGTGCACGCCCCGCCCCCCTTGTAGGTACCGGCAGATCCCTCGACTATGTCCGGGAATGTCCGGCTCCTGGTCACCTGGCTGGAGGAGTGGGAGGGGATGACGATGGTGAGGTCCCCCTCCTCACTCCACCACTCGGTGGTTCCCTTGTACTCCTGGGTCCCCAGTCTGGTCTGCTCCTCCTCCTCTGGCTGCAGCTCAACTGAGGTGTCCAGGAATGCTGGGGATGGGAAGCTGTCCTGGGGCCCCAGGATATCCCGGAGCTCCCAGAAGAAGGGGCATGTGGCTGGAGCTGCCCTGGAGCGGCCAGCCTGGTCCCTGGCCTGGGCATAGCCCTGCTGCTGCTCCTTTACCTTGGAGCTTACCTGCTCAGCAGTACGCTCTGGGTGGCCCCTGGTCTGGAGGCCATGAGCCAGGTGGCCGAAGGCAGCAGCATTGCACCACTTGACCCCCATCTCGTGCAGGACCTCCTCCTTCTTCCACAGGACAAGGAGATCCCCCAGCTCCCACTGTGCCCAGGAGGGGGCACTTTTTTTTCTCCCCCGGGACCCCTGCAGGGGCTCGGAGGGGGGCCATTGGGCTCATGGGGGAGCTGGCTGTTGGCCATGCTGTGGTGCGGGAGCATGGGGCTGGAGCACATGTAGAGGCTGCTCCTAGCACACTTTCAGCTTCCTGCCATGGGTTTCCTGCATGAGTGCAGCTTTAAGGCAGCCAGCTCCAGGGACCATAGAGCCCCACTGCTGCTGGCTGGAGCGGCCCCACACTCCAGCTGATTGGTGCCATGGCAGACCCGTATTTCAAAACAGCAAACCGTGGAGCATCTACATGTGTACTCTTTCAATTTAGTATTTTGAAAGGGTCCGATCTTCCCGATATGGGATTGGGGTTCAGATTTTGACGTCTGCGCCCTGTTCTTTTGATTTCCTTTCGAAAGACAGCGTTATGAGTGTGGACACTCGTCCCCGTTCTTTCAAAAAAGGGCCACTTATTTTGATGTTTTGTGCATGTGTAGACACAGCTTTTGTGTGTAGACACTGAGCAGGGCATTTCGAAAGGGCCTCCACTTTCAAAATTTCTTTTAAAATTACTTGCTCGTGTAGATGCATCTATTGCTTTTCTGTCTCCCAGCACAACTGTCAATAACTTTCAGAACTTTTATGCCACCCTGACATCAGGGACTGCTCCTGCTTTGCATGGGGTTTGATTCAGAACACAATTTACCACTACCACTTCTTTTTAAATGTGCAGCACATAGAAATAGCTTGTATTACTAAAATCATCATGTGCAAGCCAATTGATTTCAGCAGGGAATTCCCAGTCACCTGGCTAAACCGACTTTCAGTTGATTGAACCTTCAGACAGGGGCAAAGCACTTGGATCTGAGGGGACAACTGGGGCCACTAGGCCTGCCTCATAACCAATTCCTTTCAGGAACATCAGTCTCCAGTGAGCAATGGCTCACATACTACAACAGGGCTTTAAGATGATTGTGAGTAGTTAACATAGTAGTTAACATTTAAAAATGCATTGGAATCCTTGTCACTGGCATTCTCTATATCATTGATTCCAGGATGCATCTCTGCTGGTCCAAGAAGAAAAGTCTACAGGACATCGCTCAGAAGTATGGAATAGACACAGAGAGTGAAGACAACCCACGTGAACGCAACACGAAGGACGGTCAGCTCCGGGTGCTCTACCTTTGCCCTCAAAACAAAAAATACTGCATTTAAAAGATTTATTCCCCTCAGGCAGTGGCAAAAATTGCCAAGAAAGTTTATGGAATTACTTTCATTGGAGATATTCATGGCTGGACAGTAGATGTCTATTAGGTTTACAGGTAATGAATTGAACCCTACCACGTTTCAGAAGAATAGACCAATTAAAGTTCCCTTTTATCACCGATTCTACAATTTAATGAGTACATGAAATTCTACTTAACATTAATAGAAGTTTTGTGCATGCACTGAAGGGAGAATAAAGCCATGTAGATTTTTTTTTTATAAACGGCATGAATCAAATAAAAATTGTGACTCTCCAAGTGAAGTCACATAAATTGCAATATTCTGAATGAACAGTAATATTTGAGAGAGTGAACCTGGGGCACAGAAAGTAGAAACGTGAGAGAGAAATCAGCTCTTACTCAAAATTGAAAAAGGCAAGTTAGCCTGAGCTCATTCTGAGACCAAATGCCTTCAAAATAAATAGGAAAAAGCTTCCACAGCCAGATAAAATGAAACACTTAAGAAGACAGTAAGGGTTAGTATTGATAAAAATGATGCCCATTTATGTTTTGCACTGAGTACTAACATAATTTATTTTTTCAGTACAGGTTGAATCTTTCTAGTCTAGCACTCTTAGGAGCTGACCAGTACTGAATGAGAGAATTTGCTGGACCATGGGGAGATCAATATTGTCTAGCAACATCACAAACACTTCCACTTCATACTTGGCTCTTAGAAGACATTTAGGGGTAAATTACAGCTAACTAACAGCACAGAACACTGAGAGCCAGGACTGGTGGCTGTAAACAAACTTTATGGAAACACGTAAAACTTGGCCACACCCATGAAAAGTGGTCATCTGGCCAAACTAAAATCATGCTGCATTATGGATGTTGCAGGATGAGAGAGTGCTGGATGAGAGACATGCAACCCGTATCACTGAGAAAAGCCATCTATGAATGCCATCCTGAGCCGAGGACAAGCATCTCTTCTATTACAGGAAACATTCTGGGTTCAGTCACGTTCACATGATCTATGTGCAAGTAGAACCCTCACTGTAAGCCCTCTTATGTGGAAACAAGGTCAGTAGTGGTGTTCCCCTTAAGCTGTGCACTTGTGCGGCTGCGTGGGAGAAATGTGAATGCCGCCCGGCTGAGTACCAGAGTTCTCACACCTAGCTGTACATAAAAAAATTATTCTTCATATGGATGGAAAAAAATCCACACATGGATGGAAAAGATTAATTTAATCATAATCCTCTAAAAAACAACAAGAGTCCTGGGGCACCTTATAGACTAACAGATATTTTGGAGCATAAGCTTCTGTGGGTAAAGACCCACTTTGTTGCTTATGCTCCAAAATATCTGCTAGTCTATAGGGTACCACAGGACTCGTGTTGCTTTTTTGAAGATACAGACTAACTCAGCTACCCCTCTGATAATCCTCTCAGATTCCTCTGGAAAGTTCAGACAGACCGAACAGTTTTCTGACACCCTCACTCTTTAGAGGGCACCCATCGTATCACTCCTGGGGCAGCCACCAGTTTCTGTACGAATCTGACACTAGACTGTTGCTGCTCCATTGTGTAAATTAACAACTAATCTGGTAACCTATTACAGACATTTTCACAGATGCAACTAAATGCAATATAAATGCAAATCAGAAGAGAATCAGGTCCAGTACGTATACAGCTGTTGACCTGATTGCCATCTCATTTAAACCAGTGTTATGCTGATTTAATTGAAAGGAGATGATGTTCATAACCACCATGAGGAAATGCATATATTCTTCTTACCTAATTTGTCTGCTTCGAGACCCAAATAACATTAGACTGGGTATAACTAACACATAATTGTGACAACATTTTTCTAAGGAATTTCTATTTGATGCATTTTCTCATACATTGCAGGTTTTTTAACAACAGAAGGGTTACTGTTATCACACCAAGGTTATAAGGTACAGCTTATAATGGCTCTCAGAAACGGTCTGGGCAAAGGTCTTTCATACTTGACGTTATTTTTTTTCTTTCCACAATTTTGGTTTTGTGATGGTTCCTGAAACTAGAAATTGATTTGCGCATGAATTTACATTACACTGCCTTTAACAATACCACTTTATTATTATCTATTTGGCAGTGTTCCCTAAAAAGAATATAGGAAATATTGCACAGGTATTAACTGAAAAGTCAGTTATAAAGCTTTTATTGGCATGTCACTCTTTCAAAAGTCATTGGCAATTCATGCATCTGAAATACAACTTAAATCCTCTTCAGAAAGTGGTACCACAGGGAGAACTTCAGTATTTTGGTTGGGAATTGTTGCTTTTGCTCTCTTGACATGCTTTCTTTTGCATATAAGACCTAGAAGCCTCACTGCATTAAATTTTTGTTATTAATAAGCAGCATTTTCAGATTTGATAGTATTCTAGTGTTATCTATTATATTCTGACTGATTTAACATGACAAATTCCATTATCCTGTAATTTAACTAGAAATAAATGTGCTTTTATTTAGAATATGTTCAGATGTGGAAGCAAAAATTAACAGCCTGATTCAGAGCATCTTCATTTATCCACCCAGGTATAAAAGTTGACTTTAGTGTATGATAACATTGTCTGTATGCTCATTTCAAAATAGTAGTATATATACAAAGAAAAACATAGTAGGTGGATTGTGAGGAATGGATTCTACCTTTGAAATTTTTCGTATGATGGGAATAATGTTTCATCTTAATGAGCTTCCTATTTTAGAATTAATTTTGGAACTAGCATTAATACGTGCAATAGAATTATTTCTTTTCTTCCACTGCAAATAATATAATTATGAAAAACATATTGCAAGATTTCTGTGAACTTATCAATAAATTGTATATTTAATATAGATTGTTATATAATAAAATTACAGGGGAATAATGAGATAACATGATCCTTACCTCTGTAGTGGAAGGAAGGGAAGTGAATTTAGGTTAATACAAATAGGTAGGACAGGTGCCATGCAAAAGCATGGTAGTTGGGCTAGAAGGAAAAAGTAAAAGAGCTTGGGAAAAGAGAATGCAGATTAGTCTAGGACATCATTACTGCCTCAATAAACCTTTAGAAGAAAAATGTTACATTGTAAAAGTAATACTGGTAAAACAGGAATCACAAAATGTTTCTGCAGTACAGCAAATACAGCCTGAAATGATGTAAAAAGATACTATGCACATTTCATACCACATTGTCGTATTACATCTACATTGGTAGAAATAATATTGAGAAAAAAAAGTCATAAGAGAATGCATCAGAGTAACCTAATTCTGAAGAGTAACAGAGAGGGAGCCATGCTAGTCTATATACTATCAAAACAAAAAGCAGTCAAGTAGCACTTTAAAGACTAGCAAAATAATTTATTAGGTGAGCTTTCATGGGACAGAAAGTGCGTCTGTCCCACAAAAGCTCACCTAATAAATTATTTTGCTAGTCTAAAGTGCTACTTGACTGCTTTTTGTTCTAATTCTGAAGAGTATAGCTGGCAGAGCCCGCAGAGATAAGGAGGAAGGGAAAAGACTGGCAAAATGAATAGCTAAAGGGTTTGAGGAAAAGGTAAAATGAGAAAAAGGGTGTCATATTGGGAAGCTTAATACATTGTTTATTCCCCACAGAAAGACAGAACATACCTGTTTAAATGTGATATTCAGGCTGTTTCTTTTGCTTTCATCTGATTTTCTCTCTCTACTAAAATGATTCTTTACTGCAACCCACATGGTTTTAGACTGTTTATTAATTTCATGCACAGTCTGGAAGAGGTGAAACAAGCACCAACTTCTAAGAAGATGTGGAGGATGAAGGTTTTCATCCAAACTGCTTGGGTTACTTACTTATAAGCCACAGACTGAGAATCTTCTTTCATGAGCAGTGTTGCTCAGAAGGCTGTGGTCCAAATGGTGTACAGAAACCACATGGGTTCTGCTGTCATTTAAGCCCTACAAGCCAACCAAGAGGAAAGTATGAAAACAAGTTTTGACATTGTGATAAAATGTGTTTTGTCTATAAAATATTAATATGAGTATGGTTTTGGGTAGCTGAATGTTTAAATATGTCAGATAGAATAAAAACACAACCCCATTCATAAAAGAGACTGAATTCTGCTCTATTACTGTGAAAGTACTTCAAATGTATCCCAGTGCAATGGAGCAGAATTTGGACCTATAACTCTCGGTCAGAAACTGAAAATAGGAATTATCTGAGGCCGTAGCCACACTAGCCCTTCCTTTTGGAAGGGCTATGGTAATGTGGAACTTCAGAATATGCTAATGAGACAGTGCCATGAATATGCAGCACCTCATTAACATAATGGTGGTAGCATGGGTTTTGAAATTGATGGCCCGTGTAGCCAGGGGCCTTTTGAAATGGCTCCCTGATTTTGAAAGTCCCTTCTTCCCATCTGATTTTGGGAAGAAGGGGCTCTCAAAATCATGGGGATCATTGCGAAAGGTCCCTGGCTACCCAGGTGAGGTGTGTTGTGAAACTGGCAGTTCTGAAACCCATGCAGCTGCCATTATGCTAGTAAGGTGCTCCATAAGAGCCTCATTAGCTTATTCCAAAGTGCCACATTACCATAGCCCTTCCGAAAGGAGGGGCTAGTGTGGCCATGGCCTGATCGTTTGGCATTTATGACCAAGAATATAGAGGTTGTATTTAAAAAAAACCAAACATTTTTACCTGATGTTTGTAGACTGAGAAGGAGACAGATGGGATACTGGATTACTATTTTAAAAGGTGTTGGCAAGACAGAGGGGGGAAAAATTCTCAGAAGTAGTGTATCTGTCAAAGATGAAGTAATGGAAATGTTCAGTTTTTATTTAACATGTTAGGATCTCATATAGTTCAATGTATCCCAAAAATCAACTTCCGTGTATCCATCCACAGCAACTGAGTCATGGAAATCAGAGACAGAAAAGACGTATTACATCAACCAGCCTATTAGCTAGAGGCAAACTTTTGTTTAACTGCGAGTTGCTAGCATCGGCTCACTAAAAGTTAGGACGCTTGCCTGCCCTAGATCATTAAAGATTCCTCTTATGGAGACAAGAGTGATTAGAAGCCAGCTGAGTAGCTGAAGGTGCACAACAGATGGATTTAAGAGGGACTGGGGAAAAATCTGCTCCAATGTATTCTGTACTGTTGGTCCAAAAAAAAAGTCTGCATTCTGTCTAGAACCTCCTATTTTCTGAAGCAGAAACAGAAAAAGTTTGATGTCCTGATACTCCACTCATCTATGTTACAGATCCTTTAGGTACAGGAGCCCCACCATACAGCTGTCTATTCTACACTACTGCTGCTCAAATTCACAGGAAAAAAATAAGACTTTGAGTGTTTCCATTCCCTGGCCTTGTTGTCCCACAGAACAAAGAGAATTTAGCTTTCAGCAGCTTAGAGGCTTTTCTCTTCTTCTAAAGCACAACTCTCTACTGTTAGCTTTTATTTATAAATAACAGCAATATTTATATGAACACCCAATTAATTCATTGGGACCAGTGCAACAAGTATCAAAGTGACACACACAAAGGCAGCTCATAGAAAGTCTCAACAAATGAAGTACCACTTACAGATATGAGTTTGCAAACTACTTCAAGGTCATGTCTATATCAGACACTCCACATAATCTGTCATCATAAGCAAACCAATTGGCATGATGATATTACTGAGATTTTGCTTTTTTTCCCCTCATACTATCTCATCTGCTGAAGAATCATTATCTTCAGCATTAAGTCAATGATAAATAATTGTATGGCACACATTGTCCTACTTCCTATATCACACCGATTTCTCTTCTTTGTATCTACAACAGGTGCCTTGGGAGATATAGTCAGCAGGTAGTACATTGCTGAAAGGAGCGGGAGGTTTACAGGATTTAATATTTTTGAGGGTCTAGGTGAAGCTGTAATATTCACTGTGACTCTGTTCTGCTATTCCATAAACTATATGGATTCATTAAAAATAGACAAAAATACCTTTAAAGCGATGCTCTGAAGTCAGATTTTTCAATTAACAGATTTTTAGACTACGTTCATTTATTTTAGTAAAAAGCCCTGTACCTTAAGGGAATCCTGTGGGAACTACTCTAGAAATGTGCCATCTTTTCAACAATAAACAAGGGGATAGGGACATGAGAGTTAAGGCTATTTACTAGCTGGAAGTCAGAAAAATGCAGGTGCAAAATAGCCACTTTATGACTGCAGCTGCTTGCCAGTGCCAAATCTAAAGGGTTAGTCCCAAAAAGTCCTGGTGGGGAAAATAGGTTCTATCAGACAGCAACCCTCAGTAATGGGGAGCTGAACAACATTTAAGTTGTGATTTGTAACATACTTCACACAACTTGCTGAGAAAGTAACTCATGATCATTCATTCATTCATTCGTGCCATGCTGATTAGCGTAGGCGATGCTGGCCCTCCACCCCGTCTATGATGAGTATTCAGGAGCATCTCCACAGTCCTGAGGCAATGTAACCATGAAATGATACTGTCCAATATTTTCTCACGTTGTCTACCTCATCCTTGCTTTCCATTATACTTGCCTGTTGTCACTAAATTTTCAAGTGCAGACTTTCTAATTATATGGCCTATAAATTTTGCCTGCCTTGTTCTTATCCTATTTAACAGTGTTCTTTTTGCTGTTGGCTTCATTTAAGACAGACTCATTTGTCCTTTTGGTCGTCCATGAGATGCATGACATCCTTCTTAAAAAACACATTTCTGTGGCTTCGACATACTTCTCCACTTGTTTACTGATAATCCATGATTCACATCCATACATGAGGACTGGTTCTACACAACATTGCAGCATTCTTTTCCTAACCTCCAAAGATAAAGATCTCTTTGTGAGAATGCTTCTCATTTTCTGAAGTGCTGCTATCTCTTGAGCAATTTTGCATTTCACTTCAAACACCTACCATCGCATGTGATATAGGATCCTAAATACTTGAATTTAGTCACTTGATGAAGAACTGTTCCATTTGCTAGTACCTCACATGTTGGCAGTACCTTCATCTTCATAATAACCATTACTTCCATCTTCGAGATATTCAGCTTGAGTCCCTTCAGCTCGCTTTCTTTATTGATAACGTTAACCAGTTCCGGAAGATCTTTTTCACTTTCTGCTATTAAAAGAGTATCATCTGCATACCTCAGGTTGTTACATCCTCCAATGTTTAATCCTGACAGACCTTCTATTTTGTGCATTATTCTTTTACTGTACAAGTTAGATCAGGTGAAAGAACACAACCTTGTCTCACTCCTCGTTTTATCTTCAATACCTACTAAGGTTTTTCCGACCCTGATGGCTGCTGTCTGTTCCCAGTAGATGTTTTTAATTATTCTCAAATCCTTCCCATCTATATACAGTTCATGATAATTATGCAAAGCTAATAACTCATGTTAATTATACAAAAACTAAACCACATTTCAGCCAATGACATAAAATTATATTTAGCAAGCTGGGACATGAATCATATTTTCTAAATTATCAAATTACAGTGTTTAGATATGAGAACTGAACACTGAGTCCACTTGTTGATTGGTGCACTGGGATGGTACAGAACTGTAGCACCCAGACTGAGGTACTGTGTATGCTGCTCCATACATCATTTCTGTAAGGACTAATAGGTCAGATGCCATCTGGGCTCTTGATCTTTCCCCTCAAGCCCTCACCAATGACATCCTCAATGTTAGCTTTTCAAGCTAATAATCTGAATGCATGGTGTTCATCTGATATGGCTGTGGATGGGGAGGTTGTGTGATAGGGCAGGGACAGAACACAAGACTCCCCACTGACAAAGAAAACAGTTCTAGATAATGACAAGTTAGTGTACCCAATAA
The DNA here is from genome assembly GCF_033958435.1 of Carettochelys insculpta. Taxonomy (NCBI): domain Eukaryota; kingdom Metazoa; phylum Chordata; order Testudines; family Carettochelyidae; genus Carettochelys; species Carettochelys insculpta. The sequence continues at coordinate 54,982,608 of NC_134141.1, read as the reverse complement.
GTGTGCATACAGAGTGGATGCCAGGCCCCACTGAAAGCAAATTCATTCTTTTTTTGACCACTTTGGAATTAGAACAAGTTGGTGGTGTGTGTGTGGGTGTGTACTCTCTTCTAGATTTATTGTCATTTGGCTGGTTCTATCTTTGGAGAGATAAGGAATGGACATGATGAGAGACAAACCCAGAGAAGCGGGTAAAACTGAACGTACAGTGGGTGTTTGAAGGAGAACAGGAAGATTAAGTTTGAAGTGCTAGAGGAGGAGGTTCCATGGAAGAGATGCCTAAGCATGGACTGACATAGATGCATTTACACTAGAGGTATCTATTGTCTCTTTAATAGGTCTGACCAGGATAAGTCTAGTTATGCATAAGTCAGCCGAAGCATTGTCTTCATATTTGAATCACTGTCATCATTTGCCCAGAACTCAAGGAGAGGAAGGGTAGGTGTTTCTTTCTGTGTGAAACAGGACCTACATATTAGCTATGTGGCAAAAGTGAGCTAGTAGCTATAGACATCTTTCAGTCACTGGGAGTCCTGCAGTTCTAAACTATTTTTGAGAGATTCTGAAATACTCCTCTTTGGATGGGCATCTCTCATCCAGTTATTCTGAAGTTAAGTCTACACTATGATATATTGATTTTAAGTCATTTAGTCCCATTTTACCAAGTGCCTGTCTTCACTGTAAATTTCATTATCTTGCTTTTTGATGTGCTAAAAATCAACATACGATTGATACCATAATATCTTGGTAACCTGATGGGTGTAGCATTCAGTTCGAAGTTAAAATTCCAAATGAAGGGTTGTGAGGAAACACCATGCTTTTAAATTGAATTCTTTAACCTCCAGAGATGTCCCATATGTGCCTCACAATGTCCCACAGTTCTCCACTCTGGCCTCTTCCATCTCCACTGCTCTCAGGTGTGGAGGAATTAGGCAACAAGAATTCTGTTTCAATTCAGCACCTGGAAGCCCATGGCAATAGAGTCAGGAGAGGCTGAAAAAAAATCTTTCTTTCTTTGCTATTAGCACAATTGTGGGATCTGTGGTTCTGTGTCCACCTCTGTTGTCTTTTTTTTTGCACTGCCTGTTGCCAGCTGCTACCCCGTCCTCCCACATCACATGGCAGCTAGTCTGTGGGTGGGAGTCATGCTTGTCTGATAGGATAAGAAGCTTCTTTTCAGCCAGTTCCATTCAGGCACTATATATTCTGGAACTTACCTCACCTGCATCACGTGTCAGCTAGTCTGTGGGTGGGGGTCATGCTTGGATGAGAAACTTCTTTTCAGCTTTTTTTTATTTTGTCCTGCCCCCCACATCCCATCAATTCTGTCCCCCTGGAGGCGCCACACAGTCTGAAACTTTCCCATGCTCAGCCATATCACATGGCTTCACCCAAAACCAATAAAAGGATGTGCTGTGCAAGGTGCCAGGCAGCTTGCTTGCAGTGAGTGACCTATAGCCAGCCAGGGGAAGTCTCCCTTAGTGGCTAGGACATTAGGGGGCTGGCTGCTGTTCAGGGGTCTTTTAGCTGCCCATAGGAAGTCTCCCTTGGCAGACATCATTTTCAGTCAACAGAAGAAAATACTTTGTCACTAGAGTGGCTGTCCTCTCAGAGCAATTTTTTTATATGGGCTCTATCCAAAGGTTAGGGGACTGCCTATAGTAGGGGGTCTTTTAGCCCCCTGGGGAAATCTCTCTGGGAGGTCACGATTTTTGGGGCTGGATATAGTTGGGGGTCTTCTAGCTGCCTGGGGGAAGTCACAAGAGTGGCTGTCCTTTCAGAGTAAATTTTTGTATGGGCTTTATCCAAAGACCATTGAAGGCAATGTAGTAACTGTACAATTACCAGAGTTCTCCAGGTAAGGTTTGCAGTGACCAATCAAGTCATAACTGATTTATGATACATTGTATTTTCTGTGTTGTGCTCCTGTCTACTACTTACACATGCATTTCCAGGTTTTGCAGTAGTTGCAAGGATGAAAATTCTTGTTCTCAGGATTTCCTTTGCCACGTCTAAAACTAGAATCATAGAATAGATCTGGAAAAGACCTAGGAAAAGCCATCAAGTCCAGCCCCCTGCCCTAGGCAGGACCAAACCTAGAAGATCAGCCCAGCTAGGGCTTTGTCTAGGTGAGACTTAAACACCTCCAGGGATGGACACTCTACTACTTCCCTGGGTAAAAAATTCTAATGCTTCACCACCCCCCTAGTGAAGAATTTTTTCCTAATGTTCAACCTGGACCTTCCCAACTGCAACTTGAGACCATTGTTCCATGTTCTGCCATCCGTGACCACTGTGACCAGCCTCTCTCCAGCCTCTTTGCAACCTCCCTTCAGGAAGTTGAAGGCTGTTATAAAGTCCCCCCTCAGTCTTCTCTTCTGCAGACTAAACAGTCCCAGTTCTCTCAACCTTTCTTCATAGGTCACATGCTCCAGGCCCCTAATTATTTTGGTCACCCTCCTCTGGACCTTCTCTTGCGTATCCACATCCTATAATTAGGGGCCCAGAACTGGACACAGTACTCCAGATGCAGCCTCAACAAAGCCGAATAAAGAGGAATAATCACTTTTCTGGATCTACTGGCAATGCTCCTCTTGATGCAACCTAATATGCCATTAGCCTTGTTGGCTACAATGGCACACTGTTGACATGTCCAGCTTCTCATCCACTACAACTCCCAGGTCCTTTTCTGCAGAACTACTACCGAGCCAGTCAGACCCCACTCTGTAACAATGCTTGGGATTCTTCCAGCCCAAGTGTAGGATTCTGCACTTGTCCTTATTGAACCTCAGATTTCTTGTAGCCCAGTCTTCCAATTTGTCTAGAGTCAGTCTGGACCCTATCCTCACCCTCCAGTGTATCTACCTCTCCCCCTAGCTAAGTGTCATCCACAAACTTACTGAGGGTGCAATCCAACCCCTCATCCAAGTCATTGATAAATATGTTGAACAGAACAGAACCCAGAACTGAACCTTGGGGCACTCCACTAGAAACCGACTGCCATCCCAACATTGAGCCATTGATCACTACCCTCTGGGCCTGACCTTCTAGCCAGCTTTCTATCTATCTACATTCCTTTAACTTGCTGACAAGAATATTGTGGGAGACCGTATCAAAAGCTTTGCTAAAGTCAAGATAAATCACATCTATTGATTTTCCCCTATCCACAGAGCCAGTTATCTCATCGTAGAAACTAATCAGATTGGTCAGGCATAACTTGCCCTTCATGAATTCATGCTGACTATTCCTGATCACTTTCCCCTCCTCCAAGTGCCTCAAAAGGACTTCCTTGAGGAGCCCCTCCATGATTCTTCCAGGGACTGATGTAAGACTGACCTGTCTATAGTTCCCTGGATCGTCCTTCTTCCATTTTTTAAGGATGGGCACTACATTTGCCTTTTTTTTCCAATCATGCAGGATCTCTCCCGATCTCCAGGACTTTTCAAAGATAACGTCCAAGGGCTTGTCAACAACATACGCCAACTCCCTCAGAACCCTAGGATGATTTAGGTCTGGGCCTATCAATTTATGTACATTTAGGTTTTTTTAGATAGCTCCTAACCTGTTCTTTTCCCACCAAAGGCTGTCCAGCTTCATCCCACAATGCATCACTTATCACATTAGTCCAGGAGCTGTCTTTGTCCATGAAGACAGAGGTAAAGAAAGCATTAAGTACTTCAGCTTTCCCTACTTCATCTGTTACTGGGTTACCTCCCTCATCCAGTAGGGACCCAACACCCTCTCTAAGCACCTTCTTCTTGGTAACATGCCTGTAGAAACTTTTCCTGTTATCCTTCACATTCCTCGCGAGTCGCAATTCCAGTTGAGCTTTCACCTTCCTGATAACTGCCCTACATTCTTGAGCTATACCTTTATACCCCTCCCTAGACATCTGTCCAAGTTTCTACTTTTTGTAAGCTTCCTTTTTGTGCCTAAGTTTTCCAAGGATTTCCCCATTAAGCCAGTCTGGTCTCCTACCATATTTACTTCTCTTGCTGTGCATTGGGACGGTTTCTTTCTGCACCTTCAATAGGGCTTCCTTAAAATACTGCCAGTTTTTCTGGACTCCTTTTACCTTCATGGTAGCAACCCAGGGGATTCTGCCCATCGCGTTCCTGAGGGAGTCACAGTCTGCTTTTCTGAAGTCCAAGGTGTGTAATTTACTGCTCTTTTTCCTTTTTTTGGTCAGGATTCTGAAGTCTACCATCTATGATCACTGCTTCCCAGGTTGTCACCCACCTCTACCTTCCATAGTAGTTCCTTCCTGTTTGTAAGCAGCAGGTTGAACTGCGCACAACCTCTGGTCAGGTTCTTCAGTACTTGTACCAAGAAGTGATCCCCAACATTCTCCAGAAACGTCCTGGACTGCTTGTGTACTGCCATATTAGTCTCCCAACAGATGTCAGGGTAATTAAAGTCTCCCATGATAACAAGAGCCTGCAATGTGGAAACTTCTCTCAGTTGTCCAAAAAAACCCTTATCTACCTCATCATCCTGATTTGGTGGCCTGTAGCAGACACCAACCACCACATCTCCAGTGCTGCCTACACCACTAAGCTTGACCCATAGATTCTCAACAGGCTTTTCTCCCTCTATGTACCGGAGTTCCAAGCAATCATAGTGCTCTCTTACATACAGTGCAACTCCTCCTCCTTTTCTTCCTTGCCTGTTCTGCCTGAACAGTTTATACCCTTTCATGACAGCGCTTCAGTCATGCAAATCACCTCACCAAGTCTCTGTTATCCCAATCAAGTCACAGTTCCTGGACTGGGCCAGGGCTTCTAATTTCTCCTGCTTGTTACCCAGGCTTCTGGCATTGATGTACAAACACCTTAGATAACTAGTTGATCTCCCTGCCCTCTCTGCTCGAACCAGGGGTCCACTTTTGTTGTACATTCCTCTTTGCATTTCTTCCCAGCCTCTGAGTTCCTTTCTCCCCTTAGGGTTTTGGTCACCGTCCCCCAGCGAATCTAGTTTAAAGCTCTCCTCACTAAGATTGCAAGCCTACTTGTGAAAATGCTCCTTCCTCTCTTGGTTAGGTGGACCCCATCTCTTCCCAATAATCCTTGCACCCAGAAGAGTGTCCCATGATTGAAGAATCCAAAGCCCTCTCTCCGACACCACCTGCGTAACCATGCATTTACTTCCTCAATTCGACAGTCCCTACCAAGCCCTTTCCCTTCGACAGGAAGGATGGACGACAACACCACTTGCTCTCCAAATTCTTTGACCCCTCTTCCCAGCACCACGTAATCCGCAGTAACCCACTCAAGATCATTCTTGGACTTATCATTAGTTCCCACATGCAGAAGTAGGAAGGAGTAGTATTCTAAAGGCTTGAGCAGTTTTGTAAGGCTCTCAGTCACATCCTGAATTCGAGCTCCTGGTAAACAGCATGCCTCATGAGAATCCAGGTCCATTTGGCAGATGGATGGTTCAGTCCCTCTTAGGATGGAGTCCCCAGTCACCACCACCCATCTTTTTCTTCTGTGGGGAGGTTCTCACTGAATCTCCGCCCCTAGGACTACACATCCCATGTCTTTCAGTAGAAGCAGTTCCCTTCCGATTTTTTGCCTGTAAGGCTCCTTCCAAAGCATTCACCACCACAGAATCAGTGGAGAGAGCCTGAAAGTGATTACTTATCTCTATATTGATGTGGGATTCATGTCCCGGCCTTCTTTTTCTTCTAGAAGTTACATGCTGCCAGTTCTCTGCTTCATCCCTTACCGCCCTCCCCAGTTCTTCCACCTGTCGTGCTTGTAAGATTAAACACTCCCTTCTGTCAAGGAAATCTTCATCCTCCCTGATTGAGTGTAGAGTCGACACTTGAGCCTCCAGTTCTCTAATTTTTTGTTCTAAGATGGAGACCAGCTTGCATTTAGTGCAGAGGAAATCCCTTCTTTCCTTGGGGAGGAAGACAAAGATGGCACATCCTGAGCAGGTAACAACAGCAGACCTGTCACTAGCCACAGCAAACCTGTGATCCAAGCCTGGGCCTGCTGGTAACAGGGGCAGGTGGTGGGTCCTGCCTCGAAGTGTTGGTGAGCAACCAAAGCAGCCATAACTAATTCAATGATCCATTGCATTTGCTGCATAGTACACATGTCTACTTAAACATAAATTTCAGCTCCAAATTCTTGTTCTGAAGGTGTTCTTTGCCATATCTAAATCTAGATCCAAGCCTGGGCCTACTGGTAATAGGGGCAGGTGGTGGATCCTGCCCCGTAGTGTAGGACAGCATACTGGCCTGGATGTAGCCCTGCTGGAGCTCCTTCACCTTCACCTGGAATTCCTCCATGCTGCAGCCAGGGGCGGGGGGCAGGGGGGGTTACCTTATTCCACCAGGATGGTGGCAATCCAATGTAGGCTTGGTCATTATGATGCTTCACCTGGGGATCTTGGAGTAGATCTTCCTTGCCCCCAGGTCCAGGAGAGTCTGCACCTGTTGCCCAGTCCAGGAGAGACCTGCCTCTTTGTCCCCCAGGCTGGCCCTTGAGCTTTTGAGACAAAATTGGATCTGAATAGAGATCCAAGCCTCCAAAGAGCCCGTGCTTTTGCATCCTTTTCTCTAATATTTTCTACGCACTTTACTACCCTTCCCCTCCCCTCCCCTCAGTTATAAAAAGCACATCTCTTATACAGGAAAGCCAGATCCTGCCTGGAAAAAGGGACGTTTGATTAGCATGGGAGAGGAATGAGGGAAATGAAATATAGGAAGATGTCATCAGATACCCACAGCCACTTGTGGGGCATTTTTTTCCTATACTGCACCAGTGAAAATAGCCAGAATTTTATGGAGCTCAGGGAACTGGGGAATAGGTTCCCACAATACACTGCTGCAACAATCTATTTGGGAAACTTGTGTGTAGCAGCAATAAGTCAATTTTGAGGGGAGCATGTGGGAAGGTAAGGATGCTCAAAATTGAATGATAAAACCTAGTGTTAATAAATCGATTTTAATAAAATCAAATTTTAGCTTGTAGTGTAGACATAGCCTAAGTCTGCCCATAACAAATCTACAGCCCTTCCAAATGGACACAACCAAATGCAGTCATGATTTTTGGGGAAAGAATATTGATTTTCTGTTGGAGCCCAATTACCCTTTGTGTCTTTGGCAATAAAGAGGAAGATGTTTTCAACTATTAAAACGGATATTACAAACAATGGAAAGTGTGACAAAGTCAGTCCAATTCCTGGGCCTCTGTCCTCTGACCAGTCCACTAGGACCCCTGAAGGGCCCTGTTGCCCTTGGTGGGGCGAGGGGTGGTGTGGGGGGAACCTGTCCCCCACTCACTCATGACAGGTTCTGGCCCAGGGACCCTGTGGAGCTGCCAGTGAGTGGGGCTGGCTCCCTTGGTCCTTGGCACAGCAGCTCTCCTCCCTGGGCCACTTCCCCAGACAATTCCCTCTGGTACCTTCTCCAGGCCATAGCAGTTCCGGGCCTTCTGTCTTGATCTTGTAGAAGCTGCCGCTCTCTCTCTCTGTGATCTCCGGTGTTGCTGTTCTCCTCTGCTCCTCTCAGAACCTGTTCTTTGTTATCTCTCCACTCCCACTCCCACTGGGTGTGTGTGTGGGGGGCGTGTTTAAAGGCCTTTCATTGGCCCAGTCATTGGGACCAGCTGGCTTTAATTAGGCTGCCTCTGATTGCCCTGGAGGCCCTTCTGTTTGGCTGTGGGTGCTCCTGCAGGGCTGCTGCTACCGTGGGACCCCCTCCCCCGACGGTTGGAAGGCGAGCTGCCAGGAGCTGGCCAGGCCCTGGCTGCCTAGAGCCCCCGCAGGGCTGTCTTCCCCCGCCACCCCTTCTGGGGTCAGCTTCCCTCCTGCCTTGGGCAGGTAGGCTCTTTCCCTCTTCCTCCGCTCCTCCACCCCTCCAGCTAGTTCTCCTAGGAGCTGCTGAGTGGGTGGAGGGTGGGGGACTCTTGCCCCCTGCCCTTCAGCAGGAGGGTTCCCCCCTCTTTTCCATCTTCTGGGGGGGAAACTGCTGGCCCCCCATTTGGGCCCACCCCTTCATCCAGCAGCTGTGCATCCTCACCACCCAGAGAAGGTGAGGGGCTCTCTCAAAGCGGTGGTTGGGCTCCCTCCACAGCCTTCTGTGGAGTGGCTTGGGGAGGAGTAAGTTTGGGTGGGGCCCTCTCCACCGGGGCTCCAGAAGGGCGGCTGCATAGCCAGGGGTGGGGTGTTAAGGTGTGGCCCCTGCCCCACCCCCGCAGCCACCCCCTCCCTTACTGCCCTCCCCACACCCAGCTGCCACTGGGGCCTCCCCCACCTGGGCCCCCTCTAACCAGCTTCCCCTTCCTTCTCCCCCAGCTTCTCGAGGCTCTGCAGTGGCTGCTGTGGGCCCACCCCTCAGCTGCATGTGGGCAAACCCCCCACATTACCCTCCCCTGCTCCCCCTAACTTGGCTGTGCCACCCCTCCTTCCCACCCCCCCACGTGCCCACGCCCCCTCCCCCCATTTTTGTTTTACTTAAGTGCCTGAGCGCCCCCCCTCACACACACATGCACAAACTTTGATTCCCTCCACATCCCAGTGCAGAAACAGGAGCCATCTTACCATCTTGTGCTGGGAGTTGTGGGTCTTTTTTGTGTTCCCCTTCACTGACCTCACTCCCCTTGCCCTGCCCTTCCCCCATCTGACTGGGTCCTGAGCCCGGCCAGTGGGGGAGGGGCAGCCACGCCTCACTCCTTCCTTCCCTTCCACTCTCCTCCCCCTCCCCCGCTCTTTCTTAAAGGCCCCCACCCCAAATAAACTTCCTCCCTCTTAGACCCACCAATATGACCCCCACGCCCACTAGAGTGTCATCTGGTGACCCTTCCCTCCCTCTCCCCTCCACTGTCACCCCTCCTATCCCTGAAACGGCGGCCCACTCGTCCAGGGCTGCCCAGAACTCTGGCTCCATGTTGGCTGAGGGCGCGGGCGCAGGCTCCGGGGCTCCTACTGCCTCCACCGCGGCACCCCCTGGCGACCCAGCCCCAAACCCTCCCCCCCAAAAGGGCAGGAAGGGCCAGGGGAAAAGAAAGGACAAGAGCCCCGCCCGGAAGGCCAAACCTCCCGTGGCGGGGACTGTCCCCCAGGCTGCCCAAACACCCACTGCAGCCTCCCCTTCTTCCCTCCCCCCTGCTCCCTCCACTGCTCCTGGGGGCCCCGACCTCTCGGCCCCCAGATCGTATGCCCAGGTGGCGGCCGACGCCCCACACCCTGCTCCTTCCGTCTCCACCGGGACTACCATCCCTGACAGTCACGGCCCCTTCCCCGCGCTCACCAGGAGGCACGGAGTCCGCTGCCTCCTGGTGGCTGCCTCGCCCCACGTGGAGACCTACGTGCTAGCGTTGGCACGGGTGGTGGGGCCTGCGGCTGTGGTGGCAGCCTCCCGGATGTTCGGGAAGATCTTTTTCTTACTGGCTTCGGAGGCCGCCGCCCAGGAGGCGGTGGAGAGGGGCCTGGTTGTTGGGGGCGTGCATGTGCCCCTGGAGCCGCTGGAAGACCTGGGCGTGCGGGTGGTTTTTTCATCTGTTCCACCCTTCCTTCCCAACTCTGCCCTTCTGCCCTTCCTCACTGGCCTGGGCCGGCCTTTGGCAGTCCTGAGTCCCCTCCCGCTAGGCTGCAAAGACCCCACCCTACGGCATGTGGTCTCCTTCCGCCGGCAGGCCCGGGTCCAATTGCCGCCGGCAGCAGCACAAGGCAGGGTGGCCCAGGAGGGGACTATACTGGTGCCCTATCAAGGGGCCCAGTACCGGGTCTTTTATACCCTGGGGGAAGCCCGGTGCTTTATGTGCCGGGCTGCAGGACATGTCCAGAGGGATTGCCCCCTGGCCTGGCACGAAAGGGAGCCCGGGACCTCCTCCGACCCGGGGGGCGTCAGCCATGAGATCGGCGGCGCCCCGACCGCGACAGACCCTGGGACCGACCCTCCTCCTCTCGTCCCGGACGGATCCATCGCCTCTCGGGCGTCGGAGGATGCCCAGCTGCATGGTGCCGGGCAAGAAGAAGCAGGCGCTGGTGCCCGAGCAGGCACAAGAGCCGGGCCTGTGGAGGAGAGGGAGGCAGGGCCGGCGGCAGGACCAGAAGAGGGCCCACCCCGGGGCGGGTTGTCCCTCCCCCTCCCCCTCGCCGCCCCGCCCCCCTCTTCCCTCCCTTCCTCCTCGTCGGCTCTGTCCCCTGGCCCCTCCTCCTCTACTGCCCAGCCTGCCTCCTCAGAGGGCTGGGTGCTGGTGGGGGGGAAACGAAAGAAAAAGAGTGCGCGCATCCGGCACCCCACCCTGTCGGAAGATGGGGTGGAGGTGCCCCGCAAAGCACTAAAAAGAGCTGCCAGTCCCGATCCACCTGCCGAACCCCCGGCTACCGATCATCTGCCGGGGGCGACGGAGGCTGCCGCGGCGGCGGCTAAGAAAGGTAACATCCCCTCTACCCTGGAGCCAGAGCCTGAGGAGGCTGAGAAGGCCTTTTCTGCGCCCGTGCCCTCCCCCGACATCCCTCCGGCCGCCACCCAGACCGCTGCTGCGGATCATCCTGAGGAGGTGGGCCTCGGCCTCGCTCTCCTCTCGCAGGAGGTCGAGGCCCTAGGCCTCACCCTGGTGGCCCTGGACGTGGACAGCCTACTACTGGAGGCCTGTGGGCTGTTCATCCACTCACCACCACCCCCTCCACTCTCCCCCTCCCCATCTACCAGCAACCCCTCAACTACCACCTCCCTCTGCCTTGGGACGTCCCAGGAGGAGACCCCCCCACTTAATTAGGGATGACCTCCCCGCGGGAGTCGGCCAGCCCCTGGGCGCCCTGGGGGAAGCAGAGTTTTCCATGTCCTCCACCTTTGGCCCCGAAACTAAAGACCCCGACACCCACCCCCTCAACCAGTTGGCACCTCCTGCCGAGCATGTCGGCACCTCGCCCCTACCCCCCTCCCCCGCCCCACCATCCGAGGAAGCCCCTCCTCCCGAGACCCCTTCTGTCCATATCCCCGCCCCTGCTCCCATCTTAGCCCAACCACCTGCCACCATCCCCGTAACTTCTCCCAGACAACGCCCCGCCCCAGAACTTGCAATCCTACCCCCTCCAGACCCTCATCTCCTTCCACTCCCTTCTTTTCCTCCTCCCCCTGCCCCCTCTCCCTCTCCCTCATGAACCTTCCCTTCCCTTCCCCTGATGAGTCTCATCCCCCCTGCCCCCACCCCCACCCCTCCTCCTCCTACCCCTCCCTTTGATCCCTGCCCACTCATACCTGCCCCCGAGACCGTAATCCCTCGGGAGGCCCCCCCTTATATCGCCCTCTCCCAGCACTTCCAGGGCTGCTCTCCCTCTACTGCCCTCTTCCCCCACAAAACCATACCCCAGTCCCCACCCCAATCTTTTCTCTGGCCGTGGGGCCCAAAACAACACAAGGCCGATGGGTACTGGAGACCCCGAGGCCTCGGCACCCCATGCACTGGTGGGAGAGATGCGCTAGTTCTTGGAGGACGTTCGTGGCTCCAAGAACAAGGTTGCTCTCGCCCTCCAGCGCTGGGGGAACTTCCATACCATCTTGGAATCCGTGAGGGCCCTTCTGAAGGCGGGCAAGGGGACCGGGAGGAGGGACGCCACGGCTTAGCAACGGGCCTGCGGCTTCCGTGACTCCCTCGTCATCTTTGGGGTTGGTCACGGTTTGCTGCGTGGCCCCACGGGAACCGTCGGTGCTCCCTCTGGCGAGAATCCTCCCCAGCCCTCCAAATGGCACCGATCATCTTTGCCACTCTAAATGCCAGGGGCTGCGGGTCGGGTCTCCTTAGGTGCCGAGTGCTCTCCTTCCTTCGGGAGGGGAGGTACTCGGTCACCTTCTTGCAGGAGACCTACACTACCCCAGCCGTCGAAGCTAAGTGGCGGCTGGAGTGGGGAGACGGGGTCCACTTTAGTCACCTCTCGGCCCACCGGGCCGGGGTAGTGACCCTGTTCTCCCCAGACCTGCAGCCCGAGGTGCTGGGGAGCATCGAGGTTGTGCCCAGCCGCCTGCTGTATCTCCGGGTGCAGGTGGAGGGGCTGCCTCTCCACCTCATCAATGTCTATGCCCTGACACTCGGCCCGGAGAGAACACCCTTCTTCCGGCAGGTGGCAGCCTTCCTCGACACCATTGATCCTCGCGAGTGCCTGGTCCTCGGTGGGGATTTCAACTGCACCCTCGAGGAGGGGGACCACACGGGGACCGAGCAGTGCCAGGCCGCTGTGGACGTCCTCAGGGAGCTTCTCAACCATCGCTCCCTGGTGGACGTCTGGCGCAGCCACTACCCGGAAGAGGACGCTGGTTTCACATATGTCCGAGTGGTGGGCCACAAATCCGTACACTCCCAGTTGGACCACATTTACATCTCGCGGCACCATCTCTCCCAGGCCCACGCCTCCAGCGTGCGGCCGGCCCCCTTCTCGGACCACCACCTGGTGGCCATGAAGGCTTCCCCCTCGCCTGGGAAGCGGGGGTCGGCCTACTGGCATTTCAACAACAGCCTGCTGGAGGACGTGGGCTTCGTGGTGTCCTTCCGGGAGTTCTGGCTGGCGTGGCGCGAGCAACGGCGTGCCTTTCCCTCGGCACGGCGGTGGTGGGATCTGGGAAAGGTGCACGCGCGGCTCTTCTGCCACAAATATACTTGGGGGGCCAGCCGGCGGCAGGATGCGCTGATAGGGCAGCTGGAACGCGAGGTCCTTGAGCTGGAGAGGTGTTTAGCCGCCAGCCCCGGAGATCCATCCCTCTGCGGCACGTACCAGGAGAAGAGGGACGAGCTCAGGGCCCTCGACACCTTACGGGCACAGGGGGCCTTGGTGAGGTCGCAAATTCAACTCCTGCGGGAGATGGACCACGGCTCCCGCTTCTTCTACGCCCTGGAGAAAAAGAGGGGTGCCAAAAAACACATCCTCTGCCTTCTTGCGGAGCATGGCACCCCTCTTACGGATCTGGTGGAGATGCGCAAGAGGGCTCGCGCCTTCTATGCCACCCTTTTCTCCCCGGATCCGACCAATGCTGACGCCTGCAGGGAGCTCTGGGACCAACTCCCGTCGGTCAGCATGGGCGACCGGGACCGGCTAGAGCTCCCTCTCACTCTGGCCGAGCTCTCGGAAGCCCTCCGCCTCATGCCCACCAATAAATCCCCGGGCATGGACGGGCTGACCGTGGAATTTTACTGAGTGTTTTGGGACGTCCTCGGCCCAGACCTGCTCAGTGTCTGGGCCGAGGCCTTGCAAAGCGGGGTCCTCCCCCTGTCATGCAGGCTTGCTGTCTTCACCCTGCTGCCCAAGAAGGGGGACCCCCGCGACCTCAGGAACTGGCGTCCCATCTCGCTCCTCAGCACAGACTACAAGATCATTGCTAAAGCCATCTCCCGTCGCTTGGGGTCCGTGCTGCAGGACGTGGTCCACCCCGACCAGACCTACACCGTCCCGGGCTGCACCATCCTCCATAATTTGTCCTTGGTCCAGGATCTCCTAGAGCTTGGGTGTAGGGACGGCCTGTCGTTCGCCCTCCTGTCCTTGGACCAGGAGAAGGCGTTCGACAGGGTGGACCACGGGTATCTCCTAGGCACCCTGCAGGCCTTCGGCTTTGGACCCCGCTTTGTCGGGTTTCTCCTGGTGCTGTACGCTGCCTCGGAGTGCATGGTCAAGCTCAACTGGACCCTGACCGCTCTGGTCAGCTTCGGACGGGGAGTACGACAAGGCTGCCCACTCTCAGGACAGCTCTACGCCCTGGCCATCGAGCCCTTCCTCTGTCTCCTTCGTCGAAGGTTGACGGGGTTGGTGCTTTCAGAGGCAGGGCTGCGGCTGATCCTGTCAGCATACGCTGACGACGTGCTTCTCATGGTTCTGGACCCAGGAGACCGGGCACGTCTGGAGGCTTGCCAAGCCATCTACGTGGAAGCCTCCTCCGCCCGGGTCAACTGGGTCAAGAGCTCTGGCCTGGTGGTCGGGACTGGATGGCAGACGAGCCGCCTCCCGCCCGCGCTTCAGGCCATCCAGTGGAGCGCGGGTCTGCTGTCCTATCTGGGCGTCTTTCTATCCACCACGCATCCCTCTCCTCCAGAAAACTGGCAGGGTTTAGAGGTCAGGGTTGCTGAGCGGTTGCGGAGGTGGGCGGGGCTGCTCCAGTGCCTCTCCCTACGGGGGAGAGCACTGGTGCTGAACCAACTAGTCCTGTCCATGCTCTGGCACCGCCTCAGCACCCTGGTCCCACCCCCGAAGTTCCTGGACCAGCTCCAGAGGTTAATCCTGGAGTTTTTCTGGCCAGGACTGCACTGGGTCCCTGCAGGGGTACTCCACCTTCCCCCATAGGAGGGGGGACAGGGCCTGACTTGCATGCGCACTCAGGTCCATGTCTTCTGCCTCTGGGCCCTGCAGGGACTCCTCAACACCAACAGTGCAGATAGTCTGGCATGGAGTACGCTGGCACACGCTTTCCTCCGCCATCACCGAGGGCTCCGATACGACCACCAGCTCTTTTATTTATCCTGGAGAGACCATCCACGAAGTCTCTCAGAGCTGCCAGCCTTCTACCACGACCACCTCCGCACTTGGCGGCTGTTCGCAGCCTCCAGGTCCTTAGGGGCCACCGCGGGGGAAGACCTCCTTGCGGAGCACCTGCTACACAACCCCCACCTTCGTGTGCAGGCGGCGGAGTCTCCCGAGGTGCCCCGGAGGTTGGTCCTAGGTGGAATCACCAGGGTCGGAGACCTCCTGGACTACGACCGGGGGGACTGGATGGAGGCCCCAGTGCTCTCCCAGCGCATGGGGCTCTCCAACCTACGCTCCCCACATCACGTACTCGAGGAGGTGAAGGCCGCCCTGCCGCCCACTGCTCATGTCTACCTCGGTCGGGTCCTGCGAGAAGGTGCGCCCCGCCCCCCTCTCACTCCTAGCCCTCTGGACCTCTCCGTGGGCCCCTGGCTTCGCGATCCTGCCCGCCCCGCTCCCCCCACCACCTCAGCCGGCTGCATACCTTGCAGCCTGTCCCCTTCCAAACCGCGCCAAGACATTTTCTGTACGCACTCATGCTTCACACGCTCCACTTCCCCACCCTCGTGTCCCGCCCCGACCACAAGTGGCGGGACCTCTTGCCGCCGTCGGAGGGTGGGGAGCCCCGGTGGGCCAGCCTCTACTCCACCTTGGTTCCACGGCCCGCCGGGGATATCAGCTGGAGAATCCTCCATGGAGCGGTGAGCATGGGCGTGTTCCTGGCACAGTTCACCCCCATCCCAGACACCTGCACCTTCTGCAGCATGAGGGAGAACCTGGCGCACATCTACGTCGAGTGGGCCAGGCTGCAGCCCCTCTTCCGGCTCCTCCAGAACCTCCTCTTGAGGTTCTGGCTGCACTTTTCCCCACACCTCCTCATCTTGTCACACCCTATCTGCAGCCCTACAAAGCCGCAGGACCTCCTCGTCTGCCTCCTCCTGGCCATGGCCAAAATGGCCATCTACAAAACCAGAGAGAGGAGGCTGGCAGAGGGGGCGACCTGCGACTGTGGGGCCTACTTCTGTTCTTCCCTTCGCTCACAAATCCGAGCAGAGTTCCTCTGGGTGGCGTCCACCAACTCCCTGGACACCTTTGAGGAGTGGTGGGCACTGTCCGGGGTCCTCTGCTTGGTATCGCCTTCTGGCTCCCTTATTTTAAACTTTTGACCCTCACTCCCGTCCCTGGTTTTTCCTTTGTTGTCCCCCACATTCTCTTGGAACCGGGTTTTTTTAGTGGCCCCCCCTTGCCGTGAGAGGGGCTTTTTAGCTGTGGGCAGGCCTGCCCACTCCCCGGTACTCCAATATGAGGCCCTTCTGCTTGTTTAGGCTTCCTTCACCCTGGCCCTGCCACAAAAGCTAATATTCAAATGCAAAAATCTAAGTACTGTACTTGCCTTTATCAAACTAAATATTAATTTACCAAGATTTTATAGTGGCTTTTGTGTTTATAGAAGCAGAGCTGATGCAAACAATCTGCTTTTCAGTCAAGTCACTAAAGGACAGACTATGGTACTGTTTCATGTGTTGAGTGATGCCTGACTCCACAAGCAGTCACACTGATTCAAGAGTGATTTAATTGGAAACACTTGTGGAGTAAGGTATCATTCATCTTGAGTCTAAATATCAAAACTTCGCCTTAGCCACTTACTAACCACCTTTGAGCTATGCTGTTTGTACAAGTGGGGGAAACAGAGGGGTTGGAGGAATGACGGAGGAATGATAAGTTGGGTGTTGAGGATTTCTTCCCATAAATGCTGCAGTTTTGACAAATCATATTGAAGTCTAAATTGCTCTTGCTTGCTTTAAAACCACACCAGATGATTCACTCATATGCAGGATTACACTTTACATAATAAAGTTCCTGTAACACTAGAAAACAAGAAAGGAAGGACTCTAAAGCTGTTATTCTGTGTAACGTGTAAATTTTGCTGGAGTGGAGCCCCTTTCATTCCCTCCAGTGGAACCTATAAACTCCATTGAGTTAGGAGATGTACATTTGTCATCACTTCAGTCTGATAATCCAATTAGCAACCTCAGCTACTTAGTTTCATAGCTGTATTTTTATTACCACTTTTCCATTGCTCAGTAAAAAGAAATCTTTAAAATAAAAACAAAATAAACCTTTTAAAGAGAATTCCCTACAGAAAAAAAAAGTCAAGAGTTTTCACAAAAAAATTTGAAATTGCAAACTTGTTTCATGGTAAAGTGTTCAAAAATGAAAATTGCAAATATGAAATGTACATCTGTTTAGAATTTTAAACGTCCTATGACAGCCATTACTGGTGCTGCTGGAACAATCCAAAGGATAGAGTTATGTACCTTAATCACTGAGCAATCAGTCTGATGGCTTATCCTGTAGTTTTGGGAGGTGGATGGTCTAGAAAAGATGACCATAGCACCTGGTACGGGCCTCCATTTTGGAATTCAGATTTTTTTCCGTTGGAGGGATCTTCAAAACACAGAAGAAAAGCCTAATTAAGCAATAGGAATCTTTCAGATACTTTGCCTTCAGCCTGTTTTGGACATTGCCAGATGCACCCTAAGGAGAAACAGAAGTGCCATACAGTTTACTGGAGACCCAGGTCAGAACAATATCTTTTCTGACTGGAAACTTTCACCTGATATAAAGGCAACTGTTTAGAGTAATAACTCACAAGTAACTAGCCTCTGAGAGAGAAAAAAGAAAACTAGCTACATGTTTTATTTGGTTTAATTTGGTAGCTCACTTTGATCTGCCTGTTTTCTTATAATCACTTAAATCTTACTATTTTGCTTAACAAAAACTCTTTTGTTTATAATCAAGCCTATTGTAAATTATTACCTGGGGAGGGCTACCACTCTGATTATCTCCCTTTCATTGATAAAGAGGGCTTACCTAATATTCAAAGTTAAGGATTCAGTTTGCAAAGAAAAACAAACCAACAAACACAAATCAACTCTGCCATGAAGCCTCTGGGGGCTCCATATCATAGTGACAATACACAAGAAAGAAAGTACATTGGAGTGCAAGAACTACAGAACAATGGCCCTAATGAGTCATCTAGGCAAGGTACTAATGATGAAACTGATGAAGAGACTAAGATTACAGATAGAAGAATATCTAGCAGACAAGCAAGTAGGGTTCAGGAAAGATAGAAGTACCATACAGCAGATACTGGCACTAAGATTGACAGCAGAGAAAGCCTGACAAAAGAATAAGAACATATACATTTGCTTCATCGATTTTCAGAAGGCATTTGACAGTATAGATCAGAAAGTGCCTTGAGCAGTGTTGGAGTTGTACAGCATGCATAGCAGACTGATACAGTTGTTGAAGGATATCAATGACAATGCGGAGACAGCAGCGAGAACGCGCTGGAAGTTGGGAAGTTGGTTTAGAACGAGTACAGGTACGAGAAAAGGAAATTAGATATTGCCGAGTATCTTCATCTGAGAGAGCAATGGACAAGATCAAGGAAGAGGTAGAAGGGATATCTGTGCATGGGAAAAGAATTAACAACTTGAGGTTTTCGAATGATATAGTTATTGTTGAGGAAGATGAGGAGAAGCTAATGAAAATGGTGCAGGTGCTAAACAAGGAAGGGAAGTGGTAAGGACAGATTATGAACATTGATAAAACAGAAACCATGGTATTTAAAGATAAGGAAATAGGAAGGAAGATGTAGTGTAGATGGGATTGAACTAGAGAATGCAGAGAAGTTCACATATCTGGGGAGCAACGTAACATATGATCTAGACTTTAAGAAAGAAACAGCAACTAGAATAGCGAAAGCACGAGTGAGTTTGAAAGTGATAGATCTGGAAAAGCAAAACGATTAGCTTAGGAATGAAGCTGAGCATCTTGAAAACGTGTATTCAGCAGCTTGTTATATAATCTGAGGCATGGATGATAATGAAAAATTTGAAGGGAACAATATTGGTGTTTGAGAGGAGTTGTTATAGAAAGATCCTGAGAATAGGATGGATGCAGAAGGTCACCAACAAGCAATTATATCGGAAGATACAACTGAAAGACAACCTATTACAGAAGGTTATACAACACAAGTTACAGCTATTTGGGCATATTTGCAGAATGAATGATGAATGAAAAATCAAGACCCTGTTATTTGGCATAATGGATCGTTCAAATAGGAGAGGCAGACCCCACAGAGAATGAGTAGATGACATGGAGCTAGTCAACAGAAACTAAGCTACTCTGCACTGGACGGGGAAAGATGGAAGGAAATAGTGAGAGAGGCATCAGACACCAATGGGCACTGAGCCCATGGTGGCTGTTGATGATGATGATGATGATGATAACACAAATCCCCCCAAATTCCAAGATACTCAAGTATCCAGTCACAGTCAATGAGGTAACAAGACTCTGCTATGGTAACATCACCCTTTGTTAGCCAACGAGGCTTAGTTCTGGGATTTGGTACTGTGTTCTGGCCCTAATAGTAGTCTTTTTAGCCCAGGGGCCTGGACCTCACTAGGCCCAGATCCTGATTCAGGGCAGGATAACAAACAATAACAGTTTGAGCAGGAGTTACTAGGCCCGGGCCCTGGTTCAGGGTGCCGGGGCGGTAACAAAAAGGTTGGGCTTCTTCATAAGGCAGATGGCCAACAAACCCAGGCATGTGCCTAGAACAGTGTGAGGGGAAAACTAACACCCAGAGATTAGAGGTTGCAGGGGAGGCACAGGTCTGCCCACTCCACTGAACCCTGGCTCAGGGCCCTACGAGCAGCACAGTAGTCTGCCAGTGGGGTCATCAGGGATCCAAACTGCAACACGTGGACTCAGCTACCCTGGAGCTACTTCCAGACGCCCCCTCTAGATCATAACTCATTGGGCAGCAGGTTAGGTTCCTCTATGCTTGGATAGCATAGAGGGTCTCAGTCTTGGCTTGTAGCTACCTTTTCAGTGAGGCCTGGGACAGTCTTCAGCCTCCTGCAGGGCTAGACTGTCCTCCCTGTGGAGCAAATATGCTGTGCTCCAAGTCCTAAATAAGGGTGGAGGTGAGAGGTGGGTGAAGTGCTGAACTGGGGAAAAGGGAGGGCTGCTTCTCAGTGATGGCCCACTCCACTGAGAGTGATTGTGCTATTTCTTACAAAACTGACGTAATGATAGCTGTGGCTTACACCACACTACTAACAGGAGGAATAGGGTTACACCCAAAAGGAAAAGAAACACCCCCTGGGGTTTTTCTAACTCCCAGTAGTTCTCTATAATAGCCCACGGGTTGGTGGAATTCATTGGCTGTTATCTATCCCGATTTCTAAGAGCTGTTATCTATCGCCAAGAAGTGTGAGTAGGACTTAAGGATTAATAGGAGAAAGTGACGTACAGATACAAACAACACTCTGTTCTGTAGAACACGGAGGTTCAGCGGACCACGCGTCCCAGCTGAGGCAGCTTGCTTTCAGAACTTCTTGGTCATTGGGTCAAAGCCCTCTTGGGGGTCCTGGGGAGTTTTTGCCTCAGCCATGACCCTTACAGACTCATAAAACTAAAGACATACACGCAGCAGTACACAAGGCTATGGCAGGGTATCAAAATAAAAGTCAGAGATAAAATGCAACTGATAACTTTTACTTACGTAGCTGAGCAGGTGCAGAAACAAAACAATAAAACACTGCATCTGGCTATCTAAGCTATACTGTTACAAATTTCTTCGTGGTACCAATATGTTTTCACACACTACTCTATTTAACTCGTGAGCAGGAGGGAGGAGCGGCGAAGGGTGATCAGTCCTTGTTGCAGACAGCATCTGGTCTCCCCAGGATTCAGGAGTTCCTCCCCCTTCTTACTTTCTTGCCCCCTTTTATGATCTGCCGTTTGCTGGCTCCTCCTGAGGCCTGACACATCACATCCTGGTTGCTTCTGCTCCTCTTCGCCTGCAGCCCCTCTCAGCCCCCTCCACTTTTTACACAACCATACATCCCATACTTCTTTTTCCCTTTTAAGGTATGCAGCTGGAGCCTCTGGGCTGCTAGGTCAGAGGCCATGGCTCTTTTCTATATAGGGTTTTCTTGTTTGTCAATTTTTAGACCAGGGGGGTGGCTGCAGACAGTGCAATCTGCAAGCAAGTCAGTAAATTCCATTGCTAACTGGGTTAGACTTTCCCAATTCACTTGGTTCCTCAGTTCTAGGAGTTTGTGGTTTAGCCTTTTGTGCCAAGGCACATTTCCCTATCACAATTTAAAAGGGTCTCTGGACCCTGCCTCCAGCCCACATACCTCACCGTGCTGTTCAAGTGCCCATGCAATTCACCCTAACATGCCCGAGCATGGCCATTCACTTAAGGGTCACCAGGTAATTTTGCACACTCCCAACACTAAGAGCTCATGACTGGCCTCTGTCGCCTCTAGTGGCTGGGTCGTCACTGCACCTAAGCCCTGGGCTTTTATATGGGTAGTCCCACCTCCTGACCTGCTCAGGTAAGAGGATTATGCTAGGCTCTGTCCAACAAGACTCGGGGAGGGGTTCTTTACCTTTTTGGTCACTACACCCTTCAAACAAACAAAACCTCCTAAACAAGAATATCTGTGCATCACACGTCTACCTCAGCAGTAGCCATAAAAGCTAAACTACTTTACTCCTAACTCTTCAGACTTCAATACATGGTCTATGGAAAAAATATGTACTTTAACAATACCACAATTAGACTCGTAATATACTGAGGGCATTTTTCACTTTGCCTGAAGATTCTGTGTGCTATCCATTATAAAAATGACATAAGACACTGGGTTCTTGTGTCGACATATAAGGCCAATTCATGAGGAGTGTGTGTGTGGAGGGGGCGGCCTTAGGCATCTAGCTTCCCCTTTAAGTGCTTACATCCAACATTTAGGCACCACTGGTATTCATAAACCCCCTGCTCGCTGTCACCTAAACTTGTGGACGCCTAAATTCCCTACAACTGAACCTGTGCAAAGTCCCAGTGAGATTCACAAAGCAGCTCTTTGCCTCCTATCTCACCTATAAGACACAATATAATAGGCATCCTATATAGATATACAGACCGAAAAATAATTTATACAAGTATAGGTATTTCTGTATGGGAAAGGATATTCAGTATATGGCATCGTTATAATGCTATAACTGTTTTACCTAGGAAAGCTAAAGCTCAAATAAATCTGTTAGTCTTTAAGGTGCCATGGGATTGTTCATTTTTTTCCAGATACAGACTCACCCTGAGATGTGTCTATAATAGGCACTGTGCAAACTCCTAACCAAAAAGTTGTAATAGTATCCTGTCAGCTGGATGCATTGTTGAGATTTTGTGGCAATTTATACAGTGGAGTAATGCACCACTGACCTGAGCACCCAGAATTTTTTAGCTCTTTCTAACCTAAATCCAAGTCTGAATGTCCCTGTTCTTTGGTAGGGGTAGAACTCAAACCACAGATCCCAACACAATTGAATTTGGAGATATCACAAAGCCAGATCTGAATTTTGCAGTTTAAGCCTTTCCTTTGTGTAGTGATGACACTTCAATGACAGCTGATCTAATCCTTGAGTAGGGAGGATGGAGGAGCTCGTTTTTGCCAGTTAATGAACTCGGTTTCCCTCTCTTATCTTGTACAGAAGTGTAGAAGCCATCATTCTTTCCTTTTGCCATTGGTTTTCTTTCTTTCACCACTTCTATGCCTTTCTCTCACGATCTTCAGCCTACTCCTGTTACTCTACATCCTCTTTGCCTCTTGTCCCAAACCCAGTCTCTTACCCTGACTGGTCAGTACCCATTTGCCTCTCCCTCTGCCCCATGCTTTCCTACTTCCAACATTCTACTACATACCATATTACGTCTTCCTTGGCCTTCACAGCCCGAATGCACTATATTCTAAATCCCTGTCCTTTCCTCTCACTCTCCCTCCCTGTCCCCATCACCATTCCCTTGGCTATGCCTACACAGCAGCATTATTTTGACATAAGCTATTCCGGAAGGCCATTTCTACATGTGCCACTTGTTCCAGAAGATGATCTCCGGAAGACATCATGAAAATTTTTGGGAAGAAGGAGCCTCCAAAAGAAGGACTTCCTTCTGGAAGACCCCCCTGGGGGCCGCGCTTCTAAACAGTGTTTTGGAGTCTGGAAGACCATTCTTCTGGACTCCAAATCACGTGACCATATGCTAATGAAATGTGGGGAATTTGCATCTTCACTTCATTAGCATATTTTGGGCCGTGTATTACCATGTCATTTCCGAAAAAAGTGGCCTGTGTAGAAATGGCCATGTACTGGTGCTCTTCCAGAAGAAACAGGCTGGAAACGGCATGAAGGGGGTCGCACAGCCAAGGAGCCATTCCAGGGCCACTGGCCACACGGCCCTTTAACGGGCCCCACCCAAACTGCCCCTCCCTACACAAGCTGCTGAGGCCTGCCACTTCTGTGCACAGCAAGGCAGACCCAGGTCCCCGTCCAGAGTGTGTTGACCAGCAGGCATGGAACCCCAGCAGCCGCAGGCCAGCAGGCTTGTCCTTACCCACAGGCTAGCCATCCTCCTGGCCACCGTCCTTGGCCTCCTGTGGAGACAGAGACCCAGGCCTGTGGGTCCTGAACTCCCACTGCCACTGCCAGGCCCCCTCTGGGCAGTCCAGAGCTTCTGGACCCACACCACCAGCCCAGACTGGCAGGACAGGGATTTCATGGAGGAGTGGGATAATGACTGCTGGCTGAAAAACCTTTCAGATGAAGAAGGAGACCTTCCTGGAGATCTTCAGCTGGTTCACTCCCATGCTCTGATGCCAGGATACCTGGATGGACATGGACATCACCTTCTGGAAATTTTCCACCTTGGACAGCTACATCAGGCAACAGTTGGGGTGGGTACATCCACCGTCAGGTCCATCATCCTACAGGTAAGCCCTGCCCCAGGCCCTGCTCCACCACGGGGAAGGAGGGGACTGGGAGACCCCATGGGCCAATTGGGAGGGGGCTGGGCTGGGGGCTGGGCTGGGTAGGCCTAGCTTGGGGGGATACCACATGCCCACTGCTGGAGGAGTCCCCCAGTGTGGTGGCCTGGTAGGGAGGGAGAGGGTAGAAGGGGAAAGGGGTAGAAACACCTCCACATATGCCCACAAGTGTGCCCACTCCTGTTCTCCTGCAGATCATGAGGGCCATCAGCCACGTGCTGGTGCAGCAGCTGGTGCGCATCAGGGTCCTGGCTGCACTTGTCGAGGGCTTCACCATGCTTGGGTTCCCCCAGTGCTTCAGGGCAATCAACTGGATGCACATCCCCATCAGGGCCCCAGACGACAGCAGTGGCCGATATGTCAACCACAAGGGGTATCATTCAATTGTGCTCCAGGTGGTGGTGGACACCTGGAGGAGGGTCACGGACATTTATGTCAGCTGGCTGGGCAGGGCACATGAAGTATGAACCCTGTGATCTTCCCTGTTCCGCAGGATGGAGGCAGGCACATTCATGCCCCGGAGACTGCATGTCATCGGGGAGCTCATGATGCCCCGCTGCCTCGTGGGCGGCCTGCCCAACCCACTCCAGCTTTGGTTGATGCGCTCATACATGGGACACCTCACACCTCCCAGGAGCTGTACAGTGCCTGGCTCACATGGGCCCGGTATCCGGTCAAGTGTGCCTTTGGCCATCTGAAGGCATGGTTCAGGTGTCTCCTCACGTGCCTCGATGTTGGGGTGGAGAATGTCCCACAGGTTGTGGCTGACTGCTGCACACTACACAACCTCATCAAGGCACATCAGAGGATGTGCCCCAGGGCTGGATGGTGGAGCTGCCCACCCGCCTCCCAGTACCAACAGCCTGCTGTGGCCCCTGACAGGTGGCTCAACCATGACGGGCTCTGGATCCGTGAGGAGCTCTGGGAGGCATTCACCCAGGGGGTACTACTAACCCCCTCACCCTTCTCTACACGCCCCCTCCATACATCCCCATGTACACAACCCTCACACCCCACCCTCCCCCACAATAATCAGGGACACGGGGGGTTCAAAATATAAATAAGTATTTAACCGACAGTGTAGAACAGTAGAAAACAATGTAAATATTAACTAGGAAATAATAAAACTATCATCAACCTAAAACTGACTAAACTATATACATGGCAAATAGTAACAGAGAGGAAGCCGTGCTAGTCTATACACTATCAAAACAAAAAGCAGTCAAGTAGCACTTTAAAGACTAGCAAAATAGTTTATTAGGTGAGCTTTCGTGGGACAGACCCACTTCTTCAGACCATAGCCAGACCAGAACAGACCCAATATTTAAGGCACAGATAACCAAAAACAGTAAGCAAGGAGGACAAATCAGAAAAAGATAATCAAGGTTTGATTATCTTTTTCTGATTTGTCCTCCTTGCTTAATGTTTTTGGTTCTCTGTGCCTTAAATATTGGGTCTGTTCTGGTCTGGCTATGGTCTGAAGAAGTGGGTCTGTCCCACGAAAGCTCACCTAATAAACTATTTTGCTAGTCTTTAAAGTGCTACTTGACTGCTTTTTGTTTTTATATACATGTCAGTAAGGGAGAAGGAGAATTTGAACTGGAATGGGGCCTGGGACAGGGATGGTGGGGGCCCTAGTCAAGGGACGGGGTGGAGGACTGTAAGCTCCGGTACCCCTGGGTGTCCCTCCTGACCCAGGTGCATGGTCCCCTGAAGGGCACTGATGGGGCTAGGAGCACAGACAGATAAGGCCAGTCTGCCCCAGCTCATTCTCAGTAGAGGGGCCGTAGGGGACTGGTCGTAGCTTGGGGTACCCTCCACAGGGCCCACCATGGACACAAGCCATGCTGCTAGGTCCCTCAAGGCAGCCATGGGCAGGCCTGGGGGGCAATAGGGCAGCCAGGGCCTCGGGGTCATGGGCTGGGGTAATGGGAGCAGCCGAGGGGCCAGTGGGGGGTCCAGCAGGGAAGGTGGTGGGAGGGCAGCAGGGGACCCTTGGGGAGGAGTAGGAGGGCAGCAGGGGGGCTGGGGGCTGGTTTGCAAGAGCCCTGCATACTGTGCGGAGCATCCCCACTACCTCCTCCCATGTGTCCCACCTCCACTGCAGCTCGGTCTCATCATGAGCCAGCCACCTCTTGGCAAGGGCATTCTGGTGGTGGAGGGCTGTGGTGTAGGCCGTGACCTAATCCTCACAGCCCTGGTGCCTGGTCCAGTGCACCTGTGGCCGCTGCACTGTGGGGGCTGGTTCAGGCCCAGCTGGTGGGTTGCTGGGTCCTCCAGCCTGGATGGGGTTAGCAGGCCCTGGGCTCCTCGTCTGACTCCCTCAGCCCTCGGATGGTGCCGCTGTAAGAGAGAGAAGTTGGTGGAGACAGGGGTGAGTCAGTGCCACATCCAGACCCTGGGTGGCATCACCC
Organism: Carettochelys insculpta; assembly: GCF_033958435.1. Classification (NCBI taxonomy): domain Eukaryota; kingdom Metazoa; phylum Chordata; order Testudines; family Carettochelyidae; genus Carettochelys; species Carettochelys insculpta. The sequence goes on along the minus strand of NC_134141.1, from coordinate 54,956,834 downwards.
CGGTCCCCCTAGGTGGTTGCACCCTCCCCAGACCCAGAGGATGGCCATGTACCAAGGGATGCCACCACGCTGGCCTGCATGAACTCACCAGGCTGGCCCCTGAGGCATGGTGCCAGGGCTGGGGTGTTGTGCATGGTGCTCCCCCAGCAATGGGCTTATGGGCTGGGGGGGCTTGGCCAGGGGGGAGGTCTGGGCACAGCTATGCTGCCTGAGGGGCCCTCGGTATGCTCAGGGGGGCTCCATAGGGGAGGAAACCAGCTGCCACCCACAGGCATGGGTGTGCCCTGGTCAGGCCATAAGGTATTGGGGCCCAGTGCTGGAGCCTGGGTTTGCCCATCCTCAGCGGGGCTTTCCCATGGTGTGCACTTACCCGAGGTGGCCTTGTACACATTGGGTAATGCCCAACTGGAGGGGGCCTGGCTGCTGGCAGTGGACAGAAGTGCGATCACAAGGGATCCATCCAAGGATTCCCCACTGGATGGGATGTTGACAGTAGCGGGGCCCTCTCCCCCTCCAGTGCAGTAGGGGGCTCGGGTGTGGCCATCTCCACCATGACCTGGGGTTGCAAGGCATCATCCACTGCCAGGAGTTCCTGCAGCTCCCTGTGGAAGGGACAGCTGGTTGGAGCACGGCCTGATCTGTGGGCGCTCTCCCAGACCCACATGTACCCCTGCCAGAGTGCCTTCACCTTGCAGTGAACTTGGTCAGGTGTCCAGGAGGGGTGGCCATAGGCAGCCAGGCCCTGGGTGAGGCAGGCAAAGGCTGGGGCATTCCTCTGGTGCCCGACGGTGTCCCAGAGGACCTCCTTGTTGCACCAGAGCCCCAAGGAGGTCCTGGGGCTCTGTCTCAGTCCATGAGGGGGCCCTCCATTTGGGAGCCCAGTTGGGGTCCTGGCTGCCCTCGTTCAGGTTCCTGGGTCTCCCCTGCATGGTGCAGGGTGCTGGCCTGCTGGCCATCTCTCAAGGTCCAGGCTCAGTGGGTTGCATGGGGCCTCAGGGGAGAGTGGCTGGCATCCCTGCACATGCTGCCTGTCTCACACTCTCAGCTGCCTGCCACAGGGTCTCCAGGTCCTTGCAGCTTCAAAAGCTTCAAAGGCCCTCTTCCTGATTCCACAGTGGAGTACAGAATCTGGAGGATGGGGTGCCTTCTTCTGGATTCCTTCTGGAAGTGCACCTTATGGCTGTTTCTACACAGCCCACTTCCTTCGGAAGTAGCATGCTAATACACGGAGTGAAAGATGCTAATGAGGCATGGATGCAAATTCCCCGTGACTCATTAGCATAATGTCACATGATTTGGAGTCCGGAAGACCATTCTTCCAGACTCCAAAATGCCATGTAGAAGCCCTCGGGGGGAGGGCTTCCGGAAGGAAGTCCTTCTTCCGGAGGCCCCTTCTTCCCAAAAATTTTTACACAGCATTTTGGAGTCTGGAAGAAGAACGGTCTTCCAGACTCCAAATCACGTGATGTTATGCTAATGAGGCACAGGGACTTTGCATCCGCGCCTCATTAGCATCTTTCTCTCCGTGTATTAGTATGCCACTTCCGAAGGAAGTGGCCTGTGTAGAAATGGCTTATGTGTGTAGACGTTCCATGGAATTTCCAGAAGAAGTTGCCGTTCTTCCAGAAGATCCGTAGAAGAGGCCAAAGAGATAGAGCCCATGGAAGCACTATAGCTTATTATGAAACAGCTCCTACTCCCTGTATATACAGCCACTAATCCTTGTAGAATAAAGCTTACAGAATTTGAAATAAGCTATCAGCTATTTCAAAATTATTTCAAAATAGTGGCTTTGCTGTGTAGATGCTTGCAAAGCTATTTTGGAATAGTGGCCATTATTCTGAAATAATGTTTCTGTGTAGACACACTGGCCATACCTACACTAACAAGTTCTTTTGAAATAGTTTTCAAAAGGAGAGCCCCTTTTGAAAGATTCCATGGAGCATCTATACACAGAAAGCATGTGAGAATGAACTCAAGCACCTTTCGAAATCACGACTCCCTTCCCAGTTCAGGAAGAGCCCCTTCTTTTGAAAGCTTCTTTAGAAAGAAGGCATGTGTAGATGTTCTTCAGGCCGCTCTTTCAAAACAGCAGGCCTTCATGGCCCCGGCTAGCTGGCATGTGGAGATGGCCCTGCCAGCAGAAGCAGGGTTCTAGGATTGGCGTGTCTGGCCATGTTTGAAGATGCAGGGACCCCAGACACCCTGTGGCAGGAAGCTGAGAGAATGCTGTCTGCAGGAAGCTCACAAGCCTCCAGCCACATGCTTGGTCAGCGAGGCCAGAGACAAGGGAGTCACCCCACTGGCCCCCTGGGCAGCTTACAGGATCCCCATGCCCCTCAGCAGTCCCCTCCAAAGTATCAGAAGGACCCAAGGAAGCCAACCAGGAGCTAAAGAAGAGACCCCCTCATGGAGCGATGGGGAGATTAAAGATCTGCTGGAACTGTGGGGGGACAAGGAGGTGCTTCTCCACACCAGAGGCTGGTGCCAGAGTGCCATGGCCTTCGTCCAGCAGTCAGAGGGACTGAGGACCCAGGGCCACCCCTTCCACATGACTGACCGGGTGAGGTCAAAAGTCAGAGAGCTGCAGCTGGCATACACCTGGGCCCGGGGTGTGGCCAGCTGCTTGGAGGTAGCACTCACTGGCTGCCCCCACTACAGACACCTTGATCAGCTACTGGGGTCAAAGGATGCAGCAAAGCTGGAGGCTGTGCTGGACACAGTGGTGCCCAAGGCAGAACCCCAGCTGGTGCTGGACAACCAGCTGGCCTGGACCCAGGACCAGGAGCCAGAGACATCCTTGGATGAGGAGAGGGCCTTGGTGATTGCAATCACCTCTGGCTCCTCAAGCCAGGACCCCTCCACCTGGGTCACCCCCAAAATCCTTGACAGACCCTCAGATATGTAACTGTAAAAACAGACACCCCAGGCTGGGGGTGGGGCCACCTGGCACAGCTGGCGGTCAGCTAGCCACTTGGCTGCCAGCCCCATCCTGACACATCCTGGCCAGCCATGGTCCCCTGGCCACAGAGCAGGCCATGCACAACACTCTGCACCCCCTGCTTTGGACAGCACCACAACCCACAAGCCCGGGTTGGGGGACGGACCTCACCAGGTGCATAGCCCACTGGTGCAAGGACTTCTGAGTGCCTAGGATCCCCCAGGAACCACAAGCCTTTGGAGGGGAGCTGGCCACAGGTCGTGGGGGCATGGACCCTGGGGCCAGATCACAGACAGGGCTGATGGATTGCCCCCTCTCCCCTTCTGTCCCCACAACACCACTGTCCAAGGGCCAGGTGAGCCCTGTCCAGGGCCAGGAGAGCACCCCACCCAAAGTGCCAAGGAGGCCAGGTCATCACAACCTCTGCCACCTGTGTGGGTCCATGTCTGAAGGTCACAGTGCCACTGCCACAGAAAGGAGGACGAGGAGGAGGAGGCTGCCTCACACAGCCATCCAGGAGCAGACCACCATGCTCCAGTGGTGGCTGGAGCTCAAGGAGGAAGATATGGGGTGGCAGCAGGAGGCCTGGGGCAAGGTTGCTGGGGCGCTACAGGCCCCCACCCAGGCTGTCATCCATCACCCACCCCTGCCACCCACCGTCACCTGCCTCCCCCCCTTCCACCTTCCATACCACCTTCCCTGCTGTCCCCCCATCACCTCCCCTGCCACAACCCTTGCTGCCCCCCAACCTCACTGCCCTGCTCCCACACAATGTCCCCCCAGCTGCCCTGCTGGAACTGGCACAGCTGCTCACAACTGGGTATTCACGAGGGGCTGGAGGACAATGGAGTGGTATCCCTTTCTAGCGATATGTCACCTCACCCTGTGATCTGAGGCCCTGATGGGGATATGGTCCCATCCAGGGCCCCACAGCAGTTGGGGAAGCCCAGGCCAGCAAATCTCTCCACAGCGGTGTTGAGGTCCCCAGCTTGAATTACCCTCTGCAGGAAGATGGCATTGATTGCTTGGAAGACCGCATGGAATGGAGGTCATGCGCACTGTGAGTACTTGTCAGAGTGCCCCAGAGTCCCCTACCCCCAGCCTCTGCCCCTCATGACCCTCCTCTGTCCCCTCCCCTGTCTCCTGCCCTGTTGTCACTAGGGTCTCTGCCCCCCATCGCCTATGGGTCCCCTTGCCCAGAAGCCTCCCTCTCATTCCCATAGTGGTTGTGTGACCCGAGCATCACTTACCTCCAGGAGGACGGCCCTCCCTAAACTGGTGGCCAACTGAGTGGTGGCTGTCCAGGGTGGCCAGCTTCCACGGTGATTGCTATTCTTTTCTCCAAAGGGAGCATGGGCTGCATCTGCATATCTTGGTGCTGAAGGGTGGGGGCCAGCCAGTGGCATAGCTCCAGGAATGTCTCCTTCCTCATCTGGAGGATCTGGAGCTCTCGCTGTTTATCCCACTCATGCATCAACACATGGTCCCACCACTCGGTGCTGGTGGCGTAGCACCACAAGTGCTGGATGGCACAGGGGATCGGGTGTCAACAGTACCCCATGGTGAGGGCCTGCAGGACCAGGGCTGGGGCGGGGGGGCGGCATCAGCCTCTGGAGGAGGTAGAGGACAGCAGCAATGATCATGGCCAGCAGTCTGACCATGTCGTCAGTGGCATCCCCATCGAGGAGCTGGATGGGATCCTTGGGGGTCAGTGGGATCCTGGCTTAGCTCCAGGCACAGGGTCTGCGAGGCTGTCTCTTGCAGAACAGCCTCAGCACATGGGGAGGGAGGTGTTTGGGAGGGTCCCTTTAAGGGCCAGAAGGGCTTGTCTACCATATGACCCCATCTGCAGCATCTCCTGGCTTGTTCTTTCAAAAGGGCTCCCATGGCTGTGGGGATGCTCCCTCTCAAAAGAGCCCCTCACTCTTTTGAAAGGGGGTCTTTTGAAAGGCCAGATCAGAAGGTCAATCTGCTTTTGGGGGTATGCATGCTCTTTCAAAATCCAACCTTTTGAAAGATGCCTTCTGGAAGATCACCTTTTGAAAGCACGCGGTAGCCACCCTCACTCATTCTCCTTATATGTCTCTGATCATTGTCCTGGCCTGATGGGAGATAGCCATTTCTAGTAAGGAGAAAATAATCATGCTCAGATGAGGAGATTTTAAAACAAACAAATGGGAAAAAATACAGACACATGACACTGTCACAAAAGTTGCTAATTCTGAGATACTTGTCAGACAAAATCCATTTACAATCAGCCTGCTACACCTTTCAGAATTTCAGGAAGGGTATGTCTACACTGCACCTGGGAGCAAGCTTCCTAGACCGGAACAAAAAAAAACAAAAACAAAAACTCTTGGTGGTTTGGTGGTACACAATTGTGTGAACCATGGCTATGTAGTCATCACTCTGAGATTGTTCCTCAGACTCTTGAGCACTGAGGAAATGGACCTAAGCCACAACACTCATACAGCTATTTTTAGCATGCTAGCAAGAGTCCCTCTACAAAAGTTTGTTGAAACATGGAGCTATACATATCTCATAGAACTGGAAGAGACCTCAATAGGTGATCAAGTCAGTCTCCTGCACTCATAGCAGGATTTATCACCATTCCACACACTGTTTTTTTTTTTAAAAATCTAACCTGCCTCAGAACCTTGAAAGGCCCCCTTAGGGCTTAATTTTACCACCTGGGTTAACAAGGCCAATGCACTAACACTGAGCTACCCGTCCCCCTATAGTGACTTCAAGATAGCGTAGACATACCCAAAGACTTGGACACCCAGACTTCACATCCCAGAAATAAGAGTTTTTTGAGCTGTCAGTACATTGGGAGCACTAAGAATATCAGAAATAAGACTACTATCACATACATTCACTGCAATGACAGTAGACACTGATGCCATCAAAACACCCGCTCTTTATAGTCTAGGGTGTTCATGCCACCTGCAGTCATATCACATTCTTCAGGGGGAAGTGGGATAGTCCAGAGAAAAATAATCAGAAAGGCTTCTGGACAGAGAGGAAGACAAAACACATATTCACTGTATGAGAGGGGATATCCAGCTCTTCCCTCTACCTTAAAAAATCTGGTTTCAGCCTTTTTTGTATAAAAGACTGTTTAGGGCTCTAATGCTGTTGGTCCATCAGGCTCAGAGGATGAAGGAAGTTTAGTAATTTCTTTACATCAACCTAGGGACAACATTATGGCTGCGTCTACACGTGCACGCTACTTCGAAGTAGCGGCACCAACTTCGAAATAGCGCCCGTCGCGTCTACACGCGTCGGGCGCTATTTCGAAGTTAACTTCGACGTTAGGCGGCGAGACGTCGAAGTTGCTAACCCCATGAGGGGATGGGAATAGCGCCCTACTTCGACGTTCAACATCGAAGTAGGGACGTGTAGACGATCCGCGTCCCGCAACATCGAAATAGCGGGGTCCTCCATGGCGGCCATCAGCTGGGGGGTTGAGAGATACTCTCTCTCCAGCCCTTGCGGGGCTCTGTGGTCACCGTGGGCAGCAGCCCTTAGCCCAGGGCTTCTGGCTGCTGCTGCTGCAGCTGGGGGTCCGTGCTGCATATACAGGGTCTGCAACTAGTTGTTGGCTCTGTGTATCTTGCACTGTTTAATGAAAGTGTGTCTGGGAGGGGCCCTTTAAGGGAGCGACTTGCTGTTGAGTCCGCCCCGTGACCCTGTCTGCAGCTGTGCCTGGCTCCCTTATTTCGATGTGTGCTACTTTGGCGTGTAGACGTTCCCTCGCTGTGCCTATTTCGATGTTGGGCTGAGCAACGTCGAAGTTGAACATCGACGTTGCCAGCCCTGGAGGACGTGTAGACGTTATTCATCGAAATAGCCTATTTCGATGTCGCAACATCGAAATAAGCTATTTCGAAGTTGGGTGCACGTGTAGACGTAGCCTATTACTCCTACTATGTCCACAACAATTTGGTGTTGGAGATTTGTTTTCGGATACAAGATTAGCTAGACTCAAACACCTGATAATGACTTGAAATGCTGGGAGGCCCTTGGAAGATAAGTTAACCAGTTCAAAACTCACACTGGGAACAATCTATTTGAAGAAGCTCCAGATTATAGCCTATTTCTGTATCTCAATACAATTATCATATACATTTTTATGTTACTTATCCATCCCTGGAGCCTTTTATTCTTCAACAGGGGAATCAGACAAAACTATATCTTTGGAGAAGAAGAAATTACTTAATTATAATTGCTCTCCTCTGAAGATATATGTTACAGCAGACCATCATTAACCTCCTCTCTTCAGAGCAGAGGGTCCTGAAATCCTTTTGCCATTATATTTTCCAAGTTACTTTGGAGATATCCCTATCTCACAGAAATGGAAGGGACTGTCAGATGTCCAGTCCCCTGTCATAGCAGGACCTATCACTACGTGACAGATTTTTTTAAAAATCTGTTTGGCTGTGACTACACATGCCACTTCTTCTGGAAGCAGCACGGAAATGACCCATCCGGAAGATGATAATGAGGTTTGGATGTAAATTTCCTGTGCCTCATTAGCATATGGACATGTGATTCGGAGTCTGGAAAAATTTTGAGGAAGAAAGGGCTTCCAGAAGGAGGGTTTCCTTCCAGAAGATCCCCATGGGCCATGCGTCTGCACGTGCATTTTGGAGTCTGGAAAAGCTTCTACCAGACTCTGAATTACATGCCCATATGCTAATGAAGCACAGGAAATTTACTTCCATGCCTCATTAGCATCTTCTGGATGGCTCATTACCATGCTGTTTCCAGAAAAAGTGGCACTTGTAGACACAGCCAAATAGATTGACACATGTAGACAGCGTTTTCCCCAGGTCCCTAAATGGCCCCCTCAAGGATTGAGCTCACAGCCGCTGAGCTATACCCCCACCCCATTTTGTACATATGGAGAGTATTTCCAACTCTCATGAGATATAAACTGAATCTGGAAAGATTAAAAGGTTTCTAAATTCCAAAACAAATCTGATTTGTGATGCTTCCACCAGCTCAAACTGATGAATTAAAATTTCTGAGAAGTTCCTGTCTTGCTTTGGTACTGAGGCTTATCCAGGAATGGGGATCTGGAACAGATTATGTTTGAAGATGAGTCATGTAAGCAAGGAGAATTTGAGCTCTGAATGAGTGCTCACCCGACAGCTTATGATGACCTGCGGAGAAGAAAAGGCTTTCAGACCAGACTGTATTTTCATGAGCACACTTACTTTGGATAGGTATCCAGTAGACAGAGCTGTGTTGCTCAAATGACTAAATTTAGCTGGCCTTGGGTTATAAAATCACTTTTGAAGGCAAGGGTAATGAAATATTGCTGCCCTTATTTTATGAATAAAGGAGAGCAGAACTGTTCTGGCCTGTCCCAATTGAGTGGGTAATCCTCAGCTGAACTGAAATTGCTAAACAGGGTGCTCTGATGCCAGATCATCTAAAAGGTTAAAAGGGGTGGGGAACAGATGTTTGTGCCTGCAGACGTGGTTCTGCCTTGGCATTTTTTAACATGCCCCACCCCGTTGTTCAAATATAGAGTTAATCAAGGCTTCATTAGGAGTCCTTGGCCATGTCTACACTACAAATATAACTTTGAAGTTCCTTGCTTCGAAGTACAACTTTGAAGTAACAGACTTCGAAGTTGAGCATCTACTCAAACCCTACTTCCAAGTTAAACTTCAAAGTAGGGCACTACTCCATTCCTGGGAATGGAGGAGGGACTTCTAAGTTTGGCTCCCTTACTTCGAAGATAACTTCGAAGTAAGGGGAAACGTGTGTAGACAGTCCACAGGCTACTTCAAAGTAGCTCCTAACTTTGAAGCTAACTTCGAAGTTAGTTCCTAGTGTAGGTAAACCCCTTTTGTTTTATTAAGTGATTACTACAGTTGAAATCATCTGTTGAAGGATGACATTTCTTCCTAATCTTCTTCAGCAGTGAAGTTTCCCCATTCAGATCTAAAAGTCACTGAAAGCTGAGTGGAATCTTATGACACCAACTTTCAGAGGTCACAATAGAAATGCAAGCTGTAGCTGAAGGTGACAGTAAGCAGGGGTGCCAGATGGCAGAGCAGAGTAGTGAGTGGGTGACACAGAAGCTGATACCAGAGCAAGTGCCCGGACAACAGAGTGAGCAGCGTATATTCTTCCTCCCTCCCTCTCTTTTCTCTCTCTCTCTCTCTTTCTCTCTCACACACACACACCATGGGAGGTGAACTCATGCTCATACAGCTCTGAACTCTGGGTCTTGAATTGACCAAGGACAGCACCTGTGAGTAGTGTGAAGTTGTGGGGAGAACAGAAGGGCACATTCAAAGAACTTTTGGCCGCTGGACTCAAAATGAGGAAAAAGATATTGCCTAACATACTCTGGGGTGGGTGGTTTGCTTATGCTTTTTTTTATTTGTTTATAAATCATGTTTGCGGCATTTTCCTTCCAAATTAATGCTCAGTTAGCATCACAGCATCATAGAATCCTAGGGGCTAGAAGGCACCTCAGGAATGCATTGAGTCCAGCTTCCTGCCCAAATCAGGATCAACCCTAACTATGTCATCCCAGCCAGGATTTAGTCAAGACAGGACTTAAAAACCTCTGGGGATGGAGATTCCATCAACTCTGTACATAATGAATTCCAGTGTGTCACCACTCTCCTGCTGAAATAATTCTTTCCTAATATCTAACCTACACCTCCCACTTTGTAACTGTAGACCATTCATCCTTGTTCTGCCATCGGTCATGACTGAGAACAGCCTCTCTCCATCCTCTTTAGTGCCCTCATTCAGGAAGTTGAAGGCTGCTATTAAATCGCCCCTCAGTCTTCTTTTCTGCAAACTAAAATAGGCCCAGATCCCTCAGCCTCTCCTGATAGGTCATGTGCTCCAGCCCTCTATTCATTTTTGTTGCCCTCTGCTGGACCCACTCCAATGCATCCCCATCCTTTCTGGGGGGCCCAGAACTGAATGCAATACTCCAGATGAGACCTCACCAGTGTCAAATACAGAGGAATAGTAACTTCCCTAGATCTGCTGGAAATGCTTTTCCTAATGCACGCCAATATGCCATTAGCTTTTTTGGCTACAAGGGCACACTGTGGACTCATATCCAGCCTCAGTGTAATCCCCAAGTCTTTTGCTGCTGCACTACTACTTAGCCAGTTGATCCCCAGCCTGTAACAATGCTTGGGATTCTTCCAGTCCAAGTGCAGGACTTTGCAATTGTCCTTGTTGAACCTCATCAGACTGAAGGATTGCTCCATAAATAATTTATCTAGGTCACCCTGGACCCTATTCCTACTCTCCAATGTATCCACCTGTCCCCCTACGTAGTGTCATCCACAGATTTGATGAGAGTGCAATACATCCCCACATCCAGGTCATTAATAAAAATGTGGAATAATACTGGCCCTAAAACTGATCCTGGGGACACTCCACTTGAAACTGACTGCCAACCAGATATTGAACCATTGATCACTAGCCATTGGGCATGACTGTCTAGGTGGCTTTCTATCCATTGTATAGTCCTTGTACCCAATCCATACTTCCTTAACTTATGGGCAAGAATATTGTGGGAAATTATATCAAACGCTTTGCTAAGGTCATGGTACACCACTTTCCCATGTCCACAGAACTAGTTATCTCACCACAGAAGCTAACCACATTGGTCAGGCAGGACTTGCCCTTGGTGAATCCATGTTGATGATCCTTGATCACTTTCCCCTCTTCCAAATGTTCCAAAATGGATTTCCTGAGGATCCCCTTCATGATTCTTCTGGGGCTGATGGGTCTATAGATTCCTGGATTGTCTTTTTTTTTCCTTTTTTAAAGATGGGCACTTTATTTGTCTTTTTCCAGTCATCTGGGATCTTTCCCAATACCCACAAGTTTTCAAAGATAATGCCCAAAGGCTCTGCATTGACATTTCCCAATTACCTCAGTACCCTTGGATTCATTAAATCAAGACCCATAGATTTGTTCATGTCTACCTTTTTTAAGTAGACAACCTGTTCTTTCCCCACCAAGGGCTAGCTCCTTCCCATACTGCATTGCCTAATGCAGTAGTCTGAGAGATGTCCTTGTCTGTGAAGATTGAGACATAAAAAGCCTTGAGTACTTCAGCTTTTCACACATTATCTGTCTCCAGTTTACCTCCCTCATCCAGTAATGGCCCCACACCCTCCCTGATCACCCTCTTATTGTTAATTTGTGTGACTGTTAATGCCTGTATCTACCCTTCTTGTTACCCTTCACGTTCCTTGCTAGCTAGAGTTCCAGTTGTGCTTTTGCCTTCCTGATTACTCCCCTGCATTCTCCAGCAATATAATTATACTCCTCCTTAGACATCTGGTCAATTTTCCATTTCTTAAATGGATCCTTTTTGAGTTTAAGCTCTCCAGAGATTTCCCTGGCAAGCCAAGCTGGTTGCCTACCATATTTGCTCTTCTTACTCTGCATTTGGATGATTTGTTCCTGTGCCTTCAATAAGGTTTCTTTAAAATATTGCCAGTTGTCCTGAACACCTTTCCCCTTCATAGTAGCTTCCCAGGGGATCCTGCCCATCAGTTTTCTGAGGGAATCCAAGTCTGTTCATCTGAAATCAAGGGTCTATATTTTACTGTTCATGTTCCTTCCTTTTGTCAGAATCCTGAAGTCCACCATCTCATGACTGCTTCAGGCCAGTTTGCCACCCACTTCAATTTCTTTTACTAGTTCTTCCCTGTTTGTGAGCAGCAGGTCAAGCTGTGCACAGCCCCTGGTCGGTTCCTTCAGCACTTGTACCAGGAGGTTATCCCCAACATTCTCCAAAAAAGTCCTGGATTGTCTGTGCTGCTGTATTGGTCTCTCAACAAATGTCAGGGTGATTAAAGTCTCGCATGAGAACCATGGCCTGTGATTTGGAAGCTTCTCTCAGTTGTCTGAAGAAATCTTCATCTACTTCATCTACCTCATCTGGAGGTCTATAGCAGATACCAACCACAACACCACCTATTTTGCTTCTGCCTCTAAGCTTAACACAAAGACTCTCAGCTGGCTTTTCTCCCTCCATATACTGGAACTGTGAGCAATCCTACTGCTCTCTCGTATACAGCACAACTCCTCCTTTTTTCCCTTATCTGTCCTTCCTGAACAGTTTATACCCTTCCATGACAGTGCTCAAGTTGTGTGACTCATCCAACAAGTCTCTGTTATGTCAATCACCTCATATTCCTTTGACTGTGCGAGGGCCTCTAATTCTTCCTGTTTGTTTCCCAGGTTTCTTGCATTTGTATACAAACACCTTAGATAACTGGTTGATTGGCCTACAAGCAAGGCTCCTCCTTTATTGTATCTTCCTCCTTCCCCACTTCCCCATTACCTGGTTACTTCCTTCCATTAAAAATATTTGTTCCCACTCAGACTATGCTTGCAAGAGGAGATATATTGTCTTTGAGAAGCAGCCAGGGAGTGAAGCACAACTTTCCCAGATTACTGGGTGAGGGATCAATCTGGTTCTGTATTATATTGTTAAGACAGACCCCAAAATATTGAACCTTGCCCTTATTACAGACCTCCACTGACAGATGGGTCACATCAGTTAAAAATAATGGGGAATACCAATTAAGATTATGTGGGCTTGAGGAGATGTGACTGTAGGATGAGTTGCCTGTGCTGCTGACATTTACTGATGGACTGTATGAATTGGTATATTCACTCACCCGGAGTATCACATAATGTTTCAATGCCGGGGAAGCTAACGTATCATTACCCATATGTTACTATTAGTATGGGTCATTGTTAATGTTAAATATTAAAGGCATGACAAATAATATTTTAATATGCATTGGGCTAGATCCACAAAGAGTACCTAACTGTCGCAAGGGAAAAAGATGAAGTTTAAATCTTCAAAAACCCTGCTCAAATGCCACCAGAACTGTAAGCACACACAGATTTTCTAGTTTATGTGTTTCCACCAATGAAGTCCAGTAAAAATCTGCAGGTCAACATGAGCATTCCCATGTATCAAATGCTTAAGCTTCATTGGGAATGTCACAGGTCCTCCCACACACCTCACCTGTGACCTGGTAGGCATGCTCTCCTCAGAGATAGAGCTGTCCAGACCATGGGAAAATGCCTCCCTCCATCTGTGATTCTCAGCTGCAAGCCTCCTTTTGGTATTATATGTCTATAATATTTAGGGGAATGATAGAAGGTGGCTCACTCACAAAATGCCTACTTGTTATAGCACTCTCCAGAGATGTGAGAGAGGTCCAGTTCAAGTCTCCCTCTTACCTAAGGGTGAAAAGGCATTTGATCCAGAATATGCCTCTTATCATGTAAGTGTAAGCTCCTAGAGAAGGACTCAGGGTCTCACTCCTCCCAACTGAATGCTCTAACCACCGAGCTACAGAGTCATTCTCTTGCTTGCTCTCTTTGTAGTCCAATGACTCTCTCATTATTTATCCACAGAAGCATAGATTCAATAGGAGAGACTGAGGGTACCCCACATCAGAATATCATAATAGTCCAGTGATTATGGCATTCACTTGAGAAGTGGCAGATCCCTGAATGTCAGTAAGAGGGGAGACACACAATCCCAGTCGAAGTCCCCCATGTTCCCCTCAGCATTCATTTTGTGTATGGTCACCTAAAGGCAATCAATCAGTCCAGTAGCTGAGGTCTGAGCACAATTAACGATCTGGTTGTGCCTGACTGTCATTTGCTATATATTTCCATTTTTTCATATATTTCTTTTCATAGAATTTTGTTCATGCATCTCTGAGCCTTAAGCATCTGTACACCCAAGTGCAGCCTGACAAAAGACATGAGCACAGGAAGAACAAAAGGTGTTTAGAAAACTTTGCTGCCAAAATCTGGGAGCCGCCTTCAAATTTGGGTGAATTTTAAACACTTGCTGGACTTGAGGGCAGCAGAGCAGGAGCTTTGTGAATCCCAGATGGCCTGATTCTGTGATTTAGGTACCTGAAGTGTTAATGAGGCACCAAAAACCTTTTGTGAACACTTACCTGAATTCTACCCATGTATTTTATGGGGAGCCTGTGCACACAGCTTTAGGCTGTGGATTCCATTAGGCAGCAGAGCACCTAAAGTTAAGTACTGAAACCTAAGTGCTCCTTCTGGGTCCTGCTCACAGAATTAATCTTTGATAGATACTATTTTTGCTCTGATGCACTAGAACCTCCAGGAATCTCTAATATGGGAACATCTGTGATACGGAGGAGGAAATGGCTCTACATGCTGGTGCTTCCCCTCCCCCCAGCTGAAGGAATGGCAGCACACAGAGCTGCAATGAGCAAGGGTGAGGGGTAGGTCAGTGGTTTGAACATTAGCCTGCTAAATCCCAGGGTTGTGAACTCAATCCTTCAGGAGGCCATTTAGGAATCTGGGGCAGATAGATTTAAACAAATACCTGATAAGGATGGTGATACGTCCTGCTGTGAGTGTAGGGGGCTGGACTCAATGACCTCTGAAGGCCTGTTCCAGTTCTATGAAATAGGTAGGTATATCTTCTGTTGAGGCTTTTCTCTGCCGCCCCTATAGCATTGATAGACAGCATCTGAGAGTGGTGGTAGATAGAGCTACATGTTTTCCCTTGAGCAGAGTGCCAGGTAGTTTCCCCTGCTGCCTATTCCCTTCACAACCAGACCCAGCTGCATTCCTTCCACACTCCTCAAATTCTGACATATTCTGTTTCCAAGGGTTTCAATATTAAAGAGATCCAAGTGTACTTCTAGCCATCTTGAAATCATCACCTTTGATCACATTGTTTCAAATTCTCTGATCATTTAAAGGAAGATTTAATTTTAATTCTGGGAATACCTGTCCCAGCTATTCTACCTTGTTCTCTTTCTATCTGCCTTCATCTTCTGCTTCCCACATATTAATTTGTAACTTTCTGCTGTGATAAGATATGAATAAGCACATATTTAATAATAGAAGGTATGTTGTAAGCTGCTGTTTCTGAGGAAGTGCAGTCAGGAATGTCACTAGTCTTGACAAGAAAGCTGTAATGAATGGGTTCATATTTTATGCATCATCTCTGAACATACAGTATTTTGAATAAATCAGAAGAATATGTTGTATTGGGTGTGGGAAGATTGTGTTGATTATACATTAATCCCAAAATGTTTTATTAGGTTATGGAAAACAAGTCACATTTCTGCTGCAGAATTCCATTATCATGGGGTACCTATGTTAGTCTGTAGTCTATTATTAGTCTATTAGTCTGATAATTCCATTATCATGGGGTAGCTACGTTAGCTATGAGAAGTCCTGTGGCACCTTATAGACTAACAATATTTTTGGAGAATAAGCTTTCCTGGGCAAAGAGCCACTTCATCAGATGCATTGGAGTGGAGATTCCAGAGGCAAGTCTAGTTATACAGGCTCATGAAAAGAAGGTAGTACCAATCAAGAAGAAAGCTAGAGCTGACGAGGTCAGTTCCGTCAGGGAGGATGTGGTCCTCTTCCAGGAGCTGACATAGAGGTGCAAACAGGAGAAAATGCTCTTGTAGTTGGCCAACCATTCCCAGTTTTTGTTCAGTTATTGACTGATGGTGTCAAATTTGCAAATGAATTGTAGCTCTGAAGTTTCTCTTTGGAGTCTGTTTTAGAAGGTAGTTTTTGTTGGTTTAAACCTGCTACAGCATGTCCAGGGAAATGGAAGTGTTCTACAAATTTCTGTATGTTACCATTCCTGATACCTGATTTGTGTCCATTTATTCTTTTACCTAAAGACTGTCCATTTTGGCCAATGTATATGGCAGGGGAGCATTGCTGGCACATGACGGCATATATTACATTAGTAGATGTGCAGGTGAATGAGTCCCTGATGGTGTGCTTGATGTGGTTAGGTCCTGTGATGGTGTCACTGGTGTAGCTATGTCGGCGGAGTTGGCACCAAGGTTTGTTGCTGGGCTAGGGTCCTGAGTTATAGTTACTGTGATGTGGTGTATAGTTGTTGGTGAGAATTTGTTTCAGGCTGGTGGGCTGTCTGTAGAGGAGCACTGAGGCACTGGAGAGGTTATAGCTGGGGGCTGTAGATGATGGCCAGTGGTGTTCTGTTATTTTCTTTGTTAGGCCTGTCTTGTAGCAGGTGGCTTCTGGGTACATGTCTGGATTTATCAATCTGTTTACTCACTCCATCAGGTGGATATTGTAGTTTTAGGAAACCTTGGTAAAGGTCTTGTAGGTGTTTGTCTTTCCTGAGGGATTAGAGCAAATGCAGTTGTACTTTACTGCTTGGCTGCAGACAATGAATTGTGTGCTGTACCCTGGATGAAAGCTGGAGACATGTAGGTAAGCATAGTGACCCATGACTCTCTGGTTTAGGGTGGTGTTTATGTGACCATCACTTATTTGCACTGTAGTGTCCAGGAAGTGGATCTTTTGTGTGGACTGGTCCAGGCTGAGTTTGATGGTGCAGTGGAAACTGTTGAAATCATGGTGGAATTCTTCAAGAGCCTCGTTCCCATGGGTTCAGATGATGATGTCATCAATGTAGCACAAGTGGGGCGCTAGAGGACAAGAGCTGAGGAAGCGTTCTTCCAGGTCAGTCATAAAGATGTTGGCATACAGTGGGCCATGTGGGTGTCTATAGTGGTGCCACTGATTTGAGGGTATAAATTGTCCTCAAATCTGAAATAGTTCATAGAATCATAGAATTCTAGGACTGGAAGGGACCTCAGGAAATCATCTAGGCTACCCCCCACCTAAATCAGGATCAACCCCACCTAAATCATCTCACCCATGACTATGTCAGGAAGACACTTAAAAACCTCCAGGGATGGAGATTCCACCATCTGTCTCAGTAACACATTCCAGTGCTTCACCACCCTCCTGGTGAAATAGTTTTTCCTAATATCCAACCTACACCTCTCCCTCTGTAAGTTCAGATGATTGATCCTTGTTTTGCCATCTGTCTTCACTGAGAACAGTTTCTCTCCATCCTCATAGGGGAATGGGACAATGACAGGTGACTACAGAATTTTAGGATGTGGAGGCAGACATTCCATGAGGTCTGCCAGTGGCTAGCCCCTGTGTTGAGGCATGAGGACATTCAGAAGTGGCCTGCCCTCCCTGGCAAAAAGAGGGTTGTGATAGCTGTCTGGAAACTGGCCACTCTAGATAGCTACCACTCTGTGGGCCACCAGTTTGGTGTGGACAAGGCCACAGTAGGGGCCATTATCATGGAGGTGAGGCAAGCTCAGGCCACACACCCACCGAGGGAGAAGGAGCCCAGGAAAGGGGACTATTGGGGACTGGAAGTGTAAATAGAAATAATTTAGGTTATAAGGGGCCACAGGACAGGAGGGGCCTGGGGAACCAAGGGCTGGGTGGGGCCGGGGGGCCTGACACTTCCCGCATGACCTCACGGGTGCATATGTCCTCCATCTCATGAGGGTGGTTCGGGCATTGAACGCCATGCTCCTGCAAAGGGTGGTCCATGTGGGGGACCTGGATGTGGCCATCACCAGCTTCACAGCACTCAGGTTCCTAAATTGCTTCAGTCCCTGGATGGGACACATATATTGATCTGTGCCTCGAAACACAGTGGGAGCCAGTATATAAACAGAAAGGGGTACCACTCTGTGGTGCTTCAGGCCCTGGTAGACACCGGGGCCACTTCCAGAACATAATTAAAGTTATAAAAATCACATGACATGAACAAAAGACTTACTAACATGCATGTAACGTACTGTTGACTTAAATACTAATAAATGCTGGAGGCTCTCTAGGATCACACACAGATGTCCTAACTTCAAACTTGAATCTTCAAGTAGAAATAAAGAAAAATACAAATAAAGCATATTAAACTCAATCTAGTTTTAGCATCAAGACATTTAGCTGTAATTATTCATTTTCTGTAGCAGGCCTTAAATAAAGTAGACTGTCATTCATTGTAAATTCATTGGCATGTTCATCTAATTCAGATGCATTGTGTCTAAATTTCCTGTCATTGCAAAGAAAAAGTGAAGCTTTTCTTCAGGGAAAATGTTTCTGGGAGTAATCAGAGAAACAATAAAGGTACAAACAATTATATGTTAAAACAAAATCTCCAGTGCAATTGCACCAATTTGCCATTTTAATTAGGCTTCCATTTGCGTTTTTCAAAAATG
Source organism: Carettochelys insculpta (assembly GCF_033958435.1). Classification (NCBI taxonomy): domain Eukaryota; kingdom Metazoa; phylum Chordata; order Testudines; family Carettochelyidae; genus Carettochelys; species Carettochelys insculpta. Next base: position 54,938,780 of record NC_134141.1, on the reverse strand, counting down.
TTAATAACTATAAAAGATTCATACAAGCATTATTTTGGCCTGGATTTCCATGGTATTCTTCAGACAGTAGAAGGATTGCATGCACTCACATTTTTCTTTCATTTTTTTTCCTCCTCCCCACTTTTTTCTATTATATTACATATTTTTTGTCCTTTCCCCCAAGTTTCAGTTCAGTAACCACCGCAAGAAAAAAATGGGAAAAAAAGTCACTAAGGACATGAAGAAAAAATCCTGACTGATCTTCTTGTAGTGCAACTGACTTTTAGTAAGAAAGATGGAAGACCACATGAAGAACATTGCAACACATTATTTATCCTCCTTTTAAAGATCTTGATCCAAGTCCATTCCCATCAATGTATTTTCATTGACATCAGTGGGCTTCATAACGCGTCCCAGAGCTAAGACATGCTATATAAATGTTATACTAGATGGGAACTGTGCAGATATGATATGGTGAGGATTAGATTTTTGTATGCTATAATTTTAAATAATGCTTTCATTATTGTCTTACTCATGCAGTATTGATGGTATTTTAAATGTGAGCTTTTGTTACCAAGTGTTGCTTGTTGTATGTATTTGTGTCATTAAATGCACATATATAGTATAGGAGGTGGGTAGGGTGAGCACTTAAAGGATTTGTAACTGGTTAAAAAAGAGGAACCAAAGGAACAAATGGTGAGTTTTCAGGATGGAGAGAAGTAGCTAGCTATATTTCCAACGGTCTGTACTGGGACCAATCCTATTCAACATGTTTATAAATGATTGGGAGAAAGGGGTAAGGAGTGAGGTAGCAAAATTTGCTGATGATTAAACTGCTCGAGATAATTAAAAACAAAGCAGAGTGTGAAGAGCTTCAAAAGGATCTCACAAATCTAGGAAATGAAATGGAAAATTAATTTTAATATTGATAATGTTGTATAAAGCACTCCACTCAGTCCAGTGCAATACTGATGTAAATTGTGCAACTTTCTGTTATTGCTGGGTTTAAGTCCTTCAACTTTCTGCAAGATTTGTAAAAGTAGCTTCGTTTTGTAGACACAGCTTTGTTCTACATTGCTGTATTTTGTTTCATAAGCTTTTGTTTTGTAGAAACTGCTAGGTCTATATTAAGTTTTGAAAGTTAGTAAGAAATTGCTTATGGATACTGTAAGTCTTTTTAAAAATCCTGACTGTTCCTTTTGTAAAAGAAATGTCTTTCTTTCTGAAGTGAGTTTTCCTTTGTGTGAATGAGAAAAGCGTGACTGTGTGTGTGTGTGCAATAGAAGCAGCTCTGAAGCCAGCCTGTCTGGATGACCAGCTGCCAGCAGCACCTGGATGGCCAGAGAATAATAAGAGCTGAGCCTTGCAAAATAACCCACCCAATAAAGAGGCCTCACCAAGATAACTCAAAGTCCCATCTGCTGTTAGCTCATGACTATGTGTATGGGATATGTGTAGACACAGACTTTGTGTGTGGATGCTCCATGTTTTTCCGAAAGAACTTGCTAGTGTAGATGCAGCCATAGAGAAGAGCTGCGAGGACCAGGGGAATGGAGGATTTATCTTAGATCTTTGTTTAGCCTAACAAAACAAATGTTGTGAGGGGATATGATCACTGTTTACAAATACATCAATGGGGCAACCACTGCAGAAGGTGAAAAGCTATTTAAACAAAAGCATCATGTTGGCACAAGTACAAATGGGTACAAATTAGCCATGAATAAATTCAAGCTATAAATTAGATAAAGGTTTCTAACTCTGAAGGTGGTCAGGATCTGAAACTTGCTTCCCAGTAGGAATTATGTGTTTTGTGCGTGGGAAGCAAGTGAATTAATTTTGAGGGAGAGATGGAAAAGTGAGAACATGCGATGGAGTTCCCTGTGGTGATGGCAGTGCAGTGGGGGCAAGCTCACTGGTCCTGTAAGTCTCTTCCATCTTATGGCTTGTCTTTCTAAAACACTTATGCTTCAGGGCTTCCACCTCTCAACTGCAGGGGTCAGGAAGGGATTTTCTTCCTCATCTGTTCTTTTTCCCCTCCTTCCCCTGAAGCATCACAGAAGGCCATAGCTGGAGATGGGACACTAGACAGGAGCTGAGTTGGCATAAAGTAATCTCATTCCAAGATGGCTGCTTCTTGTCTCCATCAAAAGAAAGTGCCCTGGCCCCTGGACTATTGGCTATTTTCAAGCATGTCATTCTCAGTGTCTGCTGCTGAAACTGCTCCACTGTATATACTGGAGCAAGGGATCTCTTTCCCTGGTGACAGCTCCAACTGTTGTGCTGTGGAGTTATTCTCACTTGGTTTTGGACCTGTGAATAATCTGTGCACCATGGAATAGCTTCAAAACAGGAGAGCCTGAAAGCTCTGCCCATGAATATGCCATGTTTAGATCATTCTCCTGGAGCAAGGAGATGGCAGTGGCGGCAGCAGCACCACTTCCCCCACCTTGAAAAAGGATCATCTTGACTAGGTGACTGGCTACAGGAGAGGAGTTAGCAGCCATTAATGCTGAGGGAAGACAAGCTAGGTCTGCCAGTCCCAAGTTCATTAAATTGCTGCTGGAGCCATGCATGGAACACTGCAAGGGGCTCTGATGTTGGCAGGAGACGGCTACCTCCCCAGCCCTGCACCTTCCACCTGAAGCCCCATCCCATTTTGCAAGTGTGGAGCTGGATACCTGCACCTTGCCCAGGGGCCCAGCAGTTTTGTCAGTCCCCCTGAGACAGGCACCTAACTCAGGTCAAAAGAAGGTATCTAATATCCTTCAAAAGCAGGGGCTTCTCCCCTCTTCCTGTGGCTGCTGGCTTTTGTGGACCCCCTTTTAGGTGCTTAATTCTCAGCCCTGCACTGCAGATGAAGCCTCAGTGGCTAACTTGGGACTGTGGAGTCCACTGAGTGACAGAGCCCATTAACATTCAGCAATGGGTAAGGAGGCAACTCAGTGTGTAGATAACATAAAGAACAACCCACATTAATTTTTCTAACCATTTTCTGTTTGAGGTTTTGTTTGATTTTTAACATGACGATTGAAAATAAACTCCTTTTAAAAATAAACATCCAGATATTCTGAATGGAATTATTTTAGGAGAAATGTCAGTCAAATCTACTTCATCCTGAACTTCAGTATTGAATGGTGCCAGTAGGAAAATAGAAAACTAAACAATGAAAAAAGGCTAGCCTCCCTTCAACAGAATAAGAAACTCAAAGTGGAATACATAAACACAACAGCCAAAAAAGTGCCATAATATTAATTCATGAAACTATGTATACTGAAAAGAAAACTCATTTTATAGAATCAAGTTTGAACAATTTTTCCACTAAAGACAAAATACTGTTTCACTTTCTCCAACTCTTCAATATACTAAGTTTTCATGTGTAGCTGAGCAGTGTTCCTGCATGGAGGCCAGGGAGAGATTTTGGGGCACTTACGCAGAAGCATAGGTACATATTCTTTGGGGAAAGGCCAGCTCTGCATGTTTATTGTCACGAATGGGGATTTGGGCATACATCCATAAGAGCCACCACTACATCCATTTGTTTGGCCACTGAACCTCATTGATTGAGGGTAAAGAACAGTAGAAACCATTGAAGTCTGCATGGATTTAGCACCCACCAAAGAACAGCTCAGCTCTTTCCAGTGCAAGCTGTGGCACTTCATCCATCTACTGTACAGTCCAGCTACTCTAGCTCCAAATTTTTCTGCCATATTTCAGACACTACACATCAAATTCTACTCTTATTTATACCCTTTAATAGAGTCCTGTGCCAATACAAAAATATCCACATCCACCAGGCTCAACTCCACATCCAATCCACAACCAGCAATCCAGATCTGGAGTCAGAAGGAAGCATAGATGAGCAAGAAGCAGGTAGGGTTGTGCAGGAAAGATTCAGGCAGCATAAATCAGGGAACCAGAGCTGGGGCTTCACTGGTCAATGCTTGCCAGGCAGGGGGGAGGGAGACTAGGCAGGACCAGCCCTTCCTTCAGGTAGATTTAGGATTCAGCTTCTTGTGTCCTTTTCCTGGAGCCTGCCCTAACACCCCACCACCCCCACACTATCCCCTCCACCTGGTTTCAGGGGAAACCCTGCTCCACTATCCACAAATATCATACCCATGGATTTGAATATCCAGGGATATGAAAGCAGATATCCACAGATACACTGAGCTCTACCCATTGAGCCAAGTGGTTTAGTAGTGTGTGGAGAACCTAATTTGGTATTATACTTACTAATTAGTATTCCGAGTAAATATTTTTCAGAGGCACAGTACTGTCGTAAGCCAGCAATCACTAGGAGGGTGGTGAAGCACTGGAATGGGTTTCTTAGGGAGGTGGTACAATATTCATCCTTACAGGATGATAAGTCCTGTGGCGCCTTATAGACTAACAGATATTTCAGACCATAAGCTTTCATGGGCAAAAACCCGCTTAGCAGATGCATCTGATGAAGTGGTCCATTGCCCATGAAAGCTAATTCTCCAAAATATCTGTTAGTCTATAAGGTGCCACAGGACTTCTTGTTGATCTCAAAGATACAGACTAACATGGCTACCTCTCTCATCCTTACAGGGTTTTTTTTGAATGCAGGCTTTGCCAGGCGGTCTTATCCAACCCTAAATCTGTGAAACACATACACTTCCAATGTGTGGTTGAAAATGTCTGAAAATAATGGCTGACATATTAGCATATTTTTTCCTGCTCGTATGGTATTTTTGTGTGTATTTCCAGTACAGCTAAGGTAAATGGATACAAATTATCTGATCTATTATTATTATTCAGTCTAATAATCTAAATTATTACTAGTTGGAAGAAGTTACATGAATATTAAATCTGTCCTATTTGCATATTGGCAGATAATTTGGGTAGCCATATCAATCAGGTTATTCTTAAATAGTTTAGTGCAACACGAGGAAAGACTGTAAAACTTATTTTTCCAAAAAAAGAGACCCCAAAGGTTTCTTCATTTTTGCATTTCAATTTTATTTAGACAGAGAGCAAATGCAGCCAGAATTAAGCCCTTTTACAAATGCATTAGTTTGTAGAACTTCCCCAGATGGTCATTAAAATTTAATGAACTGTCGTATTTCCAAGCCTGTACAGCAGTAATGTAAGTCTAGATACAATAGCTCAAGAAATATATAACATAAATTAATTTAAAAGAAATCTGAGAATTTACAGAATACAAAAGCAACATTTTCCACATGCCAGGTATTCTATTTTTGGCACATAACACTTTTCAGGTTTTGTTTGGTGCTCTTTCTGTTTGTAGAACTTTGCAAATGGTATATTCACAGCCCACTTTAAAATATGCAGCACAACACTCTTAGTTATGTCATGTACCAGTAAAGCCAGTGGAGAGAGTACACTCAAATGTTTGTTTTGAACATGAACTACCATTTTACTAGCTTCTAACGTGACTAACAAAAGTACATTTTATAAACCTCGGAACCATATAGGCTACGTCTACACGTGAACGCTACATTGAAATAGGCTATTTCGATGAATAACGTCTACACGTCCTCCAGGGCTGGCAATGTCAACGTTCAACATCGACGTTGCGCAGCACCACATCGAAATAGGCGCTGTGAGGGAACGTCTACATGCCAAAGTAGCACACATCGAAATAGGGATGCCAGGCACAGCTGCAGACAGGGTCACAGGGCGGACTAGCGCTTCCAGGGCAACAGCTAGCCGCTCCCTTAAAGGGCCCCTCCCAGACACACTCAGCCTGCACAGCTTGCGGTCTGAGGAGCCATAGGCACGCAGACCTCGGGCGACGCAGCCATGGACCCCCAGCAGCAGCAGCAGCAGCAGCCAGAGGTCCACCCAGCCTTCCCTGCAGGAGCAGGGCTCGCCCTGATCCATGCCATGCGGGAGGCAGCTGAGCACCTCCTTGCCACACCGGAGGAGGAGCGGCCCCCAGGGGACCAGGACTCAACCCCCAACCATGGAGCACCCTGACCCTCCCGCCTCACACGCTGCCACCTGTGGAGCTACCCCACCAGCACCGACTGGTGGGAGCGGCTGGTGTTGAGGAGTGGGACGACGACTGCTGGCTCAGGAACTTTAGGATGAGCCGGCAGACATTTATGGAGCTGTGCCAGTGGCTCACCCCCGCACTCAGGTACCAGGACACCGCCATGCAGCGTGCCCTCCCAGTGGAGAAACGGGTCGGCATCGCTGTCTGGAAGCTGGCCACTCCAGACAGCTACCGATCCATGGGCCAGCAGTTTGGCGTCGGCAAGGCCACCGTCGGGTCTGTCCTCATGGAGGTAAGAGGACCCACGGGGGGAGGGGGAGGTAGCTCTGGGAGGGCAGGGGAGGGGAGGGGGGCCCTGGCAGGGGAGGGCAGGGCAGGGCAGGGCAGGGAAGGGGAGAGGAGGGGGGCCCTGGCAGGGCAGGGCCACGCACACCCTGCTCATCCCTCATTGGTGCTCTCCCATGTGCTTCCCCTGCAGGTCGTGCATGCCATGAACGCCATGCTCCTCCACAGGCTCATGAGGCTCGGACCCAGATGCCACCATCGCGGGCTTTGCCATGCTGGGCTTCCCCAGTTGCTTCAGGGCTCTGGATGGGACTCACATCCCCATCCGCGCCCCGCAACACAGTGGAGGACACTACGTAAACCGCAAGGGCTAGCACTCAGTGGTCCTCCAGGCCTTGGTGGACAGCCGGGGCCGTTTCCAGGACGTTTATGTGGGCTGGCCTGGCAGCACCCACAACGCCCGGGTTTTCCAGAACTCGGGCCTGTGCCGCCAGCTGGTGGCGGGGACCTACATCCCCCAGTGGGAGATCCCTGTGGGGGACACCACCATGCCCCTCTGCGTCATTGCAGATGCAGCATACCCCCTCTGGCCCTGGCTCATGCACCCGTACACGGGCCATCTGTCTGCCAGCCAGGACCGCTTCAACCAGCGCCTGAACCACGTGCGCCAGGTGGTGGAGCGCTCATTTGGCCGCCTCAAAGGGCGCTGGAGATGTCTCCTGACCCGCTTGGATGCGGGCCCCAACAACTTCCCCCAGACTGTGGGTGTCTGCTGCCCCCTACACAATCTGGTGGAGAGCAAGGGGGAGGCATTTTTTTCAGGGCTGGGCTGTGGAGGCCAGCAGGGGCGACGTGCAGCCACCCGCTGCCCCCCGTCGCCAGGTGGACCCCGAAGGGACCCGGGTCCGGGAGGCCCTGTGGGCCCACTTCGATGAGGCCACGAGGTGAACTCTGCGGCGGCCGGCATGGCATTCGGGGCCAAATAGTCCACCAGGCGGTTGAAAGTGTCCATGTAGGCCCCCCATGCCTCTTGGCGCCAGGCCAGCGTCTGCTCCTGGAGGTCGAGACGGCATTGCTCCACCTGCAGGCGCTGCTCCGCAACCTCCAGCTGCCGACGATGGATGGCCAGCAGCTGGGGGTCTGTCGCTGGCGGATGGTGCTGGGTCCGCCGTCTTGCCCGCCGTGGGGCCGGTCGGTCCTCCGCCGAGGGGCTTGCCTGGAGCGATGGCCCCGGAGAGGTCTCCGGGACCACTGATGCCTCGCCGGCACTCTCTTCCAGTCCTTCGGATGGTGCAGCTGCGGAACACAGGAGGGCGGGGAGAAGAGTGGAGACAGGCGTTAGTGTGGGCCCCGAGCCATTGCCCTTGTCCCGCCACCCCTGTGCTGCAGGTTCCCCATCCCCGTCCCCGGGAGATGCTGCTGTGATGGATGGGGTTCGGGGGTCCCCCTGCACTGCACCCCATCCCCTGGCGGGAGTGACTCTCACTTCACTCAGCAGGGTCTGACAGGAGAGGTTTCTTAGGCCACAGATGCCCAGTTTCTCCCAGGAGTGACAGTACAGCTGTCGGAGACAGTCCTTCCAACCCGTCCTGGGGAGAAGACCCCAAGGAGTGCTCCTCTGGGGTGTAGATTTCCCCCTCCTCAGACTGGCTGCCTTCCAGCTCTCCTTTCCCCTAGCCTCTACCTGCGGCGCCCCCCGATTCAAAGGCAGCTCAGCTCCTCCCTCCTCTTTGTTCAGGGCAGAGGTGTCACCTGCCAGCTGTAGCCCCACGATCATCCTTTGCCCCTGGGAGCTATTCAGCTTGTTGCTCATATCTAGCCTGAGTCTCGCTTTTGCACTCCCCCCACTCCATCACATGCTGCTGCTGCTGCTGCTGCTGCTGCTGCTGCTGCGGGGTGTCCCACCCCCTCCTCCTGGGGGATCCTCGAGGTTCCGCTCCCCCCTGCCCCGGGGATGGGGCATGGCACTGTCATGCTGGCGGGGGGGCGGGCAGGGGCTGATGCACTCCTGTGAGGGACATGGCCCTGCTTTCCTTGGGGCCATGGCCATCTGGGCATGTGGAGGGCCCTGGCCACATATCTATTACCCCCACCCCTCAACCCCGGGGGTGTACACCACGGGGGGGTACATACCTGTCTGTCCACTCCCATGGTCCGGGGATCCCCGGGGGGCGGACGCCCAGCTGCTGCTCCGGGAGGGCAGGAGGAGGATCTGCAGCCCAGACTCTGCAGAGGAGGAGCCCCCCCCACTCCTTCTGCTGTGATGGCCTGGGGGTGGGCTCCAGGGGTGGGCCCCTGGGGTGCGGGACTTACCTCCTGTCCAGACTCCAGCTGCAGGGCCTGCTGGGGCTCGTCGGCCGATGTATCAAGGGTGGCCGGAGGGGAGGAGGTGTGCCGGGAGCCCAGGATGTCCCTGAGCTCCCTGTAAAAGGGGCAAATGATGGGGGCGGCCCCAGATCGGCCGGCCACATCTCGGGCCCAGGCGTAACCCTGCCGCAGCTCCTTCACTTTACTGCGGACATGATACGGAGTGCAGGCAGGGTGACCCCGGGTGGCCAGGCCCTCGGCCAGCCGAGCGAACGCATCCACGTTCCGCCTCTTGCTCCCCATTACCTGGAGCACCTCATCCTCGCTCCAGAGCCCCAGCAGGTCACAAAGCTCGGCCTCCGTCCAGGAGGGGCCCTGCTGCCGCTTCCCAGCCTGGCTGCCTGCCTGGCTGGCCTGGCTGCCCTGGCTCCCCTTGGGGGGGGTCACCTGGGGGCGCTGGGGGTGCTGCCGGGCAGCCATCGCAGGTGGGGTGGCTGGTTTGGATGGCTGAGGGATGTGCAGGCTGGCCGCGTGTCTGGGCTGCCGCCTGCACGTTCCCTCAGCTTCCTGCACAGGAAGGGCGGGGGAGGGGACCTTTAAGGGGCCACTTCACGCGGCCACCATTGAGCTGAGGGGCTGTAGAGAGCGTCTCTCAACCCCTCAGCTGATGGCCGCCATGGAGGACCCCGCAATTTCGACGTTGTGGGACGTGCAACAACTACACGGTCCCTACTTCAACGTTGAACATCGAAGTAGGGCACTATTCCTATCCCCTCATGGGGTTAGCGGCTTCGACGTCTCGCCACTTAACGTCAATGTTAACATCGAAATAGCGCCCAACACGTGTAGCCGTGACGGGCGCTATTTCGAAGTTAGTGCCACTACTTCAAAGTAGCGTGCACGTGTAGATACGGCTATAATGTTACATAAACAGAATAAAACACTGTTGATTCTAAGAGAAATATTGTAGACATCAGAAATATCTAGAATGCCTAATTTGTCATGGAAAATGAGCTCATCAGACAGGTAAAACGTAACATTCATTTATCTGAGGTATTCATTGTGTTGCTCTCTGTTATGAAAGATATTTTTTTCCTTTAAAAATTCAGACTGGAACAATAATTGATACATCACTGAATTTCTGCACTGTGATAACATGTATACACTTTATACTGAGCCAATCAAATGAGATACAGAAGGTAGTGTGCTTCAGTGTTACTATGCCAACCATAATTCTGATGGTAGCTCATGACAAAAATCTACCATTTTCTTTCTTATTTCCAAAATGTTGCTATTTTTAGTAACGAAAAACAGTTTCCCTCTCAGCTTCTTAAAACAAATCACTTTTCAATAGCAACGAAGGGTCCTGTGGCGCCTTACAGACTAACAGAAAAGTTTTGAGCATGAGCTTTCGTGAGCACAGACTCACTTCATCAGATGCTGGTCTTGGAAATCTGCAGGGCCAGGTATAAATAAGCCAGAGCAAGGGTGGGGATAACAAGGTTAGCTCAGTCAGCAAGGGTGAGGCTCACTACCAGCAGTTGATCTGGAGGTGTGAACACCAAGGGAGGGGAAGCTCAGAAATTTCTCCAAAGAGAAATTTCTGAGCTACAATTCATCTGCAAATTCGATGCCCTCACCTCTGGCTTAAACAAAGACTGCGAATGGCTGGCTAAATACAGAAGCAGCTGCCCCTCCCTTGGTGTTCACACCTCCAGACCAACTGCTGGTAGTAAGCCTCACCCTTGCTGACTGAGCTAACCTTGTTATCCCCACCCTTGCTCTGGCTTATTTATGCCTGGCCCTGCAGATTTCCAAGACCAGCATCTGATGAAGTGAGTCTGTGATCACGAAAGCTCATGCTCAAAACTTTTCTGCTAGTCTATAAGGTGCCACAGGACCCTTCGTTGCTGTTACAGATCCAGACTAACACGGCTACCCCTCCGACACTTTTCAATAGTTGGCCAAGAGATAGATACATGAAAAAATATCTCATTAATCCTCTGCATAGGTCTCTTAGGCTAATGGACATTTCATATACAGAGCAACATATGAAGTGAAGTGGGCAGGTGGATGCTTTTCTGAATTCATTTTGCATCATAGATACGTCTCCCAATTCAGTCTACAGTTCATTGTATATTGGCAGCATTAAGAAACCCCCAACTCGCTTTGTAATGAGTTAATAAGAAGTCAGTTAATAGAAAAAATAAATAGTCTCCCAAATCAGTGAGCATTTCCTTTTGGCCACGTCTACACTTGCAACCCCTTCTGGAAAAGGCATGGTAATGAGTGGAGCAGAAGATGCAAATGAGGCATGTGTTAAAATATCTTGTACCTCATTTGCATATTTCTGCGAGATCTCACTTCTGGAAGATCCCCTTCAGTACTTGACAACTGCCTCCCAAGTCATGACAAGACCCAATTTATTAAAGACAAATTAAATATTTACTGTGTTAGATAATCCCTTAACCACTGCAATAGTTTCTCAGAAGAGAGGCTTGGATGCCAGAATTGAACTTGAAGTTGAACTGAAAGCACTGAGGGCAGGGAAGCATGTCTCATGCTTCTACCAGTGCTTGGCTCAGCAGACGCATGGGCAGTCAGTCAGTTACCTGGAAAGTCACAGCCAGACTTGGTGGCAAGAGAATCACTGCTAACACTATGGTAGCCTGGAAGCACCCACTTGAAATTCTGGTTGTATCTCTGGGTGAAAAGTATGCCATATTTTGTAAGGGGGCAGAATAAATCATTGGGATATATCCAGGAGTTCTTCCCAGGCATGACTATAAACTGATCTACAGTGCTGCCGCCGAGGGTAGGGCAGGCTGACAAGGCCAGAAGATATGTGAATCACTGAGAAAGGTAAACTGGCAAAAATGTTCATATTTGGAACCTGCATCATTCAGGGATTATGGAAAACAACTCTGTGATTGAGGAACAGCTGGTATTTGGGAGGGAATTATTAAAAATCTGGGAATCCAGATGGGCGTGAAAGGGAGGCAGACAAGCTAAATTCTGTTGTCTACATGTGGCAAGTGTTTGAAGAAGCTCAAAAAGGGTTCCTTTATAGGGGTTGTGGTTTCCTGATACTGTGGAATTAGAAGTAAGATTTAAGGAAAGCACCCACAAAATAGCTGAGAAAGGGAGTGAGGCTTCTAAATGGAGGACAGTCCATCCGATTGTTTCCACCCTCAGGGCTATTTTCTAGATTTTAGCACACTAGCTCAAACAGAAAGAACAAGGATATGTCTCTTCAAGCTGGGAATTATGCTGCTAGTTCAAAGTGTAGCCATAGCATAAGGAGGTAATGTTGAACAAGTTATTGCCAGGTCATTTTCAGATGAGTTAATAAAGTTCCACCAAATCAAACCATACCTCTTGTGCCTTGTCTTTCTACTCTCATGGACAATGCACAGATAATGGCAGGTGTAAGCTATGAAAAGAGCCCTATGAAACAAGCTTAACAAGCTCCTTCAGACTCTGTGTAAGGTGGGCACCCTTTTATTTCTGAAGGAAGAGCCTCTCTCTACAATCGAAAAAGAGCCTACATATGTGTATGTGTGCTCACTCTCCCCCACCAATGCCTCCTACCACACAATGACTGGCCCAATGAATTCTTAAGTTCATACTAGTATCCTGGTTACAGATAGGCAGATAACCAGGGGACTCCAGAGGCCATCCTACCAGCCCTAAAAAGTAAGTGAAACTGCAAATCACATGCCATGAGAGTTATATATGTAGCTAACCTGAATGCAGGCCTGTGAGACTTGTGGTCTGATATTCAAAGGTTCTAAACTTTTGATTAAAGTCAATGGATGTAGTAAATATTAGGCACCATATAAAAAGAAGCCTTTAGAAGAGATGCAGTTTTTCCTCTCAGTAGGAAGAGAAGTGGTGAATTGTACCAAATGAGAGCTATAAATGAAAAACTGGTGAAAAAGCCAAAAAAATTTATTGGTTTCACTCTAAATTTAAAAAAACGTGTTTCACACTGTGAATCTAATTTAGTATGATCAATCATTGCACTTGTTTGGGCCTGTTATTTTATCCTTTCAACATTCCAAACAGTATCCCAGAGAACTCCTTCATCACAAATGTGTATGTACAATAGGGTTTTTTTAGAGGGAGTGGAGGGGGATTGAAGGATATTTTGCTAGCTGGGGGTGAGGAAAAATGAGGGGGATGGTGTTATATATGACCAGTAAAAATAATTCTAACGATATTTCCACTTATTCCTTTTACTGGAAATGATTTCCTTTGACCTTCTTATTTCTCCTTGGCTGGGTTTACTCTTGCCCCCAGCTTTGAAGGGGGCATGTTAATCAGGGCAATGGGAGATTGCTAATGAAGTGGTGTGGTGAATATGCAGCACTTCGTTGGGCTAATTCTCCCACACAGCAAGTTCAAAGTGTCAAACATTGTAGTGTTGACGTGCGTGGAAGACAAGGGTTATATGCTGAAGTTAATTTTAGTAAATATTTTAATAAAGAAAGCCAGGGGGACAACTCCCAATTGAAATGATCAGATGCCTTCACAAAGGGCACAGATAAGAATTTAGTTCCCAACTTTGCAGGCACATCTACACAGGTGGATCTTTATGCCTGTGGAGAATTCCACTGAAGTCAGTGGGGCTCTACGTTGGCATGAGGGTCTACCCATGCAAATCTGACTGCTTGGTGAGATTAAGCACTTTAACCCAGAGGTGATGTACATCATTTGAAACATGTGGGCTATGTCTACACTAGGGAAAAACTTCAAAATAGCCATGCTAATGGCCAAATCGGAGAATACTAATGAGGTGCTGAAATGAACATTCAGTGCCTCATTAACATGCTGCCAGCTGTGGCACTTCCTGATAGGAATAAGGGGATTTCGACTTTTTCAGGGTCCTTTGGAAAAGGACCCCCATGTAGAGGAGCCAGGTCCTAGTGAAATGCGGTACTTTTGAAGTGCCACAGCCAGCAGCATGCTAATGAGGCGCTGAAGATTCACTTCACCTCCTCATTAATATTCTCCAATTTGGCCATTAGCATGGCCATTTCAAAGTTTTCCAAGAGTGTAGACATAGCCATGAAGACCTCCCTCCTCCCCCAAAATGGAATATAAATAATCCCAGAGTATATGAACTTTATGTTGTTTTTTTGAGTCTAGCCAATGCAAATATTTTGCATTTATTCTGTGTTTGGGAAGTTTAGCTCCTAGTTTGTGCTCTGTCCTTGTACTGATGATATGAACTGTAGAATAGTAACAGAGAGGAAGCCATGCTAGAGTTTACCATATCCAAATGAAGCTTGACAGTCATAGATTTCCCCAGCCTCTTTTATGTTTTCTAGAACTCAGGCTATTTGTTAGTTAGACCCCAGTTCAGGAAAGCATCCACAATCAAGACACATGCTTCAGTACAATCTTTTTCTGACCTAGAGGCTTCGTTTCATTGTTCCCTAGTGAGGAGGGCTTTAAACTAGGTTTGTCAGGGGAAGGTGACACAAGCCTTGAGGTAAGTGGGGAAGGAGGAGGGAACAATCAAGTAGGTTTCCTGGATGAAGAGGAGAAACTGGGCCGATCAGTCCCTTCTCTAAGATGCTTGTACAGTAATGCCAGAAGCCTGGGGAACAAACAAGAAGAATTAGAGGCACTGGCACAGTCAAAGAAGTATGAGGTGGTTGGAATAACGGAGACTTGGTAGGACAATTCGCATAACTAGAACATGGTCATGGAAAGTTATAAACTGTTCAGGAAGGACAGACGGGAGAAAAGGAGGAGGAGTTGCTCTCTATGTGAGGGAGCAGTATGATTGCTCAGAGCTCCAGTATGAGGAAGGAGAAAATCCAGTTGAGTGTTTTTGGGTTAAACTTAGAGGCAGAAGTTACAGAGGTGATATTGTAGTTGGGGGTCTACTATAGATCAGGGAGATGAGGTAGATGAGGATTTCTTCAGGCAGCTAAGTGAAGCTTCCAAATCACAGGCCCTGGTTCTCATGGGAGACTTTAATCATCCAGACATTTCTGGGAGACCAATACAGCAGCACACAGACAATCCAGGAAGTTTTTGGAGTATGTTGGGGATAACTTCTTGGTACAAGTGCTGAAGGAACTGACCAGGGGCCAGGCACAACTTGACCTGCTGCTCACAAACAGGAAAGAACTAGTAGAAGAAATAGAAGCGGGAGGAAACCTGGGCTGCAGCGACCAAGAGATCATAGATTTCAGGATCCAGACAAAAGGAAGAAAGGTGAGCAGTAACATACAGACCCTTGATTTCAGAAGAGCAGACTTCGACTCCCTGAGAGAACTGATGAGCAGGATCCCTTGGGAAATGAAGATGAAGGGGAAAAGGAGTTGAAGAGAACTGGCAGTATTTTAAAGAAGTCTTACTGAAGGCACAGGAACAAACCATCCCACTGCATAGTAAGAAATGAAAACATGGTAGGCAACCAGCTTGGCTTAACGGGGAAATCCTTAGTCAGCTTAAATTAAAAAATGATGCATACAAGAAATAGAAACGTGGACAGTTGACGAAGGAGGAGTATAAACATACGGCTGGAGAATGCCAGGCAGTAATCAGGAAAGCAAACGCACAATTGGAACTGCAGCTGGCAAGGGATGTGAAGAGTAACAAGAAGGGTTTCTACAGGCATGTTAACAATAAACGGGTTATCAGAGAAGGTGTGGGGTCATTACTGTATGAGGGAGGTAACCTACTGACAGATGAAGTAAGAAAAGCTGAAGTACTCAATGCTTTTTTTGCCTCAGTCTTCACGGACAAAGTCAACTTCCACATGACGGTCCTAGACAATGCAGTATGGGAAGGTGGAAGGCAGCCATCTGTGGGGAAGGAACAGGTTCTGAGCTATCTAGAAAAACTAGATGTGCACGCATCCATGGGTCTGGATTTAATGCATCTGAGGGTACTAAGGGAATTGGCAGAGGTCATTGCTGAACCTTTGGCCATTATCTTTGAAGACTCTTGGAGATCAGGGGAGGTACCGAATGACTGGAAGAAGGCAAACGTAGTGCCCATCTTTAAAAAAGGAAAGAAGGACAATCCAGGGAACTATAGACCCATCAGCCTTACCTCAATCCCTGGGAAAATAATGGAGGGAATCCTCAAGGAATCCATTTTGGAGCACTTAGGAGAGGGGAAAGTGATCAAAAGTAGTCAACATGGATTCACCAGGGTCAAGCCCTGCCTGACCAATCTGATTAGCTTCTATGACAAGGTAACAAGCTTGGTGGACATGGGGAAGTCAGTGGATGTGATATACCTTGACTTCAGCAAGGCTTTTGATATGGTCTCCTACAATATTCTTGTCCATAAATTAAAGAAATATGGATTGTATCCTTGGACTATAAGAAGGATAGAAAGCTGTCTTGATGGTCAGGCCCAACAGGTAATGGTCAATCCCTCAATATCTGGATGGCGGTCGGTTTCAAGCGGAATGCCACAAGGCTCAGTTCTGGGGCCGGTATTCAACATCTTTATTAATGACCTGGATGAGGGACTGGCTTGCACCCACAGCAAGTTTGCAGATGACACAAGCTAGGGGGAGAGGTAGATACATTGGAGGTTAGAGAGAGAATCCAGAGTGACCTGGATAAATTGAAGGACTGGGCCAAAAGAAATTGGTTCAACAAGAAGAAGTGTAGAGTCCTGCACTTGGGAGAAGAAGAATCCTAAGCATTGTTATAGGCTGGGGACTGCCTGGCTTAGCAGCAGTACGGGAAATTGACCTAGGGTTTATGGTGGATGAAAGGGTGGATATGAATAAACAGTGTGCCCTTGTAGCCAAAAAGGTGCATTAGGAGGAGCATACTAGGATGAATTAGGAGGAGCATTTTGAGTAGACATAGAGAAGTAGTTATTCCCCTCTATTCAGCACTGGTGAGGCCACACCTTGAATATTGTGTTCAGTTTTGGGCCCCCCATATAAAAAGGATGTGGATTTGATGGAGCAGGTTCAGCGGAGGGCAACAAAAATTAAGTGGCTGGAGCGGAAGACCTATGAGGATAGGCTGAGGGATTTGATTTTGTTTAGTTTACAGAAGAGAAGACTTAGGGGTGATTTAATAGCAGTCTTCAACTTCCTGAAGGGGAGCTCTAAAGAGGAGGGTGAGAAACTGTTCTCAGTGGTGTCAGATGGCAGAACAAGGAGTAATGGTCTGAAGTTGAAGAGGGAGAGGTGCAGGTTAGATATTAGGAAAAACTACTTCACCAGGAGAGTGGTGAAGCACTGGAATGTGTTGCCTAGACAGGTCATGGATTTTCCATCCCTCAAGGTTTTTAAGTCCTGGCTGAACAAGGTCCTGGATGGGATGATTTAGTGGGGGTTGATCCTGCTTGAAGCAGGGGGTGTTCTAGATGACTTCCTGAGGTCCCTTCCAGCCCTATGATTTTGTGATTCTGTGATTCCAACCATAAAGTAATTTGACCTATAGCACCCAAAATGCTAATAAAATTCCCACTGTGCTCTAACTTAATAAGGCAACATACATTTCTACTTGTTAAATGAGAATATATAGCCATGTTCTCTATTGTAATTTGGCACCTTAGCAATACTGGAGTGGCATACATTGACTCCATCACACCAGCTGAGAATTTTCCCAGAATTGTTCTCTTCCTGCAGCCCTCTTCACTCTCACATGAGGAAAAGTGCCTTTTCCAAAAGATTATTTCAGAAAACACATGTGTAGATGTCCATGGGGGCCCTTTTATTGAAAGAGTAGTCCTCCATAGTGCTGGATTTTTCTGTTTTGTTTTTTTTTTTTGTGGTCGCAAGCTTTTCAAAGAAGTGTTTTTGGGAAGAGATCTTCTGAAAGAATTTCGTTTGACAGACCACTGTAACACAGCTTCCCCCTGAGACTTTTGCAACTAACAAATTTAAGTGGTTTTTTCCCAAGAAATTTCTACATGGGGATGAATGCGAAGATACGCCCCCTCTAGCTAGCGCACATAATTCAGTTTTTGAAGCTATGCCCTCAAGAGGAGGGTCACTATGTGCAGGCTACCTGTTCCTACACTATGAGGATCAAAATCCAAGGCTACGGTTACATTACAACTGTCTGTAGACAGAAGTCACTGTCAGGAGAGTTTTTCTGACAAAACCTCTGTCAACAGATGGTGTTCACACACAAAAAGCAAACTGGGAGAGCCAGACTGCCTGGTTGTTCTCTTGAAAAAACAGGCACCCGGAAGCATATCAGACAGGGGTGCCCATTATTGTGGATTCCCTGTCTGTCAAGAGAGGCCACATCTACATGGGAAGCCTCTGTCCACAAAACTCACCAAGCATCTACACAGTTAAAGCACTCTGTCGAGAATTTGTTGACAAAACTCAGCTGTTCAGCTGGCAGCGTTATACCTTTCACCGGGCAGGTTATAACACCTGTGTTGACGGTGTTTTGTCAAGAAAGTACACATGAAGACACTTCTGTTAACAGAGAGGGCTTCCAGTCCCTTTAGAGCTGCTTTTATGCAATCTGTAGACACGTACTGCTGAGGTTTCTTTGTCAACAATGACCTCTGTCAACAGAGGCTGCCCATATAGATGTAGACTTACACAGCTATTTTGTCAACAGAAATCTGTCAACAATAGTGTTCTGCCTGAAAGTTTTGAAGCAAAACACTGCGGGCAAATGTGCTTGGTTTTGTTTTGTTGACACACAAACCCATTTTGTGTATGAATGTTCCAACAGTTTTAGCAACAAAGCCCCTGTTTTCTTGACCAAAGCATAACCATAGCCCCAGAGCCTAAAGGAAAGACTGATTCACCATTCTTCTTGTTCTGAGCTAAAACTGTTGTGAGCTTGTCGTAACCATAGAAAACACCCTGTGTTGGGTTTGATCACCTTGTTGGTCATTACCCTGTTTATATCCTCAGGAGAGGAAGCAAAGTGCAGATGCTGACCATTTAGGCAGTTTGACTTGGTGGGAATGGCACAGTGAAGGCAGGGAACTGAAAACAAACTAGGGGCAAACCCCAGTCAGGAGGAAGAGTGATGTGAATCTCTGCCCAAAAGAGATGACAGCTGGGGAGCTCAAAATCTAAAAATGAGTGCCCTCACAGAAGGGAATACAGGTGCAGCTGACATGCATGCATATACCTCCTTCTCACTTGGAGGGATCCCATACCCCAGGAGAATGAAAGCGATATTCCCAGGCCCAGATTCAGCATAGATCTGGGGTAGGCAATAAAAAAGTGGCAGTCACCCATATTGGTTCCTGGCAGGCCACCACTACCTGTACCTCTGCAGGTGTTGGGCACATGCAGCTCTTAAGTGCCACAGGTAACCTGGAGTTGTGATTGCCCAATACCATGGAGATACAGGTAAATATACAGTTCATAGCCCACCAGGGACTACCCCTTTTGCAGACCAGATCCAGCCCATTGGCTGGTATTTGTCAACCGCGGCACCATCAGGCAATATCTTTGTAACCAAAGAATTTTCTGGTGGATATTAATACCTGTAATGCAACCTCTTTGTTCTACTTGTGTGATGCAAAAGAGCCACGATTTAGCCCTTCGTTTGTGCTTTACAACTGCATTAAAGTATATAAAAATGATTTATGAAGCCGTTGATGTGTATATGGCTACACTAGACCCTGACTGAATCATTGTCAATTTTCAGCAAACTATATCAACCTTCCTTCCTGGAAGTTCTGCTGGAGGAAATGGAATTGACAAAGCAAATTTTGTAACAAACCAATCTAGATAATTATAGCTGCAACTTCAAAGGGTGAGAACACATGTATGAAGATTTTTTTAAAAGAAAACTACATATTATACAGGGAAACGGCCCAACTGAAATGATTCCACGCTAGGGGTTTCTAGGTTCATAATTGGAGATTGATGTAACTTACACTAAAGTCTATAAGGAATTTTTTTCACTGTGCTCAGTGACTGCTGGATTGGGCTGTACATGCTATAAATAGGTGACTATCCTTTAAAATATTGAGGACTGTGTTCTAGATTGTGTTTTCGGTGTGTAAGGTGTATTCCTCTACTCTCTGTATACTGGAAGCTGTGAACAAGAAGCTAAAGTACTGCAATTTGATGTGGAAGCACTGAACTAAATTCCATACTGAATTTTCACCCTTGTGCAACTGTGTTGCAATATATGGAGCAGTATATTAGCAAATAAGTGAGCCCTGGGTGGGCCTGTGATTCCAATGGATACCTAGAAATTCTGAGAGCTGAAAGATAGAAGCACTGAAAACTGGAATAGAAGGTGTTTCTTGGGAAACTTTCCCTGGATTCACTATTGAAATCTCTTTTAAAACTCATGCCATGTGATTTTCTTTATCAACTATTTTAACACAGGAAGATCAATAACTTGAAAAGTAGCCACGCATTTCCTGAGTAAGTAATTTAATAGATTTTGAAAGAGAGCTGGGCCTCTCAGAGGTCCAACAGGGTTTCATTCTCCATTTGTACTGGTTCTTATTCCTTTTACTTCCCTATAAATTCAATGTCAAGGTTCCTGGTTTATACCAATGTAAAGGAGAGGTGAATCAGGTCCACCATGTCTATAATCTTTTGGCTCATGATAGTTTGTCGTATTTCTGCTACCAGCCTGAATACTGTTGATGTGATGGAATGTTGTTGTCTTGAATATGTGTCATTATTTGCAATTCTGCTGTTGCCAAACACTCGTCTTTGTGAACACTATACATGTTAACTCCTTTTGATGTTTAGCCATGTGTGTATGTGTAAAAATTCCTTCTGAAACTTCTGGTGAGAAAGGGTTTCCAGGAAACTTGTCACACATTGTACTAATCAATATAAATAAATAAGTAAATACTAGACAACAAAGAGTAGAATCAGGCAATATTAAATCCTCAACTGTTTAACATTTAACAACTTTGAAGCTTTACACTTTACTCAATTTTGAGCCCATAGGCCTAAACAAGAATTTTTCTGTTCCCAGCTAATAACAATTCAACTTATTATATAGATCCAGATTATCAAAGTTATTCAGGTGCTTGATTTACATTGAAATCAATACCTTTGAGAATCCACCAGAGTTCCTTCCAGCTAAATACTTTAAACTAAAACTTTGAGGTAGGTATCTTATTAGCCGTAGTTTACAGAGCTAAGACACAAAATGCCAGATCCTACCTCTTTTTAAGTTAAAGATTAAATGGTAGAGTTGGGACCAGATGGATTAAATGATTTGATAAAGGGCATATAAGACATTAATAATAAGGTCAGGAATAACACTCACAAGTTATGACTCCTAGTTGCCTGACCTGTAATTTGTTAAATTAGTAGTGTACAATAATAAGACAAAGACAATTAAATTATCTTTCTTATGCAAAGATTTTTTATCATTTCTTCAAGATGATTTTAAACTTTCTCATATTAAAACAAAATATTAGGTGAATATGTCTTCTATTGTTACTTAATTAAAATAACATATTTACAGAGCCAAATATTCTAAAATTGCATGGTAGGTTTTGCTTATGGCATTCAAATGCTTAAATTTCCAATGACTTTATACATAACAACACCCATCTGGGAATGCAAATGGCTAAAACGGAGCTCCAATAGACAATGGTTGCAACCTGACCCATAAAGGAGGTCTTCAATATTACTTAAAGTTCCACAAATAGCCAAAAAACAATATATTTCAACTGTTACTGGGCTGAATTGTGCCTTATTTGCACTGGTCACTCTTGGGGATAATACAGAACCATCCTGCCCTATGGGGAGGTCAAGATGGTTATCATCCTCAAGGCTGTGCATGCATACCCAGAGCTTTCTGTTACATAGATTCTTCTTGTAGCTCTTCATCACTCTGTCTGTTAGTCCCTTTCATCACATGATCCCCCTCATGCACAGAGTGCTTTAACATCATCTTCCCAAACACTTTGGAAAATAAAAAGAAGTTGCCCTAGCAAACCAGGGAGCAGCTTTTGACCAAAGCTGATAGACTGAATAAGTACACTAGAACCTAGCTTGTCACAGTATTTTATAAATAACAGCCTTGCAGTGGCTATGCAATAATATTTAATTGATCCAAAAACAAGTGGTACATTGGAGGGGTCTAACAAAAATAGTGTATTTGTGTGTTAACCTTACATGGATTGCAGTTTGCTGCTCTTTAAAATAAATTTCTGTGAGAGAACATTATGTTTCAACAATAAATGAGCTGTTCTTTTTCCATGCTGTTTGCTGTGAGACATACACAAAGACAATGTGAATGAATACTAAGCAGGTACGTGTTCCAGCATATATACAGAAATTATGTCAATGGTACTTGTACAAGTAATTGATTATGCTTTCCAACCTTCCCCCTCCCAAATACAATCTATTACACTGTGATGAAAAGAATGCTGTTAAATATCTTCACTGGCAAACCCTATGATAAAATGATGGGTAACTTTTATAAAACCATTACTTTCAACCCTTAAAATAACTCATTCCAAGTCTAATCCTTACTCCATATATACTTTAGCTGTAACAGAAATGTCACTTCACCCAATCCATCTGTCCAAATTGCCTTTATGATATATACATGCTCTGAATGCTTTATTTATTATTTGGACACTGAAATACATGTTCATATATACTTTGTCCAACCTGTGCCTTTAAATGCTGCATTGTACTCTACCAGCACAATTATCAGTTTGTTGTCCACCCCAGCAGCAAGATCTGGACAGAGTCTCAATCGGCCTTGCATCACTAAATCACAGGACTAAATTCTGGCCCAAATAACACGGTTTCAGATCAGCAAAGGAATGTGTGGGGAACAGACAATGTAAGATTTGTTGTAGCTATTTACAATAAAAGGGATTGTATACCAGCCTTTGTGAGTCTAGCTCCTTGCACAGAACTATGTTAGTTTTAAAATATTGTAAAGCAAATATCCTAATTTTTGAAAACCATTTTGGAGTAGTTGGGCAAGTTCTGATTTCAATTATATCCATGTGACCTGACTGATTCCAACAGTTGCTTGAGTATAACTAAAGGCATAATTTGGCCCCATCTATCTCATATAACGTTATTGTATTGGTTATTACAAGCCTTACTACAATGCATTAGGGCTTGAGATGTAGCCCAGGCTCCAGGGGCAATAAATCCCATGTGGTTGTACAAAGGAGGATAGAAATGTGGCCCAGGATCAACATGAATTAGTGATGTCCCAGCTGCAGCATTCTATTTTTGCATCTTTAACTCCCATTTAAACTCTGCCCTGCTATATAATCACCTTTCTATTGGGTGATCCTTCCTCTCTGTTTAAACCAAGTTTATGACGGGTTTACTCCAGTGGTAACAGACAAAGTGACCATATTATAGCCAAGGACCCAATCCTCTCTAATACTAAATCAACAAATATGCTCCTAGTATGGATGCAGCTGCTTTTTTTGAATTACTTTGGTTCTTTGTTTCCTCACAATGGCAGAAATTTTATTTGTACTCAAAGTGAAAATGACTGTAGTGCACCTTACGTCTGGGGGGAGGACTGCTGTCTGTTTTGTGGGAAAGGAATATATGGTTCTGGGGGGAGGGTGGGGAGGGGCATGGATAATTCTACAGCAAAAGAGTGGATCAATGTGGTCAGGCTGACCCATCCACCAGTGATCAGAGGGGCAGGGAAATGATAAAAGGCAATCCCAATGGGAGAAGTCTTTTTATACCAGGCCAGGCAAAACAGTCTCAGAAGTGAAAAAATACCATGTTTGATCAGAACCCACTGTGGGTATTGCACCAGAAGAAATTTTCTCCTCACCCCCAGACTGACCTGACCCCAGCTGGATCTGAGGACAGGGGGCCTTGTTAAGGTGAGTAGGGAATGAGAGTTAGGATATTATGTAGAGGAGCTGAACAACATGTATGGCAGTGGGTGCTCAGAGTCATTGAAACAAACTGCAAACCCTGTACATAGCCACTGCAAGCCAGCAGCATCCCCCACACCTCTAGTTCCAGCATTTTGGCTACAATGGTGCAACTTATTGTGTGTGTATGTATAGGTGGATGTCCAGTACAGACACTCCTCCATAGGGAAGGGACAATGATCAAATAAATACTTCGGTAAAGGACTTAATGATGGTACCCATTCAAGGAGCAGAACTAGGGGGTTTGGGGCATCTATGACTGGCACAGTGGCCAGTCTCCTCCCCTCCTTTATAGTTCATCTTTATCCATATTTAACCTGGGAAGATTGAACAGCCATTGCAATGGATTGGCTGGGCACCAAGATGCAAAAGGGGGCAGAAGTGCATGGAACACCCCCATGTAGATATTGAAATGATCAGGGAGTTATCAACACTGTACACATGTCTGCCAGGCAGTCCCAGACAGCTAATAATAAACTTGCAGTCTAATTAAGCAACAGCAACAGTCTCCTGTCCTTCCTCCAGTACAGCTGAACTACTCAAGTCCTTCAGCTCTTCTGTCAAAATTTGTCACAGATTCTGACTGAAACTGTCTAGCAGTTAATGCATTGAGATATTTTAAAAGTAAACCTCCTATTTTACCTAAACAGGGCACCTATTCTTCAATCAACAAGGGCATGGATGTGTTCTATCGAGTTTCATTAGTCAAATTATAATCTCCAATCAGCCTCCATCAATTTGTGAACATCTAATAATCAGTCTAAAGCCAGACATGCATTGATTAGATAACAGAATCTAACTTCCAAACAAACACTTCTCACTGAACAAAACTTCTCTGTGTATCTCTTCAATCTTTAGTGACTTATCAGATATAGATTCATTTAGCTGTAATCCTGAAAACACAAACATGCTCAATTTCACTACCATCTGTTGTCCCATTAATTTCAATAGGACTAGTCACTGTTGTAAATTTAAGCCTGTAGTTAAGTGTTTGCAGGATCAATTTCTTATTCTTTAGAATACAGCAATTGCTAGATTCTGATCAAATTTATGATCTAGCTTTGTGACCTAAGGAAAGTGTTCCTCTCTCTATCTCTCTCAATTGAAAATTCAGTTTCAAAAATCTAGATCAACCTCCTAAAATATGCCATGAAAGGCATTTGTTAAAGAACAAAGTAAATGGAATAATACAAAAACGGAAAAGTCTCGGGGCAATCATGTTTGTCTACATCTGTGAAAACAACCAGGTATCCTGTAGCATGACAAATGGATTTATTAGGACATAAAAGCTGTGTCTACACGTGCACGCTACTTCGAAGTAGCGGCACTAACTTCGAAATAGCGCCCGTCACGGCTACACGCGTCGGGCGCTATTTCGAAGTTAACTTCGACGTTAGACGGCGAGACGTCGAAGTCGCTAACCTCATGAGGGGATCGGAATAGCGCCCTACTTCGACGTTCAACGTCGAAGTAGGGACCGTGTAGACGATCCGCGTCCCGCAACGTCGAAATTGTGGGGTCCTCCATGGCAGCCATCAGCTGGGGGGTTGAGAGACGCTGTCTCTCCAGCCCCTGCAGGGCTCTATGGTCACCGTGGGCAGCAGCCCTTAGCCCAGGGCTTCTGGCTGCTGCTGCTGCAGCGGGGGATTCATGCTGCATGCACAGGGTCTGCAACTCGTTGTCGGCTCTGTGTATCTTGTGCTGTTTAGTGCAAGTGTGTCTGGGAGGGGCCCTTTAAGGGAGCGGCTTGCTGTTGAGTCCACCCTGTGACCCTGTCTGCAGCTGTGCCTGGCACCCTTATTTCGATGTGTGCTACTGTGGCGTGTAGACGTTCCCTCGCAGCGCCTATTTCGATGTGGTGCTGCGCAACGTCGATGTTGAACATCGACGTTGCCAGCCCTGGAGGATGTGTAGACGTTATTCATCGAAATAGCCTATTTCGATGTCGCCACATCGAAATAGGCTACTTCGATGTAGGCTTCACGTGTAGACGTAGCAAAGTGTTCATGGGTAAAACTCATTCCTTCAATATCCTAATAAATCTGTTAGTCTTTAAGATGCTAAGTTCTCCTCATTGTTTTCCAAAATTGAGTTATAGTAAAGATTTTGCCTTGAAAATGACAACTTGGAGGATGAGGTTTTGTCTTTTTTGAATCAGTCAGGCTAAGCAATAATAATTTCTGCAGTTTAGATGGCTAACAGCATCCCAGCAGGGACTAATTAGGAAAAAAGCAAGAATTTGTTGCCTATTATAAATAATGCAGGAGCCAGCTTCCTAACAGTACTCAAGCTCAAGAACTGCTCAAAAATCTAAAATTGTCTCTATTATCCTTGTGCTAACAGTGACAATTTTAATAGACATAACAATTGAAGAAAGTAATTCATGTGATAAAAATACTGCAGTGGATGAAGGTGTCATGCCAGATGGATTCCTGGCAGAATTTTATAAGCCATTAGTCCCAAACTAGCCCCATCTTTTAAAATGAAAATAAATATTTTACTCAAAGTCAAAAGCCCTACTGCGACCCATGAAATTCATGTCACATTATTCCATAAAGAAGTTTACACCATGGCAGCTCTAGAACAATCTCATTAACAACTATTTTTTGTAAAATCTTTTCTAAATTCTAGTCTGCATGTTGGAGTAAGTAAATTCTGTCCTTACCCACTGAGATCAAGCTGGATGAATTTGTGTATAACCTTCAGTGTAGAACATTCATAGGATGGTAAACCTGATTCACTGTGCAAAGTAGAAAAAGCACAACTGGATTGAGTGGCTTTGTTTAGTCCACTTACATTCATTACACAGTTAAGTGGACAAAGAAGGGGGCAAGGCACCGGGTCCAGGGGCCTCTCGGGGCCTCCTCTACGCAACATGGATTGGACTGACTGCCTACTGTACTGCCTGCGTCTCTGCCTGCTGTACTGACTCCTCTGCATTACACTGTGCCCTGGTGACTAATAAACCCGCTGTTCTCCTGCTGAGTGAGAGTCACTCCTACCTGCGGACGGGTGTGCAGAGTTTGGGGATGCCTGAATCCCATCCCACTCATTCCCTTCATAACTGCTGCATGGGGGTTGCCAGGTAATACAAATAGGAGCACCCTAGGGCTATAGGCAGGGCTATTCTTCACAGAACATGTTAAGATTATTAGTAGGTACTTTTACAACAGTGAAATGGGTTTTAATTATTTGAGAATAGAGATCACCTCCAACATTCCAGATTATATAAACAATTATTTCATTATCAAAACAAGATTTGAGCACCTTCTCTATTTTAAACTTTACTCTTGGGCAGTGCCTTTTTTGAAAAAAAAAAACAAAAAAACAAGCCAGTATTCAGCTGGTTCCCCCCTGCCCACCCATGGCTGGGGCTGCTGAGGTGCCGGTACTTAGTACCAGCAAATACCAGCAAAATAAAAGCACGGCTCTTAGGTCAATATAGTAAGTGAACTATCAAGCATACATCAATGTACCGTCTTGATGTCTATACTCAAGCAGAAAGCAAACAGCTGAGATGCAATTTTAAGTATGCCAGTTGTGTTCCTAAAATTGACTTTTCAGCCATTGACTTTGGTGGCAATCTTCATGGCAGACGGTTGATGGAACCACTTGTCCCATCAACCTGCCTTAATTCTTGTGGCTTGCAAGGAGTTCTGTGGTTGATGTGGAGCCCCACGTGAGCAAAACAGCACCCGATGATCAAACCTCAGTGGTCTATTTTCCACGGTAAGTGTAGATGTTGGCTTTGTTACCTTTACACAAGTATTGGTTAGAAATGATAATGTGCTCTGCTTCACTTTTGAAATGTGTGGAAATTGCCTGTAGACTTCCCTGTAGACTCCCTTTTGCTCATATTTTTTTAGCAAGTTTCCTTTACCAACACTTTTAGGGCCAAAGTCTCCAGTCTGCCAAGTCCAGGAAAAGACCACCTCTGAACAGCAGAAACCTACTGATGTGATGCTAGCATAGGCAGCTCTGCAACTTCTCTGTCAGCCGCCCACCAGCCCCATCGCATTGTGAAGAAGGGACACTGTATGGATATGTCAAGAACAGCAAGGTGTGTGGTGAAGTTGAATTAGTAGAAGTTAGAACTATCTTAGTGAAGCCCTAACTTGCTTCAGGGCTGGGTGTCTGAAATTGGCTCCCTCTTGCTCTACTTTCTTCATGATGTCCAAGTGCAGACCCTTATCTCAAAAGAATGATATCCCGTGCATATGATGAGATCTAATTCACATATAACCATCTTGACTGGAATTAACTATATTACTGTCCTTTAATTTTTAATTGGTTGAATCCTACCCCAGCCACTCCATAATTTTGCCCTGGATCATTATCAAAATAAATTGTCACATTCCATATGGTTTCTTTAAGTGTTGGTACAATATTGGCTTTCTTTCACTCCTGTGGAACTTCCTCATTGTTACAAGATTAAAAATTAAAATAAAAAACCAAGTGTTCCTTAATCATCACTTGAGTCTTACATTCAAATGATCTAGATCTGCTACTTTAATTTTTTAAATTTCATCAGCTGTTATTTAACATCTTTCTAAGTCACCACTGACCAAAAATTTTCTGACAGCATCACATGGACAAGACTACATCCTGCAGCTAAATTTCAAATATAAAACTAATGTTTGCTGAACAGTTCTATTTCTTCTGCATAGGAGGTATAATCTGTATGTTTTTTTTCCAGGATTTGGGTCTAAAAATCTATTCCATCAAATGTAAAATATCCCCACTTACGGATAATCAAACAACATTTATATGACTCAGATGAGTCATCTGTTCAGTTATCTTTTAACTTTTTCTTTTCATTTTATTACTATCTAGCAGATTTACCTGGCTTTGCTTGGGTTCTTACCTGAATGAATTTTTGGTTTTGGAAAATAAAAAAATACATGCACTATTTAAATGATTTTATTTTTCAAAAATGTTAGTTTATTAATCTAATTTTATTTTGGATTTCTTTTAAAAAGGAATGTTAATTTTTTCCATTTCATGTTTTTAAATGGGCATTCTATCAAGGCCACTTAAACACAACAAAATAACTTCGAAGTGGCTTACTTCAAAGTGATACAACTTTGAAGTAGAGTGTCTACTATGATCTGAAGAGGTGGGCCTTTGTTAGTCTTTGAAGTGCTACTTGACTGCTTTTGTGTTTTGATAGAATACAGACTAACACGGCTATCTCTCTGTCAAAAAGCAACCTGCCTTACTTTGAAGTAGCCCCCTTCTCCCACACCTTCAAAGTAGAGTCTACACACTTCAAAGTAAGGGGCCAGAAAATGACACAGACAGGGGTCACGTGGCTGACAAGAGCTTCTGGGCTCACAGACAGCCAACCCCTTAAAGGACCCCTCCCAACACCTACACTCTACACATGCTCAAGGCTGCCAGGCTGCACACAGCATCAGAGCACATGCCGGGGAGAAGAGTTGACCAACATGCCCACTCACACCCTCCCTGAGGACGATCTCCCCTCCATCCTGGCCAGCCTGCTCATGATGCTGGTCGCCCTGTTTTTTGAGTAGCGTGGCCTGGTTGCTTGCATGAGACCCAGCCTGCGGGCCCTGGCCACAGCCCTGCTGCCACTCCTCCATGCTCCTCTGATCTAGCACCAGTGGCCTTTGCCACCAGCAGCAAGTGGTGGGACCGGCTGGTGCTGGAGGACTGGGACACTGAGAGGTGGCTGAGGAACTTCAGAATGACCCGTCAGACATTCAAAGATCTCTGCCACTGGCTCACCCCAGTCTTCCAGCACTGGGACACCCAGTGCTCCTGGTGCGGAAGAGGGTGGTCATCTCACTATGGGGGCTGGCCACCCCCCAACAGCCACTGGTTTGTTGGCCACCAATTTAGAGTGGGCAAGGCCACCATCAGAGAGGTGCTGATTGAGGTAAGTCTGGCCCCCACCACCAACCCACCCTGGGGAGGAGGCTACTGGTGGGGAGGGGCTGGGGGAAGAGGGGCCTCCCAGTCAGGTGTTCATGGACATGTCTTCCTTAACCCCCTCTGCAGGTCATCCGAGTCATCAACATGATGCTCCTGCAATGCGTTGCCACGCTGGGGGACCTGGACACTGCCCTTGTGGACCTGGGTTTCCCCAATCATTTTGGACCCCTGGACAGGCTGCAGGTGGTGATCCAGGCTCTGGACCATAGTGCGAGCACCTACATTAACAGTCAGAACCCCCAGAAGGATGTCATAAAGCCAAGTCCTCCGGCAGGCTGTTGTTAAAGTGTCAATAGGCCAGCCCCAGCTTCCCGAAGGGGAGGGAAACCTTCATGGCCACCAGATGGTGGTCCAAGGAGGGGCCAACTGCATGCTGGAGGACAGACCCACGAGAGATGGTGGTGAGACATATAGATACAGTCCAACTGGGAGTGCGATGACCATTGACTCACCACTGAAAAAATGTGAACACAGTGTCCTCATCACGGAGGTGGTTGTGCCAGATGTCCACCAAGGAGAAACAGTCTATTAGCTCTCAGAGCACCCCTTGCAGTGGCCTGGCACTGCTTGATCCCCATATGGTACCAGTCCTCGAGGGGGCAGTTGAAGTCCCCTCACAGGACCAGGCACTCATGAGGATCTATGGTGTCACAGAAGGCCAGCATCTGATGGAAGAATTGAGTCCACTCCAGGCCGGAGGTCTGGGCGTAGAAGTTAACCAGATGTAATGGGATCCCCTCCATCTGGACCCAGAGGTACAGCAGGCAACTCTGCATGACCTTGATGCTCCCCAGCACCAGGGCTTCAGGTTTGGGGAAAACAGAGTCACCATCCCAGCTTGCCAAGCCAAAAAGTTGGCTGAAGTAGACCCTGGCTTCGGCAGCTGGAGAAGTGTGGCTCTCCTGTAGAAAGGTGACTGAGTACTCACTCTCCCAAAGGAAGGAGAGCACCCAGCACCTGCGGAGACCTGACCTGCAGCCTCTGTTATTCAAGGTGGCAGAGATGATCGATGGCATTGTGAGGGCTGGGGAAGATCCTCACTGGGGGGAATGCTGATGGTCCCCATGGGGCCTCATAGCAATCCGTAACCGACCCTGAAGGTGAGCAGGGTGCCACAGAAGCCACTGGCCCACTGATAGGCCATGGTATCCCTCCTCCCGGTCTCTTTATCCTCTTTCAGAATTGCTCTCACAGTCTCAGGGATGAGATGGTAGTCTCCTCAGGGCTGAAGGGCGAGGGTTACCTTATCCTTGAAGCCATGACTGTCCTCCCAGAAGCAGCACATCTTGCCCTACGGCATGTTAGGTGTCAGGGCCTCAGGGCCCCTGAGCACCCTCTGGCCAGACCCCTCTTTGGGCCCCGTGGCCAACAGGAACACATGGGCAGGGGTCGAGTCCCTGCCACGGGATGGGTAAACGTGGCAGAGGGAGGACAATCCTGGATGTGCTGGGAATGGGGGAAGAAAAAGGTGCTTCGGCAGGGTCCATGGTCCTGGGGGAAGTTAAAATAGGATAGGAATCAGAAAGGATGGTAGGAGCAATAGCAGGAGGATCAGGGGCAATGTGGGGGACAGAGAGGGGTTAGGGTATTGGGAGACAGAAGAGGCTCAAGGGGGCAAATGGAGAAGGAGGGGGCAGAGAAGGAAGAGGTGAGGGAACAGGGAAAAAAAATCAGGCTGGGGAAGGGAGTCAGGGCTGGGAGCAGGGCATTCACTGGGGTAAAGGGTGGGGCCAGAGCCTTTCTATACTGGGGGGGGGCCCTTTTTGCTGCAATGCTATTTAGCCAGTCGGTCCCCAGCCTATAACACTGGTTATGATTCTTCCATCCCAAGTGCAGGACTCGGCACTTCTCCTTGTTGAACCGCTTCAGATCCCTTTTGGCCTAATCGTCCAATTTGTCCAGGTCACTCTGGGTCCCATCTCTACCCTCCAATGTATCTACCTCTCCCCCTAGCTTGGTTTCATCTGCAAACTTACTGAAGCTACGTCTACACGTGAATGCTACATTGAAATAGCTTATTTTGATGTAGCAACATCGAAATAAGCTATTTCAATGAATAACGTATACACATCCTCCAGGGCTGGTGCTGTCGACGTTCAACATCGACGTTGGGCAGCACTACATCGAAGTAGGTGCTTCAGGGGAACGTCTACACACCAAAGTGGCCCACATCGAAATAAGGTTGCCAGGAACAGCTGCAGACAGGGCCACAGGGCGGACTCAACAGCAAGCCGCTCCCTTAAAGGGCCCCTTCCAGACACACTTGCACTAAACAGCACAAGATCCACAGAGCCGACAACTGGTTGCAGACCCTGTGCATGCAGCATGGATCCCCAGCTGCAGCAGCAGCAGCCAGAAGCCCTGGGCTAAGGGCTGCTGCACACGGTGACCATAGAGCCCCGCAGGGGCTGGAGAGAGCGTCTCTGAACCCCTCAGCTGATGGCCGCCATGGCGGACCCCGCTATTTCGATGTTGCGGGACGCGGATCGGCTACACATGCCCTACTTTGACGTTCAACATTGAAGTAGGGCACGATTCCCATCTTCTCATGAGGATAGCAACTTTGACGTCTTGCTGCCTTATGTCGATTTCAACTTCGAAATAGTGCTTGCCACGTGTAGACGTGGCGGGTGCTATTTCGAAGTTGGCGTGGCTACTTTGAAGTAGCCGGCACGTGTAGACACGGCTCGAGGGTGTAATCCAGTCGCTTATCCAGGTCATTAATAAAGATGTTGAACAACAGCAACCCCAGAACTGAGCCTTGGAGCACTCTACTTGAAACCAGCCACCATCCAGATATTGAGCCATTGACCACTACCTTTTGGGCCTGACCATCAAACCAGCTTTCTATCCATTTTATAGTCCATATACCCAATCCATACTTCCTTAACTGATGGGCGAGAATGTTGTGGGAGACTGTATCAAAAGCTTTGCAGAATTCAAAGTATATCACATCCACTGACTTCCCCACGTCCACAGAGCTTGTTACCTCATCATAGAAGCTAATCAGATTGGTCAGGCATGACTTGCCCTTGATGAATCCATGTTGATTACTTTTGATCACTTTCCTCTCTTCCACATGCTCCAAAATGGATTCTTTGAGGATCCCTTCCATTATTTTCCCAGGTACTAACGTAAAGCTGAACAGTCTATAGTTCCCTGGATTGTCCTTCTTTCCTTTTTTTTTTAAATATGGGCACTACATTTGCCTTCTTCCAGTCATCCAGGATCTCTCCCAATCTCCCGAGTCTTCAAAGTTAATGGCCAAAGGCTCGGCAATGACATCTGCTAATTCTCTCAGTATGCTTAGGTGCATTAAATCCAGACCCATGGATATGTGTACATCTTGTTTTTCTAAGTAGCTCTTAACTCATTCCTTCCCCACTGAAGGCTGCCCTCCACCTTCCCATACTGCATCGTCTAGCACTACAATGTGGGAGCTGTCCTTGTCCATGAAGATTGAGGCATAAAAAAAACAAAGCAAAAAACAAACAAAAAAACCATTGAGTACTTCAGCTTTTCTTACATCATCTGTTACTTGGTTACATCTCTCATCCAGTAACCGCCCCACACCTTCCCTGATCACCCTCTTATTGTTAACATGCTTGTAGAAACCCTTCTTGTTACCCTTCACATCCCTTGCCAGTTGCAGTTCCAATTATGCCTTTGCTGTCCAGATTACTGCCTGACATTTTCCAGCTGTATATTTATACTCCTCCTTACTCATCTGTCCGTTTCCACTTTTCATATGAATCCTTTTTGAGTTTAAGTTGACCAAGATCTCCCTATTAAGCCAAGCTGGTTGCCTACCGTATTTGCACTTCTCACTATGCAGTGGGATTGTTTGTTCCTGTGCCTTCATCAAGACTTTAAAATATTGCCAGGTCTCCTGAACTCCTGTCATCTTCATCTTCGTTTCCCAGGGGATTCTGCCTATCAGTACCCTCGGGGAGTCAAAGTCTGCTCTTTAGAAATCACGGGTCAGTATATTATTGCTCACTGTTCTTCCTTTTGTCAGGATCCTGAAATGTGTGATCTCATGATCACGGCAGCCCACTTCTGTTTCTCCAACTAGTTCTTCCCTATTTGTGAGCAGCAAGTCAATTCGCGCATGGCCCCTGGTATGTTCCATCAACACTTGCACCAGGAAGTTATCCCCAACATTCTCCAAAAAGTCTCCTGTGAGAACGGGGTCCTGTGATTTGGAAACTTCTCTTAGCTGTCTCATCTGCCTCATCTCTCTGATCTGGCAGTCTATAGCAGACACTAACTACAACATCACCTTTATTGCTTCCACCTCTAAGCTTAACCCAAAGACACTCAAGTGGCTTTTCTCCCTCCTTATACTGGACCTCTGAGCAATCAAAATGCTCCCTCACACAGAGCGCAACTCCTCCTCCTTTTCCCCCCACCAGTCTTTCTTAAACAGTTTATACCCTTCCATGACCGTGCTCCAGTTATGTGAGTCATCCCATGAAGTCTCAGTTATTTCAATCACCTCATACATCTTAGACTGTGCCAGGGCCTCTAGTTTGTCCTGCTTGTTTCCCAGGCTTCTTGCATTTGAGTACAAGCACCTTAGAGAAGTGGCTGATTGGTCCACTTTCTCCTTTTCACCTAGGAATCCTACTTTGTTGTACCTTATTCCTTTTCCACTTACCTCAGGACTTATGTCACCATCCCACGGCAAACCTAGTGTGAAGTCCTCCTTACTAGGTTTGCAAGCCTACCCTCAAAGATGCTCTTTCCTCTCTTCATTAGGTGGATTCCATCTCTTCTACCAGTCCTTGCTCCTGAAACAGAATCCCATGGTCAAAGAAACCACATCCTTCTCTGCTACATCACCTACGCAACCATACATTTACCTCGGCAATTCGACAAATCAAACACAGAACCCTTCCTTCCACAGGGAGGATGGATAAGAACACAATTTGTACTCCATATTCTTTGATCTTTCTTCCTAGGGTTATGTAATCTGCAGTGATCTCATCAAAGTCGCTCTTGGCTGTATCATTAGTTCCTACATGGAGAAGTAGGAAGGTGTAATAGTCTGTGGGTTTGATGATTTTTGGCAGAGACTCTGTAACATCCCAGATTCTAGCTCCCAGCAAGCAGCAAACTGGGATTCTAGGTCGGATGGCAGGTGGATGACTCTGTCCCCCTTGAGAGGTAGTCCCCGACCACTACCACCCATCTTCTTCTCTTAGGGGTGATGGTCCTTGATCCCTTATCCCTAGGACTGCGCATCCCATGCCTTACAAACTGTGGCATCATCTTCTTAGCCATTCCCTGTGAGGTATCTGTCCCCACTATCTCCACCATATCACCTGTGCAGAAAAACTGAAAGCAGTTGCTTATCTCCACTGGAGTTGGAGAGACCTGAATTGGTTTTCTCTCCCGGAGGTAACATGCTTCTAGTTCTCTTCCTTACTTTGAATAGCCTGCAGTTCCTGCAATACTAAATGATGACTTCTATCCAGAAAGTCTTCACCTTCTCTGAATGACCTAAGGGTTGATGTTTGCATCTTAAGTCCTTTAACCTTCTCTTCTAAAATGGCAACCAGGTTGCACTTGGCACATACAAAATTCTTCCTATTGTCCAGGAGGAATACAAACATGGCACATGCCCTGCAGGTCACAACAGCAGATTTCTCAGTAGTCATGTCACTATCCATTATTCCCCTTTCTTCAGAGAGTTTCCCTAGATGTTCCTAGAGCTGCCTTAAAAGGCACAAGAGAAACAAAACTACAAGAACAGGTATGGGGCTCACCCCCAAGGTGAACTCCCAAGCATACTTCCTGTTAGCTGCTCACAGGTGTTTGCTGTGCCTGCCTCAGAGCCTTGCCTCCAATCTAATCAGCCCCTGAAGAGCCACCTGGAACAAAGCACTCCCAGATCATACTTTGCAAATTTATCAAATTCTCTTCCTGAAACAGGAATGGAAGAACTTATCAAACTGCCAAACACACTTTCAGACTGCCCCTCTTGCAAAACAAATGCTTAAACACACACAAGCTGCGTCTACACGTGCACGCTACTTCGAAGTAGCGGCACCAACTTCGAAATAGCGCCCGTCGCGGCTACACGCGTCGGGCGCTATTTCGAAGTTAACTTCGACGTTAGGCGGCGAGACGTCGAAGTCGCTAACCTCATGAGGAGATAGGAATAGCGCCCTACTTCGACATTCAACGTCGAAGTAGGGACCGTGTAGACGATCCGCGTCCCGCAACGTCGAAATTGCTGGGTCCTCCATGGCGGCCATCAGCTGGGGGGTTGAGAGATGCTCTCTCCAGCCCCTGCGGGGCTCTATGGTCACTGTGGGCAGCAGCCCTTAGCCCAGGGCTTCTGGCTGCTTCTGCGGCAGCTGGGGATCTATGCTGCAGGCACAGGGTCTGCAACCAGTTGTCAGCTCTGTGGATCTTGTGTTGTTTAGTGCAAGTGTGTCTGGGAGGGGCCCTTTAAGGGAGCGGCTTGCTGTTGAGTCCGCCCTGTGACCCTGTCTGCAGCTGTGCCTGGCATCCCTATTTCGATGTGTGCTACTTTGACGTGTAGACGTTCCCTCGTTGCGCCTATTTCGATGTTGGGCTGAGCAACGTCGAAGTTGAACATCGACGTTGCTGGCCCTGGAGGACGTGTAGACGTTATTCATCGAAATAGACTATTTCAATGTCGCAACATCGAAATAAGCTATTTCGATGTTGGCTGCACGTGCAGACGTAGCCACAGACAGATATTCAATCCACCAGCTCACAATGCAAACTCCCAAAAGTCATGCACCTGAGCTCCTCTTGGATACCTTCCCAGGCAAACTCCCTGTTAGCTGCAACTGTTCACTGCTATCAGAGGTCTTGGGCTTCTCCCCATGCTGTGTCAGGGGGCAGTCCTCTTCAGACATGCCCCGTCACTGGGCAAACATAGCACTGGGCCTCTCCTATTGTGTAGTAGACCTGGTACTGGGCCCTGTGATGGGACACCAAAAAAGTCCCCTCTAGGGCGACCATGCCATGCACCACTGGCAGCAGTTGGATTTGTGCTTGCCAGTGGAAGAAGAGAATGTGGTAGAGGGTGGGGTCCTTGCAGCCCAGGAGGGGACTCAGGACTGACGGCAGCCTCCCCAAGGTGGTCAGGAAGGGTAGAAGGGTGGCATTGGGGAGGAAGGGAAGGACACAGGAGAATACCACCTACTCACCAAGTTCTTCAAGCAGCTCAAGGGGCACATGGATGCCCCCTACCACCAGGCCTCTCTCCACCACCTCCTGGGCAGTGGTCTCTGATGCCAGGAAGAAGATTATCTTCCCAAACATTCGAGAGGCCGCCACCATGGCTGTAGGCCCCACCACTCATGCCATCACCTGCACATAGGTCTCCATGTGGGGCGAGGCCAACTCCAGGAGGCAACGCACCCCATGCCTGCTGGTGAGGGTGGGGAAGGGGCCAGGGCCATTGGGAATGGTATTCCTGGAGGCAGCCAGAGTAGAGCGCCAGGCGGTGGCTGCTTGGGCATATGACCTGGGGGCTGGGGAGTTAGGGCCCCCAGGGCTGGTGGAGGGAGCAGGGGGGCAGGAAGGAGGGGGAACTGCAGCATGCGTGGCTGCAGCAGGGCTGGTGACCCCTGCCACAAGAGGTTTTGCCTTCTGGGCAGGGCTTTTACCCTTTTGGGCTCCCTGGCCCTTCCTGCCTTTCAGGGGAACTGCTTTTGGGGAGGGGTTGGGAGAGGAGGCTGCAGCAGTTGCAGCAGGGGCCCCAATGTCTGCACCCTTGGCCACCATGGGAGTAGATGGACCGGCAGCCTCAGCTGGATCCACTGCAGTGGAGATGGGAGGGAGAACAGGGGAGGTGGGGGAGGGGAGTCACAGAACAACCCCCCCATTGGGGACCTAGGCCATGGTGAGGGGAAGGCAAGAGCAAGGAGTTTGTTGTTAGGGTGGTTAACAAAACAAGGAGAGGGGAGGGAGAGGAGAGGGGAGAAAGAAAGAGTAG
Source organism: Carettochelys insculpta (assembly GCF_033958435.1). Taxonomy (NCBI): domain Eukaryota; kingdom Metazoa; phylum Chordata; order Testudines; family Carettochelyidae; genus Carettochelys; species Carettochelys insculpta. The sequence goes on along the minus strand of NC_134141.1, from coordinate 54,901,455 downwards.
CTACCAGCCCCCTTTCAATATCATATCCCATGACAGAAATAAATTTCTCACGTTGCTTAAATTTTCTCTGGGTCTCATGCATGAAGTCCTTAAGATCTTGAGTTTATCCAGTAAAAGTCAACGCTGACTGTGTATTCTAGAAATCTGTGCAGGAAAGTGCAGATAACCCACAACTGAGGTACTAGTGGGTTTGGAAGCATTCTATAATGTGGAAGTGAGTTGTACAAATAAAGCTGTCTTAAACAAAAATGAAGATATTTTCTTCAAAAGTGAAATAGTCCCTTAAAATGCCCTGAAATTTGAAGAGATTTTCTGTTAATTTCACAATTTCTGCCCCATAGTTCCCTGAAGTGACTCTGCAATTATTGTAGGTGGAACAATTGCATAATTTCCTAGGTTGAAAATAGGAATTTTAACATTTCATTTCATAATCATTTTAACCTAAGGGGAAGTAAATGTTAATAAATTCAGAAGTGCAATTGAAAAGGAAAACAGAACTAGATAATATGACTATTGATTAAATCCACAACAGAACAGATTACTATTGTGAATCCTAGATAAGTAATGAGATACTTAACTTTAAATAGTGACAATCTCAAAAAAAGCCACACAGATGCTGCTGAAAATCAAACAATAATTCTATCACTTGATAAGATAAAGGAATCCAGGCATAATAAACAAAAAATCATCCTTTCTACAGGTAGGTGTTATGTTACAGCTGAAAAGACAAAGAGTGTGTGTGGTGCATGGGGTGAGTGTTAGAATGACAGAAACTAGGCTAGAAAATAAAGCTTGCCTGAAGCTTGTTTCTGGATTCTTCCTATCTCTGCCAGTGAATGGGAACCTAGGTACAACAAACCACATGCCTGATCCAGTTGGTGTAACTTCTCTGAAGTCAATGCATCTATGACAATATAAAGCAGTTTAGAATTTGGCCTTCTGTTTAATATTAAGCACCAATGTAAAAGTGAAGTGCATTTGCTGGACATTAGTATCTATGAGAACAACAAGAAGTCTTGTGGCACCTGATAGACTAACAGATATTTTGGAGGATAAGCTTTCATGGGCAAAGACCCGCTTCATCAGATCTATGAGTGGAGGGGGGATGGTTTCAGAGGGGTATTTAAAAAGTGGGGTCCCAGTATGATGGAGGGCCAGAACCGACAAAGTCTATTCAGCAAGGTGGAAATGGCCCAGTATTAACAGTACTTATCAAAAGAGGAAAAAACAAGTCAGATCAGACAGGGGGATCTGAGCCTTTGTCAGAGTCTAATGGGGAGATATTAGCACCCAGAGCAGAGAAACTGCCTTTGTAAGCTGCAAGACGCTCCCAGTCTCTGTTTAATGCATGGTTAATGGAGTCAAATTTGCCAATAAATTGCAGCTCAGAGATTTCTTTCTCCATCTGATTTTTGAAATTTTTTTGTTTCAGGACTGTCACTCTTAAATCTGCCACTGAGTGTCCAGGGAGATTGAAGTGTTCCCCCACAGGCTTCTGTACATTACCATTCCTGGTGTCTGATTTATGTCCATTTATTCTTTTCCAGAGAAACTGTCAAGTTTGGCCAATGTAAATTGTAGTGGGGCATTGCTGGCACATGATGGCATATAGTATATTAGCAGATGAGCAGGTAAAGGAGCCCCTGATGGTATAGTTGGTGTTAGGTCCTGCTCCAAAATATCTGTTAGTCTATAAGGTGCCACAATATTTCTTGCTGTTCTCGAAGCTAAAGATTAACACGGCTACCTCTCTGATGCTCGTCACCATCCAAGGTACTACATTTAGCTGCAGTAAGTGGAAATCCATCAACCTCATGAAAAAACTTGCACAGATACAGACAGACATCATCTTCTTCTCCAAATGCAAACAGAATGACAACATACCAAAAGTACTTACAGTGAAAAACCCACTGAAATCAATATACTACACAGATTATAGTGATTTCACACACTCTCTAAGAAACTGAGGAACCATCTAATCAGCAACCTGTACAACAAACAGGGCAACATCAAGAGAGAGCTCTCAAATCTGGAGACCCTCATAAATTAACAATCTTCCACACAAACCTCCACATGGCTGGACTTTACTAGAACAAGACAGGAGATTTACAACACACATTTCTCTTCTCTACAGAAGAAAAATGATTGTAAACGATCTAAACTCCTACTTTCCACATGGGGCTACAATAGTGGTACCCCTAACTCACCCAGCAATATTGTCAATCTATCCAACTACACACTCAGCCTGGCAGAAGAATCTGCCCTTTCTTGAGGACTCTCTTTCTGCCCCACCACCCCCACAAACTTGATACAATTCTGTGGTGATCTGGAAGCCTTCTTTTGCCATCTACGACTCAAGGGATACTTTCAACATGACATTGAACAGCGCACTGACCCACAGGTACCCTCCCACCTACAGTACAAGTAAAAGAATTCCTCGTGGACTCCCCCTGATGGTCAAAATGACAAACTGGACCTATACATAAATTCTTCTGCTGGCATGCACAGGCAGAAATTGTGGAAAAGCAGCATCGCTTACCCCATAACCTCAGCCATGCAGAACACAACGCCATCAATAGCCTCAGAAACAACTCTGACATTGTCATCCAAGAGGCCAACAAGGGAGGCGTTGTTGTCATCATGAATAGGATAGACTACCAAAATCAGACATCAGGAATGGTAATATACAGAAGCCGGGGGGTGAACACTTCAATCTCCCTGGACACTCAGTGGCAGATTTAAGAGTGACAGTCCTGAAACAAAAAAATTTCAAAAATCAAATGGAAAAAGAAATCTCTGAGCCGCAATTTATTGGCAAATTTGACTCCATTAACCATGGATTAAACAGAGATTGGGAGTGTCTCGCAGCTTACAAAGGCAGTTTCTCTGCTCTGGGTGCTAATATGTCCCCATTAGACTCTGACAAAGGCTCAGATCCCCCTGTCTGATCTGACTTGTTTTTTCCTCTTTTGATAAGTACTGTTAATACTGGGCCATTTCCACCTTGCTGAATAGACTTTGTCAGCTCTGGCCCTCCATCATTCTGGGACCCCACTCTTTAAAAACCCCTCTGAAACCATCCCCCCTCACTCATAGATCTGATGAAGCGGGTCTTTGCCCACAAAAGCTTATGCTCCAAAATATCTGTTAGTCTATAAGGTGCCACAAGACTTCTTGTTGTTCTCAAAGCTACAGACTAACACTGCTACCTCTATGATATTAGTATCTGTGTAATCTAAAGTAAAGCAGAAGGCAATTAAACTCGGGTCACATTAATGTGCCAGTAAATGCCTGAAGGGAAGCCTGTTGGTAATGTTATAAATAGATATTTTAAAAGGTATAACAATACATCTTATGTTACATATTAAAGTCACAGTAGAACATTTGCCTGCCCTCAGGATTTTATTCCAACCTTTGGACAATGGTACTGGCTATGGATAAAGACAAAAATATTAGAGTAGTTGAACTGATACAGTATGCCAATTCCTAAATATTAGGAGAAATCCCAGATGATTGGAAAAAGGCAAATGTAGTGCCCATCTTTAAAAAAAGAAAGGACAATCCAGGGAACTATAGACCAGTCAGTCTTACCTCACTCTGCAGAAAAATCATGGAGGGGATATTCAAGGAATCCATTTTGGAGCACTTGGAAGAGGGGAAAGTGATCAAGAGTAGTCAACATGGATTCATCAAGGGCAAGCCATGCCTGACCAATCTGATTAGCCTCTGCCATGAGGTAACTGGCTCTGTGGACATGGGGAAGTCAATGGATGTAATATACCTTGACTTTAGCAAAGCTTTTGGTACAGTCTCCCACAACACTCTTGCCCATAAGATAAGGAAGTATGGATTGGATATATGGACTATAAGATGGATGGAAAGCTGGCTAGACAGATGTGCCCAACAGGTAGTGGTCAATGGCTCAATGTCTGGTTGGCAGCTCATTTCCAAGAATTGGTTCTAGGGCCGGTACTGTTTAATATCTTCATTAGTGACCTGGATGAGGGGATGGATTGCACCCTCAGTAAATTTGCAGGTGACACTAAGCTAGGGGGTCAGGAAGATACATTGGAGGGTAGGGATAGGGTCCAAAATAACCTAGACAAATTGGAGGATTGGGCCATATGAAATTTGATGCGATTCAACAAGGACAAGTGCAGAGTCCTGCACTTGAGATGGAAGAATCCCAAACACTGTTACAGGCTGGGGACCAACTGGCTAAATAGCAGTTCAGCAGAAAAGGACCTGTGGATTATAGTGGATGAGAGGCTGGATATGAGTCAATAGTGTGCGCTTGTAGCCAAAAAGGCTAATGGCATATTGGGGTGCATTAGGAGAAGAATTTCCAGAAGATTTAGAGAGGTTATTATTCCCCTCTACACTAGTGAGGTTTCAAAGGTTGTCATAGGCGGGGATGGTAGTGGGGATAAGCTCCCACTATCGATAAAATGCTCCCATACGTGTGTCTCCAATAGTCTCTGACAACCGAAGTCCAGCTGCTGGCTTTCACATGTGGCTTAGTTTCTAAGCCCGGCGAAACCATTTGCACTGACAGCAGAAGGGGTGAAGGTGGGTGACTGGTGCCTTCAAACCAGTTGCTTCAGGTAGATGGGGCTCATCAGCCTGGGAAGACTGCCCACCTAGGAGAAGGAAACTCTGATTTAAAACCTCCGCTGCCTTGCGGTGATACCTAGTCATGGGACAGGCTTCGGGAGTAAACCCCGAGGAAAAATCTGGAGATGGAGCCCCTAAGGCAGTTTGAGATTGTGCTCAATCTCACTCTGGCAGCTCCTGCGACGACATTGGTGCCACGCTGTATGGGCTGTTGCCTTTCCCTTGGATTACCTCAGTGTGCGTGGAGAGGGGGAACCTGCTGCTGGGCATCAGCTGGTTCTTCAAACTTACTTGCCCAGGCCTGTGCCCTGGAGAGGACACTCCGGCATCACTTTCTGAGCGGTGACACAACACGGGAAGCAGCAGTTACCGGTATTAAGCCACTGCACTCGATTGGTGTAGAGTGAAGCACCAGGGATTGCCTCTGATGGTGGGAGAGGTCTTCAGATCTCATTGGGCAGCTACCGCCCGCCTCAAGCTGGGCAGCCCCCAGCCACTGAGCTGCTGCCATGCCACAGTCCACTTGCTCCACTGCGTGTGTGGGGCTTAAGGAATCACCGACAGGTGGATCGTTAACCTTACACCAGGCAAAACAAACTAGCAACAAAATAATCCAGACTTCAGGCTGGCCACATGGAATGTAAGGACCATGACTCCGGGCCTTACAGAAGACCTACAGAGCATTAGTAACCCCCGGAAGACAGCAATCATTAACAATGAGCTAAGAAGACTGAGGATGGACATCATGGCCCTCCAGGAAACAAGGCTATCGTCCTCTGGGTGTCTCAGGGAGAAGGACTTTTCCTTTTTCTGGCACAGGAAGCCACCAGAAGAGACCAGGGAACACAGTGTTGGCTTTGCAATCAGAAACAGCCTAGTTGGCTCAGTCATACCACCAACTGTGGGAACTGAGAGAATGCTGAAAATCCAGCTTCAAACACTAGTGGGCATGGTCAACATCTTCAGTGTCTATGCACCCACTCTAACTTCTGCCCAGGAAGTTAAGGACAAGTTTTATGATGAACCTAGCATTGCCATCAGTGAGGTAGCTTCCCATGAGCTGCTATTCATCCTTGGCGACTTCAACGCCAGAGTTGGCAGCGACCACCACTGCTGGCCATCCTGTCTGGGACAGTTTGGAACAGGGAAGATGAATGAAAATGGACAGCGCCTCCTTGAACTCTGGTCCCAACATGACCTCTGTGTAACCAATACCTTTGTCAACGTCAAACCCCAGCACAAAATTTCATGGCGACACCCAAGATTGAAACATTGGCACCAGCTTGACCTCGTCCTCACCAAACGCAGCCGTTTAGGTAATGTCAGGGTGACATGTAGCTACCACAGCGCAGACTGTGACACTGACCACTTGCTCGTGTGTAGTAAGGTGCACATCCAGCTGTGAAGATTCTTTCGCTCCTGAAAGGAAGGGAGGCCGCACATTGACACTGGCAAGACTCGTGACCCTTCAAAAGTATGCGAGTTTGTCCAAGCACTTGAAGAGGCCTTGCCCCGCCCGGATGACACTGATATCAGCAAGAGATGGGAACAACTATGGGATGGTATCTATAATATTGCGATATCTACCTTTGGGAAGAAGACAGTCAAGTCTGCTGATTGGTTTGAAGCCCACACTGAAGTGCTGATGCCCCTGATTGAGAAGAAGAGACAGGCACTGGCTGCATACGGGTCCTCTCCCAGTGAGGTGAACCTGCAGGCGCTCCGGTCTGCTCAGAGTCAAGTGCAGCAGGTTGCTCGGCAGTGTGCCAATGATTACTGGCTACAACTCTGCTCCAAGATTCAGCAGGCCGTGGACACTGGTAACATGAGAGGAATGTACGATGGGATCAAGCAGGCCATTGGTGCTTCACAAAGAACGACTGCCCCACTTAAGTTGGCCACAGGCGAGGTCTTGAAGGACAGAACCAAGCAGATGGAACACTGGGTGGAACACTACTCACAGTTGTACACCAGCGAGACTGTAGTTACAGAGAGAGCCCTGAAGGCCATCGAGCCTCTGCCCACCCTGACTGAACTCCATGCTGAGCCCACCTTGGAAGAACTCAGCGAAGCACTAAAAGCACTGTCTTCTGGAAAAGCCCCAGGGAAAGATGGTATTCCCTCAGAAATCCTCAAATGTGCCAACCACACCCTAGTTTCAGAGCTGCATGGAATACTTTGCCAATGCTGGAGAGATGGCAGCGTACCGCAAGATATGAGGGATGCTAACATCATTACTGTCTACAAGAACAAGGGTGACAAAAGTGATTGTAACAACTATCGCAGCATCTCCCTTCTCAGTACCGTGGGATAGCTATTTGCACATGTTGTTCTGAAGAGGCTCAATGTTCTTGCGGAGAGAGTCTACCCTGAGTCTCACTGTGTCTGTTCAGAGCTGAACAGTCTACCATAGACATGGTTTGCTCTGTTAGGCAACTACAAGAAAAGTGCTGGGAGCAGAACAGACCTCTGTATATTGCCTTCATTGACCTGACTGAGGCATTTGACCTCGTCATCAGAAAAGGTCTGTTCGTGATTCTGGCTAAGATCGGCTGTCTCCCAACTCTGCTCAGCATTATTAGGGCCTTCCATGAAGGCGTGAAGGGGACCGTCGTATACGACGGATCCACATCCGAACCCTTTGAGATTCTCGGCAGAGTGAAGCAGGGGTGTGTGCTGGCTCCAACACTGTTCGGCATCTTCTTTGCAGTTTTGCTCAAATATGCCTTCAGAACTGCTACAGAGGGCGTCTCTCTCTGCACGAGAATGGATGGCAACCTCTTCAAACTGTCAAGGCTTAGAGTGAAGACCAGGGTGCTTATGAAGCATCTAAGGGAGTTCCTTTTTGCTGACCATGTAGCTATTGCTGCTCACACTCAGCAGGAACTGCAGTCACTCATAACTCGCTTTGCAGATGCATGCATGGAATTTGGCCTCACAATCAGCTTAAAGAAGACCCAGGTGATGGGCCAAAATGTGGGTAACGAGTCATCTATCAGCGTGCTAGACGACGAACTGGAAGTCGTCCATGAGTTCGTGTACCTAGTCTCAACAATCTCGGACAACTTGTCACTTGATAGCGAGATCAACAAGCGCATTGGAAAAGCCGCCACAATGTTCTCCAGGCTGATGAAGAGAGTATGGGCTAACAATAAGCTCACTGTACACACCAAGGTGCAGGTCTACACAGCCTGGTTTTGAGCACACTGCTGTACGCCAGTGAAACATGGACTTTGCGCTCAAAACAAGAGCAGTGGCTCAACACATTCCACATGCGCTGCCTTAGGTGCATACTTGGTATCTCGTGGCAGGACAAGGTCCCCAATAGCGCAGTGCTTGAGAGGGCAGGCACCGCCTCCATGTTCAGTCTTCTCAAACAGAGGCGTATGCGCTGGCTGGGCCATGTCTCACGTATGACGGATGGCCGAATACCAAAGGACCTCCTCTTTGGCAAACTGGCATCTGGAAAGAGGCCGAAAGGGTGACCTAAATTGCGCCACAAGGACACATACAAGCGTGACCTCAGTGCTCTCTCTATCAGTGCCAACACCTGGCATTCGCTCGCCTCAGACAGGCATGCCTGGAAACAGGGAGTGAAGGAAGCTCTTGCTATGTATGAAACTACCTTGGTGAAGGAAGAGGAAGACAGGAGAGCCCTCAGGAAGATCCGTGCCCATGATACCAGAGTGACATCTGCCTACTGCTGCTCACAGTGTGGAAAGGACTGCCACTCCCAGATTGGATTGCACAGCCAGAAAAGATGCTGTTCGAATCAGTCCAACTGGGCCGCAAACCCATGATCCCTTAGGATTGAAGGATGCCTACTACTCTACACTAGTGAGGACACATCTGCAGTTCTGCATCCAGTTCTGCCCTCCCCCACCTCCCAATATAGAAAGGATGTGGACTTATTGGAGCAATTTCAGCAGAGGGCAACAAAAATGATTAAAGGGCTGGAGCACATGACCTATGAGATGAGGCTGAGAGATCTGGGCTTATTTACTTTGCAGAAGAGAAGACTGAGGGACGATTTGATAGCAGCCTTCAACTTCCTGAACAGGCACTTTAAAGAAGATGGAGACAGACTGTTCTGCCATCTGTCACCACTGAGAACAAGGATCAATGGTCTGAAGTTACAGAGGAAGAGGTGTAGGTTGGATATTGGGAAAAATTATTTCAGCAAGAGGGTGGTTGAAGCACTGGAATGCATTTTTGAGACAGGTGGCACAATATCCTTCCCTATAAGTTTTTGAAGTCCTGGTTTGATGTTGTCATGGCTGGGATGATTTAGTTGGGGTTGAGCCTGATTTAGGCCGAGGGCTGGACTAGATGACCTCCTGAGGTCCCTTTCAGCCCTAGAATTATATGATTCTATATTCTTGAGTGGTCAGGGAGTCTTCCATTCCTAAGGAAATTATTTATTGTCCATTATTTGTTTCCAGTAGGGTCAGTACTATACAAAAATAAGGAAGACGTGGTCTGTGCCTCAGATTGCTTACAGTATAAAAGGAGCAAGGCCTGTGTACATTAGAATGGCCTAGACCTCTTCACATTAGATCACTGTAATTACGAAAGCTGGAAAGTTGCAATTTCCATTCTACTGGAAATTCCAGGGGCTGGAGCAGAAAGAATAAAATCATTCTGTTCCTCTCTCCGAAGTCAGGAGTCTGAAAGCCCTGAGAACCTGCCTGCTGCAGAGTTGAAAGCTACGTCCCAAACTGTATTCAGAAAGACTTGTGAACCTTAGGGCAGGACCAAAGGCACACGTCCTTCTCCAAATTCTTCTAGATTAATCAGGGCTTCAATTAAGCCAGCAGAGATGTTCTTCTGGGTAACATTCCACCACTCTGCAACCATCAGAACACTAGGTGCTGTAGCAACGCCTTCTGTCACTACCACTACCCGCAAAGAATAGGTGGACTAAGCTAGTTCCCCGACATTACATCCCCTGGGATTTCCCTTCCCCCAGGGGCAGGTTTGCTCCTTGTTGCTGTCTGAAGCTGAATTTATACTAGCAAATTATGTTGGCTACATCACTCAGAGGTATGGAAACTCCACTCCCCTGAGTGACACAGTTATACCAGTCCATTGACATAGCCACTGCCTCTTAAAGAGATGAATTGTCTACCTAGTGGCAGACATGGCATCTTCACTGTCCTTTAAATGTAGACATGGCCTAAGTGGCTGCCTATCTTAGGTCCAAGGATTTGGCACTACAGTTTAAGAGTCTGTAAGGACAGGGGTGGATCTAATGGACTGTTAAAAAAATCACCATATTATTGGCCTACAAAACTGCTCCACCCTTTGTCCTGCATGTCTTTATGCCAAGGTGTCTGAGTGTGCACCTGCAACAAGCTAGAGCATTCAGCATCAAATTAAACAAAATTAAAGTTATAAGACAGGGCTCAATTTTTAGTTATGCTTTTGCAAATATTTTTAAACCAGAGTTCTGATCTTGAATGTACTCCCTGGGCTCCTTGTACTCTGTAAATGCTACCATTTGCTCTCAAAAATATTGCCATCTCTCTTCTATGTTCATGGGATGAAGAGCCCCATTTTAACAGGTGACTGATGTGGGGAAGTGATTCAGATAGGCAGTTTTATGAATGAGCAAAATATAGTCCACCACAATAGTGTAAGACACTTTACCCATCAGCATAAAAGGTAACACTGAAATATACAATGATAATTATCAATGAGTAGAGCACAAGGTTCTGATCTTGCTAAAACTGTTGAAATAAACTGAACTGTGCACATGACTGCAGGATTGAGCCTTAGTTTCCTCCTTTAGGTGCTGAGTCCTGAACTGACACCAAACAAATTGCAATGAACTACATTATTCCACTCAAAAATCAAAAGCAATAATTTTAATTACAGTATTTTATATTCTTCACTGTAACAAAAGCAAAGAACTTTTGATAATTTCATTCAATTAGGAAGCACAAGCAATTTAACCAACAATGTAATTCCTTCCAGCAATGTTTAAGTTTCTAAAAATAAAATCACTCCTAATGCTGTTCCATCCAAAAAGGGCAAATTCATTCACTTATTTCATCCTTATTTGCAATAAAAGAAAATTAATTAGCATAAGCTCTTTTGCAAGAGATCAAAAGCAATTCCTCCAATAATTCCAATCCTATTTTGCAATACAGAATTCATTAACTGAAGTTTCATTTGGAATTTCCACAGAAATTTATTCAATAATTTCTGATTCTCTTGCTGTCACTCGATAACGAGTAGGACATCTTCATGTCACCCTCCTATTTGTGAGTCCATTGATGGCTGATCAGCCTGATTCTGAAGCTACAGGTCTTGCCACAGAAGGGATAGGTGTTGTCAAATGTTGGAGGGGCACAGGGTAGTTTTAACTGCTCTTTTCTTTTCTGCCTCTCCTCATCGGTACTGCAGAAGGATCTCAAATTGTGCCACCCCCTCATGGATTACTCCTCCTCACTAGGTAAGATTCTCCCAAGTGTCAACATCAGTGTTGCACTTTTTTATATGTGCATTCAGCATGTCCTTATGTTGCTTCCTCTGGCCCCCAACCCTCCTCCTTCTTTCCTTCAGTTCAGAAAACAGAATCTGTTTTGGGAAGTGCTGATCAGACACCTGAACTATTTAACCTATCCAACCAAGTTGTTGGTGAATGATAATGGCTTCAATGCTGGTCATAGTCAACTCTTACAGGACACTAGTGTTTATGCACCCATTCTCCCAAGAGATACTCATGATTCTCTTGAGGCAGTGTTTATGGTATTGTTCAAGTACCAGCAAATGACACTTGTTGGCTGTCTAGGTTTCAAATGCATACAGTAGTGTTAGAACAACCACTGGTATACAAGGAGTATTGTCTTGGCATAGATATCCCAATTCTCGAAGACCCTTTGTCTCAGGTGAGCAGAAGCACAGCTTGCATAGTTCAGATTATGCTGGATTTCTGCATCAATGTTGACTTTAGTGGAAAGATGACTTCCACAGTACAGGAAATGCTCCACATTTATCAGCAATTAGCCTTTACCTTCAATAGAAAGTACACAAAATTATCCTCTCAGTGAGGGCTGTTGGAGCACCTTGCTCTTTTTGATGTTCCGTGTGAGGCTGCAATTCTCGTATGCTTTGGTGAAGGCACTTAAGATGGTCTGAAGGGCTTCAGAAGAAGAGCAGCAACTATATTGTCTTCCATGTATTGAAGCTCCGTGATTGAGGTTGTAGAGGTCTTACTTTTAGCCTTCAGTCTCAGGAGATTGAAAAGCTTCCCATTCATTCTATAAACAATCTTCACACCATCTGGAAGCTTGCCATCAATGAGGTGAAGGGTCTTGGTGATGAAGATGCAGAACAGTAATGGTGCAATGATACAGTCTTGTTTGACTCCCATTTTGACCTCAAAGGGGTCACTTTGGGATCCACTGTTGCTCAATACCGTGGCAGTCATGCTGTCGTAAAGCAGCCTCAAGATGATAATACTTTTTGGGGGGCAGCCAATCTTTGAGAGCATGGTCCACAGGGTGCTGTGATTGATTGAGTCAAATGCTTTGGTCAGGTCAATGAAACTCATGTATATGGCTTGGTTTTGTTCACAACATTTTTCTTGCATTTGCTAGGCAGTGAAGACCATGCCAGCTATTCCTTGGAATGGGTCGAAGCCACACTAGGATTCTGGAAGAATTTCTTCTGAAAGTGGCAAGAACCAGTTTGTAAGGATTTGAACTAAGATTTTCCCTGCTGTTGCCAGGAGGGAGCTGCCACAATAGTATTTACAGTGCGATTTGACACTGTTCTTCATGAGGCTGACAATTAGTGTGTCTTTGAACTCTTGCTGCATCTGCTCCCTATCCCAGATCTTGAGAATCAGGATGTGGAGTTGTTTGTGGAGCTCTGGAACACCTTCTTTGAACAATTCAGCCAGGATTCCATCTAGTCTAGTTGCCTTGTCGAACTTCACTTTGATGGCAGCTTGGACCTCACTCTGGGTAGAAAGTGTTGCAAGATTGTTTCTTGGCAGTTGCTGGTGGATTTGGTCAAGGGATTCTCGGACCATGGAGGAGAGGCAGTTCAACAGTTCATAATAGTTCTCCTTCCTGCAAGAAGCAATTGCTTTATTGTTTTTCAAGAGCTGGGTACCATCCTTTGATATCAGGGCATTGATTCCATAGTTTTTCAGTCCATAAATAGCTTTGGTGGCATTGAGGAACCCTATTATATTGTTGATGTCTGTGAGATACTGGAGCTCTCATGCTTTCTCAGTCCACCATTCATTTTTCACAGTCCTTGTTTTACACTGGACTTCTACCTTGGACTTGGCATGTGGTTCTCTCTATATTGTGCAGTTAACATCACTTTGCCAGGCGTTAAATGCTTTCCTTCTCACCTTAATCAAGCATCCAATTTTCACACTGTTCTCAGGCCAGTCCTGATACTTTCTGGACTCCAATGGTTTCTTCACAAGTGCCAGTGATGGCATTTTTCAACTGATATCACTATTCTTCCACATCTTTAGGGTGTATTATCAGCAGCTTCCTGTGGAGTGCTACCTGGAAGTCATTCATCTTTTGGGATCCTTCAAGCCTCGTACACTGATCTTTCATAAGATCAGTTTCCTCTGATTTCTCCTTTTGGTGACAATCCTAACTGCTATTCTAGATAGGATAAGATGGTGATCAGTACAGCAGTCATCAGTGCTAGTCATTGCATGTGTGAGAAGGTCATCAGGCAGGTCCCATGTGCGGACAATGACATAATCTATGAGGTGCCAGTGCTTCAATCGAAGATGTTGCTGTGAGATCTTAGATTTGTTTTTCTGGTGGAAGATCGTGTTCATGATGGCAAGGTTGTGTTCCGCACATTTCAAAAGGAGGAGCACTCCATTGGAATTGCTGTTGTCAGCTCCATCTTTCCCAATGCTAGTCTGCCAGGGGTCTGAGTCTATTCTGACCCTGTCATTGAAATCCCCCAAGAGAATAATCTTGTCTTCTTTGGGAATGTCTTTCAAAACTGTATCCACTGGGTGTGGAACTTCTCCTTCATGTCACCTTCAGTGTCTATGTTTGGTGCACAAACACTCACAACAGTTTCCTGTTGGTTTTTGGCAAGCTTTAAGCAAAGAGTCATGAAATGCTCACTGATGCCAACAGAGACTTCATATAGGATTTCAGACAATTCATTTTATGGGGGTTCCTTTCCAGAAAAAGGTGTACCCTCCACCTTTTTGTCTCAGCTGTCCTTCTTCTAGTCTATGTCTCTCTGGCAGGGCAGCTATATCGATGTCAAATAATCACAGCTTGTGGGTGATAATTGATACGCATCTTTCAGGTTGCTCTTTATCTGGGTTCTCCATTACAGTCTGCATATTCCACGTTTAAAGTTTATCATTTGATTTCAACCATATGGGGTGAATTATCCAGTGGTTATCAAGTTGGGAGATTGATGTGGACTATGGTTAGGGCTCCTTTTCTAGCCCCCCCCCCCATATGGGGTAAGCAGAGTGGATCCCAAACAGTACTGCTCAGTCATGAATGCAGCAGGTGGTCTGTTCTACCACCTCAGTCCTTAAAATGGAATGACTGACATGTACATCCACTGACTAGGTGCTGGTCTATGACTAAAAGTTTCCAGATTTCACAATCCTGCTCCCATTGCATTCATCAGTCACTGTATGGCTTAAGTTTAGGAGAGTAGTATGCAGAGGAAGATGCCTGTGTGTGACTTCTTTTAACATGGGGGACTGTTGCACTGCAGCCACCACACGATCCTTGATGGATAGAAGGCCTAGATCCAATGGCATGGTATCCATGATGATTGGGAGCCTCCTGGCGCTTCAGTCTTCATCCACCTTCACAGCCATTGTAGCATTACCCTTGTTACCCTCTGCCTGTTCTGCCGTTGAGGACTTTTAGGATCATTCTTTGTCTGTACCTTCCCCTTGACACCATGGGTGATCCTGCTGGGAGTACAAGACTCCCTGTGGCCTCGCTCTCAGGTTCATTGGAACACACAAGCCCACTTACCATAACAAGGTGATGATCCAGAGTATGATTCACACATAAATTACCTACATCATTTCCACAAAGTTTTTTAAAACAATTACTTTGCTTAACTCAGGGATCTGCAACCTGCAGCTCCAGAGCCACATGCGGCTCTTTGAAATCCTCTTTGTGGTCTCAATGCTATAATTGCAAAGTAGAAAAAAACAAAAAACAAAAAAAAACCCTTCCTGATTATTTTCAATAAATGGTGAACATCTAAAAACCCAAAAATGAATCTCTCATATCTAAATAGCCAACAATAGGTGATCTCAAAACGTTGGATAACTCCTGCTTAAATATAAGCAGTGCACTGTGGGATATAATATTGTATCTGTGTTTTGATTGTGTGGCTAATAAAGTCTTGATTTGGAAAAGGAAAAAGGAAGCTTGTGTCATTCCTGCTGTGAAGGTCAACATGAATTTTTAGAAAGAAAACTGAAATTAAAAATGAAGTAAAATTGGCATAATTAAAGGAGGTTCAGGAGTGAAAGTCAGCAAGGGAGTGGTACAAACAGACACGTGTAAAGTGTGAGGAAATAGAATATATAAAAGGTTTGTGACTATCCTGCAGAAAACATGTATCACATTACAAATCTGTGTGTGTGTGTGTGTGCTGTTCTTAAAATAGGGGTTACAAAAAGTATGGTTTGATTTTATTTATTAAAGACTATCTTTATTCACTTACATTGTGGCTCTTGAATTAAGTTTTTTACCAAATTAAAAAAAAAAAAAAGCAAAAAAAAAGCTCTTCTTTGGTTGCCAACCCCTGCCTTAACTGAACACGTTTTTTCTATATCATGGAAAATGTAAGTCAATTTTCCATGGCATGTGCAATGTTAACTCTGTACCAAAGGGTTAAGGCCTTCAAGTGCTAAGCCTTTGCATTACCCAATAGGACATGCAAGTGTCCAGCATGTCACATGATCAGTCAAAAACTCTGGGACTCCTTCAAAGCATGTTCCTCAACTATCATCTCAAAAACAAAGTTTACACATGTTTTCAGCAGTGCCCAATAGCAGATATAGCAGTCAGTGCTTCAGGCTGAATGAATGAACAGAAAAGCCAGACATAGTGATTCTATCTGCCATTATCTCATATTACAGAGCAAGGCTGCGTCTACACGTGCACGCTACTTCGAAGTAGCGGCAGTAACTTCGAAATAGCGCCCGTCACGTCTACACGTGTTGGGCGCTATTTCGAAGTTGAAATCGACGTTAGGCGGCGAGACGTCGAAGTCGCTATCCCCATGAGCGGATGGGAATAGCGCCCTACTTCGACGTTCAACATCGAAGTAGGGACGTGTAGACGATCCGCGTCCCGCAACATCGAAATAGCGGGGTCCTCCAGCCTCTCTCTCCAGCCCTTGCGGGGCTCTGTGGTCACCGTGGGCAGCAGCCCTTAGCCCAGGGCTTCTGGCTGCTGCTGCTGCAGCTGGGGGTCCGTGCTGCATATACAGGGTCTGCAACTAGTTGTTGGCTCTGTGTATCTTGCACTGTTTAATGAAAGTGTGTCTGGGAGGGGCCCTTTAAGGGAGCGGCTTGCTGTTGAGTCTGCCCCGTGACCCTGTCTGCAGCTGTGCCTGGCTCCCTTATTTCGATGTGTGCTACTTTGGCGTGTAGACGTTCCCTCGCTGTGCCTATTTCGATGTTGGGCTGAGCAACGTCGAAGTTGAACATCGACGTTGCCAGCCCTGGAGGACGTGTAGACGTTATTCATCGAAATAGCCTATTTCGATGTCGCAACATCGAAATAAGCTATTTCGAAGTTGGGTGCACGTGTAGACGTAGCCCAAATGTGCTGGAAGGTCAATACTTCAGTTCACCTTGGCAGATAAGCATTAAGTACTTGGAGACTGTATTTTCTTTCCAAATAGTTTGCAAACAGAAACTGACTGTTTCCATGAAATTCAAGAAATTTCACACAGATTTTAGGGGATTTCTATCAACTGTATATGAAAAGAGCACATGCACAGTTCTGTGATGATGAATGACTATATAAAATGGATAGATTGATATTCATACCACAGTTTCCACTGAAAATGCATCCTTCCCATCCAGAAATGCATATTCTTGTAAGAACTAGGTGAATAACATACCTAAGAATCACAGCTTCAGAAAATTTTGCAGCAAGGCCTAAAATTCAGTGAAGTAATGTCAAGGTGATACCCTCCTGTACCTGAAGTAACCAGCACCCCTGTCGTAACAGTGGGGAGGTTTGTTCTTCTACATTTAGTTTTACTTGTTTAAGACACAGCCCTAACACCCCTTTACAACTTTAAATAAATAACATTTTGAAAAGGAAAAGACAGAGTGTAATTCTAGGTTTCCATGAAACACAGCATGAAAGTATTGGTTTGTTAGGACAAAAAGCTAAGGAAAAATAACTGAGGACACATGTGCTGTGTCTACACATGCAGCTTCTGTTAAGAAATTGGGCTTTTGTCAACAAAACTTGCCAAGAATCTACATGGTTAAAGCATTCTGTCAAGAGTTTGTCAACAAAACTCAGCTGTTCAGTTGGCTGCGTTATCCCTATTCCTGATCAAGTATAATGCCTCTGTCGACAGTGTCTTGTTGACAGAGTGCCCGTGTAGACACTTCTGTCAGCAGAAGGGCTTCCAGTTCCCCAGGCAGCCCAGTTTGCAGAGCTTCAGGACAGCCATTCTGTTGAGAGAAGGCCAGGCAGTCTGGCTGCTCTCTGCCAACAGAGCATCTTGCTGTTTTGATCTCCTTTTGTGTTTCTCTGTCAACAGTGACCTCTGTCGACAGAGGCTGCCCGTGTAGACACAGCCATGGACCTTATGGTTGATGGACACAAAATTACTGTAACTGAGAATACTATAAACTAATGTGTTGAGGAATCAAGTTGCTAACCTAGGAAATAAATTTTGCTATAGAAGTGGTAGCTTGTTAGGTATGCTTCAAGGCAAGGAAAAGAAAGAAAAATAGAGATTTCTTGGATTATTTGCAGTGTGTTCTAAGAAAGTTGGAGTTAGACTCTTACACTACGTCTACACGTGAAGCCTACATCGAAATAGGCTATTTCGAAGAATAACGTCTACACATCCTCCAGGGCTGGCAACGTCGATGTTCAACTTCGACGTTGCGCAGCACCACATCGAAATAGGCGCTGCGAGGGAACGTCTACACGCCAAAGTAGCACACATCGAAATAAGGGTGCCAGGCACAGCTGCAGACAGGGTCACAGGGCGGACTCAACAGCAAGCCGCTCCCTTAAAGGGCCCCTCCCAGACACAGTTGTACTAAACAACACAAGATACACAGAGCTGACAACTGGTTGCAGACCCTGTGCCTGCAGCATGGATCCCCAGCTGCCGCAGCAGCAGCCAGAAGCCCTGGGCTAAGGGCTGCTGCACACAGTGACCATAGAGCCCCGCAGGGGCTGGAGAGAGAGCATCTCTCAACCCCCCAGCTGATGGCTGCCATGGAGGACCCAGCAATTTCGACGTTGCGGGACGCAGATCGTCTACACAGTCCCTACTTCGACGTTGAACGTCGAAGTAGGGCGCTACTCCGATCCCCTCATGAGGTTAGGGACTTCGACGTCTCGCTGCCTAAAGTCGAAGTTAACTTCAAAATAGCGCCCGATGCGTGTAGCTGCGACGGGCGCTATTTCGAAATTAGTGCCGCTACTTCGAAGTAGCGTGCACGTGTAGACACAGCTACAGTGTTCTACAACATAGTACATTATGGCCCTTTGTAACAAACTCATGTACACTTCCTTCAGTGGAAGTCCAAGATTAAATTAATGCATGCACTTTATCTATCACTGGGTATTGCTTTTCATCCAGAAATCTCAGAGTACTTCACAAATTGATTGATGAACTGTACAAAAATAATTTCACTCACCACTGAAATCTGGACATCTGATGTGGAAACCAAGACTGCCCAGAAACAACAGCTCAGGATTACAAGGGCATTAATGGGTGTTTGGCCAGGAAATCATATTAATATACCTTCTCCTGGAAGACATGCCATTGTACCAGGATTGTTAGGAGTACCATGCTCATGCTGTCACTGTAGAAGTTCCATCTACTGAATTACCAATACTATATTCTGTTGCATCTGGATTTTCCTGGGAAGCCTCCCACCCAAGTAATGGCTAAGGCTGGCCAATGAAATTGAAGACCAAATTCTAGGCTGACTCATACTTTGTGGAATTTCTAGCCCCATGACTTCGGGGGAAGAGAAGGCACAAACTGGCATAGACTTTAATCATGAGAGACTTGGAGAAAGCATTGTGTGTACACCATCTTCCAAAACAACTGTATTACAGGAGTACGTGTGACTAAAGCTTCCAGGTACAAACAAGATTATGGTAATAATAACAATAATAATAACAATAATAATAAAAATAATAAAAGAACAAGAAACAAAATCCACAAAGACAGAGGTTTTGTGCATTTCTATGTCATATCACTCCCTATTCAATAACTCACCCTAAGGCTTTATTAAAGCTCTGAAGAAAATAAAGGTTAATTACCCACAGGAGAAAGTAAAGAAACAAATAATGGAGCCAGATGAGTACTCACTAACTTCATGGTAGGCCCAACAAGGAAAATAACAAAACACTACTTGCCATGGCCTGTAGCGCCAACTTAAACACCTCCATCACATCAGTGACAATCTGCAATAAAACAATATTCCTCACTCTTGCAGGACTCCTCTCCTACAGGCAGCCACCCAACCTCAAGAAAATACTCTCCAGCAGCCATACAACATCACTGCAACTAACCCTTTTGCCAACTCTTTCCACATCTTTGTACAAGTGAAACCCTCATAGGACCTAACCACATTAGCCACAATATTAGGCTCTCATAGACCTGCACATCTACTAATGTGATATGTGCCATCATGTGCTAGCAATACCCCTCTGCCAGGTATATTGGCTAAACCAAACAGTATCCGTGCCAAAAGATGAATGGTCATAAATCCCAAACGACGAATTGGAATACACATTGTCAAAGTTTGACTCAGACTCACAATTTATCAGACCACTCTGTTTTATTAGCAAAGCCGCTCTGCTAATACATTTAGAAGTGAGCCCCCCGAGTGGGGCTTGTGTCTCTTAATTTATACAGTTTTTTGGAGAACAAGTTACAGAGAAGTTACAGACAAAAGAAGAAAAAGATTTTAGTCACCACCCTTCGAGATCCCTGAGACCAGTCACATATCTTCAATTACCTGCCACCCTTAACAATCTCCTTAAACAGCTTCCAGTTAACTTAACTAATTGCCCTTCACACCTTCCATTCTGATGCCTGCTTCTTAGACGTGCTGGCTCCATCTTAATTGCTTCTCCATTCAAAAGCTAACTGTCCCTACGTGTGCTCCCTCAGATACTTTGTGACATGTTTTGGCATGCCCTCTCATATACAATGTATCCAGCATGTCCCCTTATACAACGTTATACTTATACAATGTTATTTATACTTCCACAATCCCCCCTTTTGGTCAAGGCTATGCCCATGACCAACGACTTACTGGATTCCATACATCAATCGTTCTTTTTCATTTCTTTCACTGGTGACATTTAACAACATTAGATTAGCACTCTGGTTTGATCCCAGGTTGAGAGGAAGTTTATCTTTCCATACCCGGTTTGCCATTCTCCAACCTTGTTTGAATAGTCCCATACACCATGGGACACGCTGTATTGGAGACAGCTGCTCCTCCCTAGATTCAGCCCTGTCCCATTACACACCCAGCACTAGTGGCCCTTTCCTTTCACCACACTTATAAGTTTAGGAACATAAGTTTTTCCCAGCCCCCAAGTGTCATTTTCCTTCCATGTCCTTTTAAGTGGATAGGGTTCTCCAGCAAGCTCTGAGGAATTCAAAGGGATTGCCATGGTGGGGATACTAGCTTGTGAGTGAGCTGGGATGTGGCTGCAGACCCAGCAATTAGAAATATTCAGGATCTGGGCTATCTGCACCTGTTGTTGGATGAAGAATTGTCACTGTCACTCTGGATTCCCCAGACCCTCAGGACACAGTAGCTGAGGATTAAGCTTTTCCAAGGACACATGTTCGAAGCAGGACCCTTTCTGGTTCTGACAACCCCTTTCGAGGGAACCGCAGTCACGGTTTTACGTCCACCAGGCAGCAGGCGCTAGGCTCACTACTGCTTCTTGTTTGTTGGGTCCTGCTGTCTGCTTACCCTCTGCTTCTGGCAACCCTTACGAGAGCGCAGATTGTAAGGTATTGCAGGCTGTTCCTCTTTGTCTTCTGGGGTTGAAGCTGGTTCTGCGTGGTCTTGCAGAGGTGCTTGGTCCCCTGGAGGTGGCGCTGGCTTACACTGTGAGGCGTGGATCCATGCAGCGATGCCGGATAATTTCACTGCTGTCTGGGTGGTGAGCAGTACCTGGTATGGACCCTTCCACCGGGGTTCCAAGGCGGGCTTCCGAAGGTAGTGCCGCAGGTAGACCCAATCACCAGGCTCAAGAGTGTGACAGGCAGCAGAGGTGGGTTCCGTCGGCCAAGCTGCTCGCACCTGCGAATGGAAGGAGCTCACAGCTTGCATTAACCCTTTGCAGTACTGGAGGAGCATGCTGTGAGTTAGGTTTAGGTCTGGGACTGGGGTAATAGTAGCCATTGTTCGCATAGGGCATCCCATGATGATTTCAAATGGACTCAATTTGTGTCTCTGGGATGGGGATGACCGAATTTCCATAAGGGCCAGTGGTAAAGCAGCTGGCCAGTTTAACCCTGTGGAACTACAGATTTTTGCCAGCTTATTTTTAAGCACACCATTTCGCCTTTCAACTGCCCCTGCACTCTGTGGATGGTAAGGGCAGTGCAACAGGTGGGTGACATGTAATACCTGGTTTAGATGTTGAACAATTTTTCCAGTAAAATGTGTTCCCTGGTCACTAGACAAAGTGGCAGGAATTCCCTTGGTAGGGGTAAATGTGGTTTAACAGACATTTTGCAACAGACAATGAATCAGCTTTGCGACAGGGAAAGGCTTCAATCCAACCCGAAAATAGACATATTATAACTAAAATGAATTCATATTTCTGACACTTTGGCATTTGTACAAAATCAAGTTGCCAGTGTAGGAAAGGTGCTTGAGGCAAACCCCGGAACCCTTGTGTTACTTTTACAGATTTGCCTACATTGTGGCTTTGACAAGTAACACAAGTGGCACAGTGGCGGGTTGCAAAGGAGCTGAAATGAGGAGCCCACCACCCCGCCTTACTCATAGCAGAGACCATCCCCTCCTTGCCGACATGTGAAACACCATGTAGCAGGGCGGCTAGAGACGGGTAGAGTGAGAGGGGGGGCTACAAAGGTACCGGTGGGTGATCGCCAAAGGGAATCAGAATGCAAAGAGCAACCCAAAGCACTCCAGGAGTCTTTCTCTGTTTCTGGGGCAGAATCCTGGAGCTGAGCGAGATGAGACAGGGATGGTGGCGTTACAGAGACAGAGAGGGGACCAAGAAACGCAATAGCTTGAAGGTCTTGAACAAATCGCCACGATTTGCCATCAGCCTTTTGAACTGGGAGGATAGGAGTGTTACAGGGGCTGGAACAAGAGACAATAATTCCTTGTTCTTTTAATGCAGATATAACTGGAGCAATCCCAGCCTCTGCCTCAGGATTCAAAGGATACTGAGACAGGCGAGGCAGAGGTTTGGAATTGTCTACAGTAATCCGAACTGGGTCAGTATTTAATCGGCCCACTTCAGATGGGTGAGATGGCCATAGGGAGGAAGGAACCTGAGAGATTAGGTGCTCTAGGGACGGAGTTAAGGGACAGCAAGGGACCGGAGTGGAGAGGGAAGTTTCAGACAGCAGGGAGGCTACAGAATCGCATAAGGAAGACTGAGGGATTTGCAGATAGACACCATCTGGGGAGCAGTAAATAGAACAGCCAAGTTTGCATAGCAAGTCCCGTCCCAGAAGGTTTGCAGGGGTGGAATCAGAGAGGAGGAATGCCTGGTCCTCAGAGAGGGGACCGACCTGAACAGACAAAGGTTTTGAGAGGGGAAAAGAGGTAGGGATCCCTGTAATGCCAACAGCAGACACAGATTTTCCAGATCGGGGAACCACAGGCAAGTCAGTGGTGCGGATTGTAGAAAGAGAAGCTCTAGTATCAACAAGGAAAGGGAGAGAGAATCATTTACAGTCAGGACACATTCTCCAGTAGGGGACAGAGGTAATAAGGGAGCTAAAACTTTCTGAGGTTCCCCAGCATCCCGTCATTGTTGGGGTGAAAAATAGGGTTGGGGATCAGCTGGAGGAACCAGCGGGGGGTTCACTTGATTTCCCATACGATTATTAGGTCGTCTTGGACACTCTCTTTTCCAGTGTCCAGGCTGTTTACAGTAGTTACAAACCCCAGTTAATCCAGCCCCCCGCCCCCTTCCGCAACCCTGTCCCTGTCCCCAGTGTGGTCTGCTTAGCCCTGAATAATGCTGTATCTGCAGAGCCATTAACTTTTGGGAGGACTGTTCCTCCTTTCCTTTTAAAGTGCGGTGGCAATGCTCTGCTACTGCCAGCAATTTGTCCATGGTTTCAGTCTCCCATCCCACACTTATTTGTTTTAACATGCTGCCTGTGGCAGGGAGAAGACCATCAACAAATGCATGTGCCAAGGCCCCCTGCCCATTTACATCAGGCTCTTGAATTCCTGAATGTTGTAGGAAAATATCAGTTAGCCGGGACCTATAGTCACCTGGGCTTTCTCCTTGCCCTTGCTTACAGCAACGTATTGCTGTCCAGTTTGTTTTAGGAGACCACACTTTGGGAATGGCTTGATGCAGGCACTTCCAAAGAGCCATACACCGGTCTCTGTACACCGAATCTGGGCCAGTACTTTTTATGGTTGAGTGGCATGCCTCAGCTGGCCAGTCTGTGGCAGCCAACCATTTATCATAATAACTGGCAGGAGCTAACAATTTGCACAGTTGGAGGAGATCTGTCTCAGAGGGTTTATAGGTTTCACAGATTAACAGAAACTCCTCAGCAAATTTGACAGAGTTTTCCTGTGGTTTGGGAAAACCTTTAACTATAGATAAAAGTTCCGTACGAGTCCAGGGCTTATAATCCCATATGGACTCACTATCTCCCATCTTAAGGACTTGTAAGGGTGCCACAACAGTTTGATCAGAGTCTCTCATTAACCTCCCATCAGGTTCTCTTTTCCAAGAAGAGATGTCAAGAGAATCTTTGCAGTCTGCTTTGGATTTCTTCTTCTTCATAATATTTTGCAGAGCTGCGAGGCCAATGAGGGTATCTTCTTCACTTTCATTATCTGTAGTCACTGAAGATTTTTCTTTTTCTGATTTCTTATTTGTGCAGGAGTATGGTGGGGGTCGGGTTTGATCCGGATCATTGCACAGGACTGGGCAAAGGGGAGCGCTCGGACTAGTGGTGGGAGAGACTGCATCCAATTGAACTTTTAGTTTTTTGCTAGAATTTTTTTTTGAGAGAGGTGAGTTTTGACTCAGTCCATCTACGATTTGCCTCTTCCCACCACTGCATGAAGCAGTCTACTTCTCCTCTCTCCAATTTGGTTTTTGGGAGGACGAGTTTGCTTTTTAAAGCGTCCACTCAATCCTTGTCCCAAGAACCTAACAGTGGCCACTGTAATTTGGGGTTCTCTAGAGCTAATTTGGACCATTTTTCAAGAAACCTACAAGAGTCCGGACCCCTCCTAAAATACATAAAATAAGCCAGAGTTCCCTTAGGGAACTGTTCTACCTTAGACTTCTGATTACCCATCCAGGAGGACTTCACACAGCACTCACACAAGAAGGAAATTCGGGCTCGGCAGAGCGGTACCCGGTGCAACACACAGAAAGGAGCCCACAGGCTACTGCCTCAACTGCCCTTGCTTTCACACCAGGGGTTAATACCCAAGGTGTGGTGCGGCTGCAGCTGTGCAGATTCCACTTATTCAGACCGTGGGGACGGGGACCCCTTGGTCAGCCAGTCTCCGGACAGAGATGGCTCCCAGATTCACACACACACCACAGGGAAGACGGATAGACACAAAGACAAGACAGTCCTCAAACCGGTTAAAGCACAAAAATAAAATAAGCCAGAGTTCCCTTAGGGAACTGTTCTAATTACCTGAGACGTCTGATTCCAGAAGCTGGATCCAAAGACCCCTACCCGAACAGAGTGGGAACCAACAAGTTCAATGGCGTAGACTGCGCTGCTGCTGTGTACCTTTCTGTCTTGTGGAGGATCGCTTGGACTAAGCATCCAGGCGCCGGCTGCCACGATCGTCCTGCAAGGCAGTCAGGGATCACACAGCCTCAGCGAAGCCGCTTGCCATCTCGGTGGAACCTCCAAATTGTCAAAGTTTGACTCAGACTCACAATTTATCAGACCACTCTGTTTTATTAGCAAAGCCGCTCTGCTAATACATTTAGAAGTGAGCCCCCCGAGTGGGGCTTGTGTCTCTTAATTTATACAGTTTTTTGGAGAACAAGTTACAGAGAAGTTACAGACAAAAGAAGAAAAAGATTTTAGTCACCACCCTTCGAGATCCCTGAGACCAGTCACATATCTTCAATTACCTGCCACCCTTAACAATCTCCTTAAACAGCTTCCAGTTAACTTAACTAATTGCCCTTCACACCTTCCATTCTGATGCCTGCTTCTTAGACGTGCTGGCTCCATCTTAATTGCTTCTCCATTCAAAAGCTAACTGTCCCTACGTGTGCTCCCTCAGATACTTTGTGACATGTTTTGGCATGCCCTCTCATATACAATGTATCCAGCATGTCCCCTTATACAACGTTATACTTATACAATGTTATTTATACTTCCACAACATAAACCCACTTTAACCTCCGCGGACATTAAATAATGGATTTAAAAGTAGCCATTCTTCTACGAAGGTGTTCACCACAAGATTACAGAGGGAGACACCTGAACTGGAAGTCATTTGCAAATCTGACACATTTATAAAAGACCTGAACAGAGATCTCAACTATCATGCACTTCAAGGACAATTTCCCCATATTTGATATTCTCAGGGATGTAACAAATCCTACTTAACTTAATTTGCTTCCTGTACTGATCCTACTAGTGATGGGTGACCACCCAACACACACTTTTCCCCGCTTCTTCCTCCTGCCCACCCTGGCTATATAAACCCTGGATTCTAAATGGCTACTCCAGTCATCTGAAGAAGTGGGTCTCACACACAAAAGCTCGTGACCTGAAAGATTTGCTAGTCTTTAAGGTGCTAAGGACTGTTTGTTATTTAGAAAATATGAATAACTCTCCCAGTAATGCTGATGATCCTTTGGAATCTCATTAGCTTCTGACAGGATTTCAGAGACTTTTCAAATTTCCTCTTCTAGAGCATTTCACTGCTGTATATGAGCTCAGGAGTCCAGATTCATTGAACCTAATTAAAGCAGGTTAATATATGCCTTGCTGAATCAGTCAGTAGCCTGTGCATCTCAAGAGGTGAGGGAGAAGTGATGTCTTATCTTCCAGTGTTCTGTGACAGCTGAAAGCAGCTTTTAAAAACCCCACTATCTAGGGTTCCAAAGTTAGTAAAGGCAGCTGAGGGGATATATTTGCTTCCCTCCCACCAACCCCCAGCCCCTACCATTAGGGTTTTTTTAGATACAGTGGCCACTTGTTTATCTTTACTGAAACAGACTACAGATGGTATTTTCCATGATATCCTCCCTTGGCACTTTTCACTGGTGAGTCTTCCACTTACAGTTGCTAAGTTTTGTTCAGATCTAGGCAAAACATTTTATGCAAATTTAATGAGACCATATTTGCAAGTAATTGGTATATAATAAATTTCAGGTTATGACCAACACACACCCTGCCCGAGAGGTGCTGGGATAGGACACAGATGTACAAAAGTTGTCAGCTGCAGCTCAGTGTGCAAGAGCTTGTTTGTGCTGGGTAACAGGGGAATCTGACAGCGAAACAGAAATAACTGCTTCTGTGACCCCTTGAGCTGTTGTTGCTGCTAAGGGTAAAAGGGTTACCAGGGACAGAAATTCCTGGGTACCAGGTGAGTATTGGAGGATAGTGGTGTTTAGAAGGTGCTGTTTGGCAAGAGTTAAATTGGCTGAATCTTTGTGCTGGGGAGCCTGGTGCTGCATGTGAGCGGGTTAGGTGTGGGGTCAGGAGCAGGGCTCTGACCTTGTGCTGTTCCCTCAGTTGTCTTCTCTAGCCTTCTCTTGACTCCTGGCTGCTGGGTCCCAAGGGGGAAGGGACAGAGATGCCTAACAGTCTATGTCAACACCACCACAGGAGCTCAGACCAGAACTGCAGACAAAGATCTACAGCAATCCAGCAGCTCAGTGGACGTGTGAGAATCCAGTTAATATGAAGCAAAGTATGAGAGAGGTTCTATATGCTTGACAGATGTCATGCACTGGGCCCTGTCTTCCACCACAGTCTATTTTGGCAGAAGATGGTATAGTGTTTATCCCATTTATCTGTGTCCTTTGCTTTTCACTACAGTAAAACAGGCCCGGATGCTATTTTGTATATAGTTGGTAGTTAACTGCAGTACACCGCTTTCTCACAAAGGACCTCTGCTATATCCATGCAAATCCAAATTCCTGGCTTCAGTAACATAATTCTAGATTTATACTGGTTTAACTGTGGTCAGAATCTGACCTCTATTTCACTAGCAAAAATTTGACTTTATCATTATGTATTAAAGGTGCACTGATTTACAGTTTATGACTACAAACCATCCAGATAGCAACAGGAATGAAAAATTTGTGCAAGGAGAATTAAAGCTACTAGGCATCACCACTAAAAGGCTTATGATGAGTTAAATATTAGCCCAAACAAGAAGGAGTATTCCACACAGAAAGTGAATGAGCCATTTTTACATGGTTGATTGAACAACTGCTTGCTGGGATGGTTAAAACTCATCACTGTCAACTACAGTGTCCCTTTGAGTGGGTAAGGAAACTTCTCTTACTTTTCTGGGACTTGTCTGAATTCTTTCTGTACTGCAACTATCAGTCACTGTAATGAAATGAACAAATTTAAGTCTACAGACAACTTGGGCAGTGGTTCTAATAGTCTACAGATAGTAAAAGAGGAACTTGGCAGGAGCATAATTTTCCATCATCCTCTCCCAGGCCTTGATTTGCTCCCCACATACTTGTCATAGGTCTGTATGGTCCATTACGTTTTCCATCTTTTGCCCCCTTCCCTGACATTGACTGTAGATTCATTAAGAAAACAATACTTGTCTTATTTCTCATTCAGGACGGACAGCAATCTATTTGCAGATTCAGCTTTGGCTCTCCAGAACTTTTTTCCCTGAAATGATGCCCCTGGAGCTTGGAACTTAACCCAATTAAATCAACATTCAGCAACAGAATTTCCTACATTTTGCTATTAATTCTCAATGTATATTCAATGGCAACAAACCCATTTTTCATCCTTATGTTGAATGATTAGTATTTAGGAAAAGGAAGATGTAAAATACACAGGTTCTTTGTACCTGACCTCGTCAGGAAGCGAGATCGTTCACAGCAATTAGGATGATGACAGAGACAGATGGCAAACTATCGTATCAGAGGACTATTTCAGGTCCTTCTGTGTACTGTCACACATTATGCAATAAGATGCATTAGTTTAAGATGTCTTTGGGAATTACAGTAGTAAAATGTCAGTTACAGGTACTTAAGAAAGCTGGGTTTATATTGATTATCAGACAAGACTCCTACTGTTAACTGTCAACCAGGAATGCAGCTCTCAAAGGATATTCATGTTGGAAGGCTTAGAACCACAGTAGATGCAAAAATCATTTTCATGTTATGCTGCACAGTGCTTCACTTTAAACACACTCACCAAGCATTTCAACCCCCTTTCCTTATTATTGCTTATTAGTGTGTTCTCAAATGGTGCCAAAAGCCAGAACCAGGATGGAAAACTGAAACAAAGATTGAATAGTGACACAGAGATAGCCATGTTAGTCTATACTCTATCAAAACAAAAAAAGCAGTCCAGTAGCACTTTAAAGACTAACAAAATAATTTATTAGGTGATGAGCTTTCATGGGACAGACCATTTCTTCAGACCATAGCCAGACCAGAACAGACTCAATATTTAAGGCACGGAGAACTAAAAATAGTTATCAAGGTTGACAAATCAGAAAAACTGTAATCAAGGTGGGCAAATCAGAAGAGAAGTGGGGGGGGGGAAGTCAAGAGTCAGACAAAATAAAGTTATGTAAAAGAGTCCTTATAATGGGCTAGATAATTGGTGCCCCAGTTCAAACCACATGTTAATGTGTCAAATTTGAATATAAAAGAGAGTTCAGCACTCTCTCTTTGTAGGCGATTCTTAAAGTTCCTTTTCAGTAAAACGCAGACTTTCAGGTCATTAACAGAATGTCCCACTCCATTAAAGTGCTGGCTGACAGGCTTGTGAGTTAAGAGCTTTTTTATGTCTGTTTTGTGTCCGTTCATTCTTTGTTGAAGCGTGTTTACCATTTGTCCTATATACAAAGTATGTGGGCATATATGCACATGTGGGCACATGATGGCATATATGATGTTAGCAGAAGAACATGAGAATGTGCCTATGATTCTGTGAATAACCTGGCTAGGTCCAGTGATGGTATCTCCAGAATACATATGTGGACAAAGCTGGGAATGGGGCTTGTTGCAAGAAATAGTTCCAGGATTGGTATTATTGTGGTATAGCGTGTGGTTGCTGGCGAGAATCCTCATAAGGTTGGGAGGTTGTATGTAGGAGAGAACAGGCCTGTTATATGGGGCCTTCTGGAGTGTGGCATCCTCATTAAGGATGGGTTGTAGGTCTTTAATGATTCATTGCAGTGGTTTGAGTTGGGGGCTGTAGGTAATGACCAATGGTCTTCTATTATTGTTTTCTTTTTTCTCTGATCCTATGGACAGAGACCAAAAACTGCAAGATCTCAACTAAATATTCCTAAACCTGAATTACTCACCAGGAGAAGTTAAAAAAACAAATCAACAGGGCCTGATATTGGGGAAGCCACTTTCCCCTGGGGTACAGTGTTCCCCAAAGGTCCAAGGCTGGAGGTCAAAGCAGTGAGGCAAGAGTGAGATCTAAAAGGAAAGTTTATTTGCATATATGCAGGCTGCCAACTTCCAGAGAAGTGGGAGCCCTGAGATTCAGTTTTCAGGCCTTTTTATACAGTTTGTTTAGATAGTTTGGTAATTAATTGTCTTCTTTAACATACCAAAGTCTCAGCCAAGTTATCCTGAGATCTGTCTGCAAACACCAGCTCTGCTGACTTCAGTTTACCCTACAAAGGTACATGATAACAAAAACAAAGGAGTCTTCAGGGTAAATTGTCTCTAAGTGACAAGGTAACAACTTCAAAGAGGTGCAGATGACCCCCTAATTTCCTCTCACAGAGTGGGGTCTGGTTATTGTGGAAAAGTAAAAATTTTAACCCCTACAGCAGTTTTTCTTTTTCCTTTTTCCCCCACACTGACAAATACCCAGAAACTAACTACTTCAAGATAGGCCCAAAAAACCCAAACAACAGAACACCACTAGTCATTACCTGTAGTCCCCAACTCAAACCACTGCAATGCATCATTAGAGACCTACAACCCATCCTTAATCAGGATGCCACACTCCAGAAGACCCTAGGTGACAGGCCTGTTCTCTCCTACAGACAGATACGTTGGAATGTAGAGATAGGATCCAGAGTGACCTGGATAAATTGGAGGATTGGGCCAAAAGAAATCTGATGTGGTTCAAGGAGAAGTGTAGAGTTTTGCACTTGGGCGGAAGAATCCCAAGCACTGTTATAGGCTAGGGACCCACTGTCTAAGCAGCAGTACAGCAGAAAGGGACCTATGGATTATAGTGGATGAAAGGCTGGATATGAGTAAACAGTATGCTCTTGTACCCAAAAAGGCCAATGGCATTTTGGGGTGCATTAGGAGGAGTGTTTTGAGCAGATCTAGAGAGGCTGTTGTTCCCCTCTATTAGGCACTGGTGAGGCCACATCTAGAATATTGTGTCCAGTTTTGCCCCCCACCCCAGTTTAGAAAGGATGTGGATGTGCTGGAGCAGGTTAAGTGGAGGGCAATGAAAATGGTTAAAGGGTTGGCGCATACGATCTATGAGGAGAGGTTGAGGGATCTGGGATTATATAGTTTGAGGAAGAGAAAACTGAGAGGTGATTTAATAGCAGCCTTCAACTTCCTGAAGGGGAGCTCAAAAAGAGATGTAGAGAAACTGTTCTCTGTGGTGACAGACAGCAGAACAAGGGGTAATGGTCTGAAGCTACAGAAGGAGAGGAGTAGGTTGGATAATAAGAAAGACTACTTCACCAGGAGGGTGGTGAAGCACCGGAATGCATTGCCTAGGGAGGTGGTGGAATCTCCATCCTTAGAGGTTTTTAAGTCCTGGCTTGAAATAGTCGTGGCTGGGATGTATTAGTTAGGATTGATCCAGCTTGGGGCAGGGTGCTGGATTTGATGGCCTCTTGAGGTCCCTTCCAGCTCTGTGATTCTATGATTCTATGAATGTGGTTCAGTGAGTGACTGCTTATCCATGATCAGGTATTTTTTTCATTACTGCTTATACTATCTCTCATTTCTTCTTTCCCCAAAAGACAGATTATAATTATCTGGCTTCTGCTTGCAAAGCAAAGAAGAAACAATCACAGCATTCAACCTTCACTATGCTGACACTACACCAAGGAACGGGAAAAAATATTACTTTGAAAGTTGAACTCAAAATAAATACTATTCAGTTAATTTTCTGCTTTGAAACAATACTGCAGTGGATAACAAGAAAAACCAAGAGATTGGGGGAGAAAATAAATCCATTTCAAAAGAACACGATGAATGCTAGGGTAAAGAATAAGCAAAAATAGAGTGAAGAACAAATATAGTGTGGCAGACCGCTACCTGGAAGCTTCAGGAACCTTCTGGAAAGACAGTATACTTTGTCCTATTTGAAGACCAGGGAGTGGGCAGGCACAGCCCGCCCACGACTAAAAGGCCTCTCTTAATGGGAGAGGGAACCCATTAAAAAACCATGGCCCCAACAAAGTGTGGGGGACAACTAAAGAGAAAACAGGGATGGGAGTGGGGGTCAGAGGTTTAGAACAAGGGAACCAGAAGGGAACACCGAGCAGAGAACCCCAGACAGCACCCACTGCCCCTCGAAGGTGTCAAGAGAGCCAGTGGACACCTCCCAAAGGAACTCTGCCCGGATTCGTGAGCGGAGAGTGGAGCGGAAATAGGCCCCACAGTCACAGACCTCCCCCCCGGCCAGCCTCCTCTCCCGGGTGTTGTAAATGGCCACCTTGGCCATAGCCAGGAGGAGGCTGACAAGGAGGTCCCGCAACTTAGTGGGGCCACGGATGGGGTGTGCCAGAATAAGAAGGTGCGGGGAAAAGTGCATCCAGAACTTCAGTAGAAGGTTCTGAAGGAGCCAGAAGAGGGGCTGCAACATGGCACACTCAATGTAAATGTGCACCAGGGTCTCCCTCATGCCTCAAAAGAAGCAGGTGTCTGGAAGGGGGGGTGAACTGCGCCAGGTACACACCCATGCTCACTGCCGCATGGAGGATTCTCCAGACAATGTCCCCAGTGGGCCCAGGGACCAAGGTAGAATAAAGGCTGGCCCACCAGGGCTCCCCACCCTCCGAAGATGGCAGGAGGTCTCACCACTTGTGGTCTCGGCGGGACATGAGGGTGGGGAAGTGGAGTGTGTGAACCATGAGCGTGTACAGATTACATCTGGGTGTGGTTCGAAAGGGGACCAGCTGCAAGACGTGCAGCCAGCTGGGATGATGCGGGGGAGGGGGGCGGGGAGGCTCGCGGAGCCGGGGGCCCATGGAGAGATCCGGAGGGCCAGGAGTGAGAGGGGGGAGGGGTGCACCCTCTCGCAGGACCCGGAGTAGGTGGACTTGAGCGGTGGGTGGCAAGGCAGCCTGCACTTCCTCGAGTACGGGCCAGGGAGAGCGTAGGGTGGAGAGCCCCATGCGCTGGGTGAGTGCCAGGGCCTCCATCCAGTTTCCCCGGTCGTAGTCCAGGAGGTCTCCGACCCTGGTGATTCCACCTAGGACCAACCTCCAGCACACCGCAGGGGACTCCGCCACCTGCACACGGAGGTAGGGGTTGTGTAGCAGGGGCTCTACGAGGAGGTCTTCCCCCGCGGCGGCCCCTAAAGACCTGGAGACTGCGAGCAGCCACCAGGCGCGGAGGAGGTCCTGGTGGAAGGCCGGCAGCTCCAGAAGGTCTCGCGGATGGCCTCTCAAAGGCAAATAAAGGAGCTGCCGGTCGTATCAGAGCCCTCGGAAGCAACGGAGGAAAGCATGCGCCAGCGTACTCCATGCCAGACTATCTACACTGTTGCTGTTGATGAGTCCCTGCAGGGCCCAGAGGCAGAAGACATGGACCTGAGTGCGGAGGCAGGTCAGGCCCTGTCCTCCCTCCTCCGGGGGGGAGATGGAGAACCCCTGCAGGGACCCAGTGAAGTCCTGGCCAGAAAAACTTCATAACTATCTTCTGGAGGTTGGCCAGGAAGCCCGGAGGTGGGACAAGGGTGCTGAGACAGTGCCAGAGCATGGACAGGACTAGTTGGTTTAGCACCAGTGCTCTCCCTCATAGGGAGAGACACTGGAGCAGCCCTGTCCACCTCCGCAACTGCTCAGCCACCCTGCCGTCTAAACCCTGCCAGTTTTCCGGCGAAGAGGGATGCGTGGAGGATAGAAAGACGCCCAGATAGGACAGCGGACCCGTGCTCCACTGGATGGCCTGGAGCGGGGGTGGGAGGGGGCTCGTCTGCCAGCCAGCTCCGACCACCAGGCCAGAGCTCTTGTCCCAGTTGACCCGGGCGGAGGAGGCTGCTGAGTAAACAGCTTGGCAAGCGTCCAGCCACACCAGGTCTCCGGGGTCCTGGACCACAAGTAGCACGTCGTCGGCGTACGCCGACAGGACCAGCCACAGCTTCGGCTCCCGAAGCACCAATCCCATCAACCTTCGACGAAGGAGACAGAGGAAGGACTCGATGGCCAGGGCATAGAGCTGTCCTGAGAGCGGGCAGCCTTGTCATACTCCCCATCCGAAGCTGACCGGAGCGGTCAGGGTCCACTTGAGCTTGACCATGCACTCCGAGGCAGTGTACAGCACCCAGAGAAACCCGACAAAGCAGGGCCCAAAGCCGAAGGCCTGCAGGGTGCCCAGGAGATATCCATGGTCCACCCTGTCAAACGCCTTCTCCTGGTCCAGGGACAGGAGGGCGAACGACAGGCCATCCCTACACCCAAGCTCTAAGAGATCCCGGACCAGATAGAGGTTGTCAAAATGGTGCAGCCCGGGATGGTGTATGTCTGGTCGGGGTGGACCACGTCCTGCAGTATGGACTCCAAGCGGCGGGAGATGGCTTTAGTGATGATCTTGTAGTCCATGCTAAGGAGCGAGATGGGACACCAGGTCCGAAGGTCACGGAGGTCCCCCTTTTTTGGGAGCAGGGTGAGGACAGCCTGCCTGCATGACAGGGGGAGGACCCTGCTTTGCAAGGCCTCAGCCCAGACGCTGACCAGGTCTGGGCCGAGGATATCCCAAAACACACAGTAAAACTCCACAATCAGCCTGTCCATGCCTGAGAATTTGTTGGTGGGCATGAGATGGAGGGCTTCCGAGAGCTCAGCTAGAGTGACAGGAAGCTCTAGCCAGTCCCAGTCACCCATGCTGACCAAAGGGTGTTGGTCCCAAAGCACCCTGCCGGCATCAGCGTCAGTCGCATCCAGGGAGAAAAGGGTGTCGTAGAAGGCGCGAGCCCTCTCGCGCATCTCCGCCAGATCCATAAGAGGGGTGACATCCTCCGCAAGAAGGCAGAGGATATGTTTATTGGCACCCCTCTTTTTCTCCAGAGCGTAGAAGGAGCGGGAGCCGTGGTCC
The DNA here is from genome assembly GCF_033958435.1 of Carettochelys insculpta. Lineage (NCBI taxonomy): Eukaryota > Metazoa > Chordata > Testudines > Carettochelyidae > Carettochelys > Carettochelys insculpta. The sequence goes on along the minus strand of NC_134141.1, from coordinate 54,866,917 downwards.
ATCTCCCGGAGAAGCTGGATCTGTGACCTCACAAAGGGCCCCGAGACTGAAATGCATCAAGGGCCCTGAGCTCGTCCCTCTTCTCCCGGTACGTGCTGCAGAGGGATGGATCTCCTGGGCTGGCGGCCAGGTGCCGCTCCAGCTCAAGGACCTCCCACTCCAGCTGTCCTATCAATGCATCCCGCTGTCGGCTCGACCCCCACCAGGCAGAAGAGCTGCGTGTGCACCTTTCCCAGATCCCACCACTGCTGCGCCGAGGGAAAGGCGTGCCGTTGCCCGCGCCAGGCCAGCCAGAACTCCCGGAAGGACGCCACGAAGCCCACATCCTCCAGCAGGCTGTTGTTAAAATGCCAATAAGCTGATCCCCGCTTCTCTGGAGAGAGGGAAGCCTTCATGGCCACCAGGAGGTGGTCCGAGAAGGGGGCCGGCCGCACGCTGGAGGAGTGGGCCCAAGAGAGATGGTGTTGGGAAATGTAGATGTGGTCCAACCAGGAGTGTACGGATTTATGGCCCACCACTCGGACGTAGGTGAAGACAGTGTCTTCGTCTGGGTGGTGGCTGCGCCAGACGTCCACCAGGGAGTGATGATTGATGAGCTCCCTGAGGACGTCCGCAGCGGCCTGGCACTGCTCGGTCCCCGTACGGTCCCGCTCCTCGAGGGTGCAGTTAAAATCCCCGCCAAGGACCAGGCAGTCACGAGGATCGATGGAACTGAGGAAGGCCACTGCCTGCTGGAAGAAGGATGTTCTCTCTGGGCCAGATATCAGGGCATAAATGTTGACGAAGTGGAGGGGCAGCCCCTCCACCTGCACCCGGAGGTACAGCAGGCGGCCTGGCACAACCTCGACACTCCCCAGCACCTCGGGCTGCAAGTCTGGGGAGAACAGGGTTGCTACCCCAGCTCAATGGGCCTAGAGGTGACTAAGGTGGACCCTGCCTCCCCACTCCATCTGCCAGCTGGCCTCGGCGGCTGGAGTAGTGTGGGTCTCCTGCAAGAAGGTGACCGAGTAACCCACCTCCCGGAGGAAGGAGAGCACTTGGCACCTCCGGAGACCTGACCCGCAGCCCCTGGCATTTAATGTGGCAAGGATGAGCGGCGCCATTTGGAGGGCTGGGGAGGATCCTCGCCAGAGGGAGCGTCAACAACCCCCGTGGAGCCGCCCAGCAAGCCGTGACTGACACCGAAAGTAATTCAGAAGTCTCGGAAGCTACAGGCCCGCTGGTAGGCTGCGGTGTCTCTCCTCCTGGTCCCCTTGCCCTCTTTTAAAAGGGCCCTCACGGACTCTAGGGTGGTGTGAAAGTCACCCCAGTGCTGGAGGGTGAGAGTGTCCTTGTTCTTGGACCCACGAATGTCGTCCAAGAACTGGTGTATCTTGCCCACCAGTGCATGGGGTGCTGGGGTTTCGGGGTGCTGGGGACCTGTCAGCCCCATTTTCTTATGGGCCCTGTGGCCGGAAAAAAGGTCAAAGCGGGGAGTGGGGTCTAGGTTTGGGAGGGATGGGAGTGGCAGAGGGAGAGCAGCCCCAGAGGTGCTGGGAAAGGGTGGTGCAGCAGAGGCCTCCCGGGCAATCACAGCCTCGGGGGCGGATAAGGGTGAACAAGTGTTGAGGGGAGGGGTGAGAAGGGGAAGGGTGAAGGTGGGGAGGATGGGGGTTGGAAGGGGAGGGGGCGTGAAAGGGGGAGGAGGGAGGGGCGGGAGTGGCGGAAGAGGGGACCTGGACGGGGGAGGGTTGCATGTTTTAGAATGGGACATTGATTGGAAAGGGGAGCAGGGGTGGGAGCGGAGGGGATCTCGGGAGGGGGAACTTCCATGGGCAGTGGAGGAGGAGTTATGATTAGGGGCAAGGTGCCCACGCACTTGGCGGTGGGCTCCAACGGGCTGGTGGGAATGGTGGTAGGGTCTTCGGGTCCAAGAGGGGAGGGAGGGCATAATGGAAACACTGGTTCTCCCGGGGCTTCCGGGGGCTGGCCAGCTCCCACCAGGAGGTCATCCCTAATTGAGAGGGGGGCCACAACCTGCGATGTCCCGGAGCAGGGAAAGGTGGCAGTTAAAGGGGGCTAGTGGACGGGGAGAGGGGAAACGAGGGGGCTGGGGAGTAGAGGGATGGCCTGCAGGCCTCCAATAGAAGGCTGTCTGTGTCCAGGGCCACCAGGGTGGGACCCAGGGCCTCGACCTCCTGCGAGAGGAGGGCGAGGCCAAGGCTTACCTCCTCCGGATGCTTCACAGGTGCAAGCTGGGCAGCGGCCGGAGGGGTGTCAGAGGAGGATGAGGGGACAACGGAGGCAGTCTCTGTTTTTTGAGGCTCCAGCTCCGGGGCAGAAGGGGTGGTGTCCTTTATGGACGCCGCGGTGACTTCGGCCACCCCCAGCAGATGGTTGGTGGCTGGGGGTTCGGTGGGTGGGCTGGGGCTGGCGGCTCTTTTTGGTGCTTTGCAGGGCACGCCCGCCTGTCCTCCGATGGGAGAGGGTGCTGGGCACGCGCACTTCCTTTCTTACTTTTTCCCCCTACCAGCACCCAGTCCTCCGAGGAGGGGGGCTGGGCAGCAGAGGAGGAAGGGCCAGGGGACTGAGGCAGCAAGGAGGGAGGGAGGGAAAGAGGGGCCGGGCTGGCAGAGGAAGGGGACGGCCCACCCTGGAGTGGGCCCTGCCCGGGTCCAGCCGCTGGCCCTGCCTCCCACTTCTCCGCGGACCCGGATCTTGTGCCTGCTTGGGCGCCGGTGCCCGCTTCTTTCTGCCCGGCACCATGCAATCGGGCGCCCTCTAACGCCTAAGTGGCTATGGCTCCGTCCAGGGCGAGAGGAGGAGGGGCAGTTCCAGGGCCTGTTGCGGTCAGGGCACCGCAGGTTTGTGGCTGGTGCCCCCCAAGTCAGAGGAGGTCCCGGGCTCCTCTTCTTGCTGGGCCAGGGGGCAATCCCTCTGGACATGCCCCATCGCCCGGCACACGAAGCACCGGTCCTCCCCCAGAGTGTAATAGACCCGGTACTGGGCCCCTTGATAGGGCACCAGTATAGCCCCCTCCTGGGCTACTGCACCCTGTGCTGCCACTGGTGACAGTTGTACGCGAGCCTGTAGGAGGAAAAAAAGCACATGTCGGAGGGTGGGGTCCTTGCAGCCTAGGGGAAGGGGGATCAGGAGTGACAGAGGCTGGCCCAGGACAGCAAGGAAAGGCAGAAGAGCAGAGTTGGGGAGAAAGGATGGGACGAAGGAGAACACCACCCGCACGTCCAGGTCTTCCAGCAGCTCCAGGGGCATGTGGAGGCCCTCTATCGCCAAGCCCCTCTTCAACACCTCCTGGGCAGCGGCCTCTGAAGCCAGGAAGAAGATGATCCTCCCGACCATCCGGGAGGCCGCCACCATGGCTGCAGGCCCCACCACCCGTGCCAATGCCTGCATGTAGGTTTCTACATGAGGCAAGGCAGCCACTAGGAGGCAGCAAACTCCATGCCTCCTGGTGAGTGCGGGGAAGGGGCAGCGACCGTCAGGGATGGTCGTCCTGGTGGAGGTGGGAGGAGGAGGGTGCAAGGTGGCAGCTGCCACCTGGGTGTACGACCTGGGGCCAAAGAATCGGAGCCCCCAGGCACGGTGGTGGGAACAGGGGGGAAGGGAGAAGGGGGAGCTGCGCTGGATGTTGCAGAAGCTGGGGTGAGAGCCTCTGCCACGGGAGGTGTGGCCTTCCAGGAGGGGCTCTTGCCTTTCTTTTCCCCTGGTCCTTCCTACCCTTTCAGGGGGTTGGGTTTGGGGCGGGGTCGCCAGAGGGCACCTTGGTGGGGGTGGCAGGAGCCCTGGAGCTTACACCCGTGCCCTCAGCTGACGAGTTGGCAAGGACCCTGGCGGCCCTGGATGAGGGGGCTGCCATTTTGGAGGTGGGAGGAAGACCAGTGGGGGGGGAAAGGGGAGCGTCACCGGGTGACCCCCCCCAGTGGGCACGGTGGCCATGATGAGGGGTATAGGGTGAAGGGGATTTATTGAGGGTGGGGACCTCTAGGAAAGAGCAGGGGAGGGGAGAAATGGAGGAAAGGGGAGGGAAGAAGTGGCTGCGCCTCCCCCACCAGCCAGCCTGAGGACCCAGCCAGGTGGGGAAGAGGCAGGAGGAGAAAGGGAGGAAAGGGAAGTGCAAGAAGGCCACAACTCCCAGCACAAGATGATAAGTGGCTCCTACTACTGCACTGGGATGTTTGTGTGTGGGGTACAATATATATAAGTGTGGGGAGGCAAGTGAGTGGAAAGGGAGGGGCTCAGGCACTTAACAGAAAAAAAGGGGGGATGTGTGCACAAAAAGGGGGGGCAAGATGGAAGGGTGGCAGAGCCAACCAAAGGAGTGGGGGGAGTTAGGGGAAAGAGTGTGCCCATGGGTGCCTGAGGGTGGGCCCACAGCAGCCAGTGCAGCGCCCCACAGGTGCAGGAAGGAGGAAGGGGCAGGTGGTTAGGGTGGGGCCCAGATGGGGAGGGCCCCAGTGGCAGCTGGGTGTGGGGGGGCGGTGAAGGAGGCAGTGGCTGCAGGGGTGGGGCAAGGACCACACCCTAACACCCCACCCCCAAATATGCAGCCACCCCTCTGAAGCCCTGGTGGAGAGGGGCCCCACCCAAACTCACCCCCCCAAGCCACTCCACAGCAAGCTGTGGGGGAAAGCCCAGCCACAGCCCAAGAAAGCCCCTTACCTCCTCCGAAGCAGTGAGGATGCAGCAGCCAGTGGATGGAAAAGTGCACCCGAGTAGAGGGCCAGCAGAGTCCCCCCCAGAAGATGGAAGGGGGGTACCCCCTTCCCTGCCAAAGGCAGGGCAGCAGGAGTTCCCCCTCACTCCACCCACCCAGCAGGTCCAGAAGAAACTAGCTGGGAGGGGTAGAGTGGGGGAGAGAAGAAAGCAGCCTGCCTAAGGCAAGGAAGAGAAGCTGGCCCAGAAAGGAGGCCAAAAGACAGCCCCAGGGGGGCCTGAAGCAACCAAAGGCTGCCCACCCCTCAGTACCTCACCTCCCAACAATGGGGCTCCCCAGGTGGGATCCCTGCGGCAGCCCTGCAGCCTGAAGGACAGAGTGTTTCTGTTCCCTGTCTCGGCCCAGGCCCTCATTGGTCAGCTGAGGCCCTGCACTCCCTATAAAAGGTTCCCCTCGCTGGTTGCAGGGCGGAAGGTTTTGGAAGGTGCATTGCAGAAGCAGAGTGAGTGAGCACCACTGGGAAGTGGTGGGTGAAGTGGCCCAGGGTGAGGTTGCTACTTTGGGGCAGGGGTAGAGGCCCTGCCAGTTGCCTCTTGTCCTTGTAGGGACCCTGGGCTAGACTCCAGGGTAGAGGGCAGGTCTGGACTCCCCCTACCCTTCCCCAGAGGGATTACGCCACTGGAGCAGGTGTGGGCCTGCAAGGGGACTGGCTTTATCCTCTCCACTCTGGACTTGCCTAAGATGAGGATGGCTCACTAAGCGGAGACTCCTGCCTTTGGAAAGGCCTGGGCAGATAAGTTCTCTGAGGCACAACAGAGAACTGCCAGGAAGCGCAGGGACCCACAGGGGCTGAGAAGGGACTTTGTCACCATAGACAGAATATAATGGAAAAAGAGATTGAGATATAAAAGTTTTAATTTTAACACAGTAGACCCCCAATGTGTGTGTGAATTATGTTCCTGGGGAACCCGGTATAATTTGAATTTTGCACAGGTTGAGATGGGGGCAGGACCAGCAGCTCTAAACACAGAGCTGCTGGACCAGCGAACCATGGCAGCAAAAGGGCTGTGGTCTGGCTGGAGCACAGATCTCTACTGCTGGTTCCATTCCCTGGCTCCTCCAGTTCTGGGAAGCTGGGCAGCAGCTGTGCAGCCATGCTGTCTTGCCTCCTACATCCCACTGGAGAAGGGAAGCCAGGGCAGCAGCTGCACGGGTCCATTTCCCAGCTTCCCCATGGGGGGCGGGGGGCAGCTGTGATACCATGCCTGTCTGGTCCTTGGTTCTCCCAGCTGAGGGAAGCTGGATGCATTGGCTCCAGCCCCCAGGGAACTGCTGGGGCTGGGGGAATCCACAGCAGCAAAGGGGCTGACAGCCAGACAGCGGTGGCTCCCTTGGGCTGGAGCTGACAGAGTGCAGTGCTCTGCCAGCTCCCATCCCCCTTAATGCCTGGGGATTCCCAGGCCTGTCAGCTTCCTGTGGCTGGAGCTTCCACTGGGGTCTTCCTTGATTCGCTTTAAAATGAGAAATGCACAAGTCAAGTTGGTATATCTTGAGGGTCTACTATACAGAATATATCTATTCCCCATACAGTCTATGATTTTGACCAGCTAGGTCCCCTTATTTATGCCATCCTATTTTGGGCCATATTTTTCTTTCCCTAAGACACAATACAGGCTTTTCCCATAGCCAGTTTCCATGTGTCCTTTTGTAGTTTTACAGCTGTGTCATCCTTAAAGTGGCAGACCTTGCACTAGTGTATTGTGGCCATGGTCTTTACTTCAGATAGATTATGAAGTAGAAACATTGGAGGGAAGAGATAGGGTCCAGTGTGGCCTAGACAAACTGGAGGATTGGGCCAAAAGAAATTTGAGGACATTCAAGTACAAAGTTCTGCACTTGGGATGGAAGAATCCAAGCATTGTTACAGGCTGGGTGCCAACTGGCTAACTAGCAGTGCAGCAAAAAAAGGGCCTGGGGTTTATAGTGGATGAGAGGCTGGATATGAGTGAACAGTGTGCCCTTGTAGCAAAGAAGTTGAATGGCATATTGGTGTGAATTACAAGAAGCATTTCCAACAGATCTAGAGAAGTTATTATTTCCCTCTATTTGACACTGGTGAGGCCACGTCTCGAGTAATGCATCCAGTTCTGGGCCCTCCCCCCCAGTATAGAAGGGATGTGGATGCATTCGAGCAGGTCCAGGGGAGGGCAACAAAAATGATTAAGGGTCTGGAACACATGACCTATGAGGAGAGGTGAGAGATTTGGGCTTATTCAGTTTTCAGAAGAGAAGACTGAGGGGTGATTTGATAGCAGCCTTCAATTTCCCAAAAGGGTCTCTAAAGAGGATGGAGAGAGGCCATTCTCAGTAGTGATGGATGTCGGTACAAGGAGCAATGGTCTCTCCTTACAGAGAGGGAGGTGTAGATTGGATATTAAGAAAAACTGTTTCACCAGGAAGGTGGTGAAGGACTGGAAAGTGTTACCTAGAGAGGTGGTGGAATCTCCATCCCTAGAGGTTTTTAAGTCCCGGCTTGACGTAGTCCTGGCGGGGATGATTTAGTTAGGGCTGATCCTGCTTTAGGCAGGAGGCTGGACTCTATGACCTCCTGAGGTCTTTTCTGTCCCTATGATTCTATAATCTTTTGAGTGAACTTTTTGCTGACAAAGATCCTGGAAAATCCAGTGCTCAGAGCATCCACAGTTCCAGGTTAGACCTCAGTGAGTAACAGATTTTTTTAACTGTTAACAGTTTTAAAAAGTCACCAAAAGGCATTTTGGTCACACAGTAAACAAACCTTTGAAGACTTGTTAAATGTTGGGTCAAATGAAAAGCCATTTTAATGTCTGAATTTTATTTTTAAAAGTCTAGTGGAATTATTAAATGAAAAGTAAAATAAAAATTAAAATATTTCACTTTGAAAACGCATCTGATGAAGTGGGTCTTTGCCCACAAAAGCTTATGCTCCAAAAATCTGTTAGTTTGTAAGGTGCCACAGACTTCTCATTATTTTCACTTTGAAAATGTTCAAGTTAGTGTAACTCCTGATGCCTGTGGGGATGAGAATCAAGTAGCCATAGCACCCTCCTGGCAGCCTCCTCCACATTGTGCTGTAGCTAGCAGATGGTCACAGCAGTGATTCTGGCCCTTCCCTTGCCACTCCATCAGTCATCTTACCATTCAGTAAAAGCAGACAAGAGTGATGAGAATTGCTTAGAGTTCTTGCATTCAGTGTAGAGCCTCAGGTGTGCTTAGTTTAAAAGTGTTGATTGCCTCAATTTGAGTTATTTAAAAGAAAGCTTGCTGATTATTCTGTCTTGATGTAGTGTATTTCGTAAACATATACCTGCCTGTAAGAATTTTTTATTTTACATATACTCTTCCAAAAATGGTACCAAATCTAATATATTTCTAAAGTGGATTAATGGAGCTGCAGAACAGATTTAAGACTATGTTTATTGGTGAACTTATTTTTTTCTTGAAGTCAAATCTCAAATTGGCCTATCTAGGTGCCAGAGATTCTACAAGTATGATTTTATTCATGGAAAGAGTGGAGAGATGGACATATTAAAATTACACTTCTAAATTCTGAGAGAAAAATGTCATGATACAGTCGTAACAGCAGGTCTTCCATCTCCCTGCTGACATCTCATTTTAAAGAGACTGTGCTTAACGACTTTAGGCAATCTACTTAGCATAAGGGACATTTTTACTCCAAGCTTTGTATGATCATGTATGCCTGTGGGCAAAAAACCCATCCTGTTCTACAAAGTAACACAGAGGAAGATGTCCCATGTCACTACTACAACTCATGAACAGTTCATGCTCAAATTCAATACATTCTCTTGGTCTTAATAGAGAGAGCAATTACCTCATGCATTACAAAAACAGTCTCTACCTTTGATATTTGTAATGAGCTCAGGGAGGACACTTAGTATTTCACACCTTCAATTCTATATATCTGATTGGTCAGTTTTTTGGATTTCTGTATTATAAAAACATCACTTCTGTACTGGAAATATTATATTTCCACATCTGAGGACATGGGTCTGCCTCACAAAAGTCATCTCCTAATAAAATTATTTTGTTAGTGTTTACAATGCTACATGACTGCTGGTTTGTTTTATTTTGTATTGTAACCTATCATGCTTTTAGAATGTGAGGGGCAGGGACTAATGATTTGTTTGGCACCGGTCAGCTGTGGCAGAAATGCAATGGCTCAATACTAAGAAAAAACAATTTCACTAGGATGGTTCTGAAAGACTAGGACAGGTTGCCTAGGGAGGGTGGAATCTCCATCCAAATAGGTTTTTAAGATCTGGTTTGACAAAGCGCTGGTTAGAATGATTTAGTTGGGCTGGTACTACTTTGAGCTCGGGGTTGAAGTAGATGACCTCTTCAGATTTCTTCAACCCTAAGATTTTATGATTCCATGATTTGTGTTAATTTAATGTAGTAATATTGTTTCCTAATTATCAGAGCTGGACAAATTATAACAAAATGTATTCAATTAATACAAATTGGTGAGCAAAAAAAATTAACACAGTAGGGTTGCAACATTCATGAGGCTTCAGTGCTGAGAACCCTCGTGAATGCTGAATTTCACAAATATCTGGACACACTACACAGATGGCTAAGGCACCTCAGGGTGGCTCCAGAAGCACAGCACGGGCAGATACGGTGCCTCACGCCACGTGAGCAGCTACAGCGCCTCCAGAAGCGCCATGTGGGCAGCAACAGTGCCTTACGCCGCACGGGCGGCAACACCAGCACCGCATAGGCGTCTCATGACATTCAGTGGCAACAGCAGCGCTGAACAGATGGCATTGGCACCCTGTGCTGCTCAGCGGACCACCAGCACTGCACTGGTAGTTCTGGCGCCTCGCACCGCATGGCAGCAACAGTGCAGGGGACAAAGAGCCACTCACGAATAACTGAATTTGCAAATGTTAAATTTGCGAATGTTGTGACCTTGCTGTATATATCATGCTCTGTCTTCACAGATGATGCCACTCACAAAATGGAACACAAACCTGATCAACAAACTGTTGATGAAACATGGTCCATGCTGAGAAATGCAATGCATGAATGTGCAACGTCTGCCTTTGGAACACGTAAATTCTCTAACAAAGACTGGATCGATGAAAATGCTGACATTCTTAGGCCTCTTCTGGAACAAAAACACAAGGCACATCTGAACAACATAAAGAACCCATCAGAAAGCACAAGAGATCAACTTCGACATGCAAGGTCTGCTCTTCAGAAAGAATCCAGGAAGCGTGCAAACAAGTATTGGGCCGACCAATGTTCTAATAATCAAAATGCATCTGATTTGGGTGACCTGAAAACTATGCATGATAGATTGAAGAAAGCAATCAGACAAAACTTTACCAAAGGTACCCCAGTGAAACATTTAAATGGACAGGTGATCACAGACAAAAAGATGCAGATGTCCAGATGGGTAGCACACTACTCAGGTCTTTATTCCCATGAGCACACAATACAACCTGAACTTGACAACCGCATCCCAATTCTTCCAGAAATGTCTGGGCTAGATGCCTATGGAGGAGGAATTTTCTCAAGCTCTTGGTGCTCTCTGCAATGGAAAAGTGCCACGAAACTACAGAATCCCAACTGAAGTCCTGAAGGCAAACAAGGCTGTGCTCATCCCCTTCTTCTATGATTCCTCCTAAAATGTCGGAGAGCAGGATATGTCCCACATGACGTGAAGGATGCAAACATCATTGTTCTCTATAAAAAACAAGGGTGACCGCAACAAGTACAGAGGCTTCTCTTTACTGAGCATCACAGGAAAAGCATTTGCCCATATCATTCTCAAATGCTCACAAAAACTCACAGAAACACAATGTGGTTTCAGGGCTGGCAGGTCAACAATGGGCAAGATTTTCTCCAACAACTACATGAACAATGCAGAGAACAAGGACAGCCGTTATTCATAGCATTTGTGGACTTAAGAAAGGCATTTGTCACAGTTAGTAGATCAGGACTACACAGAGTATTAGCCAAGACCCACTAACTCTACTCAAGCTTACAATATTCTTTTCCCCCCAAAACAAAACCAACAATGCAGTATGATGGATCTACATCAGAACCGTTTGCAATGAAAAGTGGTGTCAAACAAGAGTGTGTTTTGCCCCTATCTTTTTCTGCATATTCTTCTCAGTTCTACTCAATTGCACATTTCAAATCTCATGCAGTGATGTATTTCTGCATATAACATGAGGTGTCTCTCTCTACAACCTGGCAAGACTCAAGGCCAAAACTAAGGTCAAGAAAGTCCTCATTAGGGTACTCCTCTTCACAGATGATGCAGGTCTCATTGCTCATAATCAAGACATGCTACAGTCACTGATGGATTCTCAGTGCAGAGCCTGCAAGTTGTTTTTCCTTGATATAAGAATGAAGAAAACTATTGTATTTACTCAGGGTATACCTCAGTGACCCAATGTTATTCTGAACAGCCCATTAGATATGGTGCAACAATTCTGTTAGCTTGGATCTATGGTCACCACAAACCTATCCATGGATTAAGAGGATCTGGCATACCCAGCCTCATAGCGATCCTCAACAGTAGAAAACTACAACGGCTTGGTCATGTAAGGGAAAAACGGGTGACGAGCGTCTGCCCAAAGAAATCTTCTTTGGTGAGCTGTCATGTGGGTTGAGAACGAAAGGAAAACCAAAGCTAAGATTCAAGGATACATGCATAAACACCATGGAAAAAATTTCAACATCAGTCCAAAAATCCTAGGAATCCATATCATCAGATCGAAATACCTGACGATGATTGCTATGACAGGACACATCATCCTTTGATAATATATGTGCAAGCCATGCTTCATCTTAGAAGGCAAATCTCTCAGAATCAAAATTCGGAAATAGACTTCCGTAGTTATTGCAATTAACCATACAAATTCAGTATTGGATGGATAAGCAATGAGAAGCTGTAAATTCAAACACTGCCCATAGATCCTCACTGGCAGTGCTAACCACCATCTTTCAAAACAAAAAGGGGCCATAGATATGACCATTTCTAATAATGAGGAATTGAGGACAATAAGAGTCAACCTAGGGGCAGAAATGAAGACTCCCAAGGGGAGTCTGGAGTTCAGCTGTGGTGAAAATATTTCCCAATTCAAGTTTTCCAGACAAAAACTGTTTGGATTAGATCAAAAGTTAATGTTTTTGAAAAATTGTTTTAATTTTGACTGGTTTTTATTTTTTACACTGAAAGTATGAAAAACAGTAACAATAAAATGAAATTTAAAAAGTAATTTTGAATTAAAATTGAACTCATCAGCATGTAAGACATGAATGGAAACCCTCCTCCCCTTAACTTCACAGGAAGGAGGATTGAGTACTGATTACATGAAGAGACAAGATGAAAGAGGTAATATCTGGTGAAGAGATGGACAAGATTCTGAGCTACATATAACTCTTAATTACGTAATTGTCCATTTTATTTCTGCATTTTAAAGTAAATTAACATGAAAAATACATGTGATTCAAAACTGGTTAGTGAAATTAGATCAGGGTTCACTAGAGAGTTGCAGCAACAGAGAAAAGATCTATTGTAAACTTATCACTTTTTACAACAGATTTCTTCCATTTACTTTGACAATGTTGAACCACAAACCCCTTAAATGAAACAGTAGCTGCAGGGAATGTACATTATCCACAATTACATACACAACTTTTCCCTAACAGCTATCACAACTGTGAAGTTTAAGATGCCACAGTACACTAAATAAGGAAATACTACTGGATCTTTAATTTTTAATGTTGAGTTCTTAATGTAAGAATTTTTCTAAAATCAATTTCACAATCACTTTAAAATATTTTGTTCACTTTAGCTGAAAGTCAGAAAGTAAGAATACAAACTGGATGTCAAATTTTGAGCCAGTTTCTTCTCTGTTCTCCTTCTACCCCACAAAAGGATAAGAATCTATTCATCATATTCTCTATCATCTCCCCATATAAATCTAGCCAAAGAACAACTTCTTCCAAATGCTGAAAAAGCTGTAAAATCAAGCTATTGAATGTATTAAAATATATTTATCCCATCAAACTGGTATGCTTTCTTGTGTCAATAATCACATCATATTGATATTATCCCTTCTCCTCTGATGCTTTAATATTGAATTATTTGAATCAAATCTGAAATTAGTGTGTAAACAGCTTAGTAGGCAGGTACCATGTCCTTTTATTTAGATGGCAGTCTTGGGCATTATTAGTATTCTACATTACATATAAACAGGGCATATAAAATGCAATGCACAGGATACTGCAATTCTATGACATCAATAATTCCTGCTGCTTTTTCCTGAAGATATCTTAAACTAGATTATGAGTTCAGTGACATTGATATGAATCTATACTAATTCTAGGGAAATCAAAGTTACACCAGTGTAACTGAGATCAGAATCTTGGATGCTTGGTATGAGTAGATTTCACTTCCATAGCCTGCCATTGTTACATGTCTTCATTTCACCTGGTATTGCACCTACCCTATTCTAAGCTTCAGGTCTGTAACTGACACTGAACAGGGGTGATCGCATATGCTTTTGAGTCATGAAGAGGAGATAGGCTACCTATAACAATACAAAATAATATCTATAGAAAACTAACAGCAGTTAAAAGGCAAATGAAAAATTTGCATGTGAAAGTAATTTATTTTCCATAGATTGTGTGACTAGCCTGATATCAAGCATCCAGATGAATCATGTATTTTTGTAGAAACCTGTACAACACGTGGGCTACGTCTACACGTGCACCCAACATCGAAATAGGCGCAGCGAAGGAACGTCTACACGTCAAAGTAGCACACATCGAAATAGGGATGCCAGGCACAGCTGCACACAGGGTCAACGGGCGGACTAGCGCTTCCGGGGCAACAGCTAGCCGCTCCCTTAAAGGGCCCCTCCCACATACACTCAGCCTGCACAGCACACGGTCTGAGGAGCCATATAGGCACACAGACCCCGAGCGCCTCAGTCATGGACCCCCAGCAGCAGCAGCAGCAGCAGCAGCAGCAGCAGCAGCTAGAGGTCCACCCAGGCCTCCCGGCAGGAGCAGGGCTTGCCCTGGCTCTTGTCATGTTGGGGGCAGCTGAGCACCTTCTTGCCCCAGGGGAGGACATGCCCCCAGGGCAGCAGGGCTCAGCCCCTACCCCTGCAGCACCCCGCTCCACCCCCCGCCTCACACGCCGGCGGCTGTGGAGCTACCCCACCAGCACCGACTGGTGGGAGCGGCTGGTGCTTGGGGAGTGGGACGACAACCACTGGCTCCGGAACTTCAGGATGATCCGCCAGACATTCCTGGAGCTGTGCCAGTGGCTCACCCCCGCACTCAGGCACCGGGACACTGCCATGCGGCGTGCCCTCCCTGTGGAGAAACGGGTCGGCATCGCTGTCTGGAAGCTGGCCACTCCGGACAGCTACCGATCCGTGGGGCAGCAGTTTGGTGTCGGAAAGGCCACCGTCGGGGCTGTCTTCATGGAGGTAAGAGAACCCACAGGGGGAGGCCAGGCCAGGGCAGGGGGGCCAGAGCAGGGCAGGGTAGGGCAGGGCAGGGCAGGGGGGCCAGGGCAGGGCAGAGCAGGGCAGGGCAGGTCAGGGGGGCCAGGGCAGGCCAGGGGAGGGGGGCCAGAGCAGGGCAGGGTAGGGCAGGCCAGGGCAGGGGGGACAGGGCAGGGCAGAGCAGGGCAGGGCAGGGCAGGGGGGCCAGGGCAGGGCAGGGCAGGGCAGGGTAGGGCAGGGCAGGGCAGGGGGGCCAGGGCAGGGCAGGGCAGGGGGGCCAGAGCAGGGCAGGGCAGGGCAGAGCAGGGCAGGGCAGGGCAGGGGGGCCAGGGCAGGGCAGGGCCACGCACACCCTGCTCACCCCTCATTGGGGCTGTCCCATGTGCTTTCTCTGCAGGTCGTGCGTGCCATCAACTCCATGCTCCTGCACAGGCTCGTGAGGCTGGGGGACCCACAGGCCACTGTCACCGCCTTTGCCACCCTGGGCTTCCCCAACTGCTTCGGGGCTCTGGATGGGACTCACATCCCCATCCGCGCCCCGGACCACAGTGGCGGCCGATACCTGAACCGGAAGGGCTACCATTCAGTCGTCCTGCAGGCCTTGGTGGACAGCCGGGGACGGTTCCAGGACATTTACGTGGGCTGGCCTGGCAGCACCCACGACGCGCGGGTTTTCCGCAACTCGGGCTTGTGCCGCCGGCTGGAGGCGGGGACCTACATCCCCCAGCGGGAGATCCCTCTGGGGGACACCACCATGCCCTTCTGCATCCTCGCGGATGCGGCCTACCCCCTCCGGCCGTGGCTCATGCGCCCCTACACGGGCCACCTCTCCGCCAGCCAGGAGCGCTTCAACAAGCGTCTGAACCGTGCGCGCCAGGTGGTGGAGCGCTCATTCGGCTGCCTCAAGGGACGCTGGTGATGTCTCCTCACCCGCCTGGATGCCAACCCCAACAACATCCCCCAGATTGTGGGTGCCTGATGCGCCCTGCACAACCTCGTGGAGAGCAAGGGGGAGAGATTTCTTCAGGGCTGGGCCGCCGAGGCCGCCAGGGCACACGTGCAGCCACCTGCTGCCCCCAGTCGGCAGGTGAACCCAGAGGGGACCCGGGTCCGGGAGGCCCTGCGGGCCCACTTCGACGACCAGGCCGCAGGGTGAACTCTGCCCAGGCCCCCTACTGCCCGCCCCTTCCTCCCCCACACTCCTGCCCCAACGCCCACACCATGGAGCACCCCACCGCCCCCCCACACTTGTCCAGGAGCAATGACAGCACGAACTTGTGGGTGAACGTAAATCTTTTTTTTGTCCTCACGAATTTTTTTTTTTTTTATATAAAAAAATATATATATGTGAAACAGAAACCAAAAAGGAGGGACAAACATTCAACAAAACCAAGATGGGCACAACTAAAACTATGTACAACAATAAAAATGAAAGCACTGTGTGCCATCAAAAGAAAAACCAAAAGCAGAGAGGAGAACGGGGAGAACTATGTACAGGGGGGGACGGGGCAAACAGGGGAAACACCCACACCACCCACCCAGTCCCCAAAGTCTGTCCAACAAGGAGGGGGGCCACATCCCGGGCCCCTCGCCCCTACAGCCCAGCAGTGGGCGTGCCCGGCCGGGAGCTCCGGCGGGCCTGCAGACTGGTGCGCGGCTGGGTGGGAGCGGGCTCCACCGGAAGGTAGAGGCGCCGGCGAGTCGCGGGTGGCTCCAGGGGTCCCTCGGCGCGATGGCCCTCGCGGGGAGGTGGTGGGGCGACGGCGGACGGCCCGGCGACGGCTGGAGCAGCCGGTGGTGGGGCTGCAGGAGAGGGCATGGCGGGCGGTGGCGCGGCCGGCGCGGCATGGGGGGCCAGGGAATCAATCAGCCGATTGATGGTATCCAGAAAGGCCCCCCATGCCTCTCTGCGCCAGGCCAGCGCCTGCTCCTGCAGCCGGAGGTGCTGATCCGAGACCTCCAGCTGCCGGCGGAGGATGGCCAGCAGCTGGGGGTCTGTGGCCGCCGCCGGTAGCAGGCGCGGGGTCCGCCGTCTGGCCCTCCGCGGGGCCGGTCGTTCCTCGGCCGAGGGGCTGCCCTGGAGCGAGAGTCCTGGAGGGCTCTCCGGGACGACCGAGGCCTCGCCGGCGCTCTCTTCCGGTCCTTCGGATGGTGCAGGTGCAGGTGCAGGACACAGGAGAGGAGGGGGGAAAGAAGACTGGAGACAGGCGTTAGTGTGGGCCCCGAGCCGTGGCCTTTGTCCCCCCCGCCCTGTGCTGCAGGTTCCCCATCCCCGTCCCCGGGAGATGCTGCTGTGATGGATGGGGTTCAGGGGTCCCCCTGCCCTGCACCCCGTCCCCTGGTGGGCGCGACTCTCACTTCACCCCGCAGGGTCTGACAGCAGGAGAGGTTTCTTAGGCCACAGATGGCCACTTTCTGGCAGGAGTGACAGCACCAGCTGTCGGAAGAGACAGTCCTTCCAACCCGTCGTGGGGAGAAGACCCCAAGGGGGGCCCCTCTGGGATGCAGCTTTCCCTGTCCTCTGGCTGGCTGCCTACCAGCTCTCCCTTCCCCTAGCCTCTACCTGTGGCCCCCGCCCTCGCCCCCCAAGTCCAAGCCAGCTCGGCTCCTCCCTCCTGTTTGTTCAGGGCAGAGGTGTCACCTGCCAGCTGTAGCGCCAGGATCCTCCTTTGGCCCTGGGAGCTCCTCGGCTCGGGTGGCTCATATGTAGCCTGAGTCTCCCTTTGGCACTCCCCCCACTCCATCGCATGCTGCTGCTGCGGGGTGTCCGACCCCCTCCGCCCGGGGGCCCCTCGAGGTTCCGCTCCCCCCTGGCCCGGGGATGGGGCATGGCACTGTCATGCAGGGTGGCGGGGGGCAGGGGCTGATGGCTGCAGTGCTGTGAGGGCCATGGCCCTGGTGTCCTTGGGGCCATGGCCATGTGAGCGTGTGGGGGGCCCTGGACACATCTCTGTTCCCCCTGCCCCTCAAGCCCCGGGGTGTCCACCAGAGAGGGGTACCTACCTGTGGGTCCGCTCCCACAGTCCGGAGATCCCCGGGGGTCGGAGGCCCTGCTGCTGCTCCGGGATGGCAGGAGGAGGATCTGCAGGCTGGAATCGGTGGAGGAGGAGCCCCCCTCCTCCTCCTCCTCCTCCTCCTCCTCCTCCTCCTGCCGCGATGTCCCGGGGATGGCCTCCGGGGGCGCCCCCGGGGTGCGGGGCTTACCTCCGGGACGGAGCCCGGCTGCAGGGCCTGCTCGGGCTCGTCAGCCGAGGTGTCAAGGGTGGCCGGAGGGGAGGAGATGTGCCGGGAGCCCAGGATGTCCCTGAGCTCCCTGTAAAAGGGGCAAGTGACGGGGGCGGCCCCAGATCGGCTGGCCGCATCCCGGGCCCGGGCGTAATCCTGCCGGAGCTCCTTGACCTTATTCCGGACATGGTCCGGAGTGCTGGCAGGTGACCCTGGGCAGCCAGGCCATCGGCCAGCCGAGCGAACGCATCCGCGTTCCGCCTCTTGCTCCCCATTACCTGGAGCACCTCCTCCTCGCTCCAGAGCCCCAGCAGGTCCCGCATCTCGGCCTCCGTCCAAGAGGGGCCTCGCTGCTGCTTCCCAGACTGCGTGGTCCTCTGGCTCTGCTGGCTGCCTTGGCTCCCCTTGGGGGGGGTCCCCTGGGGGCGCTGGGGGGGCTGCTGGGCAGCCATGGCTGCTGTCAGGGGCTGAGGGCTGTGCAGGGTCGCCGCCGCGTGTGCAGGCAGGAGCCTGTACGTTGCCTCAGCCTCCTGCAGTCAGGGCGGGGGAGAGGACCTTTAAGGGGCCGCTCCATGCGGCCACCAGTGAGCTGCGGGGCTGGAGAGAGCGTCTCTCAACCCCCCAGCTGATGGCCGCCATGGAGGACCCGTCAATTTCGACGTTGCGGGACGCGGATCGTCTACACTGTCCCTACTTCGACGTTGAACGTTGAAGTAGGGCGCTATTCCTATCTCCTCATGAGGTTAGCGACTTCAACGTCTCGCCGCCTAACGTCGAAGTTAACTTCGAAATAGCGCCCGATGCGTGTAGACGCGACGGGCGCTATTTCGAAGTTAGTGCCGCTACTTCGAAGTAGCGTGCACATGTAGATGCAGCCGTGAAGTCCTTAAGAAATATCATTGACTAGTGCCATTATCTAGTATTGTCAGACTCACAGCACAATTTTTCACACAGTTCCTCTATTGCCTGTTATATTTGTAAAGCTCTTGCACAGCATTTGTACCTCACCATTCTGAATGAGCCAGAAAATAGCTATTTTGAAAAAATGTCAACACACTGAACGATATTCTGCTCTAAAAGTAAAGTGGTATTAAACCCTATCATTATTAAAGGGGTATGTGTTGAAATGGCTAGGCAAGATGTTAAAAGATCATCTTTTAACTTAATAAAGTTACAGGTACATAAACTAATAAATTCTGTTACTAATTAAAACACTTGATGTTTGTTTGTTAGTCTTTAATAGAACAAAGACTAAGGCTGTGTCTACATTACCACCCTACTTCAAAGAGAGGATGGTAAGTAGGGTGGCAGGAGATTATTAATGAAGTGCTGCACTGCATATGCAGCACTTCATTGAGCTAATTCTCCCACACAGCAACTTCAAAGTGCCGGCTCGCATGTAGCTGCAGCTAACCCGCCCATATTTCAAAATTGCCATGGGTGAGAATTAGCTTAATGAAGTGCCACATATGCAGTGCAGCACTTCATTAACAATATCCTGACACCCAATTTACCATCCTCCCTTCGAAGACACAGCCTAAAAGCAGCAGGACATTCCAAACCCCAAGTATAGTTGAAAATTAGAAAAATTGTAATAAGGTTGATTGTGATTTGACTTACTACTCTTTAACCAATTGCAAAACCCTGTTAAATGCTTTTGTTACACATTGTAAATACAATTATACAACTTTTTTTGCAATTTCATATCCACACTTCAATTTTATTTGAATAACTTAATTACACTCTTACTTATTACAAGCAAATTACAAGTATTCAGTGAAAAACATGGCATCATTAATTGTACTACTTGGAGGACAATGGATTTTTGGTTAGCCTGCTAACTTCTTATAAGCAAATTCTTGAATTAATCTCCTTTACCACAATAGAAACAGTTACAATTAGGTGGCATGGGATTCGGCCTGTGCAGAGGGTTGTGTTTTCATTGCTATTTGCCACATAGTCTGTGCCAGGAATAAGCTTTAACTTCCATCAATAGACCTTCACCAGTGAAGTCCAGTAACCATGTTCCAGGGAAGGGTGTTATAAGAGTATACATGAGGAATGTAGAATCTCCCACCAGCCCCAGTCTGAGCTGCATGAATCAGCATGTGACCCTCATATATGGACACTCTTACCCATGAACATTCTCCAGATGGATGTCATACATAATCAATTTCTACTCAGGGAACCCTGAGTGACTGGATCAAGACTTCCAGTTCAATCAACTGGAACTGTGCAAAAGGTCTGCGATGAGAGTTCTGCTGCAAACTCTAAACTTGCTCCCTGACCAGCCCCGGCCCTGAGCGCCCCACCCCCCATGTTTAAAAGGATACCTTAGGTACTAGAAACTTTTAAAGATCCTTATGCCAAGTAACAAATCATAACTTTTTATGGTTTTGACACAGGAATTAATGGTGCCATTTCACATATGGGGATCTTTCAAACTCCTCATTGAACGCAGTCAGATGTAGCTGATGAGGCTTCCTGGAGGCATTCCTCTGCCTCCAGGTCAGTGAGTGGCCACTCTGTCCCACTACGGTACTAAAACAAACGCTGAAGTCAACAGTCTCTTCGCCCTAATTAGTCAGTGAGCCCAGCCTTGCTTCAGGTGAGCATGGGGCGAGAATTCAGAAGCCTGGCCTTAGCTCAGGCAGGTAACATGAGCTGCGTCTACACGTGCACGCTACTTCGAAGTAGCGGCACTAACTTCGAAATAGCGCCCGTCACGTCTACACGCGTCGGGCGCTATTTCGAAGTTAACTTCGACGTTAGGCGGCGAGACGTCGAAGTCGCTAACCTCATGAGGAGATAGGAATAGCGCCCTACTTCGACGTTCAACGTCGAAGTAGGGACAGTGTAGACGATCCGCGTCCCGCAACTTCGAAATTGACGGGTCCTCCATGGCGGCCATCAGCTGGGGGGTTGAGAGACGCTCTCTCCAGCCCCGCAGCTCACTGGTGGCCGCGTGGAGTGGCCCCTTAAAGGTCCCCTCCCCCGCCCTGACTGCAGGAGGCTGAGGCAACGTACAGGCTCCTGCCTGCACACGCGGCGGCGACCCTGCACAGCCCTCAGCCCCTGACAGCAGCCATGGCTGCCCAGCAGTCCCCCCAGCGCCCCCAGGGGACCCCCCCCAAGGGGAGCCAAGGCAGCCAGCACAGCCAGAGGACCACGCAGTCTGGGAAGCGGCAGCGGGGCCCCTCTTGGACGGAGGCCGAGATGTGGGACCTGCTGGGGCTCTGGAGCGAGGAGGAGGTGCTCCAGGTAATGGGGAGCAAGAGGTGGAACGCGGATGCGTTCGCTCGGCTGGCCGACGGCCTGGCTGCTCAGGGTCACCCTGCCAGCACTCCGGATCATGTCCGGAGTAAGGTCAAGGAGCTCCGGCTGGATTACGCCCGGGCCCGGGATGCGGCCAG
Organism: Carettochelys insculpta; assembly: GCF_033958435.1. Lineage (NCBI taxonomy): Eukaryota > Metazoa > Chordata > Testudines > Carettochelyidae > Carettochelys > Carettochelys insculpta. Next base: position 54,846,086 of record NC_134141.1, on the reverse strand, counting down.
CCGATCTGGGGCCGCCCCCGTCACTTGCCCCTTTTACAGGGAGCTCAGGGACATCCTGGGCTCCCGGCACACCTCCTCCCCTCTGGCCACCCTTGACACCTCGGCTGACAAGCCCGAGCAGGCCCTGCAGCCGGGCTCCGTCCCGGAGGTAAGCCCCGCACCCCGGGGGCCCCCCCCGGAGGCCATCCCCGGGACATCGCGGCAGGAGGAGGAGGAGGAGGAGGAGGGGGGCTCCTCCTCCACCGATTCCAGCCTGCAGATCCTCCTCCTGCCATCCCGGAGCAGCAGCAGGGCCTCCGACCCCCGGGGATCTCCGGACTGTGGGAGCGGACCCACAGGTAGGTACCCCTCTCTGGTGGACACCCCGGGGCTTGAGGGGCAGGGGGAACAGAGATGTGTCCAGGGCCCCCCACACGCTCACATGGCCATGGCCCCAAGGACACCAGGGCCATGGCCCTCACAGCACTGCAGCCATCAGCCCCTGCCCCCCGCCACCCTGCATGACAGTGCCATGCCCCATCCCTGGGCCAGGGGGGAGCGGAACCTCGAGGGGCCCCCGGGCGGAGGGGGTCGGACACCCCGCAGCAGCAGCATGCGATGGAGTGGGGGGAGTGCCAAAGGGAGACTCAGGCTACATATGAGCCACCCGAGCCGAGGAGCTCCCAGGGCCAAAGGAGGATCCTGGCGCTACAGCTGGCAGGTGACACCTCTGCCCTGAACAAACAGGAGGGAGGAGCCGAGCTGGCTTGGACTTGGGGGGCGAGGGCGGGGGCCACAGGTAGAGGCTAGGGGAAGGGAGAGCTGGTAGGCAGCCAGCCAGAGGACACGGAAAGCTGCATCCCAGAGGGGCCCCCCTTGGGGTCTTCTCCCCACGACGGGTTGGAAGGACTGTCTCTTCCGACAGCTGGTGCTGTCACTCCTGCCAGAAAGTGGCCATCTGTGGCCTAAGAAACCTCTCCTGCTGTCAGACCCTGCGGGGTGAAGTGAGAGTCGCTCCCACCAGGGGACGGGGTGCAGGGCAGGGGGACCCCTGAACCCCATCCATCACAGCAGCATCTCCCGGGGACGGGGATGGGGAACCTGCAGCACAGGGCGGGGGGGACAAAGGCCACGGCTCGGGGCCCACACTAACGCCTGTCTCCAGTCTTCTTTCCCCCCTCCTCTCCTGTGTCCTGCACCTGCACCTGCACCATCCGAAGGACCGGAAGAGAGCGCCGGCGAGGTCTCGGTCGTCCCGGAGAGCCCTCCAGGACCCTCGCTCCAGGGCAGCCCCTCGGCCGAGGAACGACCGGCCCCGCGGAGGGCCAGACGGCGGACCCCGCGCCTGCTACCGACGGCGGCCACAGACCCCCAGCTGCTGGCCATCCTCCGCCGGCAGCTGGAGGTCTCGGAGCAGCACCTCCGGCTGCAGGAGCAGGCGCTGGCCTGGCGCAGAGAGGCATGGGGGGGCCTTTCTGGATACCATCAATCGGCTGATTGATTCCCTGGCCCCCCATGCCGCGCCGGCCACACCACCGCCTGCCATGCCCTCTCCTGCAGCCCCACCACCGGCTGCTCCAGCCGTCGCCGGGCCGTCCGCCGTCGCCCCACCACCTCCCCGCGAGGGCCATCGCGCCGAGGGACCCCTGGAGCCACCCGCGACTCGCCGGCGCCTCTACCTTCCGGTGGAGCCCACTCCCACCCAGCCGCGCACCAGACTGCAGGCCCGCCGGAGCTCCCGGCCGGGCACGCCCACTGCTGGGCTGTAGGGGCGAGGGGCCCGGGATGTGGCCCCCCCCTTGTTGGACAGACTTTGGGGACTGGGTGGGTGGTGTGGGTGTTTCCCCTGTTTGCCCCGTCCCCCCCTGTACATAGTTCTCCCCGTTCTCCTCTCTGCTTTTGGTTTTTCTTTTGATGGCACACAGTGCTTTCATTTTTATTGTTGTACATAGTTTTAGTTGTGCCCATCTTGGTTTTGTTGAATGTTTGTCCCTCCTTTTTGGTTTCTGTTTCACATATATATATTTTTTTATATAAAAAAAAAAAAAATTCGTGAGGACAAAAAAAAGATTTACGTTCACCCACAAGTTCGTGCTGTCATTTCTCCTGGACAAGTGGGGGGGGGGGCGGTGGGGTGCTCCATGGTGTGGGCATTGGGGCAGGAGTGTGGGGGAGGAAGGGGCGGGCAGTAGGGGGCCTGGGCAGAGTTCACCCCGCGGCCTGGTCGTCGAAGTGGGTCCGCAGGGCCTCCCGGACCCGGGTCCCCTCGGGGTCCACCTGCCGACTGGGGGCAGCAGGTGGCTGCACGTGTGCCCTGGCGGCCTCGGCGGCCCAGCCCTGAAGAAAGCTCTCCCCCTTGCTCTCCACGAGGTTGTGCAGGGCGCAGCAGGCACCCACAATCTGGGGGATGTTGTTGGGGCTGGCATCCAGGCGGGTGAGGAGACATTGCCATCGTCCCTTGAGGCGGCCAAATGAGCGCTCCACCACCTGGCGCGCACGGTTCAGGCGCTCGTTGAAGTGCTCCTGGCTGGCGGAGAGGTGGCCCGTGTAGGGGCGCATGAGCCACGGCCGGAGGGGGTAGGCCGCATCCGCGAGGATGCAGAAGGGCATGGTGGTGTCCCCCAGAGGGATGTCCCGCTGGGGGATGTAGGTCCCCGCCTCCAGCCGGCGGCACAGGCCCGAGTTGCGGAACACCCGGGCGTCGTGGGTGCTGCCAGGCCAGCCCACGTAAATGTCCTGGAAACGACCCCGGCTGTCCACCAAGGCCTGCAGGACGACTGAATGGTAGCCCTTCCGGTTGAGGTATCGGCCTCCACTGTGGTCCGGGGCACGGATGGGGATGTGAGTCCCATCCAGAGCCCCGAAGCAGTTGGGGAAGCCCAGGGTGGCAAAGGCGGCGACAGTGGCACGTGGGTCCCCCAGCCTCACGAGCCTGTGCAGGAGCATGGAGTTGATGGCACGCACGACCTGCAGAGAAAGCACATGGGACAGCCCCAATGAGGGGTGGGCAGGGTGTGCATGGCCCTGCCCTGCCCTGCTCTGCCCTGCCCTGCCCTGCCCTGGCTCCCCTACCCTGCCCTGCCCTGCCCTGGCCCCCCTGCCCTGCCCTGCCCTGCCCTGCCCTGCCCTGCCCTGGCTCCCCTACCCTGCCCTGCCCTGCCCTGCCCTGGCTCCCCTACCCTGCCCTGCCCTGCCCTGGCCCCCCTGCCCTGCTCTGCCCTTCCCTGCCCTGCCCTGGCTCCCCTACCCTGCCCTGCCCTGCCCTGGCCCCCCTGCTCAGCCCTGGCCCCCCTGGCCTGCCCTGGCCTCCCCCTGTTGGTTCTCTTACCTCCATGAAGACAGCCCCGATGGTGGCCTTTCCGATGCCAAACTGCTGCCCCACGGATCGGTAGCTGTCCGGAGTGGCCAGCTTCCAGACAGCGATGCCGACCCGTTTCTCCACAGGGAGGGCACGCCGCATGGCAGTGTCCCGGTGCCTGAGCGCGGGGCTGAGCCACTGGCACAGCTCCAGGAATGTCTGTCGGGTCATCCTGAAGTGGTGGACCCAGTGCTCGTCGTCCCACTCCCCAAGCACCAGCCGCTCCCACCAGTTGGTGCTGGTGGGGTAGCTCCACAGCCGCCGGCGTGTGAGGCGGGGGGTGGAGCGGGGTGCTGCAGGGGTAGGGGCTGAGCCCTGCTGCCCTGGGGGCATGTCCTCCCCTGGGGCAAGAAGGTGCTCAGCTGCCCCCAACATGACAAGAGCCAGGGTAAGCCCTGCTCCTGCCGGGAGGGCTGGGTGGACCTCTAGCTGCTGCTGCTGCTGCTGCTGCTGGGGGTCCATGACTGCGGCGCTCGGGGTCTGTGTGCCTATATGGCTCGTCAGACCGCGTGCTGTGCAGGCTGAGTGTATGTGGGAGGGGCCCTTTAAGGGAGCGGCTAGCTGTTGCCCCGGAAGCGCTAGTCCGCCCGTTGACCCTGTGTGCAGCTGTGCCTGGCATCCCTATTTCGATGTGTGCTACTTTGACGTGTAGACGTTCCCTCGCTGCGCCTATTTCGATGTCGGGCCGTGCAACGTTGAAGTTGAACATCGACGTTGCCGGCCCTGGAGGACGTGTAGACGTTATTCATCGAAATAGCGTATTTCGATGTCGCAACATCTAAATAAGCTACTTCGATGTAGGGTGCACGTGTAGACGTAGCCATGGGGAATAAGCTATGTCAGGGAAGGGCAGCAAACAAACAGTAGTTTCAACAGCCCAGGTCCTGGTTCAGGGTGGGGCAGCAAACAACCAGTTTACCTACTTGCTCAGGAGTGGTGCAGGCCATTTACCTGAGTTGGCAGAGAAGGGGAGACTGCCACCCAGTAGGTAGGTGGCAGTGGGGGTGCAGGCCAGCCCACACCGCCAAGGGCCCTGTTCACAAGCAGAACTATCTTCTGGGAGGGTCAGTGGGGGTCCAGACTGCAAGACACTGCCCTGAGGACCTTTAACGGTCCTCACTATTCCCTGGGCCACTTTCTGTCTTCCCCCCACAGTGCATACCTGGGTGTTCAGCTAGTCTCTCAGGGCTTTCTGGGAAATCAGGGTTCAGCAGAGGTCCAGTGGGTGCAGGGGTGGGGGGGCAGGCCAGTCTGAACCACCTGCAGGTCCTGTAGTTCCAGCCAGAATCAGGGTGCAGGCCGAGGCTGGGGATGATGCTACTCCTCCGTCAGGCTGGTCTCTTGGAGATTCCCGGGGCTCCCAGATCAGTGTGCTAGTAGCTGCCTGCTCTAACAGTAAAAAACTGGGTTGCTTAGGACCCAGGGGAGTACCTCACCGCACATTACCCGGCCACCGGCTAACACTGCCACCCCCGCCCAGGAACCAGGGGCACTCCTCCCAGTAAACCCCAATAGAGCCGTGTCTACACGTGCACGCTACTTCGAAGTAGCGGCACTAACTTCGAAATAGCACCCGTCACGGCTACACGTGTTGGGTGCTATTTCAAAGGTGAAATCGACGTTAGGCGGCGAGACGTCGAAGCTGCTAACCCCATGAGGGGATGGGAATAGCGCCCTACTTCGAAGTTGAATGTCGAAGTAGGGCACGTGTAGACGATCCACGTCCCGCATCATCGAAACAGCGGGGTCCGCCATGGTGGCCATCAGCTGAGGGGTTGAGAGACGGTCTCTCTCCAGCCCCTGCGCGGCTCTTTGGTCACCGTGTGCGGCAGCCCTTAGCCCAGGGCTTCTGGCTGCTGCTGCTGCAGCTGGGGATCCATGCTGCATACACAGGGTCTGCAACCAGTTGTTGGCTCTGTGGATCTTGTGCTGTTTAGTGCAACTGTGTCTGGGAGGGGCCCTTTAAGGGAGCGGCTTGCTGTTGAGTCCGCCCTGTGACCCTGTCTGCAGCTGTGCCTGGCACCCTTATTTCGATGTGTGCTACTTTGGCATGTAGACGTTCCCTCGCAGCGCCTATTTCAATGTGGTGCTGCGCAATGTCGATGTTGAATGTCGATGTTGCCAGCCCTGGAGGACGTGTAGACGTTATTCATCAAAATAGCCTATTTCAATGTCTCCACATCGAAATAGGCTACTTCAAAGTAGGCTTCATGTGTAAACGTAGCTTAGGTGGGCAGAGGAGAAGGTGGTGTGGTTGCTGCCATGCGGGGGAAGGGAGGACCTGTCCTGGGGGTGATTCCCCTCTCCCAGATTGCTCCCCCTGCCATCTTGTCCCCCAGGCCTGATGTTGACAGTCCCTGGCCCTGCTCATTCTTCCACCTCCACATCAGAGGGCAGGACGCTTGTCCAGGGCAGGAAGAAGACCTGTGACTTGTGGACCTGGTCCCCCACTCCTACATGGAGGACCAGGGGAACCCCTGCAAGCTACTCCAGAAAGCTGACCCCCCCGGTCAAGTATCAGCTACCAGCACCCACAAGATGGACATGGCAGTGGAGAGGGAAGACACCAACATCCCCCTCACAGAATCTGAACCCCAGGAGTCCCCACAGCTCCCGCTTCATGTGTGTCACCCACTGCCATTGGCAAGGCAATTGTCAATTTGGGAACCAGCTGTGGGGGATCTGGAGACCAAGGGGATGGATTTTTGGCTTTATCTTTGAGGAGACAGAGGCCCTGAGTCTGACCCTGCTAACACAGGGGAGCATGATCCCCTGCCAGTGGGCACCAGTCTGAGCAGTGGTCCTTTTCCCCCACCCTCTCCTTCCCCCCACACCTGCCCCTAAGGTGGTTGCCCCCAGCCTCAGGGAGCCCCTGACCCTGCCTGCTGATGCAGCAATGGATGTCAGATTACCCAAGGCCACCAAGCCCTGCAGAGTGGCAGCCAGCACCGAGCAGCTGGGTGGTGGGCTCATTGACCCCCTACTTGCCCTCAAGGGGGTGCAACTGCCATTCCTTCCAATGGGGGGGGAGTGTCCAGCACCTATCTCAACCTCAGCCAGTGCCATGGCTTCCTTGAAACCACTCACGCCCAGTGTCTGCAGGGACCCCCTCCCATCCCTGACCCCTTGGTCCCCAGACGAGAGGTGCCACACCCCAGGGATCCTGGCCCTACGGAGATGATTACCACCATGGACCCTGCTCCCACTCCCACATGTGCCCTTGCTTCCACTGCCACCCTAGCCCTGCTCCCACTTTCACCCCAAGCCCTGCCCCTTGGCCCATCACCACCCCGCCCCTACCCAGGCCCCCATTGTCCCCCTCCTGAGTCCCATCCCACCCGCCCAGTCCTACTCATCCCCCTGTGGCTATCCCCACCTCCTGCCTCTCCCTCTTTTCTTCCCCACCATCATCCATACCACCACTGGGGTGTTAGTATTTCTGTTCATATGGAGGACTCTCAGGAGGTGGTTTTCATCTCCCCCATCCCCAGCACAATTGGGGCTGCCATGTTTCCCATGCTGGGTTCAGAATGTGAGGTCCTCTCTGGGGCCCTTCTGGAGGTGAGTGACAAGCATGTTGCCCCCTTCCCTACCTATGGTGCAGGGTGAGCTGTGTTAGTTCCTCAAGGAAACACGGGTAACCACGGAAAAGATGCAGCTTGCCCTGAGACACTGGGGAGATTTGGATCCTGTCTTACAGTCCATTAAGGTCTTGTTGCAGGAGGGGAGAGGGACCGGGAGGGAGGATACAGTCATCTGCTGGCAGACCCACAGGTCCCACAAAGCCATCCTGCCTTTTAAGTCTGGGACTGGCCAGCTGTGGGACTCGCTGGAGTCTGCTGCCCCTCCCAACTGTGAGGATCCACCCCAGCCCTCACTATGACCCCCTCAATTATTGTCACCCTCAACACCTGAAGCTGCTCATTGGGTCTCCATAGGACCAAGGTGCTCTCCTTCCTTCAGGAGGGAGGGTATTCTGTAATGATCCTGCAGAAAACCTACATGAGTCCAGCCGCTGAAGCCAGCTGTTGGCTAGAGTGGAGAGATAGGGTATTCTTCAGCCACCCTGAGGCCCACTCTGCTGGGGGTGCTACTGTGTTCTCCCCCAGCCTGCGGCCCAAGGTGCTGAGGTTCAAAAATGTCATCCCCAGCCACCTGCTGCATGTCCAGACCTACATAGAGGGGGCAATACTCAACCTTGTCAATGCCTACACCCCCAGTGTGGGCCCAGAGCAGGAGGTGTTCTATCAACAGGCGGCCTCCTTCCTCAGCTCTATCCTCACAAGTGCCTGATCCTGGGCAGGGAATTTAACACCACCCTTGTGGACTGGGATCACTCAGGATTGACGAATAACCAGGTGGCTGCAGGCGTCCTCAGGGAGATCATGGACCATCACTCCCTGGTGCAGGTCTGGTGCAACCACCACCCAGCCAATGCTGTCACCTTCACCTTTGTCCAGGTGGGGGATATTGTGTCATGTCACTCCCAGTTGGACCGTATCTACCTTTCTCTCCTCTACCTAGCATGGGCCCACTCCTCCAGCATCTGGCTGGTCCCATTCTTTGACCACCACCTGGTGGTCATGACAACCATTCTCAGCACAGAGAGGCTGGGGCTGGCCAATTGGCATTTTAACAACAGCCTCTGCTGGAGGATGTGGGCTGCATGGTGGCCTTCCAGGAATTGTGGCTGGCCTGGTCTGGGCAGAGGCCTACCTTTCCCTTGGCATGGTGTTGGTGGGATCTGGGGAAGGTGCACTCCAAGCTCTTCTGCCATGACTACACCTGGGGCACAAGCCAGTGGAGGGATGTGTTGACAGGGCAGCTGGAGCAGGAGGTCAGAACTGGAGAAGTGTCTGGCCACCGGCCCCAACAACCCACCCCACTGTGGACATCAGTTGGCAGATCCTTCATAGAGCCATGACCATGGGTGTGTACCTGGCATGGTTCAACCCTGTCCCAGAATCCTGCCCATACTGTGATATGAGGGAAAACCTGGTGCTCACCTACCTTGAGTGCACCAGGTTGCAGCCTCCATTCCAACTCCTCCAGGACTTCATGAGGGTCTGGCTGCACTTTTCCCTATATGCACACTCCCTCTCTGGCCCACAAAGTCATGAGACCTCCTTGCCTAAGCCGCCATTTATCACACCAAGGCTGCGTCTACACGTGCACGCTACTTCGAAGTAGCGGCAGTAACTTCGAAATAGCGCCCGTCACGTCTACACGTGTTGGGCGCTATTTCGAAGTTGAAATCGACGTTAGGCGGCGAGACGTCGAAGTCGCTAACCCCATGAGGGGATGGGAATAGCGCCCTCCTTCGACGTTCAACATCGAAGTAGGGACGTGTAGACGATCCGCGTCCCGCAACATCGAAATAGCGGGGTCCTCCATGGCGGCCATCAGCTGGGGGGTTGAGAGATACTCTCTCTCCAGCCCTTGCGGGGCTCTGTGGTCACCGTGGGCAGCAGCCCTTAGCCCAGGGCTTCTGGCTGCTGCTGCTGCAGCTGGGGGTCCGTGCTGCATATACAGGGTCTGCAACTAGTTGTTGGCTCTGTGTATCTTGCACTGTTTAATGAAAGTGTGTCTGGGAGGGGCCCTTTAAGGGAGCGACTTGCTGTTGAGTCCGCCCCGTGACCCTGTCTGCAGCTGTGCCTGGCTCCCTTATTTCGATGTGTGCTACTTTGGCGTGTAGACGTTCCCTCGCTGTGCCTATTTCGATGTTGGGCTGAGCAACGTCGAAGTTGAACATCGACGTTGCCAGCCCTGGAGGACGTGTAGACGTTATTCATCGAAATAGCCTATTTCGATGTCGCAACATCGAAATAAGCTATTTCGAAGTTGGGTGCACGTGTAGACGTAGCCCAAGAGGTAAATGGTCGACAAGAGGTTGCTCTGGGACTGATGACCTACTTCCACTCCTGCCTTGTGTCATGCATCCAGGCAGAGGCCCCCTGGGCAGTGTCCACTGGCTCCTTAGCCAGCTTCGAAGAGCAGTGGGCTCTGTCTGTGGGTCTCTGCTCAATGTCCTCCTCTGGTTCTCTCATTTTATACCTGTAACCCTCACCACCCGCCCCTAGGTTTTGCATCCCGTCAGTCCTCAAACAGTGCCCCACTACACCAAACAAAAGCTTAATAAGAATCCTGTGAAAAGAGTCATGAAGTTTCACATTGTCCTATAGCTTACCACAATTGTTAAAGGCATACCAAGAAAAAAAGTATTTTTAAAAAAAGATATGAAACTAGGTTACCTTCCCCCTTGCTCCTGGACTAAGTGGCCTTCCATACAATGGAATTGAGAAGCCTGATCAGCTTCTTGCTGTAAAAGGAAAAAAAAATTACTCTTGAAATATTTTTGTTTGAACTTCAATTATTTCAAGCGATCATTTTAAGGGTTCCTTTACATATGCATGTAAGATCAACTTATCAATGTGAATAGTAACAAAGAGGAAGCCATGTTAGTCTATACACTATCAAAACAAAAAGCAGTCAAGTAGCACTTTAAAGACTAGCAAAATGGTTTATTAGGTGAGCTTTCGTGGGACAGACCCACTTCTTCAGACCATAGCCAGACCAGAACAGACTCAATACTTAAGGCACAGAGAATCAAAAACAGTAAGCAAGGAGGACAAATCAGAAAAAGATAATCAAGGTGAGCAAATTTGAGATCATATGAGATCAATGCGATTGCTAAGAAAACATAATGAATTACTTTATGCTATCAGCTAGATGTTTAGGTATTGAGACATTAGTAGTCTGTGAAATATTTTATAGAGCACTGATAATTATTTATCTAGAACAATACGTATAATATGGCCATGCTAATAAGAGTATAAAAAGAAAACATTAGAAGGGCAATTATTCATCTTTTTACAAATTCTACACTAAATAGCATATACTGTCAGTAGAAGGCTGGAACTGAACATTCAAGTAATTAGAAATGAAGCTGTCAATGGAAAAACAAAATGTTATATTGTGTGATTACACTGTAAAAATAATCTGTGGTGATTGAATTTTAATGCTGCAGATGATGAGGAAAATTCCAGCATGCCTGTTGCTTGTCCCAGGCAGTGTTCCAGAGCATAAATTCCCTCTGATTATTTCAAGCCAAAAAGGAATTAAAGAGACAGCAAGGTGCAGTGGGTAGAGACGGTTTACAAACGTCTGCCACCAATTTTTTTTCACTGGAAAAGGCCAATTGTTCAAAAACAGATTGGTGCTTGGGCTAGTGCTCCTTTTGGGAGGTTTGTCAAAAGTGTTTTGAAATTATTTAAACACCCTAGTCTGACATCTTTTAAATGAAAAGTTCTATTTTCACTTTGAAATAAGTTCTCATTTAGAAGTAGTTAATTTACACTAAAAATATTAATATTTTGAAGTGTCAAAAACAACAAAACCATTAGGATAGACCTGATATTTTTAAAAACAGTCAGTTTAGATTTGGGCTGTTTGTCATAGTTCAGGAAAGGAAAGGAAAATATTTTTCATTTTTTGTATTATAGGAAAAACATTTTTCCCAACTGTGGATGTAGATAGGTGAGTCCAGAGAACTGTTGTATTCCCAGATATGCTAAAAGTCTATTTTGTGACTTTGGACAAGCCAATTTCTATGCCTCTATATCCACTCCTGCCCATTGCCTGTCTTGTCTATGAACACCTCAGGGTGGTGATTGCCTCTGTGAATTTGCACTGTGATTAGTAAAATGAAGTCACCATCTTAGGCAAGGAGTTGTCACATAGGCTCCATATTGTGAGGAAGAAGGAGGTAAGAAAACCCTTTTTTCTCTATACCAGATTTGACAAAGTGGCTCTGCCTTCACATTTATACAAAAACACAACATGAAATAGAAAATGCTATGTTTAAAACAAAGTGTTTTATTTATAAAATATTCAGTACGAACTAGACCAGTTATGTATTTCAGACAACTACAAATAAATCAAGCTGAGTCTTTAACATGTTTCTTACTAATTGTTCCTAGAAAAAAGATTTTTCACATAGAAACATATTTAGATAGTCCATGCTTAAGTCTACATCCTCTGATTTACGAAGCTTAATCCTCAAATGTGTGAAACTCAGATTTTGGTGAAACAAGTGAAAAGATAATTTAGAAAAGATAATCTAAACTATGTATGTGCCTTTTCCAGTCCTGCTTCTGGTCAAAGGTTTAATGGAGAGGGTGTAAAGTAGAGCAGCCATGGGGCTACTCCAATTTAAACTGGCAAGTATGATGCTGATGAGACTGTTTGATGAACGCAGGAACACATCAGTATGTCCCCTATGGAAATCTCTCTGTTTGCTTGCACTGCTGGCATGATATAACTGGTAACTTAGTCTGCCCTGAGGATCTGTCCCACATACATCAAGGTGACATAAAACATCATTACCAATTATGTGTCGTATTATGCATTACTGAGTACAATCCATTCATTTGGACAGTGATTTCTTTTTCATTTAAAATTTCTTCTTTTAAGATGGGAAACATTTTTATCTCCATGCAAGATAGGTTACTTAGCACTGGATTGGGAATTGTCTGTGAAAAGTAATGACTGTTTCATAATATCCAGTTACCCCAGACAGATTTGCAATTATTTTATTTAAACTGGAAAAAGTTTTATAATTTTGCAATTTTCTAACTAAATATAAGTTAATGCTTTGGAATTTGACAAAAGTGCCAAACTTAGTGCAATATGAATTAACTAAATTTAATTACAGAAGTAATTCACAGTTCTCTGCTCTGCAAAATATCATCATTTGCAAAATATAACACATTTTGATTTGTCAAATATTCCTGTTACACTTGGATGATGCAACCTACTTTTTTGTCAGAAACTGTTGAGCATAAGTACATTCTGAATATCCAGCGTTTACCGTGGAAAATCCTTGAAGCACTATTTCACATGAAAAATTATTTTATTTAAAAATAATCATAAACTTGCAAACACATTTTGTTCGTGGATTTATACTGCCAGATAAATCCATAATAAAAAGAAAGGAATAAATTATATATCTCCCACTCACATATTTATATTGAAAAGGTAATTACATGCTATTGTTGTAATTTTATAAGCGGAGATGAGTGAATGTTGAAGTTTTCCATAGCCAGCTCTATCCACTGGATGGAAACAAATGGAAACTGTATTCCAGGGATTAGATTTTCAGCAATGTAAAGATTTCTGCATGATTTGGTACAGGCTATGGGTGTGATTCCCTGGTCATACTCCTCTTTACACTATCTCTCCCCAAACTAGCACAAGAATAAATAGTGGTATAGCCATAGTATTATGAGCAGCATTGATGGTGGAATGGCTAAACCATATTGAAAACATACCCATCTGAAATCAGTGGGTGTGTACTTGGCACATCTTAGTCATGCCTCTTGTTACTGTTATCAATACTATCTATGCTCACACTACTTAGTCCCTGTTTGTGACATTGACCTCTGGCTTCCTTCTGCCAGCTCTCTGTCATCTTCTGGTATCTCTTCATGCTCTCCTGCTGCTCCAAACATAAGAGAAAATGCCTTCAAATTACCTATAACCTCTTTATTCTCCTTTACTTCTCTTGAAGTTCATTTCTGCTTGTATGCCTACAAAAAAAGCTGCCATCTGACACTGACTACCTATGTCAACTGAACTTATTGTTGATTATAAAAAACATCCTCATTTATTGTTCTCATTTCTACCCACTTCTCCTGCTAGTCTTTTTCATCTGTTTCTTGTATTTTGCTACTACAATGCCTTGAATTATGGAACTGCAGTTCCTGGCTGGGTCCTCTGTTATAAGATTTTATTTTTAAATCTTACAATTTTGCCATATATTAATCATGCAGGCTGAAATTTTCCAGGCTGAATATCTGATAAAAGTTGCAGATAGGTAACCATATTGGTCTGTATCCACAAAAACGAGAAGCCCTGTGGCACCTTATAGATATTTTGGGGCACAAGTTTTCACGTGCAAAGAGCAGCTTTGCCAGATGTAATGTCAGATGTTAGGAATCGCATCTGATGAAGCAGCTCTTTCCCATGAAAGCTTATGACTTCTCATTTTTGATAAAAGTTGAATATTTTAGACAATTCTAACCAATACAGTTTAGCTATTTTAGCTAACAGTTTAGCTATTTAGCTAACCCTATGGGCGAATATGTCTAGGGATATGTTATGAATATGTTTTGCCTATGTCAAAAAGTTCTGATGATCTTTTGCAAGCTCTCGTATAGCCATGGATTGGAGAACAAATTGAAATTTAGAAGAGGGTGGTCATTTTTTTCAGGGATGCATCTTTGGTGATCCCAGGGCAAATCCACCCAAAAGTGTTCATTGGTTATAAGCTTCTGAAAAGAACATTTTGCACCTGCTCAGCAGAGACTTGCTAGAACTTAACTGCTAGAATCTACAAAGACTCCATCCCCATTGTATGTGCTAGAGCTTCTCACAACTGAGTACTGACCAGACTGCAAATGCACCATTTGCAAAGAGCAGACCAGCGAATTCCATCCGTGGGTGAGGAACCAAAAGTGAGTAAAAGAAGCCCACCCCTAAGGTCTCAGTGACAAACAGGCTATGTCTAAAGTGATCTATCCACAAAACTTACTGTTGGGAGATATCTTTCAACAAAACATTTGGTCAATAGTGTAACCAGAAAGCAAAACAGATCAAAAAAGTGATCTGCTCTAACAGAATGGCCAGACTGTCCAGCTGCTCTCAACAGAACAGTCCCTGGAACACTGTCAGACAGGGGCACATGGCTGGCAAACCCTTGTGGGTCTCCCAGTAAGATGAGACCTTAAAGCTCCCACCACCAAAAAGAGCCTGTTTCCTGCCCATGTTGAGGCTTTGTGACCTCCATGAGGGCCAGCACAGCTGCTACAGCCAGGCTTTGATGCTTGTTGAGAGACAGAGTGCTTTCAGGATAACCGTGGTGCCAAAGCAGCCCCCAGGGTTGCAATGACCCCCCCCAAATGTTTCAGCACCTGCTGCACCTCAGCATGGCTGTCCTCTTCCTCTGGGAGGGTGAGCTTGGCTCCAGTTTTGAGGATGGGGCCTGCCTCTTGCTGCCCCACACTGGCTTCCAGGAGCCCTCCAGCTGGTCCCTGGAGTGTCCTGTGGCAGGGTCTTGGGGTGTCTGTCTGTCTGCTATCTGTGACAGCTCTAGTGCAAGAAGTGGCTGTGATGAGGTGGGGGACTGAAGCCTGTAGCCCTTCTGCTTCCATCATCTCAGCTTCCTGCCACAGGGTTTCCCAGGTTCCCTGTGGCTTTAAAAATGGCTGGAGGCAAGGACCATAGAACACTAATTACTGTGGACAAGGAATCCCCAGGGGCACCTGTGCAGTGCCCTGGAGGCCTTTTCTATCAGCAGAAGGATCCCCAGAATATCCACACTGGCTTTCTGTTGACAGATCTCTGACAACAGAGGTGTTCTTCCATGTGGGGAGCAGGATAATGGTGTTGACAAAAGTGCTGTGTTCTCTCCATTTACTGGCCACAGAATGCCTTGGGAATGTGGACATTCCATGGCTACATCTATATGGCACTTTGCTCAGTGCCGCTGCCAGCAGAGTTATGCAAAATGAGCTTCTCAGGATTGCAAATGGCATGCTATTTGCATACTCCCTAAGCTCATTACCATAGCCCCGAGAGTTCAGTGTCTGCAGAAGGGATGCTGGCACTGCAGAGGCCGTGTGGATGTGCCTCTGCTGGCTAAACCCCCCTCTGTCACCAGTCCCTTATGCCTCAAACATTTGGTAAGACTGGCACTTGAGAGGCAGAGAAAAACTGAGCAGGATGGAGGAGAGGTTGGGACTGCAAACCAGGGGATGTAATGGGCATTGGTGGTGGGGTGCTGGGAGGAAATGGAGTAGGAAAGAAAAGAAAAGACAATGGGACTAGGGAAAGAAACCAGTGGTGGGGAAGGAACAAGATTGGGCAAGGGATACATAGGAGGGCATGGGAAAGACTTTGGGTTGGGGGTGGGGAAAGAGGCAGAAGAGATTGAACTCACTGGCGCACCCTCAGCTCCAGACTCTGCAGTGAAACTGAAGATTCCTGAATCTCACTATAACTCTGCTGATAGCAAATATCTGTGAAACCCAGATATTTATCATCCCCTGACATCCCTTTCTAGTGCTGGGTCACGTACTACGGCCCTCAGTTACTCCATTAGCTAAAGTAACAGAGGTCTGTGAAGTGAAGCTACATATTCCAATCCTGCTGCTGAACTGTATGGCATTATATTGGTGGTCACATGATGGAATAGTTCTTGTTTTTGGTTTTTTTTTCAGCATGCTTTTCTCCAACCTAGAACATTACACCAAAAAAAAACCCACAGTAAGAAATTAAGAAATTAAGATTGCAAAATAAAGCATCCAAAAGTTAGAAAATGCCAGAATTAAAGTTGTCTGAACAATCATAATCTTACCCCCTTTGTGTGTGTGTGTGTACACATTATATGTTATTATCAAAGACTATATTTTTTTCCAAAGGACCTCTTGCCTCATTTATTAATAGCAATCACTATCTTCAGAATAGCTCTATAATCAGCCTCTCATTTGTATGTTCTTCACTATAGAAATGAACTAACTAGTTTTCGGATACCACCTGGAAGAGCTGGTCACTTAAGTGCAAACTCATCATGAAGGCTCTAAACCAGTTACAACCCCAGTTTCTTTCATTGGGATAGAAGAGCCAAACCCTCAAAAATTACATCTCTGAACCGTGTGTTGCAACAGCTTCTTAAATTATTTACTGCTACTTGATACATTCTGGATGGTGTTGTCTCAATAGGCTGAATGTTAAACTGATTCTTTCTCCTACTCCTCTTCTCCCCACTCCTTCCAATTTCCTTTCAATGATGCATGTATAACATACAGGAAATCCATTTAGCACAAAACTTAATCCACCAGAGAAGTCAAAGAAGTATGAAGTGATTGAAATAATGGAGACTTGGTGGGGAGGACTCACAGGCCTGGAAAACTGTCATGGAAAGGTATAATCTGTTCAGGAAGGACAGGCAGGATAGAAAAGGAAGAGGAGCTGTGGTGTATGTGAGAGATCAGTATGGTTACTCAGAGCTCCAGAATGTGAAGGAAGAAAAGCCAGTTAAGAGTATTTGTGTTAAGCTTAGGAGGGGGAAGTAACAGACATGACGTTGGGGTTGGTGTCTGCTATAGACCACCAGATCAGGTAGATCAGGTGGATGAGGATTTCTTCAGACACCTAAGAGAAGCTTCCAGATCACAGTCCCTGGTTCTCATAGGAGACTTTAATCACCCCGACATTTGTTGAGAGACCAATACAGCAGCACACAGACAACCCAGGAAGTTTTTGGAGAAAGCTGGGGATTACTTCCTACTACAAGTGATGAAAGAACCAACCAGGAGCTGTGTGCAGCTTGACCTGCTGCTCACAAACCGTGAAGAACTAATAGGAGAAATAGAAGTGGGTGGCAACCTGGGCTGCAGCGCTCATGAGATGGTAGATTTCAGAATCCTGAAAAAGGGAAGAAGGGTGACCAATAAAATACAGACCCTTGATTTCAGAAGAGCAGACTTTGACTCCTTGATAGAACTGATGGGCAGGATCCCCTGGAAAATTAATATAAAGGGAAAAGGAGTCCAGGAGAACTGGCACTATTTTAAAGAAGTCTTATTGAAGGCACAAGAATAAACCATCCTGATGCGCAGTAATAAATGCAAATATGGTAGGCAACCAGCTTGGCTTACCAGGGAAATCTTTAGTGAGCTTAAACTCAAAAAGGATGCATATAAGAAGTGGAAACTTGGACAGACGAGTAAAAGGGAGTATAAATATATGGCTGCGGAGTGGCAGGGTGTAATCAGGAAAGCACGATTGGAACTGCAGCTAGCAAGGAATGTGAAGGGCAACAAGAAGGTTTTTACAGATATTAACAATAAGAGGGTGATCAGGGAGGGTGTGGGGCCATTACTGGGTGAGGGAGATAACCTGGTGACAGATGATGTGGGAAAGGCTGAAGTACTCGGTGCTTTTTTTGCCTCGGTCTTCATGGATAAGGTCAGCTCCCAGACTACAGCACTAGGCAATGAGGTATGGGAAGTGGGAGGCAGCCCTCAGTGGCTAAAGAACTGGTCAAGAGGTATTTAGGAAAGGTAGATGAACAGAAATCCATGGGTCCAGATCTAATGCCTCCAAGGATACTGAGAGAATTGAGAAATGTCATTGCAGATACGTTGGCCATTATCTTTGAAAACTCATGGGTGATGATTGGAAGTGTGATGTCTCAAAAAAAGACAAATAGTGCCCATCTTTAAAAAAGGAATGAAAGACAATCCAGGGAACTATAGACTGGTCAGCTTTACCTCAGTCCCCGGAACAGTCATGGAGAGGATCCTCAAGAAATCCATTTTGAAGCACTTGGAAGGGAGAGTGATCAAGAGGAGTCAACATGGATTCACCAAGGTCAAGTCTTACCTGACCAATCCGATTAGCTTATAGGATGAGGTAGCTGGCTCTGTGGACATGGGAAAGTCAATGGATGTGATATTCCACTTTAGCCAAAGCATTTGATACAGTCTCCCACAGTATTCTTGCCCATAAATTAAGAAAGTATGGATTGGATATATGGACTATAAGATGCATAGCAAGCTGGCTAGATGGTAGGACTCAATGGGGAGTGATCAATGGCTCTATGTCTGGTTGGCAGTCAGTTCAAGTGAAGTGCCCAAGGATTCGTTTAGGGACGGTATTGTTCAATATCTTTATTTATGTTATGGACGAAGGGATGGACTGCACACTCAGTAAATTTGCAGATGACACTAAGTTTGGGGGTCAGGTAGATACATGGAGGGTAGGGATAGGGATCAGCATGACATAGATAAATTAGAGGATTGAGCCAAAAGAAATCTGATGAACAAGCAGAAGTGCAGAGTCCTGCACTTGGGACAGAATAATCCTAAGTATTGTTACAGGCTGAGGACCAACTGGCTAAGTAACAGTGCAGCAAAAAAAGGACCTGGGATTACAGTGGATGAGAGGCTAGATGTGAGCCAACAACGTGCCCTTGTAGCCAAAAAGGCTAACTGCGTATTGGGGTGCATTCGGAAAAGCATTTCCAGCAGATCCAGAAAAGTTATTTTTCCCCTCTATCTGGCACTGGTGAGGCCTCATCTGGAGTATTGCATCCAGTTCTGGGACTCCCAGAATAGAAAGGAGCAGGTCTAACGTTGGAGCGGGTTCAGCAGAGGACAACGAAAATGATTAGGGGGCTGGAGCACATGACCTATAAGCACAGGCTGACGGATATGGGGTTATTTACTTTGCAGAAGAGAAAAGAGTGAGGGGCAATTTGATAGTAGCCTTCAACTTCCTGAAGGAGGGCTGTCAGGAGGATGTAGAGAGGCTGTTTTCAGTAGCGATGGATGGCAGAATAAGAAACAATGGTTTGAATTTACGGAGCAGTGTAGGTTGGATATTAGGAAAAACTATTTCACCAAGAGGGTGGTGAAGCACTTGAATGAATTTCCAAGAGAGATGGTGGAATCTCCATCCCTAGAGGTTAAGTCCCGGCTTGACAAAGTTCTGGGTGGGATGATTTAGAAAGGATTGATCCTACTTTAGGCAGGTGGCTGGCCTAGATGACCTCCTGATGTCCCTTCCAGCTCTAGGATTCTATAATACAAATCACAAACCCCCTTTTCTATTTAAACCTTGGATGGGGAGCTCCATTAACTTTATGCATAATGCTTGAAATGCAGACACATCAGTGCCAATGGCAAGAAATTATCATGCGTTCAATTATGCCTAAGTATTTGTTAACATATTGCATTCTATAATATCTTTTTTTAAAAAAGTCACAAATAGGTATGTACAAATGTTTTGAAATAACGCAGAAGTAATTCTAACAGTTCTGAGTCATGAACTCAGAATTGGGACTGTAAAGCAGAAATTAAAAAATGATGGAATAACTATATTAATATGAATTAGAATTATCTTGGGACCTCTGTAGACCATTACTTTTTAAAATTACACGATGAAGCTATTCCACTGTGATTCTACTGAGGCTCAGTTCTGATTCAAAATGAAATTAATATGATATCAGTAGAAGTTTTGCTACCAATACAAATAAACACAAAAACCTGAATACTATATGTAATCTGACTAATACAAAACTAACCTCCATTGTCAGACTCTTTTCGATCATGTCCTCTCCTGTTCCCTTGCATCCCATTTGAGGATCCGACTCAGGAAAACATTTTAAGCACATGTAAGGTCCATCTATATTCAGTCTATTGCACAGCCGATTATTCATAAACACGTACTTAAATCCCATTATTTCAAAGGTATTTAAGCATGGAATTTAATTTGCTGAAGTGCTCTGCTGCATGGGAATGCTTCCTGAATGGGGACCCAAATAGTGTTATATCTGTGTGCCCCTCTAAAATTAGCTTGCTTCTGAGACTTCACTATCAAAATAAAAAGTGCTCTGCTTCCAATATTGTCTTATAGGCTACTTCTACGCTAGCCAAAAACTTCAAAATGGCCACACAAATGGCCATTTTGAAGTTTACTAATGAAGTGCTAAAATACTTATTCAGTGCTTCATTAGCATGCAGATGGCCGCGGCACTTCAAAACTGACGCAGCTCACCGCCACACGGCTCATCCAGACGGGGCTCCTTTTCAAAAGGACCCCGGCTACTTCAAAGTCCCCTTATTCCTATGAGCAGATGGAAATAAGGGGACTTTGAAGTAGGCGGGGTCCTTTCAAAAAGGAGCCCCGCCTGGACGAGCTGCGTGGCGGCGAACTGCATCAATTTTGAAGTGCTGCGGCCTCCCGCATGCTAATGAGGCGCTGAATCTGTATTTCAGCACTTCATTAGCAAACTTCAAAATGGCCATTTGCATGGCCATTTTGAAGTTTTTGGCTAGTGTAGACATGGCCATAGTGTTCAGCAAGTCGATACTTTTAAACACATATTCCACTGTTAGAAGGACAATGAACACTGTGGTATATTAGATACTATGCTTCTTTCTGCCCTGGGACATATGTTGTGGCCCAATTGGCTTAACTGATGGACACAGTCACATGAATACAAACAACCAATCATGTACTAATAAATCTTACTTTCTATTATGTATATAATATAGCTATAGTGATGAACAAAATCAATAGTTTACAGAACAATTTTAATGAAATTTGGTAGCTGTGCAGGTAAATTTAATTGTTTATTCTTAAGCCACACGTTCCTAGTCATACCCATTTTAATTTAAAAAAAATACCTCTTCTGGAATATTGGTGGGATTTTTTGTTTGTTTGCTTTAAGGAGCTTCAGAAATGTCCCAGGTTTCTAACTATATTGCTGTGATGTATGCTCTGCTAATGCACAGCATCCTTTTCAAACTACACACTTTCCATCATGACTCGTATTATAACACTTCCAGCAAATGCATGCTGAACCTGGAGGTCTGAGCATATCTCCAACATCTGTTTTATAGTTAGCCTACACCACACACAGGCTATATCTATACTACAGAGATTTGTTGGCAGAAGTTTGGGCTGGAAGATATATTGTGACATGATTTTTGTTGATAAAGCTCATCCAGACCACAGGGTGGATCAAAAGAGCGATCTGCTCTGTCAACAGAGAGTGGCCAGACTGTCCAGCCATTTTGTTGTCAAAATGGCCACCCATAGCCAAGCAGACAGGGTTGCATGGCACCCCAGAAGCCTTTTCTGTTGACAGAAGGTCCCCCAGAATGGCCAGACCAGTGTTTTGTCAACAGATCTGTCAACAGCAGCATTCTTCCTTCTGGCAAGCGGGGTACAGCTGTTGACAAAACACGCTTGGCAATCTGGATATTCTGCAGGGTGTGTCAACAAAGCAGCCGTTTTGTCGACAAAACCCTGTAGTCTAGACATTGCCTCAAATGCTGCAGAGACATATGCAAGCTGAAGGATTTGAAAAGACAAACACTGTGACTGCTGTACAAAGACAAACCCAAGCCCTAATTTTTTTAATTTTAAATGAAAAGATGCTTATTTTTGCATTTTTTCACTAAGTAGTGTTTTAAAGAGTTCATTATATAATCCGGAATCAGTACGATGATCAACATTTTTAGTCAAAATAATAAATTGCAAATGCAGAATTAATTTTTATCTCTCCAGATGGCATCGTTTAACACCATTACACTGAAACTTTTTTCCAAATACTAAATCCTTTTATTCAAAGAAAACTGTTAAAGGCAATCAAAACTATCAATTATCTTTCATGTGTTTTAGGGTTTTTTTTCCTTTTAAATCAAAATAATATTTGAGAACTGAATCAGAAGACCCTATTTGGAAGTATTTGTTCATAAGTTGTATTTCATTGACTTCTTTGGTATCTGCCTCAACAAGCATGGAGAAAACACTGAAGAACTTGCCGGAACCAGCACGCAAGCAATTTCCAAAGAACAATGTACAGTCAATACATCATGGTATTAAAAAAGAAGTTTAAAAAAGTTAATAATTTTGGAAGGGGTGCGATGGTGTTGGGGCTGTTTCCACAAAGTGTCGCTGTCAAAAGCTTTTCCAAAGTCTATGAAGGTTATGTACACAGGGGAGTTCCACTCAAGTGACTGTTCTTGATCACTCTGAGAGTTGCTACTTGGTCGGTACAGGATCTCTTGCTTCGGAAGCCAGCCCATTGTTCCTTGAGCTGCCTATCAATTTCTGTCTTCATTCTCTCCAAGAGAATCCTATTGACCACTTTTCCAGGAATAGACAGTAAAGTGATGCCTCTCCAGTTCTCGTGTTCCTTCAGGTTGCCTTTCTTAGCAAGCTTGATAAGGAAGCCATGCCTCCAGGCTTGTGGGATCCCCTCCGTGTCCCAAATTTTCCCAAATATATTATACATCATCTTGACCAATCTGTCACTACCTGTCTTAATTGCTTCTGAGGGGGTGTTGTCTGGACCAGATGCTTTTCTGCTTTTCAGATGGGCAATGGCTCTTCTGATTTCTTCTTTTGAAGATCTGCTGCTGTTAATTTGCACAAGTATATTTGCAGGTGGTAACTGGTGAGGTTCCATGTGGGCAGGGCATTTTCAGAAGCTCTTTGAAGTGTTCCTTCCACCTACTGAGCTGCTCACTTGGGTTTGTTAGCACATGCCCTTCCTTATCCTGTACTGGCTGATCCACTGTACGCTGTGTCCCAGCTAGCTTCCGTGTGACATTATAGAGCTCTTTCAAGTGTCTCTGTCCTGCAGCTTGTTTGGCTTGCTGTGCAAGGTATTCCACAAAGTGCTTCTTGTCCTGTTTTACAGCCTTTTTAACTTTTTTTTTTGGCTTCTGAATACAGACTCAGCTTCCACTTTGGCTGCTCTTGTTTTGCTGTTGTTGACTGCTGGTTTTCTGTGTGCAGCTCTAACGTCAGGAAATTATTCAACATTCTGCGTAATTTCAGGAACCCAGTGAACTGAAACATGACCCTACTCCCTACCCTGCAGTCCAGACCATGGTTTGCCTGTGGGGCCGGTGCTATCCAACCCTGACCCATACCTTGAAGAGGAGAGGGGTAGCTGTCCTATGAAAAGCAGCAGTTGACTGTACTAGGGGTAGCAGTGGTTAGGCCTATGCTCTAGTTCTTGGCACTGAGGTGACAAATATGTCAATGATTTAATCACATATAATCCTATACAAATATACAAAGAATTTACATGATGTTTTATTTATCCACAACAAGTTTAAATATAAGTGGTCATCATTTTGATCAGTGTTAGCTGCTTGTAAATTCTACAACATTTAAGACAGCCTTTTGATTGGAGACAATTGAATAATACATGACTTTGACTATTTAGATAACTAATGAGTTGTATGAAAATGTATTACAAGGAAACTTGGAATTTGCAAATGTTATAATTAATGCAATGCTGTCTAAATACTTTATCAGATTATAATGTGACTACTTGCAGGGCCAAATTTCATGAAAGGAGTTAGATTGTGAACATGCAATTACCACAACTATGTCAAAAAAAAAGGTACTTGTCTATCTAAAAATCAGTGATACTCAGACTGAGGTTTAGAGGTCACAAGTGGCTTTTTAATCCGTGTCCTGTGGTTTTTTGAAGCACATACTGAAGTTATTAACCAACCAAGATATTTTTACTCTGTTAACCCATTATGTTATCAACTAGCACTAAATTAACTTATTCTCCCCCACTGTACTGTTTAAATATGCCTAATCCTATAGAAAATGAAACAGTAAATTAATACAACTGTAACTTTTTTGGGCAATGTTGATTGCTAATTTGGCTCCATAAGCACTGAGGTCTGAATATTGCTGATCCTAATATTTATTAATATGTCAATTTGCACATGCAACTACTGTAGTTGCAGTGCAAATGTAGGAATGAAAACATGCTACTTTCCTTTACGAAAAATATCCCTTTAAATGTCTGAATTATTCCATAAATACTTAGTGGCTAATGTGAATAAAAATCCATAAAAATACAACATTTCACTCATAGCCTCATTTTTAAATAGCATATATCTCAGCAGTATTTGTTTAAAAATGTTTGCACTTCATATCACCTTAGGCAAAAACACTTTTCTGAAGTCCTCATCATCTGAGTCTAGAATCAACAGAATTTTGAGAGCAAAATTGGACATACTTATATACCTCTAAGTTTACCTACATAATAAAATTAGGTATCATGTTACCAGGGAATGAAAGGATGACATGTAAACAATAGTATTCTGAAAGGAAATTGCTGTTTTAGGGGAAAAAACACATCCTTTGTTGGTTGAAAATAGCATTTGTTAGACTGCATGGGACACAGTTTTCCCATTCTGAATTGGGATATAACCAAGAGTGGTCAACATTTTCTCGAGAACCTGACAAAGAGAGAGAGAGGATAATCAGGATCCTGTGTGGTTAAGGCATTGTAGCCAGACAAATGTCTCCCCTGTTACAAGCCAGCTTGCTGCCCCTCCTGAGGTGCCCCACAAGCACACAGGGCACGGAACAGCTGCTGACGGCACAGTCTTTGATGCCTCTCACAGAGGCCCAGATGTGCTCGTTCATTGTGACCCTGAGAAACAGAAAGCACAGATAAAAGGGCTAACAGGCCAACTGTCAATAGGAGGGCCTCAGGAAATTACCCCCGGCTGGCATTGATGGAGTGATGCACCCACACAGCCATCCCAGAAGAGAAATCTCCGCCCTTGTAAAAGAATGTCCTGTACTCCCAAATTGCTTATGTCTTGTCTTACAAGTGCAAATTAAGTAAGAATTGCCCTTGTAAAAACTGGCGTCACAAAAGACAGAGCAGTACGATCTGGCACCATAGATAAGAAAGAGAATACATGACCCAAGGGGTATAAATATGGGCCCAGCAGCACACTGACTCTGAGTGCATTCCCACCAACTACCT
This sequence comes from Carettochelys insculpta, assembly GCF_033958435.1. NCBI lineage: Eukaryota > Metazoa > Chordata > Testudines > Carettochelyidae > Carettochelys > Carettochelys insculpta. The sequence continues at coordinate 54,821,364 of NC_134141.1, read as the reverse complement.
GCTGGTTGGGTCAGGTGATTGCCTCCCGAGGTCCGCAACTGGGGACGCCCAACCTTGTATTCGTCTTTCCGCAGAATTGAGTGACCGATCCTGGCTTGGCTACACTGGTATCGAGAGATGCAAGGAGGGTAAGATATACCCACATTAAGGTCTCCTTTTGGTGTACACAGTTAAAAAATTAGAGCTCTATAAATAGATGTTGTTGTATTAACATGTCGTTGTATTGGATTGTAACTAACCTAACACCTGTACTCTGCTAGCATATAAAAAGTAGACAATAGCCTTTGTAACCGCACGCTTATAACTGTAGCTTAATAAACTTGTAACTAGTTGAGATCTAAGCCTGACTGCTGTTGCTCTTTGTCACTACAACACAGCCGGCACAATCAAAAGAACTTTAACCGTTTGATTACCACAGCCTGGCCATAGGTGAGAGTGCTGAGAGCCTAGCATAGAGTTGTGCCGCCTCCACGGGGCAGACTCCTGGGGTGCCCGTCAGTCAATCCTGGCTGCCCACTGCAAAGGGACAGTGCGTCCTACCAGTTAACATCTTGGGTGTCGAAAGGCTCTTAGTGCTACCATTGGGGCACCCGTCAGTCAATCCTGGCTGCCCTCTGCGAAGGAGCTCCCTGATCTAGCAGTAAAAGACTCGGGTGTTTAGGACCCTGGGGCATCCGTCAGCCTTGCCCAGGCTGCCCGCTGCGAAGGAGCCCAGTGTTCTAGCAGTTGAAGACTCGAATGGTAACAAGGGCATAGTTGGTACCTCACTGCACATTACCCGGCCACCGGCTAACAGGCATTCACACAAGAAGCAGGAGACAGAGGACCAGATCCCTGCTCTGAAGTGGGAACATAGTTTGTCTGAGTCTCTCAGGTATGCAACAAAGCTATTATTTTTGTCTAAAGTTATGGCTGGTACAATGCCATGTCTCTCTCAGTTTCAAGCAGTGCAGCTTTCCCCACGTCCCAGAGGCTGGTCTCACTGACATTAAACCAAAGTTCCCCCATCTTGATTTCAGCCCATCATTCCTAATTATAGTCTATCTAAGACAATAATTGCTGTCTCTGGTGGCTTTTGTGGACTTAGAAATCTACAAATATATCATAAACCACTTTATTCATTAGGTTTTCACATAATACAGAACTCTACAAGAAAATCAAAAATTAGAAGATTGGGTTTATCTTCCATTTGTTACATGTGATTTTGAATCATAGTTTTGACAAAAAATGAGTTTTCTGAGAATCACTGGGTTTTGGCTTTCAAACTGATTCAGTTTTGCAATGTTGTCACCTCCATCATACATGCAAGATCCTTTCATAATTACTGTTAATATGCATTTATTATACACAGTCCTGATGTCACCTGAATTGTGTGCCTGTGTTGAACAACTTTACAATACACTTATTCCTCAATTTATAAAATTTCAATTTATTAATTTTTGCTACAAATGATGTAAATTTACACCTATTTTTCAATTTATGAACATATTTTCACTACAAAGAACTGATCTTCGTTGGAGCATCCACTTCATAAATAATGAATGCAGAGAAATGCAGCAGAACACAGTGCAAGGCTGACTCTTTTCCCTAAGCCATCCAGGTCTTCTTAATTGGTTCATGCACTTTATTGTGTTCATGTCATCTTGCTTGTAAGTGATATTACTCTTTAAATACCTTTGTTATTCATGATCATTATGGGTCCTATACATGAAAAAGTTTTTTCAGGAGCTGTCACTAAGGCCAAGAAAGCAAGGAAAGTAATATTGGTGGCTACCAAACTTCAAGTTATTAAAAGAATTGAAGAAGGCCAGCAATCAAAAGAATGATTTTGGCAATGTTTAGCAATGAACCTGGCAGCATTGACAGCCTATACGATCTTCATGCAGGAAGAAAAGATAGAAGAAATGGCAGGAATGCATGTTGATGGAGCTAAAAGCTGCATTGAATAAGAAAGGCCAGGGATGCAATAATGGGTAAACTTGAAAGACTTTTAATACACTGCATTGATAGCCATAATGAATCCAACATACCTTTGAGCTTCCTCTTCATGGCTGTGTCTACACTGGCACAAATCTTCGAAATGGCAGTGCAAATAGCCATTTTGAAGATTACTAATCAGGCACTGACATGCGTATTCAACACCTCATTAGCATGCCGCTGGCCATGGCTCTTCAAAATTGCTGTGTTTCGCTCCCGCACAGCTTGCCCAGATGGGTGCCCTTTACAAAAAGACCCCAGGAACTTCAAAATCCTCTTATCTCTAATGGCTGATTTTGAAGTTCCCGCGCAGGAGAGAAATGCAGCAATTTCAAAGAGCCACAGCGGGCAGCATGCTAATGAGGTGCTGAAGATGCATTTCAGTGGCTCATTAGCAATCTTTGAAATGGCCATTTGCATGGCCATTTCGAAGATTTGTGCTAGTGTAGACACAGCCCATAAGGGAGAAAGCCCTGTCTCTGTTTGAGGGCCTGAAGAAGAAAGCCAAGGAAGAGAGGAAAGTTGGGGGCTGCTGAAGTAACGTTCAAAGTAAGTCATGGTTGGTTTGAGTGCTTTAAAGTGCGTTCTCGTTATCATAGTTTGCATGTTACAGGTGAAGCAGAATCTGCTGATGTTTAGGCAGCTAACATTTTCCCAGATACATTGCAATGAACTGATGAAGGTGGATTTTCTCCAAAACAAATCTTTAATGTTGATGGAATGGGGCTTTTCTGGAAAAGAATGCCTTCGCAAACCCTTTTTTTTTAAGGGCTAAAACAAAAGCAACATGTTTCAAAGCCTTGGAGGATTGACGGACATTCTTCAAATTTGTAAGGAGATATGAAATTGAAGCCTCTCCTTGTTTACCACTCAGAAAATCTGAGAAAGCTTAAAGACTTAAACAAGGCATCATTACCTGTGGTCTGGCTTTCTAATCAAAAGGCTTGGTGACGAAGCAGGTTTTTGCTGATTACATTGCAAGGTACCTTTCAGAATTATTCTCTAAATATTGTGCTTAAAATAATCTGGATAATAAAGGTCTGCTGATCTTCAGTAATGCTTCTGGTCACCCTATCAATGTTGACAACTGTGTTGATAAAATTTGAATTGTTTGTTTTATATATTTTTTTTTGCCTCCGAATACCACTTCCATCCTTCAGTCTTATTGCTACTTTCAAAGCTTACTATCTGCAACTGGTGACAAGGTATCTCGTATCTGAATCAGACAGAAAAGACAAGCCTACAATTAAGCAGTTGTGGAAGAACTACAACATAGTCACTATAGTAAATATCACAACTGCATAGAATAAAATTACTCAAAGTATCCAAATTGGATGAACCACAAAAACACTGGGCACTAAAACACTCTCAGAATTCTTCAGTGCATTGGCAGCAGCTGCACAAATCCCAAATTTAGAACAGAGTTTATCACATAAGTGACAAATTCGTGAAGCTGTTGGATGCTATCAGGAGTTGTATGACAGAAAAAGAGGGCTGCAGTACAAACTTCAGTTGTATCATTTTTTTTTCAACCCTTAAACTCATCATTTCCTCCTAAACCCTCACCACTTTCAGCTGGTCCTCAGCCCTCAAAAGCCGAAAATTAAACTCCAGTTAAGGAAGCTGAAGTCACTACAGAGCTGTTTCCGATGATGATGCAGATGATAGGAAGGAGTAGGGAAAAATAAAGTAGATTTCCTGGGTGAAAAGTGGGCCAATTGGTCACTTCTCTAAGGTGCTTGTATACAAATGCAAAGAAGCCGGGAAGAATTAGAGGCCCTGGGACAGTCAAAGAAGTAGGTGATTGGAATAACGTAGACTTGGTGGGATGACTCACGTAACTGGAGCATTGTCATGGAATGGTATAAACTGTTCAGGAAGGACAGGCAGGGGAGAAAAGGAGAAGCAGTTGTGATTTATGTGAGAGAGCAATACGATTGTTCCACTTTATGGAGGGAGAAGAGAGAGTTGAGTGTCTTTGGGGCAAGCTTAGAAGCAGAAACAACAAAGGTGATGTAGTTTTTGTTGTCTGCTATAGGCCACCAGATCAGGTAGATGAGAATTTTTTCAGACAACTAAGAGAAGCTTCCAAATCACAGGTGTTGGATCTCATGGGAGACTTTAATCACCCAGACATTTGTTGTGAGACCAATACAGCAGCACACAGACAATCCAGGAGGTTTTTGGAGAATGTTGGGGATAACTTTCTGGTACAAGTGCTGGAGGAACTAACCAGGGGCCATGCTCAGCTTGACCTGCTGCTCACAAACAGGGAAGAAATAGTAGGAGAAATAGAAGTGGGTGGCAACCTGGGCTGCAGTGATCATGAGATGGTAGATTTCAGAATTCTGAGAAAAGGAAGAAAGGTGAGCGGTAAAATAAAGACTCTTGATTTCAGAAAAGCACAGTTCAACTTCCTAAGAGAACTGATGGGCAGGATCTCCTGGGAAGCTAATATGAAGAGGAAAGGAGTTCAGGAGAACTGCACTATTTTAAAGAGTTCTCATGGAAAGCACAGGAACAAACCACCCCAATGCTCAGAAAGAAAAGCAAATGTGGTAGGCAACCATCCAGGGAAACCCTTTATGAGCTTAAACTCAAGAAGGATGCATATAAGAAGTAGAAACCTGGAACAATGAGTAAGGAGGAGTCTAAATATATGGCTGGAGAATGCCGGGAGGTAATCAGGAAAGCAAAAGCACAACTGGAACTGCAGGTAGCAAGAAATGCGAAGGGCAACAAGAAGGGCTTCTACAGTTATTTTAACAATAAGAAGGTTGTCAGGGAGAGTGTGGGGTTGTTACTGTATAAAGGAGATAACCTGGTGACAGATGAGGTGGGAAAGGCTGAAGTGCTCAATGCTTGTTTTGCCTCAGTCTTCACGGACAAGGTCAGCTCCACAACTACGACACTAGCAATGCAGTATGGGAAGGAGGTGGGGAGTCTTCAGTGGGGAAAGAAGAGGTTAAGAGCTATTTAGAAAAGCTAGACACACACAAATCCATGAATCCAGATTTAATGCATCCAAGGGTACTGAGGGAAATGGCAGATATCATTGCAGAGCCTTTGGCTATTATCTTTGAAAATTCGTGGAGATTGGGAGAGGTCCTGGATGATTGGAAGAGGCAAATATAGTATCCATCTTCAAAAATGGAAAGAAGGGCAATCCAGGGAACCATAGATGTGTCGGCCTTACCTCAGTCACTGGAAAAATCAGGGAGGGAATCTTCAAGGAATCCTTTTTGGAGCACTTTTTGGAGAGGGGAAAGTGATCAAGAGTAGTCAATATGGATTCACGAAGGGCAAGTCACGCCTGACCAATCTGATAAGCTTCTATGATGAGGTAACAGCCTGTGTGAATATGAGGAAGTCAATGGATGTGATATACCTTGACACCAGCAAAGCTTTTGATGCAGTCTCACACAATATTCTTGCCCGTAAGTTAAGAAAGTATGGATTGGCCACATAGACTGTAAGGTGGATAGAAAACTGGCTTGACAGATGGTCCCAATGGGTAGTGGTCAATGGCTCAGAGTCTGGTTGGTGATCAGTTTCAAGTGGAGTGCCCAAGTATCAATTCTAGGGCCAGTACTGTTCAACATCTTTATTAATGACCTGAATGAAAGGAAGGATTGCACCCTCAGTAAATTTGCAGATGACACTAAGCTAGGGGGTCAGGTAGATATACTGGAGAATAGGGATAGGGTCCAGAGTGACCTTGACAAACTGGGGGATTGGGCAAAAATAAATTGATGAGGTTTTACAAGGAGAAGTGTGGAGTCCTGCACTTGGGATGGAAGACTCCTAAGCACCATTACAGACTGGGGACCGACAGGCTAAATAGCAGTGCAGCAGAAAAGGACCTGGGAATTACAGTGGATGAGAGGCTGGATATGAGTCAACAGTGTGCCCTTGTAGCCAAGAAGGCTAACAGCATATTGAGGTGCATTAGGAGAAGCATTTCCAGCAGATCTAGAGTAGTTCTTATTCCCCTCTGTTCAGCTCTGGTGAGGCCTCATCTGGAGTATTGCATCCACTTCTGGGCCTCCCAGTGTAGAAAGGATGTGGACGCATTGGAGAGGGTTCAGCAGAGGGCAACAAAAATGATTAGGGGTCTGGAGCACATGACCTATGAGGAAAGGCTAAGGGATATGGGCTCATTTAGTTTGCAGAAGAGAAGATTGAGGGGTCACTTAATAGTAGCCTTCAATTTCCTGTAGCGGTGCTGTAAAGAGGACGGAGAGAAATTGTTCTCAGTGGTGACATAGCAGAATAAGGAGCAATGGTCTGAAGTTACAGAAGGAGAGGAGTAGGTTGGATATTAGGAAAAACTACTTCACCAGGAGCATGGCAGTGGTAATAAATGTCATAAAAAAGCAATAAAGTGGCACTGCTTTTATTTTTGTGATTATATAGTATTGTAACGTGTGAAAAATATTGCATCATCTTTTTTGCGGGGGGCGGGGGGCGGAATCAGGAACCAGTCAGAATATTTTACATTGAAATCAATGGGAATTTCATTTTCAATTTCAGAATTTTCACCTTAAAAACAGTTTTCATGGAACAAATTATGTTTATAAATTAAGGGATAGGTGTATTTCTTTCTAATAGCCTGTAATTCAAGTCCTTGTTTGTTTTTACCATGGTTCTTCTGAAAAGATCACAAATCCATAATAAATGTTACGCAAGAGATGCAACAGTAGCTCAGCCAGAAACCATTATAGTCTATTAACTAAATAATACCCTTCTCAAAATGTTCTTAAATAAAGATTTGCCTGGTGTAGTTCAGTGGCTGAGACAATCATCCTAAATCAGAATTTACACATTCAGATTTAGTTCTCTTATTTCCCATAAGCACTTCTCTTCCATTTACATGGTGGTTCCTAGTTGAACCATACAACTCTTTGGAGCATATGGCAGATTTCTTAGAGGATATACTGCTGCATGTTATCAAATAGGTATCCTCTGCTGACATGCTTAAGGCACCATTGATGCTGCAGTGACAAGATATTACAGATATTAACAGGTTTAGGTGAAACAAATCATAATGAGCCATGACAGCAAAGGCTGTGGTTCATATTCTCTACAATTCTAATACTAGACACATGCAGATAGGTATGATAATAATTCTATTCTTTTTTTCTGTAAAACTAATCCCACAACAATCCATTCATTTACTCTGCTTCTTCTCTCTGCCCACCATTGTCTATTTTTAAAGCTTTTCTTCCATTGCTCAGCTCCTCTGCCCTCTCTCTTCCTTTTTGCACGCCAGCGCGTTTTGTTTAATTGTCTGCCAGATGATGGACTAAGTGGTTTAATGAGCTAAAAGAGCTCCCATCTGGTCATAGTGTGTGCCAGTGTGTGCTGCAGACAGGCGAGAACCCCTCATGGCCTGGGCAACAGATTAAGGTTATCAACTTAATCAATAGTCTCAAACAGTGAGAGATCTGGTAAGCCTCTGCTGGGTGTTTCAGTAGTTCACGTTTCTGTGTCTTGTTTGGAATGTAGTGTATTTTGAAAAGCTGAATAAGATGTTCTCAATCAAAATTTTATTCAGCTGTTTGAAGATTTTTTATATGAAAAATCTTTTTAAAAAAATGTTGGCAATGAGCAGCTTTGCTGAAAATTGTGGTTGGCCAATAAATTTGGCCAGGCAATATTTACGGCAAAATTTTCCAGAGAGTGCATGAACTCCCTCATGCATACAAATCCTCATTTGAGCATCAAAATGCCTAAGCATGTGTACAGATCCAGATTTGTATGCGTGTACTGGAGAACTCTCACACAACTTTGAGAGACCTCTTTCAAAAATACAGCTAATGTCTGTATTGCTTTAACATAGGTTTGCTATACACATGGCTTAGGTAATTGATTCAGCCACCTAAGTCGAGGCAGCTGTTGAAAATCTGTCTCCAGATCATTCCCTATTAAAAAGGGAGAGGGGCTGAAAAATGCAAGTTTTATTTAAGTGAATTTTAAATTGGATTTTCTCCACGATTTGCCCTCCAGGGAACAGGAGATCAGCTCTCAGGCATTTCAAAATTTCATAGTGACCTTGTGACCCTTGGTACCATTCCAGAGGTGAGGACCACTGTCTCTGAATTGCTCTAAATTTGCGTTGTCCCATCATCTTCCTAGCAATTAGCTTCAGCAGAGCTATTCCACCAGAGTAGTCTCCATTGTCTGCTGTCACCATTGTCTGCTGTCTCCAAAATGTACTTCCAGTGATATACCTATCTCATAGAACCCATTATAGGTTTAAAAACAGCATATGTGCAATATATTTTGCCTTAGCCATAATATAATAAATAACTGTACAGAACAAATAAACATTCCACTTTTCAGAGAGAATTCTCTGAACATATTTTGACAAAGCAAATTAAACAAAGAACTGCCCTGGCCAGAGGATGGACTGGGGCAACTGCTCTAAGCCCTGTGCTTTGAGGTCCTCCATGCTTCAGAGGAATGTACAGGGCCCTGGAAGATTACTAGGGGAGGCTGGCACCAGCAGCAGTTAGCGACCCAGACCCAGCCTGTTCATACCTTGCTAGCATCACTCACAGGAGGGGATGGAAGCCAGAAGGAGGGAGGGCAGAGGCAGGCCTGTGAAAGCGGGGGAAGTTGTCCCAGCCATGGCCATGCACCCCTGAGGAACAGCCCTGGTGAAACGCATACGCTTCCTCATGCAGAGGAGCATATTATTTAGCCTAAATAGAGTGATGTGTGTAGTACTGCCCAGGAAAAAAAACAACTGATATATTGCTTAGCAAAATATTAAAAGGTGAATGACAACTCAACGAGGGCAGATCAAGTATAAATTAACAGTTTCTTTGCATGTAGCCACTGCCTTTAGTAACAATATATGGCTATGGCCTATGTCATCACTCTGCCAACAGTTCCAAAAGCCATGAAAGAAGTTCATCCAATAACATATGTTGTGGAGTTTTAGTAATGCTTAATTATGACATATGGGCCTTTAAATTCATATTTCACATGCAATCTGGATTCTTTGTAAGGCTGCCTCTGTTTCATTATGTATAATAGTCAAATATTTTCCATTAGTTTAGCCCTTACTCTATATACCTATAAAAGCCTGAAACAATTTCAAACACTGCACAACTCTCCATACGGTCACATCTTCCTACTTGCTAATAAAACCTTATTTTGTATGTTCACTTTTGTTGTATATTGTAACAGATTTTAATTGCTTTCAGTGCAGGGGATGTATGCCTTCCTCTCCTCAAAGCAAACCCAAAATATAGTCTCCAAAATTTCCATAAATTAAAGAATGCTCCAGAGAATTAGTACTACAGGTTGCACCTCTCAATCCCAGTTGTCTCTCACTCGGGAACCACCATGGATGTTGCCAGTTGCAAAAGTAGCCAGCAGGTGCAGAAGCCCCACTAATCAGCCTAGGAGCCAGGGTGCTGGGCGAGAGGCTGCTGCGGGTGGGGAACTGGCGCTCCTGGCAGTAGGGGCCAGGAGCTGCAGCCTCCACCTGCACTGCAACAGCATGGAACCCTGCGCCTCTGCTTGCTTCACAGCAGCAGGGCTGGGAATCAGAGCCCCTCAGCACCGGGGGCCAGGAGGTGGAGCCCCTGTTGTCCCACAGCAGCGAGGGCCAAGCGCTTGCCGCAGGCCTGAGCAGGAGCCCCTCCTTGTCCCATGGCAGTGCAGGTCTGGGAGCCTGAGCACCTGCTTGTCCCACAACAGCAGGGGTGGGGGTCTTCCCCAGCGGTGGGAACCTGAGCCTTCCAGTAGTGCGGGGCCAGGAGAAGGAGCCACTGTGTGACTCGTAGCAGCAGGAGGCTGCCATGGGTGGGAGCTGGAACCCCACCTGCCCTGTGGCAGTAAAGAAAGGGGAACAGGGGCTGGCTGGAAACCTGTGGCAGCCCCTGAGAGTCTAAACTGGGGCCAGAGCTGTGCAGGTGGGAGGCTGGTGCCTGAACACAGCCCTGCACTTTCTCTTATCCAGCAACTTCTCTTGTTCAGATCCCAAGCATGCCAGATAAGGGAGGTACAACCCATAGTGCAGAAAGATGGTAAAATTTATAATTAAATAACAGAGATTAAGAGTTCAATTTCCCCTCTGTTGTGCTGCTCTGAACCTGGGAAGGTATAAGTTTGATTTAAGAGGGATGGCCAAATTGTAACGATAACACAGCTATTCATGACATGACACAATTTGATTTTGCAGCAGACTTTCTGACAATAGTGCAGAATTTGACAGCCTAAGCCAGCCAAACACAAATGAAGACAAACAGATACAAAGCTGATATATTTTATAAGGATTGCAATGAGTTGCTTTTAGTGCTGTTCACTAGCAAATGTTGCCTCTGAAAGCATATTGACGAAGTGAATGCTGAATCGGGCCACAACAAAAACTGTCAAGGAGAAATTAGAACTAAACCCTCCCCACAACATTTATATGGTTTTGGCTTTTTTTTTTAATACCTTATGACCATAATATCAGCCATTATCTTGCCTAAGAAGATAAGATGGGAAATTTTGTTTCCTCCTCTAGCTCACACACACAATAAATCCCAAGCACAACACCTCTTCAGTTTCATGTTGACATTGCATAGAGGGCCACTTTGGTCTCACAGAGCTTAAACCAGTCATGTTTCAAGTCTTTACCAAGAATTTGCATTCTTACTGGGCATACACATTCATAGTCATAGAAACATAGAATCATAGGGCTGGAAGGGACAGTCCAGCCCCCTGCTTCAAGCAGGATCAACCCCCACTAAGTTATCCCAGCCAGGACCTTGTCAAGCCAAGGTCACTTGTCAAGTGTTTGCATGCCCCATAGTGAAAGCGCAAACATGTACGTACCTTTGCAAATCCAATCCCCCACCCCACCCCCCCAAAAAAAATCAGTTGCTCTGTCCTATTTGAAAGCATACTAACTTTGGTCTAAGTAAAAAACGGATCATGTTTTTATACAGAATGCACTAAGCATTTTCTTCAAGTCTGAGTGTCTTTCCTCAGAAAGAACCAATCTACTGAAATAAAGGCTCAAAACTACTGAGAAGACCTAATTCTGTAAATCTGCAATCACTCCAAAGAAATCACTAACATTTGTTCCAGAGTAACGTTAAAGTCCAGGGAGTTCAATATCCTGCTAAACGTAAACATATTAACAAATGAGAATTTTGGAATAGAGAACTGGAAGGGAACTCTTGGGTCATTGGCTCCAGTCTTCTGTTAACACAAGTAACTCAATCATATAATCCTATGCAGAGGTCCATCTTAAAACTTATTAGGTTGTCCCTGCAATTCCTATGAAAGCTATTCAAGAACATCTGTCTTCTGATGGCTAGAGCCTTCTGATTCCCAGCCTAAATTGTCTCATGGTTACTTAATACCTGTGTTTGTTCTCGAGCCAATATTGCCCTTTTTCTTAAATAGCTCTTCCCCCAACAGAAAAAAAAAAGGGGTGGGGAGCAAGCATGAAAGTCTGAAAAAAAGTTTTGTTTCAGAATGAACTGAAAATAATTTTTAAAATACACATCAAATTAAATCAAACAAATTGAGCTGCCTCCTACAAAGTGACTATGAAAAGCCAGTATTAATGGCAAGTGATTCTCTGCTTTATAAAGCATGCGTCTCTCTAAAGCATCTCTTTAGAAGTATACATTAGTCTGTGTACTGTTAAACATAGGGCCACATAGACTTTATTATGTGAGGACACCTTTCATAATTTTAAGGCTCGTTTCCTAAGGCATCTTCTTAATTTGGTGACGATATGGAACCTTTGAGTTTCCCAGTTGCACATTAATGTAGTGTTGAATCTGCCCACCTGTACTTATACAGAAGGTCACTATGAAAAAGGGAAAGAGTTGTGCCCTAATTTCATTAATTATACATATATTCTACACTGCCATTCATTTGTATACAGCAAATATTGTAAGTGTTCCTACTCTGTACAGAAATATCGGAGGGGTAGCTGTGTTACCGTGTCTACATGTGCACACTACTTTGAAGTAGCGGCACTAACTTCAAAATAGCACCCGTCACAGCTACACGTGTCGGGTGCTATTTCGAAGTTAACATCGACGTTAGGTGGCGAGACGTCGAAGCCGCTAACCCCATGAGGGGATGGGGATAGCGCCCTACTTCGACGTTCAACATCGAAGTAGGGACCGTGTAGTCGTTGCACATCCCCCAACATCGAAATTGCGGGGTCCTCCCTGGAGGCCATCAGCTGAGGGGTTGAGAGACGCTCTCTACAGCCCCTCAGCTCAGTGGTGGCCGCATGGAGAGGCCCCTTAAAGGTCCCCTCCCCCTCCCTTCCTGTGCAGGAAGCCGAGGGAACATGCAGGCAGCAGCCCAGACACGCGGCCAGCCTGCACGTCCCTCAGCCACCCAGAACAGGGCCAGCACCTGCCATGGCTGCCAGGCAGCCCCCCCAGCGCCCCCAGAGGACCCCCCGCAAGGGGAGCCAGAGCAGCCAGGCCAGCCAGGCAGGCAGCCAGGCTGGGAAGTGGCAGGGGGCCCCTCCTGGACGGAGGCCGAGCTGCGGGACCTGCTGGGGCTCTGGAGCGAGGAGGAGGTGCTCCAGGTAATGGGGAGCAAGAGGCAGAACGCGGATGCGTTCGCTCGGCTGGCCGAGGGCCTGGCCGCCCCGGGGTCACCCTGCCCGCACTCCTGACCACGTCAGGACTAAGGTTAAGGAGCTGTGGCAGGGTTGCACCCGGGCCCGGGATGTGGCCGGTTGATCTGGGGCCGCCCCCGTCACTTGCCCCTTTTACAGGGAGCTCAGGGACATCCTGGGCCCCTGGCACACCTCCTCCCCTCCGGCCACCCTTGATACACCGGCTGACGAGCCCCAGCAGGCCCTGCAGCTGGAGTCCACCCCGGAGGTAAGCCCCGCACCCCGGGGGCCCCCCCTGGAGCCCACTCCCGGGCCATCGCGGCAGGAGGAGGAGGAGGAGGGTGGCTCCTCCTCTGCAGAGTCCAGGCTGCAGATCCTCCTCCTGCCGTCCTGGAGCAGCAACCGGGCGTCTGCCCCCCGGGGATCTCCGGACCATGGGAGTGGACCGACAGGTATGTACCTCCCTCTGGTGTACACCCCTGGGGTTGAGGGGCGGGGGTAATAGATATGTGCCCAGGGCCCCCCACATGCCCAGATGGCCATGGCCCCAAGGACAGCAGGGCCATGTCCCTCACAGGAGGGAATCAGCCCCTGCCCCCCCGCAGCACGACAGTGCCATGCCCCATCCCTGGGGCAGGGGGGAGCAGAACCTCGAGGATCCCCCAGGAGGAGGGGGTGGGACACCCCGCAGCAGCAGCAGCAGCAGCAGCAGCAGCAGCAGCAGCAGCAGCAGCATGTGATGGAGTGGGGGGAGTGCAAAAGGGAGTCTCAGGCGAGATATGAGCAACAAGCTGAATAGCTCCCAGGGGCAAAGGTTGATCCTGGGGCTACAGCTGGCAGGTGACACCTCTGCCCTGCACAAAGAGGAGGGAGGAGCCGAGCTGGCTTTGAATCGGGGCGGGGGCCACAGGTAGAGGCTAGGGGAAGGGAGAGTTGGAAGGCAGCCAGCCTGAGGAGGGGGAAAGCTACACCCCAGAGGGGCACCCCTTGGGGTCTTCTCCCCAGGACGGGTTGGAAGGACTGTCTCTGAGTGCTGTGCTGTCACTCCTGGGAGAAACTGGGCATCTGTGGCCTAAGAAACCTCTCCTGTCAGACCCTGCTGAGTGAAGTGAGAGTCACTCCTGCCAGGGGACGAGGTGCAGTGCAGGGGGACCCCTGAACCCCATCCATCACAGCAGCATCTCTCGGGGATGGGGAACCTGCAGCACAGGGGTGGGAGGACAAGGGCCACAGCTCGGGGCCCACACTAACACCTGTCTCCATTCTTCTTCCCCGCCCCCCGTGTTCCACAGCTGCACCATCCGAAGGACCGGAAGAGAGCGCCGGCGAGGCATCAGTGGTCCCAGAGACCCCTCCGGGGCCATCGCTCCAGGCAAGCCCCTCGGCCGAGGACCGACCGGCCCCACGGTGGGCTAGACGGCGGACCTCGCAACAACACCCGACAGAGACGGACCCCCAGCTGCTGGCCATCCATCTTCGGCAGCTGGAGGTCGCGGAGCAGCGCCTGCAGGTGGAGCAACACCGCCTGGACCTGCAGGAGCGGGCGCTGGCCTGGCGCCAAGAGGCATGGGGGGCCTACATGGACACATTCAACCGCCTGGTGGACTACTTGACCCCCCATGCCGCGCCGGCCGCTGCAGCGCCCGCCCTGCCTGATCCACCAGCCGCACCACCTGCTGCTCTGCACGTCACCGTCCCGTCCGCCGTCGCCCCGCCAACGCACCACCAACGGCCGGACCGCTGAGGGACACCTGGGACCAGCTGAGACTCGCCGGACATATCTTCCGGTCCGCCCGGCCCCCAGCCAGCCCCAGACAGAGCTGCGGCCGAGGCGGGGCTCCCGGCCACCCACCCCCAGTGCCGGACTTTAGCGGTGTGGGGCCCGGGATGTGGCCCCCCCCTTGTATATAGTTAATTTCCACAAAAGGACTATGATGGACAGTTTCATTTATATTTGTGCCCCCCTTTGCCCCGTACCCCCCCATGTAAATAGTTCTCGCCTTCCTTATCATCCCTGGTTTTCTTTTTATTGAACAACAGACCCATATTATTATATGCAAACTTTTTTATTATTATTATTTTATTTGTACAGATTACTTTTGTTAAAGACGTTTTATATATAGTTTGTTCTTGTTTTAATTATAGTTACAAAAAAATACAGTTCTAAAAGAAAAACCAGTTTAATTTTAGCCACAAGTGCATGCTGTCATTTGTACAGGAGAAGTGTGTGCGGGGGTGTGCTGTTGGGAGCTCCATGGTGTGGGCGTAGGGGCAGGAAGTGTTGTGGAGGAAGGGGGGGCACAGTGGGGGGCCTGGCAGAGTTCACCCCGCGGCCTCCCCGAAGTGGGCCCGCAGGGCCTCCCGGACCTGCGTCCCTTCGGGGTCCACCTGCCGACTGGGGGCAGTGGGTGGCTGTACGTCGCCCATTCCGGCTTCCACAGCCCAGCCCTGAAAAAAGGCCTTCCCCTTGCTCTCCACCAAATTGTGCAGGGCGCACAGCAGGCACCCACAATTTGGGGGATGTTGTTGGGGCCCGCATCCAGGTGGGTCAGGAGACATCTCCCGTGCCCTTTGAGGCGGCCAAATGAGCGCTCCACCACCTGGCACTCGTGGTTCAGGCGCTGGTTGAAGCGCTCCTGGCTGTCAGAGAGATGCCCCATGTACAGGTGCATGAGCCAGGGCCGGAAGGGGTTGGCCACATCTGCGATGACACAGAGGGGCATGGTGGTGTCCCCCACAGGGATATCCCGCTGGGGGAAGTAGGTCCCCGCCTCCAGCCGGTGGCACAGGCCCGAGTTCCGGAAAACCCTGGCGTCATGGGTGCTGCCAAGCCAGCCCACATAAATGTCCTGGAAATGGCCCTGGCTGTCCACCAAGGCCTGGAGGACCACTGAGTGGTAGCCCTTGCGGTTGATGTACCGTCCTCCACTGTGTTGCAGGGCGCGGATGGGGATGAGAGTCCCATCCAGAGCCCCGAAGCAATTGGGGAAGCCCAGGGTGGCAAAGGCCGCGATGGTGGCATCTGGGTCCCCCAGCTTCACGAGCCTGTGGAGGAGCATGGCTTTGATGGCACGTACAACCTGCAGGGAAAGCACATGGGAGAGCACCAATGAGGGGTGAGCAGGGTGTGTGTGGCCCAGCCCTCCCCTCCCCTGCCCTGCCAAGCCCCCCCACCCTCCCCCGCCATGGGTCCTCTTACCTCCATAAGGACAGCCCTGACGGTGGCCTTGCTGACGCCAAACTGCTGTCCCACGGATCGGTAGCTGTCTGGAGTGGCCAGCTTCCAGACAGCGATGCTGACCTGTTTCTTCACAGGGAGGGCACACCGCATGGCAGTGTCCTGGTGCCTGAGTACGGGGGTGAGCCACTAGCACAGCTCCATAAATGTCTGCCGGCTCATCCTGAAGTTCCTGAGCCAGTGGTCCTCGTCCCACTCCTCAAGCACCAGCTGCTCCCACCAGTCGGTGCTGGTGGGGTAGCTCCACAGCTGCTGGCGTGTGAGGCGGGGGGGGTCGGGGTGCTGCAGGGTTGGGGATTGAGTCCTGCTCCCCTGGGGGCTGCTCCTCCTCCGGTGTGGCAAGGAGATGCTCAGCTGCCTCCCGCATGGCATGGATCAGGGCGAGCCCTGCTCCTGCCAGGAGGGCTGGGTGGACCTCTGGCTGCTGCTGCTGCTGCTGCTGGGGGTCCATGCCTGCGTCGCCTGAGTTCTGTGTGCCTATGGCTCTTCAGACCGCGTGCTGTGCAGGCTGAGTGTGTCTGGGAGGGGCCCTTTAAGGGAGCGGCTAGCTGTTGCCCTGGAAGCCCTAGTCCGCCCTGTAACCCTATCTGCAGCTGTGCCTGGTATCCCTATTTCGATGTGTGCTACTTTGGTGTGTAGATGTTCCCTTGCAGCGCCTATTTCGATGTGGTGCTGTGCAACGTCGACGTTGTCAGCCCTGGAGGACGTGTAGACGTTATTCATCGAACTAGCCTATTTCGATGTAGCATTCACGTGTAGACGTAGCCGATCTGTAACAGCAACGAAGGGTCCTGTAGCACCTTATAGACTAACAGAAAAGTTTTGAGCATGAGCTTTCGTGAGCACAGACTCACTGATGAAGTGAGTCTGTACTCACAAAAGCTCATGCTAAAAACTTTTCTGTTAGCCTGTAAGGTGCCACAGGACCCTTTATTGCTATACAGAAATATGTCTTCTTCCTTCTGGAATAAGGGAAAAGACAAAACTTAGCTCAAGATTTTCAAAGAGGTTAAGCTGAGGGAGGAGAGGTTTGTTGAGATATTTTAAGCAACCAATAGTTTTGACAGTATTTATGGTATGTTGACAATTTTGCTTCTAGTCTTGAGCAACAAAACACAGTTCAAAAGGGGATTCATGTTTTGGACACAGGCTTGACAAATATTTTATTTTAACAATTCTACAGAATCTACTAGAACTGGACACATTTTTTCAAAAAAATGTAGTGTATTATTTATATTGTGGGTGGTGGACACATGGAATAAAAAAAAAAGATCATGGCCATACACTGTACAAACAAAATCTTCCCTGAAGACTGGGAGCCTGCAAACTGCTGAGAAAAGAGAGAAACAAAAAAGCTCTGTTTTCTGTCCAGAACACTATACGTGAACATGCATTCAGATTTTCTCCATTTGTTTTGTTAACTACTTGCTCACCCTCTAATAATTTCATGTAAAACTTTTTCAGGAAAACTGTTGCTCTTCTTAATGGTTTGTAAGTTACTCACACCTCTATCTTTCCTTTTTGAATCACTTTCCATTTCCAGATTCTGCCTGAGACTGAACTAAGAGGTGACAAAATGCCATATAAACTGTAGTTTCTCCCAAGCGGACACAGGAATTTAAAAAAAAAAAAATCTCAAGAAAGCCAATTCTCATTAGACTTCCCCATCCACACTTGGAGCTAGCCTTTCACTAAACTCTCAGACTTTTGGGTATTTACGCAGTTGTCACACTAACCAAATTTTTCTTCTTTGGACTGAGGACAGTGAGCATATAATGGTCCTTATCCAAAGCCTACTGATGTCAAGAAATGTCTTTCCATCAGCTTCAGAGGTCTTCATAGGAGGCATACCATCCATTTTCAAGTGGATTCTAATCCAATCTATTTTCAAATGGGCTATTTTAAAAGCTTTTACTACCAGCATTGTGTCATCCAGCATGAAAAGTAACTAAAATCATACCAAAGTTACATTATTGATTCATGGCCAGTTGCCTGCAGCTGAGGAAATCCTAAAACCCTACAGATTCATCCTGCTACTTAGGAAGCTGACAATTCAAGCTGTACAAGTAACATAAAAAAGAACAGAAGAATCAATAATTTGACAAATGTGTTTGTCATTTATGAACCAAGAGAGCCCTCACTATCACTGTAAATTATTTAGTACTCAATTAGAATGAGCAACAAGTATCATCTTTTTCTTAGGTAAGTCAAACCAATATGCAAGGTTTCAGTGAAACTACAGTTAAAAGTCAGCACTGACTAAGACCCAGTTGCAAACTCAACACAAGTAAATGAGTCCCAGATACTACTGTAACATTAAAAGTTAATTAAGGAAGTGAAAATAGGATGAGGAAAAGTGCACATTTATTTCAAGATGTTCCAGTGATAAATGAATTTGATGAAAATTCAGCCTTGATTGATTCACTTGCTTCTTTATGATTTGTATAGAACATTTTTCTGCACTTCAAGGATATGTTGTTTCCTTTCTAACTCCTGCTTCTAGTATTTGTTATTTTAGTCTGTATTTATAAAACAAAGAGTACAATGGAAGCAATGTAGGACTCTTTGATACTAAGAAAAAGGATTATTTTCAGCTTGCAATCAGGTTTTAACCCTGTCACATTATTCCATTGTTTTCCAGCTGACAGTTTTAAGAAACTGATTATTTCAAAATCAACTTCTATGCCTGTAAGAACAATTGAAGACATGTCTGCTGAATAAATTATCTGATTCTGAGAACAATTTAATGTAATAGCAGCTGCTATCTTGACAACACCGCAGGCAAATTATACAGTGCTCACTGATCCTGTATTTTAAAAGATTTTCTATTGGATCATGATATTATAATATTAAAGATATTCACAATTGAATCCTATAGCTATGTTTCATTATCTAAAATATGAAATATGCAAACTTCTATGCGATCACTACTCGAGACTTGGGCGTGCTGATACTGATAACCTTTTCACACGAGACAGAAAAATACTTGTGAGCATATTTAAAATGGTTACAAAAATGAGACCAGTTGGAATTTCAGAAATGGAAATTACCCATGCCAGCCTACTTAATAATAGAACGTTAGAGTCATTGATGAAATATTATGATATTATGATCGTCTCTCCCTTCATATCATTAAAAATTAAAGATTGATATATTCATCTCTCAGGCACAAAACTAGGAAAAGACCAGTGCCAATAAAAGTCAACAGGTGATAGTTGGCAAGAACCCGTATATCAGCTTATTCTGCAGTAAACAAAAAAAGTCAATATAATTTGTGTGCTGCACGCATTTCACGGACTAGTGAGAAAACCAACCATGTGTACTGCACCAGAATATTACTTACATACTTACACCTGAAAAGAGTGGACAATCTGGACTAAAGTCAGAAGAATTAAATTAAAATGAATAAGAAGGATTTGATATGGACAGTTTAACAGAACTAAGCATTCACTTGCTGCACTATCATTTGTATAAAATTTTGTTCTGCACTTGGATAAATGATGACTACAGGATATGTGTTTGAAGAGTGTATACACACACACCCCATCAAAAAAAAAAAAGAGAGAGAATCACAATTTAGTTTTGAAGAAGTTATAACAAGGAATAATCAAACAAAGGTAAACAAAAAAAAAACTGTAGCCTAAATATCACAGAAAATTACATAGCTTCTGCAGCAGTCTCCCATCGGATATTGTGGAAGCATCATGAATAATTTAAGGTAAATCTTACTGAATACTCAAGATCATACTGCAGGGAGTAAATCTGCATTTGCAAGGGCCTGATAACCTAATAAAATCTCCAATATGATCCTCTCTTCTTTCACCCTTCCTATAAAAGTATGTAAATGTATAAGCATAAAAGAGGAGCACAGAATTAAACTTATGGGAGTGCTCCATTTTAAAGGTGACTGACCGAGACACAAAAATTAGTATCCTCTTCTAAAGCCAAAGTTTAAGTCTTCTCTCTATTTGATCCTGTATGGATACGGATAAGACTGTTTAAGGGCACGTCCTCTTACCAGTAAGCACCTGGAATAACTGTGCATTGAAGAGGTTTTGTAAAAATAACCAACCAATAGTGGGTAAATATAAGGATGCCGCAGCCATAGTGAGGTTACCTTCAGGGTTTCAGCTTGAGGAACTCCAAAATGATAACCATACCCACATTCAATAATGTAAGGTCAAGCTCCTCTACCTTCTCCATCAATAAGCCACCTGGCCCCTCAGTGAGGAATTCCTGCAGTAGTATCAGAAAGACCTATCATTCATCCATGCTGAAGGGGAAATGGGAACTGAATATACACTAGAGCTGGTTGAAAACTTAAGTTTATTTCTTGACCAATTTTTGCACTGGAAAATAATCATATTTCATCAGCAAGATTTTGAAAACAGTCTCCAGTATCGGTACTCTTAATAGTATAAAATGTCATAAATCCTAGCCCTGGAAAACCTTACCTTCCATTCCATGTTTGGGGAGGAGGGTTTTATTTAATATGTACTCAAATCACAGAGCAGACCCCCAACCTGTCAAGGATGGTCTAGATCAGGACTGGGCAATAAAAAAGTTAGAGTTAGTCCCTGGTGAGCTGTCACCAGTATATTTTTGTGCACCACAAATGTACCAGGTGATCACAGCTCTCATTGGCCATGGAGTACTATTCACAAGCAATGGAAGCAATGGGAACTGGCATGGACTGGGATACTGATTCCCCTACTGCCATTGGCCATGATACATGATCATCAAGATCTGCAATCACCTGAAACCAGCAGAGGTGCATCATTTGGCACCTATGCCTTGGAAGGAAAGCTAGAGAACTTGAGGAGAAGACAGGATCCTGTCTATGGAGAGAAGTCACCAGGGAGCAGATTGGCCCAAGTGGGGGGAACTTTTGAGAATAGACAGGATAAACAGGTAGGAGTTGTTTCAGAAAAGGACCTCTGGCAGTACTGCAGCCTGACGCAAAAGGACACAACAACTTGTGAAGACACCACTCTCAAAGAAGTTTTGGTTAGGGAATACTGATGAAATAGGCAGGCCAAAGAAACTCTTTCCTATATTAACTGTCAAGATAAAGTTTCAAATGCAGAAGTCCTGTCAAGTTCTGGCATACCCAGCCTCATAGCAATCCTCAATAGCAGAAGACTACTATGGCTTGGTCATTTGAGAAGAAAGGGTGACGAACATCTTCCCAAAGGAATCCTCTTCAGTGAGCCATCATGTGGGTTGAGTACAAGAGGAAGACGAAAGCTAAGATACAAGGATATGTGCAAAAATGCCATAAAAAATTCAACATCGATTCAAAATCCTGGGAATCTATATCATCATATCTAAATATCTGGCGATGATTGCTACAACAGGGCACATCATCCTTCAATAGTATATGTGCAAACCACACCAAAGAACTTTGTTTTAGAAGGAAATTCTCTAAGAATCAAGAATTTGGAAATAGATTGAAATGCAGTTATTGTAGTCGACCGTACAAATCCAAGCCATGACAGAAGCTGCAGACTCAGACACTGCCCATACATCCTCACCACCACTGCTAACCAATCTCGAGACAAAAAAGAGGCCACACAGCAAACTGAAATCCCAGGGCAACACCTTTAATTTACTCCTTCTTCAATTCTGTGATATACATGTTTTGTCAAAGGGAGCTTGTAGCAGTGCCTTGGTTTATGTAGACACACATGAACATTTTTTGAGTGGCCCATGGCATCTCTGTGCACAGTTAGCCACATTTTGAGACTGCAGTGAGCTTTGCTTCTGGGCGGCATGCTAACACCCAACTCTCTTTTGGGCTAGCTGGCTTTTTACACAGCTTGTTTGACCTACCATACACCATCTGTTACACAGAAAAGCCATAAATTCCAATGTTTGAAAAAGAGAACATAAACTTATTGAGGTATAATGAAAACAGGAATGTTTGGAGGGCTTGTGGATGAATAGTTTTCTAAGGGCTTGTTGTTCCCTCAAAAGTTTGCCCTTGTCTTTATTATCACTATTCTTTTCTGATTCAGTAGGTATAGAGGTTCTGACTCCTCAGGCACTGTGTTTTAGTAACATGCAATGGTCTAGGTGCAGATGATAAGATAATTTTTTACCTCCTAAAAAGTTAAGGACTGAAGTGTGGAAAGGATAGGAGGAATACCTTTCTAGTTCAGAAAAATAATAATTTTTCATCTCCCATAGCTTATTTTGAAATAAAAATAAAAAAGTCTAACTTTGTAATTTTTTCGAACCTGCTGTGACATATAGAACAGCAAAGCTAGAAATAAAATGTCAATATCAGCTGGTTAAACTGGTAGCTTTAAACCAGCTGATTATTATAGCAGAACTGCAAAATGCAGACTGCTTTTTGAAGCTGTTGATTAATCGAGTGCTGGTTTGATAATTTTGGAACCCAAAAATCATCCATCAAAAGATCTGCTGTGGCTTGGATCTCCACCTATGTAGTTACAATAGTTGCCATTACAATCTGCATCTGTTGCAGTTACTATAGTATACTGTTGTAGTTACCATTGTTTTTTTTTTCTTATGAATGGAACAGGAAATATACGGTCACTCTTTGGCACTTACTGATATATTGGCTTTTTTAATGAAAGCCACCAGAACAATCTGGGTCACCTGTGTCTACACCTACTGCAGCACATAGCAGACACATGTTGCACATATTCACAGTGTCCATTTCTGCACATGCCACTTGTTCTGAAAGTGGAATGCTAATGAACAGCCCAGAAAATGCTAATGAGGCATGGATATAAATGATTCGGAATCCAGAAGAAGTCCACAGCTGTGCTTCTACACGCTATTTTAGAGTCTGGAAGAACTTCTTCCAGTCTCCAAATCATGTGACTGTATGTTAATGAAATTTACATTTGACCATACGTTATTGGAAATTTACATCTGCACTTCATTAGCATTTTCCAGGCTGTTCATTAGCATGCTGCTTTCACAACAAGTGGCATGTGTAGAAATGGCCAGTGAGTATAAATAGCAGCAGAGATAATGAAGTACTGCTCAGGCAAGTAAAGACAATCCAGGACTTCAGGATATGTAGACGATACCAAAGGTTCTTGAGCTAGGGGCATACCCTCATGGGAGGCAGGGAATGCATTCAGTTGTCGGGGGTGAAAAACGTTAGCTTTCACGATTTGAATAATAATTAGAAGAGGAATTTTTCTATCCAAAGGTTGTCTTCTCTTGACCTCCAAATAATACACTGCTCTATTGACAAGCCCCTTAATGCTTCTGTGAGAGTAAACTTGGGAAAGAAGGGTCTTAAAACCTAAAGAACTGTTTTTACAACAACTTTAAAAAACATACTACTCCAGTGCATCTTAGAAATAAAGACTGTTAGCTAGTCAAATGCTAACAATATATTTTTCAACACATGCACAAGTATGACTTCCTTTTAAAAATTGGATATATGGACATTTTAAAGTGAGGGCACTGTATAATATACAAATCCTGCCATAGATTTGTGGGGATGGTAATAAAAATATTCTAATGCTGTAAGGCAAGAGAAGGCTTCCAACTGCTTTTAAATCTTCTTTTTATATTATTTTTACAACTTCAGGCATTCCTAAATGTTCAGATATTCATTGTGTTATGTTCACTCTCTTGCACCTGTCAAGTCCCTCCTCTAAGTACATGTGGATTTTTGTTATTTGAAAATAAAGACCTCTTTTCCATTTGTTCATGCCAGAAGCCAAGTAATACTAACTGGTGTTTGAATATTTTAAAAAGCATGAGGAGATCTATCACGTTGAGATCTATAGGCCTCCCATCTATAGGCCTGTAATAGAATGCTATTATTTACTTCACAAGAATTTCGCTCTATGCTAAGATTACCTTATACTTTATGAATGAATCTCTTTTCCTAGACCACAGTTAGAAGACATTTAAGTTAGCACAAATTTAAATTTGGATTATCTGCCTAGGCACTTTACAGCGAAACATCAATAACTGCTCCAAATGTAGTTGCTTAGATTCTAATTTTAGATAGTTGAAAAGACAAATTGTATATTGTTTAACCATATAGTCATTTCAAAAGAATGTTTTACTAACATTATTAATAAGGAAGATATGATTAATTGGCTATTAATAAGTAGCAGAAGTATAGTTACATATTAATTTGAAACATTGATTACCATCTAACTACTTTTGTTTGAGCAAATTGCCACATCAATACATTCAGCATCTCTATTTTCTCTGCAGACACCAGAAGTCTAGATCCTACTTAGGTTTATATCTAAAGGATGGGCCAGTCAGGTGACAGAAATTGTATATCAATATTTCTTCTTGGCTAATCAAGATACTTTCGTCCTAACTAAATCAGGATAAAGCTGGTATTTGGTTTATTGTATGGTGTAGTTACTGAGTCCAATGGAGCATACTTTAAAACTAAGCAACTGGTGGAAACAGCAGCCAAGAGCATAAATACATCATGTTCAGGACTTCAGCCTAAATCTTAATTTATGCTCTAAAATAAATCCAAGCCAACTGACAAGACAGCAAATGGAGGCAATAGAAAACTGTGTTCTTTTTTGTGCATTTCTGTCTGTTGGGATGTGGAAAATACGCAGTACCTTTTCTGATGAGATGCAGCATAAAATCCTACAATGACATTAAGGAAGTTGCATGAGGTGAACTCCGCCATGAAGCCACTGAGAGAGCTCCATGCCAGTCCTGAGCCTGGATGAAGGAGGATGATTGGTCAGATGTGTGTCAATGCACTGACCATCAAACAACAATATGAATGAAATCTGATGCCAGTACAACCAAATGTTAAAAGATGCTGGCTCAGACATCACTGGGAAAAACAAGGTCTGCGATACCAATCGAGTGATCAGGGTTGGGTCGATAAGTTGGCTACTGAAAGACAATTACACCTAACACATATGCTATCCATTGGAACACGGAACGTCTGAACACTGTGGGCAACTGGAAAATTAGAGCTGCTTTGGAAGGAAATGGAGAGATATCGATGTAGTGTACTTGGACTGGCAGAGATGCGTTGGATGGGATCAGGAGAGATATGCGGTTGTGAAGTCATTTGGTCAGGAAACGAAACAAAGCATGAAGCAGGAGTTGGATTCCTTCTTAGCAAAACAGCTAGGAGAGTAGTATTAGGATACAAACTGGTGAGTGCAAGAATGATAGTTGCGCGATTCAAAGCAAAACAGTTCAACATCTCATTCATTGAGGTGTAGGCACCCACGTTGGACAGTACAGAGGAAAGATCAAGCTATTTTATAACGACTTGACAAAGACGGTGGAAGAGATACCAAAGAAGGATGTGTTGATCATTGGAGGAAATTGGAATGTGAAGGTTGGAAGAGATAATGAAGGTTGGGAGAGAGTCATGGGAAGGTTTGGTTATGGAGAAAGAAATGAACGAGGTGAGAAACTGTTAGAGTTTGCTACAGAGCACGAGATGGTGATTTGCAACATGAGATTCCAACAAAAGGACTGCAGGACGTGGACGTGGCAATTTAATAATGGGAAGTCTAAGAACATGATAGATGTGATTTTGATAAGAAGAAGATGGGTAACATCAGTACAGCAGTGCTGAACAGTCCAAGGAGCGGATATAGACTCAGACCAGAGTCTAGTGATTGCAGGAAGAGGTAGAAGGGATATCTGTGCATGGGAAAAGAATTAACAACTTGTGGTTCGTGGATGATATAGTGGAGGAAGATGAGGAGAAGCTAGTGAAAACGGTGCAGGTGTTAAATGAAGAAGGGAAACAGTATGGACTGATTATGAACATTGATAAAACAAAAACAATGGTATTTGGAGATAAGGAAATAGGAAGGAAAATCAGTGTCGATGGTATTGAACTAGAAAATGTAGAGAAGTTCACATATCTGGAGAGCAACATAACATATGATCTAGACTGAAAGAAAAGAAATAGCGACTAGCATAGCAAACGCAAGAGTGAGTTTGATCTGGAAAAACAAAGCAATTAGCTTAAGAACGAAGCTGGGCGTCTTGAAAACATGTGTATTCGGCAGCATGTTGTATGGATGTGAGACATGGGTGATAACAAAAGATTTGAAAATAAGAATATTGGCATTCGAAAGGAGTTGTTATAGAAAGATTCTGAGAATAGGATGGAAGCAGAAGGTCACCAATGAGGAATTATATAGAAAGATACAGCAGAAAGAGAACCTGCTGCAAAAGGTTATAAAATGGAAGCTACAACTATTTGGACATATTTACAGAATGAATGACAAATGAAAAATCAAGACCCTAGTATTCAGCATAGTGGATGGTTCGAATAGGAGAGGCAGACCCCACAGAGAATGGATAGATGATGTAGGAGATTGGTGTGGAGATAGTCTACAGAAACTAAGCCAGTCTGCACTGGATAGGAAATAGTGAAAGAAACATCAGACACCAACAGCTCTCACTGGTGTGGCCCATGTAGGGACACATTAGCCTGGCCTGGAGCTAGGTAGGCCACATTGGTGACTACACACAGGGGCATAGTCGTGTCCCCCTCCAAGAGCCCCTGTGGGGGGGATGTAGGTGCCCTTGACCATCCTGCACGCAAGCCATGAGTTCCACAGGACATGGGCATCATGGGCCGTGTCCAGCCAGCACATGCAAATGTCTGTAAAATGTCCACTGACATCCACAAGGGCCTGGAGGCCAACAGAATTTGTGAGGGCCCAGATGGCGTTGTGGGTGTTCTCCAAGGTGCCGAAATAGTTGGGGAATTCCAGCTGCTGGAACCCAGCCATGGCAGTGGCCCCATCCTTCAAGCAGATGAGATGGTGCAGGAGAATATAGTTGATGGCTTTGATGACCTGCACTGGGTGGAGGGCACCAGCAACTGTGAGTGTGTGGCAGTATGCAGGGGGACCCCCACTCCCTGGCTGTCTTCCCCAGGCCCCGTTGTGGATGCATGACCCCGGCTGACTTACTTCTAGAATGATGACCCCCAATGGTGGCCTTTTCCACGCTGACTTGGTGGCCAACCAAGAGGTTGCTGTCTGGGGTGGCCAGCTTCCACACAGCGATGGACACCCTTTTCTCCAGGGGGAGAACAGGGCACATGTGGGTGTCTGGTGGTGTAGTGCTGGTGCCTGGGTCATCCAAAAATTACAGAGTCACCACTTGTCATCCCACTCCTCCAGGACGATGCCGTCCCAGCATTCCCCACGGGTGGGGTACCACCAGAGGCAACAGTGACCCAGGGACAGATGTACTCTGGATGTACCACTGGCAGGAGAAGCTGCAGAAGGCTGACCATGTGGTAGGCAGCATGAAGCCTCAGGTGGACTGCTGCCAGGACAGCCAGCAGGCTACCCATGATGTCCAGAATGTCCTTGTCCAGGAGCTCCTGCAGGTCCATGGAGGGCTGCGGTATTGGGGCTGAGCAAGTCTCTCCCAGTGTTGAGCTGGAGGTCACATGTTGCAAGCAGCCTGAACCCTCAGCATGTGCATGGGGGGGTGGAGGTTGGGAGGGGCACCTGGCCTGTGCTCCAGGAAGGGGTCATCGGCCACGTGGCCCTTCCCTCACCATTTCCTGACCCATTCTTTTGAAAGGAGGGTCTGCAATGTGTAGCCGCTCCCTTTCAAAAGGATGGGGGAGGGTATCTTCAATGTTGCAGATCCCAACATCGATCCATGTTGTGTGTAGTTGCTTCATATCAAAACAACTCTCTTTGAAGTTACAGATCGGGATTACCCCTTTTGACGTCCTTACTAGTGTGGCCACTGCCTAACTGACAGAATTCGGGACTAGGTGACCTAGAAAGGTCACTTGATAACTGCCCTGTTCTGTTTATTCCCCTTAAAATACCTGGCAGTAGCAACTGTTGGAAGACAGGAAACTGAACTAGATGGATAATAAGAATTCCATGTTGGGTCAAATCTCGAGTGAGGGGAGGATTTGACTTAGTTTCTAGTCTTCATGCATTAACAACTATCTAGAGTTATATTTCTTCAGAGATGTGTTTGAATCCAATTAAAATAACTATTTTCATTGCCACTATAATAAACTTCATAAAAACGTTTATATTCATGAATTTTGTAAAACTTCTTACCCCTTCCCACCCCAATATTGTAAACACTTAGCCACATTCTGGATTTTCAGCACGAGTACTCCCACTTAAAGCAAATAGAACTGCTTGTGTGTTTAGGGATAAATATGTGGATCAGTTTGCAAAATCTGAGCCAAAATGTTGAGCATAAAATCAGTAGTGTATTACTTACAGCAGAGTGAATTCACAGTGAACAAATTACCTTGTTTATGGAAATGTTCTACGAAGCCACAATTTTTCAACATTTATTCATATTTACTGACTAAATTGCATCAACGAACAATACTTGTTTTGACTTGGGTTTTTTTGCAACTAGTTCATTATGACTGGACAAACATCTTGTGATTCTTTTCAGTTCCTCACCATGATTAATGCAACTCCTACAATAGACTATACATGTGGTGTGAAATATTCACACATGAATTAAAATTTAACTTTTGAAATCATGCAATATTTGCTTGTAATTAATTATGTCAGTGGGCATTTTTCTGTATTTATTATTTACTCTATAATAGTCAAGCTGCTCATCTGTTTATATATCATATTTTTCTGCCCCATAGCAAAGTTTTCAAGATGGTTCACCAAACATTTTAATGACAAATTTTCACAGTAGAACATTAACATGGACAGCCACAAAACTTTCACTATGTGCTGATATTCCTCTGACTCTTCTTAATAAATTCCCCAGGAAACAAATAAAAAAAGTAAAGTCAGAAGTTTTTGTATTGTGTTTAGAATTTCCTGAAATACTCATGAGAAATCTTTTGTATTAATGAAAAGATACAAAGGCCTAAATCACAAATGCACTTACCTATCTAAATATTAGATATCTTAATTTTAGGCTTCCCATCAGTCTACAAACTTCTGCTAACCCTGTAGTTACCCAAATTCACTTGGCACATAATTTTCTATGGTATAGTTTCCCTAGGTGCCTAAAAGTTCCTAGGCTTCTGCCTCTAAGCATATACACTGCTTTCTCACTTTAGGTGTCCAGATGCTTATCTGCTACATAGGCCACAGAATGATACAAAAACCAGTGAAAGACAAATGTTTTGGTCACCTAACTCAGATTACATGGTCATTAAAAATCTAGCTAGAGGAGATGATGACTAACTTTTATCCTAGTCTTTAGAACACTCACCTGGGATGCAGGAGACGGATTCAATTCTTCCTCGGGCAGAGGAAAAGAAAAGTGTGGGAGATCTCTGTTTAAACCCACTCAGAAGAAGCGTTCCCACCTGTGAATACCAAGCTGTGATAGGTGTCATCCTCCATTCTGGACTCAGTTCCCTAACTCTGTGGGAGCAGGGCTTAGACGTCAAGTTCACTGGAACAATTTTTGTGGTGTGAGTGCTAAGAGCTGTTGAACCAAACTGGAATACCTGTAAATAATGGAAACCTCTTCAAGACAGGGTGCTGCAGCACCCTCCGCACCCATACTTTCAACACCTATGTTAGACATATTTCTCTTACGGTCTTATATGGGCTTAAATCCCTCTGTCACCCATTACATGTCATGTCATTACTTCATGATTCTGATTTTTATGGTGAATAGTCACAGAGAGCCATGCTAGTCTGTATCTTCACAAAACAAAGACACAGTCCTGTAGCACTTCAAATACTAGCAAAATATGATGATGATCCAGTTCGTCCATTACTGGTAGGAGCTCAACGGCATCGAGGGCTGCGTCATCCACAACGTTCTCGCGTGAGTACATCTCGGAGTAGTGCTCAACCCAGCACTCCATCTGTTTGGCTCTGTCAGCACTGACTTCACCAGATTTGGATTTCAGAGGTGCCATCTTGTTCTGGGTGGGTCCTAATGCCTTCCTCATACCCTTGTACATTCCTCATGCCTTCCTCATACCCTTGTACGTTCCTCTTAGATTACCAAAAGATTGCTTCTTTTCAATGACTGGAATCATCACATCGGAGTTAGCTTCGAACCAGACTTTCGTGTTTCTAGCTCTTCTTCCAAACACTGACAAGGCCGTGTTGTAAACTGTATCCCTCAGATGTTGCCATTTGGATGTCGCATCAGCGCCCCCAGGGCCACTGTGCAGATTTTCCTGGAGAGTCTCTCTGAACTTTTCAGCTTTCCCCGAGTTTGCGGTCTTTCTGGCGTCAATGCGGGGCCTTCCAGCAGGTTTAGAGCGGTACAACTTCTTGGGTCTCAGCTTGAGCTTGGAGCATACTAGAGAGTTATCTTTACCACAGTCTGCACTATGATAGCTGCGTGTCAGAAGGACGTTTTTGAGGTTATTACGCCTAGCGATGACCACATCTAGTTGATGCCAGTGCTTCAAGCGTGGGTGTCTTCATGACACTCTGTGCCGTGGCTTCGTTCGGAAGAATGTGTTTGTGATGCACAGATTGTGGTACGTGCACAGTTCAAGGAGACGCTGTCCATGGTCATTCATTTTTCCCACACCGAAGTGTCCTAAGCAGGAAGGCCATGAGGCCCAATCAGCTCCAACTCTTGCATTGAAGTCACCCAAGATGTACAGTTGTTCAAAAGCAGGTATTTGTGCTACAGGAGCACTAAGCACGACATAGAACTTGCCTTTTACTTCTGGTGTGGCGTACAGGGTTGGAGCATAAGTACTGATCAGGTGGACGGGACCGGTGCAAGTTTGAAGTGTGATCCAAAGAAGTCTTTCTGATCCGCCCGTGACTAAATCAACCATTTGTAGAAGGGTGTTCCTGACAGCAAAGCCAACACCATGCTCTCTGGGTTCTTCTTAGGCTTCACTCTGCCAGAAAAAGGTGTAGTCCTTTTCCTTTAGAGTTCCTGAATCTACGAGTCGCGTCTCTTGAGATCCTACTAGTAATGGACGAACTGGATCAAGAACCGACTGTGGATGAACTGAAGAGAGCCATCGACAGCATTGCAGCAGGAAAGGCCCCTGGTCAGGATGGCATACCACCAGAGGTAATCAAATGTGCCGCGGACACACTCCTGGAACCTCTACATGAGCTACTGTGCCTGTGCTGGAAAGAGGATGAGGTTCCACAGGATATGCGTGACGCTAACATTTTAACGTTGTATAAGAACAAAGGAGACAGAAGCGACTGCAACAACTACAGTGGAATCTCCGTCCTAAGTGTCACTGGTAAACTGTTCACTCGCGTCATCCTTGGCAGACTCCAGAAGATTGCTGAGAGGGTGTACCCTGAATCGCAGTGCGGATTCCGGGCAGAGAGGTCTACCCTTGACATGGTCTTCTCTCTAAGGCAGCTGCAGGAGAAGTGCAGGCAGCAGAGAAAGCCACTCTACATAGCCTTCATCGACCTGACTAAGGCCTTTGACTTGGTCAGCAGAGATGATAGTCTGTTCAAACTGCTCCACAAGATAGGCTGTCCTCCACGGTTACTCAAAATGATCCAGTCATTCCACGAAGACATGAGAGGAATCATCCAATATGACAGCGCATTATCGGATGCTTTCAGAATCAGGAGCGGCGTCAAGCAAGGATGCGTGCTTGCTCCGACATTGTACGGGATCCTCTTCGCACCCCTCCTGAAGCATGCCTTTGGATCTTCAACAGAGGGCATCTTGCTGCCCACAAGATCTGATGGGAAACTGTTTAACCTTGCAAGGCTGAACGCTAAGTGTAAGGTGCGAGAAGTTCTCATCAGAGACATGCTGTTCACAGACGACGCTGTTCTAGTGTCTCACACAGAAGACCAGCTTCAAAAACTGCTGGATCAGTTCTCCAAAGCATGCAAGGACTTTGGGCTTACCATCAGCCTAAAGAAGACAAACGTACTCGATCAGGATGTTGCTGAATCCCCAAAGTTAACTCACGAAAGCTCATGCTCTAAACTTTTCTGTTAGTCTATAAGGTGCCACAGGACCCTTCGTTGCTGCTACAGATCCAGACTAACACGGCTACCCCTCTGATACATTAACAACTATACTTTAGAGGTCGTCCACGAGTTCGTTTACCTCGGGTCCATCATCACTGACACCCTGTCATTGGACACTGAGCTAAATAGGAGGATTGGGAAAGCGGCCACAACTCTGTCCAGACTCAGCAAGAGAGTGTGGAATAACAAGCTCTACACTCACACCAAAATGCAAGTCTACAGAGCCTGCATCCTCATCACCCTCCTTTATGGTAGCGAGACTTGGACCCTGTATGCCCGCCAGGAAAAGAGGCTGAACGTCTTCCACTTGCGCTGCCTCAGGCGCATCCTTGGAATATCATGGAAGGACAGAGTGACCAACACAGCCGTCCTCGAGCAAGCTGGAATCCCAACCGTGCACACCCTCCTCAGGCAGCATCGACTCCGCTGTGTTGGCCACATCCACAGGATGAATGATGGAAGGATTCCAAAAGACATCATGTATGGTGAGCTAGCCTCTGGCAAAAGACCTCCCGGACGTCCCCAGTTGTGCTACAAAGATGTCTGCAAGAGAGACCTCTGAGAGGTAGACATCGAGCTGGATAACTGGGAAGAACTAGCAGACAACCACAGCAGATGGAGGCAGGGGTTACACAGGGGCCTTCAGAAGGGCGAGATGGAGATCAGACAGCTAGCAGAGGAGAAGCGAGCGCACAGAAAGCACAATAAGGACTTATCAGACACCCACTACATCTGCAAGAGATGCAGAAAGGACTGTCACTCTCGTGTGGGTCTTCATAGTCACAATAGACGCTGTAAATGAAGTCCTCAATTGAACCTTTAAAGGGCGCAATCCATAGTCTATGCAGACTGAAGGATGCCTGATGATGATGAGCTTTTGTTGGACAGACCCACCTCATATCTAGAAAGACCCTGAGGCCTTGCTTCCCTCTCAGGCAACCAAGAAGACCATTGCCAAGACAGCGACCTTCTGCGACCACAGAGGGACCCTGTTGTCTTCGCTGATGGACTCTGGACTTTGCTTCTGTGGAGCTTTACTTCGTCTTCCTCCAAGGCGGGACACAGCCAGGGTTTCAATCTCTGTCCCCGCAAAGCCCTGCTTCCCTCTCAAGTGACAGAGAAGACAATAGCCAGGACTTCAATTCACTGTAGCCAGACAGAGGGATGTGAGATGACCGCTGAGGGACATGACTGAGGACAATGAGGTCCCATGTCAGGGGAAGCATAGGGTTTCACTGCCTGATGGGCTGAGCTAATTTTTTTTCAGATTTTTCAGATTCCTGTGTAATCATCATATCATTTAAAACGGACACTTAGAATTTTAAAAGTGAGATTCCCTTATACTGAGATGTCCGCTAGCTCAATAAGGTTCCCTCTGAAGTCCAAACAATTAAACATGTATTGGATTGAATATATGGTTAATTTGTTTTTTCAGTCTGAAAATCACACAGAACTAAAAGATTTAACTTATTTTCTGATTCCTTGAACATCTCCAGGAAAGTAAATGATGAATTAAAACGAGTAACACAACACACTAAATTAATACCCCTAATGTATTCGAAAAACATTTAAAAGTTTTGGGTTGTTTGCAGTTTCTTCTAGGTTTGATCATTTAGGACAAGCAAACCAGAACTCTCAATTCACCCCCCCAAAAAGATACTTATGCTCCACACAAATCTGGCACGCTTCTATTTTCAATAAATGTTTGTTAGAATAAAGAATCATGAAACTGAGGCTATAAAAATATATGTATGTGTACACATAAGGTGTATGTCATTTTGTATATGTCTCAAATTATGTTAAATATTAGAGCTTTGGCAGCTTGAGAGGTACAAAGAAAATTCAATAGTAGGCATTAGGCCAAAATTTTTCAAAGTTACTGAAAGGTAAGTAACTTCACGAAGAATCAACAAATTGAATTTTCAAGGGGAAATGCATTAGGTCTGTCTTAGAAAATCTTGCCTATATTTTTGTGGATACATCCCTGAATTCCTAGAGCTCCAAGGAGTTTAGGGCATATTGTTGAAGGGTTTTAGGCACCTTCATACACAAATAGATGCCTGGTGGGATTTTTAAAAACCCACTAGACACCTAAGTACCTTTTGGAAATCCATCCCTTATTTCCTAAGCCAAATAGGGATTTTTCAAGAAGACATCAGCCATCCCCACACAAGTAATAATGTGGTGCCCCTAGTTTCCCACAGCATGGGAAAGAGGTAGTGAACTAAGGCAATTTCTGTAAATAATCAGCTATTACCTGGTCTTTACAGTTGTAGTGACATGCAAGGTATGTGTTGCTCACAGTGAAAGGTTCCAGCAGTGGGAGGTAAAGGGGAATAGCTCTGGCAGCTTGGAGCTGCCAAAGCCTTTTGACACTGCTGGTGCCTTTCCATGTAGCAGGGAAAGGCTGCAGCAGTGGAACAAAACACAGATAAATGTAGCAGCGGAAGTCACTGCTTGTGCAAAAGAAATCTCTGTAGGAAGTTTTCCTAATGTTCAACCATAGAGTGCACCTCTACTCACCTAAGCCAGGCCTCCGCATATGTGTTGCTATTTATGTTGTATTCACAGTGTTTGTACTCTGCTCTGCACTGCCATATGTGCACACCTACCCTCAGTCCTCAACTAAATTACCAAGTCGATAGGTTGTAGCTTGATTACAATTATAAAACATATTGGGGTGCAACATGCACTTTCCAAAATCAAGACATTCTATTTCAGACATAAATGCAAGAAGCCCAGGAAACAAAACAAGGAGAATTACAGGCCCTTGCACAGGAATATGAGGGAATTGGAACAATGGAGACTTGGTAGGGTGATTTGTATATCTGCAGTACTGTCATGGAACGGTATAACCCGTTCAGGAACGACAGGCAGGGGAAAAAAGGAGGAGGAGTTGCACTGTATGTGAGAGAGAGCAGTATGACTGCTCCGAGCTCTAGTATATGGAGGGAGAAAAGCCAAATGAGTCTTCGGATTAAGCTTAGAGGCAGAAGCAACAGAGGTAATGTGGTTGGTGCTGGACAGATGAGGATTTCATCAGACAACTCAGAGCAGCTTCCAGCTCACAGGCTCATGAGAGATTTTAATCACCTGGATATTTGTTGGGAGACCAAAGAGCAGCACAGAGACAATCTGGGAAGTTCTAGGAGAATGTTTGGGATAACTTGGGGTACAAGTGCTGAAGGAACTGACCAGTGGCTATGCACAGCTTGACCTGCTGCTCACAAACTGGGAATAAATAGTATGAGAAAAAGAAGTGGCAACTTGGGTTGTAGAAACATGAGCAGGTAGATTTCAGGATCCTGAAAAAAAAGGAAGAAAGGTGAGCAGTAAAATACAGATTCTTGATTTCAGAACAGCAGACTTCAACAACTTGGGATAACTGAAGGGCAGGATCCCTTGGAAAACAGACAAGAAGGGGAAAGGAATTCAGGAGAACTCAATATTTTAAAGAAGTCTTATTGAAGGCACAAGAACAAACCATCCCAATGTGCAGTAAGAAAAGCAAACATTGTAGGCAACCAGCTTGGCTTAAGAGGGATATCCTTGGCCAGCTCAGACTCAAAAAAGATGCATCTAAGAAGTGGAAACTTGGACAGATGACTAAGGGGAGTAATCAGGAAAGCAAAAGCACAACTGAAAATTGCATCTATCAAGGAATGTAAAGGGTAACAAGAAGGGCTTCTACAGTCATGTTAACAATAAGAGAGTAATCAGAGAGAGTGTAGGGCCATTATTGGATGAGGGAGGTAACCTGCTGACAGATGATGCAGGAAAAGCTGAAGAACTCAAGGCCTTTTTTTTTGCCTCAGTCATCACAAACAGGGTCAGCTCCCTACCTCCAGCACTAGGCAATTCAGTATGAGAAGGAGGTGGGCAGCCCCCAGTGGGGAAAGAACAGGTTAAGAACTAGTGGTACTCAATTCAATGGTCTGGATCTAATGCATCCAATGGTATTGAGGGAAGTGGCAGATGTCATTGCAGATTTGTTGGCCAATATCTTTGAAAACATGTTGAGATTAGGACAGATCCCAGATGATTGAAAAAAGGCAAATGTAGTGCCCATCTTTTAAAAAAAAGAAAGAAGGACAGTCCAGGAAACTATAGACTGGTCAGCCTTTCATCAGTCCTTGGAAAAATCATGGCGCAGATCCTCAAGGAATCCATTTTGGAGCACTTGGAAGAGGGGAAATTGATCAAGAATAGTCAAAATGGATTCAACAAGGGCAAGCCATGTCTGACCAATCTGATTAACTTCTATGATGAGGTAACAGCTTGTGTGAACATGGGAAAGTCAATGGATGTTATATACCTGGACTTTAGCAAAGCTTTTGTTACAGTCTCCCAAAATGTTTTTACCCATAAGTTAAGGAAGTATGGATTGAATCAGTGGACTGTAGAGTGGCTAGAAAGCTGGTTTGATGGATGAACCCAGCTGGTAGTGGTCAGTGGCTCAATGTCTGGTTGGCGGTCAGCTTCAAGTGGAGTGCTCCAAGGATTGGTTCTAGGGCCCGTACTGTTCAGCCTCTTTAATAATGACCCGTAGGAGGAGCTGGATTGCAGCCTCATCAAATTTGCAGATGAGACTAAGCTAGGGGTTCAAGTAGATACATTGGAGGGTAGGGACAGGATCCAGAGGTGACTTTGACAAACTGGAGGATTGGGCCAAAAATAATTTGATGAGGTTCAACAGGAGAATTGCAGAGTCCCATGCTCTGTTACAGGCCAGGGATCAACTGGCTAAGTAGCAATGCAGCAGAAAAGGACCTGGGGATTATAGTGGATATGGGGGCTGAATATGAGTCAGTAGTGTGCCCTTGTAGTCAGAATGGCTAATGGCATATTGGGGTGCATTAGGAAAAGCAACACCAGCAGATCTAGACAAGCTATTATTCCCCTCTACTTATCGCTGGTGAGACCACATATGGCTTTTTGCATCCAGTTCTGAGCCCCCCACTGTAGACAGGATGTGAGCTCATTGGAGCAGTTCAGCAGAAGGCAATGAAAATGATTTAAGAGGCTGGAGCGCATGACCTATGAGAAGAGGCAGAGAGATTTGGGCTTATTTAGTTTGCAGAAGAGAAGGGTGAGGGCCAATTTTATAACAGCCTTCAACTTCCTGAAGGGGGGGCTCTAAAAAGGATGGAGACAGACTGTTTTCAGTGTTGACAAATGGCAGAACAAGGAGCAATGGTCTGAAGTTACAGAGTGAGAGGTGTAGGTTGGATATTAGGAAAAAGTATTTGATCAAGAGGGTGGTGAACAACTGGAATGCATTACCAAGCCAGGTGGTGGAATCTCCATCCCTAGATGTTTTTAAGTCCCAGCTTGACATAATCATGGCTGGTTGATTCAGTTAGGGTTGATCCTGCTTTAGGCACAGGGCTGGACTAGAGGACCTCCTGAGGTCCCTTCCAGCCCTAGAATGCTATGATTCTATGATATGTTTAGTTAATTAAAATAATGAAATTGGTAAGCACACACAGAAACTCAATATTGAGTAAAGACATACGCATCTGACAAAGTAGGTCTTTGCCCACAAAAGGTTATGCTCCAAAAAATGTGTTTGCTTATAACGTACCACAGGACTTCTTGTTGGTTTTGCAGATACAAACTAACATGGTTACCCATCTTGTCACCATACAAGGCACTGTATGGAATGGAAAGTCATCAATCTAATGAAAAAACTTGCAGATACACATGCCATCATCTTCCTCTCAAAATGCAAAGGGATGGATACCATACCAAATGGACTGAAGGTGAAAAATTCACTGCAATCAACATACTACACATACTATGATGACAGATTGTGCCATACACTTGCCAAGAAACTGAAGACCCTCCTGATCAGCATCCTGTACAGCAAACAGGAAAACATCAAAAAAGAGCTCTCAAATCTGGACACTCATAAAAAAAAGCAACATTCCACAAAAACTTCCGCATGACTGGACTTTACTAAAACAAGACAAGAGATTTACAATGCATACTTCACTTCTTTAAAGAGGAAAAAGGACTGTACACTATCTAAATTCCTACTTGCCACATGGGGCCACAATAGTGGTACTCTTAACTCAGTCAGCAATATTGTCAATCTATCCAACTACACACTCAGCCTGGCAGAAGAGCTGGCCTTATCTCAGGGACTCTCTTTTTGCCCTCCCCTGCTTCAACATGCTACAGTTCTGCAGGGAACTGGAAGAATGTTTTTGCCATCTCTGATCCCAGGAATACTTTCAACACAACACTGATCCACAGATACCCTCCCACCTACAATATTCTTCCACCTACAGTACAAGAAGAACAATTGTGCATGGACTTCCACTGACTGTCTAGATGGCAGATTGGACCTATACATTGAGTGCTTTCTTTGATGTACACAGGTAGAAATTGTGAAAAGCAGCATTGCTTGCCTCATAACCTCAGCAGTGCAGAATGCAACATCATCAACAGCCTCAGAAACAATTCTGACATTATCATCAAACAGGCTGACAAAGGAGGTGCGGTATTCATCATGAATAGGACTGTGGCAGGGTGGGGTGAGGAAAGGGGAGGCAGGAGTAAAAAGAGCTGAGACAGAACTAGTAACCAAAGTGGGAACAGCTGAGGAGTAGGCTGCCCTAAATCAATCAGGGCCAGCTGATCCTACTCAGTGGCTATCTTTATAAGCTCTTCTCCATGCAAGGCAAGGGGAGGAAGGTGAAGAAGAGTTTGGGAGACTAGTGAGGAGAAGGAAGGAGATGGAGAGAAATGGTCAGGGCTACAAAAGAGGAGAGGACCCTCAGCAACCCAGGGGGCTGCGCTGCCCCAACCCAGGGAGGGCCTGGAGCCTCACTGGAGACTGGAGGAACTGGTCAGCTGAAGGAGCCAAACTAAGCAGGAGACCAGCTGCTATGACTACCCCTTGAGGAAGGGAATACCAGGGAGAAGTATCTGGGGGAAGCGACCCAGGGAGAGAAGCTGCAGGGGCCAGGGCGAAGTAAGCCAGCCCTCCCAGGTGGCAGCTGTCCAGGGTCCCTGGGTCAGAACCCGAAGCGAGTGGGTGGGGACTGGGTTCCTCCCCAGACTGCCCCCTGCCCCAACAAAGGTAATGGGGTGCAGTCAGTGGGGCCAGTGGACTAAACAGAGGGCCTGGGGCCCAGGAATTGAGACCGACCACACCATAAGGACAGATTATCAAAAGGATGTCGACAGGCAACTCTCCAATACCACACTCTACAAGCCACTGTCAAGCATACGAAGAAACTACACCATCTGCTCAAGACACTCCCGAGAAAAGAATAGGAATAAATCTACACAGACCCACCCCTAGATCTCCAGCCAGGTTTATTCTATCTACTACACAAGATCCATAAACCTGGAAATCCCAGACAATCCATCATCTCAGGCACTGGCATTCTCACTACAGGATTGTCTGGATTTGTGGACTCTCTACTCACACTCTATGCCACCAGCACTCCCACCTATCTTTGAGACACCACCAATTTCCTGAGGAAACTGCAATACATTGGTGACTTTTCAGAAAACACCATCCTGGCCACCATGGATGTAGAGGCCCTTTACACCAATATCCAACATGAAGGTGGATTTCAATCTGTAGAGAACAGTATCCCTGATGAGGCCAAGGCACCTCTGGTGGCAGAGCTGTGTGACTTTCTTCTCACCTACAACTATTTCAAATATGAGGACAAGTTATACCTTCAAATCAGTGATACTGCTATAGGCAACCACATGGCCCCACTGTAGGCCAAAATTTTTATGGCTGATCTGCAACAACACTTCCTCAGCTCTCGTACCCCAGCGTCCCTCCTCTACTTGCACTACATTGATGGCATCTTCATCATCTGGACCCATGAAAAAGAGGATCTTGAAGAGTTCCACCATGATTTCAACAGTTTCCGCCCGACCATGAATATCAGCCGGGACCAATCCACAAAAAAGATCCACTTCCTGGACAATATGGTGCAAAGAAGAGATGGTCACATAAACTCCACCCTATACCAGAAATGCATGGACCACAATGCTTACCCAGATGTCTCCAGTTTCTGTTCAGGGCACACCACACAAGCCATTGTCTACAGCCAAGCACTAAGGTACAACTGCATTTGCTCTACTCCTTCAGGACCTTTACCTACAGAACCTTTACCAAATTTTCCTAAAACTACAATACACACCTGAGGAAGTGAAGAAACAGATTGACAGAGCCAGATGTGTACCCAGAAGCCATCTGCTAACAAGGAAAACAAGAGAATACCAATGACCATCACCTATAGTCCCCAGCTAAAACCTCGCCAACACATTATCAGTGATCTACAACCATCCTGGACAATGATCACTCATTCCAACAGACCCTAGGAAGCAGGCCAATCCTCTCCTATAGACAGCCCACCTACTTGAAACAAATTCTCACCGCCTACTATACACCACACCATAGTAATGCTAACTCAGGAACAAATCCTGTCAATAAATCTTGGTGCCAACTCTGCCCACATATCTACACCAGAGACACCATTACAGGACCTAACCACATCAACCCTACCATCAGGCACTCATTCACCTGCACATCTACTAATGTAATATATACCAGTATGTGCTGGCAATGCTCCTCTGCCATATACATTGGCTAGACTGTACAGTCGCTATGTAAAATAATAAATGGACACAAATCAGCTATCAGAAACAGTAACAC
Organism: Carettochelys insculpta; assembly: GCF_033958435.1. Taxonomy (NCBI): domain Eukaryota; kingdom Metazoa; phylum Chordata; order Testudines; family Carettochelyidae; genus Carettochelys; species Carettochelys insculpta. The sequence goes on along the minus strand of NC_134141.1, from coordinate 54,780,940 downwards.
ATCAGGAAAGGTAACATACAAAAATCTGTAGGCAAACACTTCAGTCTCTCGGGACACTCAGTAGGAGATTTAAATCTAGCCATCCTGCAACAACAAAAACTTCAAAAACAGACTCCAGAGAGAAACTGTGGCACAACAATTCATTTGCAAATTGGACACCATCACTCAAGGACTGAACAAAGACTGGGAATGGCTGGCCAGCTACAAAAGCAGTTTCTCCTCTTTTGACGTTCACAACTCCACATCAGCTGCTGAAAGAGGGCCCATCCTCAATGACTTCATTGACCTCATCAGCTCTGGCCTTCCTCTTGATTAGTATGCCTTCTTTTCATGACCTTGTATAATTAGACCTACACTGGAAACTCCACTCCAATGAATCGGATGAAGTGGGTCTTTACCCTTGAAAGCTTATCCTCCAAAAAATCTGTTAGTCTATATGGTACCACAAGACTTCTCATTTTCTCAGATACACACTACCACAACTACCTCTCTGATACACATAAATACATATTATTGAAATCATAGGGCAAATCAATATACCTAAATATAAGAATAAAAGACAAATACAGTAAAGTGGTTTTCTTCAATGCTCCTACTTGAAATCTACCATTTTGTATACTTACACCCTTTTGGGACCATTAGGAATAAAGATGGAAGGAAAAATAAATGGAGACCACACCAAAAGGAGGGTGGTAAGCCAAGCTTCCTGCCCAGTTATCTTATGCCGTCCCTCAGTAGGCAAAGAGATTGAGCACCCACATCTCTCTCTGGTGGATGTAGGTCCCCTCCTCCATTCAGTGGCACAGGTCCAAATTCCGAAACATGTGGACATTGTGGGTACAACTGGGCCAGCTAACATAGAGGTCTTGGAAGTGGCTCTGGCTGTCCACCATAGCCACTGAGTGGTAGCCCTTCCTGTTTATAAACCTTCCCCTGCTGTGGTTTCCGTCCAGGGCCCTGAAGCAGTTGAGGAACCCCATGTTGGTGAACCCTGCGATGTCTGCATCCAAGTCCCCGATCCACATGAGCCTGTGGAGCAGCAGGGTGTTCAGCACATGGACTGCCTGTGGGGATGGGACATAGGCACCCATGAGGGTGTGCAGTGTGCCCCTGGGCCCCCCCCCCTGCATCCTTTTCCCTGGGCATCCTCTCTCCCCAGATGCTCCCCTTCCCGGGCTTCCCCCTTGGGCCCTCTCCCTGGACCTTTTCTGCAACTCCCCATATTCCAATGGGTCCCTGCCCAGGCCTCCTTACCTCCATGACAATGTCCCCAACAGTAGCCTTTCCCACACCGAACTGGTGTCCAATGGGTCAGTAGCTGTCTGGAGTGACCAGCTTCCAGACAGTGATGCCGACCCTTTTCTCCACAGCAAGGGTGTCATGGTTACTTGTAGGTGTCATGGTGCCTCAGGGCGGGGGTGAGCCACTGGCAGAACTCCAGGAGCCACATGCAGAAATTCAGGAGCCAGTGATCATCGTCCCACTCCCTCACGACCAGGTGATCCTACCACTCTGAGGTGGTGGGGTAGTTCCAGAGCCAGCGGAGCACCCGGCGGGGGTGTGAGGGACCAGGAGGGTCCCATAGTCTGGGACAACTCCTTCATACCCCAAGGAGGACTCCCCTTCCAGGAGCAGCTGGGTGGCTTCCTGCACAACGCTGAGCAGGGTGGCGCCTGCCTCAGCAACAGCCTGGAGGGCTTCTGGATGCTGCTGCTGGTGGTCCGTGGGTGCGTGCATTGGGCCTGTGAGTCTGGTATCAGCTCCACAGGCCTCACGCTATGCAGGTCGAGTGTGTTTGGGTGGGGCCCTTTAAAGAAGCAGCTAGCTTGTGCCCTGGAGGGGATAGTCCACCCTGTGACCCCACCTGCAGGTTTTTCTGGCCCCATATTTTGAAGGGAGCCGCTTTTGTGTGTAGACGCTCTCCAGGGTAGTTCCTTTCAATGTTGCCCATCACTGCGTCGATGTTGAACATCAAGGGCGCCAGGTCTGGAGGATGTGTTGATGCTATGCATCGAAGTAGCTTATTTCCAATGTCACTACAGCGAAATACACTACTTCAACATAGAGTTCTACTGTAGACATAGCTAGAGGAATACATAGATCCTTCCCAAATAGCACTTAAAAGCTAAAGATTAAACAGAGGCTTGCCTTATACTGCTGTGTCTATGTCCCCCTTTGATCTCAAGAGACGGTGGTTAGAAGCAGCAGTGAGGATCAATGGACGGTGTTCGAGTCTGCAACTTCTCTCATGGCTTATCCACCCAGTATTGGATTTGCATAGCTGATTGAAATAGCCACATGTACATCTATTTCTGAATTCTTGAGTTTTGAGTGTTTTTCCTCTTCTAAAAAGAAGTTCTTTTGCATGACTTGCACATATACTATCAAAGGATGATATGCCCTGTTTTAGCAAGTGTTGCAAGGTATTTCGATCTGATGATTTAGAATTCCCAGGAGTTTAGATGGATGTTGTATTTGTTCCTGTCGTTTTTGAACATATCCTTGAATCTTAACTTTGGTCTTCCTCTTGTTCTCAACCCAAATAACAGCTCACCAAAGAGGATTTCTTCAGGAAGACACTCATCACCCATTCTTCTCACATGACCAAGCTATTGTAGTCCTCTGCTTTTGAGGATCGCTATGAAGCTGAGTATACAAGACCTTGACAGGACATCTGCATTTGAAACTTTATCTTGCCAGTTGATATTCATAGTTCTGTGGAGGCAGTGAAGATGGATGCTGTTCAATTTTTTCTCTTGGTTTGAGAAAAACCAGGTCCTTGTTTCAGAGCCATATAGGAGGATACTCAATACACATGCCTGGGAGATTAGAATCTTTGTTTTCACTGTCAGTTTAGGATTGTTCCATGCTTTTTTTGTAAGTCTGCCAACAAAGAGTAGCTACCTTACTGATTCTGATGTTCAGTTCTTTGTCCATGGATAGGTTTGTTGTGACAATAGATCCAAGGTAGCAGAACTGTTGAACCACATCTAAAGGCTGTTATCCACAATGACATTGGGTCTCTGAGGTATATCTTGAGTGAATACAACAGTTTTCTTCATGCTTAGGTCAAGGGAAAACAACTTGTAGGCTCTGGACTGAGAATCCATCAGTGACTGTAGCATGTCTTCATTATGGCTGTTTCTACACAGGCCACTTTCTTCAAAAGTGGCATGGTAATCCATGGCCCGAAATATGCTAATGAGGCACAGATGCAAATTTCCCATGCCTCATTAGCATATGGTCACGTCATTTGGAGTCCGGAAGACCCTTCTTCCAGACTCCAAAATGCAGTATAGAAGCAGGGCGAATTTTTGGGACGAAGGGGACTCTGGAAGAAGGACTTCCCTCCGGACTTCCCCCCCCCCCGCCCGGGAGCCACGCTTCTAAATGGCATTTTGGAGTCCGGCAGAATGTTCTTCCAGACTCCAAATGATGTGACCGTGTGCTAATGAGGTGTGGGGAATTTGCATCCATGCCTCATTAGAATATTTTGGGCCATGTATTCTGTGTAGAAACAGCCTATGAGCGACGAGAGCTGCATCAGCTGCAAAGAGGAGTTCCCTAATGAGAACTTTCTTGACCTTAGTTTTGGCCTTGAGTCATGCCAAGTTTTAGAGAGTGCCATCTCATCTTGTGTGGAGAAATATATTGCTGCTTGAGTTTTGAAATGTGTAATTTAGTAGAACTCAGAAGAATATGCTGAAGAGGGTAGGGGCAAGAACACACCCTTGTTTGACTCCACTGCTCATCGCAAATGGTTCCAATGTAGATCCATCATATTGCACTTTTGTTTTCGTGAAACATTGTTATGAGCTTGTGTAGGGTCAGTGGACCCCCCAATCTTGGTTAATACTATATATAGTCCTTATCTATCGACTGGATCAAATGTCTTTCCTAAGTCCACAAATGCTACGAATAATTGCTTTCCTTGTTCTCAATTTTTCCTGTAGTTATTGAAGAGAGAATATCATGTCCAAAGAGAGAATATCATGTCCATTGTTGACCTACCAGCTCTGAAGCCACATTGTGTTTCTGAATAGACTCAATCTGCAAGTTTTTCCAAGCATTTGAGAATTTCATGGTCAAATGCTTTTCCTGTGATGTTCAGTAAAGACCTGCCTCTGTAGTTGTTGCAACCCTTCTTGCCTTTGCTTTTACAGAGAGTGATGATGATTGCATCCTTCATGTCATGTGGGACGTCTCCTGCTCTCCAACATTTTAGGAGTAAGCAGTAGAGGAAAGGGTTGAGCACAGCCTTGTTTGCCTTCAGGACTTCAGCTGGGATTCGGTTGTTTCCTGGCACTTTTCCATTGGAGAGAGCATCAAGAGCGCAAGAGAGCTCCTTCTCCATAGGCGCTGCATCTAGCTCTGACATTTCTGGAAGAGTTGGGATGAGGTTGTCAAGTTCAGGTTGTACACTCATGGGAATAAAGACTTGAGTAGTGTTCCACCCATCTGGACATCTGCTGCTTTTTTGTCTGTGATCACCTGTCCATTTACATTCTTCAGTGGGGCAACTTTGGTAATGCTTGGTCTGAGTCCTTTCCTCAATCCATCGTATGTAGTTTTCAGGTCGCCCAAATCAGATACCTTTTGCTGCTGTGTACAGATGCAAGAAAACATACAGAACTCTTTGGGTATGTAGCTGATACCACAGATAGTAGCAGAAGAGGTTTCAGATGCCACAGAACCACTGTGTCACTCCCACCATGCACATGGCATTAAAGGATGAGGACTAAGTGGATCTTTGGCATCTTTCACAACATGTTAGCTAGGCATGTAGCACTTTAAAGACTAACAACGTAATTTATTAGGTGATGCGCTTTTGTGGGAGAGGTCCACTTCTTCAGATCATAGCCCTACTGAAACAGACTCAACATATACAGCACAAATGTCAAAAAATTATCAAAGTTGACAGATCAGAAAAACTGCTATTAAGTTTGGCAAATCAGAAGAGCAGAGGGACTGCAAGGGGTGGGTGAGTTGGGGAAGTTAAGAGTTAGATAAAACATCAAAGTATACAAAAAAGAGTCTTTATAATGGGTCAGGTAATAGCTGTCCCTGTTCAAACCACATGTTAATATGTCGAATTTGAATATGAACGTTAGTTCTGAGCATTCCCTCTGCGGGTGGATGTTAAAGTCCCTTTTCAGTAAACAAACAAAACAAGGTCTCTGTCAGTAGGATCAGAGCAGATGCGATTGTACCTCAGGGCTTGACTGTAAAAGATGGATAGTGTCGTATGTGCAGGATGGAAGCTAGAAGAATGTAAGTAAGTGTAACAGTCAGTAGGTTTCTGGTAGGGGGTGGTATTGATCAGGCCATCAGTGATTTGAACTGTAGTGTCCAGGAAGAGTCTCTCTCGTGTGGAGCAGTCAAGGCATAAGATGATGGTGGGGTGCAGACTTTTAAAGTCTCTGTGGAATTCTTCTAGAGTCTCTTTACTATGGGTCTAAATGATAAAGATGTCATCCATGTATCATAAGTAAAGGAGGGGTAACAGGGGATAAGAGCTGAGGAATAGTTGTTCCAAGTCAGCTATAAATATATTATCATGTTGTGGGGCCATGTGGGTGTCCATAGCAGTGCCACTAATCTGGAGGTATAAATTGCACCCAAGTCGGAAATAATTGTGGGTGAGAACAAAGTCACAGAGTTCAGACACTTGATTAGCTGTGGTAATGCCAAGGATTATATTCCCGATCGCTTGTAGTCCGTCTTCATTTAGAATACTCGTTTAGTGAGCTTCTACATCTATGGTGGCAAGGATGGTGTTGTCAGGAAGTTTTCTGATGTTTTGTAATTTTCTCAGAGATAGCTAAGAGTGTTGGTGGCATAGGGTTTGAGGAGGGAGTCTACATAGCTGGAGAGGGTGCCAATACCCACAATGATAGGGTAACCTGAAGTGTCTGAGGTTTCCAGGTTTGTGGATTTTTGGAAGCAAATAGAATAATCCAGGGCAGGGTTCAGATGACGTGTCTGAGTGAACAGGTCCCAAGTAGAAGCAGGTAGTTCTTTAAGTAGTTGGTATAGTTTTTTTGGAATTCCATAGTGAGATCAGAGGAGAGAGGTCTATAAAATAAGGTGTTGGAGAGTTGTCTGGCTGCCTCCTGTCTGACTTATTCATGATGACAACAGCAACCCCTTTGTCAGCTAGTTTGCTTATAATGTCTGGATTATTTTGAGGCTCTGGACAGCATAGCTTTCAGCATAGATCAGATTGTGTCTCATTTGGTATTACTTGCATATAATGTCAGTCTGTGCATCTCTGTGAAAGCACTGAATGTAGAAATCCAGACTTCCACTAGGGCCATCAGGGGGAGTCCACACAGAGTTCTTTTGGTGTTGGTAGGGGTGGTCGAGCGAATCAAACTCATGTTCATATGTGTGTTGGAAGAATTTCTTTAGACGACGACGGCGAAAGAAGGCTTCGAAGTCACCATAGAACAGACATCAAAAAACTTCAAATACAGAAACCTGTCAGACAGCACTTTGATGGAGTGGGTTATTCTGTTAAAGAGCTGAAAGTTTGTGTTCTACTGAAAAGGGACTTTAACAAACATCTACTGAGGGAATGCTCAGAACTACAATTAATATTCAAGTTTGACACATTAATATGTGGTTTGAACAGGGACAGCAATTACCTGACCCACTGTAAGAACTCTTTTACACACTTTGATGTTTTACCTAACTCTTAACTCCCCCACCCCACCCCCTGCACCATCCCTCTCCTCCTCTGGTTTGCCAACCTTAATAACAATTTTTGCAATTTGTCAACCTTGATAACAAATTTTGGACCTCTGTGGTTTATATATTGAGACTGTTCTGGTAAGGCTATAATCTGAAGAAATGGAGCTGTCCCACAAAAGTTCATCACCTAATATTTTGTTAGTCTTTAAAGTGCTACGACTGCTTTTTTGTTTTGATAGAATAAAGAACAACATGTCTCTCTCTCTCTTGTCACTATGTTAGCTAGTGTCACTAGCAAGACTATGTCTACACTTGAGGGTTTTGCCGGCAAAACCAGCTTTTTTGTCACTAAAACTCGTGAAATGTCCAGATTCCGAAGGCATTCCGTAGACAGTAAATTGACAGAATGCTGCACTTTTGTCAATAGCATTATTCTGCTCCGCACGAGGAAGAACACTTCTGTACACAAGTATCAGAGAGGTAACCATGGTAGTCTGTAGCCTCGAGAACAAGAAGTCTTGTGGCACCTTGTAGACTAACAGATATTTTGGAGCATAAGCTTTCGTGGTCAAAGACCTACTTCATTAGATGCATGAGCAGGGGGGTCATTTCAGAGACATATTTAAAGAGTGGGGTCCCAGTAAAAGGGAGGGCCAGAGCTGACAACGTCTATTCAGCAAGGTGGAAATGGCCCAGTATCAACAGTACTTATCAAAGGAGTTCATAAAATACAAAAGAGAGTTTGCATGTTACTGAAGAAGAATTTTCACAACACTCTTCAAAGAGAGACTGCTGAACTCCTTTCATATTCAAATTCAACACATTAACACATGGTTTGAACCGAGATTGGAATTTTCTTGGTCACTATTGGGGCTCGTTTGCATACTTGGCTTAATCTAATTCTTGTCTTCCGCCCCCCCTTCTGTCCCGCTAATCTCCGATTTGACTCATCTTGATTTTTTTTTCTGATTTGTCCACCTTGATTACTGTTTTTGGTTCTCTGTGCCTTAAATATTGAGTCTGATCTGGTATGGCTATGGTCTGAAGAAGTGGGTCTGTCCCACAAAAGCTCATCACCTAGTAAATTATTTTGTTAGTCTTTCAAGTGCTACTTGTCTGCTTTTTTGTTTTGATAGTCTAACATGGCTCTTTGGGGGGAATACCAGCAAAAGTACCTGACCCAGGGTACTTCCCTTTCAGAGAAACACTCAAGAAGTCAAAAGTAATTCCTAGTCATTTTGTCCGCATTGAGAACAACACAGCAAACCCATCCATCCTGTCTGAGGGTTGTAGTAAAGTGACTATTTTGCTCTAAATAGACAAGGCAAATGTATCTCAACTTTTGAGCTTGTTAATATGACAAACTATTGAAACACGTAACAAAGCTCTAAAGGGTAAAACACCTAGTTTTGCTTCCCAACATGCCATAAGCGACGGATTATAATGGTTTTCATTTGTACAAACTGTTTTTAAGTACTTTTTTCCATTGTGAGACTCAAACTACGGCCTCCATAAAGTTCTCTTTGAAAATCATGCATGTACCTACCTTGCATTTTGGCTCTAAATTATGCAGTATAAAACGATTTAGGTCCTTCAACTGTCTAGAAGCTTCTGATCTTCACTTTCTATGCTGGCATTTGGAGAATTTGGGGGAAATTCAGATCCTTGTCTATCCACATAACACAGTTTTTATGAATCATTGGCTCAACTAGAACACAAAATCAAAACAGACGTCTGCATTTGCCTTTTGATCTATTACCATGGTTTGGGAACACCAGTCAATTTCTTGCACTTCATTAAATTAGAAATATTGTATACATACTGATGGTACACAGAGAGAACAAACACTGGGTCCTTTTGTATGCTGTAGATTAGATTTTTTCAGAAGACCACAAGTCTGATTTTAAATTGTTGTTTAGATCTCAGATGCCATAATGAACCTATTTCACATCTCATGCTTGCCTCTTAATTAACTAATTCTCTTACTGCTTTCATTTCATTATCCAAAAGGAATATTTTAACATTTAGTGAATAATAGATTTACTTTAGTAACATATATATCATGAAAATTCCACTTGTCCTACAGGAAACAGTGTCTTTTCTATATTTTAGTTTACTAGCATTCTGTTCATCCAGCAGAGCAGGAAGTAACCCAATTTCACAGCCTGAAGACTGTTTGTTTATATTTCTTCAGTGCTAGTTTATTTAGCTGTTTCTGTTATTAGTCAATGAATCATCATTACCATCTCCTGAGCTTTCATTTCTTTTCCTACCACTTGCTGTTTCGTTAATATTAAACAGCTTGTCCATCACAGACTGCCATCATCCTCATTTTGATAAATGTCTTTTTCACATGGATCAGCCTGATTTGCAGCATCCAAAAAGAGAACTCTTTAGAGGTGACATTTGGTAACGATACACTTTCATTACAGTCATTTTCCAAGTCAAATTATGATGGACTAGTCTCTGTGGTAGATCTAGTTTTCTAATAGTGCCCTAATAGTTTGATAATTTGATATTTTTCTAATAAATTATTCAGTTAAATTATTTCCCGAATTACTTGTCCTGCTTTACTAAGTTGTCAATTTCCCCTCTCTGCTTTTCATTTGTTCTTTTTTTCCCCAACTAGACTAGCATCCAAGCTTTCACTCACCTGAAGAAATAGCAGTTACATACTTCAAATTAAATAAGAACATGTTTTATTTACAAACAGACCCATTTATCTGGATGTCATCAGAAGTATACTCAGAAGTATAAATTGCTAAAAATTAATTTACCACCTTTCATTTAAATATACTAATACAAACCAATTTATATTCTTGATCATATAATGAGATCCACATACATCCTCGAACCCATGCAAATCCCCACTGAAATCAATATGGCTCAAGATGGGCACAACGGTCTGCTCGTAGAACACACATCAGATTGTTGCCTTATTGCCTTTGGATGACGTTTTGCAGTCTGATGCATGAAGGGTTTGTCTACACAGTGGCCATGTCTACACCATCCAAAAACTTCGAAATGGCCATGCAAATGAAATACATATTCTGTGCCTCATTAGCATGCGGGCTGCCGCGGCACTTCAAAATTGACGCGGCTCTCCACTGCGCGGCTCATCCAGATGGGGCTTCTTTTCGAAAGGACCCCACCTACTTCCAAGTCTCCTTATTCCTATGAGCAGATGGGAATAAGGGGACTTTGAAAGTTGCTGGGGTCCTTTCGAAAAGAAGCCCCGTCTGGTTGAGCTGCGTGGCGGCGAGCTGCGTCAATTTCGAAGTGCCACGGTCACCCACATGCTAATGAGGCACTGAATATGTATTTCAGCGCTTCATTAGTAAACTTTGAAATGGCCTTTTGCATGGCCATTTTGAAGTTTTTGGATAGTGTAGACATAGCCAGTGAAGCAAGAAATGGTGACAGTCTACAGGACATGCAGTTATTATGCAGTAAATAGCTGTTTGGACATTACTACTACATTGTCAAGGTCCTAAAGGGCAGTTTGCTGCTACTATTTAACAATGTTGATAAAGTTGCACTCCAGGGCTTTCGCTATGCTATAGCAGAGTGCATGTGGGAAGTTAATGTGTTGTGTTATGAATTCACAACTAGACTTGCCAGGCAGTAACTCACTAAGTACATAAGGCCTAACTGACAGGCACTCAATTAGACAGTCAATTAGAATCATGTACGCTTGTTTAGCGCATCACAGAATCACACTGAATCACAGAATCATAGGGCTGGAAGGGACTTCAGGAGGTCATCTAGTCCAGACCCCTGCTTCAAGAAGGATCAACCCCCCACTAAGTCATCCCAGCCAGCACCTTGTCCAGCTGGAACTTAAAAACCTCAGGGGATGAAGAATCCACCACTTCTCTAGGCAATGCATTCCAATGCTTCACCACCCGCCTGGTGAAGTAGTTTTTCCTAATATCTAACCTACACCTTTCCCTTTTCAACTTCTGACCATTGCTCCTTGTTCTGCCATCTGACATCAGTGAGAACAGTTTTTCACCCTCCTTTTTAGAGCTCCCCTTCAGGAAGTGGAAGGCTGCTATTAAATCACCCCTATGTCTTCTCTTCTGTTAACTAAACAAGCCCAAATCTGTCAGCCTATCCTCATAGGTCTTGTGCTCCAGCCCCTTAATCATTTTTGTTGCCCTACGCTGAACCAGGTCCAGAAAATCCATATCTTTTTTATACTGAGGGGGCCCAAAACTTGCAAACAATATTCAAGATGTTGCCTCACCAGTGCCGAACAGAGGGGAATAAGAACTTCTCTGGATCTGCTCAAAATGCTCCTCCTAATGCACCCTAGTATGCCGTTAGCCTTCTTGGCTACAAGGGCACACTGTTTACATGAGTAAACCCAGCCTTTCATCCACCATAACCCCTAGGTCCCTTTCCATCATACTGCTGCTGAGGCAGTCGGTCCCCAGCCTGTAACAATGCTTGGGATTCTTCCACCCAAGGTGCAGGACTCTACACTTATCCTTGTTGAACTGCATCAGATTTCTTTTGGCGCGGTCCTCCAATTTATCCAGGTCACTCTGGAGTCTCTCTATACTCTCCAACATATCGGCTTCTCCCCCTAGTTTTGTGTCATCTGCAAACTTGCTGAGTGTGCAATCCAGTACCTCATCCAGGTCATTAATAAAGATGTTGAATAACACCAGCCCCAGAACCGAACCTTGCGGCACTCCACTTGAAACTCATCGCCATCCAGATATTGAGCGATTGACCACCGCCCATTGGGACCGACCATCAAGCCAGCTTTCTATCCATCTTATAGTCCACGGATCCAATCCGTATATCCTTAACTTATGGACAAGAATGTTTTGGGAGACCGTATCAAAAGCTTTACTGAAGTCAAGGTATATCATACCCATTGACTTCCCCATGTCTACAGAGCTTGTTGCCTCATCATCACACATGTTTTGCAACATATTTTCTAAGGATTCCCTTTTTGGTAAACATGATTAAATTTTTTGGTAACATAAATCACTTTCACATAAAGTTTTGGATCATTATCATTTGCAAAGAGAACCCGTATGGGAGAATGTTTAAAGTAGAAAAGCCGTTGCACAGGGGCAGTTCCACTCTCTCAACCTCAGAAGCCTGGTTACAGTGGTACAAAAAGTCGCCACGGCTGAGAATTCCTAGGCTGCAGTGGATGGCCATGCCGTCTTTTGTGCCTTGTCATGTCCTTCTCTCTCCACAAAGCGTTGCAGAACCGCCTTCCTGTTCGTTTGATCTTGCTGTTGATCTTATCCGCCCAGTCCGCCAGGGCTGACTTTGCATGCTGGGATAGGCAATTCCCTCTCTCGCAGCAGGTTTTAGACCTGCCAGCTACCCTCACATGGTTTAGTCCAGCTGTCAAAGTGGTTTATCGGGGTGTGGCCACGGCATGCTACAGCTTCTTGGATCCACAGGTGAGAGCTGGGTGCCAGATGGGGACCAAAGGTGCACGAACTGCCCCAAAGAGACATAACAAGTCCCCGCACAAGAGGTGCTACCCCTCCCTAGACACCCCATACACCCCTATCATTTGCAGATGTATCAAAACCACATGTATCACCACAGTCTCCATTTATGTTCAGCTTATGTACCATTTGCACACAACACATGGTTTTACATTCTGAAACATTGTCAAAGATGTTCTAGAGCATAAATGATGTTCTAGATGTTCTAGAGCATAAACGATTGCATTCAAAAAGCAGGGATTCAGTTAAAAATGGTCCAAAGCATGAAAACTGTCAGACTTCCACTTGGCATGCTCACAACAATCTTTCTTTGGTGTGATTATACACTGTAGTTCTCAATCTGCATGAGATACAGACATCCATCAGTTACAGAAGGGTTCAAAGTAGATGCAACTATTGATCCTTCAAGGCATTCAGATGGCCTTTCTTGGTTTCCTCAGTAGCAGTTTAGAGCATATTGACATATTTTTCTCTTTTATGTCAGCAATTTTTAGACTTTTGTCCCATCTGTCATTGCAGCCCATAGCACTCACCTTTCTGACATGAATTGCCAATTATCTTTTTTTCTCTCTTTGTATAGAGTTATTTTCTAAAGGAAGCTCCTCATTTATGTAGTTTTCCTGTTTTTAGACACCTGAAAAGATCACTGTCTCCTTAACGTTCAAGTAAGGCACCTTTTGATTTGAATGCAGGATCTTCCTTTTTGAGAGTGCAGAGTGTCAGGACAAATGTGTGGACAAATGTCTGCTGGCAAAAGACCCCCTTTGTCTGCAGCCTCTTGTGCCTGATACTTTTCCAAGCATAAGAGGCTGCTGATGAAGAGGGAGGCTTCACCAGAAGAATCACGTTTACACAGCTTTTCCTGTGCCAGCGACATCATCTTCCAGTGTATTTTCAAGACTTCCCATTTGCATACTGCTGCCAACAGTTCAGGTCAGTGTAATTATAGCCATGAACTATAACTTGACTGATTTTAGCTCTAAATATTCACTCTAAATTCTGTCAACTCATTAAAATGAAATTAATCACACTTCATTGTGTGCACAATTGCTATAGATTTCACTAGAGCTTAGTAGTGGAAAAATGCTCAGTTCACTGTTCATAACAATTTCAAACCAAATGTATTGCTTTTTGTTTACTCCTAACAGGAGCCTAAAGGCTTACTAGCATACTTGGAAAAGCTAAGTTTTAGCTCAAATGGTCAGCAAAAGCAAATGTCAAATTACATATTTGATTTTAACAATCAAAAATATGGGAGTTAGGGGGTGGAATGTAGCCAGACAGAATCCCCCTGCTCTACTCCATCTTGCCTTCCCCTTTTAGGTGCCTCAGAGCACACAGCACAAAGAGATGGCACAGTCTTGGAATGTTTTGAGCGCACACTGGCTGGTGCCTCACAAACACAGATGAGCTATGTCAGCATGACCCTGGACTGAAGAATACAGATAGCGGGGCTAACAGGCTAGCTGTTTGCTCCGTTTCTATAAATTTAGTTATCTCTGTCCTTACAAGTGTAACTGCCTTGTAAGCGCTGGCATCACAAAGACGAACCAGCACAATTGGTACCTTGAGATAAGGAGGAACTTACATGCCCCAAGGGGTATAAAGAGGGGCCTGGCAGCCTACTGTAACTGAGCTCCAATTTCCTGTGGCTGCTGGTCGGGTAAGGTTATTGCCTCCCGAGGATCTAGGGGACCCACTTCCTCGTACAGTTCTTCCCGAGGGATTCAGTGAACGACCTTGTCTATGTCAGAGTCGAAGGACATGGGGTGAGAATTATACCTGCAATGTGTTTTTTGTGCACATTTAGTAGTAAGACCTCTTTAGTCTGAGCTATCTGGTCCTCAAATGGGTAATTTTCTCTAATTGACATGTCATTTGTATCATCCTACTATAGTAGCTAAGCAAATAGTGCAACAACAGTGTAACCATTAAGATTTTATCTATTTTCCTGCAACTGTAACCGTTAAGACTTTATATAATTCTGTAACTATTAAGATTTTAATTTCTGCTTTGTAATAAATATTAATAACCATGTTTAAGCTTCAGCCTGACTTCTTCTAGTTGCTGTAACTCGGCCAAACACAAACAAAGAACCTTAGCCAGTTTGGCTATATTCAGCCTGGTCAGTGGTAAGGTGCAAGAAAAGCTGGGCACTGAGTTGTGCTGCATCCATGCAGCAGACTCTTGGGCAGCCAGTGAGGCTGATGGGTGCCCCACTGCGAAGGGACAGTCTGTCCTAGCAGTTAAAGTCTCAGGTGGAATAAGCTCTCTGCACCAATCTCGGGGGCACCCGTCAGCCACACTGGCTGCCCACTGCGAAGGGACAGTCTTCATAGTCACAATAGACGCTGTAAATGAAGTCCTCAATTGAACCTTTAAAGGGCGCAATCCATAGTCTATGCAGACTGAAGGATGCCTGATGATGATGAGCTTTTGTTGGACAGACCCACCTCATATCTAGAAAGACCCTGAGGCCTTGCTTCCCTCTCAGGCAACCAAGAAGACCATTGCCAAGACAGCGACCTTCTGCGACCACAGAGGGACCCTGTTGTCTTCGCTGATGGACTCTGGACTTTGCTTCTGTGGAGCTTTACTTCGTCTTCCTCCAAGGCGGGACACAGCCAGGGTTTCAATCTCTGTCCCCGCAAAGCCCTGCTTCCCTCTCAAGTGACAGAGAAGACAATAGCCAGGACTTCAATTCACTGTAGCCAGACAGAGGGATGTGAGATGACCGCTGAGGGACATGACTGAGGACAATGAGGTCCCATGTCAGGGGAAGCATAGGGTTTCACTGCCTGATGGGCTGAGCTAATTTTTTTTCAGATTTTTCAGATTCCTGTGTAATCATCATATCATTTAAAACGGACACTTAGAATTTTAAAAGTGAGATTCCCTTATACTGAGATGTCCGCTAGCTCAATAAGGTTCCCTCTGAAGTCCAAACAATTAAACATGTATTGGATTGAATATATGGTTAATTTGTTTTTTCAGTCTGAAAATCACACAGAACTAAAAGATTTAACTTATTTTCTGATTCCTTGAACATCTCCAGGAAAGTAAATGATGAATTAAAACGAGTAACACAACACACTAAATTAATACCCCTAATGTATTCGAAAAACATTTAAAAGTTTTGGGTTGTTTGCAGTTTCTTCTAGGTTTGATCATTTAGGACAAGCAAACCAGAACTCTCAATTCACCCCCCCAAAAAGATACTTATGCTCCACACAAATCTGGCACGCTTCTATTTTCAATAAATGTTTGTTAGAATAAAGAATCATGAAACTGAGGCTATAAAAATATATGTATGTGTACACATAAGGTGTATGTCATTTTGTATATGTCTCAAATTATGTTAAATATTAGAGCTTTGGCAGCTTGAGAGGTACAAAGAAAATTCAATAGTAGGCATTAGGCCAAAATTTTTCAAAGTTACTGAAAGGTAAGTAACTTCACGAAGAATCAACAAATTGAATTTTCAAGGGGAAATGCATTAGGTCTGTCTTAGAAAATCTTGCCTATATTTTTGTGGATACATCCCTGAATTCCTAGAGCTCCAAGGAGTTTAGGGCATATTGTTGAAGGGTTTTAGGCACCTTCATACACAAATAGATGCCTGGTGGGATTTTTAAAAACCCACTAGACACCTAAGTACCTTTTGGAAATCCATCCCTTATTTCCTAAGCCAAATAGGGATTTTTCAAGAAGACATCAGCCATCCCCACACAAGTAATAATGTGGTGCCCCTAGTTTCCCACAGCATGGGAAAGAGGTAGTGAACTAAGGCAATTTCTGTAAATAATCAGCTATTACCTGGTCTTTACAGTTGTAGTGACATGCAAGGTATGTGTTGCTCACAGTGAAAGGTTCCAGCAGTGGGAGGTAAAGGGGAATAGCTCTGGCAGCTTGGAGCTGCCAAAGCCTTTTGACACTGCTGGTGCCTTTCCATGTAGCAGGGAAAGGCTGCAGCAGTGGAACAAAACACAGATAAATGTAGCAGCGGAAGTCACTGCTTGTGCAAAAGAAATCTCTGTAGGAAGTTTTCCTAATGTTCAACCATAGAGTGCACCTCTACTCACCTAAGCCAGGCCTCCGCATATGTGTTGCTATTTATGTTGTATTCACAGTGTTTGTACTCTGCTCTGCACTGCCATATGTGCACACCTACCCTCAGTCCTCAACTAAATTACCAAGTCGATAGGTTGTAGCTTGATTACAATTATAAAACATATTGGGGTGCAACATGCACTTTCCAAAATCAAGACATTCTATTTCAGACATAAATGCAAGAAGCCCAGGAAACAAAACAAGGAGAATTACAGGCCCTTGCACAGGAATATGAGGGAATTGGAACAATGGAGACTTGGTAGGGTGATTTGTATATCTGCAGTACTGTCATGGAACGGTATAACCCGTTCAGGAACGACAGGCAGGGGAAAAAAGGAGGAGGAGTTGCACTGTATGTGAGAGAGAGCAGTATGACTGCTCCGAGCTCTAGTATATGGAGGGAGAAAAGCCAAATGAGTCTTCGGATTAAGCTTAGAGGCAGAAGCAACAGAGGTAATGTGGTTGGTGCTGGAGAGATGAGGATTTCATCAGACAACTCAGAGCAGCTTCCAGCTCACAGGCTCATGAGAGATTTTAATCACCTGGATATTTGTTGGGAGACCAAAGAGCAGCACAGAGACAATCTGGGAAGTTCTAGGAGAATGTTTGGGATAACTTGGGGTACAAGTGCTGAAGGAACTGACCAGTGGCTATGCACAGCTTGACCTGCTGCTCACAAACTGGGAATAAATAGTATGAGAAAAAGAAGTGGCAACTTGGGTTGTAGAAACATGAGCAGGTAGATTTCAGGATCCTGAAAAAAAAGGAAGAAAGGTGAGCAGTAAAATACAGATTCTTGATTTCAGAACAGCAGACTTCAACAACTTGGGATAACTGAAGGGCAGGATCCCTTGGAAAACAGACAAGAAGGGGAAAGGAATTCAGGAGAACTCAATATTTTAAAGAAGTCTTATTGAAGGCACAAGAACAAACCATCCCAATGTGCAGTAAGAAAAGCAAACATTGTAGGCAACCAGCTTGGCTTAAGAGGGATATCCTTGGCCAGCTCAGACTCAAAAAAGATGCATCTAAGAAGTGGAAACTTGGACAGATGACTAAGGGGAGTAATCAGGAAAGCAAAAGCACAACTGAAAATTGCATCTATCAAGGAATGTAAAGGGTAACAAGAAGGGCTTCTACAGTCATGTTAACAATAAGAGAGTAATCAGAGAGAGTGTAGGGCCATTATTGGATGAGGGAGGTAACCTGCTGACAGATGATGCAGGAAAAGCTGAAGAACTCAAGGCCTTTTTTTTTGCCTCAGTCATCACAAACAGGGTCAGCTCCCTACCTCCAGCACTAGGCAATTCAGTATGAGAAGGAGGTGGGCAGCCCCCAGTGGGGAAAGAACAGGTTAAGAACTAGTGGTACTCAATTCAATGGTCTGGATCTAATGCATCCAATGGTATTGAGGGAAGTGGCAGATGTCATTGCAGATTTGTTGGCCAATATCTTTGAAAACATGTTGAGATTAGGACAGATCCCAGATGATTGAAAAAAGGCAAATGTAGTGCCCATCTTTTAAAAAAAAGAAAGAAGGACAGTCCAGGAAACTATAGACTGGTCAGCCTTTCATCAGTCCTTGGAAAAATCATGGCGCAGATCCTCAAGGAATCCATTTTGGAGCACTTGGAAGAGGGGAAATTGATCAAGAATAGTCAAAATGGATTCAACAAGGGCAAGCCATGTCTGACCAATCTGATTAACTTCTATGATGAGGTAACAGCTTGTGTGAACATGGGAAAGTCAATGGATGTTATATACCTGGACTTTAGCAAAGCTTTTGTTACAGTCTCCCAAAATGTTTTTACCCATAAGTTAAGGAAGTATGGATTGAATCAGTGGACTGTAGAGTGGCTAGAAAGCTGGTTTGATGGATGAACCCAGCTGGTAGTGGTCAGTGGCTCAATGTCTGGTTGGCGGTCAGCTTCAAGTGGAGTGCTCCAAGGATTGGTTCTAGGGCCCGTACTGTTCAGCCTCTTTAATAATGACCCGTAGGAGGAGCTGGATTGCAGCCTCATCAAATTTGCAGATGAGACTAAGCTAGGGGTTCAAGTAGATACATTGGAGGGTAGGGACAGGATCCAGAGGTGACTTTGACAAACTGGAGGATTGGGCCAAAAATAATTTGATGTGGTTCAACAGGAGAATTGCAGAGTCCCATGCTCTGTTACAGGCCAGGGATCAACTGGCTAAGTAGCAATGCAGCAGAAAAGGACCTGGGGATTATAGTGGATATGGGGGCTGAATATGAGTCAGTAGTGTGCCCTTGTAGTCAGAATGGCTAATGGCATATTGGGGTGCATTAGGAAAAGCAACACCAGCAGATCTAGACAAGCTATTATTCCCCTCTACTTATCGCTGGTGAGACCACATATGGCTTTTTGCATCCAGTTCTGAGCCCCCCACTGTAGACAGGATGTGAGCTCATTGGAGCAGTTCAGCAGAAGGCAATGAAAATGATTTAAGAGGCTGGAGCGCATGACCTATGAGAAGAGGCAGAGAGATTTGGGCTTATTTAGTTTGCAGAAGAGAAGGGTGAGGGCCAATTTTATAACAGCCTTCAACTTCCTGAAGGGGGGGCTCTAAAAAGGATGGAGACAGACTGTTTTCAGTGTTGACAAATGGCAGAACAAGGAGCAATGGTCTGAAGTTACAGAGTGAGAGGTGTAGGTTGGATATTAGGAAAAAGTATTTGATCAAGAGGGTGGTGAACAACTGGAATGCATTACCAAGCCAGGTGGTGGAATCTCCATCCCTAGATGTTTTTAAGTCCCAGCTTGACATAATCATGGCTGGTTGATTCAGTTAGGGTTGATCCTGCTTTAGGCACAGGGCTGGACTAGAGGACCTCCTGAGGTCCCTTCCAGCCCTAGAATGCTATGATTCTATGATATGTTTAGTTAATTAAAATAATGAAATTGGTAAGCACACACAGAAACTCAATATTGAGTAAAGACATACGCATCTGACAAAGTAGGTCTTTGCCCACAAAAGGTTATGCTCCAAAAAATGTGTTTGCTTATAACGTACCACAGGACTTCTTGTTGGTTTTGCAGATACAAACTAACATGGTTACCCATCTTGTCACCATACAAGGCACTGTATGGAATGGAAAGTCATCAATCTAATGAAAAAACTTGCAGATACACATGCCATCATCTTCCTCTCAAAATGCAAAGGGATGGATACCATACCAAATGGACTGAAGGTGAAAAATTCACTGCAATCAACATACTACACATACTATGATGACAGATTGTGCCATACACTTGCCAAGAAACTGAAGACCCTCCTGATCAGCATCCTGTACAGCAAACAGGAAAACATCAAAAAAGAGCTCTCAAATCTGGACACTCATAAAAAAAAGCAACATTCCACAAAAACTTCCGCATGACTG
Source organism: Carettochelys insculpta (assembly GCF_033958435.1). NCBI lineage: Eukaryota > Metazoa > Chordata > Testudines > Carettochelyidae > Carettochelys > Carettochelys insculpta. The sequence goes on along the minus strand of NC_134141.1, from coordinate 54,761,254 downwards.
GACTTTACTAAAACAAGACAAGAGATTTACAATGCATACTTCACTTCTTTAAAGAGGAAAAAGGACTGTACACTATCTAAATTCCTACTTGCCACATGGGGCCACAATAGTGGTACTCTTAACTCAGTCAGCAATATTGTCAATCTATCCAACTACACACTCAGCCTGGCAGAAGAGCTGGCCTTATCTCAGGGACTCTCTTTTTGCCCTCCCCTGCTTCAACATGCTACAGTTCTGCAGGGAACTGGAAGAATGTTTTTGCCATCTCTGATCCCAGGAATACTTTCAACACAACACTGATCCACAGATACCCTCCCACCTACAATATTCTTCCACCTACAGTACAAGAAGAACAATTGTGCATGGACTTCCACTGACTGTCTAGATGGCAGATTGGACCTATACATTGAGTGCTTTCTTTGATGTACACAGGTAGAAATTGTGAAAAGCAGCATTGCTTGCCTCATAACCTCAGCAGTGCAGAATGCAACATCATCAACAGCCTCAGAAACAATTCTGACATTATCATCAAACAGGCTGACAAAGGAGGTGCGGTATTCATCATGAATAGGACTGTGGCAGGGTGGGGTGAGGAAAGGGGAGGCAGGAGTAAAAAGAGCTGAGACAGAACTAGTAACCAAAGTGGGAACAGCTGAGGAGTAGGCTGCCCTAAATCAATCAGGGCCAGCTGATCCTACTCAGTGGCTATCTTTATAAGCTCTTCTCCATGCAAGGCAAGGGGAGGAAGGTGAAGAAGAGTTTGGGAGACTAGTGAGGAGAAGGAAGGAGATGGAGAGAAATGGTCAGGGCTACAAAAGAGGAGAGGACCCTCAGCAACCCAGGGGGCTGCGCTGCCCCAACCCAGGGAGGGCCTGGAGCCTCACTGGAGACTGGAGGAACTGGTCAGCTGAAGGAGCCAAACTAAGCAGGAGACCAGCTGCTATGACTACCCCTTGAGGAAGGGAATACCAGGGAGAAGTATCTGGGGGAAGCGACCCAGGGAGAGAAGCTGCAGGGGCCAGGGCGAAGTAAGCCAGCCCTCCCAGGTGGCAGCTGTCCAGGGTCCCTGGGTCAGAACCCGAAGCGAGTGGGTGGGGACTGGGTTCCTCCCCAGACTGCCCCCTGCCCCAACAAAGGTAATGGGGTGCAGTCAGTGGGGCCAGTGGACTAAACAGAGGGCCTGGGGCCCAGGAATTGAGACCGACCACACCATAAGGACAGATTATCAAAAGGATGTCGACAGGCAACTCTCCAATACCACACTCTACAAGCCACTGTCAAGCATACGAAGAAACTACACCATCTGCTCAAGACACTCCCGAGAAAAGAATAGGAATAAATCTACACAGACCCACCCCTAGATCTCCAGCCAGGTTTATTCTATCTACTACACAAGATCCATAAACCTGGAAATCCCAGACAATCCATCATCTCAGGCACTGGCATTCTCACTACAGGATTGTCTGGATTTGTGGACTCTCTACTCACACTCTATGCCACCAGCACTCCCACCTATCTTTGAGACACCACCAATTTCCTGAGGAAACTGCAATACATTGGTGACTTTTCAGAAAACACCATCCTGGCCACCATGGATGTAGAGGCCCTTTACACCAATATCCAACATGAAGGTGGATTTCAATCTGTAGAGAACAGTATCCCTGATGAGGCCAAGGCACCTCTGGTGGCAGAGCTGTGTGACTTTCTTCTCACCTACAACTATTTCAAATATGAGGACAAGTTATACCTTCAAATCAGTGATACTGCTATAGGCAACCACATGGCCCCACTGTAGGCCAAAATTTTTATGGCTGATCTGCAACAACACTTCCTCAGCTCTCGTACCCCAGCGTCCCTCCTCTACTTGCACTACATTGATGGCATCTTCATCATCTGGACCCATGAAAAAGAGGATCTTGAAGAGTTCCACCATGATTTCAACAGTTTCCGCCCGACCATGAATATCAGCCGGGACCAATCCACAAAAAAGATCCACTTCCTGGACAATATGGTGCAAAGAAGAGATGGTCACATAAACTCCACCCTATACCAGAAATGCATGGACCACAATGCTTACCCAGATGTCTCCAGTTTCTGTTCAGGGCACACCACACAAGCCATTGTCTACAGCCAAGCACTAAGGTACAACTGCATTTGCTCTACTCCTTCAGGACCTTTACCTACAGAACCTTTACCAAATTTTCCTAAAACTACAATACACACCTGAGGAAGTGAAGAAACAGATTGACAGAGCCAGATGTGTACCCAGAAGCCATCTGCTAACAAGGAAAACAAGAGAATACCAATGACCATCACCTATAGTCCCCAGCTAAAACCTCGCCAACACATTATCAGTGATCTACAACCATCCTGGACAATGATCACTCATTCCAACAGACCCTAGGAAGCAGGCCAATCCTCTCCTATAGACAGCCCACCTACTTGAAACAAATTCTCACCGCCTACTATACACCACACCATAGTAATGCTAACTCAGGAACAAATCCTGTCAATAAATCTTGGTGCCAACTCTGCCCACATATCTACACCAGAGACACCATTACAGGACCTAACCACATCAACCCTACCATCAGGCACTCATTCACCTGCACATCTACTAATGTAATATATACCAGTATGTGCTGGCAATGCTCCTCTGCCATATACATTGGCTAGACTGTACAGTCGCTATGTAAAATAATAAATGGACACAAATCAGCTATCAGAAACAGTAACACATCAGGAAAGGTAACATACAAAAATCTGTAGGCAAACACTTCAGTCTCTCGGGACACTCAGTAGGAGATTTAAATCTAGCCATCCTGCAACAACAAAAACTTCAAAAACAGACTCCAGAGAGAAACTGTGGCACAACAATTCATTTGCAAATTGGACACCATCACTCAAGGACTGAACAAAGACTGGGAATGGCTGGCCAGCTACAAAAGCAGTTTCTCCTCTTTTGACGTTCACAACTCCACATCAGCTGCTGAAAGAGGGCCCATCCTCAATGACTTCATTGACCTCATCAGCTCTGGCCTTCCTCTTGATTAGTATGCCTTCTTTTCATGACCTTGTATAATTAGACCTACACTGGAAACTCCACTCCAATGAATCGGATGAAGTGGGTCTTTACCCTTGAAAGCTTATCCTCCAAAAAATCTGTTAGTCTATATGGTACCACAAGACTTCTCATTTTCTCAGATACACACTACCACAACTACCTCTCTGATACACATAAATACATATTATTGAAATCATAGGGCAAATCAATATACCTAAATATAAGAATAAAAGACAAATACAGTAAAGTGGTTTTCTTCAATGCTCCTACTTGAAATCTACCATTTTGTATACTTACACCCTTTTGGGACCATTAGGAATAAAGATGGAAGGAAAAATAAATGGAGACCACACCAAAAGGAGGGTGGTAAGCCAAGCTTCCTGCCCAGTTATCTTATGCCGTCCCTCAGTAGGCAAAGAGATTGAGCACCCACATCTCTCTCTGGTGGATGTAGGTCCCCTCCTCCATTCAGTGGCACAGGTCCAAATTCCGAAACATGTGGACATTGTGGGTACAACTGGGCCAGCTAACATAGAGGTCTTGGAAGTGGCTCTGGCTGTCCACCATAGCCACTGAGTGGTAGCCCTTCCTGTTTATAAACCTTCCCCTGCTGTGGTTTCCGTCCAGGGCCCTGAAGCAGTTGAGGAACCCCATGTTGGTGAACCCTGCGATGTCTGCATCCAAGTCCCCGATCCACATGAGCCTGTGGAGCAGCAGGGTGTTCAGCACATGGACTGCCTGTGGGGATGGGACATAGGCACCCATGAGGGTGTGCAGTGTGCCCCTGGGCCCCCCCCCCCTGCATCCTTTTCCCTGGGCATCCTCTCTCCCCAGATGCTCCCCTTCCCGGGCTTCCCCCTTGGGCCCTCTCCCTGGACCTTTTCTGCAACTCCCCATATTCCAATGGGTCCCTGCCCAGGCCTCCTTACCTCCATGACAATGTCCCCAACAGTAGCCTTTCCCACACCGAACTGGTGTCCAATGGGTCAGTAGCTGTCTGGAGTGACCAGCTTCCAGACAGTGATGCCGACCCTTTTCTCCACAGCAAGGGTGTCATGGTTACTTGTAGGTGTCATGGTGCCTCAGGGCGGGGGTGAGCCACTGGCAGAACTCCAGGAGCCACATGCAGAAATTCAGGAGCCAGTGATCATCGTCCCACTCCCTCACGACCAGGTGATCCTACCACTCTGAGGTGGTGGGGTAGTTCCAGAGCCAGCGGAGCACCCGGCGGGGGTGTGAGGGACCAGGAGGGTCCCATAGTCTGGGACAACTCCTTCATACCCCAAGGAGGACTCCCCTTCCAGGAGCAGCTGGGTGGCTTCCTGCACAACGCTGAGCAGGGTGGCGCCTGCCTCAGCAACAGCCTGGAGGGCTTCTGGATGCTGCTGCTGGTGGTCCGTGGGTGCGTGCATTGGGCCTGTGAGTCTGGTATCAGCTCCACAGGCCTCACGCTATGCAGGTCGAGTGTGTTTGGGTGGGGCCCTTTAAAGAAGCAGCTAGCTTGTGCCCTGGAGGGGATAGTCCACCCTGTGACCCCACCTGCAGGTTTTTCTGGCCCCATATTTTGAAGGGAGCCGCTTTTGTGTGTAGACGCTCTCCAGGGTAGTTCCTTTCAATGTTGCCCATCACTGCGTCGATGTTGAACATCAAGGGCGCCAGGTCTGGAGGATGTGTTGATGCTATGCATCGAAGTAGCTTATTTCCAATGTCACTACAGCGAAATACACTACTTCAACATAGAGTTCTACTGTAGACATAGCTAGAGGAATACATAGATCCTTCCCAAATAGCACTTAAAAGCTAAAGATTAAACAGAGGCTTGCCTTATACTGCTGTGTCTATGTCCCCCTTTGATCTCAAGAGACGGTGGTTAGAAGCAGCAGTGAGGATCAATGGACGGTGTTCGAGTCTGCAACTTCTCTCATGGCTTATCCACCCAGTATTGGATTTGCATAGCTGATTGAAATAGCCACATGTACATCTATTTCTGAATTCTTGAGTTTTGAGTGTTTTTCCTCTTCTAAAAAGAAGTTCTTTCAATCTCCAACAGCGTACTTGCCAGCAAATTAAAGAAGTCTGCCTTGGAAGAATGGAGTATAAATGTGGATAGAAAACTGACTAGATCATCAGGCTGCAACAGTTAGTGACTAACAGGTCAATGTATCAAGCAGCCAGCATCAAGCGGAGTGCCACAGGGGTCAGTCCTGAAGCCAGCTTTATTCAACATCTTCATTTATTATTTAGATGTTAGGATGGGCCCCACCCTCAGGAAATTTGTGGATAACATGAAGCTTGGGTGGAGTAAATATGTTAGAGGGTAATGATAGAATCCAGAGTGACCTAGAAAAATTGGATTGGACCAAAAGAAATCTGTTGAGATTCAGCAACCATAAGTGCAGAGTCCTGTACTTAGGATGGAAGGACCAGCTGACCAAGCAGCAGTTTTGAAGAAAAGAAGGTGGGGTTTACAGTAGATGAGAAGCTGGACATGAAAGCTAATGGCATATTGGTTTGTATTAGTAGGAGTGCCAGTAAACCAAGAGAAGAGATTATTCCTCTTCATTCAGCAATGGCAAAGGCACATGTGGAGTACTGCACTCAGTTTTGGGCCCCCAGTACAAAAAGGATGCGGGCAAATTGGCGAGAGTTCAGCAGAGGGCAGTAAAATGATTAGGGGGCTGGCTATATGACTTACAAGGAGAAGCTGAGGGAACTGATTTTATTTGTTCTGTACAAGAGAAGAGTGTGTGTGTGTGGTGGGGTGGGGGGGGGATATGATAGCAACCTTCAAATACATGAATGAGGGTTCCACAGAGAATGGAGCTAAGCAATTCGGAGTGGTGGCAGGTGATAGGAGAAGGAGCAAAGGTCTCAAGATATTGGGCAAACTACTTCTCTAGGAGGGTGGTGAAACCCTGGAATGCATTACTCAGGGAATTCCCGGAAACACCTTAGAGATTTTTAACGCCCACCTTGACAAGGCCCTGGGTTTGAGATGCATTAGTGGGGATGGTATTGCTTTGAGCAGGGGGATTGGTTAGATGACCTTCTGTGATCTCTTCCTACCCTAATCTCTAATTCTGTGCCTTGCCCCCAAGGGTTGTATTGTGATCATGCAGATCACAAAAAGGATATGAATAACCACCCAGGAAGACTCATGAGTCAGCCATATGTTATAGCAAAGGAATTACCTCTGGTTCATGGCCTCAAAGTTTATTGAATTAAGACAAATGAATTATAATTTATTATATATTATACCATGGCCCCTTACAATCTTGAGAGATGGTGGTTACCACTAGTGGTGAGGATCTATGGGCAGCAATTGAGTCTGCAGCTTCTCTCATGGCTTATCCGTCATCTGTCATCTGCAATAACCATGTCACTCTATTTCCAAATTCTTGAGTCTGAGAGTTTTTCCTTCTAAGATGAAGTTCTTTTGTGTGGTTTGCACATATACTATCAAAGGATGGTGTGCCATGCCATAGTAACCGTCACCGGGTATTTTGATCTGATGATGTAGATTCCCAGGATTTTGGATTGAGGTTGAATTTTTTTCATGGTGTTTTTGCATGTATCCTTGAATCTTAGCTTTGGTCTTCCTCTCATTCTCAACACACATGACAGTTCACCTAAGAGGGTTTCTTTGGGAAGCTGTTCATCACTGATTCTTTGCACATGACCAAGCCAATGTTGTCTTCTGCTGTTGAGGATCACTGTGTGTCTGAGTATTCCAGATCTTGACAAGACATCTGCATTTGAAACTTTATGTTGCTAGTTGATATTCATAATTCTTCAGAGGCAGAGAAGATAGAAGCTGTTCATTTTTTTCTCCTGGTTTGAGCAGTTGGTCCTTGTCTCAGATCCATAGAGCAGAAAACTCAATACACATGCCTGGGAGATTAGTGTTACTGTCATCTTAGGATTGTTCCATGCTTTTTTGGTAAGTCTACCAACAAAGAGTAGCTACCTTACCGATTCTGATGTTTAGTTCTTTGTCCATGGATAGGTTTGTGGTGACTGTAGATCCAAGGTAACAGAATTGTTTAACCACATCTAATGGACTGTTATCCAGAATGACATTGGGTCACTGAGGTATACCTTGAGTGAATACAACAGTTTTTTCATACTTATGTCAAGGGAAAACAACTTGCAGGCTCTGGACTGAGAATCCATCAGTGACTGGAGTGTGTCTTCATTACGAGCAATGAGAACTGCATCATCTGTGAAGAGGAGTTCCCTAATGAGGACTTTCTTGGCCTTAGTTTTGGCCTTGAGTCTGGTCAGGTTGTAGAGAAAGCCTTGTGTGGAGAACCACATCGCTGCGTGAGTTTTGAAATGCACAAATTAATAGAACTGAGAAGACTATGCTGAAGAGGATAGGGACAAGAACACACCCTTGTTTGACTGCACTGTTCATCGCAAATGGTTCCCATGTAGATCCATCTTATTGCACTGTTGTTTTCACGTTTTCATGAAAGAATGTTATGAGCTCGAGTAGGGTTGGTAGGCAGCCAGTCTTGGTTAATACTCCGTATAGTCCTGATCTGCTAACTGTGTCAAACACCTTTGTTAAGTTTGTAAATGCTATGAATAACGGCTTCCTTGTTCTCTGCATTTATTCTGTAGTTGTTGAGGAGAGAAAAATCATGTCCATCGTTGACCTTCCAGCCCTGAAGCCAGACTGTGTTTCTGGATAGACTCTATCTGTGAGTTTTTGCAGGTGTTTGAGACTGTCACGGGCAAATGCTTTTCCTGTGATACTCAGTAAAGAGATGCCTTTGTAGTTGTTGCAGTCACCCTTATCACCTTTGTTTTTATAGAGAGTGATGATGTTTGCATCTTTCATGTCATGTGGGACATATCCTGCTCTCCAACATTTCAGCAGTAAATCATAGAGGAACAGGAAGAGCTCAGCCTTGTTTGCCTGGGGAACTCAGTGGGAAGGTGAATCTGGATCTGGGAGCATGCACCCCTCCACTAAATTCTCCAGTTTTTTACCATGAAAAACAATTTAACCTTATTATCTGAACTCAAACTGTAAATATCTTGCTTTTACAGGAAAAGCTAAAATTAAAGTGATCTCTCTCATTAGTTTTCTAAGGATCTGAAACCCAATTCTTTTCTTATTTTGGTAGACTATATATGGATGCAAATTTCTATGTGAAGAATTATATCCCTGAACTTCAGAGCAATCCTGTCATGTGTCGAAGTATTAATTGCTAATTTGTATCCCCAAGGCAGATCTATGTTAATGACTCCCTTTCTGTACAATTGTATCTATACTCTTAGACAACTCCTATTTAGGCCTTGATACGGCGAGTTAGAATCATTAGCACAAACAGACATATTAGAAGTTTGCCACCATACTTCTTTAATTGATCTCTTTTAACTGAGCTCTTGAGATGTGTGCTCAGCTTCCCGAATATCAATTTATCTTTAATTCGTAGTTCCTGCTCTTCAAATAAGTTAGCCAATTATATAGTCTTTGGTGTTATCACTTTTCTTAAACGAGTTGATTTAATTATTTATAGGAAAACATTTAAGCTTTTAAGAAATGGAACTGAGCTCTTCCTCTAAAATTATATTGCCCAAATTATTTTGTGCTTCCCCTTTTCTCCAGAAATTTTGTTAAACATTCAATATTATACACCCCAATCTTCACTCTCAGAGATTGAATTCACATGAGGGAATAGTGGATTATTGCAAAATGGGACTAAGAGATAGGATTGGTCAGATGATCGGTACTATAAATAGGTTAGACCAGCTGCTTATACAGAGATAATTTTTTTCACTTGACAGAAGTTAATGGATATCCTTCAGAATTCTAATGTGGGAATTTTGTGACTTTGCAGAATGTTGGGGGCTAGTTCTGAATGTCTGGTAACAAAGTAAATAGCATTTTTATATGCCAGAACAAACTAAGCATGTAGCTTAATCTTATCTGAGAAAATTCTGCCAGCAGCATCAATGACTCCCTGATTTCACTATCTTTGGTAGTCATAAGCGCACATATCTGACCTTGCCTGCAAGAGGCTTTCTTTATTTTAGGGTACACTTGTTAGCAATGCAATCTTTCAAAAACATACAATATTATTTCAGAAAGAAGGATGACAGTATGTCTACCAATGAGTGCATAACAGTCTTTCTAAGGATCTCTTCCTAGAACACAAAATATCATTAAGGAGTTTGTTCTTGATATTATAAAGGAATCTCAAGTTCTATTCCTTTCCTTTTCATAGTTATCACACTATTTAAGAAATTAGTAGTGGAGTTCTGTCATTAAGAATGTACCAGGTGCCCACTGAGAAAGAGACATTCACCTATTAGTATTTCACAGCTATTTACAGTTAAGCCTACTTTTATGCTAATGGTGTATCTTATTTCTTCCTGTGAAAAGAGGAGAAAAAGAAATGTTTTCTTCTTAAGGTTCATGACACAAGGAAGAGCTCTTGAGCAGGACTCTACCATAGAACTTATTACTTCTACCACATGGTTCCTTTAAAAAAAAAACCTATGTTTTCAATATTATTGCTCATCTTATTGAGTTTATGCTCTTTCAGATAATTTTCATATCTCCTGCCTGCTGATAAAATATTTGCATTAGCAAATACAACAGTAGAGAATGATTTACATGTATTTGTTTCAGGTTCCTTATTTTAATATGTTGAGCACCTATCTGAACCTTATGGCTACAGTTACCCTACAGCGATCTGTTTACAGAAGTTACTGTCGGAAGAGATGTTCCAACAGACTTTCTGTTGATAGATCATATCTACACATAAAAGCAGATCAACCTTTTGATCTGTGTTGTGGACAAAAGGGCCCTCAGAGTGTCTACACAGCTTTTTTGTTGACAGTTTCTGTTGACAAAATGCATTGTGTCTGTGCGTGCTCCATGGAGTTTTGTCTAAAAAACCCCAGGTTTGTCTACAAAACTCTCTAGTATACCCTTAGCCTATAGGAAGTCAGTCAAATTCTTTTCATTGTCTTGAGTGGAGTTTGGATCAGGAACTTGATTAAGGAAAACAACAGATATTTTCAGCCTCACTTTCTTTTGCACTGATACTTTAGCATGCCTTTAATACAAAAAAAATAAAACAAATTAAGAATCAGATCCCCCAGAAGGCTGTGTGATCAGAATCACTCACACCCCCAACAGACGTAATCAAGATTAAATGTAACATAAATTCAAAAAGAAATACCAAACACAGGGGCAATTTGCACCCAGTAAGTGTATCAACAGGGATGCTGCAGTAAAACCCTTATTTATCCTCCTTCATTAGATTGAAGACTAAAGTTAATTTGATTGTACAAAGAAAAAATCAAAATGCTATACTGTAGTTAGTCTTGAAATCAGCAGTCAGACATGTTAAACTGAAGAAATAGGCTACTACATCCTTGCAAGAAATGGGTAGTTTTGCTCAAGTGATGATAAATAAAGCTTTCAAAACTGGGACTAATATAGAATTAAAAATTAATTGTAGACTTTTAATAAACGAGTATTTTGCTTCTACAGACCAGTGAGTCAGTATTTCATATCCTTCGGGTTTTTTCTCCATGTTTGTAGAAATGTGCATAGTAAATCATAAGTAGACTACAGCACTAGTCTACCAGTTTCTTCTGTATTTAATAGATGTAAACCATTTTAGCACCTGTAAGAGGGTAGCCTACATGCCCTATAAGTATCTCTTCAATGTCCTGCCTCAGTCTCCCTTCTTCCTATAGTCCTCAAACTTTACAAACAGTATTTTCTCTGTGCCAACACTCCTGCATTTATTAATATCAAAATTGCAAACAAAATCCAAAGTCCCATAATAAAGTCCAGAAAATCCAGTTCAATTTCCTGCGCATGGAACACCACTCCCAGCCCTACCTGGTCAGAGCCTTGTTTTCCCAGTTTCTCAAACTGTTCTGCAGCTCTCGTTTTCTGCTATTTGAAAGGGACCTAAATCTCTGCTGCAGTTCCCTCCTTCATAAAGGCTCAAGTGTCATACCTGAAGCCTAGATGAGTAACAGGTAATCAGTAACAGATGCACAGGACCCAAGCCTAGGTGAGTAACAGGTAATCAGAAACAGATGCACAGGACCCTTCTCTTAAAGGGAAGTCCCAGTCCTGCAATGGAAAATATGGATGTAGGCCCTTACATGGAGTCACATCACAACAAGCAATGGTCTTTCTTAGAATTTATGTTAGCTGCCATCCAAATCAGTCTAGGTTGAATCTAAGTATGATCACTTTTGGTCCCAGTCCAAATGCTATTTACTAAAAGACTGTTCTCATCTCATGTTCTCACAATAAGCACATTTGTGTCTGGGAGCAATAGCTGCAAATTCAGGAAGAATACTTATATTTGGAGAAATTCTCTCTTATTCACACACACACACACCTGATTTATTCTCCATCCATCCTTCACAAGCCAGTTTCTTCATTTTTTGCCAATCTTTCAGCTTTATATCAGTCGCAAACAGCTTGACACAAATGAGTTCAGAGTATTGTCATCAATTCTCATGCTTTTACATTGGCACAAATTGTCCATGTCTTCCCATGATGAAACATATGTCAAGTCAGCCCAGCAGAACACTTCCAAATCAAAGCTACTGTCCTACAGTCAATATATACTAAAACAATCATAAAAGCATCCACCAGGTTTTCAGTCAGGGTCACAACAATATCCCCTTTTCAAATCTTTTAACAACTTAATATGTCACCTACCCTTTCTTGTGCTGTTAGACCGCAGAGAAACTGCTAAATGGTTATATACAAATAAGATCAAAGCAAATGGCCCAGATAAAGGGAAAGCTATAACTGCTGAATGATAAATCAGTGTTAAATAAATCTAAATCTACAAAAAATATACCTACATCTTGGATGAGCTGGCTGGCTTCAGCTGCATTTTGGCAAACTTTCACTTGGTGGATTGCCCTTGAAGATCATAGCCAGCTGGTGAACAGAAGAGCAGCCTCAGGCTTCTTTATATTCATATGCTAAATTCATAAACTCATTATTCATATCCTGGGTTCAGGGCTGGTGCCCCACCAGACTCAATATCAGTGAGCCACAAGATACCCTCCCCTATTTCACACAAAGGTAACTGTGAAGGGATGAAAAATCAAGCCCCTGACTGTAGCAACTGAACAGAGTGTCATGTACTCGATATGTTAAAGTTTGAAGAGGGATTTAATAGTTCATTTTTATTGCTGCCAATACAGCTTCAACACTAAGAGGAATGTGACTGCAACATTTTCTGCTTTGTACGGTATTTCTGTGAAATCTGTAGAGATTAGGCATCATTGGCTCTGCCTACATGGGCAGTCTCTGTTGACAGAGGTAACTGTCGACAAACAAACCCCGACAATACCTCCGTTGACAGATTCCGTTCACACACCAAAGCAGCTTGCTCTCTCTACAGAGACCCTCTACACTTACCGGCCACTCTGTCAACAGAACTGGCCCCGTAACCCTGGAAGCCAGGTGTGCATGGAGGACAATCCCTTCTTGGAACACAGCCTCTGCATGCCCTTTAAAGGGCCCCCTTCCCGTGCTGAGACTTGCCTACCTCTTGCAGGCAACACTAAGCTGTTGCAGGGCTCCTTGCGGTTTGTGAGAGACACTGCTCTTTCCAAACCTCTCTACCTTAGTGACCCATCACCCTTCCTGACACTCCACCTTTTCTGATACCCACCCCCTGACCCCACCCCCTCCCCCACCCCAACCCACCCCCCTGCCCGACCCACACCCTTTCTGACTGTGACCAGGACAAAGCAGCCCCTGGGCACACCTGGGACCGCAGACCAGCTCTGGCTGGCCCTGCCACAGGCCACCATCAGACTCTACGACCACATCAAGGGGAGGATCCCGAGAGAAGGCCTGCAGAGCAGGCCCCCAACAGCATAGTGCCACTGCTGCACTCACTCCCCTCGGGTGACCAAGCAGATCTGGTGTCACCCCACCAGCTCCAGTTGGTGGGACTGTCTGGTCCTGGGACAGTGTGGTGACCAGCTATGGACACAGAATTTCAGGATGCACAAGGACACGTTCCTGGAACTGTGCAACTGACTTGCCCCCGCCCTGAGATGTCACAATACCAACATGCAGCTGCCCATCCCCATGGAGAAGAGGGTGTGGAAGCTGGCAACCCCCGACAGCTGCCGCTCCATGGGTCACCAATTCGGTGTCTGGAGGCCCACTGTCGGACCATCATGATGCAGGTAAGGAAAACATCTGTCAGAAGGCTGTCCACAGCAGGAGCAGGGACAGGAGGAGGGGTACAGGTTCAGAAGGGGATGGAGGTTGGGGCAGGGGACAGAGGGATGTGAGGCTCACTGTAGCCCAGGATCCCCATACCCCAAGACCCTCATGGGTGTGTCTGGTCTCCCCCACTCACAGGTGGTGCAAGCCATCAATGCTGTCCTTCTATGGAGCTTGGTGCAGATCACTGATGTGGGCACCCTCGTTGCCAGTTTTGAATGCGTTGGCTTCCCCAACTGTTTTGCAGCAGTAGATGGGACCCAGATCCCCAACCAGGCCCCAGAACACAGCACTGGCTGATACCTGAATCAGAAGACTTGCTACTCTGTGGCGGTACAGGTCCTGATGGATGACTGAGGACAATTCCTCAACATCTATGTCGGGTGGTCAGAAAGGAGCCATGATGCCTGTTCTGGCAGATGGAGATGGGCACCTGCATCCCCTAGAAGAAGCTGGCTGTCGGGGACATGCAGATGCCCCTGTGCATCATCAGGGATGCAGACTACCTGCTCCTCCCTTGGCTAATGAGGCCCTACACAGGTCATCTGGACCCCACTCAGGAATGCTTCAATGTCAGGCTGGCACAGGCATGAAACCCCACTGAGCTCACCTTTGGGTGCCTGAAGGGGAGGTTCTGGCGCCTTCTAAAGTGTCTGGACGTGTGGGAGTGGAACATTTCCCATGTCATTGCCACCTCTTGCACCCTCCATAACTTGGTGGACATGAAGAGGGAAGACTTTCTGCTGGGGTGAGGGCCAGAGGGTGGCAGACCCTATGAACAGCTGGGTGCTGCACCTAGCTATCAGGTGCATGCCAAGGGGGTCTGCATCTGGGAGGCACTATGAAAGCACCTTGCCCCATGGCCCCCAATAACTGGTCCCAGGTCATCTCCAAGGCTGCCCCGTGCCTACAACCCTTCCAACCCCCACCATCACCCCTCCTGTCCCCCACACCACAACCCCTACCCACACCCAAAAGGAAGCACACAGGGATGGTCTTAAAAAAACCAAAACTTTCCGACAGGAACCTAAACCATTTGCCAAATGATAGGTAACTGTGAAAGACCTAAACCAACTAATTGTAGAAACCTAAAAGCTCTGTATGGATTCTGTACACCTATGAACTATATACATAACTACGGAGGTGGTCAGAATGGCTGGCCTCTCAACCAGGAGTGGGGCTGTCAACTGGGAGGGGGACACTATCCTAGGGAGGGGGTGGATGGCCTTGAGCCATGCCTGCCATGGGCTCCCCATCCACCTCAGGTCTGTGGACCACCTCAATGCTGGGTCAGGGCTAGAAGCACAAGGAGGTAGAGGTGGGGGAAGCAGCCATGGGGTCAGGTTTGGCAGTGGGAGCAAGGGGGACCCTGAGGGTGTGGGCATGGGCTACTGCACTGCCAGCCACAGGGCCTCAGGAGCATCTGGGGCACGTGCTTCGGGATGGCAGGGCACCAGCAGCTGGGGTTGGCAGGACCCCAGGATACCAGGACCCAGAGCCCCTCAGGCCTCAACCAGGTCCAGGGCATGGTCCACACAGGCCAGCCATAGTTCCAAAGACTGTACCTGTTCCTGCTCTGCCTGACGCAGCTCCCAGTCCACTTGCAGTCACTCCCTGGCAATGACATTCTGCTCCTGGATGGAAGTTGCCAATGCATGGTGGCTGCCATCTGCTGGGTGGCAATGGACCCTTGGGCCACAGATGCACATTGGGGGGTGGTGATGTGTCCTCCCTGGGTGGCACACATCCTGGTCCCACTGGCTCAGGCTCCTCACCAGGGCCGCCAGGCTGGGCAGCGGAGCTGGACTGGCTCTTGTATGGGATGGCTGTAGAGTGGAAAGCAGGGAAAACACTGGGGTCATACTCTTCACAGCCCCTCTGGGCCAATCCCCAGGCAGCAGACCCCAAGGCCATGGGATGGGTCCATCTGAACCTTGTACCCCATTGTCCCCTGGACAGTAGGCTATGTTGGACAAGGACACTCTGGTGTCCTGGGAACCGACTGGACTACTGCCCCCCCATCAGGCCAGCCCCAGGGGCTGGTGCTTGGGGGTGGGGTGGACATGTAGCGGTCCCACCTGTGGGTGGCTGGCATGCCAATTTCAGCTGGATCCACCCCATGGCCTCCTGCCCCAAACACACCTGTAGCCTATAATGCTGTCCAGAGGGTTCGGTGCTGCCTGTCACCTGTGGCTGTGCCCAATAGAGGGGAGCAACACCCAGAGGTGGGCCATGCAGGGTCGGCCCATTGCTTGTGTGGATGGCTGCTTCCCCCCAATGTACTGGGTGTCAGGCAACTTGTCATGGGGCTGTGAGCAGCCCAGCAGCTGTGTCCAGGGGCTGCCTACGGGGTCCAGGTGGGACACCCCAGGATATGCATTGTGTAGGTGTAGGTGCCAGGACTGGTATGGGTGTTCCTGGCAGGGCCATCCCATAGGTGACCATAGCACAACCTGCCCCCCCCAAGAGATGCATGTGGCAGCTCACTGGAGGGTCGTGGGAACATGTCTGGGGATGCCTATGCAGATGCTGTGGTGCTGGAGGGGCCAGAGGACAGGGTGATGGTCAAGGTGCCCTGGCTGGACTCAAGGTAGGAGTTTGGGATGTCCTGGGGCTCTGAGGATGATTCCAGGTCTGAGGTGATAGCGTCACTGGTGGGGACCTCCTCTCCAATGTCCACCATCTCCAGGCCTGGTACCCCATCCTTGCCCCTCAGCAAATGATGCTGGATGTCATACTGGGGGCAGGAGGGCACCTCTACTCCCAAGTGGTGCTGGCTGTCCCCAGTCTGCATGTAGCCCTGTCGCAGCTGCTTGATTTTTGCATGAACCTGTTGTAGGGTGCATGCCAGGTGCCCGTCCTATGACAGAGCTTCAGCAATGCAGCTGTAGCCAAGGGTGTTGGCGTTGGGGTCCAGGGCAAGTGGTTCACCCGGACCTCAGTGCTGGACCAGCAAAGGGTCCACTTGTGGGTCCCACTTGCAGACTCCTGGGATGGCTTGCAGGGCTCCTGGAGGGTCCAGGGTTGTCCCGGGAAGTATGTGCTATATCTCTAATGGCTGGGGAGTGGCTGCTGGGGTGTGGGACTCAGCACATGCTGCCAGCATATGGCCACACCCCCAGCTTCCTGCACCAGACTTCTTGGAGTCCTGGTGCTTTAAGGGAGGGTGGAAGCAGTAGCCATAGAGTCCCGCTGCCATGTAGGACCCGCTCTGTCGACATGGGCACTCTGACAATAAAATACTGTCTACAGAGGTGTCATACCTGAACAGGGAGAAGTATAATGCTGCAAACAGAATGTCTGAATTCTGTCGACAGAGTGCTTTAGCCATGTAGATGCTCAGGGTGTTCTGTCGACAGAGGGACCCTCCTGTTGACAAGGGCTGCCCATGTAGATGCAGCCGTTTTGTACAACAACAGAAAATATGTATTCATGTGTTCTGTCAGAACAGGGAGAATAGAAGCTATTTTACAACCACACCATAAACTTTTGAAGAAAATTAGACTACTACAATTTTTCCTGTTAGCTGATTATTAGATAAAATGACCCATATCACCAGCACTTAGCTTTTGCTTTTTCCCAGCTACTCAATACAAATAGACAAGGATTCAGAATGAGTGAAAAAGAAGAAAAGGGAAGATGGGAAATGGCTCTGTTCCCCCCATACTGAGATACAGAAGATGTCTCACCCCAGAAACAAAACCTTGTAATGCCTCCCAATAGTCTTACGGGGCAAGGATAAAATATCTTAGATAACCTCGTGTTCCCTGCTGATTTCTCGGCGGAAGCACAGTACTGGACCCTACTAAACCAAACTGGAAGCACAGTACTGGACCCTACTAAAGTAAGGTTTTGATCATCCAGTTTGGTGATTCACCCTTTCATTTAGGCAATACCAAAAGATATGAGCATTTCATCATTTGACCTAGTAACTCTGGACATCTCTCCTACAGACCCCTCAGACTCAGAGTGGGACAAATGTTGTACTGCACCTTCAACACAGACGTTCTACTGTCTAGATTGATCACAGCTTCATCCATCTCATTTACGGAATGAATTTTACTAGACTACGCATCACCATCAAATTTCAACAGATTGCAAGACTACTAGACGACTCCAGATCCCGCTAATAACAACATAAAGATTCCTTATTGGACATCACCAATGCAGTAAAAGAGACAAATAGAATCTTCTATTCCTAAACTAACAAAGTTATAAATTGAAGACAGCAGACTTATTCTGTATAGTGAACTGAAGAGCCTGGATTAGATCGTCCAAACATCAGACCCCAAGCACCAATCTCTGCAAAGCACTCTCATCTTACTTTGGGGAACAGATCGATTAAACACAAGAGAAAATAGGCAAGCCTCATCCAAATCATCCTTGTTAGAATTTGGCTCTATCACAGTCTTTAAGATGAAAGAAGGCTTGACAAATATTCGAGCTGCCACGGAGTTTTGCCATTCCTAGCTGCTGGCAGTCATTAAAGTTCAGCAATGTTCACTGTTAAGGAAAAAAATGTTATCTTTTTTCAAAGAAGTTAACATGTCAACACACTGAGGAAAAAAAACCAAGTCAACACAATCCCCTAGACCACATTAAATTCAGATGGCCTTTCAGACACTCAAGAATCTGTGGAATACTATAGGGACTCCCAGAATCTTCATACTCAATCTGTGTGGATTTCCAACTCCTCCCAAGATTTGTGGTAGTCGTAGGTTTTTTCACAGATGTTTCCCTAACTTTTGTGGTTTTTTTGGGGTTACATGACTCTATCAAGCTCTCAAATGGAACCCACAAGGAAAACACAAAAGAAGACGACTTAGGACAACACAGAGAAAATCTACTGAGATTGAAGGACAGCAACTGGGATACTCCTGGAGTCAGCTAGAAGTTATGTCGCAAAACAGGGTGAAGTGTGGGAGACTTGTAGATGACCTATGTTCCACTCAGAGTACAAGGGCTTAAGTCATAGACTCCCAGACTATTTGGTATTTAAACAGAGGGTCAGTTGCAGAGTAACGAGTAAAGGGGAAGCGTGCTCTCACCACTCATCTCCAGTCGCTTGCTGGACTCCCTCTGCCATCAATTTCACTCTTTTGCCTTGGGCTCTGAGGTGCAGAACAGAGGAATACACATCCATTGTTCATAGCAAAGCTATCCCTTTCATAAAGTTTGTACATGTCCTCAAGAGTTGAAAAATCATTCCCTTAATTTATGGCTCATTGAACTTTAACTGAATTTATTTGATAAATGAGGTGTGTTTAGACTAATTACTCTGTAAAAATAATTTTCCCTAATCGCAATTTACAAACACAACATT
Organism: Carettochelys insculpta; assembly: GCF_033958435.1. Classification (NCBI taxonomy): domain Eukaryota; kingdom Metazoa; phylum Chordata; order Testudines; family Carettochelyidae; genus Carettochelys; species Carettochelys insculpta. The sequence continues at coordinate 54,742,618 of NC_134141.1, read as the reverse complement.
TGAACTATAAATGAAAAGGAAAATATGAAAAAGAGATTCTGCTTTGACTGGAATGTTTACTGCATGTTTTTGAAGGCATTTATACTGCAAAAAATCAACATATTAGTTAATCATTTTGTATTCACTCAGTCCTATTTTATGTGAGGTGAACAAACACTTCTGCACTCCAGTGAAGACCTCATACATAACATGAGCACTATGACAGGCAAGTACAGGATCATACCGTTGAGCCCCAGGCTCCACCACCACCAGTCTTGGGGAAGAAAATTAGTTGCAAGTAAAAGCTGACCCCCATATTTTCCACCTGGTCATGCCATTTTAGGCATGAGGCTATATGTAGTTGGAATTTGGCACAGGAATTTATTCAAGCCACTTCACTTTTAAGCAAGAAGGAGCAGGAAGCTTTAAAAAAAAAAAAAAAAAAACAGAAGTATTGCCAGTTCCTGTGCGGGGCTCCACACATTTAGGGTAGTAGGATTGCATGGTTAGGTGTCAGGGATGAGGCCTGGCTACTTTAGGCAATATCAATGTCCATAAATCCCTGACAGAAAATACCTGAGGTAAAACTAAGGCTGAACCAGGAATCCTGCTCACTGCTATCCAACAGTCTTGGAAGTGATATGAGGGACAAGATGTGGGTATGTACACAGATACCTTCCCTCTGTGGTTTTAATTGCAGCCAGCCTTCCAGGGGATTGGTGGCCGAGGCTCCAATGCATGTCCATATGAACACCCTAAGATCTGTAGGATTCCACACATGACCATAATGGTCCCATCTCACTTCAAATCTTTGGCTTAGCTTTCTAAGGGATTTCCCATATTTAATTAACTCATTTTGTTTAAAATGTGTGTAGGCTGGAGAGGATTTTGACTCATTCTTAGTCTCTTCCTCACAGAAGAACAGAACCCAGCTGCTGATGTTGGGAGTCATGGCAAAAATGCCAATATTTTAAAAGTATTTTAAGGGAAAATTATTCAAAAATATTGGACCATCTAGGGCCACTAGTTCTACAGTTATTAAAAAGTTTTTTTTCCTGTATTTTGGTGCATCTGTAGTAGTGCCTTAACACTAATTAACAATAGTAGGTAAAAGTTATTCTATTAGTTCCACTCTTATACCTTGATTAGCATCCACACAGGAAGATAAGTCCTCTGACTCGGAGTAACTCTTGAGCTGCTTCTACATTCACCCCTCACATCAGAGATGGCATGGTAATGAAGCAATTTGAAGCAGGCTAATAAGGTGCCAACATGCCTATTCACTGCCTTGTTAGCATAATGGCAGCCAAGCAAATTTTGAAGAACAGGCTTCGAATTGCACATTGACAGTGTAGATGGGGGCAGCTTCGAAATAAGTGCCCCACTTCGACATTCCCTTATTCTGCTCTAGCTCTATGGGAGTAAGGGAATGTCGAAGTGGGGCACTTATTTCGAAGCTGCCTCCATCTACACTGTCAATCTGCAATTCAAAGTCTTCACTTCAAAATTCATGTGGCCACCATTATGCTAACAAGATTCTTAATATGCACTTTGGTGCCTCGTTAGCCTGCTTCGAATTGCCTTATTACCATGCCACCTCCAATGGGAGACAGCGAGTGTAGAAGCAGCGTCTCTCTCTCTCTCTCTACTTTCAGCAATTATTGTCTGGGAGGATGGGGAAGGCTAGTTAACATAATTTTTAAAAATCTTCCAAAGGATCCATTTTAAAGGGCTAGGAGTCACTCTAGCTGAAGGGGGCTAGAGGAATCATATTCAGGGGCTACAGGGGGCAAGGGGAGTCTCACTCAGGCTGGAGGGGGTGAGGCCGGTCACACTCAGGGGCTAGGAGTCACTCAGGGGCTTCAGGGGGCCAGAGGCATCACGTTCAGGGGCTAGGAATCACTCAGGGGTGAAGGGAGCTAAGGGCGTCTCACTCAGGAGATAGGAGTCACTCACAGGCTGGAGGGACCTAGGGGAGGCACAGGGACACCTGCAGCTGGAAGAGGGCTGGGCACAGAGCCCCAGCTGGCAGCACCAGCTGCAGGAACCCCATCTCCTGCAGAGGCTGGAAGCCAGGAAACTGATCAGCTCTACCCTCCCTTTTTCCCAACCTCAGACTCAGGCCCTCACCTTATCTGAGCTGGGCATTGGTCCTCAGGTATACAGCTCTCTACCTTGCAGCTGAAAGTGGCCTCCATATAATTGATTGGTTTAACTGTCTGATAGCTTTTAATCTAATTAAGAAGTTAAAAACCACTTCAGGAATATGAATAGTTCTTAATAACTATCTGTGGAATTACTCACTCCAACCAACAACACTTTCAAAATACATTCATAACCCATACTTGAGTACTAACCTACAGGTTGAAAAACTCTATCATACATCTAGTATGCTTCCTCAAGCTGGATACCCCACCTGGGCCAAGGGTCTTTTAGGTTAGGTTGGCTCACTTCCCCCATTGAATAAACCCTATGGCTGTGGCCACACTTGGCCAAAATTTCTAAAGGGCCCCACAGACTTCAAATAAGGAGTCACTGGTAGGAGTAAAGGTATTTAGAAGTCTGTGGGGTCCTTTCAAAAAGGGCCCAGTGTAGCTGATCTGCACACGATTGAAACACAGAACTTTTGAAGTGTCAAGACCAGTAGCATGCGAATGAGGCACTGAATATTCAGTTCAGTGCCTCATGAATATTTTCCAATTTGCATGGCCCTTTTGAAATTTTGGCCAAGTGTGGCCACAGCCTATATGTTATGCATACAACATAAAATTGTATAGCATATTTATTTTTGTGTGGTTTACAGGACGTCTCCAAATTGTGCAGTTTTACTCATGGAACTCCTCATGGAACTGCTCAACCATGTGCATATTAAACCTGACAGCTGCCATTCTGATTCTCCAGTTTACAAATTGGAGCTGCCAGACAGCAGGTAGCAGCTTCTTCATTCCCCCCACTTATCATCTAGAAGGAGGCATATAACAAAATGTTAGAGGCTTCAGGCTTAAATATGTACAAGCAGTCAGTACAAATTTACTTCCAATATTTCAAAACTCAAGGCATGTACATCTTCTATTCATGTGCTTACCTATGGATTATAGATTACTCATCAAAGCATTCTATTCATATACATCTATCTATGTAGGTACTTCCCTCCTCCTTGTCATCATAGTGTCTACATCCCTTCCAAGTGTTTAAATATGAAAATAATACTCTCTTTCTTCCTCCTTAACCTGTAGAAGAAGTATGTATGTAATTATGTAAAGGAATTGGTAATTTGTGAAGAAATCGTTGAGGGAAAGCTAGATGATAGAAATTAATTTAGCCTGGAAAGCAAATTTTGTGGTCAGTCTGATCTTTTTGACTGAGTCTGTTTAGAAAATGAAGCAGATTTTTCCGAAGTATTTAAAGCAAATTATCCATGAGCTGAAAACTATAACCAATGTAAAAACATACAAAGGAAGCCAGTTTTGTCGCACTGCAAAAGAATTCAAAACATTTATGGTACAAAAGCTAGTACAAGCAAAGCTCTTCCACAGCTGTTATTTCTTTTACAATGTTACAATGTTTGTTGCTTTAAGGCAAATCATTTCAAGCTTTTAAACATACACAACTTTCAGTGTACTTAGGTGTGAGACAACTGTTCTGACCCAAATATATTTGATTATGTTATCACGGGTGAAAATAAAAAACATATAATAAAAATTCTTGGCCATTCAGACTGTCTCATGGGTTTTAGAGGAACTTATATTTTATTGTTTGTGGCTATGGGGTACTGTATGACAAATGGTCTCATCCAGATCTGAAATCATTTGTTAATGACAAAATTCTAATAATGAAGTAATTGGTGGGGGGATGCAAAGCAGGAGCTCCCTTTCCAATAGCTGCCATGGTCATGAGCTGAGTTAGTGCGCTCAGGGCTTGCTTATACTTAGGCTATGTGTACACTACATGGTAAATTAAAATTTAAGGCAGTTAGCTTGATTGTATCAAGTGCCTGTCTTCACTGTAAATACAATTAGCTCAATTTAGGGAGCATTAATATCAATATCATAACATCGTCAAAACCAGCTGGGTGTAGCATCAAATTCAAATTTAAAAGTCCAAATGAAGGCCAGTGTGGAAGCTCCACATCTTAAAATTGAATTCATTAGGTCCTAGGGGTGTCCCATATGTATCCCACAATGCCCCAAAGTACTCCTCTCTGGCTACTTCCATTTCCACTGCTCTCTAGTAGGGCCGCGTCTACATGAGCCCCAAACTTCGAAATGGCCATGCAAGTGGCCATTCTGAAGTTTACTAATGAAGCACTGAAATACTTATTCAACACTTCATTAGCATGCGCGGGACCGCGGCACTTCGAAATTGATGTGCCTTGCAGCCACGCGGCTCGTCCCGACGGGGCTCCTTTTCGAAAGTACCCCGCCTACTTTGAAGTCCCCTTATTCCCATCTGCTCATAGGAATAAGGGGACTTCGAAGTAGGTGGGGTCCTTTCGAAAAGGAGCCCCGTCGGGACGAGCCGCACTGCAGTGAGGCGCATCAATTTTGAAGTGCCACGGCCGCCCGCATGGTAATGAAGCACTGAATATGTATTTCAGCGCTTCCTTAGTAAACTTTGAAATGGCAATTGCATGGCCATTTCAAAGTTTGGGGGTAGTGTAGACATGGCCTAGGTGTGCAAGAATTAGATAACAGGTAGCCTATGAATTTGAATTCAGCACCAGGAAGCCCATAGCTATGAGGTCATGCTTGCATTCTTTCTTTATTATCAGTGCTGTGAGCACATCTACCCATTCACAATGGCCCAAACACAGAGTTTATGGTTCTGTCTCTACCTCTGCAAGCTCAGCACTTGGATTTTTTGTTCAGCGCTGGCGCCTGCGCTTACCCCGCCACACCAAGCTGTTGGTAGGGCGGCGGGGGGGGGGGGCGGTGCATGAAAAAAAGTCTGAGAAATTTCTTCTCAGTGGTTTACATTTGCGCAAGCCCCACCCCATCCCAAGCACCAGGCAGTTGGGTTCTTTCCTGAACCCAACCACATCATGTGACTAGCCCCCAGCCCAATAAAAGGAGCCTGATGTTCAGCGTGGACCATGCTTCCAGGCAGCACCATGTCCTGGCTTGCGTGTGGTGAGGGCTCCAAGGGCGGAAAAGATTTTCAGTGGCATGGTGCCACCAGTAGGGGGCTGCTTCAAGTGGTCCCCATCCTCACGACAAATATTTTTGGGGCCTTGCTGCTGCCAGCAGGACCATTTCAACTGGCTCTGCAGATGTAGTCCCCACACACACCCCACACAAAAAGATTTTCAGGGAACAATTTCTACTGTTCCATTGTCCTCTGATCCACACAATACCCCCTCCCACCACCACAAGGAGTAAGGGGGTCCAGCACCCTGACAGTTAGTCAGTGCCACCCTCCCCCCCCGACCTGTGCACCATTGCTCATTGGAATTTGGCAACTCTGTGTAGTGTAATGTAGTGGGAAGCCAAAAATTTTTTTTCTAACCTTTTCTGTTACCGTTCTTCACACTCTGGCCCCCCTTAACATAGGAAAGAGTGAGTGGAGGGCCTGCTGCGATGACACAGATGCAGACACCTTGCTGCATTGTAAAGCCCATTGCAGACACCTGCTGCTTTTGTAAGATCCTTGATGTTTCAGTTATCAAAGTAAGTGATTTCAGCAACATCCCATTTTGAAAGCTCAAAATCTTTTTCCTGACCCCTGAATGCAGGGAAGAGTAGTTGTGATGACAGAAAGCAGATGGGCCGTTTCTACACAGGCCACTTCCTGTGGAAGTGGCATGCTAATACATGGAGTGAAAGATGCTAATGATGCACAGATGCAAATTCCCCACGCCTCATTAGCATAACATCGCATGATTTGGAGTCCAGAAGACTGTTTTTTTGGACTCCAAAAGGCCATGTAGAAGCACAGCCCCAGTGGGGCTTCGGGAAGGAAGTCCTTCTTCTGGAGGCCCCTTCTCGAAAATAGATACTTTCAGCAGAACTTTGGGCACTTGGCAGGCTTTATTGCCTCGCTGCACTTCTCACTGTAATGCTATTAATAGTCAACATCTCATCAATGGCTTATAACTACAAAGCCGCATCTACACGTGCACTCTACTTCGAAGTAGCGGCCCCAACTTCGAAATAGTGCCCGTCAGAGGTACACGTGTTGGGCGCTATTTCAAAGTTAACATCGACGTTAGGCGGCGAGACATTGAAGCCGCTAACCCCATGAGGGGATGGGAATAGTGCCCTACTTCAATGTTCAACGTCGAAGTAGGGAATGTGTAGTCATTGCGCGTCCCACAACATCGAAATTGCGGGGTCCAACACAGCGGCCATCAGCTGAGGGGTTGAGAGACATTCTCTCCAGCCCCTGAGCTCAATGGTGGCCGCGTGGAGCGGCCCCTTAAAGCTCCCTGCCCCCTCCCTTCCTGTGCAGGAAGCTGAGAGAACATGCAGGCGGCAGCCCAGACACGCGGCCAGCCTGCATGTCCCTCAGCCAGCTAGAGACACCCACCCAGCTGCGATGGCCGCCTGGCAGCCCCCACAGCGCCCCCAGGGGACCCCCCCAAGGGGAGCCAGGGCTCCCAGCCCAGGAGCCAGGCAGCGAAGCAGCAGCGGGGCCCCTCCTGGACGGAGGCCGAGCTTCGGGACCTGCTGGGGCTCTGGAGCGAGGAGGAGGTGCTCCAGGTAATGGGGAGCAAGAGGGGGAATGCGGATGAGTTCGCTCGGCTGGCCGAGGGCCTGGCCGCCCGGGGTCACCCTGCCCGCACTCTGGATCAAGTCCGGAGTAAAGTGAAGGAGCTGCAGCAGGGTTACGCCCAGGCCCGGGATGCGGCCGGCCGATCTGGAGCCGCCTCCATCACTTGCCCCTTTTACAGGGAGCTCAGGGACATCCTCGGCCCCCGGCACACCTCCTCCCCTCTGGCCACTCTTGACATCTCGGCTGAGGAGCCCCAGCAGGCCCCAGAGGCGGAGTCCACCCCAGAGGCAAGCCCCGCACCCCGGGGGCCCCCCCAGGAGCCCAACCCCGGGGCACCAGAGCAGGAGGAGGAGGAGGGGGTGACTCCTCCTCCAGTGACATCGGGCTCCAAATAATGATGCCGTCCCGGAGCTCCAGCCGGGTGTCCGCCCCCTGGGTGTCCCCTGACCGTGGGAGTGGACCGTCAGGTATGTACCCCCCGCCCCCCGGTGCACACCCCTGGTGTTGAGGGACGGGGGTAATAGATATGACCAGGGCCCTCCACATGCCCAGATGACCATGGCCCCAAGGACAGCAGTAGCATGTCCCTCAGAAGAGTCCATCAACCCCTGCCCCCACCAGCACGACAGTGCCATGCCCCATCCCTGGGGCTGGGGGGAGCGGAACCTCTAGGGTCCCTCGGGGGGGAGGGGGTGGGACACCCAGCAGCAGCAGCAGCAGCATGTGATGGAGTGGGGGGAGTGCAAATGCGAGACTCAGGCTAGATATGAGAAACAAGCTGAATAGCTCCCAGTGGCTAAGGATGATCCTGGGGCTACAACTGGCAGGTTACACCTCTGCCCTGAGCAAAGAGGAGGGAGGAGCCGAGCTGGGTTTGAATCGGGGGTGGCAGTTAGAGGCTAGGGGAAGGGAGAGCTAGAAGGCAGCCAGCCTGAGAAGGGGGAAAGCTACACCCCCAGAGGGGCACCCCTCGGGGTCTTCTCCCCAGGACGGGTTGGAAGGACCGTCTCTGACTGCTGTACTGTCGCTTCTGTGAGAAACTGGCATCTGTTGCCTAAGAAACCTCTCCTGTCATACTTGCTGAGTGAGAGTCACTCCTGCCAGCAGACGGGGTGCAGTGCAGGGGGACTCCTGGACCCCATCACAGCAGCATCTCTCAGGGACGGGGATGGGGAACCTGCAGCAGAGGGGTGGGGGGACAAGGGCCACGGCTCAGGGCCCACACTAACAGCTGTCTTCACTCTTCTTCCCCCCTCCTGTGTTCCACAGCTGCACCATCGGAAGGACCGGAGAGCGCAGGCGAGGCATCAGTGGTTCCAGAAAGCCCTCCGGGAACATTGCTCCAGGCCAGCCCCTCAGCAGAGGACCGACCAGCCCCACGGTGGGCAAGATGGTGGACCCAGCACCAGCAGCCGCCGGCGATGGACCCCCAGCTGCTGGCCCTTCACCGCCAGCAGGTGGAGGTCGCCGAGTAGCGCCCGCGGGTGGAACAACACCGCCTCCACCTGCAGGAGCAGGCTCTGGCCTGGCGGCAGGAGGCATGGGGGGCCTACATGCAGACTTTCAACCTCATTGCAGACTACCTGGCCCCCCATGCCATGCCGGCCACTGCTGCGCCCACCCTGCCTGCTCCACCCGCTGCTCCACCCACTGCGCCACCCACTGCTCCAGCCGCCGCACTGTCCGCCATCGCACCGCCACCTGCCACCGAGGGCCATTCCGCCGAGGGGGACCTGGGGCCAGCTGACACTCACTGGCCATATCTCCCGGTCCGCTTGGCCCCCAGCCAGCCCCAGACAGGGCTGTGGCCAAGGCGGGGATCCCGGCCGACCACCCCCAGCGCTGGACTGTAGGGGCGTGGGGCCCAGGACATGGCCCCCCCCCTTTGTATATATTCCCCCCACTTTTAAGTTATTTTTTTGCTGTAAATAGTTTGTATTTGTGACCCCCATTTTCCAATGCTGATCCTTACCCCGCCATGTAAATAGTTCTCCCCTTCCTTGTCTTCCCCTTTCATGTTATCCCTGTTTTTATAATATATACATATATAAGTTAGAATTTCCGTTATAATAAGCGTTCAAAAGATGTTTGATTTGACAAACAACTGTCTGCTTTTATTTTTACAAGAAAAGTCGGGGGGGGGGTGCTCTTGGGTGCTCTGTGGTGTGGGCGTAGGGGCAGGGAGTGTTTTGGAGGACGGGGGGGCAGTGGGGGGCCTGCCAGTGTTCACCCCACAGCCTCGTCGAACTGGGCCCGCAGGGCCTCCCGGACCCAGGTCCCTTCGGGGTCCACCTGGAGACTGGGGGCAGCGGGTGGCTGCACATCGGCCCTGCTGGCCTCCACAGCCCAGCCGTGAAAGAAGGCCTCCCCCTTGCTGTCCACCAGGTTGTGTAGGGTGCTGCACGCACCCACAATCTGGGGGATGTTGGTGGGGCCCGCATCCAGGCGGGTGAGGAGACACCTCCAGCGCCCTTTGAGGCGGCCAAATGAGCACTCCACCACCTGGCACGTGTGGTTCAGGCGCTGGTTGAAGCGCTCCTGGCTGTCAGAGAGATGGCCCGTGTACGGGTGCATGAGCCAGGACCGGAGGGGGTATGCCGCATCTGCAATGACGCAGAGGGGCATGGTGGTGTCCCCCACAGGGATCTCCCACTGGGGGATGTAGGTTCCTGCCTCCAGCCGGCGGCACAGGCCCGAGTTCCGGAATACCCGGGCGTCATGGGTGCTGCCAGACCAGCCCACATAAATGTCCAGGAAACAGCCCTGGCTGTCCACCAAGGCCTGGAGGACCACTGAGTGGTAGCCCTTCCTGTTTATGTAGCGTCCTCCACTGTGCTCCGGGGCGCGGATGGGGATGTGAGTCCCATCCAGAGCCCCAAAGCAACTGGGGAAGCCCAGGGTGGCAAAGCCCGCAATGGCAGCATCCGGGTTCCCAAGCCTCATGAGCCTGTGGAGGAGCATGGCATTGATGGTGCGGACGACCTGCAGGGGAAGCACATGGGAGAGCACCAATGAGGGGTGAGCAGGGTGTGTGTGGCCTTCCCCTGCCAGGGCCCCCCTCCCCTTCCCTCCCCTCCCCTCCCCTCCCAGAGCTGCTTCCCCCTCCCCCCATGGGTCCTCTTACCTCCATGAGGACAGCCCCGATGGTGGCCTTGCCGACACCAAACTGCTGGCCCACAGATCAGTAGCTGTCTGGAGTGGCCAGCTTCCAGACAGCGATGCTGACCCATTTCTCCACACTGAGGGCACGCCATATGGCCGTGTCCTGGTGCCTGAGTGCAGGGGTGAGCCACTGGCATAGCTCCAGAAATGTCTGCCGGCTCATGCGAAAGTTCCTGAGCCAGTGGTCGTCGTCCCACTCTCCGATCACCAGCCACTCCCACCAGTCGGTGTTCATGGGGTAGCTTCAGAGCCAGTGGTGTATGAGGCGGGGGGGTGGGGGCAGGGTGCTGCAGGGTTGGGGGTTGCGTCCTCTTCCCCTGCGGGCAGCTCCTCCTCTGTGGCAAGGAGGTGCCCAGCTGCCTCCTGCATGGCATGGAGCAGGGCGAGCACTGCTTCTGCAGGGGCGGCTGTGTGGACCTCTGGCTGCTGCTGCTGCTGCTGCTGCTGCTGCTGGGGGGTCCATCATGACTGTGTCGCTCGAGGTGTGCGTGCCTATGGCTCTGCAGACCGTGTGCTGTGCAGGCTGCTTGTGTCTGGGAGGGGCCCTTTAAGGGAGCGGCTAGCTGTTGCCCCGGAAGCCCTAGTCTGCCCTGTGACCCTGTCTGCAGCTGTGCCTGGCACCCTTATTTCGATGTGTGCTACTTTGGCGCGTAGACGTTCCCTCGCAGCGCCTATTTCGAAGTGGTGCTGCGCAATGTCGACGTTGAACGTCGCCATTGCCAGCCCTGGAGGACGTGTAGACGTTACCCATCGAAATAGCCTATTTCAATGTCGCTACATCAAAATAAGCTATTTCGATGTATCGTGCATGTGTAGACGTAGCTCAGGTGAAGTAATTGTGGTGGACATTACACCATCAATTCTGACTTTGCTTTAAAAAAATCCGGAGTATTTCTGTGGCTATCTCTCCATCCTTATTATTTCTTAATGAACAAATAATTATACTCTTTAAAACAATATCAACACTATTTTTGAATGGAAAAAGGCTTGAGTTGTTTTGAAGACTTCATCATACGTTGTGGGAGATCATCAGAGCCTTCTACACAGCTTTATGATGATTTTACTGTCAAGATCTTGCATATTCTGTTTACAACCTGTACAATTAATGCCTCATTCTCAATGGCATATTACAAACTATGCATGTTTTTTGAGTTGAGAAGGAAGAACAGATTTGCAGCATAGGGCAGTCAAGATTAAAGACTGGCCAGTTTAATATGAATTAATTATTGGTGAACTCTAGCAAACTCTGATGACCACTGCAGTCACACCTTGCTGATAATGAATTACTGTGTGAAGCAAAGCAGTATGATACAATCCGATTTTCTACTTTGTTACTTAGACTCTGTATTAATTAGAGAGTCATGAGGCTTTAACTAATTACTTTTCTTATCTCTGATAGCATAAAGTGGGTATCTAACTGATCTACTATAACGCCTATCTTTAGCAAAAAAGTCCAATTAAATGTTTTAGGTAGAATAAAAGTTCTTGGGAGTTCAACAGATGGCAGTCTTGCCTGTAAGCAAGAGGGCTGTATGCAGAAGCTTCTGCTGAAAATCCTGCATGCCAAAAGTTTTTCTTATAGTCAACAAATTAATTTATTTTCTCCCACTACTCCTTTACTACTAAAGCATCTTACATTGGGCCAAATTTTCAAATGGTGTAAACTGGGATGTCAAAGGAGCAATACCCAATTAAACCAGAATGGACTCTGGCCCACAGATTTTACTGCTTGTTTTATGAATAATCAGTTAATGAAAAGGGATTGGGGTAAGTATTTCCAAGCAGGGAGGCACCTTTCCTCTTCATCTTCAAGTTCTGGAACACATACAGCATATTTGCCCTTTTCGTTCCCTCCCACCTTACCCATTTGTTGGCCTGCCCTACAAAATCTCCTGGGAAAAGTGGAATGTTATTTCATCATTGAATTGTCTGTCCACAGTGGAACTGTTGTATCCGACAACCACAAGTACTTCCTGAAACAGTTTGAAGAGGCAAGTTTTCTAAATTAGAGTATGTTATAGCTTTGTACTGTTTTGTTAAGTGGCAGAGCCATTCTTATTTTTGTGGTGTAAGGATTGCATTCTTGCATGGTGAGCAGAGTGAAACAAGGAGGGTGTATTTGGTCAGCTATGATGGATCAGGATGGCTGGATAACAGGAAGGAAGGAAAGCAGCAATTTATTGTTTAAGAGTGTAATTATAAGACTTGTCTCTCTGACGTTATGCATGTACCCACTATGGCTGTGTCTACACTAGCAAGTTTTTTCGAAAGATATTTTGAAAGACAGGAGCTGTATCGAAAGATTACAAGGAGAGTCTACATGCAAAAAGTGTTCTTTGGAAAGTAAATAGAAAGAATGCGGCGGTCCTTTCAAAATCGCTCTTCTTTTCCTGTTTCAGAAAGAGTGCCCCCTTTAAAAAGCTTCTTTTGAAAGAAAGCACATGTAGATGGTCTGCAGGCCCCTTTTTTGAAAGAGCAGTCCTCATGGGGCCTCATTTTTTTGATCCTTGGACTGTTCTTTTGAAAGAATGTTGGATTGTGCCTCTTTTTTGTGTGTGGATGCTCTCTTTCAAAAGGTCTTTCAGAAGAGATCTTTGGGAAGAGCTTCTTTTGAAAGATTTCTTTCTGTAGTGTAGATGCACCTAGCTGTTCTTGTTTTTTCTGTCTTTTCTAATTAGTTTGTAAGCTCATTGGATAGGGACTGTTTCTATTTACAGTATTGTTTGCATGATGCCTAATGCACTATGACATTAAACTAGGAACGAGGGTAATTCAACTTAGGTAAGTGAACACTTTCATACAGTACTTCATCTACTTTGTTGTTTAACAGATGGTGATCAAGGTTTTTACCAAAAGTTTAAATGACCGTCACGGAAATTATAATTTAAATCCAGTGACATTTAGAATGAGAGTTCTTTCCATGGTCACAGACAGACTGGACCCCTTCTTTTCTCTGTGTGTGTCTTTAATCCCCCCCTTAATTTGTACCATGTATTGCACTGCATCTGGTATTGCATTATCATGAATCAGTGTCAGGACTGTAGTATCCTCATATCCAAAGATGAGAGCATTCATCATATGCTTTTTGAATGTCCTTTTTTAGCCTTCTCCACCTTTTCCTTGATAGTGTTTTGTTTCTCATCGACTTATACTTTTGCTAGTGAAAACCTCCTGGTTTTGCTATGGCAAAATGCATAGTATAAAAGATATAGACTATCAACATCCACAATATGAAAATAAATGAAACATGGCTTGGCCCAATGATTGACTCCAACGCAAGAAAACTTCCCTATCCAAAAGGAAACAAATGGTTAATATGCTTAAGTGCTTTCCTGAACAGTGATTGCCATAAGCACATGTTTAAGAATTTTCCTGGTTCATGACCAAGCTACTATTATCAAAGTTATCATGCAAATATTTCCTACTTCTGTTGCATGTCCTTAAATTAACCAATATTTCCATCATCATAGGTGCATCTACACTAGAGCACAACGTCGAAGTAGCAGTCACAACGTCAAAATAGCGTGCACCACATCTACACAAGCCAGGCACGACTTTGAAATTGAAATCAAAGTTAGGTGCAGAGATATCGAAACCGCTATTCCTATGAGAAGACAGAAATAATGCCTACTTCAATGTCTAACATTGAAGTAGGTCATGTGTAGCCTATCTGTGTCCTGCTACATTGAAATAGCGGGGTCTGCCATGGTGGCAATCAGCTAGGAAGTGAAGGTGTGCTGTCAGCCCCTGCAGGGCTCTATGATCTCTGCACGCAGCGGCTCTTAAATCTCCATGGGCCTGGAAACCCCATAGCAGGAACCTGAGAGCGTGTAGGCAGCAGCTGTGCCACAAGGTGCCTCTGCACAGCCCGGCGTGAGGTCATGGCAGCCAGCCAGCCTCCCAAGTGCCCCCAGGGCTCCCCCTCTGGGTCAGCTCAGGGCTTCCAAGCATCCAGCCAGTGCAGCAGGAAGCAGGGCCCCTCTTGGACTGACACTGAGCTCAGTGACCTGCTGTGGCTCTGGGGGTGAGGAGGAGGTGCTCCACATAATGGGGAGCAAGCAGTGAAATGAGGATGTGTTCACCCAGCTGGCAGAGAGCCTGCCCACCCAGGGTCACCCTGCCCATACTCTTTACCAGGTCAGAAGCAAGGTCAAGGAGCTGAGGTAGAGTTATGCCCGGGCAGGGGACTCAGCCAACCAGTCAGGGGCTGCCCCCGCCACTTGCCCCTATTACCAAGAGCTCAGGGCCATCCTGAGTCCCCAGACACCTCCTCCCTGTGGCCATCATCAACACTCTGACAGAGGAGCCCCAGCAGGACATGGAGCCACAGTTGGGACCAGAGGCCAGCCATGCACCCCAGGGCCAGAGCTGGGGCTAGTCGCGGCACCATCCAAGTGGTCCAGTGAGGAGGTGGAGGTCATGATGAACTTCCCCTTCCACAGCTCCAGCCGGGCTTCCCCTGACCATGGTGGTTGACCCTCAGTTACGTACCTCACAGGGCACACACCCCTGAGGCATGGGGTGGAGGCACCATATGTGACTGGGGGTTCCCAATGCCCCCAGCAGACCCTGGCTAACCAGGGCCCTGGCTAACCAGGGCCCATCCTGGTCCCAGGATGGCAACATGGCTGCCAGTGCCCATCAGCACCTGCACCTGCAGACAGTGCAGCACCCAGCTCATGGGAGGAGGGGTGAGGCAGCGGACCACATGAAGGAGCCACCCACAGGGCCACCACGCTCACAGCTGGGGGATAGGAGACAGAGACCTGATGCCCACAGGGGGATGGTATGTGTGGGCCTCAAAGCAGGGCTTGGTACTCATGGCCTCCCTCTCTCTTCCCCCTGTTTCTGCAGCCACACCATCCCCCTGACCCTGGACCACAACCGCCCAGGAGCACCGTCAGTGCTGGGATGGGCCCATCCCTTCCAGGGCCAGGGGAGAACTGGCATAGACCCAGAGGTGGCTGCTGTCCTCTGGCACCAGGCGGATATCATGGAGCAGTGGCTGCTCTTCAAGGAATGGGAGACTGTCTGGTGCCAGGAGGCCTGGGGGACTTTATGGCCACCTTTAACCGGGTGGCTACCTCCTTTGAGGAGCTGGTGGCCTGGCTGCTGTCCCCCAGCAACCCTCCCTGCTTCTCCACCTGCTGCCCCACCTGTCAGCCCCCGAGGACAGGGGCCAACAGCTGGGCTGAAGACCCATCTCAGCCTTACCGCCCCATCTTCCCGGCTCCCAGCTGGCCTCGCTGGGGACTCTGGATGCAAGAAGGGGCTGCAACCCCAACCTGGTGGGGGTTGCGCCCATCCACCCCAGTCCCAGAGTGATGGGCCAATTGACAGCCTATCCAAGTGCCCTGCCATGTATATAGTTATCCCCCCATGTGTATAGTTGTGATAATTATGTGTTGAAATCATAGTCAAACAGTTAATAGTTACCAATAATTTACAGTTTTATATTTCCCAAACCGCTGTGTGACATGTGCCTGTTGGGGCGGCAGTGTGGGTGGCAGGGGCAGCGTGCAGGAGGCCTGCTGGGGGTGGCTGGGTCAGTGCTCACTGGGTCCCCCCATCAAAATACTGCTATAGGGCCTCTCAGACCTGGACCCTCTCCTGTTGGGCCTGGTGGCTACGGACGGCACCCAGCGGGAGGTAGCCCGTTCTGGCCTGCACTGCTCACACCTGAATGAAGGCCTCCCCTTTGCCCTCCACAAGCTTGTGGAACATGCAGCACATGCCTGCAACCTGGGGAACATTGGGAAGGCTGACGTCCAGGCAGGCCAAGAGGCAGTGCCACCGGCCCTCGAGGTGCCTGAAGGCCCGCTCAACCACCAGCCAGGAGTGGTTCAGCCTGGCGTTTTAGCTCTCCTGGCTGGCATTGAGGTGGCCCATTTAGAGGTGCATGAGCCAGGGCTGGAGCTGGAAAACCGCATCTGCCACAAGCAGAGGAGCACTGAAGTGTCCCCCAGTGGGATCTCTCTCTGGGAGATGTAGATCCCAACCTCCACCGGTGCCACAGGCTCAAGTTGTGGAACACACATGCATCATGGGTGAAGCCAGGCCAGCCAACATAGACATCCTGGAACCAGCCCCAGCTGTCCGCCATGGCTTGCAGGACCACCAAGTGGTAGCTCTTCCTGTTTATAAAGCAGTCAACACTATGCTCTGGGGCACGGAAAGGGATGTAGGTCCCATCGAGGGCCCCAAAGCAATTTGACAACCCCATGGCAGCAAAGCCTGTGACAGCCATGTCCAGGTCCCTGACTCAGATGACCCTCTGAAGCAGCAGGGCGTTGAGTGCACAGACTACCTACAGGGAGGGGACATGGGCACCTGCATACATTATTACATATCTGGGAACAGTACTATAAATCATAGAAACATAGAATACTGGGACTGGAAGGGACCTTGGGAGGCCATTGAGTCCAGCCCCCTACTCCAAAGGCAGGACCAAGTACTGTCTAAACCACCCCTGAGAGACATCTATCTAACCTGTTCTTAAATATCTCCAGTGATGGAGATTCTACCACCTCCCTTGGCAATTTATTCTACTGCTTGACCACCCTGATAGTTCGGAACTTTTTCCTAATGTCCAACCTAAACCTCCCTTGCTGCAGTTTAAGTCCATTGCCTCTTGTTCTATCCTCAGATGCCAAAAAGAACAAGTTTTCTCCCTCCTTCTTATGACACCCTTTTAGATACCTAAAAACTGCTATAATGTCTCTCCTCAATCTCTTTTCCAAACTAAACAAGCCCAATTCTTTCAGCCTTTTTTCATAGGTCACATTCTCTAGACCTTTAATCATTCTTGTTGCTCTTTTCTGGACCCTCTCTAAATTCTCCACATCTTTCTTGAACTGCGGTGCCCAGAACTGGACACAATACTCCTGTTGAAGAGAGAGAGAAAAAAAAATTCTCTGAAGAGCGATAGGGGAAGGTGGACCTGGGGGCACTGAGAGCAGCTGGGGGGAGAGGGGCCAGTGCAGTGAGGAGGGTGGACATGGGAGCAGATGGGGGTAGTGGGTTGGGGAGGGTCCTATGGTGATGGTAGCTGGGGGGAGGGGCAAAAGGTAGGGAGAAGGGTCATGGCTCCACAGGGAGCTATGGTGACTCATGCTGACAGGGAGGTATGAAGTAGTATGATCCTTAACCACATTCTCCACAACTCCACACCCCACTGCCTTGTGGGTTATCCCGGGAAGGAGGAAGGCTAAGGGAGTAAACCCTGACAGAAAATCCGGAGTGGAGTCCGAAGGTGGTTCGGTGTCAACTTCTGGCACTGTCCCGGCAACTCCTGCAGCTGAGCTGGTACTAGACATGGAGGTGATCCTCTCCTTTGGACTATATCAGTAAAGCCGAGAGGGGGACACTGGTATCTGGGCAGCCCAGAGTCTCCATAACAAATGCCCAGGCTCGCGCCCGGAGAGGTACTCCGGCATCGCTGAACAGCGTTGCATCAACACGGGAGGCAACAGTTACCGGTTGTAAGCTCTTGCTCAATTGGCATAGAGAACGCGCGCCAGGGGTTGCCTTCGACGGTGGGAGGGATCCTCGCATCTCACTGGACAGTCACCGCCCGCCTAAAGCTGGGCAGCCCCCAGCCAAAAGGGTACTGTCCCGCCACAGTTCACCTGCCTCACTGGGTGCGTGAGGCTTAAGGTTCCTGAAGCTGACAAGTGACTGAAATTTGGGCACCAGGCAAACCAATAAGAAAATCAACAAGAGATGAGAAACATCAACAATTCAAGCTTGCTTGCTTGAATGTGAGGACCATGGTGACCAGCTTGACTGAAGATCTTCAGGCCATCAGTGACACCCGCAAGACCGCTGTCATCAATGAGGAACTGAAAAGGCTCCGAGTTGATATCGCTACACTGCAAGAGAAGCGACTTGCAGATTCGGGATCTCTAAAGGAAAAGGACTACACTTTTTTCTGGCAGGGTAAAGCCCAAGAAGAACCCAGAGAGCATGGTGTTGGCTTCGCTGTCAGAAACACCCTTCTACAAATTGTTGATTTAGTCACGGGCGGATCAGAAAGACTTCTTCAGAACACGCTTCAAACGTGTGCCGGTCCTGTCCACCTGATCAGCGCTTATGCCCCAACCCTGTACACCACACTAGAAGTAAAAGACAAGTTCTATGACGTGCTTAGTGCTGCTGTAGCGTGAATACCTGCTCATGAA
The DNA here is from genome assembly GCF_033958435.1 of Carettochelys insculpta. Classification (NCBI taxonomy): domain Eukaryota; kingdom Metazoa; phylum Chordata; order Testudines; family Carettochelyidae; genus Carettochelys; species Carettochelys insculpta. The sequence continues at coordinate 54,724,586 of NC_134141.1, read as the reverse complement.
CAACTGTACATCTTGGGTGACTTCAATGCAAGAGTTGGAGCTGATTGGGCCTCATGGCCTTCCTGCTTAGGAAGCTTCGGTGTGGGAAAAATGAATGAAAATGGACAGCGTCTCCTTGAACTGTGCACGTACCACAATCTGTGCATCACAAACACATTCTTCCGAATGAAGCCACAGCACAGAGTGTCGTGGAGACACCTACGCTGGAAGCACTGGCATCAACTAGATGTGGTCATCACTAGGTGTAACAACCTCAAAAACGTCCTTCTGACACGCAGCTATCATAGTGCTGACTGCGATACAGATCACTCGCTAGTTTGCTCCAAGCTCAAGCTGAGACCCAAGAAGCTGTATCGCTGTAAACGTGCTGGAAGGCCCCTCATTGACACCAGAAAGACGGCAAACTCGGAGAAAGCTGAAAAATTCAGAGACACCCTCCAGGAAAATCTGCGCAGTGGCCATGGGGGCGTCGATGCGACATCCAAATGGCAACATCTGAGGGATACAGTTTACAACACGGCCTTGTCGGTGTTTGGAAGAAAAGCTACAAACACGAACGACTGGTTCGAAGCTAACTCTGATGAGATGAGTCCAGTCATTGAAAAGAAGCATGCTGCACTCCTGGAGTACAAACGCTCACCGAGCCAGAGTACCCAGCAAGCACTTAGAGAGGCCAGAAGAACAGTACAGCAGACAGCCAGGAGCTGTGCCAACAACCACTGGCTCCAGTTATGTAGCAGCATCCAGACCTGTGCCGACTTTGGTAATCTCAGAGGAATGTACGAGGGTATGAAGAAGGCATTAGGACCCACCCAGAACAAGATGGCACCTCTGAAATCCAAATCTGGTGAAGTCATCGCTGACAAAGCCAAACAGATGGAGCGCTGGGTCGAGCACTACTCCGAGCTGTATTCACGTGAGAACGTTGTGGTTGACGCAGCCCTCGATGCCATCGAGCTCCAACCAGTAATGGACGAACTGGATCAAGAACCGACTGTGGATGAAATGAAGGCAGCCATCGACAGCATTGCAGCAGGGAAGGCCCCTGGTCAGGATGGTATACCACCAGAGGTAATCAAATGTGCCGCGGACACACTCCTGGAACCCCTGCATGAGCTGCTGTGCCTGTGCTGGAAAGGGGTGAGGTTCCACAGGATATGCGTGACGCTAACATTGTAAAGTTGTATAAGAACAAAGGAGACAGAAGCGACTGCAACAACTACCGTGGAATCTCCGTCCTAAGCGTCACTGGTAAACTGTTCACTCGCGTCATCCTTGGTAGACTCCAGAAGATTGCTGAGAGGGTGTACCCCAAATTGCAGTGTGGATTCCGTGCAGAGAGGTCTACCGTTGACATGGTCTTCTCTCTAAGGCAGCTGCAGGAGAAGTGCAGGGAGCAGAGAAAGCCACTCTACATAGCCTTCATCGACTTGACCAAGGCTTTTGACTTGGTCAGCAAGGATGGTCTGTTCAAACTGCTCCACAAGATAGGCTGTCCTCCACGGTTACTCAAGATGATCCAGTCATTCCACGAAAACATGAGAGGAACCATCCAATATGACGGCGCATTATCGGATGCTTTCAGAATCAGGAGCGGCGTCAAACAAGGATGTGTGTTTACTCCGACATTGTTCGGGATCTTCTTCGCACTCTTCCTGAAGCATGCCTTTGGATCTTCAACAGAGGGCATCTTGCTGCACACAAGATCTGATGGGAAACTGTTTAACCTTGCAAGGCTGAGAGCTAAGACTAAGGTGCGAGAAGTCCTCATCAGAGACATGCTGTCCACAGACGATGCTGCTGTAGTGTCTCACACAGAAGACCAGCTTCAAAAACTGCTGGATCGGTTCTCCAAAGCATGCAAGGACTTTGGGCTTACCATCAGCCTAAAGAAGACAAATGTACTTGGTCAAGATGTTGCTGAATCCCCATCAATCAGCATTGACAACTATACGTTAGAGGTTGTCCACGAGTACGTTTACCTCAGGTCCACCATCACTGACACCCTGTCATTGGACACTGAGCTAAATAAGAGGATCGGAAAAGCGGCCACAACTCTGTCCAGACTCAGCAAGAGAGTGTGGAATAACAACAAGCTGTACACTCACACCAAAATGCAAGTCTACAGAGCCTGCATCCTCAGCACCCTCCTTTATGGCAGCGAGACTTGGACCCTGTATGCCCGTCAGGAAAAGAGGCTGAACGTCTTCCACTTGCGCTGCCTCAGGCGCATCCTTGGAATATCATGGAAGGACAGAGTTACCAACACAGCCGTCCTCGAGCAAGCTGGAATCCCAACCATGCACACCCTCCTCAGGCAACGTCGGCTCCTCTGGCTTGGCCACGTCCACAGGATGAACAATGGAAGGATTCCAAAAGACATCATATATGGTGAGCTAGCCTCTGGCAAAAGACCCCCCGGATGCCCCCAATTGCATTACAAAGATGTCTGCAAGAGAGACCTCAGAGAGGTAGACATCGAGCTGGACAACTGGGAAGAACTAGCAGATGACCGCAGCAGATGGAGGCAGGGGTTACACAAGGGCCTTCAGAAGGGCGAGTTGAAGATCAGACAGCTAGCAGAGGAGAAGCGAGCGCACAGAAAGCACAATAAGGACTTGCCAGACACCCACTACATCTGCAAGAGATGCAGCAAGGACTGTCACTCTCGTGTGGGTCTTTACAGTCACAATAGATGCTGTAAATGAAGTCTTAAATTGAAACTTTAAAGGGCGCAATCCATAGTCTGTGCAGACTGAAGGATGCCTAGTACTACGACTCCTGCTGAGGCCTAACCAACACAGAGTAGAGCGGAAGAGTAACTTCTCGTGTCTTGTTCACAACGCACCTGTTAATGCATCCCAGAATCATGTTTGCTTTTTTTTTGCAACAGCATCACCCCCTGTTGACTTATATTTAGCTTGTGGTCCACTCTAACCCCTATATCCCTTTCTGCTGTAGTCATTCCTAGAAAGTCTCTCCCCATTCTGTATATTACACAACCCAAGGAGCTAAGTTTCTTTTTAAAGACAACGGCCATGTCTACACTAGAAATGCTTATTCAGCATCTCATTAGCATGCTGCCAGCTGCAGCTCTTTGAAATTGCTGCATTTCGCTCCCATGCAGCTCGTCCACATGGGAGTCCTTTTCAAAAGGACCCCGCCAGCTTCAAAATCCCCTTATTCCTATCTGCTGATTTCAAAGTTGGAAGGCACCTCATCTGGATGAGTCGTGCGGGAGTGAAATGTGGCAATTTTGAGGAGCCGTGACCACTGGCATGCTAATGAGGTGCTAACTATGCATTTTAGTGCCTCATTAGTAATCTTTGAAATGGCTATTTGCATGACCATTTTGAAAATTTGTGCTAGTGGAGATGTAGCCAATATGTTTGACATAAGAGTTATGAGCCATTGACCAGGAAAGAGAGGAAGAAGAGTGGTAACACTGGAAGGAAAATAGAATTACTGAAACTAGTTACATGCCCCCAACAGAAAGTTTTCAGTCTAACAGAGGCAAGTTGAGCCATGTTCATTCTGAACAATTACTTCTCACTGACTTATCAATACATAAAGCATACAATTAACTTGTAAAAATTCCACAGGTCTTACATTAAGACCAGCACCAAACCACAACAATTTCTCATAACAGATTGCAGGGAAGGTAGGACACAATAATGTTGCTCTTTGGTTCTCATGCTAGAATGATCTTCTGCCTGAGGAGTTTCTTCCTTTTACTATTTTCTTCATGACTAACTCCTGAAATCATGATTTGGCATTAGGCTGGAGTGAATCAAGTCTTCAGAGTTTGAATGCAAATTCACTCTAATACTGCACTTGCATGGAGCTTATCTATCTTATCGCTTCCGGCTATCAGCAGAAGAAATATATAAAACAAATATTTTTGTGCAGTCACTTGGTAAAATCCTGGTAATGTACTGTTTAAATCTAGTTTGAAACACATTACAATGCTTAAACAAGCTATTGGGAAGAGCATGAAAGGCTTATATGCACTAAGTTACAGAAATGTGATTCACATTACTGCAGTTAAGGTGCTGTAAGCATTTCCATTAAAAATCCTATTTTCAGAGTTTTATAACACGGTTCTAAAAATTCATGCTGGACTGAAACTTGGAATAAGAGGTTAAAACCTGGAGCCATTTCAAGTAAAGATTGTTTGAAAATGATGCATTAGAAGGTCCTTCTGAAGACTTTTTGCAATTCATAAAACTCACAAACACCTTTGTGTGAATGAACCACTGTCAGATTTTGGAAAATTGTACCTGTGAATGTCATAGCCCAAATTTATTCCTGGTATTCAGACCTCTTGCACCAGGCTGGATTTCATATACACCCTCACACACACAAAATGTAAAGGATACATTTATATAAAGATAATGATCAATGACTTATTTTGAAATAGTTATTTGATTACCATTTATTAGCTAGACAGCTCCCAAACAAAATGAACCTCCACTGTCAGCTGTTTTAAAACAGGTTGCACATCTTCTTGTCTTCAACTTCTCCTTGATGGATTGTAGAGTCTCTTTCTTATCTTTCCCTTCATTAGTTTAAAGATAAGAATTAAGATGTAATGCAGTGATCCTTTGTGAGACAAGTGAGCATGGTAGTGCAGGTAGTCAAAGTTACAAAATAATAACTTATGATAGTGCTTGGCTTCTGATTTTGTAAGGACAGTGGTGAAAGCTTGTATTGTTGACACAAATATTAACACCAGAAAAATGAAACTCACAATAGAAAGAAAAACAGGAAAGTTTAATGTGTCTTTTCTTTCAAATCTGAAATGTTCTGCTGGTGCATGCAAGATTCAAAACCTATTTCAAAAATGGGACAGTGACAGTAAGAAATCTGGCCACTAGTCATTTTTAGGATTAAGCATATAAAACATAGGCAATTCCATACTGGGTAAGACCAGTGCAATACCTGAGGAAGTTGCCCTAGTGGGATCTCATGCAGCTATGCTAATTAGCGGTGTTTATGCTAATGAGCAGCCATTTGTGAGACTGTTCGTTAGCATGGAGCACAGACAATGCTTGTTAACTGCTTTTCTTTTTCAGTTGTCATACCAGTGCATAAGCAGCATATTTATGTACTCTTTGGCCAGTTTCCCACACCTTCTTCCTTCAGCTTTGTTCAGCTTCTTCTGCAAGTAATTCTTTCATGGTAAACTCCAGTAAAACAGTTTTCTTCCATCCATATGCTGTAAGCAGTTCCACTTTCTGCCATGAACCATCATGTTTTGATTCAAAGCACTGTCAAATAACTGCAAGGTTTCCTATTGGGGAAGCTATATTTCACTGAGTTATTGTGAGAGACATTAATATCAGCTTTTGTATTTTCTCTCAGGGCCAGCATGAACACATGCCTTCTCATAGTTTGCTTTTCTGAATTTGCTGAGTATAAGTGAGCTTCCCACTCTGCTTATTTGCACCTCATTAATTTACATGCAAAGACCAAAAACCTTGAAAGCTGTGCCTATAAAGAGTTCTTTTGTAGGGAGTGGAGGGGAAGGTGAGGGAAGTAGAGAAGGAAAAATTAGTGTTTATCCTTTGTCAAAAACAGAAAAACTCCTATAATTTTGACATATTATTTTACCATAAAATATATCTCATTTACTTCACCATACCTCACTGGTTAATTTTTTGACATCGCTTTAAAGTTTCTTGGATAATGACTAATGTACTTCTTTTTTCAGATACAAGATAGATAGAGGAACAATGTGAACACATTTATGGATTATGTTATAGTTAGCTTCCCTAACGTGTACAAAAATCAAGTGGTTTATTTACTGCATTCCAATTTCAAACGTGGAAAAAGCAGTTTAAAAGGATAGTATATTTCATTCAGCTAACTGAGTATCAAAAGAAATCAAAACAGTTTCAGGGCACGACTTATAATACTCTGCAGTTTGCCTTTATCAAATGCTGAAATGAAATACACAATCATCTTAAACATGGGAAGGGTTGATTGTAAGCTTTTGCTAGGGAGCAACGTCAAACCAAATTTAGCCCTGTAACTGCTCTGATCATATAAAAGAAGATACACCTACATAAATCCAGGCTGATTTTTATTGCGATTACTCTATATACACAACCTGAATTGTGGTATGCACTTCACATACAAATAAAACACACAGTACCAGTTCAGAAGAGTTTAAAATGGAATTTTAGGCATTGCACCACAATAGTAACTATCAATAAGAGAAGATAAATGGAAAGAGAGAACAAGGGCTACAGTAATAAAATGATTCAATTTAAACACAGATGGTGAGGTTGTTTCTTTTTTATTTAACTGTTTTGTATATGAATAGTCTAGTAATTGGGGCTAGATTAAAATTTTGATCACACATACATATTGCGCCAGGGTCAGGCCAGAAAGCTTACTCAGTGAGAGAGAGGCAACAACTTTCAAAGGAACAGAAGGATTCCTCAGGGCAGCAAGGAACAGCAGAACTGTGCAGGCAGCCATGGAAAGGCTGCTACAAATCAATTAGGCTACATCTACACTACAGTCATCTTTCGAAAGATGATCTTCTGAAAGATTGCCTTTTGAAAGAGTGCATCTACACACAATAAAGATATCAATCTTTTCAGCCGATCTTTTGAAAGACTGATCCACCCTTTTGAAAAAGAGGGTCCACACAGCCCTGGATGCTGTTTCAAAATAACAGGCCAGGAAAAGCCTCAGAGGGGATCACATGCCTGCCAAGCTTTTCTGGGAGCCTCAGCTACTGTTCCCTTAAAGGGCCCCTCCCCAATACCCCTGCCTTGCACATGCTGAAGACTTGCCAAGCTGTCCACAGCACAGTAGACCCCATCTAGGGACCAGACTCCCAGCAGAGATCCTCATGGATCCTCAGCAGCTCCTGGACAGGGACTTCCACAATGCCATGGTCTGCCTGCTGGCCATGGGACTCATGGCCACCTCCAGCAGGCTATGCCCCCACCCTCATCATGCAGGCCCCCTCCACTGTCTAAGCCCTCACCCTCAGGTGCTCTGGCACCTGTGGAGCTATCCCACAAATTCGAAGGGTGTATCTACATGGGCACAAATTTTTGAAATGGTCATGCTAATGGCCATTTTGAAGATTACTAATGAGGAGGTGAATTGAATATTCAGCACCTCATTAGCATTAGGATGCTTCCAGCTGCGGTGCTTCGAAAGCACCACTTTCGAAAGGGCATGGCTCGGCGCGACTACACAGGGCTCCTTTTCGAAAGGACCCTGCACCTTTTGAAATCCCCTTATTCCAATCAGTGAGTGGGATAAGGGGATTTCAAAAGGTGAGGGGGTCCTTTCGAAAAGGACCCCCAAGTAGCCGCACCAAGCCGCACGCTTTCGAAAGAAGCGTTTCAAAGCGCTGCGTCCGGAAGTGTCGTAATGCTAATGAGGTGCTGAATATTCAATTCAGTGCCTCATTAGTAATCTTCTGTGATGGAGTGGGGGCAGTGCAAATGAGAGACTCAGGCTGGATGTGAGAGACAAGCAGAACAGCTCCCAGTGGCTAAGGATGACCCTGGGGCTACAACTGGCAGGTAACACCTCTGCCCTGAACAAAGAGGAGGGAGGAGCCGAGCAGGGTTTTTTTTTGAATCGGGGTGGCAGTTAGAGGCTAGGGGAAGAGAGAGCTGGAAGGCAGCCAGCCTGAGGAGGGGGAAAGCTACACCCCAGAAGGGCAGCCCTCGGGGTCTTCTCCCCAGGACGGGTTGGAAGGACTGTCTCTGACTGCTGTGCTGACGCTTCTGTGAGAAACTGGGCATCTGTTGCCTAATAAACCTCCTGTTGTACCTGCTGAGTGAGAGTCACTCCTGCCAGCAGACGGGGTGCAGTGCAGGGGGACCCCTGAACCCCATCACACTGGTGTCAGGAGTGGGATGCACTGCACCCATGGATGAGCTCCCAGCAGTGGCTGACTGAGTGCAAGAGAAGGAAGGAGCCTCACAAGAGCCAGAGGGGGAATAGAGCAATTCCTGCAGCTGCTGCTGGTGAGTGGATACCCCGGGAGACAGCGGGGAGATGGATTATACCCGACTCCTGAAGGCAGAGCTAGCAGGGCTGTGCAGAGAGAGGGACCTGACCATGGGGAAGGCGACCAAGGCCCAGCTGATTGCCCAGCTGGAAGAGAATGACCGATCTGGGGGGACAGAGCCTGTCCCGGCAGGAAGTGGCCAGTCACCCTTGGGAAGCGTTTCGGATTCTCCGACAGGAGCAGGGGCTCGACGCCGTCAGACACACATGGTGCCCTCCAGGTCGTGCTCAGCTAGCGGTGCTCCATCGCGGGCACAGTCCCCCACCGCAGAGCTGAGACAGCTGGAGCTCGAGGTGAGATTAAAGGAACTGGAAGCCCAGGAATGGCAGAAGGAACATGAGCGCCAGCTACAAGAGCGGGAGCGAGAGGGGAGAGAGCGAGAGTGGGAGGAGAGAGAGCGAGAGCGGGAGTGTCAAAGTTTGACTCAGACTCACAATTTATCAGACCACTCTGTTTTATTAGCAAAGCCGCTCTGCTAATACATTTAGAAGTGAGCCCCCCGAGTGGGGCTTGTGTCTCTTAATTTATACAGTTTTTTGGAGAACAAGTTACAGAGAAGTTACAGACAAAAGAAGAAAAAGATTTTAGTCACCACCCTTCGAGATCCCTGAGACCAGTCACGTATCTTCAATTACCTGCCACCCTTAACAATCTCCTTTAACAGCTTCTAGTTAACTTAACTAATTGCCCTTCACACCTTCCATTCTGATGCCTGCTTCTTAGAGGTGCTGGCTCCATTTTAATTGCTTCTCCATTCAAAAGCTAACTGTCCCTACGTGTGCTCCCTCAGATACTTTGTAACATGTTTTGGCATGCCCTCTCATGTACAATGTATCCAGCATGTCCCCTTATACAACGTTATACTTATACAATGTTATACTTCCACAATCCCCCCTTTTGGTCAAGGCTACGCCCATGACCAACGACTTACTGGATTCCATAGATCAATCATTCTTTTTCATTACTTTCACTGGTGACATTTAACAACATTAGATTAGCACTCTGGTTAGGGGTAACCTGATGGATGGTGTGTCTTGTGCAGTTTTGGATACAACAAGAAATCAATTGAAAACACACAAAGATTATTAGAATTCCAAATAGGATAGTCAGGATTCCTTGAAACAACCAGTTTCCCAGACTAGAGAAACTGAATAAGTTACTTATCCATTTCCACAAGGAACTTGGTTCTTCGTGGGGAAGGTATGCAATTTGCTCCAGATGGCTAGCACGATTTATTACCTCATTAGTATTATCAGGTATGTATACACAGCATTCTGTTCCAATTAGAGCACAGGTCCCTCCTTTGGCTGCCAGTATTATATCTAATGCCTGACGGTTTTGGAGGGCCACTTGTTGGACCGCTCCTGCTTCTTTGGCTAGAGCTTTTAAGCTCTCTCCTGTTTCATTGGCCATGATCTCAACCACCGCTTGTAACCTTAAAAGCCTTTTTGCATGGTGAATTACCCCCGCTACTGGGATTAAAGAAATGCCAACAGCTTCTTCCCAAGTTAGGGGGCTTATGTTATCCACATACCATTTAGCATCTGGCAAGTCCCTCCTTTTTCGCCTGAAATTACAGAGGCGATTTCGTGGGAAGGATTGAAGCACCCGGAATTGTGGGAAAAGCTGAGCAGGATAACAGATACCTGACCAATTTGCTGGTAACACAGTGTAAGCATTTTCCCCACAAACCCAATGATGTCCCATTAAAGCTGGGAAGGGTTGATTGCAACCCTTTGACATGTAAGAATTTACGAAGGAGGAACAGTATCCCCCAAAGGGCACAGGATGATTTTCACTGGGAGAAGAGGTAGCATTTACATGACATTTGTAGATGGTGCTGCTTTTCTCAGGGAGGCTGTAGGGGGAGCAAGAGATTGAATCTTTGGTTTGATCCCAGGTTGAGAGGAAGTTTATCTTTCCATACCCGGTTCGCCATTCTCCAACCTTGTTTGAATAGTCCCATACACCATGGGACACGATGTATTGGAGACAGCTGCTCCTCCCTAGATTCAGCCCTGTCCCATTACACACCCAGCACCAGTGGCCCTTTCCTTTCACCACACTTATAAGTTTAGGAACATATGTTTTTCCCAGCCCCCAAGTGCCATTTTCCTTCCATGTCCTTTTAAGTGGATAGGGTTCTCCAGCAAGCTCTGAGGAATTCAAAGGGATTGCCATGGTGGGGATACTAGCTTGTGAGTGAGCTGGGATGTGGCTGCAGACCCAGCAATTAGAAATATTCAGGATCTGGGCTATCTGCACCTGTTGTTGGATGAAAGAATTGTCACTGTCACTCTGGATTCCCCAGACCCTCAGGACACAGTAGCTGAGGATTAAGCTTCTCAAAGGACACATGTTGGAAGCAGGACCCTTTCTGGTTCCGACAACCCCTTTCGAGGGAACCGCAGTCACGGTTTTATGTCCACCAGGCAGCAGGCGCTAGGCTCACTACTGCTTCTTGTTTGTTGGGTCCTGCTGTCTGCTTACCCTCTGCTTCTGGCAACCCTTACGAGAGCGCAGATTGTAAGGTATTGCAGGCTGTTCCTCTTTGTCTTCTGGGGTTGAAGCTGGTTCTGCGTGGTCTTGCAGAGGTGCTTGGTCCCCTGGAGGTGGCGCTGGCTTACACTGTGAGGCGTGGATCCATGCAGCGATGCTGGATAATTTCACTGCTGTCTGGGTGGTGAGCAGTACCTGGTATGGACCCTTCCACCGGGGTTCCAAGGCGTGCTTCCGAAGGTGGTGCTGCAGGTAGACCCAGTCACCAGGCTCAAGAGTGTGACAGGCAGCAGAGGTGGGTTCTGTCGGCCAAGCTGCTCGCACCTGCGAATGGAAGGAGCTCACAGCTTGCATTAACCCTTTGCAGTACTGGAGGAGCGTGCTGTGAGTTAGGTTTAGGTCTGGGGCTGGGGTAATAGTAGCCATTGTTCGCATAGGGCGTCCCATGATGATTTCAAATGGACTCAATTTGTGTCTCTGGGATGGGGATGACCGAATTTCCATAAGGGCCAGTGGTAAAGCAGCTGGCCAGTTTAACCCTGTGGAACTACAGATTTTTGCCAGCTTATTTTTAAGCACACCATTTCACCTTTCAACTGCCCCTGCACTCTGTGGATGGTAGGGGCAGTGCAACAGGTGGGTGACATGTAATACCTGGTTTAGATGTTGAACAATTTTTCCAGTAAAATGTGTTCCCCGGTCACTAGACAAAGTGGCAGGAATTCCCTTGGTAGGGATAATGTGGTTTAACAGACATTTTGCAACAGACAATGAATCAGCTTTGCAACAGGGAAGGCTTCAAACCAACCCGAAAATAGACATATTATAACTAAAATGAATTCATATTTCTGACACTTTGGCATTTGTACAAAATCAAGTTGCCAGTGTAGGAAAGGTGCTTGAGGCAAACCCCGGAACCCTTGTGTTACTTTTACAGATTTGCCTACATTGTGGCTTTGACAAGTAACACAAGCAGCACAGTGGCGGGTTGCAAAGGAGCTGAAATGGGGAGCCCACCACCCCGCCTTACTCATAGCAGAGACCATCCCCTCCTTGCCGACATGTGAAACACCATGTAGCAGGGCGGCTAGAGACGGGTAGAGTGAGAGGGGGGCTACAAAGGTACCGGTGGGCGATTGCCAAAGGGAATCAGAATGCAAAGAGCAACCCAAAGCACTCCAGGAGTCTTTCTCTGTTTCTGGGGCAGAATCCTGGAGCTGAGCGAGATGAGACAGGGATGGTGGCGTTACAGAGACAGAGAGGGGACCAAGAAACGCTTCTGGTGAAGGTTTTATAGTGGCAGCATGTTTTGCATCAGCATCAGCAAGTGCATTACCTTTTGCCACCTCGGTGTCTGCCGCTGAGTGGCCAGTACACTTAACAATTGCCAAGGCAGACGGTAGTAAAACTGCATACAGGAGGGCGGCAATGTAGGGGCCATTCTTGATAGGGGTACCAGTAGAGGTAAGAAAACCTCGAGCCTGCCGGAGGGTGCCAAAGTCATGCACAACCCCAAAGGCATACTGAGAATCAGTAAAAATAGTGGCAGAGAGCCCCTCGGCTAGAAAGCAGGCACGGGTTAGGGCGATCAGTTCAGCCACCTGGGCAGAGGTCACAGAGGGTAAAGGCGCAGCTTCTATGGTTTCAGAGAGAGAGACCACAGCGTACCCTGCAAGAAGGTGGCCTTGGTCATTTCTATAACAGGACCCATCAGTGAATAATACCAAGTCAGAGTTAGGGAGAGGTACATCTGAAAGGTCGGGGCGCGGGACAGTGACAGCAGCGACAGTTGCAAGGCAGTCATGGGGTTCACCATCACTAGGTAAAAGAAGGAGGGTAGCAGGGTTTAACCGGGAGCAGCGCTTAATAGTGATATGTGAGGCTGAAAGCAGCAAAAGTTCATACCTAGTGAGGAGAGCAGAGGAGAGGTGAGCAGTGTTGCATTGCAGAAGGAGAGTTTCCACAGAATGGGGAACCATGAGAGTGAGAGGAGAGCGGAGGACAAGGGACTTAGACATCTCGACCAGGCGCGCTGCAGCAGCTACAGCACGTAGGCAAGGGGGTAAACCCTGGGCTACAGGGTCCAAGGTTGCAGAAAAATAAGCCACCGGGCGATTTCTGTCACCGTGCTCCTGAGTAAGAACCCCGAGGGCACAAGCAGATTGTTCGTGACAGAAAAGGGTAAAAGGCTTGTCATAGTTAGGTAACCCTAAGGCAGGGGCAGAGGCTAAATTCTGCTTAAGGGAGATGAAAGCAGCATTTGCTTCAAGTGGCCATGGCATGGGGTTAGGTACAGAGGATCGAGTGAGTTCTTGGAGTGGTTTAGCCAGAGAAGCATATTGGGGAATCCATTGCCTACAGAACCCTGTCATGCCTAAGAATTTTCTGACCTGGCGTGGAGAGCAAGGCTGGGGAAAGCTAAGGATGGCTTGTACCCAGGCTGGAGAGAGTGTACGGGAGCCCTGGGAGAGAAGGAAGCCTAGGTATGTGACAGAGGTTTGGCAGAGCTGCAATTTTGTGCGAGAAGCCTTATGACCCTTGTTCGCTAAAGCTGTGAGAAGTGTTAGTGAATCAGTTTCTGAGGCAGACAGAGAGGGGGAGCACAGGAGTAAGTTGTCCACATATTGGATCAGTGTGGATCCTGATGGGAAAACCAGATCAGCGAGATCCCTGGCTAGGGCTTGAGAAAAATAGGATGGACTCTCTGTATACCCCTGGGGAAGGGTAGTCCATGTATATTGCTGACCCTTGTAGGAGAAGGCAAAGAGATACTGGGATTCAGAGTGAACTGGGACAGAGAAGAAAGCGGAGCACAAATCTACAACAGTAAAGTGGGTTGCATTTGGTATTGTAGCGGGGTTAGGAACCACTGGAAAAGAAGGTATGACAATACGGTTAATAGCTCGAAGGTCTTGAACAAATCACCATGATTTGCCATCAGCCTTTTGAACTGGGAGGATAGGGGTGTTACAGGGGCTGGAACAAGGGACAATAATTCCTTGTTCTTTTAATGCAGATATAACTGGAGCAATCCCAGCCTCTGCCTCAGGATTCAAAGGATACTGAGACAGGCGAGGCAGAGGTTTGGAATTGTCTACAGTAATCCGAACTGGGTCAGTATTTAATCGGCCCACTTCAGATGGGTGAGATGGCCATAGGGAGGAAGGAACCTGAGAGATTAGGTGCTCTAGGGACAGAGTTAAGGGACAGCAAGGGACCGGAGTGGAGAGGGAAGTTTCAGACAGCAGGGAGGCTACAGAATCACATAAGGAAGACTAAGGGATTTGCAGATAGACACCATCTGGGGAGCAGTAAATAGAACAGCCAAGTTTGCATAGCAAGTCCCATCCCAGAAGGTTTGCAGGGGTGGAATCAGAGAGGAGGAATGCATGTTCCTCAGAGAGGGGACCGACCTGAACAGACAAAGGTTTTGAGAGGGGAAAAGAGGTAGGGATCCCTGTAATGCCAACAGCAGACACAGATTTTCCAGATCGGGGAACCACAGGCAAGTCAGTGGTGCGGATTGTAGAAAGAGAAGCTCCAGTATCAACAAGGAAAGGGAGAGAGAGATAATTTACAGTCAGGACACATTCTCCAGTAGGGGACAGAGGTAATAAGGGAGCTAAAACTTTCTGAGGCTCCCCAGCATCCCGTCATTGTTGGGGTGAAAAATAGGGTTGGGGATCAGCTGGAGGAACCAGCGGGGGGTTCACTTGATTTCCCATACAATTATTAGGTCGTCTTGGACACTCTTTTTTCCAGTGTCCAGGCTGTTTACAGTAGTTACAAACCCCAGTTAATCCAGCCCCCCGCCCCCTTCCGCAACCCCGTCCCTGTCCCCAGTGTGGTCTGCTTAGTCCTGAATAATGCTGTATCTGCAGAGCCATTAGCTTTTGGGAGGACTGTTCCTCCTTTCCTTTTAAAGTGCGGTGGCAATGCTCTGCTACTGCCAGCAATTTATCCATGGTTTCAGTCTCCCATCCCACACTTATTTGTTTTAACATGCTGCCTGTGGCAGGCAGAAGACCATCAACAAATGCATGTGCCAAGGCCCCCTGCCCATTTACATCGGGCTCTTGTATTCCTGAATGTTGTAGGAAAATATCAGTTAGCCGGGACCTATAGTCGCCTGGGCTTTCTCCTTGCCCTTGCTTACAGCAACGTATTGCTGTCCAGTTTGTTTTAGGAGACCACACTTTGGGAATGGCTTGATGCAGGCGCTTCCAAAGAGCCATACACCGGTCTCTGTATGCCGAATCTGGGCCAGTACTTTTTATGGTTGAGTGGCGTGCCTCAGCTGGCCAGTCTGCGGCAGCCAACCATTTTTCATAATAACTGGCAGGAGCTAACAATTTACACAGTTGGAGGAGATCTGTCTCAGAGGGTTCATAGGTTTCACAGATTAACAGAAACTCCTCAGCAAATTTGACAGTTTTCCTGTGGTTTGGGAAAACCTTTAACTATAGATAAAAGTTCCGTACGAGTCCAGGGCTTATAATCCCATATGGACTTACTTTCTCCCATCTTAAGGACTCGTAAGGGTGCCACAACAGTTTGATCAGAGTCTCTCATTAACCTCCCATCAGGTTCTCTTTTCCAAGAAGAGATGTCAAGAGAATCTTTGCAGTCTGCTTTGGATTTCTTCTTCATAATATTTTGCAGAGCTGCGAGGCCAATGAGGGTATCTTCTTCACTTTCATTATCTGTAGTCACTGAAGATTTTTCTTTTTCTGATTTCTTATTTGCGCAGGAATATGGTGGGGGTCGGGTTTGATCCGGATCATTGCACAGGACTGGGCAAAGGGGAGTGCTTGGACTAGTGGTGGGAGAGACTGCATCCAATTGAACTTTTATTTTTTTGATAGAATTTTTAAGAGAGGTGAGTTTCGACTCAGTCCATCTACGATTTGCCTCTTCCCACCACTGCATGAAGCAGTCTACTTCTCCTCTCTCCAATTTGGTTTTTGGGAGGACGAGTTTGCTTTTTAAAGCGTCCACTCGATCCTTGTCCCAAGAACCTAACAGTGGCCACTGTAATTTGGGGTTCTCTAGAGCTAATTTGGACCATTTTTCAAGAAACCTACAAGAGTCTGGACCCCTCCTAAAATACATAAAATAAGCCAGAGTTCCCTTAGGGAACTGTTCTACCTTAGACTTCTGATTACCCATCCAGGAGGACTTCACACAGCACTCACACAAGAAGGAAATTCGGGCTCGGCAGAGCGGTACCCGGTGCAACACACAGAAAGGAGCCCACAGGCTACTGCCTCAACTGCCCTTGCTTTCACACCAGGGGTTATACCCAAGGCGTGGTGCAGCTGCAGCTGTGCAGATTCCACTTATTCAGACCGTGGGGACGGGGACCCCTTCGTCAGCCAGTCTCCGGACAGAGATGGCTCCCAGATTCACACACACACCACAGGGAAGATGGATAGACACAAAGACAAGACAGTCCTCAAACCGGTTAAAGCACAAAAATAATTATTACCTGAGAAGTCTGATTCCAGAAGCTGGATCCAAAGACCCCTACCCGAACAGAGTGGGAACCAACAAGTTCAATGGCGTAGACTGCGCTGCTGCTGTGTACCTTTCTGTCTTGTGGAGGATCGCTTGGACTAAGCGTCCAGGTGCCGGCTGCCACGATCGTCCTGCAAGGCAGTCAGGGATCACACAGCCTCAGTGAAGCCGCTTGCCATCTCGGTGGAACCTCCAAATTGTCAAAGTTTGACTCAGACTCACATTTTATCAGACCACTCTGTTTTATTAGCAAAGCCGCTCTGCTAATACATTTAGAAGTGAGCCCCCCGAGTGGGGCTTGTGTCTCTTAATTTATACAGTTTTTTGGAGAACAAGTTACAGAGAAGTTACAGACAAAAGAAGAAAAAGATTTTAGTCACCACCCTTCGAGATCCCTGAGACCAGTCACGTATCTTCAATTACCTGCCACCCTTAACAATCTCCTTTAACAGCTTCTAGTTAACTTAACTAATTGCCCTTCACACCTTCCATTCTGATGCCTGCTTCTTAGAGGTGCTGGCTCCATTTTAATTGCTTCTCCATTCAAAAGCTAACTGTCTCTACGTGTGCTCCCTCAGATACTTTGTAACATGTTTTGGCATGCCCTTTCATATACAATGTATCCAGCATGTCCCCTTATACAACGTTATACTTATACAATGTTATACTTCCACAGGAGCATGAGCGGGCCATTGCGGATGCGAGACGCCAAGAGGCCCCAGCTGCAGTAAGCGGGGAGAGGACCAGGCGGCTCGGGGTGGCCAGTCACTTGGAGACGCGCGTGCTGGCCCAGTGTCAGGACCCAGGGGACATGGACGAGTTCCTTACTGCCTTTGAGCGAGCCTGTGAGTTGCATGAGGTTCCCCCAGCTGAGTGGCTCCGGCACCTCACCCCCTTGCTGGGCCAGAAGGACACAGCGGTGGTCAGCCAGCTGGAGGGGCTGCAGCCTGGGGAGTATGAATGGGTCAAACAGGCCCTGCTGCGTAAGTTCGGGCTGATTCCGGAGATGTACAAGAAGAGGTTCCAGGAGGCGCAGAAGAGGCCAGAGGAAACCTATGTAGATACGACCTGCCGCCTGAGGCAATACTACTGGAAGTGGGTGTTCGGGATGGGAGTCCAGTCCGTAGAGGACCTGATCGAGCTGGCGGTCCTGGAACGATTCTACGAGATGTGCTCACCTGACCTGAGGGTGTGGCTCGTGGACCAGAGGCCTGGGGATTCACACAATGCAGGGAAACTGGCAGATGACTTCACAAACAGCCGGGCCAGGTTTGAAAGTGAGCCCCACAAAGAGAGGGAGTCCCGGAGAGAGAGGGAGTCCCGGAGAGACCGAGAATCTCAGAGAGACCGGTGGGCCCAGGAAAGAGGGGCCGGCCACCCACCCCCCAGAGAGCCAAGCAGAGCCTGGACAGAGCAGCCGGCCTGAGGGACACAACAAGACCCAGGCTGTTATCGCTGTGGGCAAAAGGGGCATAGAGCAACCCAGTGCCCCAAGCTCCCAGACAGGTTGAGCAGGCCAGGGAGTCATGGAGTCAACTGGGTGGAGTCCCAGAAGCCAGAGGGGCTGGCGGCCAAGGCGGGTGGTGCTGACAGTGGGTACTTGGATTGGGCTGAGTCCGCCCCACAGACCAGCTCCTCAAGGGGTCCAAATGCTCAGAGGTCAGTTTACAGAATGGGGGCGGCACTGACTCTGCGGAGCAAGTGTCTCACACCCCTCGAGGTAGACAGGAAAAAGGGCACAGGGTTCTGGGACACAGGCGCTGATGTGACACTGTCCCGACCCGGGGTGGTGGCACCAGGCCGCATGATAACCAATTCCCACCTGACGGTAACCAGAATTGACGGGACCCCTTTCAAGGTGCCCATGGAGAGGATGCACCTGAAATGGGGGGACAAGGAAGGCCCCAAGAAGGTGGGCGTGCACAGCCATTTGCCAGCAGATGTACTGATGTGGGGGTGACCTGGAGAACTGGCCAGGTGAACGCCCTTGTGCCCTGGTCCTGACCCATAGCCAAAGAAAACGAGGGGTGCATTCCCCAGATTCAGGGGTACAGGCCCAGCCAAAGCCACAGGAGCCACAGAGGCCAACCCTGAGAGAAAGGGGGCCCCCAAAAAACAGATCTCACAGGCCAGGGGTGCTGGAGCCAGGCAGGGATGGGGAAGTATCTTCCGCCCCTGCCCCAGACGAAGAGTTCCAGGCAGAGCAACAGAGAGACCCCTCCTTGCAGAAGCTGAGGGAACTGGCCAGTCTCAGCCCAGCTCCACAGCTGGGGGAGGGCTGCAGGGAGAGATTCCTGTGGGAAAAGGGATTCCTGTACCGGGAATGGGCTCCCAGACGCAAAGCGGAGCCATGGAAGGTCCAGAGGCAACTGGTGGTTCCCCAAAAGTACCGGCGCAGGTTGCTGTACCTAGCCCATGATGTCCCGCTCGCAGGACACCAGAGGATCCACCGCACCAGGGAAAGGTTGTTACAGAACTTTTTTTTGCCTGGGATCTTTGCAGCGGTCTGTCAATATTGCCTGTCCTGAGATCCCTGCCAGAGGGTGGGGAAGACTCGAAACAAGGGGAAAGCTGCCCTGAGGCCACTGCCCATCATAGAGGAGCCTTTCCAGAAAGTGGCTATGGACATAGTGGGACCCTTCAGCAAGGCAACGCGTTCGGGGAAGAAATATATTTTGGTGGTGGTAGATTTTGCCACGCGATACCCAGAAGCAGTGGCCTTGACCTCTGTCGATGCTGACACCGTGGCAGATGCACTGCTGTCCATTTTCAGCAGAGTGGGGTTCCCCAAGGAGGTCCTCACAGATCAGGGGCCCAACTTCATGTCGGCCCTGCTGCAAAGCTTGTGGGACAAGTGTGGGGTCCGGCACACCTGGGCCACAGCCTACCACCCGCAGACCAATGAGCTGGTGGAGAGATTCAATGGGACTCTAAAGTAGATGCTGAGAACCTTCATGAATCAATACCCCCATGACTGGGACAAGTACTTACCCCACCTGCTGTTTGCATACAGGGAGGTGCCCCAGGAATCCATGGGGCTCTCCCCGTTTGAGCTGCTGTACAGAAGGAGGGTACGGGGACCCTTAGACTTGCTCAGAGAAGAGTGGGAGGGGACAGCCTCTCCTGAAGGGGAGTCAGTGGTACAGTATGTACTGACCTTCCGGGAAAAACTCACCAAGCTCATGGGCCTGGCCAGGGAGAACCTCTCCATGGCCCAAAGGAAGCAAAAGGTCTGGTATGACTGTAACACCAGGGCCTGAGCCTATGCCATCAGGGACCACGTGATGGTCCTCGTACCTGTGCGGTGGAACAAGCTGCAAGTGGCCTGGGATGGGCCCTTCAAGGTCGACAAACAGCTGAATGACGTGAATTATGTGGTGGAACTGTTGAACCGGGCCCACAGCCACCGGGTCTATCATGTGAACATGATGAAACCTTACTGGGACAGAGAGAACTTGGTGCTGGCCGTGTGCAGACACTGGGGGATGATCCCTTGGTGGATTTGCTCACAGGGAGTGAAGCCGGCTCCTTGCTGGAGTCTATTCACCTCTCAGACCAGCTGACCCCTGCCCAGCAGACAGAGATCAAGGAGGTGCTGCATTCACACCAACAGCTGTTTTTTGACAGACCTGGACGCACTGACCTAGCTGTCCACCGAATAGAGACAGGCACCCACGCCCCTATCAAGTGTGTGCCATTCAGAGCCACAGGGAAGACGGCTCAGGACATAGAGCGGGAGGTTGAAGACATGCTGGCTCTGGGGGTGATCCAACCCTCCTCCAGCCCCTGGGACTCTCCCATGGTGTTAGTCCCTAAAAAAGATGGGTCTGTTCGGTTTTGTGTGGACTATCGCAAGCTTAACACCATCACTGTATCGGACACCTACCCCATGCCCAGGCCTGATGACCTTTTAGACAAGCTGGGGGGAGCCCGTTACCTCACCACCATAGACCTCACCAAGGGGTACTTGCAAGTGCCATTAGACGAAGATGCCCAGCTCAAGTCGGCTTTCATCACCCCTGTGGGGCTCTATGAATTCCTGGTCCTGCCCTTCGGCCTCAAGGGGGCACCCGCTACCTTCCAGCGTCTGGTGGGCCAGCTACTGAAAGGGATGGAGAGCTTTGCCCTGGCTTACATGGACATTTGCATCTTCAGCCAGATGTGGGAGGACCATGTGTCCCAGGTCAAGCAGGTGCTGGACCAACTCCAGAAGGCTGAGCTGACTATCAAGGCAGGGAAGTGCAAGGTGGGAATGGCTGAGGTGACCTACCTGGGCCACAAGGTGGGCAGTGGCTGCTTAAAGCCAGAGCCAGCTGAAGTGGAAGCTGTCAGAGATTGGCCAACACCTCAGACTAAGAAACAGGTCCAGGCCTTCATTGGGATGAGGGGGTACTACCGGAGGTTTGTGCCCCACTTTAGCTCCATCGCAGCCCCCCTCACGGTGCTGTGTAAAAAGGGAAGGCCTGACAAGGTAGTCTGGACCAAACAGTGCCAAGAGGCCCTCTGCGCGCTGAAGAAGGCTCTGGTCAGGGCCCCAGTGCTGGCAAATCCAGACTTCAACAAACCCTTCCTGGTGTTCACCGATGCCTCAGACGTGGGGCTGGGGGCTGTGCTAATGCAGGTGAATGACAAAGGGGAGAAACACCTCATCGTGTACATGAGTAAGAAGCTGCTGCCCCGAGAGCAGAACTACGCAGCCATAGAGAAGGAATGTCTGGCCATGGTGTAGGCGCTGGGGAAGCTGCAGCTGTACCTGTTTGGACGGCGTTTCACCGTGTACACTGATCACTCACCCCTGACCTGGCTGCATCACATGAAAGGGGCCAACGCCAAGCTTCTGCGGTGGAGCCTGCTCCTGCAGGACTACGACAAGGAGGTGGTCCATGTGAAGGGGAACAATAACACCATAGCCGATGCCCTGTCACACAGGGAGGGCCCCGAACTTCCCCAGGTCACTGACTAAGTGACCCCACTCAGTTTGGTCTGGAAGCGGGGAGAGATGTGATGGAGTGGAGGGAGTGCAAATGTGAGACTCGGGCTGGATGTGAGAGACAAGCAGAACAGCTCCCAGTGGCTAAGGATGACCCTGGGGCTACAACTGGCAGGTAACACCTCTGCCCTGAACAAAGAGGAGGGAGGAGTCGAGCAGGGGTTTTTTTTTGAATTGGGGTGGCAGTTAAAGGCTAGGGGAAGAGAGAGCTGGAAGGCAGCCAGCCTGAGGAGGGGGAAAGCTACACCCCAGAGGGGCACCCCTCAGGGTCTTCTCCCCAGGATGGGTTGGAAGGACTGTCTCTGACTGCTGTACTGACGCTTCTGTGAGAAACTGGGCATCTGTTGCCTAATAAACCTCCTGTTGTACCTGCTGAGTGAGAGTCACTCCTGCCAGCGGATGGGGTGCAGTGCAGGGGGACCCCTGAACCCCATCACATCTTCGAAATAGCCACATATGGCTATTTTGAAGATTTGTGCCTGTGTAGACACAGCCCAAGTGGTAGGACAAACTTGTACTGGGTGAGCGGGACAAAGATCATTGGCTTCAGAACTTCTTCATGACCAAGTGGACGTTTCTGGAGCTTTGCCACTAGTTTGCCCCTGCCCTCAGACACCAGGGCACCCCATGCGGCCTGCTCTCTCCTTGCAGAAGTTGATAGCCATCATGATCTGGAAGCTGGCCACCCCAGACAGCTACCAGTCCATGGGGCACTGGTTCTGAGTGGGCAAGGTGACCGTTGAGGCTGTCTTCCTGGAGACAAGTTATACTGGGGTCAGACACCCAGCAGAGGGAGGAGGGTGGGGACTCCAGGGGAAGAAGCACCCTTGGGAACCAAGGGCATTGGTGCGAATAGCCCTGGAGATGACAGAGGGGCTGGGAGATGATGGAGGGGCTGGGAACAGGGGGCCTGGAACACACCACCACACCCTCAAAAGTGTGTGCACTCTCTACCTCATGCCCTATACTGGTAGTCAAGGCAATCAATACCATCCTTCTATGGAGGGCCATCCATGTTGGGTACCTTGATTCACTATGCTGGGGTTCCCCAGCTGTTTTGGCATGCTGGATGGGACGCACATCATGATCTGCTCCCCAGACCACAGCACGGGCTATTTTATTAACAGGAAGGGGTACCACTCCATGGTGCTCCAGGCCCTGGTTGATGCAAAAGGATGCTTTAGGGAAGTCTGTGGGAGCTGGTCAGGCTGGGCCTGGAACTTCAGGAAATCATGGCTTGGGTGGAGGATGGAGGAAGGGACCTACATCCCACCATGGGAGCTCCTGGTCAGGGACGTCACTTTGCCTCTCTGCGTGGTGGCCAGTGCTGCCTACCTGCTGCACCTGTGCCTTATGAGGCCCTATACT
Organism: Carettochelys insculpta; assembly: GCF_033958435.1. Classification (NCBI taxonomy): domain Eukaryota; kingdom Metazoa; phylum Chordata; order Testudines; family Carettochelyidae; genus Carettochelys; species Carettochelys insculpta. The sequence continues at coordinate 54,702,165 of NC_134141.1, read as the reverse complement.
GGCCACATGGACCCAAGCCAGGACCTTTTCAACACCAAGATGAACCAGGCCCACAACCCTGTGGAGTGCTCATTCATTCGCACAAAGGGCTGGTTTAGGTGTACATCCTTCAGCCCTTTCCCCTCTGCCACCTCCCTCTCTCTTCACTCTGCCCCACCTCTGCCTCCTCCCCTTCTGTCTCCCTCCCCTTTCTGCCCCCTGACCCCTCCCATCGTCTCTCCACCCCTTCCTGCAAAGCCTGTGGTCTGGTGGTGCCTTACCTGCATTAGTATGGTACTGACGGTGACACAGAATTGGTGGCCCACAGAGCAATAGCTGTCAGGGTGGCCAGCTTCCACAGGGTGATCACAACCCACTTCTCAATGGGGATGGCGGTCCGCATATTGGTGTCCTGTCGTTCGAGGGCAGGGGTGAGCTAGTTGCACCATTTGAGGAATGTCTCCTTGTGCATCCTGAAATTCTGGGTCCATTACTGGTCCCCCCATTACCCCGTCTGTCCCTCCAATCGAAGCTAAAGGAGTACCGCCAGACCCTCCTGGGCATCCAAGTGGGAAAAGGCAGCTGTGGCACTTGGCCCTGCTCCATAGGCTGCCTGTTGGGGGTCATCTCCCCAGATGTGGTGGAACACACCGATGATCATCTGTGGCAGGGCCCACATGAGATGATCCTCAATCCGGGGTGAGCCCAGACGCTGCTCTATCATGCCAACGGTTTGGACAGACCTGGATCTCTCTCAGAGGCAAGGGAGTCCTGCAGCAGCTTTGTTTTCTCTCAAAGAGGTAGGCAAGCCTTGCTTGACATGGGCAGGTAGCACGGGTCCTTAAAGGGCATGCAAGGCCAGTGGTTACAGAAGGGCTTGCCCTCCATACACGCCTTGCCTTCTATTGTTATGGGGCCACTTCTGTCGATGGAGGAGCTGGTTCTTTTGAGAGAGCAGCAGGTCCATGTGGCTGCTCTGTGTCGAGAGAGTGGATTGCTGTTCTGATCCATTTTTATATGTAGAGGCAATCTATTAAAAGAGGTATTGCCAGGAAATCTCTTCTGAAAGTGACATCTGGCCACAGAGGCTCCCAGTGTAGATGTGGCTCATGAGACGACCTTCCAACTTTTCTTATGGCAGTTAACATTGTTTAATAGCCTTAGTGATCTGTAAAAGGATCTGTAAAAGGGGTGCCATCCTCTGCAAGAAGGCAGAGGATATGTTTCTTGGCACCCCTCTTTTTCTCCCAGGCATAGAAGAAGTGGAAGCCGTAGTCCATCTCCCAAAGGAGTTGGATTTGCAACCTCACCAAGGCTCCCTGTCCCCGAAGGGCGTCGAGGGCCCTGAGCTTGTCCCTCTTCTCCCGGTATGTGCCGCAGAGAGATGGATCTTTGGGGCTGGCAGCTAGGCTCCTCTGCAGCTCAAGAACCTCCCACTCCAGCTGCCCTATCAACGCATCCCGCCACCGGCTGGGCCCCAGGGTATAGTCATGGCAAAAGAGCCGCATGCACACCTTTTCCAGATCCCACCACCGCCGTGCCAAGGGAAAGGCGCGCCGTTGCCCGCTCCAGGCCAGCCAGAACTCCTGGAAGGACGCCACAAAGCCCACATCCTCCAGCAGGCTGTTGTTGAAGTGCCAGTAGGCTGACCCCCGCTTCCCCGGTGAGAGGGAAGCTTTCACGACCACCAGATGGTGGTCCGAGAAGGGAGCCGGCCGCACCTGGAGGAGTGGGCCCGAGAAAGATGTTGCCGGGAGATGTAAATGCGGTCCAACCAGGAGTGCACAGGTTTATGGCCCACCACCCGGACATAGGTGAAACCAGGGTCCTCGTCCGGGTGGTGGCTGCGCCAGAAGTCCACCAGGGAGCAATGAGTGAGAAGCTCCCTGAGGATGTCTGTAGCAGCCGGGCACTGCTCAGTCCCCGTGCAGTCCCATTCCTCAAGGGTGCAGTTGAAGTCCCCGCCGAGGACCAGGCATGTGTGAGGATCAATGGTGTCAAGGAAGGCTGCCACCTGCTGAAAGAAGGGAGTTCTCTCTGGGGCGAGTGTCAGGGCATAGACATTAACAAGGTGGAGGGGCAGCCCCTCCACCCACACCCGGAGATACAGCAGGCAGCCTGGCACAACCTCGATGCTCCCCAGCACCTTGGGCTGCAGGTCTGGGGAGAACGGGGTCGCTACCCTGGCCCGGCAGGCCGAGAGATGACTAAAATAGACCCCGTCTCCCCACTCCAGCCGCCAATTGGCTTCGGCGGCTGGGGTAGCGTGGGTCTCCTGCAGAAAGGTGACCAAGTACCCCCCTCCTGGAGGAAGGAGAGCACTCGACACCTGTGGAGACCCAACCCACAGCCCCTGGCATTTAATGTGGCAAGGAGGAGCGGCACCATGGGGAGGGCTGGGGAGGATCCTCACTGGAGGGATTGCCGACAGTCCCCGTGGGGCCACGCAGCAGCCCGTGACGAAGCCCGAAGGCAATCAGGGCATCACGGAAGCCACAGGCCCTTTGGTGGGTCGTGGCATCCCTCCTCCTGGCCCCCTTGTCCTCCTTTAGAAGGGCCCTCACGGGCTCAAGGATGACATGGAAGTCACCCCAGCGCTGGAGGGCAAGAGCTACCTTATTCTTGGAGCCCTGAATGTCCTCCAAGAACTGGTGCATCTCGCCCACCAGCGTGTGGGGTGCTGGGGCCTCAGGGTATTGAGTACCCATCAGCCTCTTTTTCTTGTGGTCCCCGCGGCTGGAGAAAAGGTCCAAGCAGGGACTGGGGCCTGAGTTTGGGAGGGATGGGGGCAGCGGAGGGAGAGCAGCCCCGGAAGTGCTGGGAGAGGGAGGTACATTGAGGGCCTCCTGAGCAGTCACAGCTTCGGGGGCAGATTTAGTTGGACAGGAGTTGCGGTTGGGTGGGAAGGGGAGGGGTAGGGGTGGGGGGTGAGGAGGAGAAAGTGGGGGGAGTGGGAGGAGGGGGGAGGGTTGCGGGTTCTGGGATGGGACGTTGATTGGAGGAGGGAGTAGGGTTGAGGTTGAAGGCGGGGGCCAAGGTGGGAGCAGGGGCAGGGACGGGAGTGGAGGGGATCTTGGGGTGGGGGGTTCTACAAGTGATGGAGGGGGTAAGGGCAAGGTGCCCATGCACTCGGCGGCAGGCACCAGTAGGGCGGGGGGAGTGATGTTGGGGTCTTCGGGTCCAAGAGGGGAGGGAGGGTATAGTGAGAACACTAGTTCCTCCGGGGCATCCAGGGGCTGGCTGACCCCGACCAGGAGGTTGTCCCCAGCTGAGGGGGGGACCGCACCCTGCGACCTCCTGGGGCAGAGGGGGGTGGCAGTTAGGGGGTTGCTGGTGGATGGGGAGAAAGAAGGCGAGGGGAGTGGACAGATGGCCCACAGGCCTCCAATAGAAGGCAGTCAGCATCCAGGGCCACGGGGGTGAGACCTAGGGCCTCGACTCCTGTGAGAGGAGGGCGAGGCCAAGGCTTACCTCCTCTGGATGCTCCGCAGCAGCGAGCTGGGCAGCAGCCGGAGGGGTGTTGGAGGAGGGCGAGGGCGCAGCGGAGACTGTCCCCACTTTTTGGGGCTCTGGCTCCGGGGTGGAAGGAGTGGTGTCCTTCACGGCCACCGTGGTGGCCTCTATCACCCCTGGCAGGTGGTCAGTGGCTGGGGGTTTGGCGGATGGCCTGGGGCTGGCGGCCCTTTTGGGTGCTTTACGGGGCACCTCCACCCCGTCCTCCGATGGGGTGGAGTGCTGGGCGCGCACATTCCTTTTCTTCCTGTTTCCCCCTACCAGCAGCCAGTCCTCTGAGGAGTGGGGCTGGGCGGCAGAGAAGGAAGGGCCAGGGGACTGAGGCAGCAAGGAGGGAGGGAGGGAAAGAGGGGCAGGGGCAGCAGGGGAAGGGGACGGCCTGCCCTGGGGTAGGTCCTGCCTGGGTCCTGCCACCTGCTCTGCCTCCCTCTCCTCTGCAGACCCAGCTCTTGTGCCCGCTCAGGCGCCGGCACCCTCTTCTTCCTGCCCGGCGCCATGCGATCAGGCACCCTCTGATGCCCAAGCAGCGATGTATCTGTCCGGGGTGAGAGGAGGAGGGGCAGTACCAGTGCCTGTCATGGTTGGGGTGCCACCGGTCTTGTGGCTGGTGCCGCCCGGGTCAGAGGAGGTCCCGGGTTCCTCTTCGCGCTGAGCCAGGGGGCAATCCCTCCAGACGTGCCCCGCCACCTGGCACACGAAGCACCAGGCCTCCCCCAGGGTGTAAAAGACCCGGTACCGGGCCCCTTGGTAGGGCACCAGTATAGCCCCCTCCTGGGCTACCCCAACCTGTGCTGCCACCAGAGGCAGTTGTACTCGGGCCTGCCAGCGGAAGGAAAGCACACGCCAGAGAGCGGGGTCTTTACAGCCTAAGGGGAGGGGGCTCAGGACCGACAGAGGCTGGCCCAGGGCACTGAGGAAAGGCAGAAGGGTGGAGCTGGGGAGGAAGGGCGGGACAGAGGAAAACACCACCCGCATGCCCAGGTCTTCAAGCAGCTCCAGGGGCATGTGCACGCCCCCGACCACCAAGCCCCCCTCCACCGCCTCCTGGGCGGCGGCCTCCGATGCCAGGAAGAAGACAATCTTCCCGAACATCTGAGAGGCCGCCACCATGGCCACGGGCCCTACCACCCGTGCCAGTGCCCACACGTAGGTCTCCACGTGGGGTGAGGCAGCCAGCAGGAGGCAGCCGGCAGGAGGCAGCAGACTCCGTGCCTCCTGGTGAGCGCGGGGAAGGGGCTGCGACCGTCGGGTGTGGTAGTCCTGGAGGAGGCGGGCAGAGCAGGGTGCGAGGCGGCAGCCGCCACCTGGGCATACGACCTGGGGGCTGAAGAATCGGAACCCCCAGGAGTGGTGGAGGGAACAGGGGGACGGGGAAAAGGTGGAGCTGTGCCACATGTTGCTGCAGCTGGGGTAAGAGCCCCTGCCACGGGAGGTTTGGCCTTCCAGGCAGGGCTCCTTCCTTTCTTTTTCCCCTGGCCCTTCCTACCCTTTTGGGGGGTTGGGTTTGGGGTGGGGTCACCAGAGGATGCCGTGGCGGGGATGGCAGGAGCCCTGGAGCCTGCACTTGCGCCCTCGACTGACATGATGGTAGGGACCCCGGCAGCCCTGGACGAGCCAGCTGCCATTTCAGAAGTGGGAGGAGGACCAGAGGAGGGGAGGGGGAGGGGGAAGGAGGCTTCACTGGGTGACCCCCCAGTGGGCACAGAGGCCATGGAAGGGGGCGTAGGAGGGAGAGTGTGTATCTAGGGTAGGTGCCTTTAGGAGAGGGCGGGGTAGGGGAAAGTGGGAGAGGAAGGGGAAGGCTGGGGAAAAGCTGCCCCTCCCCCACTGGCTGGGCTGAGGACCTGGCTGAGTGGGGGAAGGGAGGTGAGCTTTGAGGGGGTGGTGCAAAGATGGCCTCAACTCCCAGCACAAGATGGACAAGCCGGCTCCTGCTTCTGCACTGGGATGTGGGGGGAAATCAAAGTGAGTACATGTGGGGGTGCAAGTGAGAAGGGGGGTCCCAAGTGCCTAGTAAATCAAAAAGGGGGGGTGGGCACATGGAAGAAGGGGGGCGAGGGTGGCCAAGCCAACCAGAGGGGGGGAGGAGGGGAGAAGGTGTGCCCATGGGCGCTTGGGGTGGGAGGCCGTGGCAGCTGCTGCAGAGCCTTAAAGACTTTGGGAGGAGGAAGGGGCAGGTGGTTGTGAGGGGGGATGGGGAAGGCCCCGGCGGCAGCTGGCTGTGGGGAGGGCAGTGGGAGAGGCAGTGGCTGCAGGGGTGGGGCAGGGACCAAGCCCTAACACCCCACCCCTGGCTATGCAGCCACCCCTCTGGAGTCCCTGTGGAGGGGGGCCCTGCCCAAACTCACCCCTCCCCTAAGCCACTCCACAGGAGGCTGTTGAGGGAGCCCAACTGCTGCTTTAAGAAAGCCCCTTACCTCCTCCAAAGCTGCAAGGATGCAGCAGCTGCCAGATGAAATGTGGGCCCAAGTAGGGGGCCAGCAGTCTCCCCACCTAAAGGGTGGAAGGGGGAGCCGTCCTGCCAAGGGGCAGGAGGCAAGAGTCCCCTGCACTCCACCCACCCAGCAGCTCTAGGGGAAACTAGCTGGAAAGGGTGGAGTGGTGAGAAGAGGGAGCAGCCTGCCCAAGGCAGGAGGGAAGCTGGCCGGAGAAGGGGGCCAAGAGGAAAACCCCCCAGGGATGACTTGAAGCAGTCAGGGGCTGCCCACCTCCCAGTCATGGGGTCCCCAAGTGGGGTCCTACAGGGACCCCAACAAAAGTAAAACCTGTGCAGAGGTGGAGCTGACAATCAGAGTGGGGACAGCTGAGGAGTAGGTTGCCCTAAATCAACCATGGTCAGCTGATGTGTGTGTGGTGATTGAGAAGAGTTTGGAAGGTGAGCGAGCAAAGGGAAGGAGACTTAGAGGAATGCTAGAGACTGTAAAAGAGAAGAGCTGCAGCAGCCTGGAGTTGGGCTGCCTTAGTCCAGGGGACCTGAAGTTCACTCAGAGGGTGTGGGGAACTGGAGCTGGAGGAGCCAAACACTATCTTCCAGCCATTTGTTACAGAAGTGGATTTAAAGGTTAGATTGCAGTTAGGAGTTTTGCAATTTTGCATGTGTTTCTTCAGAACTCTTGGGTAAATGCTACCTGGTCCTGGTGACTTATTACTGATTCATTTATCATTTTGCCCCCCAAAATCTCCCCTCTCGTCACCTCAGTGTGGGACAGTTCCTCAGGCTATGTCTAGATTACAGCTATTTTTGATTTTTTTTTTTGGAAGATATCTTCTGACAAAACTTCTGATAGATCGGATCACTCTTGTGATCTGTCAACAAAGAGCAGCAGGACTGACCAGTCATTCTATCAGCAAAATGACCAACCAGAAGCACAGCAGGCTGGGCTGCCTGGTGTTCTGGAAGCTCTGTCTGTTGACAGAGGTCCCCCCAGAACATCCAGGCTGGCTTTCTGTTAACAGATCTCTGTCAACAGAGGTGTTCTGCCACCTGAGGTGTGGAATACAGCTGTTGACAAAAGTGCTGAATTCTTGCAATTTACTGTCAACAGAATGCGTTGGGAACTTGGATGCTCTAGTGTAGACATAGCCTCAGATTTGTCACCTATAAAGCATGGTTCAGTTTTGGGAAAATTTTTCACTTTCTCAGGCACGAAGACTGATGCAAAGAACTCATTTAGTTTTTCCACAATGGCGTGACAATATTTGAGTGCTCTTTCAGCACTTCAATTGTCCATTTATAAACATGAAATTTTAGTGTAGCAGACTTCTTGCTTCTGATATAATAGAAAAAACTACTTTTTGAGTCTAAATGATGTGGGGTTTTTTTTTGTTTTTCAATGATTATTTTATTTTGATGTTTAGTTATAGTGTCTCCTTTTTTTCCTCTTAAGCTAGGTCTACAGACTCCTTCCCTTTTGGAGTGGGCATAGAAATCAGTGGGACCTAAATTGCAGATGAGGCAGGGATATATATCTATATCTATATCTATATCTATATCTATATATCCTGGGCCTCGTTTACATATTCCTATGAGATACAGCCTTCTAAATGGGGTCATTTTGAAAACAAAAATGCCGTGTAGATGCCAACACCTCAAAAGGACCCCTGACTTTGAAATTCCCTTATTCCAGATTCATTTTGGGAACAGGGGAATTTTGAAGTCAGGGAGTCCTTTTGAAGTGCTGGTGTCTACACAGCACTTTCACTTTCAAAATGACCCCATTCTGAAGTCTGCATCTTGTGAGGAAAATGCAAATGAGGTGCAGGATATTTAAATCCCTGCCTCATCTGTAATTTTGATCCCATGGCTTTACACCCCCCCACCCCAAAAGGGAGTGGATGTGTAGCCATGGCCTGACTATTTTGTGGTTTGAGGTATACATTTAAATTGAACCTCTTTTGGTATCTTTGAAAAGTTTCCATGCAGCTTGCAGGGATTTCACTTTTGGCACTGTAACTTTTAACTTCTGTTTAACCTCCTCAGTTTTGCATAGTTCACTTTTCTGAGATTAAATGCTACAGTATTTAGCTGCTGTGGTGTTTTTGCTGCCACAGGGATGTTAAATTTTTAGTTTTTATTTGTTGTTGTCACTATTAGCAAAGGGTCCCACTATAGTCATCTCTTGGACCAGACTGTGTGCTTCGTGGAACATTAAAACTGGAAGGGACTTTGAGAGGTCACCAAGACCTGTCCCCTGCCCTCACAGCAGGACTAAGCACCCTCTAGACCATCCCCGATGTCCATTTAACCTGTTCTTAAATATCTCCAGTGATGGAAATTCCACAACCTCCCTAGGCAATTTAGTCAGGGTGGTTAAACTCTTGACAGTTAGGAAGCTTTTTCTTAATGTCCAGCCTAAACGTCGCTTGCTAAAGTTTAAACTCATTGCTTCTTGTCCTGTCCTCAGAGGCTAAGAAGAATAACTTTCTCATTCTTGTTGCTCTTCTCTGGACCTTCTCCAATTTCTTCACATACCTCTTGAAGTGTGGTGCCCAAAACGGGACACAATACTCCAATTGAGGTCTAATCAGTGTAAAGTAGAGTGGAAGAATGACTTCTTGTGTCTTGCTCACAACACTCCTGTTGTTGCATCCCAAAATCATGTTTCGTGTCTCTTTTTTTTTGCGCAATGTCACACTGACTCGTATTTAGCTTGTGGTCCTCTGTGACCCCTAGATCCCTTTCTGCAGTACTCCTTGCTAGACTGTTCCTTCCTATTCTGTATGTGTGAAACTGTAATCAGTTTCCTAAGTGGAGTACTTCACATTTGCTCTTATTAAACTTCATTCTGTTTCTACCATTTGTTCAGATCACTTTGAATTCTGACCCTATCCTCCAAAGCAGCTGCAACCCCTTCCAGCATGGTATTGTCTGCAAATTTACTAAGCATACTCTCTATGCTAATAAATAGACTGTTGATGAAGGTACTGAACAGAACCAGTCCCAAAACAGACACCTGTGGAATTCCACTTTGTCCTTTCAGCATGATTGTGAACCATTAACTATTTAAAACTGGTTATCCAGCCGGTTATGCACAACCTCATGGTAGCTCCCTCTAAGTTGCATTTGCCCAATTTAGTGAAAAGATCATGTGAGATAGTAAGGCATTTGATACTAAAGTCTGGGTATATTACATCCACTACTTCTCCCTTATCCACAAGACTTGTTATCCTATCAAATAAAGCTATCAGATTGGTTTGGCATGATTTGTTCTTTACAAATGCTTGCTGGCTGTTACCTATCACCTTATTTTCTTCTAGATGTTTGCAAATGGATTCTTTAATTACTTACTCCATTATCTTTCCTGACACAGAAGTTAAACTGGCTAGTCTGTAATTCTCTAGATTGCTCTTATTCCCCTTTTTATAGATGGACACTATATCTGCCCTGTTCTGGTCTTCTGGAATCTCCACAGACTTCCGTGACTTTTCAAAGATGATAGCTAAAGGCTCATATACCACCTCTATCAGCTCCTGGAGTATTCTAGGATGAATTCACATAGAACTAAATCAAGAATTGCCTTTCCTTTTGTGTATTCCAGTATCAGCTATTCCAAGAAGCATTCATGTATAAGCACTTTAAAAACTTGTCATTGCTGCCTGCCATTACAGTATCTTTTGCATTTGAATGTTTCTGAGCCGATCCTGCCTATAATTCATAACTTGCCATCCTCTCCTCCTTTACTCTCCACTAATAGCTCCTCTCCTTAGGGATATGTCTGACCATAACGTGTGCTTTTCTGCACTTTTGGCTTTCCTCCAGCTCTTACTTTAACAATGTTCTATGACCTTTCTCAGTGCAAGCAGTTGGGTTCCTTTTTGGTCTCAGTGGAGCCCATCCTTCCTGTATAGTCTCCCTCTTTCCCAAAAGCTTCCCGAGTTCCTAATGTTTCCAAAGTTCTTAGTATATAGTAGCTTTTAATGAAATCTGAGATGTGTTACAATACCCCAAGACTATACTTTGTTTCCAATTAATGTCTGCATTCTTGGAATAATATATAAATTGTTTGCTATGTTAATGAATAGCAAATTCACCAAATGATTTTACTGTGTTCCAGTCCAGATAAGTACTTAATTGCTGTATCATTAATTTTACAAGGATTCTGTTAGTGCAGCTTAAGGAACACCTAGTTGCAAATATCACATTCAGAGAAGAAAATGAAAGCATTATAGTAAAAAAGAACAGTGGGGAAAAATGTGCTTTAATTTTTAGGTCTACTCACTACATACTGCTAAAACCACGGGGGGAGCGGAGTGAAATAAAAACATACTTAGGAAACTTAGTGATAACTTTCACCTGAGATCATATTTCTTGAGGGTAAAATATATGAAAAAATATATTTCTAACCAGTGTATTCTTGGCATTTTGAATGGATTTTATGTGTATCTAGCTACATTATTTCAGTGTTCCCTCATGAGAGAAATGAACTGTCACCCTTCCCCAGGGCAAGGACCCTGATGGTTCTTGGGGGTTCTCCTTGAGAGCTGTGAGCGCTCATTCAGGATTTAATACCACAGAGGTACTCCTTGTTTCCTTTAGGTGCCTTCCAACCTGCTGCAGATCTTCCCTGGAGACCCTTTTCCTTCCCCATTCCCATCCTCATAAATTTTATTTCTACTGTTTTGGCAGTCAGTTTCTAGCTCAGCTACTCCATTAGTATCTATCAAAAGGAACTCTTGATTCCTCCCATGTGTAGCCTAGTGTCTTTATGAACCATTGACACCTTCATTCTGACTGGATATCTGAAATCCCCACGAAAGGCTGTCAGGCTGCATCTACACTATCTCCCAACTTTGAAGGGAATGTGGGAAGTAGGGTGTCAGGAGATCAATAATGAAGTGGTGTGATGCATATGTGGCACTTCATTAAGGTAATTCTTCCTCACCACAACTTCAAAGCAGCAGACTTCAAAGTGCCAGCTTGCATGTACGCATGACTAACCTGCTGGTACTTTGAAGTACCTGGGCTACTTCGAAGTCCCTTTACTCCCCAAAATTCTGACACCCTACTGACCATGCTCCCTTTGAAGTTGGGAGGTAGCGTAGGCATAGCCTCAGAGTAAAAAAAAAAAAGTTCCCATGTCTGAGGAAGTCAATCATTGTTGCATGTTTATATCAGAAAGATGACCTGGGAAACTGAACCTGTGGCTGTTGAAATACCAGTGGCAAAAATAGTACACATAAGTTAGGCCCCCTCAAGACCCACAGTGTAATAGGTAAACTTCTTATTTACACACTGCAGTCACACATCTTTTACACTATTTTTTTAAATTAAATCCAGCCGCTGACCACCAACACAGACAGAAATGGAATTAGAGACTTGCCTGCTACGACAAATAAAATGAAAACATAAGCATCTCTTCTGTGACACATCTCCCTAATTTAATAATTAGGCCTTTTCAATTTCTGAACTACTGTCCTGACAAGCTCCAATTCAATAGCATGCATAGGCTTTAATTCCAGCATTTAACAAGAACATGTTTGTGTCACTCAGACACTCCAGAAACTTTTACATAAAAAGCTGACTGATTGTATTTTTAAACTCAAATTCATCCCAACCACTCAGTCTCGCTTTATAATTTATTGTTGAGAGAGAGAGAGAATGTGTATGTTCTTGTGCTGCACACTTTCTATAGAAAGGATCCAAACCATTCTTGAAAACTAGAATTGTACTCCAGTTTGCACCTCTCAAATCTGGTACTCTCTTCTCTAGCATAACCAAGGATGTTGCCAGATGAGATAGTAGCTGGCAGGTGCGGGAGCCCTACTGGGCTGGGAACCAGAGCCTCTGCTTGCCTTGCAGCAGCATGGGACCAGGATGCTGCTGCAGAGTCAGGAACCAGAGCTCCCCTGCCAGCAAGAGCCACGACCTGGAGCAACCACCTGTCCCTAGGCAGTGCAGGCCGGAGCCTGAGCTCCACTCTGGCCCTGCAGTAGCACAGGTCTGGGAAGCTGTCATGGAGCCAGGAGTTGGAGCCCCTGCCTGCCCCACAGGTGCAGGGGTGGAACACTCCTGTGGGGTGGGAATTGAAGCCTCCAGTTGCCCTGTGGGGGGAAGAGGCTGGCTGGAGCCCTGTGACAGCCCTGGGAGTCAGGGCTGTGGCTAAAACTCCAGGGGAAGAGGGCAGGAGAATGGTGCTATAGTAGTCCCTGAGCCCAGCCCTACACCGTCCCTTATTGGGCAAATTCTCTTGTTTGGGATCTGTCTGGTCCTGAGAGTGCTGGATAAGGGAGGTGCAATCTGCACTAGACTATCACCTTATAGTTTCTTTTATGGATACACAACGTTGCTGTTGAGCTGCCCTGGGCTGGGGCTAAGGTGGGGGAAGGGGGCTGCTCCATGCCAGGAGAGGTGGAGGAAAGGGCAGAAGGAGCAAGGCCTAGGGCGTTCCCTCCCCCCCAACACACACACACACCCTGCTGATAGGCCCAATACACAGAAGAGGAATCATCTGATCTCTATGTGAAATACCATTGTTCAAAAAAGTCTCTCTTCAGAATTTTACATTTTAACATGTATCCTTCCAATTTTCAAAAGTTCCATATACAGACCAGATACTAAACTTTTATATATCTATTATCAAGTTCATATTGTTTCCATTCCCACAAATATCCAGATTCCCTCCTGGCATGTCTCAAGTACTACACTGACAGGACCATTTCTGCTTTGATTTTTTTTCATAAGAACAGCCATAGTGGTTCAAACCTCAGGGTCATCTAGCCCAGTATCTTGTCTTCTGGCAGTGGCGAATACCAGATGACCCAGAGTGAGTGAACAGAACATGTAATAACTGAGTGATCCTGCTCCTATTATCGATTTACAACCTCTGACAAACAGAGGCCTGGGACGCCATTCTTACCCATCCTGGCTAACAGCCGTCGATGGACCTAACCTCCATGAATTTATTTTCTACTCTTTAGAACCCTGTTATAGTCCTGGTCTTCACAACATCCCCTGGTGATGATTTCCACTGTCCTACCAAGTGCTGCATGAAGAAAAACTTCCTTTTGTTAATTGCTGCTACCCATTAATTCCATTGGTGACGCCTAGTTCTTTCGCTGTTGCAATAGGATGGGGTTTCTGGGAACAGCTTGAGAAATCAATCTTTGCTTAAAATCCAGGCCACTTACAGCCCCAGGCTGGGATGTTTTTTCTCATTAAGGCAAATCCAACCAGACACCACAGCACCTCTGCCAGCCCCACAGGCCAGCCAGAATCTACACAAGCAAACCCACTGACTTCTCAATTGCTCCACCAGCTCAGACCAACAACCCCCAGTTGAAGGTGAGAGGCTCTGAAGTCTTTCACTCAACGCCACACAGATTCTTCCAGACCCCAAAGGGCGTGGCCCCAGGCCCTAGTCAATATATATTTGTAGCTCACCCAAACAACATGCTCGCCAATTCTCTAGATCTAATATCTAAAAATGTATTAATAAAAAAGAAAGAACCGGGTTAGAGAGAAGAATTGGTAAAGTATACTTCACTTGCATCAGTCTTAACTACTGATGCAGGTCAATGATGTTATTTGCTGATTCTTGAACATTCATTTCAGGTCATATATTCAGTTGTCAAAGCATTGTGGATCTGGCCTGCTGGGCTGTGTCTACACGTGCCCCAAACTTCGAAATGGCCATGCAAATGGCCATTTCAAAGTTTACTAATGAAGCGCTGAAATGCATATTCAACGCTTCATTAGCATGCGGGCGGCAGCCGCGCTTCGAAATTGACGCGCCTTGCCGCCACGCCGCGCGTCCAGATGGGGCTCCTTTTCGAAAGGACGCCGCCTACTTCGAAGTCCCCTTATTCCAATGAGCTCATGGGAATAAGGGGACTTCGAAGTAGGCGGCATCCTTTCGAAAAGGAGCCCCGTCTGGACGCGCCGCGCGGCGGCAAGGAGCGTCAATTTCGAAGCGCGGCTGCCGCCTGCATGCTAATGAAGCACTGAATATGTATTTCAGCGCTTCATTAGTAAACTTCGAAATGGCCATTTGCATGGCCATTTCGAAGTTTGGGGCACGTGTAGACATAGCCCTGGAGTCCACCTGCTGGCATATGGACCCTTGGAGACCAAAAGACAAAGAATCAGGGCTGGAAGAAACCTCAGGAAGTTGAGTCTGGCTCTCTGTTAAAAGCAGGACCAATAACAACTAAATCCTCCCAGCCAGGTCTTTGTCAAGCTGGGACTTGAAACTTCTAGGGATAGAGATTCCACTACCTTCCTCTGTAACCCATTCCAGTGCTTCACCACCCTCCTAGGCTGCATCTACACTTGCAAGTTCTTTTGGGAAAAGCTGGCTCTTTTTTGAAAGAAGATGCAGATCATCTACACACAAAATGCACTTTCAATCTGAAATTAAAAGCATGTAGCTCTTCTTTCAGAAGCCACCTTCTGCTCCCAGATCAGGAAGAGTGCCTTCTTTTGAAAGCTTCTGTCGAAAAAACAGTGTGTGTGTAGATGCTCCATGGGCCCTTCCTCTAAAAGAGTAGTCCTCACGACACTGGATTTTTTGATCCCTGGCTCATTGTTCTGAAATTTCAGGGGTTGTGTGGATGCTCTCTATCAAAAGCATGAATGGATATTTTGATCTGCTTTTTTTGTGTGTGGATGTGATCTTTCAAAAGAAGTTCTTCAAAAAAAAATCTTGCAGAAATACTGTAGTGTAGACGGAATCCCAGTGAAACAGTTTTTTCCTAATATCCAACCTAGACTTCCCTCACTATGATTTAAAACCACTGCTTATCACTTTCTTCTGCCACCAAGGAGAACAATCCTCTTTGGAATTCCTTTTACATAGTTGATGGCTCCCATCAAACCCCGCTCACTCTTCTTCTGTAGACAAAATAAGCCCAAATATTTCAGCCTCTCCTCCTAAGTCATGTGCTCCAGCCCCCTAATCATCCTTTTTGATGCCCTTCGTTGGACTCTCTCCAGTGAATTCACACCCTTTCTATAAATAGTCATAATCAGACCTTTACTACACTAGGTGCTGTACAAACACAAAATAAAATACACTTTCTCTGTTCCCTTCTAAAAAATAATACATCATTGTACTCAGATTCCTGAGGCTTACTTCTGAATTTATTCTTTAAAGGCTGATTTTCGTCTACTGTGTGTTAATACAATAACTTCTGAAAACTGAAATACTAACACTCCAGGGTTTTTAGAGTTTTTTGTTTTTTTTTGTTTCACTGTGGAACATTTAAAATGTGCATTTCTTTAAATTCGAAGGAATGTACAACTCCTTTTTCAATCTCTGAAATATAGGGAACATAGAAAACCCTCTGCACATAATAAGATGCACAGATATTTAGAAACAGTAAACCTTAAAGTTTTAGTGCCTTAAAATAAACTTGGCAGCAGCATGACATATCACCAAAATTCATTAGTTATTCATAATGCTAATTACTACTACTATGGCCCCTTTCATCTTGACAGACTGTGGTTAGTAGCAGCGGTTAGGATCTATGGGCCATATTTGAGTCTGCAGCTTCTCTCATGGATTATCCATCCAATATTGGATTTACATGGTCGATTGCAACAACAGGGCACATCATCTTTTGATAGTATATGTGCAAACCATGCAATGAAATTCATCTTAGAAGGAAAAGCTCTCAGACTCAAGAATTTGGAAATAGGTTGACACGTGGTTATTGCAATCGTCACCAGGTATTTTGATCTGATGATGTAGGCTCCCAGGAGTTTAGGTTGATGTTGTTGCGTTTTTTGAATCTTAGCTTTGGTCTTCCTCTTGTTCTCAGCCCACATGACAGCTCACTGAAGAAGATTTCTTTGGGAGGATGCTTGTTATCCATTCTTCTCACGTGGCCAAGCCATCATAGCCTTCTGCTGTTGAGGATAGCGCTGGGGCTGGGTATGCCATATCTTGACAGGACATCTGCATTTGAAACCATCTTGTAGGTTGATGTTCGTAATTCTGCAGAGTCAGCGAAGATGGAAGCTGTTCAACTTCTTTTCTTCTGGTTCAAGTAGGTGGTCCATGCATCAGAACTATATAGAAGCATACTCAATACACATGCCTGGGAGATTAGCATCTTTGTTTTCACTGTCAGCTTAGGATTGTTCCATGCTTTTTTCACGTCTGCCAAAAATAGTAGCTGCCTTCCGGATTCTGATGTTCAGTTCTTGGTCCATGGATAAGTTTTTGTGGTGACAGTAGATCCAAGGGACCAGTTTTGTTGCACCACATCTCATGGGCTGTTATCCAGAATGACATTGGGTCACTGAGGTACACCTTGAGTGAATACAACAGTTTTCTTCACGCTTGTGTCAAGGGAAAAGAACTTGCAGGCTCTGGACGGAGAATCAGTCAGTGACTGTAACATGTCTTTATTATGAGCAACGAGAGCTGCATCATCTGCAAGGAGGAGTTCCCTAAAGAGGAATTTCTTGACCTTAGTTTTGGCCTTGAGTTTTGCCAGCTTGTAGAGAGAGCCATCTAATGTGTGGAGCAATACATTGCTGCATGAGTTTTGAAATGTGTAATTTAGTAGAACTGAGAAGAATAAGCAGAAGAGGGAAGGGGCAAAAACACACACTTGTTTGACTCTGCTGTTCATTTCAAATGGTTCCAATGTAGATCCATCATACTGGGGTGTTGCCTTCACGTTTTTGTGAAAGGATGTTATGAGCTTGAGTAGGGTCAGTGGGCAGCCAATTTTGGTTAATACTCTGTATAGTGCTGATCTATTAACTGTGTAAAATACCTTTTTGTGAAGTCCACAAATGCTATGAATAACGGTTTTCCTTGTTTGCTGCATTTTCTCCTGTAGTTGAAGAGAGTAAATCGCGTCCATTGTTGACCTGCCAGCCCTGAAGCCACATTGTGTTTCTTGATAGACTCAATCTGAGAGTTTTTGCAAGCATTTGAGAATTATGTGGGCAAATGCTTTTCCTGTGATGCTCAGTAAAGAGATGCCTCTGTAGTTGCTGCAGTCGCCCTTGTCACCTTTATTTTTCTAGAGTGATGATGATTGCATCCTTCATGTCATGTGGGACATCTCCTGCTCTCCAACATTTTAGGAGTAAATCATAGAGGAAGGGGAAGAGCACAGCTTTCTTTGCCTTCAGGTCTTCAGCTGGAATTCTGTCATTTCCTGGCACTTTTCCATTGGAGAGAGCATCAAGAGCTTGAGAAAGTTCCTCCCCTGTAGGCTCTGCATCTAGCTCAGATATTTCTGTAAAATTTGGGATGAGGTTGTCAAATTTAGGTCGTATTGTACGCTCATGGCAAAAAAGACTTGAGTAGTGTTCCATTCATCTGGACATCTGCAGCTTTTTGTCTGTGATCACATCATCATCTATAACCGTGGGCTCAGCGCCCATTGGGGTCCTGATGCCTCTCACTATTTTCTTCCATCTTTCCCTATCGAGTGCAAAGTGGCTTAGTTTCTGGTGCGGAGCTAGTCTACAATCTAGTACATCATCTATCCATTCTCTGTGGGGTCTGCCTCTCCTATTTGAACCATCCATTATGTTGTATACTAGGGTCTTGATTTTTCGTTCCTCATTCAGCCTGAAAATATGCCCAAATAGTTGTAGCTTCCATTTTATAACCATTTCGTCTGTATCTTCCTATATAATTCCTCATTGGTGACCTTCTGCATCCATCCTAGTCTCAATCTTTCTATAACAACTCCTTTCAAATGCTAATATTCTTCTTTTCGAATCTTTCATTATCACCCATGTCTCACATCCGTACAACATGCTGCTGAATACACACGTTTAAGACGCCCAGCTTCATTCTTAAGCTAATTGCTTTGCTTTTCCAGATCTTATCGATCACCTTCAAACTCGCTCGTTTTCGCTATTCTAGTCGCTATTTCCTTCTTATAGCCTAGATTGTGCATTATGTTGCTCCCCAGATATGTCAACTTTTCTACACTTTCTAGTTCAATACCATTGACACTGATCTTCCTTCCTATTTCCTTATCTCCAAATACCATTATTTTTGTTTTATCGCTGTTCATAATCAGTCCGTACCGCTTTCCTTCTTCGTTTAACACCCGCACCATTTTCACTAGTTTCTCCTCATCTTCTTCAATGATAACTATATCATCTGTGAACCTCAAGTTGTGAATTCTTTTCTTTTTCCGTGCACAGATATCTCTTCTACCTCTTCCTTGATCTCTTCCATCTCTCTTGCCAGATGTGCGAAGAAGATACTTGGCGATATTGGATCTCCTTGCCTCGCACTTCTACTTGTTTTAAACCAGCTTCCCAACTCCCTGCATGTTCTCACTGCTGCCTCTGCATTATCACTGATATCTTTCAACAACCGTATGTCCGCTATTTACTCCATATGACTCCAATGCCTCCCAAGTCACTTTCTAATCTATACTGTTAAATGCCTTTTGAAAATCCAATGAAGCAAGTGTATACATTTTTGTTCTTTCGTTGAGCTTTCACTGCTATCAGTCTTAGTGACTATCTACTGTATGGTACTTCTATCTTTTCTGAACCCTTCTTGCTTGTCTGCTATATGTTCTTCTATCTGCAGTCTTAATCTCTGTCAGTATCAGCAGCAGCAACACCTTACCTAGATGACTCACTGGGGCAATCGTTCTGTAGTGCTTGCACTGCAATGTACTTCCTTTCTTGGGTATTGTCACTAGCACAGATCTCGTCCATTCTTTAGGCGCCTTCCCTTCTTTCCATGCTATATTACATAGTCAGTGTATTTCCTGAATCACACTTTCTTCACCGTATTTGATCATCTCTCCTGTGATCTTATCATTTCCAGGGCTCTTGTTCTTTAGTCATTTCAGTGCTTTTTCTACTTCCTCCTTCGAAATATCGGTCTCGCTCTCGATGCTCGGGGGAGATGTCTCTTTCAGTTCTTGAATCAGTCTGAGACGCTTGGGTCCAACTGTGCTTTGTATAGATCGGTGTAATATCTTATCAATCACTGCACAATCTTCTCCCTATTCATGAGCACTTCTTCGTTCTCATCTTTGATCCTCATCTGCTCCGGTTGCCATTTCCTATTAATATTCCTAATTGTCTTACATACCTCCTGGTCTTACATTCACCATTATACCTCTCTATAGCTTCACATTGCTCCTCTAGTCATTTCTCCTTATCCTTTCTGATTGCTTTGCTTATCTCATTGCATTTCATCCTATATTGCTGTTCTGCCATCTCATCTCTTCTGATCTTCAATGCTCTTTTTCTCTTGAACCAACTTCAGTGTCTTCTGGGTAATCCACTTGTTATGATCTCTTCTACTTCTGGAACAGTCTCCTCAATTTCCTCTTCTATAGTGATGGCTATCCCTGTGACTCTCTTATCTGGGTCTTTCTCTGTGGCACTATTCTTAAACTTCTCTTCGAGCACTGTTCTGTATGCATTCCCTGTTTCTTCCTCACATAGCCTCACCACATCTCTTAAACTGTGTCTTACATTTTCTTTGAGTTTTATCTTGATGTTTGCAATCAATAGACGGTGGTCTGAGTCTATATTCACTCCTTGGAAAGTTTGGCACTGCTGTACTGATGTTATCTATCTTCTTCTTAGTAGTAGTAGTAATAGGCATCCTTCAGTCTGCGTAGACTATGGATCGTGCCCTTTAAAGTTTCAACTGAGGACTTCATTTACAGCGTCTATTGTGACTATGAAGACTCACACGAGAGTGACAGTCCTTGCTGCATCTCTTGCAGATGTAGTGGGTGTCTGGCAAGTCCTTATTGTGCTTTCTGTGTGCTCGCTTCTCCTCTGCTAGCTGTCTGATCTTCATCTCGCCCTTCTGAAGGCCCTTATGTAACCCCTGCCTCCATCTGCTGCGGTCGTCTGCTAGTTCTTCCCAGTTGTCCAGCTCGATGTCTACCTCTCTGAGGTCTCTCTTGCAGACATCTTTGTAGTGCAACTGGGGGCATCCAGGAGGTCTTTTGCCAGAGGCTAGCTCACCATACAAAATGTCTTTTGGAATCCTTACATCATTCATCCTGTGGACATGGCCAAGCCAGCGGAGTCGACGCTGCCTGAGGAGGGTGTGCATGGTTGGGATTCCAGCTTGCTCGAGGACGGCGGTGTTGGTCACTCTGTCCTTCCATGATATTCCAAGAATACGCCTGAGGCAGCGCAAGTGGAAGACGTTCAGCCTCTTTTCCTGGCGGGCATACAGGGTCCAAGTCTCGCTGCCATAAAGGAGGGTGCTGAGGATGCAGGCTCTGTAGCCTTGCATTTTGGTGTGAGTGTACAGCTTGTTGTTATTCCACACTCTCTTGCTGAGTCTGGACAGAGTTGTGGCCACTTTTCCGATCCTCCTGTTTAGCTCAGTGTCCAATGACAGGGTGTCAGTAATGGTGGACCCGAGGTAAACGAACTCATGGATGACCTCTAACGTATAGTTTTCAATGCTGATTGATGGGGATTCAGCAACATCCTGACCGAGTACATTTGTCTTCTTTAGGCTGATGGTAAGCCCAAAGTCCTTGCACGCTTTGGAGAACTGATCCAGCAGTTCTTGAAGTGAGTCTTCTGTGTGACACACTACAGCAGCATTGTCTGGGAACAGCACGTCTCTGATAAGGACTTCCCGCACCTTAGGCTTAGCTTTCACCCTTGAAAGATTAAACAGTTTCTCATCACATCTTGGCTACGTCTACACGTGCACGCTACTTCGAAATAGCTTATTTCGATGTTGCGACATCGAAATAGGCTATTTCGACGAATAACGTCTACACGTCCTCCAGGGCCGGCAACGTCGATGTTCAACTTCGACGTTGCGCAGCCCGACATCGAAATAGGCGCAGCGAGGGAACGTCTACACGTCAAAGTACCACACATCGAAATAGAGATGCCAGGCACAGCTGCACACAGGGTCACAGGGCAGGCTAGCGCTTCCGGGGCAACAGCTAGCCGCTCCCTTAAAGGGCCCCTCCCACATACACTCAGCCTGCACAGCACGCGGTCTGACGAGCCAGATAGGCACACAGACCCCGAGCGCCGCAGTTATGGACCCCCAGCAGCAGCAGCAGCCGCAGCAGCAGCAGCTAGAGGTCCAGCCAGCCCTCCTGGCAGGAGCAGGGCTTGCCCTGGCTCTTGTCATGTTGGGGGCAGCTGAGCACCTTCCTGCCCCAGGGGAGGAGATGCCCCCGGGGCAGCAGGGCTTAGCCCCTACCCCCGCAGCACCCCGCTCCACGCCCCGCCTCACACGCCAGCGGCTGTGGAGCCACCCCACCAGCACCGACTGGTGGGAGCGCCTGGTGCTTGGGGAGTGGGACGACGAGCACTGGGTCCGCAACTTCAGGATGACCCGGCAGACATTCCTGGAGCTGTGCCAGTGGCTCAGCCCCGCACTCAGGCACCGGGACACTGCCATGCGGCGTGCCCTCAGCGTGGAGAAACGGGTCGGCATCGCTGTCTGGAAGCTGGCCACTCCGGACAGCTACCGATCCGTGGGGCAGCAGTTTGGCGTCGGAAAGGCCACTGTCGGGGCCGTCTTCATGGAGGTAAGAGAACCCACAGGGGGAGGCCAGGGCAGAGCAGGGGGGCCAGGGCAGAGCAGGGCAGAGCAGGGGGGCCAGGGCAGAGCAGGGGGGCCAGGGCAGAGCAGGGCAGGCCAGGGGGGCCAGGGCAGAGCAGGGCAGAGCAGGGGGGCCAGGGCAGGCCAGGGGGGCCAGGGCAGAGCAGGGCAGGCCAGGGGGGCCAGGGCAGAGCAGGGGGGCCAGGGCAGGCCAGGGGGGCCAGGGCAGAGCAGGGCAGGCCAGGGGGGCCAGGGCAGGGCAGGGCAGGGCAGAGCAGGGGGGCCAAGGCAGAGCAGGGCAGGCCAGGGGGGCCAGGGCAGGGCAGGGCAGAGCAGGGGGGCCAGGGCAGAGCAGGGCAGGCCAGGGGGGCCAGGGCAGGGCAGGGCAGAGCAGGGGGGCCAGGGCAGAGCAGGGCAGGCCAGGGGGGCCAGGGCAGAGCAGGGCAGAGCAGGGGGGCCAGGGCAGAGCAGGGCAGAGCAGGGCAGAGCAGGGGAGCCAGGGCAGAGCAGGGGGGCCAAGGCAGAGCAGGGCAGAGCAGGGGGGCCAAGGCAGAGCAGGGGGGCCAGGGCAGAGCAGGGCAGGCCAGGGGGGCCAGGGCAGAGCAGGGCAGGCCAGGGGGGGCCGGGGGGGCCAGGGCAGGGCCATGCACACCCTGCTCACCCCTCATTGAGGCTGTCCCATGTGCTTTCCCTGCAGGTCGTGCGTGCCATCAACTCCATGCTCCTGCACAGACTCGTGAGGCTGGGGGACCCACATGCCACCATTGCCGCCTTTGCCACCCTGGGCTTCCCCAACTGCTTCGGGGCTCTGGATGGGACCCACATCCCCATCCGCGCCCCGGACCACAGCGGAGGCCGATACGTGAACCGGAAGGGCTACCATTCAGTCGTCCTGCAGGCCTTGGTGGACAGCTGGGGACGGTTCCAGGACATTTACGTGAGCTGGCCTGGCAGCACCCACGACGCCCGGGTTTTCCGCAACTCGGGCCTGTGCCGCCGGCTGGAGGCGGGGACCTACATCCCCCAGCGGGAGATCCCTCTGGGGGACACCACCATGCCCTTCTGCATGATTGCGGATGCGGCCTACCCCCTCCGGCCGTGGCTTATGCGCCCCTACACGGGCCACCTCTCCGCCAGCCAGGAGCGCTTCAACGCACGCCTGAACCGTGCGCGCCAGGTGGTGGAGCGCTCCTTCGGCCGCCTCAAGGGACGATGGAGATGTCTCCTCACCCGCCTGGATGCCAGCCCCAACAACATCCCCCAGATTGTGGGTGCCTGCTGCGACCTGCACAACCTTGTCGAGAGCAAGGGGGAGACCTTCCTTCAGGGCTGGGCCGCCGAGGCCGGCAGGGCACACCTCCAGCCACCTGCTGCCCCCAGTCGGCAGGTGGACCCAGAGGGGACCCGGGTCCGGGAGGCCCTGCGGGCCCACTTCGACAACCAGGCTGCGGGGTGAACTCTGCCCAGGCCCCCGACTGCCCGCCCCTTCCTCCCCCATACTCCTGCCTCAACGCCCACACCACCATGGGGCACCCCACCGCCCCCCCCCCTTGTCCAGGAGAAACGACAGATCGAACTTGTGGGTGAACGTAAATGTTTTCTTTGGCTGAACCTTTTTTTTTTTGAAATAGAAAAATATACACATGTGAAAGGGAAAGCAAAAAGGAGGGACAAACATGTAACAAAAGCAAGATGGGCACAAATAAAACTATGTACAACAATAAACTCCAAGCAGGGTGCGCCATCCACAAAAGGAAACCAAAAAGCAGGGAGGAGAACGGGGAGAACTATTTACAGGGGGGACGGGGCAAGCAGGGGCAGCACCCACCCACCCAGTCCCCAAAGTCTGTCCATCGGGGGGGGGGCCACGTCCCGGGCCCCTCACCCCCTACAGGCCCCCAGTGGGCGTTCCCGGCCGGGAGCTCCGGCGGTCCTGCAGTCTGGTCCGCGGCTGGGTGGGAGCGGGCTCCACCAGAAGATATCGGCGCCGGCGAGTCTCGGGTGGCTCCAGGGGTCCCTCGGCGCGGTGGCCCTCGAGGGGAGGTGGTGGGGCGACGGCGGACGGGCCGGCGGCGGCTGCAGCAGCTGGTGGTGGGGCTGCAGGAGCGGCCATGGCGGGCGGTGGCGCGGCTGGCGCGGCATGGGGGGCCAGGAAATCAACCAGGCGGTTGACAGTGTCCACCAGGGCCCCCCATGACTCGCGGCGCCAGGCCAGCGCCTGCTCCTGCAGCCGGATGTAGTGCTGTGACACCTCCAGCTGCCGCTCCGACACCTCCAGCTGCCGCTCCGACACCTCCAGCTGCCGGCGATGGATGGCCAGCAGCTGGGGGTCTGTGGCCACTGCCGGCAGTAGGCGCGGGGTCCGCCGTCTTGCCCTCCGCGGGGCCGGTGGTTCCTCGGCCGGGGGGCTTCCCTGGAGCGAGGGTCCCGGAGGACTCTCCGGGACGACCGACGCCTCGCCGGCGCTCTCTTCCGGTCCTTCGGATGGTGCCGGTGCAGGTGCAGGACACAGGAGAGGAGGGGGGAAAGAAGAATGGAGACAGGCGTTAGTGTCGTCCCCGAGCCATGGCCTTTGTCCCCCCCGCCCTGTGCTGCAGGTTCCCCATCCCCGTCCCCGGGAGATGCTGCTGTGATGGATGGGGTTCAGGGGTCCCCCTGCCCTGCAGCCCGTCCCCTGGTGGCAGCGACTCTCACTTCACCCCGCAGGGTCTGAGAGCAGGAGAGGTTTCTTAGGCCACAGATGGCCACTTTCTGGCAGGAGTGACAGCACCAGCTGTCGGAAGAGACAGTCCTTCCAACTCGTCGTGGGGAGAAGACCCCAAGGGGGGGCCCCTCTGCGATGCAGCTTTCCCCCTCCTCTGGCTGGCTGCCTACCAGCTCTCCCTTCCCCTAGCCTCTACCTGTGGCCCCCGCCCTGGCCCCCCAATTCCAAGCCAGCTCGGCTCCTCCCTCCTGTTTGTTCAGGGCAGAGGTGTCACCTGCCAGCTGTAGCGCCAGGATCCTCCTTTGGCCCTGGGAGCTCCTCGGCTCTTGTGGCTCATATGTAGCCTGAGCCTCCCTTTGGCACTCCCCCCACTCCATCGCCTGCTGGTGCTGCGGGGTGTCCCACCCCCTCCGCCCGGGGGCCCCTCGAGGTTCCGCTCCCCCCTGGCCTGGGGATGGGGCAAGGCACTGTCATGCAGGGTGGCGGGGGGCAGGGGCTGCTGGCTGCAGTGCTGTGAGGGCCCTGTCCCTGGTGTCCTTGGGGCCATGGCCATGTGAGCGTGTGGGGGGCCCTGGACACATCTCTGTTCCCCCCGCCCCTCCAGCCCCGGGGTATCCACCAGAGAGGGATACCTACCTGTGGGTCCGCTCCCACGGTCCGGAGATCCCCGGGGGTCGGAGGCCCTGCTGCTGCTCCGGGAGGCAGGAGGAGGATCTGCAGGCTGGAATCAGTGGAGGAGGAGCCCCCCTCCTCCTCCTTCTCCTCCCCCTGCCGTGATGTCCCGGGGATGGCCTCCGGGGGGGACCCCTGGGGTGCAGGGCTTACCTCCGGGCTGGAGCCCGGCTGCAGGGCCTGCTGGGGCTCGTCAGCCGAAGTGTCAAGGGTGGCCGGAGGCGGGGAGGTGTGCCGGGAGCCCAGGATGTCCCTGAGCTCCCTGTAAAAGGGGCAAGTGACTGGGGCGGCCCCAGATCGGCTGGCCGCATCCCGGGCCCAGGAGTAACCCTGCCGCAGCTCCTTCACCTTGCTGAGGACATGGTCAGGAGTGCGGGCAGGGTGACCCCGGGCAGCCAGGCCGTCGGCCAGCCGAGCGAACGCATCCGCGTTCCGTCTCTTGCTCCCCACTACCTGGAGCACCTCCTCCTCGCTCCAGAGCCCCAGCAGGTCCCGCAGCTCGGCCTCCGTCCAGGAGGGGCCCCGCTGCCGCTTCCCAGACTGCTTGGTCCTCTGGCTCTGCTGGCTGCCCTGGCTGCCCTTGGGGGGGGTCCCCTGGGGGCGCTGGGGGGGCTGCTGGGCAGCCATGGCTGCTGCAGGGGCTGAGGGCTGGGCAGGCTCTGCACCACGTGTGCAGACAGGAGCCTGCACCTTCCCTCAGCCTCCTGCAGTCAGGGCGGGGGAGGGGCCCTTTAAGGGGCCGCTCCACGCGGCCACCAGTGAGCTGCGGGGCTGGAGAGAGCGTCTCTCAACCCCCCAGCTGATGGGCGCCATGGAGGACCCGTCAATTTCGACGTTGCGGGACGCGGATCGTCTACACTGTCCCTACTTCGACGTTGAACATCGAAGTAGGGCGCTATTCCCATCCGCTCATGGGGTTAGTGACTTCGACGTCTCGCCGCCTAACGTCGATTTCAACTTCGAAATAGCGCCCGACGCGTGTAGACGTGACGGGCGCTATTTCGAAGTTGGTGCCGCTACTTCGAAGTAGCGTGCACGTGTAGACGCAGCTCTTGTGTGCAGCAAGATGCCCTCTGTTGAAGATCCAAAGGCATGCTTCAGGAGGAGTGCGAAGAAGATCCTGAACAATGTCGGAGCAAGCACGCATCCTTGGTTGACGCTACTCCTCATTCTGAAAGCATCCGATAATGCACCGTCATATTGGATGGTTCCTCTCATGTCTTCGTGGAACGACTGGATCATCTTGAGTAACCGTGGAGGACAGCCTATCTTGTGGAGCAGTTTGAACAGACCATCCTTGCTGACCAAGTCAAAGGCCTTGGTCAGGTCAATGAAGGCTCTGTAGAGTGGCTTTCTCTGCTCCCTGCACTTCTCCTGCAGCTGCCTAAGAGAGAAGACCATGTCAACGGTAGACCTCTCTGCACGGAATCCACACTGCAGTTTGGGGTACACCCTCTCAGCAATCTTCTGGAGTCTACCAAGGATGACGCGAGCGAACAGTTTACCAATGACGCTTAGGAGGGAGATTCCACGGTAGTTGTTGCAGTCGCTTCTGTCTCCTTTGTTCTTATACAACGTTAAAATGTTAGCGTCGCGCATATCCTGTGGAACCTCACCCTCTTTCCAGCACAGGCACAGTAGCTCATGTAGAGGTTCCAGGAGTGTGTCCGCGGCACATTTGATTACCTCTGGTGGTATACCATCCTGACCAGGGGCCTTTCCTGCTGCAATGCTGTCGATGGCTCTCTTCAGTTCATCCACAGTCGGTTCTTGATCCAGTTCGTCCATTACTGGTAGGAGCTCGACAGCATCGAGGGCTGCGTCAACCACAACGTTCTCACGTGAATACAGCTCGGAGTAGTGCTCAACCCAGGGCTCCATCTGTTTGGCTTTGTCAGTGATGACTTCACCAGATTTGGATTTCAGAGGTGCCATCCTGTTCCGGGTGGGTCCTAATGCCTTCCTCATACATTCTTCTGAGATTACCAAAGTCGGCACAGGTCTGGATGCTGCTGCATAGCTGGAGCCAGTGGTTGTTGGCACAGCGCCTGGCTGTCTGCTGTACTGTTCTTCTGGCCTCTCTAAGTGCTTCCTGGGTCCTCTGGCTTGGTGAGCATTTATACTCCAGGAGTGCAGCGCGCTTCTTTTCAATGACTGGAATCATTCATCGGAGTTAGCTTCGAACCAGTCGTTTGTGTTTCTAGCTCTTCTTCCAAACACCGACAAGGCCGTGTTGTAAACTGTATCCCTCAGATGTTGCCATTTGGATGTTGCATAGGTGCCCCCAGGGCCGCTGTGCAGATTTTCCTGGAGGGTCTCTCTGAACTTTTCAGCTTTCTCCGAGTTTGCCGTCTTTCTGGCGTCAATGAGGGGCCTTCCAGCAGGTTTACAGCGGTACAGCTTCTTGGGTCTCAGCTTGAACTTGGAGCAAACTAGCGAGTGATCTGTATCGCAGTCAGCACTATGATAGCTGCGTGTCAGAAGGACGTTTTTGAGGTTATTACGCCTAGTGATGACCACATCTAGTTGATGCCAGTGCTTCGAGCGTGGGTGTCTCCACGACACTCTGTGCCGTGGCTTCGTTCGGAAGAATGTGTTTGTGATGCACAGATTGTGGTACGTGCACAGTTCAAGGAGACGCTGTCCATTGTCATTCACTTTTCCCACACCGAAGTGTCCTAAGCAGGAAGGCCATGAGGCCCAATCAGCTCCAACTCTTGCATTGAAGTCACCCAAGATGTACAGTTGTTCACGAGCAGGTATTTGCGCTACAGCAGCACTAAGCAGGTCATAGAACTTGTCTTTTACTTCTGGTGTGGCGTACAGGGTTGGAGCATAAGCGCTGATCAGGTGGACAGGACTGGCGCAAGTTTGAAGCGTGATCCGAAGAAGTCTTTCTGATCTGCCCATGGCTAAATCAACCATTTGTAGAAGGGTGTTTCTGACAGCAAAGCCTACACCATGCTGTCCGGGTTCTTCTTGGGCTTTACCCTGCCAGAAAAAAGTGTAGTCCTTTTCCTTTAGAGATCCCGAATCTGCAAGTCGCGTCTCTTGCAGTGCAGCGATATCGACTCTGAGCCTCTTCAGTTCCTCGTTGATGACAGCGGTCTTGCGGGTGTCACTGATGTCCTGAAGATCTTCAGTCAAGCCGGTCACCATGGTTCACACATTCCAGCAAGCAAGCTTAAATTGTTGATGTTTCTCATTTCTTGTTGATTTTCTTATTGGTTTGCCTGGTGCCCAAATTTCAGTCACTTGTCAGGTTCAGGAACCTTAAGCCTCGTGCTCCCAGCAAGGCAGGTGAACTGTGGAGGGACAGTACCCTATTGGCTGGGGGCTGTGGTCTTGGACTTCCTGTCATACGATCGCCATGTCCACTTCCTACAGTCCTTTTGTTGGAATCTCGTGTTGCAAATCACCATCTCATGCTCTGTAGTAAATTCTAACTGTTTCTCACCTCATTTGTGACTTTCTCAATGTCCAAACCTTCCCATGACTCTCTCTCCCAACCTTCATTATCTGTTCCAATCTTTGCATTCCAATATCCTCCAATGATCAACACATTTTTCTTCTGTATCTCCTCCACCATCTTTGTCAAGTCTGTATAGAATAGCTCAATCTTTTCCTCCATACTGTCCAATGTGGGTGCCTATACCTGAATGACAGATGTTGAACAGTTTTGCTTCAAATCACGCAACCATCATTCTTGCACTCACCAGTTTGTATCTTAAGGCTCTTCTAAGTGTTTTGCTAAGAAGGAATCCAACTCCTGCTTCATGCTTTGTTTCATTTTCCTCACCAAATGACTTCGCAACTGCATATCTCTCTCGATCCCATTCAATGCATCTCTGCCAGTCCAAATATATCACATCGGTATCTCTCCATCTCCTTCCAAAGCATCTCTAATTTTCCAGTTGCCCACAGTGTTCAGATGTTCCATGTTCCAATAGATAGCATATGTGTTAGGTGTAGTTTTCTTTCAGTCACCAACTTATTGACCCAACCCCAATCGCTCAATTGGTATCGTGGACCTTGTTTATCCAGGCAATGTCTGATCTGGCATCTTTTAACGTTTAGTTGTATTGGCATCAGATTTCATTTGTACTGTTGTTTGCTCAGCACATCAACACGCATCTGACCAACCCTCCTCCTTCATCCAGGCTTGGGACTGTCATGGAGCTCTCAGTGGCTTCATGGTCGATTTTCTGTGATCATCTGTCCATTTAAATGCTTCAGCGGGGTGACTTTGGAAATGTTTGGTCCAAGATATTTTATTTAATCCATCATACATGATTTACAGATTGCTTTTTAAATATTAAAACATAGATTGGCCCAATACTTGTTCGCATACCACCTGGATTCTCTCTGAAGAATGGATCTTGCATGTCAAAGTTGATCGTTTGTGCTTTGAGATGGGTTGTTTATGTTAATCAGATGTGCCTTGTGTTTTTCTTCAAGAGGCCTGAGAATGTCACCATTTTTCATCAATCCAGTCTTTGTTAGAGAATTTACGTGTTCCAAAGGCAGATTTGGCACATTCTTATATTGCATCTCTCAGCATGGACCACGTTTCATCAACCATTTGTTGGTCAGGTTTGTGTTCCATTTTGCAAGTGAGATCATCTGCAAAGACAGAGCATTTCAGCACATATCTGGTATTGAGGTTATTGATTTTTCCATTTATTGCATTCCTGTGTCATAGAGAATTTCTTTGGGATGATTTTCACTCTGCTGATGATCAAGGAGTGGTCAGTGTCGCAAGCCGCATTGTGATACGTGCATGTAAATTTGACGGTGTTTGAAATGTTTCCTATGTACCAGTACAAGGTCAAGTTGATGCCAGTGACTGGATCTGGGGTGGTGCCATGAAATCTTAGGACACTCTTTCAAGTTAAAGAGAGTATTAGTGATGCAGAGATGATTCTGATAGCTGGATTCAAGAAGCCTTTGACCATTTTTGGTCATTTTCCCAATATCATGATGACTGAGGCAGACGGGCCAGGACTGATGGTAATGTCCAACTCTTGCATTGACATCACCATGGATGTACGGTTGAAAAGGAGTCTAATATTCTGAAGATTATAATAAAAGTGGTGCTTGTCCTTGAACAACACCAACATGGGTGCATAAGCACTTAAGATGTTGACGTATCCTGACTTGGTGCAGAGCTTCAAGGATATAATACATTCTGATTCAGCTGTGAACATATTGATAGATTTCAGCAGATTGTTCCAAACAGTAAATCCAGCTCTGTAGAAGCAGTGTTCCTCTGAACTCAAGCCCTTCCAGAAGAAAGTGTAGTTGGTTTCTCTCACTGACCCAGCATCTGCCAATCATCTGGTTTCCTGGAAAGCAGTGATGTTGATGTTCCGTTGTGTAGCTGTTGATCTATGACTGCTGATTTGCATATTGAGTCAGTGTTCATCAGGTCATGGGCAGATTCAAGTCACGGACACATGGTCCGCACATTTCAGCTACTGAGCCGCAGGCAAGTTGATTTTATTCTTTCATTTTCTGCTGGGTATGTCATTTACATCTACTTTTCAATTTTCTACCCCCATGCACCCAATGAGCAAGGCAGATGTGGCTGGTCAGCACCTTATTGACTGCGGACTGCCTGGCTTGAGGTGGGTAGTAGCTGATCAGTGGACTGTGATCACTCCTCCCACTGATGAAAGGGACCCAGGGTGCCCTCCTTTTTGCGAGTTGAGGAGGGCTTATAACCCATAACTGCCACTTCCTGTATTTGTTTCCATGCTATCAGCAAGGATGGAGTGTCCTCCATTTGGCACCCTCTTATACACTGCATTGCTTGGGCTAGTGTTTGGAGTAAGTGTGTTGCCCAAGCAGTACCGTCCCCCTCTTGGTTGCCCCAGTTTAATCCAAAGGAAAGACAGAAGTCCGTACATTTTGAAACTGAAGTGACTGCAAGGAGATGCCAGAAAGCATGCTTGATGAATCCGCCCTGCTAACTGCCTTAGGATCTCCACTTCAGATTTTCTGTCCGGATTTACTTCCATAGCCTTTGGATTTCCCAAACAAGGCAGTGGAGAATTTTCTGACAGGGTTGTCTTCTCTGGGATGATGTAAGGAGTCACTCCCTTGGATGCTGGTGACCAAATCATGGCTCAGAAGCCATTTGGATTAACCAAAATGATCTAGGGATGCAAGTATTGCGGACCCTCATCTCATGCAGAATGAGGGGGCAGAAGCTATTCAGTCCACCCATCCACTCACCATCATGCTTGGGAGTCTGTGCTGCCCACCCAGCACCTGTAGTCTGCTGGCACAGCTGCTGCTGCCCCTATCTGGGGCTCACCAAGGACCATGTGTGCAAAAAAAAAAAAAGATAAATGGTGGGAGGATCACCACCCACTTCCTAGTTACTGAGCTCCCCCACACCCACAGCTGCCCCAACACCACCCAGCTCACAGACATACACCCTCTGTGTCCCCTAGCCCAGCCCACTCCAACACCCAGCCCAGCCCAGTCCCTGAACCGCGCCTCTCCCCGCCCCCCCGCCTGACCCAGTTAATTTAAGAACTTACCACTGGTGCTGCTCAGAGAAGCTACCACCTCCCCCACTGGAGATGCTGATACCTCTAGCTGCTCATGGTGAAGTGGCTCTCAGAACACAGAAGGGCAGCCACAGCTGTGTGCTGCAAAATGGCTCTGGCCACACAGAGGGGCACCCATCCATGCTCAGCAGCTCTCCCCTACCCTCCTGGTCAGCCTGGCCCATTCACAACAGCCCCATGGCCTGCAGCTCCCCCCATATTTTTCAGCCCAGCCTGTCCCACTTCCAACACCCTTCCCTCAGCCCACAGCTCCACCTGTGCCCCATGGCCCAGCCTGCTACCAACACCCACCCCAGCCTGGTCCCTGAACCTCCCCCTCACCCCCACCACCCATCCCCACTGGCGCAGCCTGGGGGAGCGAGCTGCCACCTCTTCTACCAGATGCCATCTTGCTGGCAAATACTTGATCTAGCATAAGTTAATAAACATGGCAATTTAAAGCTACAAAAGGAGAGCAAATATAAATAGATGCTGGCAGTACTCTTTTTCCTTCTTTGGCATTATAGAAATGTGCTAGCTTTCATGGTTGAGAAACTTCTATTTTAAATTGCTTCATTCTTGTTAGTGATTTTCACTAACACTTTAAAGAACTTACCCCATGATACTGAATGAAATTAATACATTTGCATAACTGCAACCAGAAAAATGTGATGGAGTGTCTCGGCTATGTGCACAGCACAATTTGCAGAAGAAACATTGCATTATCTAAACAGTTGATCTGAGGAGATTGGGAGAGATCCTGGATAATTGGAAAAAGGCAAATAAAGTGCCCATCTTTAAAAAAGGAAAGGAGGACAATCCAGGGAATTATAGACCAGTCAGCCTCACCTCAGTCCCAGGAACAATCATGGAAGGTATACTCAAGGAATCCATTTTGAAGCACTAGGAAGAGGAGGAAGTGATCAAGAGTAGTCAACATGGATTCACCAAGGGCTAGTTATGCCTGACCAATTTGCTTAGCTTCTGTGATGTGGTAACTAGCTCTGTGGACATGGAGAAGTCAATGGATGTGATATGCCTTGACTTTAGCAAAGCGATTCATACAGTTTTTCACAACATTCTTGCCCATAAGTTAAAGAAGTATGGATTGGATACATGTACTGTAAGGTGGATAGAATGCTGGCTAGGTGGTCAGGCTCAATGAATAGCGCTCAATGGCTCAATGTCTATTGGCAGCTAGTTTCAGGTGGAGTGCTGCAGTGATCAGTTCTGTGGCCAGTATTGTTCAACATCTTTACTAATGACCTGGATGAGAGGATGGATTGCACCTTCTCTCAGAAGATATGTAGATGACACTAAACTACGGGACAGGGAGATACACGGGAGGGTAGGGATATGGTCCAGAGTGACCCAGATAAAGAAAGTGGAGGATTGGGCCAAAAGTAATCTCTGAAGTTCAACAAGCTCAATTGCAGAGTCCCAAGCATTGTTACAGGCTGGGTACTGAATGGTTAAGTAGAAGTGCAGCAGAAAAGGAGCTGGGGATTACAGTGGATGAGAGGCTGGATATGAGCCAACAGTGTTCCCTTGTAGCCAAGAAAGCCAATGACATTCAGATGCGTTATAAGGAGCATTTCTAGCAGATCTGGAAAAATTATTATTTCCCTTGATATGGCACTGGTGTGGATGCATCTGAAATACTGCATCCAATTCTGGGCCCCCGCCAATATAGAAGGAATGTGGCTGTATTGGAGCAGATCCAGAGGAGGGCAACAAAAATGATTAGGAGGCTGGAGCACATAATATATGGGGAGAGGCTAAGAGATTTGGGCTTATTTAGTTTGCAGAAGAGTGAGGGCAGATTTAATAACAGCCTTTAACTTCCTGAAGGCGAGCTCTAAAGACGATGGAGAGACGCTGTTCTTAATGGTGACCGATGGCAGAACAAGGAGCAATGGTTTAAAGTTACAGAGGGAGAGGTGTAGGTTGGATATTAGGAAACACTATTTCACCAGGAGGGTGGTGAAGCACTGGAATGTGTTACCAAGACAGGTGGTGGAATCTCCATCCCTAGTGGTTTTTAAGTCCAGGCTTGACAAAGTTCTGTCTAGGATGATTTAGTGAGGTTGATCCTGCTTTAGGATGAGCTCCTGAGGTCCCTTCCAGCCCTGTGATTCTACGAAGTACTATGCCAGTTGGTTTGGCTCCATGTTTTTTCAGAGCCTCACCCTTATTACTATTTATAAGCATCCATGAACTGGTAGTCAGCTAAATAGCCATTCACAGATAGTGTGCTCTGAAAGAGTTACCTGTTGATAATTTAAAGATACAATGACCGTGTCTACACTGAAACAAAACTTCGACATGGCCTTGCAAATGGCCATTTTGAAGATTACTAACGAGGTGCTAAATGCATATTCAGCACCTCATTAGCATGCCACCAGCCATGGCTCTTCAAAACTGCCACATTTCGCTGCAGTGTGGCTCGTCCAGGTAGGGGTCCTTCTTGAAAGGATCCCATCAACTTCGAAATCCCCTGCTGATAAGAATAAGCGGATTTCGAAGTTGGTGGGATCCTTTTGAGAAGGACCCCTGCCTGGACGAGCCACATGGCAGCGAAATGTAGCAATTTTGAAGAGCTGTGGATGGTGGCATGCTAATGAGGTGCTGAATATGCATTTCAGCACCTTATTAGTAACCTCTGAAACGGCCATTTGCAAGGCCATTTCGAAGTTTTGTTTCAGTGTAGACGTAGCCAATAAACATACAATCAAACAAAAAAATCCCTACTCCTCTTGTAAACAAGACGTTTCTCATTCTAAACAGAATACTACATGCAAACAATGTTAAAATCCTAAATCAAAGCACTCAAAACATAATGTGAGAACATGCTGTCCTGCTCAACAGTAGGAACGGGACAGTAAGATAGATGCTTATATGTTCAAGGAAAGAAATTTTTAATGGCTAATTTAGGGCTGCAACTGCCCTGGTTTTGCTGAATTTAAAGGGCTGATCCCAGAAAAGCATGATGGG
Source organism: Carettochelys insculpta (assembly GCF_033958435.1). Taxonomy (NCBI): domain Eukaryota; kingdom Metazoa; phylum Chordata; order Testudines; family Carettochelyidae; genus Carettochelys; species Carettochelys insculpta. Next base: position 54,667,762 of record NC_134141.1, on the reverse strand, counting down.
GCTGGGTGGGGAAGTAGCAACAAGAGGATGGCCCTCTAGTAAAGAAAGTTAGTAGACATCAGAAATTGTTAACAAAGTCCAGTAGAGTGTAGCACTGCTGTATCACAGTGACATGAATGCACTAGTGACTCCGATATTAAGAATAATTAATGTTTGTAATTCTTAATAAATGTCTTTATAGTGTTTTGCACAAAAACAAACACTTTCAAAAATGTTAAGTACCGTGAAAAATCAAGCCCAAGATTTCTCAAAAGGGGAACAAAAAATTAGCAAGTAGTTTTGCAAATGTTCTTAATTTACCTCTGTGTAAGTTCTCCACACATAAAATGGAGATGCTACTTTCTTATCTCAAAAGAGAGCTGCAAAGACAAGTTCATTAACATTTGAAGCGCTCACACATTATGATGAGTGTCATAGAAAAGCCTGGGAGGGAGTTAATAATTCTACTGTCAGTGCAGAGTTCAGATGATTTGTAATAAATAAGCTACTAGTCCACCCACTGAATAATGAAACTCAAACTCCATGTTGAGGAATTGTCTCTTTCTGGAAGAGCCTACATCAGCTGTCCTACATGATGTAGGGATCTTGAGGAAACTGCAGTGCGCAATCATGTAATGATAAACCACCTTGTAATGCATACAGGCAAAGGCCAGTATTAAGGTTGACTGTACAATTTCATTTAGCATCTTTTTTTAATATTGAGTGCCTGATATTGCAATTCAATATGATTTTAACAGTTTGCTAGTTAATTTTGCATGTACAGGTTGCACCTCCTGGCTACGTCTACACGTGCACCCTACATCGAAGTAGCTTATTTCGATGTTGCGACATCGAAATAGGCTATTTTGATGAATAACGTCTACACGTCCTCCAGGGCCGGCAACGTCGATGTTCAACTTCGACATTGCGCAGCCCGACATCGAAATAGGAGCAGCGAGGGAACGTCTACACGTCAAAGTAGCACACATCGAAATAGGGATGCCAGGCACAGCTGCAGACAGGGTCAACGGGCGGACTAGCGCTTCCGGGGCAACAGCTAGCTGCTCCCTTAAAGGGCCCCTCCCACATACACTCAGCCTGCACAGCACGCGGTCTGATGAGCCATATAGGCACACAGACCCCGAGCGCCGCAGTCATGGACCCCCAGCAGCAGCAGCAGCAGCAGCAGCAGCAGCAGCAGCAGCAGCTAGAGGTCCACCCAGCCCTCCCGGCAGGAACAGGGCTTGCCCTGGCTCTTGTCATGTTGGGGGCAGCTGAGCACCTTCTTGCCCGAGGGGAGGACATGCCCCCAGGGCAGCAAGGCTCAGCCCCTACCCTTGCAGCACCCCGCTCCACCCCACGCCTCACACGCCGGCGGCTGTGGAGCTACCCCACCAGCACCGACTGGTGGGAGCGGCTGGTGCTTGGGGAGTGGGACGACGAGCACTGGGTCCGCCACTTCAGGATGACCCGACAGACATTCCTGGAGCTGTGCCAGTGGCTCACCCCCGCACTCAGGCACCGGGACACTGCCATGCGGCATGCCCTCCCTGTGGAGAAATGGGTCGGCATCGCTGTCTGGAAGCTGGCCACTCCGGACAGCTACCGATCCGTGGGGCAGCAGTTTGGCATCGGAAAGGCCACCATCGGGGCTGTCTTCATGGAGGTAAGAGAACCCACAGGGGGAGGCCAGGGCAGGCCAGGGGGGCCAGGGCAGAGCAGAGCAGGGCAGGGGGGCCAGGGCAGGGCAGGGGAGGGTAGGGGAGCCAGGGCAGGGGGGCCAGGGCAGGGGAGCCAGGGCAGGGCTGGGCAGGGCAGAGCAGGCCAGGGGGGCCAGGGCAGGGGAGCCAGGCCAGGGGGGCCAGGGCAGGGCAGAGCAGGGCAGGGGAGCCAGGGCAGGGGAGGGGAGGGTAGGGGAGCCAGGGCAGGGCTGGGCAGGGCAGAGCAGGCCAGAGGGCCAGGGCAGGGGAGCCAGGGCAGGGCAGAGCAGGGCAGGGGGGCCAGGGCAGGGCAGGGCAGGGCAGAGCAGGCCAGGGGGGCCAGGGCAGGGCAGGGGAGGGTAGGGGAGCCAGGGCAGGGCAGGGCAGGGCAGAGCAGGCTAGGGGGGCCAGGGCAGAGCAGGGCAGGGGGGCCAGGGCAGGGCAGGGCAGGGCCATGCACACCCTGCTCACCCCTCATTGGGGCTGTCCCATGTGCTTTCTCTGCAGGTCGTGCGTGCCATCAACTCCATGCTCCTGCACAGGCTCGTGAGGCTGGGGGACCCACAGGCCACTGTCGCCGCCTTTGCCACCCTAGGCTTCCCCAACTGCTTCGGGGCTCTGGATGGGACTCACATCCCCATCCGCATCCCAGACCACAGTGGAGGCCGATACCTCAACCGGAAGGGCTACCATTCAGTCGTCCTGCAGGCCTTGGTGGACAGCCGGGGACAGTTCCAGGACATTTACGTGGGCTGGCCTGGCAGCACCCACGACGCCCGGGTGTTCCGCAACTCGGGCCTGTGCCGCCGGCTGGAGGCGGGGACCTACATCCCCCAGCGGGACATCCCTCTGGGGGACACCACCATGCCCTTCTGCATCATCGCGGATGCGACCTACCCCCTCCGGCCGTGGCTCATGCGCCCCTACACGGGCCACCTCTCCGCCAGCCAGGAGCGCTTCAACGGGCGCCTGAACCGTGCGCGCCAGGTGGTGGAGCGCTCATTTGGCCGCCTCAAGGGATGATGGCGATGTCTCCTCACCCGCCTGGATGCCAGCCCCAACAACATGCCCCAGATTGTGGGTGCCTGCTGTGCCCTGCACAACCTCGTGGAGAGCAAGGGGGAGAGCTTTCTTCAGGGCTGGGCCGCCGAGGCCGGCAGGGCACACCTCCAGCCACCTGCTGCCCCCAGTCGGCAGGTGGACCCAGAGGGGACCTGGGTCCGGGAGGCCCTGCGGGCCCACTTCGACGACCAGGCCGCGGGGTGAACTGTGCCCAGGCCCCCTACTGCCCGCCCCTTCCTCCCCCACACTCCTGCCCCAACGCCCACACCATGGAGCACCCCACCGCCCCTCCCCCCCCACTTGGCCAGGAGAAATGGCAGCACGAACTTGTGGGTGAACGTAAGTGTTTTTTTTGTCCTCACGAATTTTTTTTTTTTTTTTTAAATAAAAAAAATATATATATGTGAGACAGAAACCAAAAAGGAGGGACAAACATTCAACAAAACCAAGATGGGCACAAATAAAACTATGTACAACAATAAAAATGAAAGCACTGTGCGCCATCAAAAGAAAAACAAAAAGCAGGGAGAACGGGGAGAACTATGTACAGAGGGGGACGGGGCAAACAGGGGAAACACCCACACCACCCACCTAGTCCCCAAAGTCTGTCCAACAAGGGGGGGGGCCACGTCCCAGGCCCCTCGCCCCTACAGCCCAGCAGTGGGCGTGCCTGGCCGGGAGCTCCGCTGGGCCTGCAGTCTGGTGCGCGGCTGGGTGGGAGCGGGCTCCACCGGAAGGTAGCGGCGCCGGCGAGTCGCGGGTGGCTCCAGGGGTCCCTCGGCGCGGTGGCTCTCGCGGGGAGGTGGTGGGGCGACGGCGGACGGCCCGGCGACGGCTGGAGCAGCCGGTGGTGGGGCTGCAGGAGCGGGCATGGTGGGCAGTGGCGCGGCCCGCGCGGCATGGGGGGCCAGGGAATCAATCAGCCGATTGATGGTATACAGAAAGGCCCCCCATGCCTCTCTGCGCCAGGCCAGCGCCTGCTCCTGCAGCCGGAGGTGCTGCTCCAACAGCTCCAGCTGCCGGCGGTGGATGGCCAGCAGCTGGGGGTCTGTGGCCGCCGCCGGTAGCAGGCGCGGGGTCCGCCGTCTGGCCCTCCGCGGGGCCGGTCGTTCCTCGGCCGAGGGGCTGCCCTGGAGCGAGGGTCCCGGAGGGGTCTCTGGGACGACCGATGCCTCGCCGGCGCTCTCTTCCGGTCCTTCGGATGGTGCAGGTGCAGGTGCAGGACACAGGAGAGGAGGGGGGAAAGAAGAATGGAGAAAGGCGTTAGTGTGGGGCCCGAGCCGTGGCCTTTGTCCCCCCCCGCCCTGTGCTGCAGGTTCCCCATCCCCGTCCCCGGGAGATGCTGCTGTGATGGATGGGGTTCAGGGGTCCCCCTGTCCTGCAGCCCGTCCCCTGGTGGCAGCAACTCTCACTTCACCCCGCAGGGTCTGAGAGCAGGAGAGGTTTCTTAGGCCACAGATGGCCACTTTCTGGCAGGAGTGACAGCACCAGCTGTCGGAATAGACAGTCCTTCCAACCCGTCGTGGGGAGAAGACCCCAAGGGGGGCCCCTCTGGGATGCAGCTTTCCCCCTCCTCTGGCTGGCTGCCTTCTAGCTCTCCCTTCCCCTAGCCTCTACCTGTGGCCCCCGCCCTCGCCCCCCAATTCCAAGCCAGCTCGGCTCCTCCCTCCTGTTTGTTCAGGGCAGAGGTGTCACCTGCCAGCTGTAGCGCCAGGATCCTCCTTTGGCCCTGGGAGCTCCTCGGCTCGGGTGGCTCATATGTAGCCTGAGTCTCCCTTTGGCACTCCCCCGACTCCATCGCATGCTGCTGCTGCGGGGTGTCCGACCCCCTCCGCCCGGGGGCCCCTCGAGGTTCCGCTCCCCCGTGGCCCGAGGATGGGGCATGGCACTGTCATGCAGGGTGGCGGGGGGCAGGGGCTGATGGCTGCAGTGCTGTGAGGGCCATGGCCCTGGTGTCCTTGGGGCCATTGCCATGTGAGCGTGTGGGGGGCCCTGGACACATCTCTGTTCCCCCCGCCCCTCAAGCCCCGGGGTGTCCACCAGAGAGGGGTACCTACCTGTGGGTCCGCTCCCACGGTCCGGAGATCCCTGGGGGTGGGAGGCCCTGCTGCTGCTCCGGGATGGCAGGAGGAGGATCTGCAGGCTGGAATCGGTGGAGGAGGAGCCCCCCTCCTCCTCCTCCTCCTCCTCCTGCCGCGATGTCCCGGGGATGGCCTCCGGGGGGGGCCCCTGGGGTGCGGGGCTTACCTCCGGGGCGGAGCCCGGCTGCAGGGCCTGCTCGGGCTCGTCAGCCGAGGTGTCAAGGGTGGCCGGAGGGGAGGAGGCGTGCCGGGAGCCCAGGATGTCCCTGAGCTCCCTGTAAAAGGGGCAAGTGACGGGGGCGGCCCCAGATCGGCTGGCCGCATCCCGGGCCCGGGCATAACCCTGCCGCAGCTCCTTGGCCTTACTCCGGACATGGTCCGGAGTGCGGGCAGGGTGACCCCGGGCAGCCAGGCCATCGTCCAGCCGAGCGAACGCATCCGCGTTCCGCCTCTTGCTCCCCATTACCTGGAGCACCTCCTCCTCGCTCCAGAGCCCCAGCAGGTCCCGCATCTCGGCCTCCGTCCAAGAGGGGCCCTGCTGCTGCTTCCCAGACTGCGTGGCCCTCTGGTTGCCCTGGCTTCTGTGGCTCCTCTTGGGGGGGGTCCCCTGGGGGCGCTGGGGGGGCTGCTGGGCAGCCATGGCTGCTGTCAGGGGCTGAGGGCTGTGCAGGCTCGCCGCCGCGTGTGCAGGCAGGAGCCTGCATGTTGCCTCAGCCTCCTGCAGTCAGGGCGGGGGAGGGGACCTTTAAGGGGCCGCTCCACGCGGCCACCAGTGAGCTGCGGGGCTGGAGAGAGCGTCTCTCAACCCCCCAGCTGATGGCCGCCATAGAGGACCCGTCAATTTCAACGTTGCGGGACGCGGATGGTCTACACTGTCCCTACTTCGACGTTGAACGTCGAAGTAGGGCGCTATTCCCATCTGCTCATGGGGTTAGTGACTTCGACGTCTCGCCGCCTAATGTCGATTTCAACTTCGAAATAGCGCCCGACGCGTGTAGACGTGACGGGCGCTATTTCGAAGTTGGTGCCGCTACTTCGAAGTAGCGTGCACGTGTAGACGCAGCTCCTAAAACCAGCACTCTCTGGACAGCATCCCTCATCTAGCAGGTCTGAAGCTGGCATCCCTGACAGCCTCACACAGTGGCAGACATGAAGCACCACACTTTCCCCCAGAAACCCTGTTGAGGGGCATCAGTGCAGGGTCAAGCTGGAGGCAGTGTCACCTGGTAGCCCTGCAGGGGCGAGACCTGAGCTATGCAGGCCTGGCAACACATTCCCAGCACACTCGCAGGACAATGGCTGCAGCTGGCTTACCCAAGCAGCATGGGCAGCAGCTTTGTCAGCAGCACAGGTCAGGGCCACCAGTCCAACAGAAAGTGGGGCAGCAGCACATTGGGGTGGGGGTGGCAACTTGGGGGCAGGTGACACAAAACTTTCCCTGGTCTGGCAAATTCTCTCTTTTGGGACTGGTCATGTCCCAATCATGCTGCACCAGGGAGGTGCAACAGGTAGTAGTAATAGTAGTAGCATCCTTCAGTCTACGTAGACTACGCCCTTCATAGTTCCGTTTGGCATCCTCATTCTCAGCGTCAGCTGTGACTGTGAAGACCCACACAAGAGCGACAGTCCTTGCTGCATCTGTAATGGGTGTCTGGCAGGTCCTTGCTGTGCTTTCTGTGGGTTCGCTTCTTCTTTGCTAGCTGTGTGATCCTCAACTCACCCTTCTGAAGACCCTTGTATAGTTCCTGCCTCCATCTGCTGCGATCATCTGCCAGGTCCTCCCAACTGTCTGGCTTGATGTCTACTTCCCTGAGGTCTCTCTTGCAAACATCTTTGTAGCGCAGCTGGCGGCATCCAGGAGGTCTTTAGCCAGAGGCTGGCTCGCCATACAGGATGTCTTTTGGGATCCTTCCATCATTAATCCTGTGGACGTGGCCAATCCAGCGGAGCCGCCGCTGCCTGAGGAGGGTGTGTATAGCTGGGATTCCAGCTTGCTCAAGGATGGTAGTGTTGGACACTCTGTCCTTCCACGATATTCCAAGGATGCCCCTGAGGCAGCGTAAGTGGAAAATGTTCAGCCTCTTTTCCTGGCGGGCGTACAGGGTCCAAATCTCGCTGCCGTAAAGGAGGATGCTGAGGATGCAGGCTCTGTAGACTTGCATTTTGGTGTGAGTGTACAGCTTGTTGTTATTCCACACTCTCTCACTGAGTCTGGACAGAGGTGTGGCTGCTTTACCGATCCTCCTATTTAGCTCAGTCTCCAAGGACAGGGTGTCAGTGATGGTGGACCCGAGGTAAACGAACTCGTGGATGACCTCTAACGTATAGTTGTCAATGCTGATTGATGGAGAAACAGCAATGCCCTGAGCAAGTACATTTGTCTTCTTTTAGGCTGATGGAGAGCCCAAAGTCTTTGCATGCTTTGGAGAACCAATCCAGCAGCTTCTGAAGCTGGTTTTCTATGTGTGACAAGACAGCATCATCATCTGCGAACAGCATCTCTCTGCTGAGGAATTCCCGCACCTTAGATTTAGCTTTCAGCCTTGCAAGATTAAACAGTTTCCCATCAGATCTTGTGTGCAAAAAGATGCCCTCTGTTGAAGATCCAAAGGTGTGTTTAAGGACGAGTGCGAAGAAGATCCTGAACAGTGTCGGAGCAAGGATGCATCCTTGTTTGACGCCTCGCCTGATGCTGAAAGCATCCGATAATGTGCCATCGTATGGGACAGTTCCTCTCATGTCTTCGTGGAAAGACCAGATCATCCTGAGTAACCATGGCGGACATCCGATCTTGTGGAGCAGTTTGAACAGTCTATCCCTGCTGACCAAGTCAAAGGCCTTGGTTAGGTCAATGAAGGCAATGTAGAGTGGCTTCCTCTGCTCCCTGCATTTCTCCTGCAGCTGCCTCAGAGAGAAGACCATGTCGACGGTAGATCTCTCTGCACGGAATCCGCCCTGTGATTCAGGATACACCCTCTCAGCAATCTTCTGGAGTCTGTCGAGGATGACGTGAGCGAACAGTTTACCAGTGATGCTTAGAAGGGAGATTCCATGGCAATTGTTGCAGTCGCTTCTGTCTCCTTTGTTCTTATACAAGGTTACGATGTTAGCGTCGCACACGTCCTGTGGAACCTCTCCCTCTCTCCAGCACAGGCACAGTAGCTCATGTAGGTGTTCCAGGAGAGTGTCCATGGCACACTTGATTACCTCTGGTGGTATACCATCCTGGCCCGGGGCCTTTCCTACTGCAATGTTGTCAATGGCTTTCTTCAGTTCATCCACAGTTGGTTCCTGGTCCAGTTCGTCCATTACTGGTAAGAGTTCGACGGCATCGAGGGCTGAATCGACCACAATGTTCTCACGTGAGTACAGCTCGGAGCAGTGCTCAACCCAGGGCTCCACCTGTTTGGCTTTGTCAGTGATGACTTCACCAGATTTGGATTTCAGAGGTGCCATCTTGTTCTGAGTGGGTCCTAATGCCTTCTTGATGCTCTCGTACATTCCCCTGAGGTTACCAAAGTCAGCACTGGTCTGGATGCTGCTGCATAGCTTGAGTCAGTGGTTGTTGGCACAGTGCCTGGCCATCTGCTGTACTGTTTTTCTGGCTGCTCTGAGCACTTGCAGGGTATTCTGGCTTGGTGAACGTTTGTACTCCAGGAGCTCGGTGCGCTTTTTTTGATGGCTGGAATCATCTCATCAGAGTTAGCTTTGAACCAGTCATTTGTGTTTCTAGCTCTTCTTCCAAACACCGACAAGGCTGTGTTGTACATTTTATCCCCCAGATGCTGCCATCTGGATGTCACATCGGCACCCCCAGGGTTGCTGCGCAGATTCTCCTCCAGGGTCGCTCTGAACTTTTCAGCTCTCTCTGAGTTAGCCTTCTTTCTGTCATCGATGCGGGGCCTTCCAGTTGGTTTAGAGCGGTGCAGCTTCTTGGGAATCACCTTGAGTTTGGAGCAAACAACGAGTGATCTGTATCACAGTCAGCACTATGATAACTGCGTGTCAGAAGGATGTTTCTGAGGTTATCATGTCTAGCGATGACCACGTCTAGCTGATGCCAGTGTTTTGAGCGTGGGTGTCTCCATGACACTCTGTGCTGTAGCTTGGTTTGGAAAAATGTGTTTGTGCAGATTGTGGTATGTGCAAGGTTCGAGAAGACGCTGACCATTTTTATTCATTTTTTTTCCCACACCAAAGTGGCCTAAGCAGGAAGGCCACGAGTCATGATCAGCTCCAACTCTCACATTGAAGTCACCCAGAACGTACAGTTGTTCGCGAGCAGGTATTTGCGCTATGGCAGCACTAAGCACGTCATAAAACTTATCTTTTACTTCTGGTGCGGTGTACAGGGTTGGGGCGTAAGCGCTGATCAGGTGGACAGGACCGGCGCGAGTTTGGAGTATGACCTGAGGGAGTCTTTCTGATCCACCCATGACTAATTCCACCATTTGCAGAAGGGTGTTTCTGATGGCAAAGCCAACACCATTCTCCCTGGGTTCTTCTCAGGCTTTACCCTGCCAGAAAAAGGTGTAGTCCTTTTCCTTTAGAGATCCCGAATCTGCGAGACGTGTCTCTTGCAGAGCAGCAATGTCAACTTGGAGCCTCTTCAGTTCCTCATTGATGACAGCGGTCTTTCAGGTGTCGCTGATGTCCTGAAGATCTTCAGTCAGACCTGTCAGCATGGTCCGTACATTGCAGCAAGCAAGTTTAAAACTTTGGTTTCCTTTTTTTGTTGATTTTCTTATTGGTTTGCCTGGTGCTCAGCTTTCAGGTCACTTGTCAGGTTTGGGAACCTTAAGCCTCACTCACCCAGTGAGGCAGGTGAACTGTGGCAGGACAGTACCCTATTGGCTGGGGGCTGCCCAGCTTGAGGCAGGCAGTGACTGTCCAGTGAGATGCGACGATCTCTCCCACCATCTGAGGCAACCCCTGGCACTCGTTCTCTATGCCAATCGAGCAAGAGCTTATAACCGGTATCTGTTACCTCCCGTGTTTTGGTTCAACGCTGTTAGCGATGCTGAAGTACGTCTCCAGGAGCGAGTTTGGGCGATTATTGGGACCCTGGACTGCCCAGACACCAGTGTTCCCCTCTCAGCTTTACTGATATAGTCTAAAGGAGAAGATAACCTCTACGTCTGGTACCAGCCCAGCTGCAGGAGTTGCCAGGTCAGTGCCAGAAGTTGGCCCAGAACCACCTTAGGACTCCCGGATTTTCTGTCAGGGTTTACTCCCTGAGCCTTGCTCCTTTCCAGGATAATGCACGAGGCAGTGGGGCATGGAGAACATGGGTACAGTTCCACTACCTCTTGCACCTCCCTGGCGCCACGTGTCCCCAATGCTCCCAGGACCCTCCTCCCCCCCCGCCTCTCATCGGCTACCATCACCCCCCAGATCCTTCCTCCCTGTCCCCTTTTTCCCCCGTCCACTCCCATGTCTCCTGACTGCACCATGCTGCCCCCTATCAGTTCTCATTGCCCCCAGGTCCCCCTTCCCCGGCCTCTCCGCACCTGGCCCCATGCTGCTGCAGCTCCACATCCTCCAGGAAGGCACTGATCTCGCAGTCCAGCCGCACCCTGGGTCCTAGCTAAAGCTACCCACTCTTCTTCTGGCTATGGCTGTCCCTGGAGCCCCACAGATCTGGTGCAGCACATGCATGCAGGGAGCGCAGGACTGGGCCTGGAAGCCATGCAATCTGAGCCAGCACGGCGCAAGCAGCCTCCGTGGGTGCTGCCATCCTCACAGCCATACCAGATGACCTCAAACCACTTGCACACCACTGACATCCCTCGATCTCGCCTCACCTCTCCTCATGCTGCAGCAGGTCCCTCAACTCCAACCAGCAGTTGGGGATGATGCTGCTTCTTACACCTGAAGTAACTAGCTCCCTCTAAGCTCCCTCTCAAAACTCACTCCTGTTAGCAACCACCCTGTTCGCATGGTCCCTGGTCGCATGCCAGCAGGGCTTTAGAGCTCTGGCCCACCTGAGAGAGCCCCTCCCTCTGACTACCACTCAGCCAATCGGCACGCAGCCTGAGCACATGGACTTTCAAACAAACAAACAAACAGACAGCACAGCACTCCAAACTCCAAACAAACAGACAAACCCAGGCCCAGAACCCCCAAACCCAGGCACCCCCACACTCCAGAGAGCCACTTACCCAAAGGTGCTGTAGTTTGCTCCCTCCTTCCCCAGGAGCGCCCCTCTCAAAACTCCCTCCTGTTAGCAACCACCCTGTTTGCATGCCAGCAGGGCTTTAGAGCTCTGGCCTACCTGAGAGATCCCCTCCCTCTGACTGCTGCTCAGCCAATCGGCACGCAGCCTAAGCACATGTGTGCAGATTGGCTGAGCGGCAGTCAGAGGGAGGGGATCTCTCAGGTAGGCCAGAGCTCTAAATCCCTGCTGGCAAGTGAGCAGGGAGCATGCGAACAGGATGGCTGCTAACAGGAGGAAGTTTTGAGAGGGGCGCTTCTGGGGAAGGAGGGAGCAAACTACAGCACCTTTGGGTAAGTGGCTCTCTGGAGTGTGTGGGTGCCTGGGTTTGGGGGTTCTGGGCCTGGGTTTGTCTGTTTGTTGGGTGTTTGGAGTGCTGTGCTGTCTGTCTGTTTGTTTGAAAGGCCATGTGCTCAGGCTGTGTGCAACAGGTAGTAGCATAGAGGTAACTGTGCCCAACTGCAAAGGATGAGTTATTACAAGGCTACCACTCATCCCCCTCAGTTGTAATTTACAAGGCTGAGCTATGTAGCTCAAACTGTAGCATCGTGTGCTTTTTCATGCTGGGTCTGTGTTCATTCCTCTATGTCTCCCCCAGAATGTCAGCCACTACTCGCGCTTAGCAAAAAAAATTGGATTAATAGTTTATTGATCAAAAAATGCAACTTCTGTCAATCAATTCAAAAGAAATTTGCTGCTGGATAACTCTGACCAAAATGTTTCTTGGGCTTAATTCACAAAGGGATTTCAAATCCATTCACAATCAAAGAGATGTCTCCTCTCTCCCTCACATACATGTGTGCGTGCACAAAATAGGGGGGAGGGTATTTATGTAGCTTTGAATGTGGAGGATGCAGCTTTGAATCGCTCTGTAGGATGCTGTCAAGCCTGTTGCTAGCTTATACCAGTGACCCAGGTCTCATAGAATACTGACATAAGTAGCTGGGAACCAGTCTGGCTTCCATTTGTAAAGATAAATAATAGAGATGTAAGACTATGATTCATGTCTAGGCCTTATAAATACTGTAGAATGCTGCATGTAAAGATCTTGGCTATGGTTACACTACAGTGATTTGTCAATAGATGTCACTGTTGGAAGAGATTTCCTGACAAAACTTCTGTCAACAGAGTATGGCCATACACAAAAAACAATAGGAAGAGCACTCTGCTCTGTTTAGAGTGGTTGGCTGCACAGCCACTCTCTCGACAAAACAAATACCCAGAAGCACAGCAGAAGGCCCCCCACAGCACCCATGCAGCTTTTCTGTCATCAGAACCTGTCAACAAAAGGTGCTCTTCCTCACCTGGGATACATTTTGGCCATTTCTACACTTGGCACTTTTTCCAGAAGAGAGATTCTGGAAGATTTTCTTCTGGAAGAGTGCTTCTACACATCAAATAGGACCTCGAAAGACCCACCCCTTTTTCCAGAAGAGTGCATCTACACATGCAATGGCACTGTTCCAGAAGAACAGGGCAGAAAACAGCATGGATGGGGTCGCACAGCCAGGGAGCCCTTCCGGGGCCAACGGCCACATGGCTCCTTAAAGGCCCCACCCAAACAGCCTCTCCCTGCACATGCTGCCAAGGCAGCCACATCTGTGCCCAGCCAGCCAGACCCAGGTCCCTGTCCAGCGCCTGCAGACTAGCAGGCGTGGACCCCCAGCAGCTTCAGGACAGCAGGCTTGCCCTCATCTACATGCTAGCTATTCTCTTGGCCACCATCCTCAGCCTTCTGTGGAGGCAGAGGCCCGGATCCGTGGGTCCTGCACCCCCACCACCCCTGCCAGGCCCCCTCCGATTTGTCCAGCACGTCTGGACCCATGCCACCAGCACAGACTGGTGGGACAAGGTCATCATGGGGGAGTGGGACAATGACTGCTGGCTGCAGAACCTGCAGATGAAGAAAGAGACCTTCCTCAAGATCTGCAGTTGGCTTGCCCCCATGCTACGATGCCAAGATACCTGGATGAGGCCGGCCCTCTCCCTGGAGAAGTGCATGGCCATCACCATCTGGCAATTGGCCACCCCGGACAGCTACCAATCTATCAGGTAACAGTGCAGGGTGGGCTCATCCACCGTCGGGGCCATCGTCCTTCAGGTAAGCCCTGCCCCACTGGTGGGAGGGAGGGTGCGGGCCGGCGGGCTCAGGGGACCCTAGGCACCAATTGGGAGGGAGCAGGGCTGTGCGGGGGCGGGCAGGCCTAGCCCAGAAGGGATACCACTTGGCCGCTGCCAGAGGGGTCCCTCAGCAAGGGGGGCCCGGTAGGGAGGGAGGTGGCAGAAGGGGAGGGGTGGCAGGATGGAGGCCGGGACATTCATGCCCCGGCTGGAGCACTGCCATCAGGGATGTCATGATGCCTCTTTGCCTCGTGGGTGACCCGGCCTACCCACTCCAGCCCTGGCTGATGCACCCATATACAGGCCACCCCAGGAGCTGTTTAACACCCGGCTCACACGGGCCTGGTATCCCGTGGAGTGTGCTTTTGGCCTTCTGAAGGCGCAGTTCAGGTGTCTCCTCACGCATCTCAATGTGGGGGTGGAGAACATCCCGCAGGTTGTGGCTGCCTGCTGTATGTGCCACAACCTCATCGAGGCATGTGAGGGGACCCCACCCCAGGGCTGGATGGCAGAGCTGGCCCCCCACTACCAGCAGCCCACTGCGGCCCCTGACCAGCAGCTTGACCATGACAGGCTCCAGATCCGGGAGGCATTCAGCCGAGGGGACTACTAATCCCTGCACCCCTCCCCACAGGCACCCCCTACACACACATGCACAACCCACACCCCCCAAGCCCCATCCTCCCCCACTGTAATCAGGGACACAAGGGGTGCTGAATGCTACCATATATTTAACCCTGAACCATTACCAACATGAAAAATGTAAATAGTGAATAATAAAAGTAACAACCAAAACCTGATAGGGAGTGAACTATATACATGGGGGTAAGGGGGCAGGGGCCCCTACACCTGGATGGGCACTGGGGCAGGAATGTTAGGTGGCCCTAATCAAGAAATGGGGTGGAAGGCTGCAAGCCCCAGTGCCCATGGGCGCCCCTCTCGCCCTGGGTGCGCAGTCCCCTGCAGGGCAGTGATGAGGCTGGAAGCACCGGCAGGTAAGGCCGGTCAGCATCCTGCCCAGCCTCAGAGGAGGGACCGGGAGGGGTGTGTGGCTAGGGCGACCCTCCACAGGGCCCACCGTGGCCACAAGCCATGCTGCAAGGTCCCTCAGTGCAGCATCAGGCAGATCTGGGGGCAATAGGGCGGCCAGGGCCTCAGGATCAAGGGTTGAGGGCATGGGAGCAGCTGAGGGGACAGAGGTGGGGCCAGTGGGGGGGAATGCAGAGGGGGCAGCTGGGGGGCAGCAGGGAGGGGCTTGGGAGGGCAATAACAGGGTCCTCAGGAGGGACAGTGGGGGGGCCTCAGGGGGACTGTAGGGGGGCAGCTGGGGGGGGCTAGGGGCTGGCCTGCTAGGACCCTGCACACACTGTGGAGCATCCCCACCATCTCTGTGGGGCCTCAGGGGAATGTGGCAGGCAGATCTGCATGTGCTGCCTGTCTCTTACTCTCAGCTTCCTGCCACGGGGTCTCTGGGTCCTTGCAGCTTTAAAGGCTGCAAGGACCTGGGGACCATAGAGGCTCACTGAGGGTGTCTAGAGCAGCCCTACTCTCCAGCTGGCTGCCGCCATGGAGGACTGCTTCTTTCAGAAGAAGCAGTCCGGGAACATCTACACATGCCTTCTTCTGGTCCTCTTTCTGATTCTGAAACAGAATACATAATCCGGAAGAGAGGGCACCCAAAAGAGCATCTTATGTGTGTAGAAGCTCTGCAGATCTTCTGGAAAAAGGCACCATTCTTCCGGAAGAGCTTGCCTGTGTAGAAACGGCCTTTGTGTGTGGATATTCCACCACTTTTATTGATAAAAGCAGGGTTTTCTCAGCAAAGCTCACTAGTGTAGCTGTAGCCCTCATATTTAATTTTTGTAGACCCATGATATGCAGTTAGATTGTGTTTGCATCATAAACCTCTGTCCTTGTAGCACTTTAGATACTAACAAAATAATTTATTAGGTGATGAGCTTTCGTGGGACAGACCCACTTCTTTAGATTTACATTTATCAGAATTTTCCAGATCTGAAAATTCCTGACAAATAGAAACATATGTTTTTGCTGTTTGGGCTCTGCTGTCTGGGCTCAAAGATTCATAAGCGTGGATGAAAGATCCCATGCTGCTTGGCATATGTCCGTCCTTAATGACGCACACAGCTGCTTATTCTAGAAGCTTATATTATGTTTTTAAATATATGACTGTGACATATTAATATATATTCATGTTTCCTGTTTTAACTGTGTAAATAACTCATTTCATAGTTGATGCATTTTTAGTTAATTTGTTAGAGGATCACCTACAGCTTTGTCTTTGGTTTGACATCATAGTACAAATGACCAGGATAACTGACTGGTCCTTGGGACTGTGAGTGAGCTGAATACTGTTGTGATTTTTATGAGTAACCTGAATAGTGTTGTGATGTCTGTGAAGACAGACAGGAATACCTAAGGAGACTATTTCAGACTCCGTGGTTAGTGTTATGAACATCCACTGAACTCCATTGTTGCAGTGCTGTTGGAGTTCACACTGGTGACTGGGTTGGTGGAATCGAATTACAGAAAATACAGCCAGTTGTGGGATCTGATCTGGTTTTTTTGTTTTGTTTTTCTGGCGGTGTGCCCTACGTATGTCACTCACTGCTGTGAACTGGTCCAGATGTTATGACACTGAAATAGTCATTTGAAATATTCAGTGGAACAGTGAACGGGGACCTGGGTTTTTCTCCTCTTTCTTTCTGGCTCAGTGACTATTCAAATATCGGATATCAAGGAAACAGCTGCAGTAGGGGTGATGGAGCGACTGTCGTGCTAGAATTTCACATAGCTATTGGTTAGGCAGGTCACCTAAGGGAGAAAAGACAGATTTAACTCTTCCTAATACCAGTGATTCAAACCTGGGTGCCCAATATTTCAAGTGTGTGCTGTAGCCAGTGGACTAAATGACATAACAGTGAGGTGCCCCATTCCCTGGCTCGAGGATGTAAAGAAAGCATCGCTTTCTCTGTTTTGTGAAATTTTTTGAAATTTAAAGATGCTGAGGAATGAACTGTTTCAGATCCAATGCAATGTTCTTCCAAAATGGATGTTTTTGGACTCATCAAAACGTCTGAAAAATTCTATTTAACTGCCATCAAACTGAAATAATCAATTATGTGGTCAACTGTAATACCTTCCTGTGTACAAATAGAGAACTGAAAGAAAAGGGGAGAGCATTAGCTGAATGAAGGAGACAGGTATTAATTTCTGCAAACACTCGGCTATTTTACTGACATTTAGAGATGGCTTGCAATATTTGATCAAAGCCCTGCTATTTAGGAATGGAGAGAAGCAAATTTTCTGGTATACAGAAAGAATCCCTAAAACTTTGTACAATCATGAAGCCAGTGCAGCATCAGAAAAGATCAGACTCTGTTTTCAGTCCAATATTGAAGGTTTATTTTTGGTACATAACTTTCCAAGTTGCATTCCATTTTTGTTTGAATATTCATGGCTGATATTATATTTGGCACATAGAAACTTTCTCTGTTGTTGTTCCTTTTTAATTATATTGCCAGTGAAATCATTGTAAGAATTGAAAAGTAGCTTTCCGTGCCTCATTATAAAAGCCTTGGTGAAAGCCTACGTTGTTGTGTTATTCAATCATTACTGTTCAGCTGCTGAACACTGCTTATTCAGTGAGAAAATTATTAGGCTGATCCGTGAACTTGCAATGATTTACTATAGATGGCAGGCAGTAGGTAGGGTTGCGTGACAGCAGATCTTAATTCTCTGATTTGTAAAAAGATCATTACAGCAGCAAAACTGTCCATCAGTGGCTGATGTTCATACCTTTCTATTAAATTGTATTTTCCTACTTATATTAAAGTATGAATTTCATGCAGTGCTTTAATGATGGACGATGTTCATAACAAAATGTAAATTTCAAGTTCCCATTAAATGCTCTGCCAGTAGCAACAAAACCAACAAATGCAAGTGAAATGATTCTAACTGCATTTCAAATGGCACAGTCTCAGGAATTGGAAGGGGTAATGGATTTGTTGACAGATTCTTGATCTAGATGACATCATTGCTTTTCCCCTTGAAATGTTCTAGGAATTGATCAATACAAGAAATTAAGAACTCCCAACAGGATGGGTCTTGTCAAATATGAGAGTGCTGTACTTTCAGAAACCTATTTCATGACGGCTTATTTGGGCTAGCTTTTAGAAAGAGGCTTTAGAGCAAGAATGAGGATGATGATTGTGAGTTGGAGAGTATCATCTTTTACTTCACTCTATCCAAAGCCCATCTCTTCTCCATCAAAGGGGAAACAATTCTTGCAATGTACCTTCAACACCCACACAGCACGTGGAGACTAACTCCTCTCCTCTTTCCAAAGAAATATATACAGCACAAAAAGCTACCAAAGTAGCAGGGAAGGCCAGAAAGATGCCCAGAAATCCAGCTTCACAGGATGCAAATAAATAGATCTCAAAACAATAGTTAATGAAAGAGAATAACGTAGAAAATCTGGCCACTGGAAGAAATTTAGTTCAAAACAAAATATAAACCACAGTTGTAATGCCCTGACACTTTATTTGTCCCCATGTCCTAGGCCACCTAACAATGTGTTCCCCTGGTGCACCCCTCTGCAATGGAGAAAAGCTCATATTCCCACCCAGATTCTATCTTTGTGATGTGAGAATCCTGGAGTCTGCGGAAGACAACATCAGGTAACTTGAGATTTGTACCGGTTGACTTCCCTTACTGCTAATTAGGGGCAGGAGTATCCACACTGATGGGATGCCCTGTGAGTTTAATTTGGCGCATCCCTACCAGGCATGCTAAATTAAATGCTCAAAGATTGACCCAGTACTGATGCTGTACATATCCTAAGACACCCTGCCCGTAGGAAGCAAAGTTGCTTGTTGATAAGGCTGAGTAAGGGCTAAGCTCAAGGAGGGCCACAGGAAGCCAGTGTCCCCACCACGGAAGCCTGAGGAATATGGCTCCGTACCAGGATCAATAAAAGTTAAAAACCAAATACCCTGGAAGGCGTTTGTTCCCTTCCATATACAGACAGTATGTATAGCTTGGCCACAGGGCTGAGTCATTGAAAAACCACCTGAGACAACTTGACAGAGATCACCATGAGTAGAAAGATTGCACATAAACCTGACTGGATAGTGGCACACAAGACAGGTGGGTACCACCCTGTTACAAAGAGTTTCTTTGTTCTCTCAGTACTAAGTCAGCTACTGATAGCCTCTCACATGGAAAAAAGTAGCCCAACCAAATAGGAATAGTTTTGAAAGCTAACATACCAATTTCACACCCAGTATGGAGAAATAGCCGATCAAATACAGCAGAGAAAATATGGTTGTGACCACGCATGGCCAAAACTTCTGAATGACCATGTTAAAATAGCCAAATCAAAGAACGCTAATGAGGCGCTGAATATTCAATCAGCATCAGCATCTTGCCTAGATGACTTGTTAAGGCAATCATTTTGTATTTCTTGCACTCCAATGTGCTTCCTTTTTTTGTGTATTGTCACTAGCATGGATCTTGTCTGTTCCTTAGGTGCCTTCCCTTCTTTCCATGCTATATTACATATATGTTGCTTTCGAAGTGCCACGGCCAGCAGCATGAGAGTGCTAATGAGGCACTGAATATTCAATTCAGTGCCTCATTAATATTCTTCAATTTGGCCATTAACATGGTCATTTTGAACTTCTGGCAAGTGTGGCCACAGCCTTTGATTCAGGAGATACACCGACTATGTAACGTAGCATGGAAAGAAGGGAAGGCACCTAAGAAATGGACAAGATCCATGCTAATGACAATAAACAAGAAAGGAAGCACATTGGAGTGCAAGAAACACAAAATGATTGCCCTAACAAGTCATCTAGGCAAGATGCTGATGATGATACTGATGGAGAGACAGATTTTAGATAGAAGAACATTTAGTGAATGAGCAAGTGGAAAGATAGAAGTACCATACAGCAGATATTGGCACTAAGACTGATAGTGGAGAAACCTTGATGAAAGAACAAAAACATCTACAATTATTTCATCTATTTTTCTCAGAAGGCTTTTCACAGTATAGATCAGAAAGTGGCTTAGGTGGTGTTGGAGTTGTACGGAGTGGATATCAGACTGATATGGTTGAAGGATATCCATGGCAATGAGGAGGCAGCAGCGAGAACATGTGGAGCTGGAAAGTTAATTAAGAACACGTAGAGGTACAAGACAAGAAGATCCGACATCACTGAATATTTTCATCACATGCATAGAGAGTGATGGACAAGATCAAGGAAGAGACAGAAGGGATATCTGTGGAAGGGGTGAGCATCAATGACTTGAGGTTTGCAGATGATATTGGTATCATTGAAGCTGGCAAGAATGGTGAGGGTGCTAAACCAGGAAGGGAAGAGGTACAGACTGATTATGAACATTAATAAAACAAAAACAATGGTATTTGAAGCTAAGGAAATAGGAAGAAAGATCAGTATAGGTGTGATCAAACTAGAGAACCTATCTGGGGAGCAACGTAACATGATCAAGGCTGTATGAAGGAAGTAGTGACTAGAATAACAAAAGCCAAGAACAAGTTTAAAGGTGATCAACAAGATCTGGAAAAGCAAAGCAATTAGCTTAGGAATGAAGCTGAGCATCTTGAAAATGTGTGTATTCAGCAGAATGTTGAATGGATGTGAGACAAGGTTGATAATGAAAGAGTCAAAAAGAAGTGTATCAGCATTCGAGAGGAGCTGTTATAGAAAGATCCTGAGAATAGGATGCGAAAAGTCACCAATGAGGAATTATAAAGGAAGAGAGAGCTGAAAGAAAACCTACTGCAGATGGTTATACAATGAAAGTTACAGCTATTCAGGCATATCTGCAGAATGAAAGATGGAAGAAAAAGCAAGACGCTGATGTTCAGCATAATGGATGGCTCAAATAGGAGAGGCAGACTCAAGAGATAATGGGTAGATGATATAGTAGCTTGGTGCAGAACTAGTCAACAGGAACACAGACACTCTGCACTTGACAGGGAAAGATGGAAGGAAGTAGAGAGGGAGGCATTGGACACCAACAGGCACTGAGCCCATGGCTGTTGATGATGACAGAGAAATACTTCAATATTTGGTTACCTTTTGTAAAATGCTCAAAGTGCATCAGCTGGAAGAGATCGGCAAACCTGTCCAATTTTTGTTGAAATTTGATGGAAATACCTGACATGTTTAATGTGTATATAGAGATTTCATTCAACTTAACTGAGCTGCTGCTAACAGTCTACTTGAAAACCTTGTGAAGGATAAGAAGGTGACAGCCCCTGGGAAGAGAGACTGAAGCCCAGGAGTTGGGATGGGTATTGGGCCATGAAGGAACGTGAGCCTTTGTGACACTGAGATATTAAGAGTGTATAGAAATCTAGCAACACAATGGAAGCTGCAGATTTAACAGGTAGCAATCAGCCTCACTGAAAATGACAGTTCCTGCAGGATATGCTGGCATTGTGGTGGTCTCTTGAAAAAGACTCATCCTCTCTATGGTCAATTTTGTAGACTCTACAAAAGTCCAACCACTTTATACTCTAGTCTGACTCATCAATCTCAAAAAATGAGTGAGTTTTGAAACACGGATGTGATGGGTAACCCACAGGGATACTTATCCTGCCCAGTACTTGAAAAAGAGCGTCTAAGCTCATGGGAAAATATTTCATGACACAAAATCTAGCCCAGAGAAGATCATTCAAATGCAAGTCAAAAAAAGGGAAAGCCCTCTGCTGTAGACAAGTCAGATACCTAATCATAATGTGAGAACTAGACTGGGTTCACCAACAGGCAGAGGAAACTAAAAACATTTACATGTCTCGGGGACAGTTTGTGGTTTGTCAGAACTATTGTTCTGAATGTAACTGGAGAAGAAAGAGATTTCTCCAAGTCTTCAGCAGAATTATCTGCAATATACACATGTGAAAAATGATTACAAGAAAGGTTCTTAGTTTTAAGGAATAGTAATAGTATAAGATTTTCAAAAGTGCCTGAGGATTAGGAACACAAGCACTACTGACTTGCAGCTTGATTTATTATTCTTAATCCCTGGGTGGTTTTGAAATTTTTACCTAAATGTATTTAACCTCAGTGAATTGTCATAATAAACTGTGTCACTGCTGCATTTTAAAATAACTGATTCACTGGTCTGTAAATTGAAACATAGTTTCAGTTGTTCTCATAAAAATTGGTGACTTTAAATAATTTTGCTATGCTGATTTCAAAAATGGCATCCATTTTGTTCTACCATGTAAGGATTTTTCACAAATCAAAAAGAAAAAAATGGACATTTCTCATGCTTTTTATTCCACCTTATGCAAATGGTAAGTTATGGTTCTTTTAGAAGGTCTGCTGTAAGTCTTTGTTTGCAGAACAAAGGGGTAAAGTGTGAAGTTTAACAAGGAGGTAATTTAAAATGATTAGCTGTGACTGAATTGACACTTTTTTGACAACTTCTTATGCATTTCACCATCAGATTTTCTTTTCAGTGACCAGCAGTAATCAGCCATCATGTTGACATCTCAACATCCCAATACTACTGTCTAACAGTTTAATTAAACAATACATGCATGAAGTTCCAATCATGAGGTCAAGGGAGTGATGGTGATTCTCTCCAGATAGGTATGGTCCAACGATGTATATCTAGGTATTTAAATCAAAAACAGCCAAGGTAAACAACAAGCATACTTAGTTTGCTATACTTTGTTTCTTATAGACTAACAGAGGAGTTTTGAGCATGAGCTTTCGTGAGCACAGACTCACTTCATCAGATACTGGTCTTGGAAATCTGCAGGGCCAGGTATAAATAAGCCAGAGCAAGGGTAGGGATAACAAGGTTAGCTCAGTCAGCAAGGGTGAGGCTTACTACCAGCAGCTGATCTTGGAGGTGTGAACACCAAGGGAGGGGCAGCTGCTTTTGTATTTAGCCAGCCATTAACAGTCTTTGTTTAAGCCAGAGGTGAGGGCATCGAATTTGCAGATGAATTGTAGCTCAGAAATTTCTCTTTGGAGTCTGGTCCTGAAATCAGCCGAGACACCCTGCCCATAAGAAGCATACCATACTATGAAATCTAGGAATGATGCAAAGGGGGTCTTAACATAAACCATAATATGCACTGGAAATTTTACCCTAATCAATGTTACAATGTATAACTTCAGAAATATTCTTCATTTATAAACTTCTCACTGTGTGAAACACTGCCATGCAACCTTGGGTGTCCATCAATTCTTTGCTGTTGTAAGCAGCCCAGGTGGGAGCTACTAACAGCCTACTAACATGCAAGATAATGCCCTGGGTCTATGCGCATATTTTATTTGTCAAAATATTTATCAAAATTCTGCATTTTTCCTTTGTCAAAATAACAATATAATCATTTGTTTCAATTAGTTTTGTAATTTATTTCAAAATCCTTTAAATAAGTATGCCAACAATATAGACAACGAAAAGATTCCCACAGGAGCACAGAATAGAGAGTAGAGACTGCTATGAAAGTTGAGGAGTGCTAGAGGGGGCTCTGTGGCCCTCCACAGCCCAGACATCTATAACTATCTCCACGCAGTGCCCAGATATAGGGTATCCCCATAGTCCAGACACCCACAACACTTACCTCCCTCCTCCCCTGTGCACACACATGCACACAGAGCTTATTAATGGCCCTGCTTGGGAATATGGTGCAATGGCAGCCCTGCACCCCTCACCCTTTCCCAGAGTCAGGTCTCCCAGGTCCTCTCCCATCTGTGGGTAGATGAGGATCAAGCTGTGCATTGAGCAGAAGCAGAGTCTCCACCTATGCTAGGCTGGGAGCTCTGTTCCCTGAGAATTGGTGAGCAGGGCTCTGCAGAGTCTCGCAGCCTCTAATGGCCACCAGCAGTTCTTCAGCCTCAGTTCTGCAGGGAAATATAAAATTCTGTCCAGAACATTAATTCCACATTGCACAGACTTCCTGCTGGAGTAGTTTTCAAGGATACTTTACAAGGCATGCCCTTACAATACTGTATGAGGTGTGAATCTTCTTGGCAGTCATTCACCGATGAGTAGTACATCTTCATGTCACCCTCCTATTTGTGAGTCTGTTGATGGCTGACCAGTCCAATTCTGGACCTGCAGGTCTTATCACACAAAGGGCATGTGTTGGTTAGAGGGGTGAAGGGCATTTTTTGCCACTCTTTTCTCTTTCTCCGCTTCTCCTCATCTACACTGCAGTGGGACTTCTCAAATTGCACCATCCCCTCAGAGATTACTGCCCTCCACTGGGGCTGTCCTGGGCAAGGTTATCCTCGCTGTTGACGCCAATGCTGCACTTTTTCATGGGTGCCTTCAGCATGTCCTTAAATTGCTTCCTCTGGCCCCCAATGCTTCTCCGAATACAGAGGTGTATTCTATCACTATTGTTATGGCTGGCCACACACCTCT
The DNA here is from genome assembly GCF_033958435.1 of Carettochelys insculpta. Lineage (NCBI taxonomy): Eukaryota > Metazoa > Chordata > Testudines > Carettochelyidae > Carettochelys > Carettochelys insculpta. Next base: position 54,644,165 of record NC_134141.1, on the reverse strand, counting down.
GAACTTTTGATCAGTGGTTTCAGAGTAGATTCATTAGGGTATTTTCACCAACTTGCCTGTATGAGTGGAGCCAGGGGTGTGTATAACCCCTCTTCTTGTGAATTCTAATGCCTTAGAGATGTAAAAGCAAATAAAAATAATTGAACAATGCAGTATTTGTTTTCAACAGGCTCTATCAGCTTGGTATTAACTTGAACATTTAGTGTAGAATTCTTGTTGCCATTGAGCTGATTAAATACAAGCAATTTTACCAGGTGTCTTGTGTTCAGCACAGGGAAATATGGCCACTCTATTAACAGATGTAGAGAGAAAGTAACAGTGAAGTTCATGCTTTTAGACCACTTATCTTTCCTCTAAGTATTTGGTAGGAAATATGCATTCATGACAGTTTCTTGAGGTGCCATACACTGACTATGATGTGATTAGCTGTTCATGGTTACAAGATGGAGAAATGCAGAGTTAAACTTTAAAAGATCATTCTCTCAGGGTCAAATAACATATGAAGTGCTATAATTAGACAAGCTCCTGTTTTTTCTGAAATGTTAACTTCTCAAGCTTATGCCTGCCCTTTCAAAGGCCATGATGTGTTAGACCAGATCTCCTATCTGTGTTGCTCAGCATCATGTATGTGACTTCTAAATTATTTCAGTTTTCAGCACCTGGGATAAAGATCTCATAAGGATCTATGTAATTCAGGTTCCTATATCCCGTTTCCAAGTGCCTAAAACACTGAAAGTCTGAAGTCCTAATGACTTTCAATAAGTCCTAAAGGTCAGATTTTAAAAGGTATAAAGTGCCTAAAGTAATAAATCACTTAATGATTTTTTTTTATTTTGAAGGCAGTGAGGTGCTTAACTTCAAGTTTGAAAAGCTATCATTGCATAGTTTAATAAAAATTATATCAAATACCTAAACTGCATTAGGAAAGGAGTGACAAAGACCATGGGCATCCTTGCAAGCATATGTAAGCGTTGGTGGGTTGTTTGTTTGTTTAAATAATTGTCTCTATTTTCACAAGCTGTCTTCAGCCTGGTGCTTTGATGGATGGTTCAAAGATGGTCCATTTTGTAGGTGAAATCCTGGCTTCTTTGTAAGCTACATAAGTTCGGTTGGGTCTACACTAGAGAGTTTTTTCTACAGAAGGACCCAACACCAGAGTGCACTTGACAGAAATGCAGTGGAGGCATGTCTGTTGACTGAGAGGGCTTCTAGTTGCTGGACAGCTGTTTCTGCAGAGCTGAGAGAAATAAGGGAATTTCAAAATGTGCAGGGTCCTTTTGAAAAGGACTCCCTTGTAGCTGAGCCACGTGTGGTCAAAAGCAGCACTTTCAGTGCGCTGCAGCTGGCAGCATGCTAATGAGGTGCTGAATATTCATTAATATTCTTTGATTTGGCCACTAGCATGGCCATTTTGAAGTTTTGGCCAAGTGTGGCCACAGCCTTAGTATTTAACTTATTCCCTTAGGTATAAGCTTATATTCTATTCTAAAATCCTATGAAATTGTGGATATGTTCATTCCTCCTACAGTCTAGCGACTTCTAAATGCTATTCAGCACCTGGCCTCTCAGTGTTTTGGGGCAATGAATCCCCACTAATTTGACATTGTGTAAAATATTCCTTTTTAGCAGCTTATAAACTTGCTACTGGGAGCATGGATCAGTGGTCATGTTGCAGTCCTTGTTAGTATCTAGTCGGACACAAAGAATCTAGGGCTCAATCCGTGGACACAATTTATTGGCAAATCCTGGCTGTGTGTAAAGTGAAGCAACTTGTGCATATTCTAAGGATTTATTACTTTTCAGTTTTACAGTAAGGTCCTTCCCTGCTTTTTTTGTAATTGAGGGTAAATAGGATCCACATGGGTTCACTATGCCTTTCACTTCCCTCCAAAGGTTTCAAGTGCCTTAAATATTAATCCCCAACCAGTCACACCAACTTTTAATTTATCTACTGGGATTCTGAATATTCCCCTGCCTTGTTGGTTTTGCATGTGGAACTGGAAAACTTTCAGAAAAAGCTGCCCCAAAGGCCTGGACATTTCTCTAGTGATTTACATTAAGCCTGAAGGATCGCTTCTTAGGATTGCTTCCATTCATCTCTATATCTTACTGCTTACACTCTGTACCATACCACATTGAGTTCATGACAGGCAGGCAAGTCACCATGCACTTCTCTGTCACCACAAACTCGCATCAGCTTCTAATCAAAATCCTCCACTATTAATAACTGGCGTTTCCTCCCCCAGAGTGGTATCCTGTGCCATCAAGTATGAGGCTACCACAAAGTCTTCTGGAAGGAGGGGCCCAACTGTGGGATAACTTCTCTGTTCCATTTCATGTTTTCCTTGCCTTGAGACTGTCACGTTCCTCAATGGCACAGAGGATGTCTGACCAGAGGCGGGACCATTCTACCATGTCCCAGAAAGTCTCATTGATGTAGCTCTGCTTCCCTTAGCTTCTCCAGATCAGCCTCTCTGATTGCCAAAGTCTCTGGTGCTGGGAATTGCTTGCACTGACTGCACAATTAACCATATAAGCTACAATGGATGCAATAAACTGGATAGCTCCCACTCTGTTCTGGCCTTCTGTCTGCATTCTCTTTTTCAATCTCAGTTTGTCACTTTCTTCATAGTCTTTTTTTCCAAATACACTTTTGACTTTAAGAGTTAAAGAATATTAAGTGTATCTCTCCCACTTGCACCCCTACCGGTCACATAGGAGCAAGGCTTTTTTAAAGCACTGGCCTTCCTGAGTAACCATGACAACTGTCTATGGCTTGAGGGGTACTAAAGGGGTCAACACCTCCATAACCTGGTCTCAGCACACGGAACTCCAAACAAACCAACCACATAAACCATAGAATTCTAGGGCTGGAAGAGACCTTCAGAGGTGATCCAGTGCAGCCCCCTGCCTAAAGCAGTATCAACCCCATCTAAATCATCCTGGCCATAACTATATGAAGCCGAGACTTAAAAACCTCTAGGGATAGAGATTCCACCACCGATCTTGGTAACACATTCCAATCTTTCACCACCCTACTGGTGAAATAGATTTTCATAACATCCAGTCTACACGCCTCTCACTGTAACTTCAGACCATTGCTCCTTGTTCTGTCATCTGTCACCACTGAGAACAGCCTCTCTCCATCCTCTTTAGCTCCCCCCTTTGAGAAAGTTGAGGGCTGCTATCAAATTGCCCCTCAGTCTTCTCTTCTACAAACTAAATAAGCCCAAGTCTCTCAGCCTATCCTTATACATCATGTGCTCCAGACCCCTAAACATTTTTGTTGCCCTCTGCTGAACCTTCTCCAATGCATCCACATCCTTTCTACAATGGGGGGCCCAGAACTGGATGCAGTACTCCAGATGAGGCCTCACCAGAGCTGGAAAGGCTTCTCCTAATGCACCCCAATATGCCATTAGCCTTCTTGGCTACAAGGGCAACACTGTTGACTGTATCCAGCCTCTCATCCACTGTACTTCCCACGTCCTTTTCCGCTGCACTGCTACTTAGCCTGTCAGTCCCAAGCCTGTAACAGTGTGTGGGATTCGTCTGTCTCAGGTGCAGGGCTCCACATTTCCCCTTGTTGAACCTCATGAAATTTCTTTTGGCCCAATCCTCCAATTTGTCTAGGTCACTCTGGACCCTATCCCTACCCTCCAATATATCTATGTGACCCCCTAGCTTAGTGTCATCTGCAAATTTGCTGAGGGTGCAATCCATCACCTCATCCAGGTCATTAATAAATATGTTGAGCAGTTCTGGCCCCAGAACTGGTCCTTGGGGCTCTCCACTTGAAACTGATCACCAACCAGACACTGAGCCATTGACCACTACCCATTGGGACCATCTGTCAGGCCAGTTTTCTATCCACCTTACAGTCCATGCATCAAATCCATACTTCCTTAACTTATGGGCAAGAATATTGTGTGAGACTGCATCAAAAGCTTTGCTGATGTCAAGGTATATCACATCCATTGACTTCTCCATATCCACACAGGTTGTAACCTCATCACAGCAGCTAATCAGATTGGTCAGGCATGACGTACCTTTGGTGAATCCATGTTGACTACTCTTGATCACTTTCTCCTCTTCCAAGTGCTACACCTATGGTTCCCTGGATTGCCTTTCTTTCCTTTTTTAAAGGAGGGCACTACATTTCCCTTTTTCTAATTATCCAGGACCTCTCCCGATCTCCACGAGTTTTCAAAGATAATAGCCAATTTCCTCAGTACCCTTGGATGCATTAAATCTGGACTCATGGACTTGTGTGCATCTAGCTTTTCTAATGAACTCATGGACGACCTCTAACGTATAGTTGTCAATGCTGATTGATGGGGATTCAGCAACATTCTGACCGAGTATGTTCGTCGTCTTTAGGCTGATGGTAAGCCCAAAGTCCTTGCATGCTTTGGAGAACTGATCCAGCAGTTTTTGAAGCTGGTCTTCTGTGTGAGACACTACAGCAGCATCGTCTGCGAACAGCATGTCTCTGATGAGGACTTCTCGCACCTTAGTCTTAGCTCTCAGCCTTGCAAGGTTAAACAGTTTCCCATCAGATCTTGTGTGCAGCAAGATGCCCTCTGTTGAAGATCCAAAGGCATGCTTCAGGAGGAGTGCGAAGAAGATCCCGAACAATGTCGGAGCAAGCATGCATCCTTGTTTGACACCGCTCCTGATTCTGAAAGCATCCGATAATGCGCCGTCATATTGGATGGTTCCTCTCATGTTTTCGTGGAACGACTGGATCATCTTGAGTAACAGTGGGGGACAGCCTATCTTGTGGAGCACTTTGAACAGACCACCCCTGCTGACCAAGTCAAAGGCCTTGGTCAGGTCGATGAAGGCTCTGTAGAGTGGTTTCCTCTGCTCCCTGCACTTCTCCTGCAGCTGCCTTAGAGAGAAGACCATGTCAACGGTAGACCTCTCTGCGCGGAATCCGCACTGCGATTTGGGGTACACCCTCTCAGCAATCTTCTGGAGTCTGCCAAGGATGACGTGAGTGAACAGTTCACAAGTGATGCTTAGGAGGGAGATTCCACAGTAGTTGTTGCAGTCGCTTCTGTCTCCTTTGTTCTTATACAATGTTAGCATCACGCATATCCTGTGGAACCTCAGGAACAAGCAAACTGATGCAGAGTAATACACATCTTTATGTTGCTTTATTAGTTACTTGGGTTGTCCTAGTCATTGTTGATTAGACATTTACTGTTCTCAGGGGCATGTGTGTGTCTGACAGAGGTGGATTTTTAGCTCCCCACTTCTCCTGTGGATCTCCAGAGACAAGGAAGTATAATGGTTTCCCAGCCCATGCTTGGGATGTGTTTCTGGTAAGAAGCAAGGTGGAAATTGTCATCCCATCAACAGACATTACAGACCTATGGCTGCTGAAGTATAACAGCATTGATTTCACTGCTTGTAAAAGTGGGTGTGGGTGTGGGTGTGGTGTGGTGTGTTAGTTCTTCTTCAAGTGACACCCTGTCGTTGGACACTGAGCTAAATAGGAGGATCGGAAAAGCAGCCACAACTCTGTCCAGACTCAGCAAGAGAGTGTGGAATAACAACAAGCTGTACACTCACACCAAAATGCAAGTCTACAGAGCCTGCATCCTCAGCACCCTCCTTTATGGCAGCGAGACTTGGATCCTGTATGCCCGCCAGGAAAAGAGGCTAAACGTCTTCCGCTTGTGCTGCCTCAGGCGCATCCTTGGAATATCATGGAAGCACAGAGTTACCAACACAGCTGTCCTCGAGCAAGCTGGAATCCCAACCGTGCACACCCTCCTCAGGCAGCGTCGACTCTGCTGGCTTGGCCACGTCCACAGGATGAACGATGGAAGGATTCCAAAAGACATCCTGTATGGTGAGCTAGCCTCTGGCAAAAGACCTCCTGGATGCCCCCAGTTGCATTACAAAGATGTCTGCAAGAGAGATCTCAGAGAGGTAGACGTTGAGCTGGACATCTGGGAAGAACTAGCAGACGACTGCAGCAGATGGAGGCAGGGGTTACACAAGGGCCTTCAGAAGGGCGAGTTGAAGATCAGACAGCTAGCAGAGGAGAAACGAGCACACAGAAAGCACAATAAGGACTTGCCAGACACCCACTACATCTGCAAGAGATGCAGCAAGGACTGTCACTCTTGTGTGGGTCTTTATAGTCACAATAGACGCTGTAAATGAAGTCCTCAATTGAAACTTTAAAGGGAACGATCCATAGTCTATGCAGACTGAAGGATGCCTACTACTAGCTTTTCTAAATAGTTCTTAACCTGTTCTTTCCCCACCAAGGGCTGCCCACCTCCTTCCCATACTGCATAACTAGTGTTGTAGTTGGGAGCTGAACTCGTCCGTGAAGACTGAGGCAAAAAGAGCATAGAGTACTTCAGCCTTTCCCACATCATCTGTCACCAGGTTATCTCCTTCATCCAATAAGGGCACCACGCTCTCCCTGACAACCCTCTTATTGTTAACATAACTGTAGAATCCCTTCCTGTTGCCCTTCACATTCCTTGCTGGCTACAGTTCCAATTGTGCTTTTGCTTTCCTGAATATCCCACCAGCATTCTCCAGCCATATATTTACACTCCTCCTTACTCATCTGTCCAAGTTTCCAATTCTTATATACATCCTTTTTGAATTTACACTCACCAAGAATTTGCCTGGATGGTTGCCTACCACATTTGCTTTTCTTACTGCACATGAAGATGATTTGTTCCTGTGCCTTCCATGAGAATTCTTTAAAATAGTGCCAGTTCTCCTGAACTCCTTTCCCCTTCATATTAGCTCATCAGTTCTCTCAGGAAGTCGAAGTCTGTTCTACTGAAATCAAGCGTCTGCTCACCTTTCTTCCTTTTGTCAGAATTCTGAAATCTACCATCTCATGATCACTGCAACCCAGGTTTCCACACACTTCCATTTCTCCTACTGGTTCTTCCCTGTTTGCGAGCAGCAGGTCAAGCTGAGCACAGCCCCTGGTCAGTTCCTTCAGCACTTGTGCCAGAAAGTTATCCCCAACATTCTCCAAAAACTTCCTGGATTGTCTGTGTGCTGCTGTATTGGTCTCCCAACAAATGTCTGGGTGATTAAAGTCTCCCATGAGAACCAGCACCTGTGATTTGGATGCTTCTCTTAGTTGTCTGAAGAAAAACTCATCTACCTCATTTACTTGATCTAATGGCTTATAGCAGACACCAAACACAACATCGCCTCTGTTGCTTCTGCTTCTAAGCTTACCCCACCTGTCTCTTCTCCTTCCATATACTGGAGCTCTGAACAATCATATTGCTCTGTCACATAAATCACAACTCCTCCTCCTCCTTTTCTCCCCTGTCTGTCCTTCCTGAACAATTTATACCCTTCCATGACAGTGCTCCAGTTACATGAGTCATCCCGCCAAGTCTACGTTATTCCAATCACCTACTTCTTGGACTGTGCCAGGGCCTCTAATTCCTCCTGTTTCCAGGCTCCTTGCATATATGTACAAACATCTTAAATTATAAGCTGATTGGCCTACTTTCTCCTTTCAAATCAGTGGTCCTCCTTTGTTGTACCTTCTTCACATGGTGTCTTTCACTTAAGCAGTAAGCACACTACAAGCGCACAACACATACAACTTACCCCAAGGTCACATAATCACTCCTTCACTATCTGGAACGCGCTAAAGTCCGTATCACTTTGTCAAAAGGTGGTGGGGGTAATGTCAGGTTCAAATAAAGGCTAGTGTGAAAGTGCCATGTCTTTGAATCGACTTCCTTAGCCTCCAGTGTCCTGTAAGTATCCCACAGTCCTCTGGCCTGGCCCCTTCCACCTCCACTGCTTTCCACATGTACAGGGATTAGGCAACAAGAATCCCGTGAATTTGAATTGAGCACCAGGAAGCCCGTGGTTCTGGGGTCATTCTTGTATGAGAGGCTGAGAAACTTCTTTCTTTGCTAGCTGCAGTGTGAGCGCATCTACCTATTAAAAATATAGCCCCAATAGGGAGTTCATGGTTCTGTCTCTACCTCTGCAAACTGAGCACTTGGAATTTTTTTTTCCTGTGCTGGTACCCCACATGGCTAATGGGGGTGGGGAGGGTCATACTTTTATGAGAGGCTGAGAAACTTTTTTTTCTGTTGTTTACATTAGTAAAGCTCCCCCTGCCCCCACATGCACCATGCAGTCAGGATCTTTCCTGCACCCACCACATCACATGGCTAGCCCCTGACCCACTAAAAGGAGGTGCCTGCTCTCAATTATGGACCATGCTGCCAGGCACCACCATGTCCTGGCTTGCATGTGGTGAAGATTCCAAGGGCGGAAAAGATTTTCCAGAGGCTTGCTGCCAGCTGGGTGAAAGTCTCCCCCAGTGGCTAAGATTTTTGGGGTCTTGCTGACACCAGGCAGACCATCTCAACTGACCCTTCAGCCACAGACCCCACACCCTCCTATGGTGTTGAGGGGAACTAGCCCCCACATAGTCAATCAGGACTGGCCCCTCACCTAAGCAACACTGAAGGGCCCTTGTCAACTGGCCCTTCATCCTCCAATCCACCCAACACACCAGCAGTGGGATGAGGAGGTCTGGCACCCTAGCAGTCAATCAGGGTTGTCCCCCCACCTGAGCAACGCTGCTTGCTGAAATTTGGCAAGCTCCATCCCCTGTGTTGGACAACACTGTGTAATGAACCGGGAAGCCAAAAACCCTGCCTCACAAACTCTCCTTTTTCCAAATCTTTACTATCCAACCCTTTCTTCAAACTTTGCATTGTTCCTGTATTGTTTTCAGGGATCATGTTTCTGAATCAAGTGCGGGGGACAGTGGCTGGAGGGCCGATTAAGATACCTGCTGCTTTTAGTAAAATCTTTGATAATTCAATTATAAAAAAGCAGTTCAGTTATGGAGGAAAGAGATTTCAGTTCACTTGGTGATCTTTGTTACTGCCCTACTTTTCCTTCTTTCTGGAAAAATGGCCATTTTCTTTCCCTCAGAGGGGAATGAGGGCAATGCAATGTGGCAAGATGACATCACATACCCATAACCACTTGTGGGGCATTTTTTTCCCATTCTGTGCCAGCAAGAATACCCAGAATGCTATGGTGTATGAGGAAACATTTGAATTGAGCTCATAGTGTAAAAGTAGCCATAGCTACTGAGGTGTAATTCTATTCTTTCCCCTGCCAATTCACTGAGGCTGAGTCAACACTTACCTGGAATATCAACAGCTGCTACACAATTTTAGGTACACCAACTGCATACCAAAAATCAATTTTGCAGATGTCAATATTTGTACCTGTCCCCACTACAAAATGCTGATGGAAGCGCTCCTTCCATGGGCATTCCTTATTCCTTGTGGCGCGCAAGGCATTCTGGGGTCGACAATGATGCCAGAGTGCGTTGTTTTACACCTGCACAAAATGGCATCCCAGAAGATCAAACCTAAGCATTCAATCTTCCACAGCCAGTGTATACCCAGCCTGAGTCATGGATGAAACTACCAGATACAACATGAATCCTGATAATGCCAGAATGCAATAAGACATCTTTGGGCTTTCCTCCCTCCTAAACTCCTAATCCATAGTTCCTCAAACACTTTCATTTATCTGCCATGTGTGGGGAGCAGACAAAAAAATGAACAACTTGAGTGTGAAAAATGACGCCTCCCCTCAAACCTCTTTTAATGACTACTAATACATTAATTTACTTTCAAGTTGACATGAAGTAACATGCATTTCACTTTTGCAGGCTGTTATGCTATGAGGCATGTTTGATTCATTGAAAGAAATGCTACCTGATCCTGTTAGCCAATGAGAATTCTTGCAAGGAGTTTAGTAAGATACTAATTAACTCTACTCTTGTTTTCAAATCTGTAACATTCTAAACCAGCACTTCTCTAAGATGCTTGTACACTAATGCCAGAAGCCTAGGGAACAAACTGGAAGAATTAGAGGCCCCAGCACAGTCAAGGAAGTGTGAGGTGGTTGGAATAACGGAGATTTGGTGGGATGAGTCACATAACTGGTGCACGGTCATGGAAGGTTATAAATTGTTTAGGAAGGACAGACGGGAGAAAAGGAGGAGGAGTTGCGCTCTATGTGAGGGAGAAGTATGATTGCTCAGAGCTCCAGTATAAGGAGGGAGAAAAGCCACTTGAGTGTCTTTGGGTTAAGCTTAGAGACGGAAGTAACAGGTAAAGTTGTAGTTGGTGTCTGTTATAGACTGCCAGATCAGGGAGATGAGGATTTCTTCAGGCAGCTAAGTGAAGCTTCCAAATCACAGGCCATGGTTCTCATGGGAGACTTTAATCATCTGGACATTTGTTGGGAATCCAATACAGCAGCACACAGACAATCCAGGAAGTTTTTGGAGAATGTTGGGGATAACTTCTTGGTACAAGTGCTGAAGGAACCAACCAGGGGCCATGCACAACTTGACCTGCTGCTCACAAACAGGAAACGGCTAGTAGAAGAAATAGAAGTGGGTGGAAACTGGGCTGCAACAACCATGAAATCATAAATTTCAGGATCTGGACAAAAGGAAGAAAGGTGAGCAGTAATATACAGATCCTTGATTTCAAAAGAGCAGATTTCAACTCCCTGAGAGAACTGATGAGCAGGATCTCTTGGGAAATGAAGATGAAGGGGAAAAGAGTTCAGGAGAACTGGCAGTATTTTAAAGGTGTTTTACTGAAGGCACAGGAGCAAACCATCCCGCTTCATAGTAAGAAATGCAAACATGGTAGGCAACCAGCTTGGCTTAACAGGGAACTCCTTAGTCAGCTTCAACAAAAAGGAAGCGTACCAGAAATGCAAATGTGGACCGTTGACTAAGGGGGAGTATAAACACACAGCTGGAGAAAGCCGGGCAATAATCAGGAAAGCAAAAGCAAAATTGGAACTGCAACTGGCAGGGGATGTGAAGAGAAACACGAAGGGTTTCTACAGGCATGTTAAGAATAAACGGGTTATCAGAGGTGGTGTGCGGCCTTTACTGGTTAAGAGAGGTAGCCTAGTGACAGAAGATGTAGGAAAAGCTGAAGTACTCAATGCTTTTTTTGACTCAGTCTTCATGGACAAAGTCAACTGCCACGCGACAGGCCTAGACAATGCAGTATGGGAAGGTGGAGGGCAGCCATCTGTGGGAAAGGAATGAGTTCTGAGCTATCTAGAAAAACTAGATGTACAGAAATCCATGGGTCTGAATTTAATGCAACCAAGGGTACTGAGGGAATTGGCAGATGTCATTGCTGAACCTTTGGCCATTATCTTTGAAGACTCATGGAGATTGGGGGAGATCCCAGATGACTGGAAAAAGGCAAACATAGTGCCCATCTTTAAAAAAGAAAAGGAGGACAATCCAGGGAACTACAGACCGGTCAGCCTTACCAAAATCCCTGGGAAAATAATGGAGGGAATCCTCAAGGAATCCATTTTGGAGCACTTGGAAAAGGAGAAAGTGATCAAAAGTAGCCAACATGGATTCACCAGAGGCAAGTACTGCCTGACCAATCTAATTAGCTTCTATGATGAGGTAACAGGCTCTGTGGACATGGGGGAGTCAGTGGATGTGATATATCTTGACTTCAGCAAAACTTTTGATACTCTTTCCCACAACATTCTTGACCATCAGTTTAGGAAATATGGATTGGATCCTTGGACTATAAGATGGATAGAAAGCTGGCTTGACAGTTGGGCTCAATGGGTAGTGGTCAATATCTCAATATCTGTATGGTGGTTGGTTTCAAGTGGAGTGCCTCAAGGCTCAGTTCTGGGGTCAGTGTTGTTCAACATCTTTATTAATGACCTGGGTGAGGGACTGGATTGCACCCTCAGCAAGTCTGCGGGTGACACAAAACTAGAGGGGGAGAGGTAGATATGTTGGAGGGTAGAGAGAGAATCCAGAGTGACCTGGATAAATTGGAAGACTGGGCCAAAAGAAATCTGATGAGGTTCAATAAGGAGAAGTGTAGAGTCCTGCATCTGGGGTGGAAGAATCCCAAATGTTGTAGGCTGGGGACCGATTGACTCAGCAGCAGTATGATGGAAAGGGACCTAGGGGTTATGGTGGATGAAAGGCTGGGTATGAGTAAACAGTGTGCCCTTGTAGCCAAGAAGGCTAATGGCATACTAGAGTGCATTGGAGGAGAATTTCGAGTGGATCTAGAGAAATAGTTGTTCCCCTCTATTTGGCACTTGTGAGGCAACATCTGGAATGTTGTGTACAGTTTTGGTCCCCCTAGTATAAAAAGCATGTGGATTTGCTGGAGCAGGTTCAGCGGAGAGCAACAAAAATGATTAAGGGGCTGGAGCACAAGACCTATGACGATAGGCTGAGGGATTTGGGCTTGTTTAGTTTACACAAGAGACGACTTGGGGGTGATTTAATAGCAGCCTTCAACTTCCTGAAGGAGAGCTCTAAAGAGGAGGGTGAGAAACTGTTCTCAGTGGTGTCAGATGGTAGAACAAGGAGTAATGGTCTGAAGTTGAAGAGGGAGAGGTGTGGGTTAGATATTAGCAAAAACTACTTCACCTGGAGGGTGGTGAAGCATTGGAATGTGTTGCCTAGAGAGGTGGTGGATTCTCCATCCCTCAAGGTTTTTAAGTCCCGGCTTGACAAGGTCCTGTCTGGGATGACTTAGTGGGGATTGATCCTGCTTAAAGCAGGGGGCTGGACTGGATGCCCTCCTGAGGTCCCTTCCAGCCCTATGATTCTATGATTCAACACACAGTCCGTGGCCCCTGCCAGACAAAGTGCAAGACACTGACTCGTGGAGTGCAAGTGGCTTGAATCTTCCCTGATCTGCTAGGGATCCTGGCTGGGGAAAAGGTGAAGCTGGAATAACCATGCAATGTTATGATTAACTGAACCTGCCCTCAGAAATATGACTGCCAAGGAACGCCCAGTTCATAGCACTGCCACCTGCATTCATGAGGAGCATGTGTAAGAATGAAGTCCAACACCTAGAACATAATTCAAATTTGTACATTAATTGGACTTTCAATTCAGCAAATATCTTTACTGAAACATTCATGCCTTAAAAGTGCAACACAAAATATTAAACTTGTACTTACATGTGTGGAGGGACTTGGAGATGCACTGCACAATACAGGTGCAAGCCCCTGTCCTCTACCTCCCCTCAAAGATATTAATTGTGCCTCATCCTATTGTAAAGATGGGGAGAAATTTGAATCTGGATTTTGAGGAACTATGGATCTGAGGCTTTGTCTGAACCTCATTTCATAAAAAATGGAGGTATGTGGGAAAGCAACTGCAATGGTCACGGAAAGTTGACAAGAGGAGAAAGCAACTTTGGATTTGGTCCTAGCTTTAATCTACTTGGAGGGGCAAAGTTTTGCCAGTGTAAAGCTCTGTGCATCTGCATAAATAGAAATCAATTATATTAATTTTTTTATGACTTGCAGTGCTGCTGCCATTTCAAAACTCTGTTAGTGTTTAGTGATAAGGTTACTGGAGTGACCACCAGAACAGTGTCTGCACAAAGCATAACAATTCCAATTTTGCACCATGCAATTTCACAGACGGTACTTAAGTATAAAGCACTGGCTCTTATGTGTCCACAATATGCAAATGTGCATTTGAGCCATTGCATTAAAGAAATTTAGTCTGTCACGGTGTGAAGGATTTATATGGGTAGTTTCCATTAATGCTAATGCACTGTACTTCTACTATATGTTCATACCATCTACTGTAATAGCCCAAAGATAATTAATTCATTGTGTCTGGGGAACAGCCACACTAGGCAGCATTGTGCTATCTTAAAGAGGTTGAATTTTCCAGCTGTCTGTCAGCATTGTGTAGGAGGGTTGCCATAAATATAGAACACTCCATATCCCAGGGAGGATTTAGGGAAGCTGGGGACAACAGTGTTGCAGCAGGTTTGGCACTCAGCTTCAGGGTTTTCAGCTGCTGAAAACTATTTTTCTAGGCAGTGTAGAAAATTACAGCAATCATACTTTTTATGGACGCACTGTAAAAGGACAAAAGTGAACAATATTCAATGTGTTTATTTTTATGTAAAACTTCTGCCCTTCAGCTAAGCAGACAGTGATGGCACCTGTGAAACCCCAGACTAGCTGGCAAACCAAGCTGGGCAGGCAGCTGGATGAAGGGGAAGCCTGCAACACAGGCACTGGGACCCACATCAGGTTGCCATGCAAACGTAATTCTATTCCTATTACAGTTCTTTTGTCCCACCCTGGGAAGAGATACACAGGAATCCTTCACACAGCTGCCACCAATGACCATCCTACAGTGATGTACTGATGAGGGGGGGTGTTACTTGTTGGTAGCCATTGCCCACCTCTCTCCAGCCATGGGGAGTTCATCAAAAGTTAGTGTTGGTGCTAGTGATGTGGCAGAGGAGTTCAAAATTGGAGGTGATGTAAAGCAGCTATCATCAGCCGGCAACAGATCAGAAGGAGCCCACACCAGAGGAATTGATCTCTCTGCCTGTGGCCAAGGAATAATAGATTTCCCTGTAGCTGTCCTACAGTGCAGAACTTACCCTGGGGCCAGAGGGGAGGGACTCCCTCTCCACTGCAAAGCCTATGTAAGTGACTTTTACTGACAGGTAGAAGTCTTTTTTAACAGACCTTGGAATACCTGGAACTAGAAGAGATGTCCTCTGTATTTAAGGTATTGTGAAGAAATGCACTAAGTTGTTTGTGTGTCAATTTCCCATTACTAAGGAATGTGTGTAAACGTATGTATACACTATAAACCTAAGTAGGCCTATATTAACTGTACCTTGACCTATTGCAGTAATTACTGCAGTGGTGCATGTCCACTCTCCTTGGGCGGGTGGTGTGCTTCCTCACCAGGAACACTTCTACTTATATAAGAAGGGTAGTGTGGGGATCTTAGAGCCCCATCTCTCAGATCCACTGGCTGCTGCCTCCTATGCTTCCTGTTTTGTGATGAAGGTGGGGGAAGTCAGATTTGGTTTCTCACGCCCTCCATCTGTTCCCTGCTGGGGGTCAGAGAAAAACACCCGGATCCTCATGTCACCAGAGTGCAGCTGCCTCTGCTTCTTAGTCCCATCCACTCACCACCAGAAGCTGGGCAGCCTTGTCTATTTCATAGCTTGCAGAGTTGTGAAATTGCAAGGTTGCCTGGCTCCTTCCAGGGCTCTTCAGGGGCTTCTGGCTCCAGCTCCTCATCAGGAATAAGGGCTGTCTTTTCAATTTCACAGCTCTGGACATGAAATTCTGCTTTGTCAATGTAAGGGTCACAGTGTCCAGTACAGACACAGTATCACCCTAACTACCCCAACATAAGCCTTACACCTCTTATGGAGGTGGACTTACATTTTAACAGTAGTACATTTACATCAGTGGCAGGAAGGCTGTAGCATATCCAGTGACTTAAGCTCATAAGGCAGCGTATGTAGACCAGGCCTGGTGTGGGTGCTGAATATCTGCAGCTGGAGACTGGCTTATGGGACTTCACCAGAAAGTGAAACAGGGGAGCCAGTCAGATAGTTCTATATCCTCCATTTTAACACTTGGCACACAGGAAAAGTGTAACTGTTGCTCAGATTTGTCTGTCATTCACACTTCTATTACTCTCATTGTTTTCTTTCTCTCTTACTGAAGACTTCTTTCATCTGTCCTCTTTTTGTATATTTGGCCTCTCCACATGAAATTATTTTTGTGCTTTACTGAGTTCCTGTTTATTTTTGGTCTTTGACCTTCTGACAATGTACTGTATAGGGTTTTTTTTCTTGCTGATTTTTCTCCTGCATGTTCTAGTAACAACTTTAGTTTTTCACCATTTATTGCATCTTTTATCTTGTAACATTTTTATCATGGACTCTGAAGTTCACATTTCACTGATCCATGTTATTAACAAGGGGTCAATGTACAAATATTGTCACGTAAAGGACACAGTGGCTTTAGGCCTCCCTCTGTGGACTAAATGAGAGATCACTTGATTAAGCCCTTTATCTTTCCAAATGTGTTCCAGCTCACCCAGGTCTTCTGTGACTCATACCATATCCTAGCAGCTACGCATGCACATTTTTGGTTTGGTTTTATTCTATATTACTATGTTTATGTTTTGACAAAACCAAGCTATGTCAGTTTTATGTCTGCTGCCACCCTGTTTTCATATTTTTTTTCCAAATTACACCATTGGTTAGTTGGAATTCACTAACCAAAGAAACCTCTTTAGTTTGGGGAACATTTGTAGAAGACGCTACAAAAATGCTGTTGAGTAATATTTTAAAGCATAATTATAGGAATTGCTTTCTAGCTGAAATATGGCAAATACACTGTCAATCTTGTTGAATCATTAAACTAGTTTCTTCCGCTGGCTATAATATGCAAGGTGATAAGCAGTGGTTTTAAAATAAGGAAAAGAGAATTTGCAATTAAAAAAAACCTATTTGTGCTTTTTAAATATGCTACATTTTAATCTATAAGTAAGAGCTGCCCATTTCTTCCAACATATGTAGCATCCGGTTAACTGAGGCTTAGTATAAATATAAAGACAATGAGGGAACTCAGAATGGGCATGGGATCTGACGTCAGTGTAGAATTACTTGATATCGTTATCAGAGTGGGTCAAAAACAGGGTGAATTAATTAAGATAAACTTCCCATTAATTTTGACTCAGTGTTTCTGTTAAAATATTCTTCCATTCCAATAATCATACATGTGGGGCCAACCTCTGTTCTGATTTCCAGTAGTGTAATTTCAGATAAATCAATGGAGCTAAAGTGGAGCTCTACCCTCAGTGTAGCACAGCATAATTTTTATTGGTAGTGTTCAATTTTATTTGGCCTTCTAACTAATTTCAATTTTTAAAATGGATAGATCTGTTTGTGGTGCTGACATTGAATAAATTGCTGAAGAAAACAAACCTGGTATATTTCATTCTCATCAGTATAATTCTAATCTCATCTAATTCAAAGCCACTGTATGTGATTAATTCCACACTAGGTACTATTATTTGTGAGATGATTAATAAGTAACAGGACAAGTGCTTTGTTTTATTACTCTGCCAGAATGAAATTGCATACAAGAACTTTAATAAAGAACCATGTTAAAAGGTCAAGGAGAAAGCCATGTTATATTGCAAGATACACTTCTCTTTTTCCATATAAATTAAAACAAAATCCAATCAACTACTCTATAGTTGATGATGAAGTGCCTGTCATGTTTCTAAGGCTTTAAGCCCACTGAGGTAATATTTGACAGTCAATACCTATGACACTAAGGCTACATCTACACTAGCACAGTACGTCGAAGTAGCCTATTTCGAAGTAAGAACATCGAAATAGGCTACTTTGATGATTATTGTCTACACGTCCTCCAGGGCTGGCAACGTCGATGTTCAACGTCAAAGTAGCGACAGGGAATGTCGAAAGGAGCTGCCCTGGAAGGAAATGTGAAGCGTCCACACACACAGGTACCCTCTTTCGAAATAAGGGGCCAGGAAAGACCGCGGACCGGGTCACAGAACACACTAGCCCTTCTGGGGCAGCTGCAAGCTGCTCCTTTAAAGGGCCCCTCCCAAACACACCCAGCCTGCCCAGCACGAGGTCTGCAGAGCAGTAGCCACTCTCTCGCAGACCAGGTCACAGCAGATATGGACACCCAGCAGCAGCTGCAGTGGCAGCAGCAGGAAGCAGAGGCCCTCCAGGTAGTCATCCAGGGGGCAAGAGCCCTGCTAGGTGCTGCCCAGGAGGCCAACCAGCAGCTCCTGACAGAGGAGCCCACCCTGGAGGCAGACAGGGATGCCCCTGACCACCGGGCTCCCCTCTTCTCCCTCACCGGCTGCTCCCCCGCCTCTGGAGCTACCCCACCAGCTCCGAGTGGTGTGAGCAGCTCGTCATGTGGGACTGGGACGACAATATGTGGCTCCAGAACTTCCGCATGCGCCAGCAGACCTTTCTCGACTCTGCCAGTGGCTCACCCCAGCACTGAGACACCACGACACCCGGATGCGGTGCGCCCTCCCCATCGAGAGGAGGGTTGCAATAGCCGTCCGGAAGCTGGCCACTCCAGACAGCTATCATTCCGTGGGACACCAGCCTGGAGTGGGAAAGGCCACAGTCGGGGCTGTCGTCATGGAGGTAAGGAGGCCTGGGCATGCACCCACTGGAGGGTAGGGGGGCCGGGTGTGGGCTTGGGGAGGGAGAGAGGGGCTGGGTGTGGGGCTGGAAGGGGAGGGGTACCGGGGAGGGATGGGCTGGGCAAGTGGGGTACCCGGGGAGGTGCCTGGGAGCGGGGACTGGGCGAAGGGCCCTGAGGCACCCTGCACAGCCTCATGGGCACCTGTGTTCCCTCCCAGCTGGTGGTCCGTGTGCTTAATGCCATGTTGCTCCAGAGGGTCATCCGACTCGGGGACCTGTACGCAGCCATCACTGGATTTGCCTCAATGGGGTTCCCGAACTGCTTCGGGGCCCTGGATGGGACCCACATCTGCACCCTGAACGACAGCGGAGGAAGATACATCAACCGCAGGGGCTACCACTCCATGGTCCTGCAGGCCATGGTGGACAGTCGGGGCCGCTTCCAGGACATGTACGTGGGCTGGCCCGGCTGCACACACGATGCCCGTGTTTTTAGGAACTTGGGCCTGTGCCACCAGCTGGAGGTGGGGACCGACATCCCCCAGAGGGATTTCTGGGATCTCCCTCTGGGGGACACCACTGTGCCCCTCTGCCTTGTGGCAGACACGGCCTACCCCTTCCAGCCCTGGCTCATGCGCCCATACACCGGCCACCTCAACGCCAGCCAGAAGCGGTTCAATGCCCGCCTGAACCACGCCCGCCAGGTGGTGGAGTGAACATTTGGCCGTCTGAAGTGCCTCTGGCGGTGCCTCCTTGGCCGACTGGACGTCAGCCTCCAAAACATCCCCCAGGCTGTGGGAGCATGCTGCACGCTCCACAACATCGTTGAGAGCAAGGGGGGAGGCTTTCATCCAGGGGTGGGCGGTTGATGCCGGCACGGGCTTCCCCCAGCTGGCCACCGCACCCAGCCGCCAGGCCCACCATGAGGGGGTATGGGTCCGCGAGGCCCTGCGGGCCCACTTCAATCAGGGAGACCCCTGAGCACCTCCCTGGCCTTCCCCAGAAGACCCCCCCCCCACAAACACACAGCCCGCACTGCCCGCACACCGCCCCCGACACCCGCACACCACCCCTGTAACAAGCACACA